>NC_089889.1:2270000-3520000 GCF_040182565.1 Anser cygnoides | reverse complement strand
ACTTTCAGGCTAATGAGGCTGTATTGTGTTTGACAAATGGGGAGCTAATCTGCTGGAAGAAGGGGAGGGTTGACTTTTAATGAGAAGTTATTAGATGCTGAATAGCTGTTAAATTGCAGTATTAGTAAAAATGGACAGTCGTCTCTAGCTTGTCTCCTATTCTATTAATTGAGAACCCCTTTCATCCATTCTTTTAAAAATTAATTACCATTGTGGAAAACACTTCTTTGACTGTAGCAACTTGATTCAGATTAAATTGGGGTTATGTCATGACTGCTTCCTTTATGGACTTTAGCTGCAATTTATGGGCTCTGTTGATAATACCAACTTCATATATAAGAGCTTAAGACTTCTAAGAACAAGACTAATGAGCTGACATTTTTGTCATAGCGTTTTGAATTGGCAGCAAATAGAAATGAGATGAGAAAACAGTCTGGTGCCTGGAGTGAGAGCACAGCTTTGATTTTCAGTTCAGCTACTTATTTCTGGTCGGACGGTGAGACAGCACTTGCAGGGTGTTTTGGCCTAAACTGCCCAAACTTAACTGTCCCTCGGACTCTTGCATTACCTGTAACATGGAGGTCACTCTTATTGCTCAGAATAATCATCCTCTTTTCTCTTTCCCCTTTTTTTTGTGCCGTATTCTGATCGAAGCTGACATCTCAAGCCCCTTGGCTCTTCTCCTAGATCCCATCACGTTCGCAGCGAGCGAGGAAGGTGGGCAGCGGAGGAAGGTAACCTGCAGGGTTGCAGCAAAGCAAAGCGGCTGCTGCTGGAGGTGGGCAGTGCCTCCTCCCGGGGCCAGGCAGGTCTGGTGCTGCCCGTTAGGGGCCACCACACGTGCGCTCCTGATGTCGCAGTCTAAGAAAGTCCAGATCCTGAATCAGGTCACTGTTTACAAAGCAGATTTATGTCAGATATAAATACAGCTGTAATGCCCTTTAATGAAGGGCATGTGAGGCTCTCGCAAAAGCCGTGCAGCGCTCCTGCTCTCTGACAGCTGACACATGAAGCAGAAATAGTGAGGATGAGAAGTTCTCAAGGCATAAAACACTGGGCCAGACTGGAGCAAGAACTGTGCAGCCAAGACTGGAAACTGCACCAGTCAGGTGAGACAACCTGATGCGTGTGCCTGCCCTGATGGGGCCAGGAGGGGTTTAAGGAGAGAGGAGCTGTGCACGAGGCAGTCGAGGCCTTCAGAGCTGTCCCTGAAATCCGAACTGATGGGATTTGACACTTTCTGCTGTGTGCTCTGCCTCCTCAGCTGTTGTCAGGCTGGAGCAAGGTTTTCATCCCATGTTACTTGTAATGAAAAGGAAAATGTTGTGCCATAAGCCTTCGTGGACTTCTTTTTTTCTGGACTTGTTTTTGTAATGCTTTCTTATAAAGGACACTTTAAAAAAGGACATTCCAGGCAGTTTGGATATTTGATGGGGAATAGAGGAGAAGAGTTTATTTGAACTGGCGTTGCAGGTCAGGAAACAGATTTTTAGCTTTGGTCCTCATTAAGTAGCTTTCCTTTGTTCCACGGGCACAGAATGACTCTTTGTTGTAGGGCACCATGATTGACTTGTGAGGTTTAATGTTTGGTTGGAGAAGACAATTGAAATCACGTTTAATTTGAGGAATTAAACCACACAGAATTCCACACAAGTCCTCAAGGAACATGAAAATCTGCCCTTAGGAAGACTTTCTGCTCGTATTGTTGTACTGAAACCACAAGATGTGGTCTTGGGCAGTTGAATGCTTTGTTACATCCAGAAATTCTCCTTAGGAAATAGCATTGTTTCGATGAGAGGAGTCTGCGTAAACTCAGCCCTTGGATTTTTGAAACTCAGGGGAGTGGGGAGAGGCTATGGAGAGTTCTTCAGCTGAACAGGCCAGAATAAAAGGCTAAAGCAGGAGGCAGGAATTGCTTCAGAGTTTCTCCATGTGGATTTGACAACTGAAAAGTTAGTTTCTTCTGTGATTCCCAAGATGTTAATGTCCCTGTTGGGTTCAGAGCAAAACTTAATTATGTCTGATAACATTATCCACAGCAAGGATTATTTGCACAAGTTTCTGTGAGGATGCTGCTTGAAGGGAGGATTTAACTGTCTTTTCATTCTGGCTGGTTTCATTCCTTGTCACTTAAAGAAACTTTGAGGATATTCGTAGCCCTTGTAGGAGAGGGAGGGATGCAGTTGTGGCCATGCTCGTCCTGAGGGCCATGAAGCCACAGGCTGTGGCAGGCTTCATTCAAGCGACTGAGTCAAGCCCATGGATTGTGCTGGTTATCTGCTTCTTATCTTTCTAAAAAGGAAAGTTCTTGAGGCTTCCAGGCACTTCCCTGCAGCTAGAGGGCTTTAGTCTTTACTTTAGTATTGCAGAATTATGCCAGTTATCAGCAAAACTTGATTTATTTGAGCTCTCTGACTTCCCCTTGTATTTAAAAGGAAAAAAAAAAAAAAAAAGTTTTTACAGAACCCAGAAACTCCTGAATTGGCTCTCACTAATTTTCTTTTGAGTGTTGGGCCAGATCACTTCTCTCTGTAGCTCAATTTTCCCAACAGATGAGGGATAATGATACTTGCCCTAGCTCCTGAGGCCAGGGCAAAGCTTTAATGCGTCTGTGAAGTGCTGTGCAGTGCTTGCAAGGAGCACAGCTGGGCACCAGCCAGGCAGTGCTGCTCTTTTGGATTTGGAGCAGCCACTCCGTGCCGCATACACTCACTCCAGTTGGGTGACTCAGTCAAGCAGTGTTGTTTCCTTCTTTTTTCTTGCCAGAACTTACCTTCGTACCTCCAATTGTCTCTGTAGCAGTGCTCAATGTCTTTGGCTTGTAGTGAATTCCCTGCTTTTTGCCCCTCTTGCAATTTCCCTCCGCTTCAGAGCAGCAGCAGAAAACCCTCTGGGCAGCTCCCAGCCAGGGGGAGTTCAGCCCATGGGTGTCCAGACTGACTGGAGGTGCTCGTGTTCCTTCCACAGTGCCATTTTCTTTCCCTATTTTATTGGATTTTGTTTCACAACGAGTCTGCAAGATGACAGGAATAGTAATTGAATTGCATGTCGAGAAATCCAAACAAGCGCAAGGCTGTATAGCCGGCCCCAAGTTTAATCAGAGGAGAGTTTATAAGTATTCTGTAGAAACACGCTGTACTTTGTGCTCAGAAAAGCTCATGCAGAAGTTAAATATACAAAGGTGCAGCTGGCTTCCCTCCTGGGAGGGACAATGTCACTCGGCGCTGTAATCAGCCTCCGCTGGTCCAATTCTGTCTCAGCACCTGGGTGTTTTATTATGGTCGGCTTTCCTGCAGGTGTCCTCTGCCTTGAGATTTGTGAAGGTTTCTCTGTGTTGGAGGGAATCAGAAGACGGATGGCTGTGGCGGTGGAGAAATAACAGGGCTGTTGAGAAAGTGGTCAGAGAAAAAGAGGTGATTTAAAAAAGCAAAACATAGCAAGTAGGTGAAGACAAATGTGTGGGTTTTTTGCTGTTGTTTGTTTTAAACTAGCACTTTAAATGCTTTGCAGGTATCTCTTGTGGGTGCTTTTTAATTTTCATCCTCAAGGTTTGCTTGCATGGAAGGTGTAGCTGTTATTTGGCTTTTATTTTCCCTTCCAATACCGTACAGCAGTTTTTTGTCGTTTTTTGTCATCTTGTCTCTCCAGCTGTATCTGACTGCAAAGAACATGTTCAATTTGCCTCCTGCATTGTGTCTGTAAAAGTGTCCACTTTCATTTCTTTGCCATGAAAACTTGGTTATTTAAAAAAAAAAAGAAGGCACCAATAAATAGTTTTTTTTTCTTTCCCTCAAGTTTCTAGCTAAACTAATAAATCAAGATCTTATGGGATTTTGAAGGTTACACTGGGGATGCTGATGTCTCGGGCAGATTCCAATTTAACTCCACTCTGTAAAATCAAGAGGTTTTGATTTTTCTTGAGGAGAGAATTTTCTGCAACATGGCTTCATCTCCCTCTGCTTATGCTCTCAGCAAGTGAATGTGGTCCGATGGGTTCATCCGTGTGCCTTTCTCCTTCCCAAGTCCCAGATTCAGTTTCCAGCTCTGGCTATATTTTAAGCGATCACAGCACGTCCCGTGGTGGTTTTTGGGGGTGGAACGGGGCTGGCTATTCCCAGGGGAGGCTGGACGCACGGGTTAACGCTTGGAAGTGTCGCTGGGGTTTCTCATAGCGATGGCTGTCGCAGGCACTCTGGTTTGGAAGAAGCCAGTGGAGCCCCCTCAGTTGACGAGAAGTAGAAATGGAGCTGCAGGCCTCCATCTCGCCTCGTGGCCTCTCACCTCCTGAGGTGCAGGAGGCACGGCGGTGCCCAGGACGATGGCCCTGGGCCTGGGATGGCGACCACGGGTGCTGCGGGCCTTGTTGCTCGGGGGTGACGGGGCGGCAGCGCAGGGAAATGTTGGCAGCCAGCAGCGCTCCAGCAGTCAGTCAGTCGCCGGGCTGTTCAGGGCAGAGCCAGCACCAGGAGTTGTCCTTTGCCATTATGCAAACTCTGTGGGGCATCGTGCCTGGAGATCGCCCCTGGATGCTGATGGAAAATAACTCTTTGCGTTGGGGTTAGCAATCAAGGCTGCTTAGGCCGGGCTTGGATTTTAATAGCTGTAGTGCCCAGTAGTGTGTAATCCTTGGGAAAAGCTGCTCTCTTTTAGGGCTTTAATACTGCCTCGGCTTAGCAAATGCGTGTTCTCTGATGGGAAGGCGGGTCGGCCTCCTCCTGGCAGGACTTTCTCCTCCTGCCAGAAGGCTCCTCATTTACTCCTCGCATGACTGAGTTGTGTCTCCACAGCGGCACGCAGAAATGGCGCTCTCCTCAGTCAGACCTGCTGGCTGGGCTGGTGCTGTGACTCCGCTCAGTCCCTTCCAGCAGCAAGGCGATGGCATTTCTCTTCTGGCAGACATTGCCCCAGGTCCAGGGAACAGCTTCAAAGCCCCGAGTTTTATGGAGGAGCAAGTGCAGTGGCTGGATGGGAGGCCAAGGAAAAGGGCCTGGCCCCATGATGGCCCCGAGCAGCCAAGAGGTAACACAAGTTAAATATGAGTGAGTATTTTTGCTATATGTAGGGACTAGTGAAGTTACTTAACAAAACAGAAACTTCGCCTTTCTTTCATCTTATTAAAAAGTTGAGGGACAAGCAGCAGAAATTACCCAAATTGAAAGGGAACTTAATGCAAGATCCAGTCTGAGTTGGTATGCACTTGGGAGTCGCTGAAGAAATGCAGCGATTTGTTATCTACACCAAAGAAGAAACTCCACCAATCCGTCAGGTAGTTCAGTTTGGCCTCCTCTGCCCCAGCTTGCAATCTGCTCAGCTGAAAGCACCCTGGAAAGCTATAAATTTTGTAGGTTGTTATTAGAGGCTGGGGGTTCCACGTTGTGGTTAGCATTAAGAATGCTTTTCAAAAGCGATAAGACCTGATGGTTTAAAAATGCTCTGTCACTCCGCATGTGGGATGCGGAATGGTAGAGGGAAAGAAATAGCACCAGCCCAAAATGTGCTGAATAATGAACTGAAAATGGTTATTGATTATCCGTGCACCTTCATTATCCCGCTGCAGTCTGAGAGCAGCTAGCAATTCTTTTTTCTTTATTAACCAAAAAACTTTCAAAGGCACTTATGAAATATTTAGTGTAATTATTTCCAAGATCAAAACTCCAAAGAAATTACACAGCCGCAGAAACAGTGTTAATCTATTGATGTTATGGATGAAAGAAGCAGTAGAGATATTAAACATTTACCCCTCTTGTGCAAAATGGCCTCTTACTTTCCATCTCAATTGCAGCGTTGTTCATCAAGCTTCACTGCTGTGTTTGTCTGGCTTCTTGTGCAAGGATCTAGGTGTCATTCCAAGTTTCCTCTGATGGAGTAGGACTTATTTTCTCTTTCCCTATCTTGCCTTTAGGCAAGGCAAATCTCAGCCTAATGAAACCAGCATGAAATATTACGGCGCTATAACACTGACTTTGCAATCATACAGTGTTCCCTCTACGAAATAGTCTTTTAAAACCAGCTATGAATGTTCATTCCCTTTTCCACGTGATATTTTCATAAGTGAGGTAATAAAATGTTATTTCCATCTAGACTGTAACTACTGAAAAACTGGAGTTGTGGTTGATGTCCCCTTTCAGTGTGATAGGGAGCTACAAAGGAAGCAGTCCGGGGTCTGTTCGGTGCTGTCTCAAATCCCCAAATTGGAAATAGACATCTCGTGTCTCAAAGTCAGCTTTAGTGGGTCTGCAGATATTTGGAGGACAGGATAAAAATTCAAACTAACCTTGGGCAATCGTCTGAAATGGGCTATAATTTGGTAAAATGATTGCAAAGACCCATGAATAAACTGTGTAATGGGGAATGACTGGTGTGGTTGCCTTTCTGCGGGAGATGAGATGAGGCTGCAATGGGTTTTGGACTGAGTGGCCATCAGCTGCTTTATGCCATTGGCAAATGTCATGCAGGAATATATATGAGCAAGAGTCATATGAAAGATGTATGAAAGAAACGTTATCCGTTTTCTTCAGGTCTGCCGTGGTGGTGGATCAGTGGGAGGAGGGGTAAAGAAGCAGAAGGATCAGAAGAGGGCTGGAAAATGTGACCCTTGAGGAGAGACTGAAAGTTTGTAATTCAGAAGAAAGACGAGGGAGAGAGGCATATATTTTTCAATATGAAAATGGGATTTGCAGAAGAATAGTTAACTTCTCCTGAGACTGGCACAAAAGGAGAGGCATGAACTGTAGTGAGAATAACTTAGGTTAGGCAGCAAAAGCCTTTTACATCTGTAAATAATCTGCAGACTGAGACTCCTTGGTTCTGCAGCTTGAAGTATATTTCTTCATTCACATTTTTTTCTTTTTTTTTTAGAGAAATAGACCTGGTTCCTGAGCAGCTCTAGCTGTAAGACCACTTGTTTTCAAAGCAGGTCTGAGCACGGTAGGTCTGTGCTCATCCTGGGCACCTTCTGGGGGGCTGCACAGCAGAGGTTTGCAGAGCTCTTGCACCTCAGCCCGGCTGCTCCCAGAACTTCTTACCCTTGAAATTACTGGCATGCATGGTGACTGCTAAGATGACAGAGTAGGAGCTCTCGTGACTTCTTGCTCTTGTCATTATAATAATGTAATTATAAAAAAAATAAGAAAAAAAGAGGGTATGTTGTAGCGTTAATGCAATTTCTAATGCAGCAGCTAATGGAGAGAGAGGTGGATGATGGCTTGAGTTAGATAGGTGAGGTCGTCCCTTGACTCTGGTTCATTCTTTGTCTTTCTCCTGGTTAAATTTTTGTGTCATGCTGCTGCCAGCACTTCTGTGAGCTAGGTGTAAGGGTTGTTCCATGGATCGTGGAGAGCATGGTTATGTTTGGGCTTGTTCTTGGCTTTTCTTTCACTTCTTTAATCCAGGCGAGGTCTTGAAAAACTAGTGGAGACTGCACCAAGTGCTCTCTCTGTTCACTGTCCTCAGTTCCTTCAGGACGAGGGATTGTAGCAACCAAAGGTGTGAGGTGTAAATGCAATAGTCTCCCAGAGCTATCTTAGAAATTAGACATGTTTGGTGTTTAATTTTTTGATTTATTTATTTAACTTGGCCAGCATCCCATCTCCCTGCCGCCACTGTCCATTGAGTGCCCAGACTTCTGCATGGCAGTGGCCTTCAGCTAATGGACGTGTCCCAGATAAAAGCAAAATACTGTCCATCACTGTATGCCTGTAGCGTTGCATAGATTTTCTTTACAGTATTTTATCCCACCCCAGCAATTTTCAGTCTGTTTTCAGCCAACACACTGCAGTTATCACATCGTCAGTGCTTTTATTTTTGTTTCTGTAAGTGTGTGTACACATACGTGTCTATATATACATACATACATAAAATCTATATGACACATCTCTATTTACATGCGTGTGTGTAATCTCTGCCTATTTTCAGCAGGTGACAGTGAGGGACTTGGGCTCGGAGCAGCCGGGGAAAAGCAGGGTCTGCCCGGGTTCTGCAGCTCAGCCAAATGGAGGAGCCTGGCTCTGCGCAAGGCCACCGAACTCGGGGTTTTGCAGCTGCCCTGTTTGTGCAGAGCACAGAGACTACTTGGAAACTTTTAACCTTTAATTTCTATTGCATTCTTTTTAATATTCAGTTTTATCCCTCAGCATCAGCAAAAGGATTAGAGACTGGTTTGTCTTTCCCTCCGAACTCATCAGTGACTTCACTGTGCATATTAGTCCTTTTAATGGCTTCTTTATTAGTTCATTATTGCATAACCTCCAGGCATGGCATGACTTGAAACATTAATTTTCCAGCCAAAGTTCTGCTGATGGACTTTACCTGGTCCCCTTGAAGTCAGCATGTGAGTAGAGGGCTGGCTGCTGAGCACCACTGCAGCATCGCTTGTAAGGCCGAAGGGAGGGAGTCAGGTTTGTGCTTCTCCCCAGATGTTAAAGAAGTAACAGGAATGGAAAATATGAAGAGACGGTACAATATCATTGAATATTTAAGGAGGGAAAAGGGTGTGTAGGTGCTTTGGTGTGGTGTGATGATTTTTTTTTCTTTTTCCCTCTCATTGCTTCAAGCTAGTATTTGGCTGCCCAGTGAACTATAACAAGATTTAATAGCTCCAGTGTAGCTATATTGCATTTGGACCGATTCCATCCTTCTGTTGTAATAAACGTCTGCTTTACAATGAGCTCTTAAATTCTATAAGTGACGTCAAATTGTATCTAATAATGGAAAAAAGATTAAGTGCTGTAAATGCGGGTTGTGTTCACTCTCTGTGCCTTCCTTTTCGAGCAGCGTTTTGTCCTCAGCCCTTTGCACTGCTACCTGCATTTGAAATACCCTGGGGAGCTTGTCCTGAAGCTTACACCTGAGGCAAATTGTTCTCCAGGCATGCTTGCATTTACCTCCTCCTCCTTTTTTATTTTATTTGCTCCCCCTTCCCTTTTTTTTTTTTTACTGACTGCATTGCAGGCTATGGCCGGACACGGTGGAGGCAGGGCAGGAGCCCTGGGCTCCCAGGGCTGGGTGATGCTGTTGTGATGTGGGCAAGTAAATGTTCGCTAGCTTCTCCTTCACTCCTGGACGTGACCTAAACTCAGTCTTGAAACTCGGGTGCGTAAGCATCTGCATAAAAAACTTCTATTTAAAAAAGATGTGACAGATGAGATGGATGATTAAGATGAATGATTACAAAGAACATTACTTACCGACACGGTATCCTTCAATCAGTAATAGCATGAGCTGTGAACTTTTAAGGAACTTTAACATTTAATTTATTTTTTTTTCAAGGCCTGATGAATTTTTAAATCTGCGTAGCTGCCAGTCAGCAGATATGACCGGAGTACTAAAACTGAAAACTGCTGATTTAAAAAAAGCCTGTCTCTTCAGTCTCTTCTGTCTCTTCAGTTTATATATTGCACACGTGCGTGTGTGTGTGAGGGAGAGTTTTGCGTGCAGCGTTGAGTGTTATTGCGAATAATGGTAGCCACAAATAGCCACAAAACAGATTTTATTTATTTTTTTAACCTTTCAGCCAGCCTGTGCAGGGTGATCACTTCAGCAGGGTAGAGAGGAGGGGATTATAAAGCACAAGCACTCAGTATTCATCTGCCTGGAAAGCCCTCATAAACTGTGCTTTCCCCTTGACCTTTACGTGGCGATGGCCATTCCTGTGATCGGAGGAGACAGTCGTGCTCCAGCCGGTCCCACAGTGAGCATCACACCTTCCCAGACGAGGAGATCCTCGCTGTCAGACAGCTGCTGGATGGGGCTGGCAGTCGTGAGGTTGGGCTGGTCGGCATCGTGGGTTGTGCCCTGCAGCACCGCAGCCCTTGCCGCGGGTCAGGTAGGCGCTGGCCAGCCAGGGTTGCTGAGCAGGGTTCAGCAGTGATGCCTCCCAGATGCTAACGGGGAGCTTCTTCTGAGAGGCAGGGAGAGCGAGGACAAATGGAGCTCCTCTGGGATTTTTTGTTCAGGGAAATGAAGGCTGACAGCCTTCCTTGGAAACCGGGGTCGACCACTAAGTGCTGAACGAGAGAGGGATGGACTGAAGGGGTTGAAGGTGAGAGGGAGTAGAGGTTTGATGTGGTAAAGGAGATACTGCTGGCAAAGAGGTGCCAATAAGAGGGGTGATACGGTCAAAATTATAACTAAGGGTCTTTGCAGCAGTGATATTCTGCATGGGTAAGGCTGAGCAAGGCTGCTTTGGGGCCAGCAGGGAGGCTGCTGCATTAATCAAGGTGTGAGTGTTGAGGCTGCCTTTAAAAAATGCTGACTTAAGTCCTAGGGATCTTTTACGTTTCTGCAGCTTCTTCTAATGGCATAAATAAATCAGAGTGCAATATGTATGCAGCGCTTCCCGTTTTGCGAGGGCACTGTATTCTCCTTCAGGGAACTTTGCAGCGGGGTGGTGGTGGCCAGGCTGCTAAGCCTGGTGCTGCTTCCCAAAGGTGCAAGTGTTTGATACGCTTGGGACCAACGCGAACGTCTCTTAAATATCACTTTCTTCAAGGAGGCATTTGTTTGGGGGGTTAAGGAGATGTAGAAAACCCAAAGGAAGTCTTTAGGAAGGTAGGTGAGGACTCCAGGTAATATCTTTGCTTGTCCTTTTACCTTTAACTGTTTCTTACAGGTTTTTGGTTTTTTAATATCTCTCATTTCTCAGTGAAAATATTGCAAGGAAAATTGTACAGTAGCTGAGCTGATGAGTGAGAGGCTTTCTCAGCTTCAAAAGGCAGCACAGCCCTGAGCAGGCAATGGTTTATCAGAGCCTGAGACCGCAGTCCCAGGGCTGGGACCTGCCTCTGCCGCTGGCTGCTGTGTGACCCTCCGTGATGGGTTTTTCTTCCCTAGCGTGAGTCCTTAAACTTTATAATAGTGTAAAACGAGCCTCCAGTGTGAGGCTAGGAAAGCTCATTACAGCCGCTCTCTGCTTCCAGGACTTTATTTCTTCCCTCCTGAACACAGAAACTGGCAGCCCTGGCATGAGGTGTGTTGTGGCTGGAGTGCTTGAGCTCCTTCCAGTCCTAAAAAAGCCTGTGCTCAGCAACCGGGCCACAGAAAAGGAGAGCTGGTCAAAAATCAGTTGTTGAGGTGACAGCTCGGGGAGTCAGCTGGGAACGGAGCAGGAACGGGCCTTTTATAGCCTCAATGTACCGGTGTGAGCGGTTTTCCTGCCCTGGGCCCAGCTGACGTGCAGAGGAGCCAGGATTTTTGTTCTAACGCTCAATTTCCACGCCCTTCAGGGCCAGCCTGTCAAGCCTGGCTGTGGTTTGGCCTCCTGGACTTAAATAGCCCAGTTTAAATACCCTTCACACACTAGCTCTTAGTCCTTAATTGCAAGCTGTCGGTTGTCATCAGCCCTTTGCGACCTCGTTTAGCAACGGGGAGGCTGGCCCTGATGCTCCCGAAGTGACTGCCCAGACACCAGGTTCGGGGGCTAAGCTGAGGATTTCGCTGGCTCTCTCGATCTGCTCAGCTTCTGCAGATCCTGATGGTTCCCCCATTTAAAGAAAGGGCACCTCCTTAAGAAGCTTGCCATTGTTGCGAGGGAAAATGTGAAAATGAGAAGGAAATGCAGCGCACGGTGCCTTAGCCTTCATCCAGCCTGAAACAAGAGCTCAAAGGTGGACCTGACTCATCGGGGCAGGATATTGACTCTGTGGCGTAATTATGATGCTTTGAGAGCCTGATTCTAAAATAATTGAGGTATAAAATTATGCTCCTGGCTCGCACAGTTACTACAGCTCTGTGTACAAATTGAATAACGGCCTGCACGACTGTGCCGCCCGTGGAAGGTGCAGCTTGGTGCTCGGAGGCCGGGCAGCCGAAACCCAGCCTGCCATCGAAACGCGGCTGGATGGGGGTGAGCGCCAGGGACACAAACCATGTTGTGAGACCTGATTTCCAAAGCTGTGTCGTGGCTCCCCGTCTCCCAGAAGGGCTCTCTCTTCTCTCTGCAGTGTTTGCTGTGCTCTCTGATTTGTTTGGGCAGTACAGTAAGCGGTCTTGGTGAGCTCTGATTCTCCGTAAAGCCCCAAGGCTTCGGAAGGAGGCCACTGTGAGTTGCCTGAAAGTGCAGGTTTGTCCTGCGTGCTCTTTGCACCTCCCTCACAGTCAGTGTGGGGTTGAAACCTGCCTCTTGCTATTGCCCAGGGTATTTCCAGGGCCGCTTTCTGCCCAGCCTTCGGGTCCGGCTGCAAAGGGCAGCTGCCGGAGCAGTCCCTGGGAGCGCTGCCTTTCCGCAGGCACAGCAGCAGCTCCTGCTGCCCCTCGGGGACCTGCAGGCTGAACCAAACCCTACTGACCACAGGAAAGTGGAAAGCTGAAGCCAGCTGGACCAGGACCTGTGGCTGGGACCAGCCATGCTCCTCGAGCCTGGTGCACTCGAGCAAGTCGGTGGCTGTCGGTGGCTGCTGCTGAGCTGCTTGGGGCCAAAACAGTTGGGTTTTGTGCCTGTAATAAAGCAGTCTCTCACGTGTCTTGGCCATCTGAATTATTGCCTGCCTGGCACTTCATTATAAACACATTTTTTCCTTCTTGGTACTGGTTTCCTGCCATTTCATTGCTTTTAAGGTTCTATTTTTGTTTTATTCGTCTCTTCCAATCGATAGGAAATATCGTGGTTTTAGCAAGCAGCACAGGCAGACATGACTGACGTTCTTTTGGTGGGAGGAGAATCACTTTCAGAGCATTTTTTTGGGGGGAGAAGCTTTTAAATCAGATTTTCAAAGACCTCTAAAGTATAAAGAACTGCTCCAGCCACGTTGCTGAGTCTCCCACCGCCATTAGCTCCAAGAGCTGGGATCCTGGCATCTCACCAGTGCAGATCTGGGATGGTGTTTAAGATCCATCTTACGGAGGTTATTGTTGTTCTTTGCCATGACACTAATTAAAACCCACCTAATGAGATTATCCCCACCTGTTCTGGAGGATTAGCTTGATGGAGGAAATCCTGCACGTGCGTGTGGACATGCAGACGCCTGTGTGTAGGCACGGCAGCGCTGGGGAGCGCAGCCTTCCCAGAACTGTTTTCCACGGAGTTTGCATGGCAAAGATAAATTATTATTATTTATTATTTCCCCCCCTCCACGCGTACATACACACAGATTACTCTGACAGCAATAAAATGAAACGGAATTGAATTTGAAAACAAATTGTTCGGCTGGTGCGGCACCAGGCGGATAGCTCGTTCCAGAAGAGTCGGTCCAGGATGGATGGGCTTTACGGCCAAACCAGAAACGCAGCAATCGAATGGCAGCGAGCAGCCCCAGGTTGTGCAGAGCCTGTGGCTGGCCCAGTGGTGGCGGTGGTCTGTGCCCCTGCATGAGCTCGGTGCTGGGCCAGGTGTGGCGGAGAGGTTGGAGCAGATCAGGAGTCACAGACCTGGGTTACACCGCCGCGTTTCGCCCCTGGTTGCTCTGTGATCGCGGGCATGTGTTTTAACCTCTCTGAACCTCGTAAAAGGTCAGTGAAGTGCTGTGCAAACAGCGAGATGTATGGATAGCCGTGATAGCGGGGGGGGAGTTTCCTGGTTCCCAGGCTGCAGTTTAATCCTCTAGATAAGTCGGTGGTTTTGATTAGGGGATTTTTTCCCCAGGCGTAGGGTTTGGGGCCACGTTCCCTCCAGCAGCTGTTTCTGGGGACTCCCAGTAAGCAGGCACAGCAGAAAGGGGAGTTTTGGTGACGAGAAGGAACCAGGCGAGTGCTTTCCGTGCTAGGAAAGCAGCCATCAAAGTGCTGATAGCAGGCAACTTCACCCCTTGTGCCCTCTCTTCCTCCCTAGTGTTGTTTTTTCCCCTTCCTTAGATTATTTCACTGCCTTTATCTACAGCCTTTGGGGAACCTTAAGGACATTTGTTTTGAAACTGCTTTAACCCTTGGTGTAGTAAATGCTATATTCCCTATATTCTTAAGCAATAATTTTATTAAATTGCCTCAGGGCTGGGTACGATGGGATATTTTGGTTGCACTTTGATCTTTGGCTGTATTCTTATGCAGCAAGAGTGTAAAAATGAGTCTTGACGTTACCATCGATGATGGGAGGATTTTGCCTGTAGACTATTTGGAGGTGGAAAAGAATGGATCCTACCAAGACAGTAATTCCAAATAAAAGAGGGAAGAAAAATACATTTTGGGTGTCCTCATTGTTAGAATCCAAATGACATTCTTCGCCATGGAGTTTTTGAGGGTTGAAGGAGTCCAGTTACTGCCTTTTCTTGCAGCTGAACGAACGCAAGAAGATAAAACCTGATACGTTTGAGTAGATGCATCTCTGGTGTGTTGCTGACACTGGAAAGATACTTTATTGTCTAGCAACTAAAGGTCTGCCTATTCATTGTGAGCTTTTGTCACATCTCTCCCATGGAGATGCTATTGCATATGAAAGTCTGATTGATACGGTGGCAAAGGTCAGGAGGGTAATAGCTTTAATGGTATCCCATGAAGCAAATCAAAATTCCTCTAAAAGATTCTGTTCAATTTGATATTAAGGGTCTGGTAACACTCCAGGGATTCTCGTCTCTGCTATTAAGCTTATTGCTATTACAAAAATTAACGTTTGAGCTCATTTATTTATTTTTTTCTTGGTAGGATGTTCTCCAATAAGAATGGAAAATAACTGCTGCTCTCTCTCGCTCTGTTTCAGGGATCCTCAATGCATTTGCTTGCCATTATTTAAGGAGCCTTTACTAAAAGCTTCTGGATTGTGTTTCTAAGAGGACAAAAGATTTTGTATTCAAAATGCTTATAAAGGAGTATCGTATTCCTCTTCCGATGAGCGTGGAAGAATATCGAATCGCGCAGCTGTACATGATACAGGTCAGTAACGTTTCTGCTGGTGTGTTTGGTGCAGGCTGACACAGGGCTTTGTGTGGAAGAGCATGTGGAGAATGAATTATTTTAAATTTGAGGTTTTCTGAGCAGGGGGAAAAAGGAATACAAACTTCCAGTTATGAACTCCTGAAGTTCTGCCTCCTTTTGTCCTTAAATTAGAGAACCTCTGTTCGTCCTGCCTGGGGAAATACTGGCTCACGGATAGGCCGTTCAGGAGAAGGGAAGTATTGAGCCTAGGGCTTTGGGAACCGAACTGGAGGTGATTGGGCTGTAGGGCTTACGCAGCCACTGCTTCCCAGCCAGGCTGCGGTAACTGATGATGCCAGCTCCATCTGCAAACCAAAGGCTTGTGCTCTTTTGCACGGAAGAAACAGGCGTAACTTGGAATTTAGGGGAAAAAAAATCTAGATGTGGTATTTCTTATGTGCCACTATGAGACAGATACTAATCAGTCGAGGCATAAAACTTGTTATTTTTAATAGGCTGTTGAATACTGGTGGGACTTTTTGTTAAATCCCCTCTCTTCAATAAAAGTTAATAAAAATGTTGGTTTTTTATAACTCAAATCCTCTGTGCCCATGTTCTCCCAGTGTTTGAAATCCAACTGGGAGCGTTTTTAAAAGGAAATGAATTTGAAGAGTTATTTCATTGTCCCGCACCTTAAATAAAAATTAATTTTGCTTATCCAACAAAGCACACGTCTAATACTGAGTTGGCAGTAGACCTCCTCTTTCTGTGGCGGGATGAATGCTAGCAGAATCCACTTTGGTTCAAAACCTAAAATGACTTAAATTTAAGGAAAAATATATAGCAAAAGCACAATTCTATCCCTTCTCTCCCCCAACCATCCAACTGTATTTCTTTGTGGACTAATACACTTGGACTTGACTGCCAAAACAGCGTATGGTACGTGTTTTCGAGTGATAACAGTGTTTTTTTTCTGACACTACTCCAGGATATGTATCATCTTTGTGCGTTTAGCCTAAATGTGAACATAAATTAGTAAACATTATTCCTAGGTGGCATCATTTTTGTCTAGCTTTACCTGATGCTGTAGTAGCTTTGAATATTGTTGTAACTATTTTGTCACAAATTTTTTCTTCCAAATTTAGCCCAGCTGTTTTAAATAAAGAGCTGGCTAATGGAAGCAGTGTGTTAGCTGTGCAGAACTCCTCAGCGAGCAGCAGAGCGTGCAGGAGAACGATGTGATTAAGGAGGAAGAGCCCACCTAATTTAACGGAGGATGAATTGTTAACTGGGGAGTGCCTGCATGAGGCCTGCTGTCAGACGAACTATTTGACTGTGGAGGACTTGGTCAGTGGGATGAGTTTGCTGTTCGCTTTCAGCAGTTAAAATAATTAATGCGGAGCACTGGGCTCCACTTTGTTCACTTGACAGTGATTTTGGCCATATCTTCATGTCAAAGGACTGGACATGCCGTTAGGGCTTCGTGCAGGGGGGAGGTTCACTGGCCCAGGAAACTACATCAGAAACTACACTTCCATCCAGCCCTGCTTCTAATTTTCTAATCCTTTGATATGCAGCAAAATTAGTTTTCCTCATGGGTCAGGTGCAGTAGCTGGTGTGCTGGGAAGTGATGTTGTCACGTCTCTGATCTCCCTCCACCTACCCGGCGCAGGGCAGTAAGAGATGCTGGATGTAGCCCAAGATGCAGGTGAGCTACAGAAGTGAAGTACATGGCAAGCAAGTGACTTTGCTCTGTTATGTGTATGAGTAGTACAAGAGGAAAAGTTAGCTGCGCTTTACACTGAAAGTAGTCTTAGCTCAAAAAAAATATAATTATCAAAACCAGGAAAGCCACTTACAGTAATATATGGAGTTTATGTTCTGTTTATTAGTATTAAGTAGGGATCTGCTTCTTGAAATTGGTGGAAAGATTCCTGCTGGCTTCAATGGGAGCTTTTCCTAGACCTTGCTATAAAATGTCCTTTTTCTTCAGTGTGATTTAGAAGTGGAGGTTTTGTCTGTGAGACAGCTGCTGGGGAGAGAGCAGTGGGGAGCATGACTTGCGTTCCTTTCAGGGAATGGGAAAGTGCTTCGTGTCTGTCTTTTATTTTGCCTCTGAAATGTGCGGGGAGGTCACAGGAGAAGCAAGCCGTGTAGGTTGAGCCTCCTTAGGGGAACAAGCAGAGATATCTGTATAAAACAGCAGTGTAGAGGCATTTCTTAAAAATGTTTGTCTGAAATGTGTAGAACAGAACCATTTAAAGTAGTTCCTGGGGAGAGGAGCGATTCTTAAGAGCAAAAGGTTCATTTCAAAGACATTTGTTGCATACAGTACGGTGTTGTTACCACTGGAGACGCCAATCAGCCCGTTCTGTAAGAAGCAGTTTTCCAACAAGGTAAAAAGGATATGTCACAAGTATTCCTCAAGGGTTTTAGGCAGTCTTAAGCATGTCCTTGAAGTTGATCACTCATTTAACTTCAAGCTCATGAGTGAAGCTCCCTATTAAGCTCCAAACCAGTTGGTAGAAAGCTGCTCTTTCAAGAGCAATCAAATCATTCTCCCGGATTTCAGCATCCTCCCAGCTAAAGATCTCCAAAAAGATCTTCCCACCTGGGGATGAAACAGCTGCTCCATGCAGTTCCTCTGGGAACCCTTTTTGCAGATTTAGGCCCTCCAAGCCATGTTGGCGTGGGCGTTCAGACTCAAGCTGTAATATTGTGGTCACGTTTTAAAGACGTTTCTATGGAGGTTTTTGCCTTTGCAGTGGAAGGTCCTTTCATCTCCTTTCAGGAGGGAACAGTCCCTCCGTCGTGTTGCAAGCCATAACAAAATTTCCACCGGTTTTGATGTAAGCAGCGTCATGCCCAAGTAGCAAAGGATCTTTCCTTTGAGCCAGGACAGGCTGTACTTGCATTTACCATGTTTGCAGGATGGGAGAATTAAAATTGCACATTATTATAAACTGTTGTTGGTACACTGTGCCTCTCGGCAGGCGAGGCATACAATAAATCATTGTGTCCGCGCCCACGTTGCTCTGAAGCTCCTCTTGTGCTTAAAGTTCCCCAAACTGGTTTGTAAACCCGTGAAAATGGAGATGAGTGGCCTGCTGCTTCCTTTTGGTTTTTCCTCTTTTCTGGGGGAGGTGGAGGGTGGAGAAAAAAGGAGTCTCTCAAGTATTGCTTTCTGCTAGCTTCTGAAATACTATCTACAGAGACAGTGATTTCAGTACTTTAAGTAGCACTTAGATTCTTCCATAAATAAGTTAATTTTACATTACAGCAAAGGGCTTAATGTACCCTTCAGTTGCTTGAAGCCTAGCAGGTCTAAACTGAATAGCTTTCCTCTATTAAATTTTAGTCTATCAGTATCACTGTTTTCATGGGAAACCTCTCACGCAGTGTTGTTGGCGTCATTGGGTTGGGAGCCCTTGCTGCGTTAGCCACGGAGCAGTTAGGTCTCAGCTCCTCCATGTGCACAGTGGTTGTGGTTCATTTTTTTTCATCATAGCTGCACTTTTCTCTCTTTTTCTATCCAATTAAAACATACTAATTTTTATATCTGAACTCAGAATCAGTGATCTTCCTGTCTAGTGTGGCCTGTCGTTCTGATGCATAAAAGGCAAAAAATATATCAAACCAGTGAAATCACTCTTTGCATCTCTTTTCTAGATAAGAGTTTTGCAGTGTAATTTTTTTCATAAGATCTGTATGCACGCATTTAAAATCCCACTGCTGCTTCCAAGGGGGAGAGATGTCTAGATAAACTTGACCTGCAGACTTGCCCACAGGACTGCAAGGAGAAACTGGAGGAACTGCAGGCTCCTGTCCTAACATAAGCAGAAAGCTACTTGGGTAAGTGCTGGCAGTGGAGACCCGAAATGAAGCACAAACAGTTGATGGAGGGGACTGTTCCAAGCACCTGTAGGGATTTCTTTCTGAAGAAATGCTGAACCAAGGACTCTGTCATGGATGTCTTCTCTGACTCTATGTATCACCCCAAAGGCATGTGCAATGTTTCTGTCTCTGCAAGGACTGTGAAGCCTCTTGGGCACAAAGGATAGGACTGTTCTGTTTTTTCTCTGTGACACTTTAGATAAATCTTATTAAGGGAACTCTTAATTATTTCTCTTCTAGATGTTTGCATATTTGTCTCAGCAGCTATCCTGTCCTGTAACGTATGCTTTCTTTTCTTGTGTGTTTAGGGAACGTACTTTCTGTGTCCCCCCTTTGCCCCAGAAACAACACACATTTTAATATTAAGTCTCTGTCTCCTAAAAGCTTGTATTCCAAGATCTGAAGGCATTCGTAGGAAGATCAGTATGTTATTAGCCAAAGGTCAGCCCATTTATTGTCTTAATACCATTCATTACTGCAGTTCCATATGGCATGGGATTCCGAGAGACCATTGCCCTTCTGACCCCTGCATAAGACGAGAGGATTCCTCACATTATTAAATCTTATATTTATACCAGCGTGCACAGCTTGCTTTCTCTGTTTCTCTGTTGTAAACAGCTTCAGTGCTCTCTTGCTCCAAGGAGATTTCTCTGGGTACTTGTGACCTGCCTCCCAAGACAGCGCGTATTTTAGAAAGACTCGCTCGGACCTAGTGATTGCCTTTTGAGGATGGGAGTTATTTTAAGATGCTACTTCATCCTTATGAGCTAATAACAGTAATACTTTGTTATTCGGCACTTTGAAGGTCCACAGCTGGGGAAGGACTCTGGCCCTTGTTTGTGGCAATCTCTTTAGGAAAAGCCATCTGCTCAGCACTATCCGTTGAACTTGGCCGGGATCCTGGGCGTCGAGGGCTCTTCGCATCTTTTAACATGGGCCCGTCTTCTACAGTCCCTCAGGGCTCTGCATTTATTGGCTTTGCTGAAAATTCAGAGTGTGTTTCCAAGCATCTGCGGTGTGCTGTGCTCACCTGTCGTAGTGCTGGTGGAGCGCCGCCAGTCGCTTTCCTCCCTTCCAAAAGGTGGTGGTGTGTCGGTCGTCGCGGGCTCCAGACCCCCGCGCTGCCCTGTGTTCGCCTTCCTTTGGCTGAGGCTCTCAGGCAGGGCCTTTGGGAACAGGCTCCACCACAGAGCCCGTTTTCGGTAATTTTTGAGGCCATGTGCTGATATCTGGGTGCAAAAGTCTTGTCCCTTAAACTGTTAGCTACACTTGGCAACTGCCAGCAGGCTCAGCAGATGGTGCAAGATTGAGTGGGGGAAAGCAAAGCAACCCTTCATCTCTGGACACCGAAGAACAGGATGGCTGATTATTTTTTCGTTTCGTTTGCAGATGCCTTGGCCATCTGGACAGATAGACATGTATGCTTTAATTTCAAAAGCAGGTGACACCGCTGACAGCTCCGGAGACCTTGGAAGATGCAGAGTCTCCTAAAAGCAAAATCCTGGTTTGAGGATTTCAGTGAATTTCTATGCTGCAGGATTCAAAACCTGTGACTCTTATGTTCTCTCTTCCTTCTCTGGTTTTCGTAACCTTTTGTCTTTGATCACAAGGGCTTGTGCCCTTACGAAAGAGGACACTGAGATGCTCACACTTGCATTGCTTCTGGATCAAGGGAGGGCTGCATTTGGTGTTACTAGACTTCAAGTCCAGTTTGCAGGATTTGACATTGACAACCATCTGGATTAATGTTTTGGAAAACCTTATAGAAATAGCAAACTTTTTCCTTTTTTTTTTCTTTTTTTTTTTTTCTTTTGTAGTCATTATCTTGGAACAGTTCTTAAATTGGCTGCTATTCCATACCTGGTGAAGAAAGTTTTTATTTTAGAGTAATGAGCTATGGTGCTTTTACAGTCTGCATGCTTCTGCTCTCCAACAAAACTCAGTGAAGCTGAGATAAGGTTATAACAAAGCATGATTTTAAACTTCAGATTTGTACTAGTTTTAATAAAAGATGCAGCACTGATAATCCTACTGGGTTTGCGGCTGTCAAAAATCCTTTTTCCTTCTCTTTCATTTTTATTCTTATGAAAGAAAATTTGATCTGTCTACCTGTGAACAAAATATTGATTGTTGATCTGCATTAGGTCCTTAATTCTAAGATCTGAAGGCAAGTGATGAATTAGGTATTAGGAAAATTCTGGGGATTTCTTTGAGCCAGTCCTCTGGTAGTTTAGTGTACAGTCTATTGGGGAATAGTTGCACTTAGGTTCCTAAAATCTGGGATGTAGTCGGAGGATCAGAATTGATCCGAAACAGGGAGTTGAAATTTCATCTCTGACTCACAGCATAATAATGGGCAACTTGCTTTTTCTCCTTCTAAACTAGGGACAGTAATCCTCACGGACAGTGTCTGTGGAATAGCTAATGCAGTGAAAAATCCATTTAAAGACAGGGAAGGAAATACTTGAGGTAAGATGAAATATTGTGCTGGAAGTGTAGCAGACATTTTGAAAGATGGAGCGTGTGGGGTAAACAAGTTTGAGGTATCTCCATAATAAAGTGATTCCTAATTCATGTGCCTCTGGCACATACAGCCTTGGCTCCGTAGGAGTGTGGCTGGGTGTCTTTGTAAGGCGGGGTGATTAATGAGTGGCCATGAGAACGGTTCTCTTAATGCTGTAAATTATTTATAGTCCTGTGCAATTGATTGTCCTCAAAATATCCTGGTATTGTACAAACAGCTTCATTAATTTCTAGACCCGATTCTAAATAATGCAGCGCGTACAATATTTTACAAGTTGACGCTGTGCATACCTGTGCTCTGTCTTGCAAGAGCCTGCTGATGACAACCTGTCCCAGCTTTAATTTTTAGGGCTTTTTTTAGGAATATGTCTTACATTACAAGAAAAGCAGCCAAGAGTGATGGTGCTGCAGATGAGGCACAAGTAACCTGTGCTTGCTTGGGTGAGAGCAGTCCTTTCTTTGGGACAGGGCCTTCTGCAGGTCCAGCTTTGTTCTGCTTCTGCTGGCTGGGATTTCTTGCAGGATTCTCCCTCTATCTTGAATTCTCCTGGTGGCGATGCCCTGCCCTCGGAGCCTGGTGGGAGCTGCTGGTATGCCTGGGGCTGGGTGCAATGCCAAGGTCTGTGACCGTCACCTCAGGCAGCTCTCAGGAGAGCGAAGGGGTGGCAGGAGCAGACCCAGAATCTCCTGGACACTAAAATACCTCCCACCAGCAAGTGGCTCTTCTGACAGGAAGACCCTTCAGGGATGACATCCTTTTCTTTCTCCTGGTGTGTTTACTGCCTCCTTGGAGGCAGCATTACACAGTGATTGAAGCAGGGGACAAAAGGCCAGCCATTTGTGTGTGATAGTCCCAATTCTTGCTTGGTAAACTCAAGGGAAGAGCCCCGTAATATCCCTGCTTCTGGCAGGGAGGAGATCAGAGGGCAGCTCCCTGCAGAGCATGGGAGGACCTAAAGGGTCAGCCTTCCTGGAAATTTCATCTGTGCGATACTAGATTGGGAAGACAGATGACAACGACTTCATGGTTACTCTCAAAATCTTCTACCGAATTATGTGATGTGGTTGGGTACGCCCAGTGAAACCAGACTGGCTGGAAGGGGAAGGGCAGGAGGTGCTTGGCCCTCCTGGTGGCTCTGAGCATAACCCCCAGCCGCAGAGCATGCAGGACAGCCCTTTCCTGCGCAGAGTTGATGCTGTTGATTTCTGATCTGTCAAGAAGTAGCATCCCTTCCAAATCCAGTCTTGGATGGGGGCATGAAGGTGGTTTGTTAATGGGTAGAGTGAATTGGAGGAGGCTGTGCTAACGGCCAGCAAAGTCTTGGGTCTTTGTGAAATGTGTCCGTCGTGATAGAGCTGTCCTGTGTGGCCATCTGCTACAGCAGCGTGGGAGATGGCAGGGTCTTTTCGTGGTATGGTGGCCGGGTTCCTGCCTGTCTGGGCAGCCTTCTGAGTTCTCCATGTGCACTCTTTACAACTCACTCTCGTTTCAGGACTCCTTTTGTTTGTTTTCGAATGGATGGTAGGAGCACTTAAGACCAGGTTTTATATTCAGCCGGTGAAGTGCTGATGTTTGGGATAAGAGGTACTGCCCAGATGGAAGGAAGCACTGTGCATTGCCCAGCTATTGATCAAACCTAGAAAGAGGATATTTAAAACGGCTGCTCCTTTGCCTTCATTAATAAAACTATTGACGAGGAACAGATTTCCTTCCCCTCTCTCCAGTTTCAGATCATTCCTACGTGTACAGCGCAACGAGAAGTGGAAGTGCTATCGTAGAGCTTCGTGTTCGGATTGTTGTCCTGTTGACTCGAACTAACCTTCCTTTGCTAAATAAGTATTGACACTGGCCTTTGTGTAGTTTTTTTTTTTTTTACAATCACTAATTGGATTAAAGCAATTGTCATGCGTGAAGGATGCATGTTGGAGCGCAAAGGGCACATGGAAAGCTCGGTGCGGGCACCATGGTTACTGGTGACATCACTTGGTTTGTGTTAGCAGCAGGGATTTGTGTGCAGCGCTGGAGCCGAGGTGAGGATGGCCTAAACTCAACCCAGCCGACTGCTGATGCAGTCCCATTGCCATGGAAACGGATGGTGCAGCTTGGAGTTGCCTGCATTCATAATGTGATGCACGTGGTGTATACAAAATCAGGGTCCTGTGGCATCCGCAACTTCTCAGAGGAGGTAGAGAGTGGGAAATCCCACTGCGGTGGAACTTGGTTTGCCATATGGGTAGTGCCACCGTCGCTGTGCACGAAGAGGTACAGTAAGCCTTGCGTTTGAGTAACAAGAACCAAACTCACGAATTCCTCACTGTCCTCCAGCAACGTTGCTGCAGGCCTGTCAGTCCCCCTTGACATGGATTGTTTCTGATTTGTACTTCACAAAGCACAGGTCCAGAAGTACCATTAAAACCCAGCCCTAGGGGGGAACAAGGTTCCTCTCTCCTGCCTCCTTTAATATTGTCTTCCCAATACAACCAGTAAGCATGCACTGGACTCCTGCACACCAGGAGCAGAGAAGCTGACCTGCCTTCCCTTGCTTCAGGGCTGCCGAGTGTCTGCAGACTGTTTTGCCGTATCTTGTTAAAGGTCCCGACTCAAGCCCGGTGAAGATTGCCACATCACAGTTAATTTGTTGAAATGGGGCTTGAAAGATCTGCATGCTACACACAGCCCTGCCAGCAGCTCTGCCTCATCAAGTTACTTTCTCCCTCTTTAAAAGGCTGCTCCCTTGCCGAGCCTGTGCTCTATAATGCCTAGCACTAATGGCACTTTGCTCTACTGAGTGCAGTACAAAAGCCTTCGACTGACAGCCAAAGGTTGTGTGTGCTGTTCTACTTCAGCAACCTAATGTATTAATAACAGTGTGGGTGGTTTTTTTTACTTTTAATTAAGTTCATGTAACTTCCTGTTTTGTCTTAGAAGATGCCGTGCACTGATAAAATTATGTCAATTTTGATCTGATCAAAAGTTTTCCTTCTTGGCTTCTGTAAGAGTGGAAGAGCACCATCTCCCCTGCTCCCTTCCTTTTTTGCACTAACAAAGTTTTTTTCCTCAGGTATTAGACTGATTCAGGTGATATCACCTTAACTGAATGTTTCACGGTCTTTGACACATGCATTTTTTGGGAAAAAAAATTGGTTTGAGGCATAAGGCTCAACTACGCTTTTAGGATAAAACAACATTTTGTTTTCATGGTCAAAGACCTGATTTTGGAGTACCTGCAGTAAACACTGAGCACGAGTGGTGCCTGGTCTATGAGATATCTGTGTCAGCAGATGGGAGGTTGGTGGTGGTGAAAGCTGGTTGCTCGTAATGAATTAGATGTCAGTTCAAATGATCAAAAAGGAGTGGCTAACAGAACCCAGCGCTGAGTCATACCGCGGCAAGAGACAGCTGAAGACAGAAAGGATACACCCATGTGTGTGCACACAGTCACCGTGTGTGTTATCCACGTACAAAAACCCTCTGCTGGAAAAATGCGCGAAGAATAAGCCATGTATTAGGTTCGGGACCTCGTGGTATTTTCCAGCATCTCTATCGTTGGCCTTCTGGTTTTAGGTGCTGTGTAATTCAGGCTTGCAGCAGCTATGGCTGCAGCTGTGCATTTGTTGTCGTGCTGTTTTATTTGTGGTGCTCGATGCTGGTATAGCCACAGTGAGCCCAGCTAACAGGCTGCATTGCTTCTAAGCTCTCCCAGCATTTCTGGAAAGGGTTATTGAACTCCTGTCTATCAAGGACAAGGGGGAAAAAAGGGTAATTTTTAAGCATAAAAGTGAAGGGGAGGGAATTTCATTTCCTGCCTAAACTTGACTTTTGTGACCTAACAAAGTAGTGAAAAAACTGTGAGGGAAGGGATCTTCTCATGAGGGGAGGTAAGAAGGGTGTAAAATAGCAATCACACTACATGCACCTGCAACGCGCCAGCTGTGGTGTAACTGGCACCTTCTTGGTGCGTGCAGCCCTGGTGTGCCCTGTAGCATGTGCACCTTCTTAGTGTGTGCCAGGAGCACATCAGGGCAGGCGGTTGGCGATGGGAAGGGGGCAATGCTTTGGAAAATCAGTTAGAAGATGAAATCACGGTCAGCCTAAATGACATCCAACCAGAGATGGTTGGGAATACTTCTCCCTTAACATATAGAAGAAACTGAACACAGGTAGCTTACTGCTCTCCCATCCTAAATTTTGTTCCTTAGCTCTTTACATCTTCAGAGCCTTTGGTCTTCCTTTCTAAAACAGAACGGGGGAAAAAGTTCTGATTGCTGAAACCAGGTCTTAAAAGCTATCCAAAAATGGCCAGATTCATCCATCCTAAGCAGCCTCAGGAATTTTTTTTCTGGTAAGTTGCATGAAGCAATTTAGGCTTTCTCTGGTTCCCAAAGGACAAGGCTGTTTCTGGGGTTTTCATTGCCACTTGTGATAGCCTTTGGATCTGAAATGACAAAACCCAGTAATTGGCCATAGAGAATGTTATCTCAGCCTCCTTTGCCACAACAGTATGAGGAAGTGTTAGCAGGATCCTCTGGGGAAATTTGTTGTCATGTTCTTGTTCAGTGGATACGTAGATGCCTTTGCTATCATTATCAGCTGAAACCATCTACCAGCAGTAAGCTTCTTGCATCTGTGTCCAAATGGGATGAGAAATCCCAAGACTTGAGTGTTATTTTAATGGATTCTCCCAGGAGAATTTGTCTGGACTATCAACATATCCTGTTGCCTAATGGGAGCTGGAGGGGAAAAAATTGTTCTGGTTATTGTTTCCAGACAATGGTTTTGTGTCCTCGTTATTCATGGACAATAGGTCTACGATGTGTAGCGCTGTCAGTCTTCATAACTTGAATAATCTCAAATCAAAACTCTCATGGGTCATTGAAATAAGCCACCAGCACTGTGTAAATATATTGCGGTAATGCACCAAGAAACTTCACTGTGAAGCTAGAGCATGTCAACCCTTTATAATCACTGTCTAACTTATTTGGATTGAGGAGTTGAAATGTAAACAATAATCAGTGGTAAACAAGGTAAGATTATAGCCGTAACCTGTTTTTAAAAGCTAGAACAATGCTTGGATTGCCTGCTATCACCATGCAACCCACCCCGTCTTTACTCCTCTGCAGCATTGCTCAAAGTAGTAAGTTACAATTAAAAAAAATAAAAATAGAAGAAATGAAGGCACTGAACCACTTGCAACACAACCGTAGACTTTGCAGAGATGTTCTGTGTGTGGACTTGAGCCCATACACAGTTGTGCTTTACTCTGGAGATGAAACACCGGGCGTGTGTCTCGCTGGGCAAGGGGATGGAGGACCTGCAAGCTGATCACCCCGTTGTCGCTCGCGAAAGGCTTTGTTTGCAGCCGCTTGTCTCCTGCTGTGAAGGACAGATGATAAATGGGGTTAGGCTAGCCCGATGTTTAAACGACATTCATCGGAGTTATTCATTCCGTAATTGTGATGGTGAGGTCATGTGCTGTGTCCCATGCTATGCTGCTGTGCCAAGAGATTTATTTTAATAGAACCCTTTAAGTAACTGGCATTCTTGCTAATCATGGTGCATCTGCTTCTCTGGGTTCCCTGTTATGAGTAATTTAATGCTATTACTTTAGCTAGGAGGGATCTGTGTCACCATCTGTCCTGGAAAGCTATTGATGGGGCTGTGCAGAACATCGAGTGGCATCAGCAGAGGAGAGGGACTTCTAAAGGGATGACTGGATTTCCTGTTGTAATACAATATAAGACGGTTTACTGTGATTAAAGCTTAGATATCTTGCATATAAAAGCTGTTAGCTACTCTTTGATTTTGTTGGGGACTGTTCCTCAGATGTTTACGTAAAGGGAAGATGCTGTTGTCAGTAGCAAGTGGCAGTAACACAGGTAATTTGCTAAATAAAGCATCTTCTTTCTGCAGGGGCAAGGTCTACGAGGCTGAAACCTTAAAGACTGACCCTAAAATGCCTGCACAGCAGCCACTCCCAGCAGACGGGTAGTCTTTGGAGAGGGCTTGCCAGACACTTCTCAAGCCAAATGTTTTCCTAATCAATGGTTATTTTTTAATTGTTGTTTACAGACCACTTCCTTGTAACGAGCCCTCTCCATGCTGTAGCTGAGTCACAATAGATGTGAAGAGGCTATATGGCTGAAAGCAAATTGCTCTTCACTTCCAGAAGTGGTGTACTTTCGCTGAACCACTTAGCGCAGAGTATCATCCTGGTCTGTTGAGTGTGTGTTGCTGATGTCTTTATTTTATTGTCTGAGATATGTATCTTATTTTTGTCTTTATGACAGGTTAGTAATTGTACCATTTACCATCCAACCTGGCCCCTCTGTTCCTTCCTGACCTCGCTGTGCTTGTAGCCCTCTCTGTATGCTAATTGAGAGCGTGCAGGACTGGGAGGGAGCTTTGTGGGGATTTCTTGAGAGTTTTTCTTTGATTGTAGCGTTCTTCCCAGTGATAAATTGTGGTATGTTTTGAATATAGTTTGGCCTGACTCAGTCCTTGCTCAAAAGATAGTTCAAGATGCAAATTTGCAGCTCTGATTTCTGTCATGCAGAGGTGCAGCTCTTAGTTCACGTTCATCTAAGAGAATATTCTTGCTGTCCCCTGTCCTCTTTTGTGTAGGTAAGTGACAAGCAGGAGGAACACACAGGGCCAAAACTTGCTTGAGGTTTGCAATTGGGTGAAAGAGGCTGTGGGCTGGAGCTGGTCATCTGGAAGGGCTGAAGGAGGAAGCATGCACTGCTCTCAGAACAGGGTTCGTGGTCTCCTGCAGGTGTGCAGAAGTGAATAAAATAACCAGAAATCAGAAGTGGGATGCAAACTGGCTTCCCCAAAGAGTCTCAGTTAATTTAGGGTTTTCCCTTCTTCCTCCCCTCTCCAAGTGTTGGGAGCATGACACCATGCCGCATCTCCAGCGATCAGACAGAGAAGTGGAGAACTGTCGGAGAGGGATAAGGCATTTCTCGGAGATACCTCTGAAAAGCAAAGCATGAAATCACGTTCCCACAAGGAAAGCCTAAGAGTGTTTTTATCCATTTTAATTTCAGTTTCAACTGTGGCTATTAAAACAAAATAAGTCTTCAGTGTTTTGGTTTTCCATTACAATACAAGCAGCTGTAAGTCTAGGGACAGGATTCTTCTCTGCAGGTTTGGCTTTGCACCATCCTAGCAGGTGCTGAGTCCACTCGGTGCTGTGGATTTCTTGAAAAACTCCTAAATGGGTTTTGGTCCGAAACAAGGACCGGCAGATTGGACTTGGAATTGTTGGTAACCACATAATCTGGAACAGTAGTTTTCAATCTAGCTGATGTGTGAGTCCACATGTGGTAATTTGGCACAAGGAGAATCTGTATTTCCTCTGCTTATGATTTCCACGTGCTTCTGCCATATAATAAGACTCTAGATCTCCATAATTTGTATCAACTGTTCAGAGCAGATGCTGCACTCTTATTCTGTCTGACACATTCGCCATGCCTGCTGGGTTGCTTTGTTTTCCAAGACCTTCGAGTTAACCAGATTTTTGGGTCATCAAGATTATTTAATGTTATTGTCATAAATATTTGTACAGGACTTGGTCAATGCTTATATAAGAACTGAAAGACAGTAATTTGTTTTAAGAGGATGTGTGTTTTAATGAACTGCCAGCAGTATGTTAGACGTAAACTTTAAAAAAGTGCTTCTCTTTTGCGGTACTTCACAGTTTGTGGGGTAGGAAAAAATGACTATTTAGATTGTCAGTTATTTAGATTTGTTGGTTGCAGCTGTTTAAATTTAAAATCGCCTGAGAGTTATTTAGAAGTACATAGCCCTCTTTTTAAATAGCTCTGTTGGCTTATCATCCTGTCCTCAAAAGATGAGAAGCCGATCGCTTGCATCTTATTAATCATTTTCTGTTAAGCCTTGTTTTCCTTGGAATTGTTTGTTTGCCAGAAGTGAGAGGTTGTTATTGCATTATATTTCACAGTTGATTCTTGTGTATAATTCCATTTTTTTCTTAATTTCCAGAGTACCGTCCTCTCAAACAGAGACAGTAACTGAAAAGCTCAAAAACACTAACAATATGAATCTGTTGGTTGGAAATGATGAAGGCTATCCATCATCCAATCTGCTGAAATGTGTTATAGCTGAACAAATATTTAGTTTGCCTCTAGCTCTTCTTAGAAGCACTGAAATGAGGTGTTTTGTTTGTTTGTTTGTTTGTTTTATTGAAGGAACTTTTGCCAGGTCCCTCAATGAGGGACAGTGCTACAAATAAGCCAAAATATTGAAGCTGCCAGGGGGTACTGTGTGCATTCTGGCAAACTTGAGTTCTTTCTTCTAAATATCTTAATTAGCAGAACGTAGTCTCCAAGCTGTTCTTGGAGAGCTGCTGCTCTGCCAGACCACAAGCAACAAACCCCTAAATCCTGTGGGTTTAGGTCATAAAACAGTTTTTATTACTGCAGTGTTGTGCTGTGTGTGTGTGTGATTCTTCACGCTGATACACCACCACAAGAATGTGCCAAGTTGGACAAATTCCCCCTCGCCATGTCATCCACTGATGTGAAAGCTTTTTGTGCTGTTGGGTGGTTCAAAGCTGGAGCCAAGGTTTAGTGTGCTCCTGGAAAGAGAAATGTGTTACCTATTATAAGAGGAGGGATTTGTGTCATGAGGTCTCCGTGCAAATTCTCTCATAGCTTTAGAGATGTCAAATCCAGATTTGTAGTGGATCTCTAATAAATCTCATCCCAGTTCCTCTGTTGGCCAGATGAGTATCTAAATCTGTCATTTATGATCTCAAGGTTTGGTAATCTTACTGCCAAGGTGCTGCTACGGGTCTTGTGGCTATATAAAACTGTGATCAACAGGAGTCTGAGAAACCACCCCGATCTTCATCTGCTTTGAGACTTGGTACGTACAAAACACTGGAAAGCCTAACTGTGTGATATATTTTCCTTTTCAGAAAAAGAGCAGAGAGGAGACATGTGGGGAAGGCAGTGGAGTAGAGATCCTGGAAAACAGGCCGTACATGGACGGACCAGGAGGCAACGGGCAGTATACTCACAAAGTGTACCACATTGGTATGCACATACCCAGCTGGTTTCGGTCAATATTGCCCAAGGCAGCTCTGCGAGTTGAAGAGGAATCGTGGAATGCATATCCTTATACCAGGACAAGGTAAAACTTAGAAAAATGACCAGAGGTGTTTCCCTACTTCAGGGAGAGGTTTTGATGCAGTGGCATCTCTTACATCTCCAGTAATATCCTTTAGAGAAATGTGGTGTCGAGTCCTGAAATTCTTACACTGTGCTTTATCTCAGAAGCATCAGCGTTGCATGGGCTGACTGCATGTGTACTTGAGAATTTGTGGCTGGCTGCTTTAAAATGTGAGCTGTTTTGTCCATCAAAGCGTGGGAAATCTTGAATGGTTTTTATTTAGTCTGGTATCCTGCACTGTGTTCTACTTAACGTTGCAGTTATCTGCTAGCTCAGTGAAGTTATAAATGTACGCAGTGATGGGAAAGCTGTCATGTCGAACACTATCAAATAAAACAGGACTCACTTGCCCTAAGAGGGAAAGAAGAGGGAGAGAAAAATCTTTAAAAATTGTTAATAAATACAATGCTTCTTTTCTGGGAACTATCTTACTGTCTTTTAGCTAGAAAATAACAAACCTGTGCCCAGTGGTTTTCACTCTGAGAGAAGAGAAGAGAGTCAGAGGCTCCAGGGAGGTGATTGCTCTTCATTGTTTCATCTGATTTTTGTCTGGGAGGACTTCAGATGCCCTGGACTAAATACCCTGTATGCCAGTTACTCTGGTTTAGAGCATTTCCCCTATTCTGGGTTTGCAAGTGTGATGTTTCTGTCATCTGTCATAATAAAAAGGCTTTAGGATCTTATGATTTTTGTCAGAAATCTAGGTAACTTTCATAGTTCTGTTTTAGTTGGCCTCTACAAGTAACGTGAGTTTGGGGAAAGGTGGATAGTCAGTGTGTGTATGGACAATTGCTCATGACTAAATAATATGGAGCTTATGACTTTCCAGTGATTAAAGTCCACTTTCAGTTTGTTTTTATCCATCCTCTTGAATTGTCTGAGAGTCAGTAACCTGGCCAGGAAACCTGGTCTTGGGCAGAACCAGTCTGTATTTTATTCTGCTGCAAATTCCAGGCAAGAATTCTGCTTTTTTCCTGTTAAAAATGCACTTCCAGGGTGTCCTGGTGTCATATCTATAAGGATAACAAAACTTGTTAATACAGCAGACCCAAAAGTTATCTCCTTGCTGAACACTGCTCCTTCAGATGTGGTCTGCCCTGATAATTGTCTTTTGGAGGAGACATTGTCAAACTAAGTCACAGGCTTTTGTCAGTGTCTCTGCAAAGTGAGACCACCCAAACAGTGTGGGAGCATTGGAATCTTTTCACCCATAAATCCATCTAACAGCTCAGGGGGAGCAAACCCCCTTGTGCTGTGGGGTTGGGGGTTCACTAAACCAGAGCTATTCCACTGAAGCCACAAGTCCAAGGCAAGCTCCTATCTTAAGAATTTAATAAAGCAAATCTTTCTAATCTGTACAGTCAGTATTTTAAGTATATCTGAAGTAAAATACAAGTGAAGGCTGACTTGGATTTCAGGCTGATTTTACACATCTTAGGAAAGCATTTTCTCTGCTTGCGAAACTGAGCAGGATTTACTCCAAGCTGTATTGCTCTTGCTTTCAGGTATACGTGCCCTTTTGTGGAGAAGTTCTCTATTGATATTGAGACATACTACAAAACTGATCCAGGAGAGCACGTCAACGTTTTCAACCTTTCTCCTGCAGAAAAAAGACAAACCATTCTAGGTGAGTAGCCCTTTTCTTTTACTTCTTCCTTCATTCTGCTTTTTGCTGTGTAAAGGATTTTGCTTGGTATGCCCCATCTCCTTGGCCTGTCCTTTCCACTCCTAACCCTTGTGTGAACCCCATCAGTGGTGTGCCTGCTGGGTAGGGTTACATCGAGTAGAGAGAGGGCACCTGGGTTCTCTTTCAGGCTTGATGTAAAGCACCTGGAAATCCATTTGAATCCCCCTGTCTGTAAAATGAAGCTGATGCTTTTCTCTATTATTGGTGCAGTTCCTGAGAGAACTTGGACAGCTAATGATTTTGGGGATGATAAATAGAAATAACTACTGAAGAGGAAAATATAGCTGTATAATTAAATATCTCCTTTGGGTATATGAAAGAACGTTCCTAGCTGCATTTCCAAAACATGAAGGTGTATTTAATTTATGCTTCCCCTCCTGTTTCCCTTACGCAAGTTAACACTTCAGCTTCACAGCTGTCTTTGGGAGGTTGAGTTAATGAGCCTGATATACTTAAGGATTTAACAAAAGAAAAGGCAGAACGGAACATCATATCAGAAGGCAGAAAATGGCAAGCATTAGAGCAGTTCCTCTGCCTTGCTGTCCGTCATGGCCCGTGCCCATAGCATCTGCTGGAGGCCCAGCTGCATAGCAGGGAGTGCTGGCAATTACAGCCTCACCGAACCGAAGCAACCCTTGCTCTGAAGCTGCCGGGCCTGGAGAAGTGACTTGAGCTTGGGCTGACTTCTCACAGTCCCAGGGCTGAGCTCACCCAAAAGGAGCTCTGGGGAAGGACACCTAGTGGCTGCTCGGGCTCCTTAAGCTCTGTTGACATGCTGGCCACGGTGGTAACCCCATGCAATTTTACTTGAGTGTTACTTGGCTTAAGCTGCTTCATTTTGAACTTCAGTTTGACTGTCCACATTCCAAAGCCTATCTGATTGGGTTTTCAGTCCTGAACAAATAGGCTTGAGTCATGCTGCCTCTCTGAGAAGTGTCGGGAGAGCTGTTGTTCCTTGGAAGTGAGATCCTGCCCTTCAACCCAAACTTCTGCTGCTTAGGTTTGGGTTGGGGGATGCAGATTTTAAAAATATGTTCACTCACTCCGTTCCCATTGCACTTTCCACTTCTTCATTGTTGAAGTGTTAATGAGGACAATTTGGACTTGCTTTACACTTTCTGCCTTCTGTAGTATATCTGATGTAACAGTAAAGTTTGAGGAGGTAACAGTAACCTCACTTGATGGACGCCAAAGATAAGACGTTCAGTGGTAACATCTATTCCATAACAGTACTAAAAAGAGGTAGGTGTATTTAGGTGTCTCAGATTAGGCAGAGCTGTAATAATGTCAGTGATACTACAAAAGCTGAGAGATGGAATGTGCAAAAGAACTCTGGAGCTAGAAATATGGCATGAGCAGATCTGCTTTTGACCTATAGTCACTGGGCAAAAATGTTTACAGCAAAGCCTCTGTTTGCTGGAAGTGTGCACAGAAACTCCTCTGGTAGAGTGGATCACTACCCAGCAGCAGCGTATAAACAATTTAACTATCAGTTGTTTAAGTAAAAACAGATATTGTTGTAATGCTTCTGGTACTTACTAAAACAGAAATAACTCCTGAAAATGTACTTTCTTCTTTTGTTCAGGCAGAGGAAATGTCTAACTGTTTCTATTCTTCCTACAGATCCTATTGATATTGTTAAAGATCCTATCCCTCCACATGAATACAAGGCTGAGGAGGATCCAAAGCTGTATAAATCAGTAAAGACTAAAAGAGGCCCTCTCTCAGAAGATTGGATTCAAGAGTACAAGAACAACCCTGGGAAATACCCAATCATGTGTGCATATAAACTTTGTAAAGTCGAGTTCAGATACTGGGGGATGCAGTCGAAAATTGAGCGGTTTATCCATGATGTTGGTGAGCATTTATAGTCTTGCAAGGTTTACAATCAACTCCTTAATGTTGTTTCCAAATTGAAATACAATGGTGAGGTATGTGCAATGTATGGTATCCCAAGGCATGTCTGTGAAAAGACTCTCAGACCCGATTACTCTTTTGCAGAGCTGTTGGTGAGTTCAAAAAAATGTTATTCTATCACTTGTGGTTGTGGTATGTATAAGTCCTAATCACATGTAGCTACTGAAAGGGTTTCAAGTCCATTTTCTTGTTTAAATCAGGATTTGTATGTTTAACTTAGATCTTTTTCAAAATCTGCCATTTTTTCTTTATTTTGGACAACATCCTCAAGGGCTGCTCAAAGAAATGAGCTTCAACTCTGTGTCACAAGTGGTTCCAGGAAACCAGTCCCTGCAGCGTCCCTAGCTTGCAGTAGGGCAGGTGGGTCTTTATGCGGCCATACATCTCCGGGTTGTGGTGTTCAGGGCTCCTCAGCTCGCTGTGTTATAACTCTCCATGGGTCACTGACAGCTCTCGGTTGTGAGTAAATGTGCTGCTTTGACTGGTGCATCATTCTTAGGTCAATGCTTTTAAGGAGGTAGCCTATTGTTTGTGTCCCAGAAGTAACTAAGTGGGGACTGTGCAGGTGGTAGCAGTAATTTGTTCTCCACAGAAAATCTATAACACAACTGATACAGTTTCTGAGCCTTGCCGGAGGAGACAAGCCTTATGGCCAGCTGGATAACTTAAAAGAATGTTTTAAAGAAACATTCCCATCTCGAGAGAAGTGCAGAGCTATGGCTGTCCTCTGGCAAAGAAAAGGCCAAAGAAAGACTTTGTAAATGATGCTTCCTGCTTTCTGTACGCAGTGAATTCTCCTGCATGACCTGGGTAGCTGTCCCTTTCTATACGCAAAGCTTCTTTGAAGTGCCTGATGCTGGAATAAATAAATAATTTTACAGCTCTTCTTACTTACACTGTGCTCCTAAATGGAGCTCCTAGTGTGAAAAACACTGAAGGAGCAGTGGTGAATGGTGCACACCATTCTCTGAATAGTCTGTTCCCTTTGCTAGAGCTCCTTTGGCTTTACTTTAGCCTAGATGGAAGTTTTTACCTGTTACAGGCTGTATTACAAGTGCCTCTCTGCAATGAACTCCCTTGGTGTTTCAGTGACACGGGTTAATTTAGTGTATGCTGCAAAAACATGGGGGCAGAATAACAACTCCATTGTATCTGTTAAATGAGAAAGAAGCATGTGACTCTTCCAGTTGTTCGGAGGTGTTTGGCATAGATTAAACTGTGGTCTCTTAGAAATGTTTCTTTTGTATTTCACAAAAGATTGCCTGCCATTTCCCTCTTGATTGAGGCTTTGCAGAGAGCCGAGCCAGCTCATTGTCTGCCTTTCAAAAGCCTTTCCACTCTGTTATAATGATGGCAAACACTGTTTTTCAAAGCGGTTAAGATGCATAAAATCAGAGAAGTCTTTAAGGCGCGACAAAGTTGAGTGGGTGAAAAATGAAAGCAAAAGCTTTGGGTGCCCAGAGACGTGTATCCTCCCCGTGCGGTGGGATAGCCATGGGCAAGCTGTTAGTGACTGGGAAAAGCATCAGGACTTGTGTAGAAAAGACAGCTAGCTAGGTGTGAGGATGTGTAAGTCAGAAGGATGGGGGCTAAGACATGACTTAGACGGTGAATCCAGGTTTTGGGGTTTCAGCTGACGACCCACAGCAAGTGGAGACCTTTGTGTGTTGTCTGCTTTGATGGTGGACCAAATTGCTCAGGTGCCAGGGATTTCTTGTCTGCCAGCCCCTCCTTGACATCTCTCTGCTGGTTCCTGGCTCCACGAGCCTGTTTCTTGGGGCATTAGCCCTTCCTGCATGGGGTCGTCAAGATGGTAAGAAAACTGAGGCAGAAACCAAGAGTAGGATCAAAACTCTCCCCGAGGTGGTGCAAACTAAAATTAGAGAATGACTTGAAAGAAGAAAACTTCGGAGTTAGGTGATGGATGGATTGTAATATGTGGAAAGGCTACTGAGTGCGGAGGGAGTGACTCTGGGGGATGGTGTTGAAATGTTCTCAGTCTTTCTGAGTGCAACAGCCATTTTTTCTGATGACTAATTGGACAGTTACTCAGTGCTTTGACAGCCTGAGACACAGACTAAAATTGTGGGCTATTAGTCTACTTGGCTGTAATATTTGTATGCTTTTTTACTCCTTTCCCATAGAATTTAAGTTTAATTGGACTGGCACTGCATAATGTTCTGCTCCCACTTGCTTCCTAATTGTGCACGTGGGCTCTGGTTCTTTTGTTGCTAAACAAGTGTGTTGACTGTGCATGGGTTATTGATTATACACCATGGCAAAGTGTGTTCCTGGCCCAGTAACTGGAGCTTTGTCTAAGCCAGTGCATCTTAGGCTAAATATGCCCAAATTGTCGCACAGTGATGAAGAGGAAGAGGTTTTAGAAAGCTCTTCTGCAGAAATTTTGCTTCACTTGAGCACTAAAATGCGAAAGCTCATCCAAGTGAGCTCTGCTCATTGGGGCCTGCAGTAGGGTTTCGCCTTTTCGAGAGAAGGCAGGTTGTGGTTAGCACCACGCAGGTGTGACCACACACTTCTCTTTGCGAGTGGCCTGAGCAAGGGAAGATAAGGCAACCAGGAGTTGTATCTGCTTGCTACCCTTGATCAGAACAGTCAGACAACCAGAACTGTACTGACAAGGTTATGGGATCTGTTGTGACCATCAACAAAATAATGTTGCCTGAGGAAAATCAGGCATCCTTTATCGGCTGCCAGGAAGTTGTGTGAGTGCATTAGAAAATGCTCTGGGATGTTGCTACTGGGTGCATAATCAATGGCTGTCTGAACAGTTGCTTTATGCAGATAGTTGAGAGAGGTTTGGGCAGGATTTGGTGTGGTGTTTTTTTCTTTTTTTAATACTGATTTTTTTTCTGCAGTTGCTATTTTTACTTCAGATTGAAAAACAAATCCAGCACTGTAGACAAAGGCTTTTTAAAATTCATCTATCCTGGCTTGTCTCATGTTCATTTACACTTCCTTTTGTGAAATTAAGTTCAACACCACAATATGCAAGCAAATCACTTACGAAAGTCAGCACTTCAAGGATTTAGCCAGTCTCTGCGGCAGAGTTGTTGAGGTGGTGAGTTGAAGGGTGAGTGATTTAAGTGTTTGCACCCTGCTAGACTCTTCACAGATCATCTTTCTGCACGCCGCAGTGGGAAATGTTATAATTAAAACAACACAGAAATGACGAGTACCTCTGAACTCAATCTGCATGTGTGCATATGTGCATGTGTGGTTTCCTTTTTTTTTTTTTTTAACCAAAGTGTTGTGCTCTATAGAGAAATAACAAAGTACTGTTAACTATTGACATTACTGGAATCAGCTTTTACCTGCATCCTTATACAAATCCTGTTCCCTTTATTTTGGACTGGCTTCAGTGGGTGACTTGCCTGCCCTGGACTGGGGGGTTGTCCTTCAGTTCTTGAAAAGAAGCCTGAGATGAACATGGGGCACACCAGGTGGAAGGGAAAACCTACTTTAACATCTGCCCTTATTCTCCTGTGCTCTCAGTTCTCCCTTCACAGCAAAAAGACCTCTCTGGGAGACCACCTCCTACCCCCTGTTCTTCCACATAGCTGATTTTGTTTGCTCTGTGAGGACAGGAGATGTTTATGTGAGAAGGGAACAGGCACCTGGGTGGGACACAGGAGCGTTGTTCTGCCCGGAGCCTGCCCTCCACTGGGCTTCTTGGGTTCTGTCCAGCCTGGAATAAGGTGGTGGGTGTGTTGCTGGACCCTTTCTGCCCTCCCCAGCCAGCTCCCAGAGCCCAGCAGCATGCCACAGGCTTGTGAGGCAAACTGCCAAGGGGGCTGCAGCCGGCCGTGAGGCACAGCTTGGAAGCACCACGTGTGGGATTGAGCATGGGACAGTGACTTCTCGGGCTGAGCAGGAGGCTTTTGCACCTCCCAGCCTGCCAGAGAGAAAAATGAAGGCAAATTGGCCCACAAATTGCCTTCAACACTGTCCTGATGGGCATCTCTGATCTGTTAAAAAGAAAATTGCTCCCAATTATGCTCTGTTTCGTGGGTCTAATCTATCCCCTCTTCACTTTCCAAATAATAAGCTTGTTTTTCACTGACATTTTAAGGAAAAACTGCTGTAAAACTCAACTTTTTCCATTGCATGGGGAGGGAAGCCATGTCCTGACAGGTGAAATCAGTCATTTGTAGCTGGATCTTGAATTCATGTAGCTGCGTGGGGGCACTTCGCGTTTCCTCTGGGTCTCTGCTGCCCACTGGAAGGCTTCAGTGCCGCAAGTTTAGGTAGAATTCAGCGATGTACTCAGTGCTGTGTGTGCCTACAGGGACTGCTCAAGTTTTCCATTGCTAGCAGTGGAGATTTTTTTTCTGCGAGCCATGACGTTTAGTTTTCAATTGCTTTTGTACCTGGACAGCCTCGCTCTCTTCCAGGTTTTCTCCCTGTGCTTGAGAAAGAAAACAGCAGCATCGCTGACATGTCCCAGGTGAAGGCCGAAGGCTAGGAAAATAATCTCGAGTTTTTTGGTTTATAACTGATCTAGAATGATGGATAATGCCATCTTGTTTTCAAAAGAAAAGGCTTTAAGAAAGGGTGATCGGGATGTCTGATCAGCCTGACGTGAGCAGTGTGGGGAGGTCTGTGGGTTCTGCTGGGCTCGGAGATGGGCAATGGGCAGTAATGGGTTTGGGGTTTTTTTTTGGGTCATCTAAGGGATGACATGAGAGAAGGCAGAGAAGAACTTAAGGAGAACTTTATCGCCCCAAGTGTGTTTTGTATTCCCATGGATGTTAGTCCATTAAAACAAATATATGCAGTCGGTGGCATCTGTGCCCTCACACAGAATTTCTGAGGAGTTGGTGGCATCGTGGCTGGGTGCAGGAGCGTGAGTAGAGGCTGGGGGCCCACGATCCTGCTGAGCCCTGCAGCCAAGGAAGCCTCTGGATGAGTGCGAGGGGGCCGCTGGCCTCTGTGTCTGATCACAGTCTGTTTTCAAGGTGTTTGAAGCGAGGCAGAATTGCACGTTGTAGATGGAAAAGCCTAAAGAATGGCTCTAGTGTGAGGGACTGAATTACAGCAAGGGAACGTTTTCTTGGCTTTCAGGGTGGATGTGATGGGAGTTTAATCTCTGGTTTTTAAGCCCTGCTGATTGTCAATCATAACAGGAGGTGAAGAGGCTAAAACATTCTGCCGTAGCTCTGCAAAAAGTAATCTGGTGAAGGAAATAACTCTGAATCTCGACTAAGGTTGAACAGAATTAAGTTGCTGATGCCCCTTGCTCTGCCCCCACAAGGTCGCAGTCTGGTGGCTCAAACTTGCCTCTGTTACGTGGAGCTCCCATCTGAAAGTCAGGCAGAGAAGTACATAAAATATTGATAGATTTAATCTTACTGTGCAAATGAAGTTCAGGTTGAGCTGGTCCATCCTATTAGCTGCTGATCTCTCTGCTTATTTCCTCCTGATAGGGTGACTGGCGATAGCTGGTGGCATTAAGGACTAGCCAAAGTGCAGCACAGAAAATAAAGTGTCCAGGCCTGGAAGGAAATAAATGTATAAAAACAAGCTTTTTATGCTTAAAAAAAAGTAATCCCTGAAAACAAAGGGGATATTTAGGATGAAGATCACAGAAACTATGGCAGCAGTGAGATCTAAGACTTTCTTTACCACAGTGAAGTGAACGTTGCTGGCTGGGACCAGCTCAGAAACCCTGCGTGCAGTGGGACCCTTCAGCTTTGGCCCTGCTCCGGGAAATGGAGCGTGGCTTGTGGGAGCCATCTTCACTCCTGGTGGCGCTTAGAGAACTCAATCTGCCACTCTAGAAACCGCAATGATTTTAATGTAGCCTATTGATTGCTTTCTGGTGCGTAATAGCAGCGGTGGTGTTGCGGCCTGTGGTCTTCAGCCAGGGCCTTCATTATAGCGAGTGCCTGGGCTCCCGGCCCGCCGGCTTTGTTGTCCAGGCTCAGCAGTGGAGAGCTGTAGATCCATAAACCCACTGCTGCTCTTGGCACGTCCATCAACCCTTCTCTGCCTCAGTTTCCCAGTAATGAAAGGGGGAACAATATTTATCGATTTTTCAGAAGGGCACCTGAGGATTAGTTTGTCAGTATTTATAGAAGCTTTTAAAAAGCAGTGTTACTGCTGTGTGTTCCCATCAGTAATAAATAGCTGTTGGGAGCTTGGACCTGGCGTGAGCTTTTAAGCAGCAATATTGTCAAAAATCCACAGTGAATACCCGGTTTTAAAAGTCTTGGTGATACGATGATGTTAGCCAATATGCTGAAGTCTTGGTGGAAAGTTTCTCTTGCCTTGTTGTGAGCTCTTTGTGTTGCTTTTGAGATGGTTCTTCCTTTCAGATATGTGACACATTGAAATAATACTTTAAATTAGCTTTACACACTTCATTTTCCTCATGCTGCTGAAGAAAGACAGTCTCTGCAAAATAAAGCGTCTTCATTCCCTCCCTTCCTTTGCTTCCCATCCCGTTATCTCATATCTGTGATGCTGTTTCACTGATGTATAGAAACCATTTGCAGAAACCAGGTTTCCAAGAAAAGGAGAGATTTTGGTTGTCTTAGCACCAAGCAGTGTGGGAAGTGCTTCTGTCATGTCACGTACTGTGGTGGGCTGTGTAGTATTCATGAAGGAACCACTTGAATCTCTCAACTTTTTTTTTTTTTTACTTTTTTTTTTAAAGCAGTAATTGCTGGTTTGGGCTTTTTTTTTTTTTTCTTTTTCTGGGAACATGCCTCATTTTGAGGGCTGGATCTAAATGTTGCAACTTCCTAGAGCTTCATGAGAATGACATGTGGTCTGTGCCTGGCTCTTTCCCTGCGGAGCAGGCAGTCACAGAGCAAAGTCGTGGATCTGGAATTAGGAAATCCCTTCCCAAGAGTTCAAAGCAGTAGCAGAATACCAGCTGCTTTTTCGGTGGATGGTTGGTTAGCAAGAACTGCAGAGCTACACTACAGAAATGACCAATTTGCCATCCTCACGGTCGATAAATGCAATGAATCCTTTTCTGCGGCTTGCATCATTGTGTTGTCGACACTGCTGTAATATCAATGCCACGGTGTCTTTAGGTTTAGGGGAAGGGAACGCATCTCCTCCTGCAGTTCTGTAGCTTTGGTGACTGGGCCATTCTGGTTTTGCAGGCTTGCGGAAGGTCATGGTCCGTGCACATCGGCAGGCATGGTGCTGGCAGGACGAGTGGTACGGGCTCACCATTGAGGATATCCGGCAGCTGGAGAAAGAGGCGCAGCTGATGCTGGCTCAGAAGATGGCCCAGTTCTGCAGCGAAAATGATACGGAGCAGCATGGAGTGAAGGACACTCCTGGTGAGAAGGATGTTGAAGCCGACACAGTTTCACCTGTGGACACCGAAGATGCTGCTGGTAACAGTGAAACAGCCTCTGGGAGATCGCTCACCAAGCAGTGGTCCACCTCTTCCAAGTCCTCACGGTCTTCAAAGAGAGGAGGTAAGATGCTGCTGATGATTTATTCCTCTGAACTGTGTGGAGGTTGGGCTTTAGAAGTGTGACCATGGCAGCACTTTTGGGACAACACATGTTTCTCCTGGGAGTCCTTTCAGCTCTCATAGGAGGCTTTTGCTGCTGGTGTTGTAGGCTCAGTCTTCTCAGGTGGCCTCTTGTGGGCTTGGAAATGTTTGTAGTTATCCTGTAAGTGTGACTCTCAAAGTGATACATGGCAGACTTCTTACAAACCTCAAAAGCAGAGGAATTATGAAAAACAGTAGAGGAGCAGGAAGGGGCTGGGTGGCAGTGCTGGGTGGCAGAAGATGACAAAGCAGTGCAGAGGAGGTTAATCCCTGTTACCCACGAGCCACTGGTGGCTTTTACAAGTCCTGATCCTTCAGGAATGTTCCCTTCTGGATGCCTGCCTGTGTGCTGTGACCTGCCTGGCCCTATGGAACCAGCCCAGCAGCGGGTGGCTGTTAACTGCTCCCGTCTTCCAGGAGGCAGTTACCAACAGGCACCCCGGGCACCTGGGCTGTGGTTACACCTCACCACATGCCGTTCGTTTCGAAAGCGGGCGTTTGGCTCCGTGGGTGCCGCAGCACAGCTTACACAGCACGGTACCGCATCGGCTGCTGGAGAAATTAAGGCAGGTCACCGTACTCTGAAACCAGGTGGGTGGGGGCTGCTGCCTTTCGTGGGTGGTAGTGCGTGGTGGCTGTTTGGGGACCAAAACTCCCAGCCTGGGACTAGGTGAGACCATGGATCAAGTTTACGTTCCCCTTTAAATACCGTTCAGCAAGTTTTCAGGCTCTTGCTGTTAAAGCCCCTGTAAGGGCTCAGCTTTGAGTCCCGAACATCATCATTCACTTCTCCACCAGCAGTCACCTTTTTTTTTTCCTTTTATTTTTCCCCCACGATAAACTCCTCCTTTCTCTGAACCGTTCTGTACAAAGGGGTGAATCCTCAGCAAGTGACAGAAAAAAGGCTTGAATATTCAACAGTTCCCTCTCCTTTTAGTCAGGCACAGCTGATATCTGGGTAATAGCTCTCGCAGCAAGAGGGAAAAAAGGCTTGAATTTTCTGAAAACCCCAAGGGGCAGCATTTCTTCCAGTGACAGTGGAAGGGGCATCTGAATGAGTGAAGCTTATCTGTCCATCTCTCATATGTACTAAATATTGGGAGCTGATTCGTAATTTTTATTTACCACTCCATCACTGATTTCATCACAGGGTGAATGAGATATGAGCAGTAGTTCTGCCTCGTGATGACTCACCAGAGTGAGCCCTGGGGAAGAACCTACCAGACGCTTCATAAATCGTTGGATAAAGATAAAAATGCTGGCTACTTCTCTTGCACCAGGATTTTATAGCGACGTGCCCATCTCTCATTATGCTCTTTGTTATGAAACCCCTCTTCCAGTGCTGACACATTCATTGGCAGCTGTAGCTTTCAGACCTTTTAGGGTTCTACTTAAAGGTTTTCGCTGGTAGCAAAGCGTGAATTTGCTTTAAACTGCAGATTGCCTCGGCTTTTACAGGAAAAAGTAATGAAAGAAATGAATTGTGATGTGCTGAGAAGTACGTCACACGGATATTTTAATCCTTCTTCATGCTGGCAGCGTATTAACATATGGAAGCAAGGAGGGCTGTCTCGACGAACCGCTACCTCCGGCTGAAAAAAGCACCGCCGCTCCCCAGAAGATCTCAGTCTTTTCTATACCATACGGGCGAGACCTCTGGTGATAGCAGGACCCTTGTCGCCGTCCTATATGTTATTATATGCTCTATTTTTAGCAACTATTATGCGAGTGCCTTGACGTCACGCCGGCGTGAATTAGCGCTGCTCTGCCGAGCTCCCCCTGCTCCCAGAGGGGTGGGCGGTGGGGTAGCTGGGGGCTGCCCAGCCGGCGCTGAGCTGCAATTAGATGACTGCACAGGGTCTCCGCTGTCTTTGCGTGTGACAATCAGGGAGCAAAATTAGAATCAGAAGCGTTTTGCTCACATAGTCAGTGCTGTTACAACAGCCTGAAAGAGCTCGTGCAGCTCTCGCAGGAACCGGAGCATTTCAGTGTCTTTGCACACGCTAAATGGGAATTTGTCAGTCTCCTCCGGTTTTTGCTCCGTTAGGTTGGGTGGCTGCTGCAAGGGCTTTGTGTGTGCTCTGTCTGTGACATGCAAGAGCGATCTGAAAGAGGGGAGGAACTGTGTCTCCTGTTCTTTGAGCAGTTTCCTTCATCGGACTGCGTTTCTGGGACACGTTCAGTCAAGCAGAGTTCAGGCTGCGTCATTACTAAAATATATCTGAATAAAATAGTGCTGTAATGCGTTTATATATGGTGCAGGGAGCTCCGGAGGGGAAAGTAAAAGGGAGCAGGTGGGTGTGAGGAAAGGAGAGTGAGCAGGAACCAGAAGGATTGTTGGGTTTTCTCTTCGCTACACCAGGACAGCTGTTCTGTCAGCTCCCCTATGAAGTAGTTGGAGAGCATGTTGTTTAAATCATTCAAGTTTAAAGTTTAAATAGATCTCTAATCCAATTTGTGTGGAAGCAATTTCCTTCCAGAAAACAGATTATTTCTATCCAGGCTGCTCTGCTGAGCTACCCACCCAAAAGTTAGCAAAGCAGAGGCTTGGCTTGTGTGCTGATTAAAGGCACGAAGAAAGCTTCCAATCAGTCTGCTTCCTTCCTAATTGCAAACTTTAAAACCCAGCTGATTTTGCACGTCCTACTAACAATTATAAATAGCTGCCATTCAAAATAGCATAAGAGTGATACAAACAGCTTGCTTTAATGTAACATCTTGCTGGCAGGTTATAACAACAGTAAACAAACAGGATCTGTAAAACGGTACACTGACATCACACCAGCATCATCGGGGTTTTGTGTTTTTAATATTGCAGCAGTGAATTTTCATAGAGAACACACGACTCTTCCTCCAGCAAAGATCATGTTGGGAACTCTCTGTCTTGTCGATGTAGCATATCGCATAAGGCTTTTTTATTTCTTCCAGCAAGTCCCTCACGCCATAGTATCTCTGAGTGGAGGATGCAGAGCATTGCCAGGGATTCGGATGACAGCTCAGATGATGAATACTTTGATGCACATGGTACGTGGAGCCTAAATTACCGTCATTTGTTACCTGAAATGGTGGGGGAAGAGGACGGAAAGCATGAGAGGCTGGGGGGTGAGTGGGGAAGGAAGCAAGACTTTTTGGCTTTGTTTAAAGTCTGTTCCTTTCTAACCAAGCTGTGTGCAGCGTCAGTGCAGCTTCTTCGAGCTTCCCCAGCATCGCTCAGCAGACTCTTATATATAACAGCAACGTTTCAGATTGTGTGATATGTCTGAAGTGATCTTGAGCAGTCTTAAGCTTTTGGAGCTGTATTTGATTCGGTGCAAATGTGTGGGTAAAATTCAGCAGTGCTAACTGGACGGTGGGTGTGTCTTAATGATTCTGATTCAGTAAGGCGAGATTTTTTTTATTATTTTTTAATCAGTAAAAGGTATGATTAATTGTCCTGTCCGGGCTTGAAGAGACCAAAATTTGCCTTATTAACTCCTTATTCCCCTGTTCCTAGAAATACAGTAATGAATGCAGCGGGGTAATTCATGTGCCAAAATTCATCAGTGTTCATTGCAAAATTCCCAGAATAATTTTGACTGTTCATATTAGGAGAAAGCTGTGGTGTTTTTTTTTTTTTCCTTTTTTTTCTGTGCATGTTTGTGAAGAAGCTTTGTGCCACTGCGTTCATTTTCTACATTGTACTTAATGTGTGTTTAAGCCTGAGAGGCTCCATCTCTGCTGACAACAGATGGACCCTTCTCTCGGCTCGTAATGCTAATCTAAGTTCTGTGCGCAACGCGTGCTGCCGGAGTTGGTGACCTTTCTGTGAAATGGAGTTGTTAGAAGATCACACCCCAGTTTTGTAAAGCAGAAATTCAGTAACGTTCAGCTAAAGTTCAGTCTCAAAAAATGGATAGTGTCGTGCTCCAGAAGACTTGTCTCATCAAGTATTTAGGCACACATCCTAAATTCTGGGGTAAAATGTGGCATGCTTTTGGGACTTGCACAATAGCAGCTCAAGTGGCCAGTGTGCTTGTAAGTCAAGGTGATGAATGTGGCTTTTGCCCAGAAAGAGAAGGGCCAACTTCATTTAAGTGTCTCTATTAACTTATGTAGCATCTACAAAAACTTTGTAGGGATTTATTGTAGCAATATACATACAAGAAGAGAGGAGTGAGTCATTGAAATGGCATCGCTGCTATCCACCCTCTTTTTTTGGCTTTTTAACTACTCAGTAATAAAACTGAGATGGAGACAGCTCTGCCTGGGATGCAGGCCCCCAGGGAATCCCTGGAGTGCTCCTGAGGGGCCTGGGAAGGAGAACTGACAAAAATGTGTGCCGCGGTTGGCATCTGCCCCTCTGTTGCAATACTTTGAGGAGTTTACGAGGAAAAGCAGCAGCTCCTCTTCTGCTCGTACACAGTGCACCTCCCTTTACGTACAGGTTGTGCTCTGCAGTCCCCGCACAGTTGGGTTTGAAAAGTCTGCCTGATTTAATGGGATTCTGGCTTATGAGTGTGCTGTTCAACACAGCCCTCTCTTCGGGAGGGACCTCTCAATGCGGGTGTCAGCTCCTGGCTCTGGGTCTGCGAGCAGGGGCTGAGCACCGCTGCGGCTCATCCTGCCCAGGAGGCTTTCAGGGTCCGTGCCACGGGAACTGGCACGGATCAGGATGCGAGCCGACACCCAGCAGAGTTCCTCAGCAGTGCTTCCCAAACACACACGTGTTTCCTTGCCGTGCAGTGGGCGTACCCCGAGCCTGGGAAGCCGCCTTGTCTTGGGCTTCCCACTCATCCCCGTGCACTGGCATGCTATGGTAAAGGTGGTGACAAATACAGTAATATCTAATTTCTATCCTGTAATAAATGCTAATAACAGGAGTAGTATCCCTTTCAGTGATCACTTAAGCAGTAATAAGGGCTGTAATTAAACCTCTCGAGGAAATAAGTTCAACGTTTAGCTTAAGTTGCTGAAGGAGCTTGGAGTGCTATCTTCCCCCTAATTCTCTGCCAGCACGCGTGTCGCACGCACATGCTTTCCCCTTGCTCTGAACAGGTAGCTCTGCACTGCCTCGTGCAGGGAACGGGGGATTTACTCAGATTTTTTCCATAGCTGAAAAAGGAAATGGCATGCTGATACCAGGTTTCCAGGTTGCTGTCTTTTTATGGTCAATGTGTAAATAGAAACTCCTAAAAATGATTGGTCTTTGCTTGGCTCGCGCTTAGATCTGAGCTGCTAGCTCAGATATGCTGAAAAGAGTAATATATCTCATAATCTTTTTGTTCCTGATTCTGGGATTCTTCCACGTAATTATCTTCTTAGTAACTGTACAGCAACAAGGGGGAATCCGAGGCTGGCTCTCCAAAGATTACAGCTTTTAGATTGTCAAGACATCTGTAAATGCTGCTGTTATTATTATGTTTATAGCTCTTTATTAAATTTACAAGCCCAAAATTTTCAGGAAAGAAATAATAAGCACAGAACAATAAATAAATTAGAAACCAATTAACCTCTGCAACAGTAAAAGATGCATCCTTAATGTAAAAAAAAAAAAAAAAAAAAAGGAACCAGCAGCTCATACCAAAAGCATCATTGTAAGACTTGAACTGCTGCTGTTTGCTTTGCTGTGGGTTCAAACGGCAGCTCCAGGGCTCTGGGCTCTGGTTCTTTCACCAGAAAGCCCAATTTGGGCTTTTGCTGCTGGCAGTTAGGGCTGTGCAGTGCCTCCACGTGTTGTGTGGGTGTAGAGCACGAGCCTGCTGTCCTTGTCCCCCAGCCTGGCATTGATCCTCTGGGGGCTCATACAGAGCAAGGCTGTTACCCTTTCTGGATATTGCTGGGGGATGTTTTATAGGGACTGCCCTTCATATGCCTGTTCCTTTTTGTTACGCTTCTAGGAACATCATATTTTTGGGACCCTTGTTCTTTATCAACTGTAGTAAAATTAGCCAGGGAAGAGGATCTCGAGGTAGGAGGGAAATGGCAGACACTCAGGCAGTGTGGTCTTGTCTCCTAAGGAAACTGGGCTAAAGATAGCCTAGGGAGTTTGTTTCCTTTATTACTCATGCCTTTTTAGGTATTCCATCCTATTAACAATAGTGATCCTTATCGCTGCTTCCCCCAAAGACCTCACTTAGCTTTCAAACAACTCAGGGAGGATCCTAGTAGTGAATGTTGCTTTGTCCTCTCCTATACCGGAACCTACTGGCTGCTTTGGCATCCTCGAGCGGTGTTACAAGGTGGTGCCAAGCAGAAGGCATGGCAAGGATAACATCAAACTTGGTGCCTCAAATGGTAGTGTTAAAAATCCATGGGATTTTTTCCACATTTTAGGATTTTTGTTTGTTTACCAACGTGCAACTAAAAGGTCTTGTTTTCATTTCAGAATAGGCTTTTGAATATATTGTATAACAAAAGCTATATTTAACAAAAGCTGGTAAAGTCTCATGTTTTATTATGACTTAAACCATTCAAATGTTTATGAGATTACATAGAGCTGTGGGGTCTTTTGTTTAAAATTCTGTTCTGTGCTCTTGCCTGTATACATATTGTATGTGTGTGACTCTCAAAACATCTGTTTTTAAAGAGGATTTGTCTGACAATGAGGAAATGTTCCCGAAAGAAATAACCAAATGGAGTTCCAATGATCTGATGGATAAAATCGAAACCCCTGAATGCGATGATGTCCAGGGTAATTTTTATTTTTTTTTTAGTCAAAGCTGCATGTGATATTTCACAGTATTTCCAGGTAATTGTTACAGCCCCAGTCTGAAAAAGGTAAAACTTGTTATCTTCGTCTCATAAAAGGAAAAGCTGAGACAGAGCACAAAAATGTGCCCAGTGCTGCTGAAAAAGAATTGCCCAGTGGGAGCTGGGATAAGGAAGCTCTCGATTCTCTTTATTTTCCATGTTGGTTGGGTGCCTTTGTGCCACAGCCAGGATTTTCTCGTATAATGATGAAATATTCCAGCTCCTTCTTGAATTACTCAAATTTCTCCTGGCTTTTCTTTCCTCTTGCTCCATCCTTTGTTCTTATCCGTACCTGCCTTGGTTTTATTTTCTGCTCGTTTTGAAAAGAAGCTGACTCCTCAACCAGATCGATTCATGTAGCAGCACAGTAAAAGCTGACACCTAGGCTTTCTGGTACAAAGTCGGTCTGTGTAGGCACAGACACACGAACACATCAGATCTCTGTTCCCCCGAACAGTTCAAACCGGTCCTTTTATTTTTCCCACAAATTGATCATTTCTGACAATTGTGCAGGGATTTCCCGTTGTTGCCATGCTTAATGCAGTAAGGATTCTGGGTTGCTGTAATGAGAGAATAGCGTGCTTGTGTTCTATTGCTTACTGAGGTTATGAGAAATTGCTGGAAAATAAGTGACCTGCCATTGCCCAGGCTTCGCTGGTACAAGGAGGCGGGTGGGAAAGAGAGGGCAATTAGATGAAATAATTAAAGCACTATGAGGCAAAGAGGCTGAGAGGCATTGGCACAATCTGCCTGTATTGGAAGACTGGCTTTGCCAAAGTGTCTTGCAGTGCTGATGTTTTAAACCTCTGTGCTTCCAGGTGACTTGTATCACGAGACGTCAGCAGAGTACCACGTTGGCTCCAGCGTAGAGAGGCTCAGCATCATTGAAGTAAGTGCTTTGGTTTCTTATAATGAGATCCCTTGTTGCTGGAAGGTCTCCCTGTGGGGTAAATGGGGTAAACTGTTTCCTTTGCTGCGAGCGATGTCTTGTCTTTGTGTGTTATTTGGAGCCACGCTGGCATGCTCTGTACTCCATGGCTAGGCTTAAGGGATTATTTCACCTGTCTTTTGAACATCATATCGAAAATTCTCTGTCGTTTGCAGGCAGTGTCAGGTATCCAGCTGGAAAAAACACAGATCCTGTGGGGATAACTGCTGCCTGAGGCACTGCTGGTAGAGCTGCCCTGATAATGCCAAATGAGCTGGTGGAGATGTGGGAGCAGGAGAGCCGTGTTCCTGCAGCACCATGGTGCAGGCTGCCGTAGTCCCACTGACACAGCTGTGCTGTAGCCCACTCCTCTGAGCTGCTCAGGGACTTGTTTGGAAACCAGTTATAGCACAGCTTGTATCAGAGCTTTGGATAAAATAATAAATAACTACCCCTGGCTTTCCAGATTTTGAATATACAGGCTTTTGCAATTCAGAGTCCTAGTGAGACCGCGTGTCATGGAGTGGCTGTACTCATCCTACCCTGCAAGCATCTGTGCTGCACAGATGTAGCTGCTTGCAGAGTGCCTGCTGAGCCCAAGCTATGTCAGAGTCAGTCAAAGACCATAAGTGTGGTATGGACTTTGGTACTATTCTACATGCCAAGCTGTACGTTCATGGTGCTTTGGTTTTGCTTTAGAGACTGAGGGCTATAGGGAGAGTGGGTGGCTGGGTATGGGAATGGCTCCAGCCCACTCAACATAAGCCGTCCACAAGTTACAGCCCTAAGATTTCACCTAGAGGCTGAAAAGGTGCAGAGAAGTTGCTGTCTTGCTACACAGACTTGGATTCCTCCCATTTCTGGCTTCATTTTAGAAAAAGAGCTTGAAAGTGAAATGAAAATGGCTGTTATTTGTAGTTGTTCACAAATAGTCCACTAAAACAGTTCAAAATTCCTAGCCACCATTGTGGGGACTTCCAGTTTACCTAAAGGTAGTCCAAGAATCAGGTGTCTTAAGTGACTCCAGATCTCACAAGAAAGTTCGAAACAGCCACCTCCACCCCAAACTAATCAGCAGTTGCTTGCATTTTCCCCACTTCCTTTAAGGGCAGAGGTTAATGAACTGGAAGGGAAAGGTGCCTCCAAATGACTGCTGATAAGCCTCCAGATGACCCGAGCTTGGTGACTCATGTTGTTCTCCAAATGAGCACTTAAACATTTGGCTGAAATCAAAAGCGGCGCTGAGATGTGGAGAGAACTCCTCCCATGCCTCCAGCTAGGCAAAAGTTCACCTTGCAAGCACTGTAAACTGGAATCAGAGGTTTAAAGAGCAGACATTAATACAATGTAATGGTACTAAATAATTAAAGGCCATTCTTGCGCAGGAAGTCTGGAAAATCTTTATTACAGACTTGGATGTGAATTTTAATGCTTCTGGTGGGCCGTGTATTAACACATGCTTTAACATTATCTGGTAAAAATGCAAGCTAGCTGCTAGGCTGCTAATGTGTGCCTGGGCATGCTTCCCTCCCACCAGCATGTTCGTCAGGGGCTCAATTACTGCTCAAAAGACAACAGGCGACTAAAGATGCTAAAATGAAAAGAATTTGCCAAACAGAAAATCCTGCTGCCTCTTACCCCTTCCTTATCCCCTCCCAATGGCTACAGGGAGTTGCCTTCCTCTGGGGAGGGAGCCGGGATGTTCTCAAATGTTCTCTGCTAGCCCATGGGATGAGGCACAGGAGAAGAGATCAGCACCTCCTGCTTCCACATGTCTCAGAGGTGTAGGGGTAGTGGGATTTGAGTCTGCATGGGAGCCATTAACACTGAAAGCCTTGACAGTGGACAGATACTAAAAATAGTTTGTGCTTCATTGTGTTATAATGTGCAACCAGCACAAGTGTATGTTCTTGTACCTGCTCTTGGGACATCAGAATTGGGTGTACAGCTGTTCTGGTGGTGATAATCCTGTCCACTTCAGGTACAAACTACAGGCTGTCTGTTAAGGCAAGGAATTTATTTGATGCAGGAAGCAAAGTACCTGGACAGCCGTGATAAAAGCCCTTACTGTGTTCATGCAGCAGCCTCCCAGACAGATGTTGGCCAGTCCTTGGTTACAGGAAACTTAAGTTTTTTGTCTTCGGTTCCTCTTTTCTAATAGTACAAGCAAATATGAAGCCTTAAATGTATTTATAATTTCTCTCTTAGGCAAGCAGATGCAGTGATTGATCTCTTCTTACATCTTTCCCCAGTAACCTCCCATTTGCACACCTGTTTGACCTCATTTGTTAATTTTGCCGAATACAGGTTTTACTGTCAGCTGCTGCTGAGCACAGCACCCCAACATAAAGCAACACCCATCCTTTAGTTCTTTATTTTCCACCCTAACTCACACAAGCAAAGTCTTTACCTCTGCCATGTTTTGCCCGGTTGCAATTTATTTAACTTGGTTTGGACTTTCAGCATTCCACCTGCTTAGGACAGGCGATTACACTGAGGCAGTGTGGGCATTTGTGCGTGCACCTGTGTGGGAAATGAGACCTGAAAGGAGGAGTCAGGTTCTCTGCTGTTGCACCTAGGTGTATCTGAGGACCGACCGTTTCCATAAATTAAGCACATTCCCTCTTCAAGACAGTTCAGTTTCTTACCCAAAACGTGGAGAGATTATTCTAAATTTTCATGCTTCCTGCCTTAAGAAACCTTATTTTCAGCATATGCTTATTCAGGATCAGTTTGTGCTCTTTTGTGCTTGTGCCTGCACTGTCCTCTGAATTAAGCATCTCTCTTCCTTCCCTAGCTTTCTTTTCTCATCTCAACTGTGTTTGAGAGCAGGCATTTCATCCTCCTGTGGCACTGATGTGGCTAATGCACGTATTATAGGTACCATGTATTAGCTTGGGAGAGAAAATGTGATAAAATTTGCATAAAATGCACATGGGACAAATACAATTTCTTTGCAGAACAAGCCTTCCTACTGTGTTCTGTTTCATCCCCACCCAGGACGAGTCAGTGCAGCCGTTAATGCAGCCAAGTAAAATCCATGTCCTCCTTTTGGTGCTCCACGGGGGGAACATCCTGGACTCGGGAAGTGGTGATCAGAGCTCTAAGCAAGGGGATGTCAACACCATCACGACCGTGTTTGACACAGTGATGAGGGTACATTACCCAGCTGCTCTTGGACACATTGCCATCAGGCTAGTCCCTTGCCCAGCCATCTGCTCCGAAGCCTTTTCGCTGGTGTCCAGGTAAGTGGATGGGTTAAATTTTGTGCTTGCCTTTTTTTTTTTTTAATCCATGAAATGCTCTGTATGTGGTAGTGATAGCTCTGACCACGCTTTGAGAATGCACTTATTTAATATACTAGAGAGGCATTCAATCTCGATTTCATACTTAGCTGCAGTGAATACAGTAATCATGCAGCAAGAGTTCTGTGATTGATTTATTCTAATTAATCCAATAAATACTAAGGCTTTAATTCCTTGTCTGAGGGTTGTTCTATCACTGTAAGTATGTTGTCCTTGAAGATTTACGTTTGATGGGAGGGAAAGATTTATTAAGCTCTCAACCATTCACATTGGAGTAAATGGCCTTTTCTATCTTGGCGCTTTTTTTTCTTTTTTTTTTTTTTTAGCAATCCTCATTACTAACTGTACTGTCTGAAAATGGTTTTCCCCACTCTGCATCTTAGGCTGAGTATTTCCAATCTCTCTTGCCCTCTCCAGCCTGAGCCCATATAGCTATGATGAAGGCTGCCTATCCAACAGCCAGGACCACATTCCCCTTGCTGCGCTCCCTCTGCTAGCGACATCATCCCCGCAGTACCAAGAAGCAGTAGCCACAGTCATCGTCAGAGCCAACCAGGCCTACAGCGAGTTCATCAGATCCCAGGAGGGCACGTCATTCAATGGCCAGGTGAGCCAGCAGCTGTTTATAGCCACAATGAAAGGAAGAGCAAGTGAAGCAATTTCCTTCTGAAGCTCTATTTTCGCTACTCTCTCAGGAGGGATGGAAACACGACAGTGTTGAGCTGCAGTAAGAAAGCATGCTTCCATTTCTTTCTGAAAGAGAGAGAGATTATTGCTTTTGCTCTGTCTTGAACCTTTGGGATTCCAAACAAAGTCAGAGCTTGTGTTCAGAAATGAAGCTACAAAGCTGTGAAGTTAATCAATTTTCAGCATGACACACCTTTCCAAATCAGGAATGCTACCTTTGTTACTAAATGTGATCTCTACTCCCATTGCAAACCAAGGCTGTTTGAGTGTTCCTGTCTTTAAAGGACCTTCAGCAGCTCTCACTGGGGTTGCCTGTTGCAAAAGTGGATTTCTTTTTTGAGACAGCACAGCTGCTGCGCCCTGTAAATACCATGACTGAGCATCACACCTCTGTGAGCAAAGGCACTCTCTGGCCCAGGGGGATATAAGCTATTGAACAGGCTGTACCCACTGCTCTGCTGCAGTGTGATTTATCCACACCAAGTTTATTCCCAGCCCTGCGGCCCCAGACAGCCCTCTCCTGCTCAGGGGTCTCAGTGCTGTATTGTGCCTATCTGCCGAACACGCTTGGAGGCAGGACAGCATTATCTCCTCACAGCGCAAACAGGGAACAGAAGCACAGGGAAGCTTGCCTGAAGTAGCACAGAGAGCTGGTGAGGAGGGAATCGAGCTTGTCTTTTTGAGGCTGGAGTTAGGGCCGTAGTCAGCACTCTGTGTTGCTTTCACCCTGTTCCAGTGGGCTGGTGGGGACAGCCAGAACATATTAGCTGTGTTAGCTAGTAGGAGTCTGCAGGGTCTGAATGGATGTTCATTGACAAAATAGCTTTACTGATAAAAGCACTGGTTATCCTGTTACAGCAGCTTTCCCAGGTATAATCCAGCACTCCTTTTAACTGTCATCTCTGAAGTCAAAGGGCTCTTCCCCGCCCCACTTCTGTTGCCTTTTTCAGGTCTGTTTGGTAGGAGATTGTGTTGGAGGAATTCTGGGATTTGATGCCTTATGCTACAGCAATCAGACAGTGTCCGAGAGCCAGAACAGCAGTCGGCGAGGGAGTGTTGTGAGTGTCCAGGTAATGCTGGTTCTCAGCGTCTGTTGGGAATGGGTCTGCTGGCCACAACGCCTCCACGGCCCCTGATTTTAGTAAGGATCTTTGCATGAAAGACCAAAGACTCTCTTCCTACTTGGTGGCCAGGCCAACAGGTATGTCCTAGAGCATGTCTCAGGACTTGGTGGCTTTGCTCTGAATGGGATTTTGGTGTAGATGGGGAGAGGAGGATGGAAGGAGGAAGATAAATGTGGGTGTATTCCTGATTCAGCTGCCAGAGTGGTAAATCCATGTATTTCAAATCCCAGGATACCGACCTCCTGTCTCCTGGAATAACAGTGAACAACACCTATTGCTCCAGTGGCTCTAATCTGGAAGCCAGCAGACACCTCAGCAGGAGCAACATCGATATTCCCCGTAGCAATGGAGAAGATCCAAAGAAGCAGCTGCCACGAAAAAGGAGTGATTCATCCACCTACGAACTGGACACAATCAAGCAGCATCAAGCCTTTCTTTCAAGGTAAGATTTAGAAGAAACAGAACCAGCAATATTCTGGAGCTGAGATCAATGCACCTAGGAAACTTGGATGTTGCTTCGTCATCCTGTGACAAGGAAGGTGGAAGAAAGTGTAATTTTAGATTGGAGGAGTATAGATTTCATTGAGTGTGTTGTATATACAAAAAAAAAAATTAACAGCACCATTAGTGGCAGAGAGAGAATCCAGCTGCTCTACTGCCTTTGTGTTACAATGGGAGGAAGCAGCCCTTCATCCTGTCTCTTGACAACCCAGGCAGTCAGGTAACTTCTTTTTTGCTGTACTGCAGTTGCAGCATGGAATGGTTTGGGTTGGAAGGGACCTTAAAAATTATCTAGTTCCAAACCCCCTGCCGTGGGCAGGGAGGTCATAAAGCAAATACATAAATAGCGTGAGTGAAAACAGCGAAGCAGGATTGGGGATCGAGTGTTGCTTTAATTTCTAAGCATCTTTGAAAGCTGACCTGTTGTTGGGAAAGCTGAGCATGTGTTATGTCCTTTAATTTTGGCCTAGTTCAAGTGTGAGATTGAATTGCAGTGCCCTTTCCTGTCATAGGAGTAGGTTTCTGCTGCCGGGATAGTTAGATGCTCTAGGCAAGAAGTTCTCAGCCCTCGGTGGTTGGCTTACTCGGGGAGCAGCCTTCACCTACACACGAGGATTGTTGTCTCTCTGCTGTCTTACATGACTATTTGATGACTTACATGACTGTTTGGCGAAGCGACCCGAGCCCCTGCATGAAGCAAGGACGGGGAATTGGGTTTTGTCCCCTGCCAGGGCTGCACCCTTGCACCAAGGTCATGTTTCAGATATGTTACTCACTGTCAAAGCCCTCAGTATCACATTGCAAAGCTTCTTCAAATGGACTTTCAGAAACATATCTGTTAACATAATTGATAAAATTTTCATAGCGGTCTTTCCATTGCTGCTGATCATTCAGGGATTACTTCTGTAAGCCCAGAGGCTTTTTCTGACTGTTTTTTTCTGACTCATTTGCCTCGCCTGTGGAACTGGATAGCCCATCCCTTTCTCTCCTACAGGACCAGACAGGCTGCATCATCCTCTTAATCCCTCTTCCCCCCACGTCCCAGGTACTGAGGAGCAATGTCTCCCCCGAGCAAACGCTGTTATCTGCATTGTAACTGTGTCCAAGGCAGTTTCTTTTGTCCTGTACTGAGCTGAAATCCTGTCTTGAATTTCTGCTTCTTCGTTAATTGCAGTTGTTGCTCCAGCCCAGGGGCTCCTGTTGTCCTGCCACGTCAGGGGCCCTTTTGCAGAAGATTCATAGGAGAGAGAAAACACCAAAGGGAATGTCACTGGGGCACAGAGTTGCTATATTCAGAAAGATAAGCTGCATTTACAAAAAAAAACAAAAAAAAACACAATAAGCTTCTCAGCTATTTCTAGCAGGTTAATAAAAGGCAATCAGTCTCTTGTTCATACCTTATTGAACCGGCCTCCTGTATTACAGGAGAAAATATGAGTCATGCAAAAATGTGCTTTCTCTTCCTTGTTCTTGACCTCCAGATCACAGACCGAGCGCAGGGAAGTGGGCTGGCGTCTTGCTGTATTTTTGCATCTGGTTTAGCAGAAGCAGTGGGCCTGCGATGGCTGAGGGATTGCACGGTGCCATCTGTCTCTTCAGATAGCTTTGTCCTGCTCCTTCTTGCTCCACCTCCTAAGGAGCATGGCTGCTCCCTTCAGGAAGCACTCGAGGGGAGCCTGGAAAGGGCCGTCAGCGTTCAGTGCGCTGATGGGTTTCTGCACCTTTACTTCTTTGGGGCTTTCGTATCTTTTTAAATCATCCTTTAGACCTTGGGTCAAAAATAAGCCTCTCCCACATCTCAAGAGCAAGATTAATTCATGAAAAAGAGCAGCCTGATGCCACAAATTGTCTTTGCATCCTCTACCCCTCCGGTCCCTGGCGCGCAGGGGTGGTTCAGGGGCAGGGGGTTCTCCTCTTCCACCGCAGCATCTTGGCAGGGTGTCACACCTGGCCCTGCCCTCAGACCTCATGCTCACAGCCATCATCGCTGAGCAGCGCAGTCATGGGCTGAGTGCCCCAGCGCTCCCGCTGTCACTAAATAATGATTTTCCCATATGAAAACTAAGCTCTGATGTGACACAGCTTCGTGCAGGAGATTGGCGGAGCAGAGCCAAGTTTTCCTAATGGGCACCGCATACTGGCAGCCTGGCATATGGGGGCCTTTCTGTCTGTGCCTATTGCAGATTTCAGCTGGTGCCAAAGACACTCATTTTTATTCATGTATCAGACCTACCCGCTTCTCTGGGATAATGCCCAGCAAGCCAGAGCAGCATCTGGAGATTACAATCACACATTTATTTTTAAATTCAGTCCTTCTGCACAACTACATTATTTCTGGCTGTGCTGTACTTGTATTATTGTAAATGAGTTGATTTGCCTCTGAAATCCATAAGCTCTTGTTTAATTAATGCACACAGTACATCTGCTGCTTTTTAAAGGGAGAACAGGGCGCTGTAGGTTGCTTGGAGCATGATGGATTCAGAGTTCCCCTTGGCTCTCGTTTCTTTTGATTGCAAAAAAGACTATCAAGTTCCCGGTAAAACGAGAGGAGCTGTCCAAATTGCTTAGCGGCACGGCTGTTCTCATTCTCTTCCGTTCCCCACGAAGAGATGCCACGGGAAGAGGAGCAAATACACAAAAAGCCTCGTACCTGCCCTGCCGTAACACGTCCGCCGTCAGGATCCTTTCTGTGGTGCGTTCATTCGGATCACGCTGCCGCCTGCCCTCTCTTTGGCAAAACCCAACTTATTGTAAATAACTTTGTATTCCTTACACACGGCAAACTTAATGCGTTGCAGTCTTGACAGCTAAAATAATTGTAGCTTCACTGAAGGTGGCTTGTTTTTAAATCTGTTTCAGCGTTGCACATCTTGGCAGTGTGATCTCGGGGAGGCTCGTTCACATCACAGAACTGGGAACATACTCATTTTAGCTGTCACTGCTCTAACCTCCTGTTCCTCTCATTTTTGACATCACTGTTTTGACTTTCTGTGATCTGTACGTCTGGCATAAGTCAGCTTATTATTTCCCTGCGGATGGTAACCAGGAGAATAGTACCGCAGGCGTGCGAGCGGGCTCCTTTAGGCAGTACCTGGCATCAGGGCACGAGGAGAAAGAAGGTTTTGAGCACCACTGGGAGCAGCAGCCAGCAGAGCAGAGGTGCTGTCTCTGGGGCAATGTGCTGTTTGCCAAGAAAACTCAGTCCACGTGAAACCCGCTTCTCTTCCCATCTGCATATTTGCAGCTTTTCTTTTACTGAAGAACAGCTATCCCAGAGGGGAAGCATGCGCAGGGGTGAGCGAGTGCAACGGTTCCAGGGCTCCAGATGGTGGGGAGTGAGCATCCCCATTTCCCTGAGCACGGCAGTGCCCAGCTGCATTCAGAAGCAGCAGCAGTGAGCCAGTGCTGTGGCACGCAGGGCCAGGCAAGTGCTGCGGAGCACCTGGGACTTCGTCGCGGGGCTGGGTAGAGACTTCCATTTGCATCATCCCTGACTTCAGGCCAGTAAACCTTTCATCCAGCCCAACTGCTGTGGTATCCATTTATCCTACATATTTTATAGACTCTGTTCTGATGCCTGTTAAAGTGTTCGAAAACACCCTGTTAAGATGTTGCTGGTAGCCTGTCTGCAGCTCTCCACTTGCAGTTGTAGCAGTGAGAGCGCAGCAAGGCTGCAGTCTGAATCTGCAGAACCTGGAGAGGAAAAGAAATAGCAGCTTACTGCTTTTCGGTCGTGAGAGAATGATCTCAGAAAACCTTCTGTGAACCAGGTTATTAGTGTTACACATCTGCCACTTCAGCTTTATCCCAGATCTAGCCTGCAAAGAAACACGGCTTCCTAGCACGGGGGTGGATTCCCAGGCTTGTTATCTGAGGGTTCCTGTTTCCTCTGCCTCAGTGTCCAAAGGATATGTGACGTCAAATCCCTGTTTTAAACCTCTGTATCGGCCGGCCTGCACTGCACGCAGGTTGAGTTTTTCAAGGAGATTTGACAACTGGAAGGAACAGAAAAACCTTAGACACGTTCTGTATCTTTTAGGTGCAGTTATCTGGAGTTGTTGGGCTGGGGTTAAGAGGTAGTTTGCGTGGTAACAACTTGGCACATGTGGTCTCGTGGGCAAAAGAGAGGTGGGAGGGTCCTGGGTGCATGATAAAAACAATTTACCCCATGGTCACTGAGTTAATTACCCCACATTTCCATTCCCAGTGTGTGCCATGCACATGCTTGGAAATCGTGGTTCAAACTTGGTGCGCAAGGATCTTAGAAACCCGCCTGCAGATTTTGATCTTTCTTTTTCTTTTTCCCCTCCCATTTTCTTTTTCTCTTTCCTTTTTAATACTGTAACATTTGTTCAACTACTTGCACGAGGAAGAAATGGGTAAGCACAACTTTCCGTAACATTTGAGAGTAAGGTGGTGGCAGGAACTCAAATGTTGACAACTAGAAAGCATAGCAGTGATGTGTGTAATAGAGTGAATCGCTGTAAATCTGCTTTTTCCCTTGGTGCTCTAGTAATTTTGCTTTGCTGGTTATTTTAGCTTACCAATGACTGTTCTGCTAGCAGTAACCAAGTTTCTGACTCCTAAAAAAAGTTTAAAAAATTTGAGGAGAGTGGAGTGTGTAAACGAACCCACTTGAAGCTTGGTTTTGTACAGTCTAGATTATGCCAATGAAATGGGGTCATTGTTTGGGGGGACACTTTGCTGGATAATAAACTACGGTGAAGAGGCATGGTGGGTTGATTGGCACTGTTTCTTCACTTAAGAGACAAAATTCTCGCAGTCAATCATTTATCTGGTCATCAATTATGAAAAACCAACATGAATAAAATTTTGTCTTTATTTTCTGCTCTTCTTCTAGTTTACATTCTAGTGTTCTCAGAAATGACCCGGGATCCAGGCGATCTAGTAGCTCCACTATGCTGGATGGAGGAAATATTGGAAAGTTTGAGTTTGAGATCACGGACTTCTTCCTCTTTGGTTCTCCCCTGGGTCTGGTTCTTGCACTACGAAAAACTGTCATTCCAGCTCTTGACAGTAAGTCCTGATGTAAACTGCTGAGCTCACTGAGTAATCCAGTAAAAAAACAAATATTTATGTATAACATCTACTGCACCATAAGGAATCAGATCACTGTATGCTCTAGCTGATACTGATGATACAATTTATTTGTCATTTAGTTGAAAACATTAAAAATACTGGGAAATTTTTGAATCTGTAAATGCTGTACTGATAAATTGTTTCCATTGATTAAAATGGAAGATGAGGAAGATGATAAATCTTCAGTGCTTTTTCTGTTTTTGTAAACTTAACTGTTATCTGTTTTACAGACGAATAGTTACAGTAATCTAACAAATAACCATGTGATACTTGAATATTTTTTTCTCCATCTCTTTAGTCTTTCAGCTCAGACCAGCTTGCCAGCAGGTCTATAACCTGTTCCACCCTGCAGACCCATCTGCTTCACGCCTCGAGCCTCTTCTGGAGAGAAAGTTTTACCTTTTGCCCCCCTTTAATATTCCCCGTTACCAGAGGTTCCCACTGGGTGATGGCAATTCTGCTGTTCTGGGTAAGTCACTTTGGATTCATGTTAGCTTTCTGAAGGGTTATATCCACACTTCACATGAGGTTATCACAGCAATTGGAAAGGCCAAGAAAGGGAATTGGCCCTGTAATGTTAACCTTGTTCCTGCTTTATCGGAAAAGTAGTTTTCTTCCAACAAAGTCGGTGCCTTGTGACTCAAATGCCTGCCATTTGTCACACAAAGGCCAGCAGCTGCTGAGAGTCAAAATGTGGTGACCTCTCTTTGAAGGTCCCTGTTTAATACCCAAGCTGGCGCTTGTGGTTGGGACTGGATGAAACATGATTAACTTGCCTGAGTTTTAAGGACCTTGATGTTTGGGACGCCAGCGAAGACTGGAAGGAGCAGAGTCAGTAGTGACATCATGAGATGATTTACTTGGTTGCACCCTTTGCTTTTTCATGGAACCAGCCAAAGGACTGGCTACTGCACACGGGTGGGCTGGTGACAGTGCCTTGCCTTTGCCACCTTGCTCGTGAGACACTGTTTTCCTAGAACACCTAGGATTCCTCTGCCATCAGTGGCCTTTTCACTTGCTCTAGCCCAATTGCAGCAGTAACAATGTCTAAAATGGCTGTGTGCATGTCCTTTTGGCTGCCTGGGTTGCATCTGAAGCAATTGTGTCCTGACCATGCCCTGCCTCAGCTCCCATTACATCAGTGCTCTTGCAGTTGATCTAATTAAATAAATTATATTTCCTGCCATCTTCACCTCACTTCTGTGCCTAGACTCTCATGGTCTGTTGCCATTTCAGTGCAAGATCTCATTGCAAGGAGCTCTTCAGGAAGCTCAGCACTGTGCAGAACTAAATTTGACCTTTCTGTTTCACCTAAAGTGTTGGCTCCCTGCAGGGTCAAGGCTTTGGGGCAGGAAGAACAATTTCACCATAATTTTTCCCGTGTAGGTTGTTAGTCAAAGCCTACTTACAGTAAACAGAGCAATTAAGAGTCTCTACTGTAAAACTAGATTTACAGCATACAAGAAATCATGCTGGCAAACCAGAGTCAAATACGAAAGCCATCAGCTAGAAGGATTGAGATTTTTTTTTTTCTCTAAAACTCTGGTAACTTTCCATTTATTTAATCATGTAGGACCAAATGAAGAGAAATATGTATCCAGAGGTGAATTAAAAAAAATGATACTCTGCATCACTTTTAAATTGAAAATGCAAAACAGTGGTCTTGTATGTATCTGTATCTTTAAGGATTGTTTTAATTGCTGAATCTGATTTGTTTAAATGGGCATAAACTAAAATCCATGTTTAATGGAGTGAATAAAATACTTTCTGCAGGCCCTACTCACTCATCAAATTTAGCAAAGATCTTGCTGCAACACTTTTTAAAAATGGATCCACCCACAACTGCATTTGTACCCAGTCCAGTTACAACAGCTTGGGGAATCTGTAGCAACTTGAAAAGCAGATTTTTTTGGGGGTATGCTTTAGATATCAGCTGCAAGTGGCTTCTTATAGAAATTAAAATGAAAAATCCTGAACATCTTACCTTCTTCCCCTTAAATATATTTCAAGTCCCCTGTTCTCAGCGAAGCCTGAAGCAAAAGCCCCGTTGCCATTGAGCAACCTTCATTCTGGTTATCATTCTGTGCAACAAGCAGTGATCTTATTAATTTACTGGGCCTCCCTAGACCTTTGTTAAGTTGGTTGTGTCTAAGTTTAGAGAGACACTTCCATGTAATGTAATGGAGAGGAGTTACACAGCAATTAGCTCAACCATGAGAAGGGTAGAACGATTTCAGAACCCTCTCCAGGTTTGAGCTTTGTTATTAAAAGAGATGCTGCTTTGCCATGGTGAATAGGACTGACAAAAAAGCAACTGTACATTCTCTTCTTGTGTAAGATGAAGCCTCTTCGTTAGCTTATCATAAAGTAACAGACTATTCCTTTCCATTAGAGTAAAAATTATGTTGAGATTTATGCATTACCCAGAAGGACTGTTCTGACCATGATTTGCAAAGCCACTGCTAAAGCAGGAGCGTTCACCGTAGGGTGCTCCAGAAAAGTTAATTGTTGCTATAATTAAGAGATATGATTTGGTGATCATGTGCAATTCAGGTGCTCAATTATAATTAGTTATGTACTAAACATTCTGTAACACTATTTGTGTGTATTTCCTTGCACAGATAGCTGGCTTTTATTTATTTATTTATTTTTGTCCAGGGCTCAGGAAGCCTCTTAGACTCTTGTTCTGGCACCCGTACTAAATGCTGGGTCCCTGTTTGATTATGACCAACATGCAGAGTGAAATCAGATTCACATCCCTGCTTACTACTGTGCTTTGCACTGTGTAGGCTGAGTCTCATTCAAGTAAATCTCCCTTAGAGCACATTTTTTTTTTCCTTGTAGTAAAAAAAGATTTCTCTGGATCTGCTGGGTATTTATGGATTTGGCTCATTTGGAGGAGTTGGTTAAGAGACTCCTTTTTCTTTTGTTGTTGAAATGCCATCATTTTGCTCTCTTCTGCTACCAGTTAATCTCTCTGATGTGGGTCTATTTGGAAAGTCACCCATGTTTTGTTTCTTTTCCTCTATTTGAAGGTTTTCCTTTCATTGAAGACCCTGACTCATAGTTGAAGTGCTCAGTTGTAACTGTTTGTATGTTAACACTTTGTGGCCGCATGTCTGTTGTTCTTTGTCCTTCTGTTTTTTGTTTTTTGTTGTTTTTTTATTTTCCCATCTGCTTCTAGTTGAGACAATCCAGAACAATCCCACCCTCCTCATGGAAAGTAGCCCTCTGGGTGCTCTCCAGCACCAGGACAGCTTCATGGAAACAAGTATCCCCGTTCCCGTACTGAATTGGCAAGATGTTTCCAATAAAAGTGCCGGTTTTGCTGAGTGTGTGTAATCTACACTTTTGTATTGTGGTCTTGGGTACTTGGGGTGCTTTTTGGAGATCACACTGTTACCTCCTGGAGCTGAAATCTTCATGCTGTGTCTCAGGCTGTGCCACATGAACAAACTGCTTGGGGTCGTGCTTGGGGTCTGGGAGACCCAGCAGGAAAAAGAATGAGTTGGCATTACAGTGCTGAGTTTGGAAGGGGGGCCTGCCGCCACATGCTCAGGTTTTTTCCTTCTGTGGTGGCTGTGCTGCTGGGAAGAGGCTTTGGCACAGAGACGTGGAGTCCCCAGGTGGCCCTGCTCATGTGCAGGATCCCCTGGGAACTGCTTGGTTTGTCCACAGCGTCCAACTCCCCAGCGCTCAGCCACGCTGCACTGTGGCCAGAAGTCTAATGCCTGTCGGACCAGATTTTGTCCATTTGAGTATCTTGTGTTTGGACAGTCCTTGTGGCTCTGCTGAATACACTGACTGAGGCTTTCAGACCCCAAGGTAGCTGTATGTGTTAGCTTTTGAAAATTAATTTCGCGACTTCTGCCTTAAAAAGCAAACTTTGAAGCATTCGTTTTGCCTTATTTTACCGTTGTAAATGCTGCATGGCCTCATTTATTCTGGTGGTGGCTGGTGCTGCATCTGTGATTTTAATGAGACTTGACTTTGTTTTGGTTCTTTCTTTCCCGTGTCTTACTTGCCCATTCTCACCTTTTTTCTATTTTGCATTGGGTGCCTGATTCAGCCGCCTTTTTTTTAAATTATTTTTATTTAACAAGCTGACCCTTGCTGTTCATGAGCAGTCCAGTACGTTATGTGGTCATACAGGATGGCAACATCGCTGGCTATCCCAGATAGTCTCTCCCTGATGATTTTCAGGTGTGCAGTTGCCATGTTGCCCGTGCTGTGATGTTCTGTAACAAAGCAGAGGGAAAGGATCTGGCACTATTAATTAAGCACTTTGGAGGTCAGTGATGAAATGCCCGTTAGCTGTTATCTGATACACCCTGCTGTCAGGACAGGGCTTTCAGAAGCTTCTCTGCTCTCTACCCTGTGTTTCAAGAGCACGATGTGGCCAAGCAGTGCTTGGTTTGACTGCAGCAGGTGCTGATTCCTAGTTCAGCCACTGGGAATGGATCTCCAGAATCATAACGACTTAAGGACAACAGAAATTTGTGTTGAAATTTGTGTGGCTCTTGATCTTAGGGTAGCAATTGCAGAGTGCCCAGCACTGGCTAGTGACTGGTGCAGGCAGGGTCTGGCCTGTGCTGAGCAGCTGGCTGGCTTCTTTGTTTTGTTATTGAACCTTCCGTATCTTCAACTGCTTTCAGTATTCCCTGCTTTGGTGGCACAGCCCAGCCTGCAAAGAGCATATACCGAAACGTGCCATTTGGATGCCCCAAGGACTTAACTCGGTGCCAGCAGTACATTAGGAGGATGGCCCAGTGCCGTTCACTGAGTGCGAAACAATTAGTAAGAACATTGACGAATGGGTCCGTAAACAAAAAGGTACAGCACTGAAATGAGTATTAAAGATCCATAGCCAGGCAAAAAAAAAAAAAAGTGATTTTGCTTCTTATGGCAGCTCTTGTAGTATTGCAGTTAAATCTCAATTCACGCATCGGTCTGCCATGTGCTGCTGGGAGAGGGGTGCTCAGGGTGCCACTCGAGCCAGGTCTCCAGCTTTGGGATCTTCCTCGCTCTGGTGAGGTCTGCTCTCAGGCATGGTACAAAGCACGTTTCAGCCAGCGCGGTAAACCAGTGGCACCTCTGTCCACCTGTATCTAATGTCCGGAAGGAACAGCTAGTCTTGATGGTTTGTGGCTAAACTTGATCTTTCTGGTGCTGGTCCTGTTCCAGGCATCGGGATTGGGCTGGAAGTGTTTGCTGGAGAAACCTCCCGGGCTGCCGCCTGTGAAAAGCAGGACACAGGGCCCTTCTGGAGCAGGAGCTGTCGCAGGGGCTTGGTCACTTTGTGCCGGTGTGGCAGCATCTGCTGTGTCCTGCCCCGGTCACATCATTCCCACAGACAGCCCCCTGGGTTTCAAAAAGGCAAGAACCTTCCTGCCCGAGGGATTTGGTACAAGGAATACACAGAGTTTAGGAAAGATGTTGTTAGTTTGTTTCTTCGTTGTTTTTTTTTTTCTTTTTTTCCTGTGAGTCAGGCCACGGGGTTTTATCTGGAAGTCGCTGTCACAGCAGCTTTGGGGTTGAGGAAGCCTGGCTAAAGGGGCAGTTTTCTGTCCACGTTTCCTGCCCTGCTTTTTCCTGGCCCTCATTTTTCTTAGAAACTGTAATCTTTCAGGGACAGAGGGTGCATAGCTTGGGAAAAGGAAGAAACATGACAGTAACGCAAGTGGGCTGGACGCAGGGACGCTGCAGTTGGGCTGCACGTCAGCCCCTACAGAGCAGACTCCTGCCACCGACACACAGCTCGGTAACAGTAAAACAGATCAGGTTTTTATACGAGTGAGAATCACTCCTGTGGTGACACTAGCTAGCATGGTGCTGGAGGGGCTGTTGAAGTGTTTTTTTTTGTGTTGATTTGTTTTGTTTTTTCTTCAGACTCAGAAACCCACAGCTAAGCACAGAAAGCCAGATGACTAAGAAAGCAAGCCCAGAGTGCCACTGTTTTTAACTTTACTTATTTCCAGTTCCTGGGCCCATGAAAAAAAGGAGGTAAAATTCATGCAGAGCTAAGCGAGGATAAGCTAACAGAGCCAGAGCCGTGATCAACCCATTTGGCCCAGCCTTTCCTCCTGTGTAGCGTTGGTGTAAGGCTCCAGCTGCTTCCTAATGCAAGTCACAGATGTTTATTTTTAAGGGAGAAAAAGAAGTTCAGGCCTCGCTGGTAGGTGCAAGCTAAACCTGAGCCTGGCATTTTTCCTAGCTGGACAAAGCCAAACCTCTCCTTGCATCTGACCAAGTTCGGGGGAGCTGACGGTCATCATCTGTGCTGCAGCTGTGTCGGGGCACCCGTGTGATGGGAGGGGTAATTGCAGAAGGATCTCCCAGTCTGTACAGGCAAGGAGAAGAAGGGGTAACTCGGAGAGGTGAGAGGGCTGTGCCGGGTCACGCAGTCAGTAGGTACCTGCAGTGGGAGTGAGACCCCTTACCCCGTCTGTGGGGTTGAACTCAGCCAGCTCCTGCCTTGGCTCATGTTCCCCAAGCACAGCCTCTGGTCGAATTGTCTCTCCTGCCTCGTGCTGGTGCTTTCTGCAGGAAGAAAACTGTGCTGGCCTAGTGGGGCTGGCTGGGCTGTGGATGCTGGTAGCAGCCTTGACAGCCAGCAGCTTGAGGCAAGGTGAAAAGTGGAGGAAAGTGCTGAGAAAGTGATGCTGGTAATGGCCTTTCAGGCACAACGTGGGCAGTGTGTGAAGCTCATCATCAGGTCAGGCTCCCGCTAGGACTCAGATCTTGCAGTCCACAAAGCTTTTACACAGAGCAGCTTGTGGCCTGATTTTCCCTGCAGAGAACAGAACTCTTTTACCGACACTTATCTACACATTTCTGCTTCGTACATTCTCTTTCCCTCCGCTGCAGCAGGATTTGTGTGGGCACAGACACTGCTGCTGTGAACTGAAAGATCGGAGGAAGCAGAGCAGTAGCCCCAAGCAAAAAGATCTGTATTAAAATAAACCAGTTGCCAAAACAACGCCTCGTGTCAGCCGCACGCTGGGATCAAATCCAGGGATTGCCAAACTGGCTGAAGTAGGCGGAGGATGTTGGTGCAGGGGAGTGATTTTCCTGTGTTCCCCGTGGCATCCACTGCCCAGCTGGGCACAAACTTTTGCCCTGTCTGGAAAAAAGCTCAGATGCTGCTACTCAGGTACAACAGAGATGGGCAACATTAAAGCGATAGTAAATAGCTTTGCTTCTGCATGTTACTGTCATACCTGTGTTGCCTGCTGTGAAGCACGTGGTATCGGCACTACAAACCCTCTGCAGTGCAGGATGGCGAGATGTCTCAGAGACGTTTAATTTGGCCTCAGAGCATCCACAGAGGGGTGGGTGCTCATACCACTGTTACAGGGGGGAAAAATGAAATGCAGAGATTTTATCTTGACTTACAGCATCTCTTGGTTTGCCAGTCCTGAACGTTTTTAGGTCCATTTCCCTCTAATACATGTAAAAGGTCCACGTGAGCATGCCTTTAAATCCTCCTTTTCTGTATTTATGTACTAGAGGGTTAAGCCACACTTGGTAAACTTCAGGTTGGGATCTAAAATCCAGACTTGCATGTTGTACAAAAGAAGCTCTGTTTTCACAGAGACTGAGCGCTCCCCGATCCACCAACACCGATTGGAGATGTAAGTGCTCATCACCAGGCTCCTTTTTCCTCAATAGCCCCTGTTTTAGTTTAACGAGTGTTGGCTGTATCCATCAGCAATAAAATACAAGTTCAAATTTAGTCCCTGCCAGGCATGAAAATGTTTTCTTGATATTTTTTTGCATTAATGCTTCTATCTTGGAGATGTTCATTTAAGTCTAAATGTTTCAAGAAAACAAATATCCCTTTTTAAAGGTTGTTTTTTTGTTGTTCTCCTTCCCCTGATTATTATTTTGTCTCAATGTGAATATATAAAGTTGGATATATTCACATCTGTATGTATGACACATGCTTCTGTTATTGCTGCTTAAATAAGTCTGCCTGGATTTTGGTTTGGGGTTTTGGATTTGTTTTTTTTAGCTAATTATTTTGCTTTTCTCAATCAAAGACTGCTCTTCCTGCCACATGCCTCTTTGCCTGTTGTGGTGTTTGCTTCCTTTTCAAACTAGAGCTCCAATGAAATGTTTTTCATTCCGATCAGTTTTGAAAGGTTTTTGCATCTACGAGCCTTGTTTGCCTCCTCTTCCTCCTCTCAAGTTCATCTTGCCCAGCCTCTGTCTGTTGGTCTAATATTTTGATTTCCCTGTTTCAACTTTGTAGCAGATGTTGTTCAGTCTCATGGTGCCGTCTTCATGGAAAGCGCGTCCCTGTCCACCCCCATTTCAGCCCCTCAGTTCAGGGGCTTCCGGAGAGCCAGTGAGATCAGCATTGCCAGCCAGGTCTCAGGAATGGCAGACAGTTACACTGCTTCCAACATAGCCAACAGTAAGTGTTTCACCCCCTCCGACACTTCTGCTCGCCACCACACCGCTGTCTCAGCGCCGTGCACCAAGCCGTCCCGCTCTGGCTCAGAGCCACGCAGCTTCTGTCCGTCTGTCTGTCTGTCTGGGGTATGCTTTCCATTTATAACAAAACCTGGAGCTATCTCACCTTCACCTGGTTTTGTCCTAGTCAGTGCTGCGTGTTATCGTAACCCCTGGAGGAGCCAGGTTACGACACAGGGGCCATTGCCGCGTTATGCATGTTGGACTGTGCTGGTGATTATGGTGTAAATTGTTCAAAAATGGTAATAATTGATAACTCCGAGCGCCGTTTGGCTGCTGCGTGTGGTGAGGGTTAACCCAAAGGGATGTTTGTGCACTGCTGCTGATAAGAGTCTGGCAGAACTAGTGGGGATCGGCACTTCTAGATTAATAATGCAGGATGTGGTGCGTGGCTTGGTGCAGATTACTTAAACGTGATCCGCAAGAGGAGGGGACAAGTAAGCCCTTCTGTAATGCTGAAAGGCAGGAAAAGGTTTGGGTTATTTATTACTTCCCATCGAAAATTCAGCTCTTCTGTAGCCTGGAGGGCAGCTCCAAGAGTCAGTCAATTATGGGCCATGTCCCAGAGCAAAGTGAGGAGAAAAAGGATGTTGTTTTTTATTTTTTTATCAAAACCTGTATAACTTCCCAGCTAACATAGTGAGGAACAACAGCCCTTGTTAGCAGTTCAGCCCGTTCCTCGTTTCAGCTGAGGTGTGAGATTAACAGACTATATCCTCAGGGACCTCTGATAAACTCAGATGGAAAGAGGCTGAAAGCCAAACAAATTTAAAAACCAAAAAACCTTCAGCCCAAACTTTTGTCCCAGAAGGTGGTGAAAACTTAGAGATAGTCTGTTCCCAGCACGTTAAATTACAGGGCTATGAACAACTTGCTTCGTAATTAATTACCGAGCTTAGTAACGCTCCCTGAGGCAAGTGTGAGCTGTTGGAAGTGCGTGGGCACGGGGCAGAGGCTTCTTGTCCTGTTTGAGGCGACCTTTGCAGCAGGAACACGCTACCTGCCCTCGGACAAATGAGCTTTTCTTCCCTGAAGCACATCCGAGAGCCGATGCTGTAAGCCCAGCGTGCGTTCTTGTACTCGTCCTGACGAGCTTTCTCGCCAGCTGCTTGCTAACTTTTAATCTGCACGGGAGGAAGGCTACTCGGGGAGGAGGTATTTGTTTTGTGCTTGTTTCACACCCACGGAGAGCTGCCAAGCTCGGTCGGCCCAGGAGGGAAGCTGGGGGCTGCCGTTGTTTGTTAGGAAGGGTTCGTGGTGGGACGGTGCCTGAAGGCCCCACGTAAGGCCCCGCAGCCATCCTGCCTCCGCCAGCTGAGGGCAGGGTCAGGCCTGCACAGAGCTCATGCTGCGTAGGTGGGGAACCCACTGGCGAACGTGGGGGGCACCTTTTGCTGCCCTCGTGTCCGTCAGCGCATCCCCCTGCCTGCCTGCAGAGGTCTGGGCAGTCTTTCGGCTTTCCTCCAGTTATTTTGACTTACTTTTTGTGTGAGGTATTCCTGCACACACTTCACAGCCATCAAAACCTGTCTGTGACACCAGAGGGGAGAAGAAGTCCGGCCCTCAGCACATGCCTGGCGCTCCAGAGGCCCCACCAGGTGCAGGGGGAAGCTGCCGAAGTACTGGGCAGCACAGGGCCACGCAGGGTGCCTGTCCCCAGCACCCGGCCTGTGACCAGCCCCATTCCTTCTCCGTGCTGTCAGGGTGTCTCAGCCCCTTCCTTCACCTCCCTGTACTGGCACAGCCCCTCAGCACCGGCCTTGCAGCTCATATGCTCAATTTCGTTAGCGCAGTGGCAGCCTGAAGCTGATACACTGAGGGTTGGAGGTGGCCTGCAGGTCCCAAAGGCGCTGCAAAATGGCGCTTCCCTTCTGGGAGCCCTCCCCAGGGTGCAGCTTCCTCGCAGCGTGAGCTTCTGGAGGATGGAAGTGGTGTTGCCTGCATCGTGTGTGCCGTAAGAAGTATGATTTCTGTTTTTTGTTCGCTTTTGTATGTATTTTTCTTTTTAGAAACCAAACACCACCTTAACCATTGTAGAGGGTTTAGCCTTCTGTCCCAACTTGCACTCCCTCACAAATCCCCCACCCAAACTTCATCCAAGAGACCCAGGCAGCGTAAACATGAGCAAGTCCCTTCAAAGGGAAGAAAACTCAAAGGGCCGTCGAGTCAGGATGCAGACTGTGCTCTTCGGATACCCAACCTGGACATCAAGAAAGGTATTCTGGAGAGACCTGCTCCAGTCAACCTCCTCTCGTTCGGTGGTCACAGATCTTCACAACAAATCTATGCACTTTCACTGAGGCACTTGCAATTTCTGGTTGCATTTTAACAAGTACTTCTGTCACTTTGCTCCGAAGGTCACTCCTAACACTGCTAACATCTGGCAAGAGCAGGAGTTCTTCTAGGCAGAGTTGTGGGGACAACACTTCTGCCTCTACCACCCTCGTATTGTCTTTTGAGCTCGGAAGAGTTAATCCTGGCTGCTTCATACAAAGAATCTGGAATTACCCAAGCTGGGGACTTGCATGAGAAACGAAAGGTTGGGACATGACCAGGAGCTGCCAGTTCGGAAGGCAGGGAGTCAGAAGTGGCTGCGAGGAGGTGCCTGTGTGATCTGGAAAAGCCGTGTTGGTCCAGCAATGCCCTCCTTCTCTTTCCCCTGGCTCTTCAAAATCTCAAGGGCCATTAGGATGTCCCCAGGTGGCCTGGGCATTCAGCACACCAGGTCTTGGGGAAGTGCTGATGCTGTAAGTCTCTGCACTTCTCAGTGGTTGTGCTGGTCTCTGGAAGGAGCTGATGGGTCCATTTCTTAAGTTCAGCATCGGGTCTCATCACCAGCAGCTTTCCCTTAATAAGAAGGCTTTGTTGGATTGTACCTTATGCCTGGCAGCTTTCCTGGAAGGCCATAAAAAGGGAAAATTGTTACAGAGAAAAACAAGTTTGAGGAGAAACTCTGCCAAAACCCCAGCTTGCGACCTGCATGCAAACTCAGCTCTTCCTGTTGCTGTCTTCACCTGAGCCATCTTCTCCTTTCCGTGGCTGCTCTTCCAGGCCAGAACGTGCAGGAGCTGAGGGCTCCTTGCTGCTGGGAGAGCTGCCCATGCCGTCAGGGTCGGAGGCTTTGGGCTGAAACGTGCTTGTGTTGGAGCTGGAAAGGATGTGTGTGTGTGTTCAGGGCAGTGTTGAAGTGTGGTGGTGTGCGAGTGGTGGCTGTCAGCCACTTGTGCGTGGGCTGTTCGGTGGAAGAAACTTTCCTGAATTTTCTGTAACTTTGCCCACCCAAATCTCAGTGCATTTTTCAGTCCTCCCATGCAGTGGAGTCCCAGATCCCCTGGTCCAGAGCTGGGCCAGGCACCTCTGTCACCTGCACCATGGTGGCCTCGGAAGGCAACGAGGACTTACTGGGGATTGCCAATCCTGGCAGCATGTGCCGTAGCACCCTGCCTTGTGGAGCCTTTCACATCTCATGTGGGCTCCCGGAATTCAGATCCTGTGCAACGTGGCTGAGATCTGGGTGCTAAAGAGTCTTTCACTCCCTGGTGAGAGCTAAAGGAGTTTGAAGCAGGGCTGGAGATGACCTGGGCACACACTGCAGTGGGCAGAGCTTGCACATCCTTCCTCCCACATCCCACAGGAGACATGTTTTGTCTTCTGCTTTGGATCGTGGATTCCCAGGCTCGCTGCATGTGAGCCTTGGATCCCTTCCCTGTGGTCTGGATGAACGGCGAGTTAATACCTGCCCCCTAGTGCTTTTGTATGTCCTTAAATAAAGGAGAGCTCAAGTGCTGCTGCCTCTGTGTGTTCCTCCTTCGGGTTGAGCAGACAGTAAGCCCCGGGTTGGTTGTTCCCTCTTAACAGTGCGACCGTCAGGGGAGCAACTTCCTGGCCTAACTGGAGCGAGGGGCCAGCGCCTTGAAATACCATTTGTGACAGACCGTGCGTGCACGTGAACCCGCTCTGAACAAATCTTTTCCTTCTAGTTGCTGCCAAATGGTGGGGAACCAAAAGGATCGACTATGCTCTCTACTGTCCTGACGCCCTGACGGCTTTCCCCACGGTTGCCTTACCTCATCTCTTCCACGCGAGCTACTGGGAGTCCACAGACGTTGTCTCCTTCCTGCTGAGACAGGTACGGTCATCCTCCCACCCTGATCTCCCTTGGGATCTGTTTCTGCTGGGAAAAAAAGGGGGGGAGGATTTTTATTTTTCCACTGTACCTTCCATTACTCTTCTTGATCTGTAGAGATGTGAAAATACCCTCTGTGCAGGTCCATCTTCTTCCCTGTCTTTTTGCTTCTGACCTGTGTCACTAGCAGAGCTGCACCCATGCAAAATTAACGGATGGGTGCTGTTGCACCCCGTTAGTTCAGGTCTGGGTTTTGTCATCAAAACAGGCTTCAGGCAGTCTCACCAAGGAGCCTTGGAGTGAGCCAAGCAGCCTGGGGCTGTTTCCCATCAGACCACAGTGGCAAATGATGGAGGCACTTGTTTCTTGCAAGTGAGCTGTTCTCTGTGTGTGCTCGGATCCCAAGTCCAAAACTTAAAGAAACTTGTTGGTGTCTAAATAGAAAAAGCACCAAATTCAATAAAACCGACGAAGTTCTGTATGAGTTTGACATGAGTTGATAGTTAGGGCTGGGTTCCTCATTTTGGCTTTCTGAGTTACTGCAGTCTCCTCTAGGAACCCAGACCATCATCACTGTGCTGGGATTTTATTTTCATTCCTCCAGTACAAAGCAGTTCTCCTGGGGCTAGGTAAATGGGGATTTCTGCAGTCCGATGCCTCAGACTCTGTCAACTTAAATTTGGCCTGAGATTTAAATTCACTGTTTAAAATATGACTTTCCTAAACAATTTTTTTTCTTCAGTTCCTTGGGGGATGAAGGGGTGTTATTTGCCTTACAAAGTATGAACCCCCTCAAGGAAAGGTACTTAGAGCATGGAAGTGGAAAAAAAAAACAAAAACAAAACAAAAAGCAACTCTGTGGTTTGTGTTGCCCACTACGGCGCTTGGATTTGCTTTGTGTTAGCTCAGCTGTTAAGCTGTCCCTGCTCTCTTCCAGCCTCCTCGACTGCAGCTCTCAATTATTTATGACTCTGTTGGCAAACTTTCTTTCAGTGCTGTTTTCCAAATTGTGTGCGAACCATAAACAACAGAGATGTCGGTGCTGGTGGCAGCAGAGCAGTAGCAATAATCCAGCGAGACCCTTTCTTCTCTGGCTGTATCTCGCCCAGCGAGACGTCTCCGTGCTTGCATACACCTCGCCAGCTCAGCTGCTGTGAAACCACAGCCCCGCATCAAACTTAGCCCAGCGGGGCTGAAGGCAGTGAGGGACCCGTAATTTGTGCCTGAGTGGGAAGAGCCGCGATGGTCTCACACGTGCAAGGCCCCCCTCCCAAAATAGCACAACCAATTACTCAGGATTCAGCCCAAACCTGGGGCTGCAGCACAGTGTGGTACTTCATATCTTGCAGCTCTCCATCTGCTCAAAGCCTGCCAGTGGCTGCCTCTGCAGTGTGGCACCCCTGCTTCCCCAGTGCTTGTCTCTACTCGCTCATCTCTCCTCGAGACTGTCATTTTTCTCATGCCCTCTCCTCTTGCTGTCCTTCCAGAGCACCACACCACTTCTTCCCCTAATAAGGACTTGTTTCTAATCTCTGGACAAAGTGTAAAAGAAAGCTGTTGGATAGCGTTAGCCTCCAAAGACTGAATCTTGTTAAAATACCCCAAATGGGACTCAAAATTGATTCCTGATGTAAATAATTCTCAGTAAAACTAGTTATTTTGTTTGCCTTGGATTTCTGTGAAATCCCTCCCCAGCAATCTCACCCTTCCTGGGGTCCTTTTTCTCTTTCCTGGGAAGAAAAACAACTTCAGCTCTGCAAAGCGAGCTGGTCCATGCCAGACCGCTACTGCCTGGGTCAGCTGGAGAGCTGCTGACCCCACAGGCTGTGTTCAAGAGCTTGTAGCTGTCAGCCTGGGCTGACACACGAGAGTCTTCTTAATATTTTGGAGGGTCAGGGTCACAAAAGACTGCTGCCAATTTTGGAGTTCTCTTTGCAGGGTCACCTCCCAGCCTTAGAGCAGCCTTTGAGACACTTCCTCGCCTTTGGTGTTTGTCTTCCCTTTCCCTTCTGGGATTGAAGAGCAACCTAGGCAGGATATAACCCTCCTCTCTCCAGGTTCCTCCTTCTCCATTCTCGCCTGTGCCCTGGCAGGCAGGAGCTGCTCCCAAAGGCTGGCTGGGGGATGTGACCTTGTCCCTCTTGGATCTCTGTTCCCATGCATTGGCCTGGAGATCAGTCCCTGCCAGGCCATGGGACTAGTGAATGCCTGCAGGAAGGGAAGTGCAGCGCTTTCTGCTGCATTTGAGCCAGTTTTGTACCTCCTGACAGCCTAAATAACCCGCCCTTCTTACCTGCATCCCAGCCAGGATTAAACGAGTGCTGGCCACAGACTTCGCTAGCTCAGAAGAAAGCGATTTTCCCTGCTCTTAAGGGAGCAGCCTCTCAAAGTGCTAGCTGACAAGCCAAATGCCCAGCAGGGGAACTCGGCCGCCTCTGTCCAGGCACTGCCCTCCCTCAGCACAGGCTGGGGAGATGCGGAAAGTGCAGGCAGGATGAGGGGGGCACTGTGCAAGTGGCTGATGTGCAGACGGGACCTGTCCCCCCACAGGTGATGAGGCACGAGAACTCGAGCGTGTTGGAGCTGGATGGGAAGGAGGTGTCCGTCTTCACCCCCTCCAAGCCCCGCGAGAAGTGGCTCCGCAAGAGGACGCACGTGAAGCTGCGGGTGAGGGGGGCTGGGGGCTGCCTCTGCTGCGGCAGGGCGCGCTGTCACCTACGGGGGCTTGACTTTTGGGCTGCAAGAACGGTGCTGAAGGCAGCCACTGTGGGCACCTGTGTCTGTCCATGCACTTGCCATGTTATATAGACAGAGACTTTATGCTGCTGATGTATGTTAGTGATATTTCACTCAGATAGTTGTGAAAGAGGCACCCAAAAGATCTGTATCAGCAAGGTCTCGGCCTTCACTCCGTGTAAAATGCAGCGAGTGTGGCGGTAGGTCAGGGAAGGAGAAGCAGCTTCTTCCAAAGTTCAAGAACACAAGTCCCATGTGAATGCCCTTCGTTCCCAGGAAATGTCTCTGATTCCTGAAAGAGGGCAGTTCTCTGCTGGAGCTGAAACAATGTCAGCAAATTTCTCTGGCAACTGTTTGTATTGCCTCTTAAATTGAAAGTGTAAGACCTAACGGACAGCAGCAGCATTGCACATACGAACTGCCTTTTAAATGGGCTCTTCAGCCACGTACATGGCACCCGCCATCGGTGCAGGGCACAAAGTCTCACCTCCCCTACAGGTCAAATTATTTTCCGAAGCTGAGAGCTGTGGGTGAACTGGGGAGAGGGTGGGGAATGACAGAGAAACCCACACGCTGATTTGTGCAGTCGTATTTGGCATTCCCCCTGAGACTGTTCGTCACTGAACTTTTTCTTTTTTTCTTCTTGTTTTGTGTAGAATGTCACAGCCAACCACAGGATAAACGACACCATCGCTAATGAAGATGGGCCCCAGACCTTAACTGGAAGGTTTATGTACGGTCCACTAGATATGGTCACACTCACGGGAGAAAAGGTACAGTCTGCTATGGGGTTGTGCGCCGTGTGGTGAAAAGAGGGGGGGGACGGGGGCAGAGGCTGCTCCCTCACTGCCTGCTTGGGTTTCTTACCCTTGTGCCTTGGCCCGGTTCCCCTGCTCAGGCTTGGGTGGTGCCTCCTACCAGGGACAGCCCTGATCCTGGAGGCTGGCTTTCATTCCAGCATCCCGATATTCGGTTGCTTCTCAGCTCGGGTCTTGTAAAGCACGGAGGGTGGAAGCAGGACCAAGCCCAGCTGAACGATGGGGCTTGGATGGAAGGTCCCTGTGCTTGGCCCATTGTACAACTCATCTTTGTCGCTGTTTTTGACCCAGACTTGCTGTCTCCCCAGGTGGACATCCACATCATGACCCAGCCGCCGTCAGGAGAGTGGGTTTACTTTGACACTGAGATCAGCAACAGCAGTGGCAGAATTTCCTACGTCATCCCTGAGAACCGGCGCCTGGGCATTGGCGTGTACCCTGTCAAGATGGTGGTCAGGTGATGTACCTTGGATGGCTGTGGCTTAGTTTGCAAGAGGACAAAAAAGGCTTGAAACAGGCCATGCGATTGCGTGACAAAGTCATAGACCTGTAACCCAGAACAAAAGAGGAATTTGATAATTGTAGAGTACGGTCCCTCCTTGCGTGGCAGCTCTGATTGTTGGGTGTGTTCAGAGCCTGGTTTGCCAGCAACAGGAGCAAAATGATTTGTACTCTACAGCTATAAAAGGAAGATTCATGTTTTATTCTGCCTCTTACATCATGAACAGGATGGTAATTGAGCTCTGGTTGCAGGATCTTGCACGCCTTCTGCACCATAGGTGTATGGCCTCACTGTCATCTGCAAAACTGCACAGCCAAGCGTATTTTAAAGACTATAAACTTGTCCTTGAGAGGCAGAACTTTGTTCTCATGGTAATTCACAGCCCAAGAGGTTTCAGCTCAGCTCCAGTTGCTGGCATTCAGCTTTGGAAGGGGGAGAAGAGGAGCATCATTTTAGTGGTGAATGCAGCTATGTTCTCCTGGGAGTGTGTTTTGAGTCACTGACGGGCACTGACACCAGGACTCCGGAGCACTATTTCCCACCCTACCTCAACACAGAGTCCTTCCTGCAGTGCCCGTCGCTGCTCTAACCGAGGGTAGCACAGCTGTTAGAGCCTTTGGGCCAGGTCTGGGGCTGCTTTGGTGCACTCAGTACTTCTGAAAGAGCCTCAGTATCTTTATACCTATAAATACCCGGTTCCCTTTCAGGGGTGACCACACTTACGCAGACAGCTACATCACAGTTCTGCCGAAGGGGACGGAGTTTGTGGTGTTCAGCATCGACGGCTCCTTTGCAGCCAGTGTCTCCATCATGGGCAGCGACCCCAAAGTCCGCGCTGGAGCGGTCGACGTTGTACGGTGAGTGGCAGGGGCTGGGGCAGTCGGTTTGCTTTGCCCGTAGCGTTGCTCTAGGTCTGTAATCCCTGCACTTGTGGGTTTTCTTCTAGGCACTGGCAAGACCTTGGCTACCTCATTATCTACGTCACAGGCCGCCCCGACATGCAGAAGCAGAGGGTGGTAGCGTGGTTAGCACAGCACAACTTCCCCCATGGGATCGTCTCGTTCTGCGATGGGCTCGTTCACGACCCGCTGCGGCACAAGGCCAACTTCCTGAAATCCCTCATCACAGACGTAAGCCTGCGTCTGCTGAAATATGATCGTAGCACGGGTTTAGATTGCTGCTCGTCCAATTGCCCCTGTCAGCACCAGTCTCTTGGCAGCAATGCGACCTGCAGTGGAAGATTAATCTCTGTTCATTTTATTTTCATCCTTTTATTGCTCCACAAAGTGTCTGTGCTGTTAAATTGTGTCATCTCCGCTCTGCACTGTCCCATCTCATCACTGATTCTTCCAACGCCAAATGCCAAGTGAAACAGGGAGCAGTGCCTCCCCTTCCCTGCTCGTGTGCTTTTGTCACCTGCTCAGTGGCTTTCTGTCTGCCCGTCGTGTGACCTGCGGGTCTGAGGTGCCCTTTGGAGGGCGTGGGGCTGCCGCAGGGAGTGGCCTTGCACCACCTACCCTTGATGGGAGACTGCGTAGAGCGGCTTCCCGAGCATTCACCCCAGGGAGGTCGTAATGTCACTCAGCCCAGAGGCTCAGAAAAGCTCCAAATAAAACAAGCTTTTCTCTGCCTGGCAAGTGAAGTAGCTGTCAGCTTCCAGAGCACTCATGCCCTGCCTTGAAAAACAGGGAACCCCTCATTAACCCTTGGACTCGCATTTTGGCCTGAGCCATGGTGGCAGGAGCAGCTGTCTCTGACTTGCTGCCACGAGGGCCGCGTTAGCTGCTCTCCCTTGTCCTCTTGGAGGACAAATCTGTGACCAGGGCCAAAGAGTCCATATCCCTGGCTTGCCTGCAGCTCTGGGGGCAAAGCAGCTTGGTCCTGTGGTGGCACCAACGTCAGCACCTCCCCTGCTTCAACCCCCTGACAAAGGCTTTGGCCAGGAGCTGCTTTTGCTCTCCGCTGGGAGTGCAGGCGGATGGAGCCCCACAAGGCAGTTGTGTGTCGCTGCCTGTCCCTTCTCCTTCCGTCCCGCAGCGCTGAGCAGCGTAACCGCGTGTGGCAGCATGGCCAGCGGAGGGGAAGGCTCCGTGCTGCTGCTGATGACTGCACAGGGGGCTGCAAAACACTCCTCTCCCCTAGTGGCAAGCAGGCAGTGAAGTGTGCGGCATCCCTGCCCCCTGCGGACCTCAAGGCACGGCAGCCGTTCAGCCAGAGGAGATCTGCTTTCCTGTTGCTGTTACTCCTCTTGTTCCGGCCTGTAAACATCCCCGGCTCTGTTAATTAATGCTTTGCTCAGCGGTGCATTATCCAGCTGGGAACTTACATAAGTTATTGACCTGAGATTCCTACAAATGCTGGTTAGGGAAAAAAAAAAAAAAAAAAAAAGCCCTGCCTGTTGAGCAGCGAGGAGCGCCCGTATGTTCTGACCGCGTGTTGCTTTCTCTCCCTGCAGCTCCACATGAGGATCCATGCAGCATATGGCTCCACGAAGGACATCTCCGTGTACAGCTCCATCAGCCTCCCACCCACCCACATCTACATCGTTGGCCGACCCACCAAGAAGCTGCAGAGCCAGTGTCAGGTAGGAGCCAGCTCGTCAGAGCCCCCTGGGTGCTGCCCGAAAAGCCAAGGGCCTCCCGTGGGAGGGAGAGCAGTGGGGATTTGGTCACCCTAAAACTGCTCTCTGACCTGGTGCTTTTCAAGACAGGAAGGTCCCGTGTGGCAGGGCCTGTCACGTCTGTCTGGGTGGCTGCATGTCTTGTTCATCACCCGGTGAACCTGGCACAGCAAAAGCATTCAGCTCCCAGAGCCTAGCGGGGAAACGCGTCCTGTCCTTCTAACGCCTGCCCTTCTCCTCCTTGTCCCGCAGTTCATCACGGAGGGGTACGCGGCCCACCTGGCCCAGCTGGAGTACAACCACCGCTCGCGCCCCGCCAAGAACACTACGCGCATGGCGCTGCGGAAGGGCAGCTTCGGGCTGCCCAGCCAGACGGAGTTCCTGCGCAAGAGGAACCACCTGCTGCGCACCATCTCCTCCCAGCCTTCGGCTGCCGGCGGCGGCAGCGCCGGTCACCGCCCCGAGCGCACCCAGAGCCAGTCCGACAGCGACAAGGAGAGGGACAGGGAACGCAGCCAAAGAAGCATGAGCATCGCCACGGGGTGCTGGGGCCGGAGCACAGCATCCCGCCTGGAGTCTGGCCTCTTGGGGCAGAAGTAGCCAAGCCAGAGCCAGCGACTGTCGGCTGTAGCCACCGGAGGGGAAAACAAAAGGAAAGAGGGACGAGGCCGGCGTTACGGGCTGGAAGGGTAAATATGGTGCTACTCTAATAACATCGTGGTGTTCTGGGAAGAGATGGGATGTTTCCCACGCGGAACGTTCAGGCCTTGCAAGCGGGAGCGTCAGGTTTGTGCAGCATGAGCCCAAGGAACAGCTGGAAATCGGGGGGGGAAAAGTCTCCAGGTCAAGATCGCGCTCTCTCCTGCCTCCTTCTCTTATCCAGGTTTAGTGACTGTAAATATGTGCCTCCTCGCCTTGTTAGCCATCGCTCCGATACGCGTGACCGAGTGCTGTCCTCAGAGCCACAGGAACGGGGATGAGGCTGGGGGAACTTGCTCTTGGTTGTCCCAGGAGTCAGACCGAGGTGCTCTGCCAGTGCTGGCACGGGGTGGGTTTGGGGTTCAGTGAGCGCGCTGCTTCCCCGGCACAGACAGCCCCAAGCGAGGGATTTACCGTGGGCTGCGCCAGGCAGAGCAACCGAGAGCTTTACCTGTACGAGGAGCTTCAAGTTCAGCCACTTTCGCAAGGAGTACGTGCAGTGGCAAAGCAGAAAGATGCTGTTGGTAGGGGCAGAATGTCGGCAGATTCACGCCCAAGCAAGTGGGGTCGTTATTACTGTTATTTTTTAAAGAGACATTTTAGAAGCCGATGGAATTTAACGTGTTGACCTGTTAAAAGAAGAATACAAGCTACTCTGAGCTGTTACAAGCCTCAGACACTTAATTTGCTGTTAAAGTCTCCAAATATTGCTCTATATTATTTCCAAAACTAACTACCATATATTTGCAAGCAGTTCTTCTCATCCAAATGCAGGGTCTGACTCTCAACACCCACCTCTGAGACATTTTCTTCTTCCCAGGTTCTCTCCAAGTTCAGTAGCAGCTTCAATGGGAACTAGACTCGCTTCTTTTACCGGTAGTTACTGAACTGTAAAACCTCATTGTTTTTTGCACTGATGATTTTTAGAATGGAAACCTGTTACCATCTCATGTAGCTACATCTAACTGTTTGTAGTGCATGACAAAGAAATATTGCTAAGCCAGGGTGTGTGTGTGTGTGTATATATATCCATCCACGTGCATATACATATGCCCACACACACACGTATATATATGTATATGTATATATTTAAAAAAAAGAAACTCTGTGCGGAAGTTTTTCCAGCAGTAAGGAGACTGTAAGGAAGTGTGCCAACAGAGTCAGGCGAGCTTAAGAAAAGGCCATATCTTAATTTTCCTGGTGTGTTTCTCAGCGGCTGTGCCTGAGCCGATGGTTTGTGTGCTGCCGGAGTGAGCCGGGGCTGGGTGCGAGGTGACGGGAGCTGCCCAGTGCGTGGGGGAAGCCATCGCTGCTGTCCGGCACCCCCTGGTAACACCGAGACGCGCACAGTGTGCGCTGTGTCGTGCTGCAGAGGAGAACAGTGCCTAGAGCGGGGGCTTCCAGAAAGCCCCGTAGCCCTGTCCCCCCCCCAGGTCAGCCTGGCCGGGACTTCTGGCCACGGCGAGGGGCCTGGTTCCCTCCTTGCGCACACCTCCCGGGCCAGAGGGGCACCCCCCCGGGGGGCTCGGGGTGCCCATTTACAGCCTCCAGTTGGCCTCTTCACGTGGAGATTTTATAGTCCTACCGAGCTCCTCGACTGTGTGTAACCCTGCTTCCCCCACCACCCTTACCTGTATTTATATCACTTTCTACTTACGAGGATCTTATTTATAACAAAATTTTTTAGACTGGCTGCTTCATTTTATTAACTGTTTCAATACGAAGTGCAGGACGGCCGCACTGAGACACACAGCACTGTGAACACTGCTCTGCTACTTGGCTCCGGGCCACAGTAGGCAAACCTAAACTCATCAGGCATCCGAGGCAGACCTCGTGTTCGGGGCGTCGATGCGGACGCAGCGCGCCCGCTGCCTGCGCCGCCAGCGGAGGGACAGTGCTGAGCTGCCGGCAGGGCGCTCAAACCCAGCTGCCCGCCCGCACAGTGCATCTCCCACGTCCTTGCAGCCTGACTGCAAACTGCTTAACCACTTCTCTTTGATAATTAGTCAATTGCAGAATGTATCCGATGACTTTTATTACCGAAAACTGACTTCCCTTCCTGTGGGCCCAGCTAAGCTCTCTCTGAATGTACGGCCGGAGCTGACTGGGTTTCCAAACAATGTGAATCGTCCCACAGCTTTTTGCTAGTCGAATGTTCTATCAAACAGTTGCCATCCGAGTAGGAAGCCAAGCCACAATCCGTCCTGTGAAGTCACCAAACCACATCACAAAACAATTCCTGCAAATTTGGATATGGCCTTTGCAAAATTCAACTTCTCCTCAAAGCCCACAACCAAGGCATGGTCTGTACATTTTCCAATGCTGATGAGATGTTCACATTTTCTTATGTGTAGATAGTGTAAAACAGAGGCGAATGTAAATGTTCAACATAAAAAGTGGATATATAAAATGGAAAGTTATTTATTTATGTAGAGGAAGAAATGTCTGGAGGAACTGGAACCTTCAGGGTTTATTAATATTTAAAAATGTAGCTTTTTGTTTCAGGCATTATGTACAAAGCAATTACTTCATGGACCAAGTTTAATGTAACTGTCAATGAATGCAGAAGTGCAATATTATACTCACCTCTCCATCACTTCATGTTTTAAACAGCTACTAACCAGTTAGACTGACAATCATAGCACCTCCGTCCTCATCCTTTATTGAGCTTCTTGAAACTTGCCCGGGTCCTTTCCCTGGCCCCCCATCTGTTGCCATTGTACAAATCCAACATGGAGAAGCAACTGTAGAGCAGGACCTTTATTGCTGCAATAATACCAGATGACGTGGGTGTAGTTACCAGGAAATATGCCAATAAGTTTTCTCCACCGATTCAGTCCATCACAGTCTGCATCAGTCTGTCTTCAGACACCCCCATCTGGCACTCATCTCTCTGAAGCAAAGATCAACGTGCTACTCACTCAAAGAACAATAGCAATAGTTGAATTCTGTGTCTGTAACCTGTTTGTTCTGAGCTGTTTCGGAGAGCGATGCATGTGACCCGATGTCTTTCCACGTGTACGGAAGAGGATCCACTTGGACGCGGTGAGGGGAAGATGAATGTATGATCCCATCCTTACTAAAGGGGCACTGTCAGGTTCAAGACCTAACTTATCTTTGTTACAAAGAACGCGTTTGCTTTGAAATGAAAGCTTATTAAAAGTTTCTCCTACTCCTCCCTGTCGCTGTTGTCTGGGCAGCCACCAGCACGACCGCTGACAGTCGCGCTGCTTCTGCTGCAGCCCACGTCCTGTACTCGCACATTAGCACAATACAGCACGCACTGCACAGGCTGCCTCAGGCTTTTCCTTTTTTTTTTTTTTTTTTCCTTCTTTTTTAATTGTTTCCATGGGAATCAAACTCTGCTGTGGAGCTCAGATTTTTATAAAAAGCAGCTTTTTGTATTACGGAACTATTGGGCCAGACTTTCTACCTGACGCTGTCCCTTTCAAGTCTTTTAAAAAAAAAAAAAAAGGACCCCATGCATTCACGCCGAGTTGTTTCCCTGGGTGGCCAGCTCACTCCATCAGATGAGGCGAAATTCTGATACCAAAAAACGTTTACAGTGTCCGATACGCGAGCCGAGAGCAGTAACTAGCCAAAGGGTTACTAACAAACGCCCGCTCCGCCCAGCAGCCGCCGTGCTTGCTGTAGCAGCCCCTTCTTCAGGTATTGCCACCGTTTGCTGCATTTCCTATTAGTTCTAGAAGCCTTACGGTCCCTTCCCTGTCCTGAGCACCCTCTGCCTGTCGATACCCTCGACTGTCAATTTTATATTCGACGATGTTAATTATATTTTATTTATAAAAAATTGCTTCGGGGGGGGAGGGGGGATAACAGACGCGCGTGTGGGGACCCACCAGAGGGCGATGCCCGAGGGCGCCGGCCGCCCGCCCGCGGCCCGGGCCGAGCAGCAGCCCGAGCCGGCGCTCCCAGGCCGCGCTGGGTACGCCCCTGTGTGCGCAGCACCGTGCAGGTGACGTGCTTGTGTGTGACAAACCTTCTGTACGACTTCCTTCTCCTCCTTGCTGTTAGTGCATCGTTCCAATGCCTGGGTGTGCTTTGTGTACAGTATCATTGTGAGTTACACAGATTAAAAGAAATGGGAAGGCTCGTCTCGCGTCTGCTTCTTTGGGAGCCGCTAGAAACACGAGTCACAAAGCCCGGGACGGGAGCAGGCGCCACTTTAATGGAGGGTTACAGCCACGAACACAACACGGAGGGCTTCTGCGCGGATCAGTCCCGCAGGACTCACTTGTCCGTTAGCTACCACTTTTTTTTTTTTTTTTTAAACAGTTTGTAGCTTTATGGACTTTGCAGTGGGGAAAAATGACGGCCGTTTGCATCACAGCTGCTGTGAGCAGGGGCCCCGAGACCCCCCCAGAGCCTTGCTGCTGCCCAGGACCTGCACTGTGGGAAAGGGGCGTGAGTAAAGCCCCTGCCCCGGGGGCACAGCGCAGGGTGGCACTCGAGGGCTCAGGCTGGGTGCTGCAGCCCGAGCAGAGCCATGCAGCGCCACGGGTGCTCTGCTCCACGCAGGGTGGGTGAGCACGAAGGGCTCGTGAGCTGGGTACGCACAGGGCCACAAGGACGGGACCGAGAGCAGCCCCTGAAGGGAAGACGTGGCAGCCGGCTGCCAGTGTTGCAGCCCTGGTGCATAGCCTGGCCACAGCGATGCCTCCTGCCAGCCAAAGCCCAGAGCTGAGGGGCAGGAGCACCTCTCGGTGCTGCTGAGCTCCTCGGGCCTTAACAGGGGCACCAGGGCAAGCAGGATCCAAGCGCGTTACAGCCACACTGGCCCCAGTCAGGAGAGAGGGCGGTTACTGGGAGGTGCTCTCCTTCCCAGTCAGTAACTTACAGAGTGGGTGGGAACTGCCCCGGGAAGCCTCCTGATGCGGTGCTGCCTGCAGGGTTCCACTCGTCGGGGCTCACACCCGGGCTGGTGCCTGCAGAACAGCCCCCGGCACAGCTGGAGCCCAGGCCCTCACTGCAGCATCCCCGTCCGCACCTGGAAGGCCAGCCCGTCCCCTCGGGTGGCTTGCTGGAAAGGGAGAGAGACGGGCGCTCAGAGCACGGCCTTCCCAAGGACAAAAAGCTACCAGCACCCACCCGCTGGGGCCGCTGCAGGGCTGCCAGGGCTCGTTTTGCCCTGGTAGAGCCACTCAGGTCCCCAGGAGGCAAAACAACGCCTTTGGGTGCAGCAGCCCCTCAGCTGTGGCCCCCACCCCACCCACCAGCAGTCAGTGATGGTGACGAGCCCCCCCCCCCCCCCCCCCCCATTACCTTGTTAATCTCTTTGTGTCTCTCCTTGCTGACAATTTCTTCTAGAACTTCTCCATCTCCCTTAATAAGCCTGGAAGACAAGGAGAGGGCCATGAGTTGTGACAGCTACTGCTTCAGACCCAGCCTCTGCAAAACCCCTTCCATTTCTTTCTTTTTTTTTTTTTTTTTTTAAACACTGAATTCAGGTCTGCTCCTGACTGCCCAAAGCATGCAGGGGCCATTCATAAACGGGAGCCAGTTTGGGGCTGAAAGGCAGCCAGGCCCCAGAGCATCTCGCCCGAGCAAATTTCCATCAGAGGCAGCTCCCACCTCCAACCACAAGCAGGAATTTAATTGTCTTCATTATGTGCCTACCGGGGAACTGACCTTAGTTCCACACCTCCCTAAGCCCCGCAGGCTGCCTTCTATTTTAAGACCGGACTTGTCATGCCCAATTCTCTTCAGCATGATGTTTTCTGCTCGCTGGGAGGATGCAGTTTATTAAAAACTGGGTCATTCCTAGTTGGCAGCTCAACGAACTTCAGGCTGATTGTCTGTAACCCCAAGCAGAACACGCTCCCTGCCCACTCAGCCCCAGGTGCTAACGGTTCAGCTCTGAAAGGCAGGAGCATGAAGTGGGGGGGGTATGGAGGCACCATCACCCCTCTGGTTCCTCCTTTGCAGGGGCAGAGCCCCGTTTAATGGGAAACAGCTGAACCAGTCACGCCCCAAGGAATAAATAAGAGGGAGCTCTGCTGCCTGCAGCTGGCTGCTGGGAGGCAGCCCAGTGCCCTTTGTGTGGGCACCCAGCATGTTGTCACACTTCAGTGCCCAACGTGCCACCTGCAGGGCTGACGGGAGGGATCTGCGAGGCCTCAGCTCAGGCCTTTGCTGCCGCAGGGGACATGGCTCCGTGCAGGCACTGCAGTGCTGCAGAACGGCTTCCTCCAGGCCTCCGCCCCGCAATGCCTGGGTGGGGACATGCTGCCTCCTTTCTGCCCCAAGGGCCCATACCTGGTTCTCCCCGTTTCGGGGTCCACGACTCTCCGTATGACACTCTGCCTCGCATCCCATTCTTCCTTCGTCATCGGCTTCATAGCCTGGATGCGGGATTTCTGTTCGTCTGTCAGGACTGGAAGGTATCAGACAGTCAGAGCCACGCTCCTGGGGCACCGCAGCGCGCCTGCAATGAGCAGCCAGGAACGCAGCACCGGCTCCATGGCGGTGCTTCTGGTTCAGTGACAAACCACGCCAAGGACTGGCTGCTGTATGGCCCCAGAGCTCTGCCAGGTTGGTACTGCTGACTGCGTCTTTTCCTTTGGCTTCTCTGTTTCCACTTTACAGCCACAATTAGAGCTAAACCACTCACCAATCTATGCCCGTAGCGCCTTACTTTTACTTGGTGTTGCTCAAAGGCAGCCACTTAGAAGGGAGGAGAGTCAGAGACTGCTCTGTGCACAGCTCTGCTACTGACACCCTGTGTGGATCCCACGGGGGGACATGCAGGGGCCTTTTCCCAATGCCATGTTTTGAGCCCTGGCTAAGCAGGAGGGAAATGCGATCGTTACCTGGCCCGGAGTCCACCAGCGACTCCTTCTGCCACTGCTCCAGCGAGGGGCCGGGCACCACTTCTGCCTTGGCTCTCTCCTCCTTAGCTTTTTCTTTTGACTTCTTTTTGGATTTCTTTTTTATTCTCTTCTTCTTCTTCTTTTTCTCTTTGTGTTTTGCTCGCTTCTTTTTGCTGTGTCGACTCTTCTTTGCTTTGGGCTCACTGTCACTGGAGTCCTCGGAAGAGGAGCTGGAAGAAGACGAAGACGAGGAGGAGCTGGAGGAGGAAGATGTCTCAGAGGAAGACGTGCTTGCCTTCCTCTTCTTTTTGCTCTTTCCTTCCTTCTTCTTTTCTGCAGTGCATAAGAAGAGGGTGAGCAGAGCAGCTCTGGCCCCGTGGCAGCAGGTATTCCTATTATCCCCTGCAGTTGTTACTGCCCCGCTCTCCCAGCCTGAAGACAAAGTCCCCAGGGCAAATCCCCTCTGTGCCGCCACCTGGAACATGTCAGGGTGCGGAGCTGTTCCTACAGCGCAGCGCGAGGAGAGGCCTCAGGGCTCTGCACCTGCCGGAGCCCCACCAAAACGGGCCCAAAGCGCGCGCTGACGTGACGGGCAGGGATCCTTCTCTCCCACCCGGGCCCCCCTTTGTCCACCTGCCCCCAAGAAAACCTGGTAAAAACGCGGGGTCGCGGACCCCTCCCCACCTTCCTTCGCGGCTGCCGAGCTCGACCTACGCCTGCGAGGCCCTGAGGGCCGCCTCCCCGGCGAGCCGCCGCCGGGCTGCGGGTCCCCGCCGCTCTTCCTGCGCTTCTCCTTCCTCCGCTGCCGGCTGCGAGAGGGGCTCCGGCTCCGCGATCGCTTCCGTGACCGGCTGCGGGCCATGGCGCCTCGGCCCCTGCGGGGGCAGCGCCCTCAGCATCCCCAGAATTGCCCAAGCCCAGCGAAGCCCGGCCGGCCTCAGCAGGCGTGCGGCGGCCTCGTCCCCGGGCAGCCACCAGCGCTCGGGGGGGACAGCGCTGCTCCCAGGACCCCCGGTTAATTAATTAGGGGCACGAGGACCCCCGGTTAATTAATTAGGGGCACGAGGACCCCCGGTTAATTAATTAGGGGCACGAGGACCCCCGGTTAATTAATTAGGGGCACGAGGACCCCCGGTTAATTAATTAGGGGCACGAGGACCCCCGGTTAATTAATTAGGGGCACGAGGACCCCCGGTTAATTACCACCCTGACGCCCGCAGCACACCTCGACGCCCCCCCCCAGGATCACCAGGGGCCGCCGGCGGCCTGCGGGGCGCGGCCCCTTTAAGAGCTCGGCCCCGGCCGCGCTGCCCCTTTAAGGCCCCTTTCACCCGCCCCCCGGTGCCGCCGCCGCGCGCATGCGCCCTCCTCCCCTCCCGCCGCGCCCCCCGGCCTCACCGCGGGCCGGGGCCGCGCCGCCGCTCCTCCGGCCTGGTCCCGTCCCCCCCTCACTTCCGGTCCCCATCGCTCGGCGCCGGCCGGCAACAGCGCCGCGCTCTTTGGTTCCGGGGTTCGGCCGGGCCCATTGCTGGTGCCCCATTGTTATTGTCCCCATTGTTGGTGCCCCATTGTTATCGTCCCATTGTTATTGCCCCATCCAGCCTTCCCCAGGCCCTGCCGCCACAACGCCCCCTCACTGCAGTTCCTGCAGTTGAATAAGGGAGTAATCGAATAATGGCAAAGCCCCTCCAGACACTGGTGCCCCCGGGGAGGCGCTGGGTACTGTGATGGGCGCCCTGTGGTTCCGCCTGTCCCAGGGGAGTCACGTTCCTGCCCTCGCTTCCCTCTGCAGAGCCCGGCTGTGCTGCAGGCACCCCCAGCTCTCTCCCCAAGGCCCATTCCCCCTCGCTTACTCGACACTCGCAGCGTCTCTGAGAGGGAAATCTCTGCTCAGAAGAGCTCGCGGAGCCCCCAAGGCACCCCCTCAGCCGCCCCAGGGGATCGACGCTTCCTGTGCTGCTCCTGATGGATTTTTCTGAGCCTGCGTTAGGCAAACCTCCGGTGGTGGTAACTCCACACCATTCCCAGCAGCCTGTTCTGAGCCACCGTTAGCTGAGTTTGGGGCGGATCTCTCCCTGCTGCCCCGCAACCAAAAGCTTTTCTCCTGCAAGAGGCCAGGACTCCCCGCAAATAGCAGAGAAGTGGCAAATTTCGGGTTTTATTGCACTGTTTCTGTGGGGTATGTGGTTTTATTGCACTGTTCTTTTCCATTTACAGAGCCTTGCAACGCTGCTGTTGGCACAGAGGCCTCCACAAAAGCCAAGCAGCTTCATTTATTTTTCCTGTACCCCTGAAAATATTCACAGAGCCCTTGCAGTGGCTCCAACGGAAGGCTTTCCACATCTTCCAAGCATCCCTCCACCACGCCAGGCCGAGGGTGAGCCCTTGCCTGCCTGCGTACCAGCAGGGGACGCAGCCGGCTTCCCCAGCCCGGCAGGACTGGTTCTGCATCCCCCTGCCAAGGTGACAGCGACTTCTGACGTGACTCACGCATCCACCAGAGTCTGTCAGTGCAGCCCGAGAGGACAGAAAGCAGCTTCAGGCAACTCGGTCCGAAGAAATCATGCCCTACCACATGCTACCACAGCGAACAGAGATCCACAGTCTCAGGCACATCATCCTCAGCAGTTTCCGTGAAGCCGTCTCCGAATCCCTCTGCTTCGACCAGCTCGGGCTTCTGGTTGCACATGGGGCAAAGCCGGTTGCGGATTGCTGAGGCTCTCATCCAGACGATGAGGTTCCAGCGTTCCCCCGAGGCGATGGGGAGCGCCCCATGGATCTGCCCTCCTCTGTGTAACAGCCCCTGCGTCCCCACGTGTTCAACCTCGATGTAGTTCGGCACAGGGCTGGGATCCTGGAACAAAGGCAGGCGGGTACAGCATTACACCAGGAAGTCCCTGAAGAAGAGTGTCCAGCGAGTTGAATTTCGACTTCTTAAACAAGCAACAGGGAGAGGATGGGCTGTACCTCAAACGCAGCCACTCCAGTGGTGGCCGGGCAGCAGTTTGGTACAACTGCTTTCAGGTAAGGCATTCCCAGAGACAGGTTCAGAGGGAACTTAAAGACAGAGTTTCAATCACAAAACTCTTTCACCAGTGTATGGTGTTTTTTTAACCTCTCTCCTGTGAAGAATCCCCTGAGAACAGGGGTTACAGAATTAGGCGTAGGTCTCACATGAAGTAAATGACTTCTTTCCCTCTCTCTCAGCACCTCCCTGCTCGTTATGTCCCTTAAGGGAAGATGGGTTGGTTTGTTTCACTCCAGCTTCTCCTACAACAGCTCTCTCCTCTCCTTGAATTGGCTGCAGTTAGCTTGAACACTGAGATCTTGTTTGCAGCAGAAAAGGTTCCTGTATAACCACTACATTTTTAAAAAGGGGAAGGGACAGAGTGGTTTTGACTGTCAGAAGTGAACAACTGTGGTTTAGAACAGTCAATGCCTTGAAATTGGGATTAGGGGGCAACAGAAGCAGGACCCAGGTGAGGAATGTGCCCAGTACCTGTCTGAAATCCCCGAAGTACAAGTTGCCTTCTGTGAAGTCTTTTCCCAGCGAAACGTTTAAGGTGACTTCTGCGTTATCATAGTGAGAGCTCAGATCCAGGTCTTCGTGCAGCGCGTACTTGACCACGAACGCCTTGTGGCTGTCCAGGCAGGCGCCCCCCAAGTCGGGGTAAAGCAGAGCCGTTATGGGCCGCAGGTATTTCTCCCGCAGGGGCGTGACGAAGTTTTCATCCATCCCTATCTCATTGAGCAAGACCTGCCACAAAGAGAGGAGCTGGGAGCAGCTGACCAACAGCTGGGTTCCCTGCTGCTTCGTCAGAGAAGCTGCAGAGCTGCCTTGTCCTCTTCCAACGCTGCTGCTTGCTCAGATAAAGAACCAAAGAACAAAGACTCCAGCTACAGGGAGAGGAAAGAAGATCAGGTGGAAAGCGGTGGTGAAAAGAGTAAAATCAAGAGGTGAGTGTCCTTCAGAAACAGACGCCTCGATTTATATGTGTGTTGTTTAAATGCAAGGTGCTCTTTGCTCTGAGATAGCAGCTCCCATGCCCTTTCCCTGCCTTTCCCCGTCCTTTTGTCTCCGGACAAGTCACACACATTCCCTCAGCCCTTTCACTTTAAGGAGGCCGTACCCAAACAAAGCTGTACTCAATTACAGACATTTTGGAACAGAAAGGATGGTGAAGCGAGGTATACAAAGTCTGCTCACGAACACTCCCCCTAAAGAAGCACGAGAGCTGCTGAGTCCTACCCCGTAGTTATTCATGCTGTTGGGCCTGCCCTTGGGCATGTCCGACTGCTCAAAGTTCTCCAGCTCCTCAACAAAGGCTCGGCAGAACTCCTCCGTGAACACTGGCAGCCGATAGATCCTCTTATCTGCCAAGAGAAGGGAGATGCTCTGTGCTGGGAAAAAAAACAGGCAGGAGTGTGCTTGGCCGTTGCGCTGCCGAGCTAGACCGTGCTCGTGTCGGTGAGAACGCAGCACCCACACGCTTCGCGTCATGCTCCAGCTGCTCAAAGGCTTGGCGCTGGTCCTGAGGATCGGCTCTGGGATGTATTTGTTATTTTGCACGCTGGCCCCTTGCTTCCAGGCTTCTCCTGCCAGCCGTGAGCCCTGGCACCGATTTAAATGCCTGCTGTAGGTGCCACGGAAGTGCTCTGAGAAGCTCTGGAGAGCAGAGCTCTGCAAGCACACACATTTTTCTCTGTTTTGAGAAAAGGAGACAACTTTTCAGCTTTTGTCAGCATTTCTGGCAGGAAGAGAGCTTCACGAATGCCACCAGGGAAGTTGAAAACCCAGATCTCTTTTAAAAAGCCTGAAAGCCAGACTGAAAATATTTCAGCTCAGACTAACCTAGGGGGATTGTCTGGAATGGGAAAGCACTGGGGAGGGAAAACCAAGCCCCCCTAGCAAACAGGATTCCTTCAGCGGGCTCCCCTGTGAGGTTACGGTACAACCAAAACCCCAGCCCTGCTGCAGCGAGAGCCTCTACTGAGACATCAGCAGGCTGGGACTGGAAAGGCAGAACCCAGGATCTCATCCAGAGCACAACTGCTGCACAACACTGCCTCTCCAGAGACTCTCATCAGGCAGAAAATAACATCCTGCTCGTCTCGGCTGCGTATCAAATCCGAGCTATTAAAGACAGGGCTCGAAAACAGCTGTCATCGCTGAGGCTCGGCGTCACGTGGGTGCTCTTTGTCGATGATGGGTTGTTTTTTTTTTTTACCTGAGAAGGACTCGGTGTAGCGCAGGAGGCCATCAAGATGAGCATCTGGTGAAGTGCAGTAGCTAACGATTTCTAAAAATTCCGGGGCCAGGAATGAATCCTGGCATCCAGGGAAGGAAGACAAATACAAACAGACACACAATTAGCTTGCACTGTCTTTCACAGCCCCAGAGGGAAACGGGCTTCCACAAAGGCACAGAAATTTTATAGAGTCTAGGGAGCAAGGCTGATGGTGACACTTGGGTTACTTTTGTGGCAGAAAATGATACTGGTGTCTTTAGTGGTTTAGTTAATTGCGTTTTTCTGTAGTTCATGGGTATTTCTAAATATAACTGACCAGATTTATCCTTAGCACAACGGGAAAGAGCCTGACTCACAGCGTGGACACCTAATGGATAAATGCAAAGTCATTCCTAAAGGATTTCGCATCTTGTCCTGGCCTCAGCACAACAGAGCAATTGGGGGGGGGTGCACGCAGGCAGGCAGCCTGCTGCCACCCTCCAGCTGAGAGCAACTCAGAACTTCTCTGTGTGTTAGGGGGCAAAAACGCTGATTTCTGTAGCTGTCCCTCAGCCTTCACTAACCCTGTGTGCCGCAATGACGCTTCAGATCCAATACTGATGGTATTCTGAGCTTGGTACCCGGTGCTGGTGCAGCTTCAACAACGAACGACCCTCATCTGGCTACAAACCTGGCAGAATCCTGCCTGGAGAACGAGCCAGGGTGCCACAGCTCTAGAACTGTGCACAATCCCGATGATAAGAGGGCTCCCTACTGCAAAAATAAACTCTCAGCCAGCTCCCTGGGTGCAAAACAGATTTCAAACCCAGTGTCTACCTGAAGAATGTACACTTCGGGGTGTTTTCGTTTGTAACAGCTGGCGATGATGGCTTTGCGTTCCGCCGACTGATGGATTAACTGCTTTCTTCTCTGCACTTCTTCCTCGATCTAGGAATAAACAAAAAGCATCTCGTTAGAAAATCAAAATGGATAACTAAAACAATTCAAGGAACCTGCTCATTGTTTCAAACCAGTTATTTTTGTTCAGGGTACCTCTGGGAGACAGAGTGCGTGCCTTTGCTTTTCTGTAGTCAAGACAAGCCCTATAAATATTTAAAAATTCAAATGCCTCAGTGGGATTTGAGACACATTCTCACAGCGGATGGCTTAAAAAAATAACTGAAGTCTTTCCATGGACGTGTCACGTGGAGCTGCGAGTTTTCAACCCTTTCAGGCATTTCTGACACCTCGTGAGTCACCGGCCTACGCCTTGAGAGTCTGGCTTATGTTCTGTCAGTACAGGCATTGTCCAAGATGAAGACATTTGCTAGGAAGGAGACCAGACTTGTCAGGAAAGGATTACTGCTAAGTGCTGTCAGGACAGGCTGATCTGTCATCGCAGCCCAAACAGCTGGAGCAGCAGCTGATTTGGGTAGCTTTTCCTCTTCAATAACCCGCCGTGAGGTTAGTTACAGCACGCTTTAGGAAAATGAGGAAGGAGGGGTGAGGTTGGCGGCGGCTGTGTGACAGCTCGCTGGCCTGGGGAGCCAGGGAACCGAGCAGGATCACGGAATTGTTGGGGTTGGAAATGAGATCCGAGATCACCCGCTCCAACATCCCCCTGCCACCAGTGTCACCACAGAGCCACGTCCCCAAGCACCACGCCCAACCGTTCCTTGAACACCCCCGGGGACGGTGACGCCACCACCTCCCTGGGCAACCCGTCCCCGTACCTAACCGCTCTTTCTGACAGAAATGTCTCCGAATTTCCAACCTGAACCTCCCCTGGCACAACGTGAGGCCTTTCCCTTTACCCTACCACAGCTACCTGCGACAAGACACCAACCCCCAGCCCCCCCCACCTCCCTCTCAGGCAGTTACAGAGAAGCAACGAGGCCTCCCCCATCCCCCCCGGTCCCCCCCCCGTCCCCCCGCCGCTCACCTCCCGCACCACGGCCTCGAACACCTCGGGGCTGCCGCAGCCCCGCTCCCTCAGCGCCTGCAACCCACAGGGCGGTGAGCAGCGAGCCGGGAGGGGACCCCGAGCCGCCCCCCCCCCGCAGCCCTCCGCCGTTACCGTCCCGTAGTCGCCGCGGAGCTGCTCGCGGTGCCGGTAACGGACGTGCAGCCCGCAGCGCCTCACGAAGACGTTGTCCGAGAAGAAGCAGGAGCACGCCCGGAACGCCCGGGCCGCCGCCATGTTTCCGCCCGGACCCTGAGCGCCGGCCCCCGGGCGGCTCCGCCCGCCCGCCCGCCCCCCCGAGGAGGGGCGGAGGTCCGGTGTGCGGGCGCGCTCCCGTCAGGGTGCGCGCTCCCGGGTGGGGGGGGGGTGGAAAGGGGGGGGGGGGGAGGAGGCGGGAGCGCGCGCGCGAGGCCCCGTCACGGTGCCCTCAGCCCAGGCATGGAGGCGGCGCTGCAGGTGGCCGAGGAGGAGGTGGTGGCGGCGGCGGCGGCCGAGCCGGGCGGCCCCAGCAGCAAGTTCGCCGACATCCAGCGGCTGCTGGCCGAGGGCTGCTTCCCGCCCAGCTTCTGCTCCATCCAGAGGAAGAACCTCAAGCGCTACGCCCAGAAATTCGTCCTCGACGGTGGGCAGCGACCCCCCACACACACAACCGCCTTCACGGGGGGGGGCACGGTGCTGACAGGAATTCTCCACCCCCCGGGGGTCCGTGAGGTGGTTTTGGGGGGGGGGTGGGGGGGGGTGATGCTGCCCGTAGCAGGGTTTTGTCGCTGTGGGGTGGGGGATTTTTGTGGGGTTGGGGCAGGGGGACAGCTGCCACAAGGCGTGTGACGCGAAAATGCCTTCTCTCTGCCATCCGCAGGCGGCTGCCTCTACTACGTGGGGCCCAAGAAGGAGGAGAAGCGCGAGGTGATCGTGGACCCCGAGCGCAGGCGGCAGGTCTTCCTGGAGAGCCACTTCACCGAGATCGGGAACCACCTGGGCCAGAAGAAGACCGTGCACCGCATCCAGAGCCGGTACTACTGGCTGGGCATCGTGAAGGATGTGGTGGACTGGGTGAGTGCGGCACCACCAGCGTTTCCCGAGGCGTTCAGGCAGGAGACCCCAGAGAGCAGCTGGAGGAGCCCTCATGCAGGGGCGGTTTCATTTCTGGTGCTCTTGCTTTGAAGCCACCTGCTAGGTGAAACTGCTGGAACGGCCTGAGACAGCTGGATAAATTGGGTGTCTTTCCCCTGAGCCTGAGAAAGCCTACACAGGTGGGCATCCTCGTGCAGGGCACTTTTGGCCAGCATGGGAACTGGGATTGGCTTTGAGCAGGATGGATTCCCGCCAGAGCTCCTCAGGTCGCTAAACTATTGCAATGAGAGGTGCTTGTTGTTTCTGTCAGCTCCTCCGGGCTGCTGTGCCTCACCCAGAGTATTGCTGAAAGTCCCCTGCAGCAGGGCTCTGTGGCACGGCCTGCTTTGGAGAACTGCAGTTACATTGCATAAACCAAGAGCCCATGCCCCTCCAGCACCCTGGGGCTGACAGTTTTTCTAGTCAGTAGAAGAAGTTTAAAATACAATAAATATTTGCTTCAAACTGGGGTGAGAAATGTCTTTGCTATAGATCATATTCAGAAAGTTGGTTATTGTGTCCGCAAAAGCTGTCTGAGTGAGTTTTGTCAGAGGTGAGCTGTGTCAGCCTGTTGTCTTTTGTCCTCTTTCTCTTTTGTCCCATTATTTTTATAGGGTAGAAGGAAGCTGCTCACAGTTACTGCCCCTCCTACCCATTCATAACCTGTTCAGTCTGAATCTGACAGAAATTGTCGGCCTATTTTAAAGTCCCTTGATACGAATTTTTCCTTTTCCAGATCAAAATGTGCGAAACGTGCCAGAACGCGGAGCACAACAAGAACGTATCGCGGAAAGCCAGACCTGTTAAAGTGGAATCTCCCTGGGAAGTGCTGGGATTAGATGTTCACGGTGAGTGTTTGTGGCTGTCAAACAGGCTCTTCAAGGCTTCCACGCCAGCCATCAGGAAGCGTGGCAGACTTGGGGCCACACGTGAGTGAAAGCCACCTAGCTCTGCAGTGAGGAGGTGTCAGGGAGGCCGTAGCAGCTTACCGAGGTGCAACCTGATGCGGTGACTGGCGCGGTTCCCACTCGACACACAATGGGAGTTGTGGGCGTGCATTACTTCTCAGGATTGAGGCTGTGATGGGTGGATTTTTGATGACAAAGGTCACAGAGTTGTGCTGGCTAAATGGCAGTGCCGAACAGAATCGGGGTTGTTTGCCTTGTCATAGCGATTGTTTTGCTGGGTTCGGTTTTTACCTTCCTCATTTGGGTGATGATGTGGCATCACGTTGATTTTTCTTGGTGCTCGTTCATGCAGGACCTTTTCCTGAGACAAGCCAGAGCAATACACACGTCCTCCTTGTGACCGACTATTTCACTAAGTGGACTGAGGCTGTTCCTCTGCAGAAGAAAGATCCCTTGTCAGTGGCTAAAGCCCTAGCTACAATTTTTTACAGGTGGGCTCTTCTCTTGTTAGTTACACTGCGCCTCTGCAGTGAGGTGGGGCACTCTGGGAAGTGTTGCAGATAGAATCTGTGTCCACAAGATGGTTCCCCACAAAAGCACGCGCTCTCTCCCGCAGGAGAGGTCGTGCAGTGCCTCGCAGTTGCTCTTTACAAAGTGCTTGGGAGCAGCTTGGTGTCCTCCTGTTAGCAGGGGAAGGGAGAAAGAGGCAGAAGTGATTCTCTGCGTAGCTCCAAGGTCAGGAGAGTTTGTGCCCCAGTTCCCTGCAGAAGCTCTAAACTGTACCCTGATCCCTTCCAGGAGGTGTTTGTTTTGCACTCGTGTGGTGCCTCTCACCACGGTACCTCGTGGAAAATGCGTGGAGCCAGCAGAGGCTGCTTTCAGAGCAAGAAACTTTGCTTGCTTCTGCTGCTGCCTTATCATTCCTGAACAAACAGGCTTGGCTGTTTTGGAACAGATACGGCCAGCAGAGCTCTCTCTGCTCTTGGCAAGGCGAGGTCACGCCTGCCTCTCCCCACTGGGGACCCTCTGTCCCTTTTGTGCCCTATTTCCTGTGAGGATCGGCTGCTCTGCCCTGCGACCTGTGGAGTAAAACCAATCGTGTGTCCTCTTCTTCTTCAGGTTCGGAGCGTCCAAGAACATTTACGCCAGTCAGAGCTGGGACTTCTGCGAGGAGGTAGGTCACGCGCTGGGTGGTTCAGGGAAAAAGCAACGTGATCTCAAGCTTTTTTCGGACAGCAGGTCCAACTGGCAGAGCCGCAGCACGTCGCGCGTGGGGTGCGAGGAGCTGGTGCTGCCACCTCCCAGCCCCGCTGCCCGAGCAGTAGGTGCTTTCCAAAGCCTTCACGCTGTAGGGATCTGAGGCCGCAGTTAGGTGGTGCAAGTCCTCCAGTCGCACTGCAGCCTCTCTGCTCGGAAGGAAGAGCCCCGTGGGATGATGCCCGTAAGCTTTCTGCCCCGCGCTGGGATTAACCCAGTTTGCCAGTGCTGTGGGAAGCCTCAAGCGCAGTAACAAAGGTTGTTGCAAAATCCTCGGTCAGGCCATGACTTCTCCAGGGAGCTCGCCATGCCCAGTGACACCTTTCTCCCTCTCCTGTAGTACCTCAGGCTTCTGGGAGTGTTTCTGCTCCAGTCTTTTTTTGCTACCAGCAGCACTGTGAGTCCCCTCCCCTGCAGACACGTGGCGCGGCCGTGTCTCGTGGCGGGGGGGGCCGCTCACTGCTGCGGTGACCTTTGCAGGTCAGCCGGCATCTGTGCGAGCGCTGGAACATCTCACAGATCCTCACCCCTGCAGACCCCGCCGACTGCGCGAGCCTGGACGACCGCAGCGCCGAGCTTCTCAGATCCTCCATCTGCAGCGTGGTGAGCGAGAAGCCCGGCGAGTGGGACGCCCACCTCGACCCCGTGCTCTTCGATTTCCGCACCTCGGTCAACTCCGCCACGAAGTACACCCCCTTCTTCCTCATGTTCAACAGATACGTCTGCCTGTCCTCCGAGGTAACTTCTCGGCAGAGCGGGGTTGTGCAGGAGGTTCGGTGCTGGTGCAGCTACAGGGTAACGCCCACGTGTCTGTGCCTTGCAGGTGGATTTCGTCAAGGACTCTAAGGAGCAGGGCGTTAGCTCCAGCAAGGCAGACGGCCTCCCGCCGTTCACAGCCGCCGTTCAGGAGCAGCAGAACGCCGTGAAAGAAATTGTAAGTCTTGCAGCTGAGCCCCCTGCCTGTCCAGAAATGCCACCCTGCAGGAGCCCCTTGCCTGTGGGCTCTCTCCCGTGAAGGTTTCCTGCCTCAAAAAATTGCCTCGGTGTCTTTTGGAAAGTGCTTGGGAGACCTGTGTGTCAAAAAATGCTAGACAAGGTCACACTGAGGTGTCCTGCCCCGTCTGGTGTCTGGGTCGCTGGTACCACCTGCAAACAGGGCAGGAGCAGGAGCTGTGGTTGACAGGAGGTGCTCAGAGCTTCCCGAAGCTCCAGCCTAGATCCCATTCTGCCCTCTGCCGTTGGAGAACTCTGAGCACAGCCACAAATCGTCATTTCTTAGCATGGGTTCTGCAAGTTTGGGGGTGATGAGACGAGGTGGGGAGAGACCTCGTTTGGTCCCTCCCGTGCCTCGAGGTGCCGCCAGCAGCGCTGACGCTGCCGGCACAGCTTTCGCCAGCAGAGCTGAGCTGATTTTTAAGCAGCCTCAAGGCCCAACCCGAGCCATCTGCTTTACAGGTGATCGCCAACATGACCACAGCCTACAAGCGGGAGCGCAAGAGCATGAAGAGGAAAAGCCGGGGCCTGCCCTCTCTTGCATTCAAAGTGGAAGACAACGTGTTCGGGGGCAACGGCGCCTCTCCCCTGAAGAAGCTGAAGAAGGGCCAGTTTGTGTCCTTCCAAATCGAGACAGTCCTGCCGCCTGAGCAGAGCATGGCCGGGGGGAAGAAAACCAGTTAGCCTCTGGGGCTTTTCTGGGGGTCCTGCGGGGCTGGGGCCAGCAGAGCGAACTGTTCCCGAGGGCTGTGTCCCGGCTGTGTGGGGGCCCAGGGCACGGACGCAGCTGCTCTGTCTTGGGGAGCGAGGAAGGGGAAGGTTCAGACAAGGGGCTCTGCTCCGTCCCTTCCTGGTCCGGGTTTGGACCATCCCTACGGCACAGAGAAGTGGCACCATCTTCACCTGGGGGCAGCAGGGGGCTCGGTAGTGCCAGGAGCCTCCACCTGGAACACGGGAGTCATTGCACTGAGGCCTGGGGAGCGATCTGCGTGCAGAGAGGGAAAGGACCAGAAAGGCGACGGCGTTCGCCAGGCTGCAGTCTGCTTCCTACGGCTTAGATCTGCCCTCCCCACCGGCAGCCCGACCCGGGAAGAGCCACGCCAGGTCTGGCTGCATCCCTGTGGCCGTGGGGATGGCTTGAAGCGAGCTGTTTAGTTGTAAGCGCTCATTAGCGGAATTAAAATCGACAACGAAACATGAGATTTTCATTTTTTTTTTTGGTTATCCGGGCAGAGGAAACTGACTTCTTCCTTCTGTTCTCCCCAGACGTGGGGTGAACTCCGGGACTCCCACAGACCCCACGCTGCCGGGGTTGCAGACCCTGTTGAAGTCCATCGCGGGGACCCCTGACCGCGGGTGACCCAGGGCACCCGGCTGTCCCTTGTCACCCACCTGGGTGCTGAGCGGGGAAGAGGCCGAGCGCTGGCAGCCCTCTGGATGGCACGAGCTTGTCCCGGCTCGAAGACAAAAACATTTATCAGCCGGATTTCTGGAAAACGGACCCCTCGCAGCAATACTTGTAGTAGGGGCTAATTATTAGGGGTTAATTTAAAACCCCACCAAGCGTGGTTTAGGGCCCTTCCATCTTTTCCCTCTTATTTCCTACCCAAAGAAAATAAATTCTGTGAAATTTTACAGGGTGTGGGGGGGGACCCTGAGGCTCCCCTGGCCAAGGCGGTGCGGGGCTGGGGGACACCGGGGGGGGTGACGCTGGGGGGCGACACCAGTGCCCCCCCCGCTTTGGTCACCCCCGTTCCCGGCGCACGGTGGCGCCGGCGGGAAAGCGCCGCAGCGAGGGGGCGTGGCTAAGGGGGAGGTGGGCGTGGCCTGTTGGGTTAAGCCCCGCCCACCCGCGACCTTCTCCCGCAGCGGGCGCGCCGGCGCCGGAGCCGCCGCAGGTAGGGAGCGGGGCGGGGGGGGGGGGGGGGGGGGGGGGTTTGGGAGGGTTTTTTGGGGCTCCGCGCCGGTTTTGGGGGGTTTTGCGGAACGGCCGGAGCACGGAGGGATGGGCGGAGGGGGTGGTTGGTGGGAAAAGGGGGTGCGGCGCGGGGAAAAGCTGCCTGCGTGGGTTGCGCGGGTAGGTGGGGTGGGGCAAGGCTCCATCCACGGGCACCGGGGCGTTGCGGGGTCCACGGAGAGCCCGGAGGGCTCTCCGTGGACCCCGCAACGCCCCGGTGCCCACGCGTCACGAGGGGACTTTGTACGGCCCTTCCTTGCTCCACGGGGCTGCCTTCGCGTGGATCGGTCACGCTGCCTCCTCCTGAAGCGCAGCACCTCTGGGCATGGCGCCGGTGGGCAGGAAGGAAGGAAGTCCCGCTTTTTTATTTTATATTTTTTTTTACCGCTTTTTATGTCACTTCGGAGCCGGTCCCAAGCATCCCCGCGTGGGGTCGGAGCCACGCGTGGCGCCAAGGGCGGTGTCCCCGCCTCGGAGCCACCCTCTCCCGTGGGATGCGGGTGTGGGTTCCCAGCTGCTCTGTAGTTTTCCCTCGTGATTTTTTTTTTTATTGCGTGTCTCTGAATTTTATGCGGCACGTTCAGAGGGTTGCCCCAAAGGGTTATTTGGGAGGGTGCTGTGGCTGCTGGAGCTGTAATCGCAGAACTGTAGGGGTTGGAAGGGACCTCAAGACATCATTGATAATGCATTTTTTTGAAGATAATGCGGGTTTTTTTGTTGGTTTTCTAAGAGGAGAAGCTGTTACAAAGCAGAGCTGCTCTCCTTTATGCTTTGATAAGGTTTCGGTAGGGTTTTGATCGAGTGGTTGATTTCAGCTTCATCCTAGGAAAAGCAGGGAGGGACCCTCAGATCCCAGATGCCTGGGTTCAATATCTGCACGGCTCCATAGTGCAGGGCCTGAGGGCTGCACAGATGTCCTGGACCTGTGGTCCTGTGCCTGTGTCCTGGCATTGCCCAGCTGGGACCTCAGGGTGGGCCTGGAGCCTTCACAGCAAGCGAGGATGAAGTTTCCCACCGAGATGCAAGGGGAGGTTTCAGGTTCAGGATTCAGGATGGATGGAGACATCTGGGAGGGGGAATTTGTCTTCATTTGGGCTTCCAATTCCATGAAATATCTCAGAGTGTACGTAGAGGGGAAGAGGAGGGGACGAAGGAACAGAGAGCGGTGTTTGGGGTCAGGATGCTGGGTGGCTGCCGTGGCTTCCCCCACAGGCACTTGCAACCTGCTCCCCTTTCCCCACCACCTCCCGGTGGCGAACACCAACCCCGTCCCCTTCTTCTCACCCCACGCAGAGGACACCGTGGCCATGTCCTCCCTGCACTAGGACCGTCCCCCCCACCGCCTCGGTGGCTCCCAGCCCGGCCGGGAGGATGCGTGCCTGGAAGGCGGTGGCCAGCACGCTGGCGCTGAGCGGGGCCGATGTGGCGGTCACCACGCTGCTCTACGCCCACGGCCGGGGCGGCCGGGACATCCTGCAGGACCTGCGGCACTTCAACATCTTCAACTCGCTGCTGGACGTCTGGGGGGGCTGCCTCTACCGCAGCTGCGTGCTGCTGGGGGCCGCCATCGGGGTCGCCACCAACACGGCCTACGGCCCACGGCGCCTCAGGGCCTCGCGGACCTTCATCGCCGTCGTCTGCCTCCTCATGGGCATCTACATGATGGTGAAGCTGCTGCTCTACTCGGAGGTGCGCAGGACCATCAAGGACCCCTGGTTCTGGGGGCTCTTTGCCTGGACCTACGTGGCGTTGGCGGCCACCTTCGGGCTGTGGCAGCTGCTGGCCTGCGTGACGTCCTCCCGCGAGGCGCTGGGGCCCGGCTCCGAGTCCCGCACCGAGGCGGAGGAGAGCTGCGACGCCCCGCGGGACAAGCGGGAGGAGGCGGCAGGTCCCACCATCCACAAGCTGCTGTCATACACCAAGCCGGACGCCTTCTTCCTGGGCATCGCCTCCTTCTTCCTCCTCGTGGCCGCGCTGGGTGAGCGAAGGGGCTGGAGGGGGCCGTGGGGTGCTCTGCCCCTCGTCGGGAGGGAAGGAGCCATGCATGGGGCTCAGCGGCACCCTGGGCTTGCTCCTGAGATGGGTGGCACCTCCTAAATGGGCTGGGGGAAGAATTAAATGGGGCAAAATGTACAGCGGAGGGTAAAATGCAATGGGAAATGGGACATCTCTGTGCGCTACTAGGGGCTGTGCCTCCTGGTACCTCTCATGTGAGGTAGGGGTATCTCCATGGTGGGGATGGGGTTGTCCAAGGGCCTTCGTGGTTGGGATTACAGGTTCCGTGCTGGTCCTGTGTGTGGTGGGTCTGTAACCTCTTGTCCTGTGGTCCTGTGCAGGAGAGACCTTCCTGCCCTACTACACGGGGCTGGCCATCGACGGCATCGTGGTGCAGAAGAGCATGGACCGCTTCTCCACGGCGGTGCTGGTCATGTCGCTGCTCGCCATAGGAAGGTAATCGCGGGGGCTGGAGCCCAGGGATTCATTTTGGCTTCTCGGCGCTTCGCGGCGCTGCGAGGCCGTGGTGGTGGTGGGGAGGCCATCGCATAGCCCTCCTCATCCGTCTGCCCACGGTGGGGGAGCGGGAGCAGGAGCAGGCACAGGGGACGGGCCCCCCAGGGAAGGCTGTCCTGGCAGCACCGTGTCCCGTCCTGACGGGTGTCATTACTGGGGTTAGGACCAGCGTCCCCTTCTGGTAGCACCCCGTGGAGGCATGGGCTGGTAAAACCATCACTTCCCGGGGTGGAAAACAGTACCGGCACAGCATTGCCCAAGCCCTTGGCGTGGGCGTTGGTGTGTTTGTGTTGCTGAGGAGTGGGTTTCGTGTCCACTGGTCTATAACGTTTCTTATCTGCAATTAGCTCATTTGCCGCAGGTATCCGGGGCGGCGTTTTTACGCTCATATTTGCAAGGCTGAACATCCGCCTCCGCAACTGCCTCTTCAGGTCGCTGGTGTCCCAAGAGATGAGTTTCTTTGATGAGAATCGCACAGGTGGGTTCCCCTTTCCCCTGGGTTTGCTCTAGTCCCTCCATCCTGGCCCAGCCTACGGTATTTTTTCCCTTTGGTTTGCCCTCCTGGCAAGTAGCTGTCAGTAGCTGGAGGTGGCACCCAAATGCTCGTGTTTAGAAATGGGGATAGAAAGCTCTATTTTTATTTTTTTTTTTATAACCTTTTGGGTACCTCCCTGCCATGGGGTCAGGATTGCCCGGCACCTTGAGGATGTCACTCTGCCACTGACCAACCTGACATCCAGCAGCCCCGGGGCTGACACATTCATCTCGTGTCATCTCATTCCGAAAACACCTCCTTTCCCCTTCCTGCACCTCCCTTCCCACTGACAGCTGCCCTCCATCTCTGCTCCAGGCACTGGAAACCTCAGGCGCGTAAAGCTTGCTGTGCTTGCTTGTGGCTTTCCCAGCTTGCCACTCAGTCCTGTCCCCGGCTGTGTCATTCTGGCGTGGTCCCAGTCGGCTACAACTTTTCCCACACTTAATTTCTTCCCGGCGATATTTTTAGTTTTGAGGTTACCGCTGTATTTAGCAATTGCTGCGAGCTGCCCTGCTAGCTGAGGACACTGGAGATGTTATTGGAAGTGGGATCCAGTAACCCTGGACTAGCAGTTGCTTAGTACGGGGATTCGGCCCTGGCTGCACTCGAAGACAGGCCAAGTGCTTAGAAATGCAGGGTGGTGTTTGCTGGCTCTTAATGTTCATCTCCGCTGCAGGAGCTTTGTCCTTAGTCGCCGCACCCACATCCTCCAGGTCACTTGGGCCTCCTCCAGGCTGCAGGACACACAGCTAAACCCAAAGCTGCCTCGTGCTCTGCGGGGCGTGCTGTGCCAGGAGTGCTTCTGGTCCTGCGAGGACAGCGGGGAAAGGTGCCAGCGGTCCCTGGCAGGCTCGTGGAGGGCTCCTGGCATCATTCAGAAATGAGCTGGGGGCTGGGGTGACAGCCCCAGAGGGGTGTTCAGCCCAGTGAACACCCACGATGCACCCACGTGGCAGCCTGTGTGCCCACGGGGTGCCCTCCAGGGTACAGTGCGGAGGCAGTCCCCTTTGTTCCGCAGATGTCCCGAGTGACACGAGGATGTAGTTTGTGCTTTTGGATGCATTTCATGTCCCTTGTGCATCCAGCAGTCTGAGCTCCTCCGCTTTGCTTCACATCCGCTGTTGTGGATCCCCATCCATGCTGCTCGGCTGCCCCCCAGCCAGGCCCTGGGCTGGATGAGGAGCTCCGTCTGCCAGGACCTCTGTGTGTGGTCCCATCATGGGACATGGGACACGGGACACGGCCAGGCAGCGACCTGCCGTGGTGACGTGTCCCCCCTCTCCCTTCCCCAACCCCTCGTTCCTGCAGGGGACGTCATCTCCCGCCTGACGTCGGACACGACCATCGTGAGCGACCTGGTCTCCCAGAACATCAACATCTTCCTGCGCAACGTCGTGAAGGCCACGGGGGTGATCTTCTTCATGTTCAGCCTCTCGTGGAAGCTCTCGCTCGTCACCTTCATGGGCTTCCCCATCATCATGCTGGTGTCCGACGTCTACGGCAAGTACTACAAGGTAGGCAGGAGGGGCTGGTGTGGCTGTCGTGTGCCACGACGCTGGGCTGGTCCCCTTGGGAAGCTGTTGTGGGGATTGTGGGCGGCCATGGAGCTGGAGGGATTGGTATTTGGGAGTTTTGCTGCCCGCAGTGGGGGCAGGAAGGCAGCATGGCACCTGCATGGGCAGATGAGCGTAGGTTTGGCTGTTATCTTCGTGCTCGGGAGCTGACAGGAGAGGTAGCTTGGCCACGAGATGTTCCATATGTGCCTGCTCGTATACATGCTGTCTGTCCTCTCCCTTTGGAGTAACTCGGGTGGAGGGTTAAACCTAGCCCCAAGCTCCCTTTCTATGCCAGGGGCTGTCCCCCGTGGTTCATGCCACGGCTTGTGGCCATGCGAGTCCTGCACCACATTCTCCCGCTGTCCCAAGGCGGGGGATACGTCCCAGTGCTCAGCCTTGGCTCGGTCCGTGGCCTTGGAAAATGTCACCATGCCCTCTCCTGAGCCTGAGAGAGGTGCCACAGGCAGCCGGGCGTGTGTTGAGCTCCCTCTGCTTCTTCTCCCTGCAGAAACTCTCCAAGGACGTGCAGAATGCCCTGGCCAAGGCCAACAACACCGCCGAGGAGACCATCTCTGCCATGAAGACCGTCCGCAGCTTTGCAAACGAGGAGGCAGAGGCCAACGTGTACTGGCAGAAGCTGCAGCAGGTGTACAAACTGAACAAGCGCGAGGCCCTGGCTTACACCTACTACGTGTGGTCCAGCGGGGTAGGTGACCAGCACCAGGGACGGGCGGGGGACATCACTTCAGGTGACAAACCACGCGTGGTGTGATGTCCGTGCTGCTCCACGCTCTCAGGGAGCTTTGTGGGATGAGCCCAGCCTTGGTGTCTGCTGCCAGTAAACCACCATCTCTTGATATTTTTTTATTATTTTTTTTTGAACTCATGAAAAATACGTTCCGTTCCCCTTAGGGCAGCATTGCATCATGCCGGTGAACAGCCTGCTTTCTCTTGTAAATAAAAATATCACTGATAACTGCTCAAGGTCGTGGAAAACCCCGTGTTTTCGGGCTGCTGCATTGCATGCCTGTGCCAGCTCATCTCCGGCTGCTCCAGCCGGGAAGCAGCCGCTGCGTAGGTTGAGACTCTGCTCAGAAACAGAGATCTTCTGTGTGGGGGCAGTGGCGAGGGGAGGCTGCTGATTTTTTTGTTTTGTTGTGGTTTTTGTTTTTGTTTTTTTTTGCAAAGTGTTTTTTTCATTGCTTGGGACCAGATGGTCCGGGGCTTCTGCACCGGCTGCTAAGGCAGCGCAAAGCCCTCGTGTCGGGCTGCCCTTACCCACGCACGTTCAGGGATGCTGCTGAAAGGTTTTTTGAGGTATGACGCCCTCGGACAGCTGTGGGAGGCTTGCGGGTTCCCAAGGCTGGAAGCAAAAGCAGAGCATTTCTAGCATTGTTCCTGCGCATCCAGGTGAAGCCAGCGGCAAGAACTGGGTCAGAACAGATCCCGTTGAGTCAAAGGAGTCCAAAACCATCAAAACTGCTCCTGTGGGGCTCACGTAAAAAGAAGCTGACAGATTTAGCACAGCCCTAGCGGAGCCTTTCTCAGAGGAAACTGGGGATCTTCAGGTCAGATCTTGGCGGAGAGAAAAGGAACTTTTTCTCAGTATTTTCCTCTGCATGACTTTATAGCCAGCAGCCCTTCCCACCGCCTGTGATCCTGGGAAGGCTCTGGACGTTCATGTAACCCTGTAGCAGCTTGCGTGGCAAACGTTGTGCAGAGCACCGGGCATTGCGTGGAAAGAAACAGGCTGACTAAAGGCACGGGGCTGTTATCTGTCGCATCAGGGCTGAGCTGTCTCTGCGGAGTAGGTGGCACCCCCACACACTGATCTCAAGCGAGAGCTGAGGTTGTGCTGCAGGGACTTGTATATGCAGGGATTTTGTGCATTAACTCTTGGCTTGGTTTGGTGCTCTAAATTAAAATGTGTCACAGCCATTTAACAGTTTATTTTAGCGGTGAGGTGACTGCATGTCTTGGATAATTCGAGCATGGATTATTATCCTTGAGGATGTTAGTCCAAGAGACATCGACGAGGCACTGTTATTTCAGATAAATTCTCCCTCCTTGTTGCCCTTCTGGACTCCTGTTTTGTTGAAAGATCCCATCCCAGGTACCGGAGTTGTTTTTCCCTTTTCATATCCATCCTCACTGCTGTCAGCCATGCAGTGTCAAGGATGCTTGGTTTGGGGCTCAAAGAATAAATGTCAGCTCCTGAACTGTGGGCCGTTGTGTGGGTAACTACAGCGACACCAAAACGTCGGTCATCCTTGCTGATCTGGGGTTGTTTGCTTGCTTTCAGCTGACCCTCCTGGTGGTCCAGGTCAGCATCCTTTACTACGGCGGGCACCTCGTGATCTCTGGGCAAATGACAAGCGGAAACCTGATATCCTTCATCATTTATGAGTTCGTCTTGGGAGACTGCATGGAGGTGAGCCCGACCCCTCTGGGACACCCCGTATCGAGGTGATGTTTGTCTTACAGATGTTCCCAGTCTCTGCAGTTGCGGGACTAGACCTGGTGTTGCCTACCCTACCACACGGGTGGCTTTGCCCACCTGTGTGTCCTCTGCTCCCCACTCCCATCCCGTTCTGGCCCCTTGAATAAGGCCTCTGCTAATGCCTTGGCTCCTGAAAGCACCCAAAGGAGCTCAGCACCAATAAGGCAATCAGCACCAAAAGGTTTGGGCTGGCCCCGCTGAACAGGAGAGTCCTGGCTGTCTCCCAAGCACGTTTCCTGGTATGAAGGATGCAGAGATTGTGCGGCTGCCTGTTAAATTTCAGGGTTCATTAAGAGCTTAATTACATTATTTAAAAAAAAAAAAAAACTTCCCTGGAACAGGCTGCAAGCTGCTGCGTTGGCAGCGCGTTAGCAAGCTGGGATTGTGGGTGGGATGGTGGAGCCCACCCAGGGCTGCTTCCCCCTTGCCAAGGTGTCAGTTTGGCTAATTGAGGCAGAAATTAGCAAGTCCAGGTTTCCTCGCAGCCAAGCTTGGTTTCAGCGGTGCTTCAGTGACAGAGCAGAGCTGGAGACAGCTCACCCAGCTCTCACCATCTGCGCTGATAACTGCGGGCTCTGGTGGTGTTTCCAGGCTGTGGTTTCGGTGTGTGTTTCTTATGGTTTGGGTTTTTTTTCCTCTGATGGGAGGGGCAGTTGCACTACAGGCTGTTCGGCAATTCTGGGTTTAACAGTGAGAAGGGCCAGCGCGATGGGGAGTTATTCCAGAGAGAAATATACCTTGGGTGGCGGTAAGAGCTTTCTTTCTCTGCCTGCCTCCAGTTAACGTCAGACGGTAGATTTGGAAACGCTTTGACCGCTCTCCTTACGAGTGGCCGTGATTGCTGTTTCCATCACGTGAGAGGGTTTCATCGTTGCCTCTTCCCTTCCAGTCCGTGGGCTCCGTCTACAGCGGCCTGATGCAGGGAGTGGGAGCTGCTGAGAAGGTGTTCGAGTTCATCGACCGCAAGCCAACGATGGTGAACGACGGGTCGCTGGCCCCGGACCACGTGGATGGGAAGGTGGAGTTCAGAAACGTGACGTTTTCCTACCGCACTCGCTCCGCCACGCAGGTCCTCCAGGTGAGCCCCACCAGTGCGGAGAGCTCCCCATCGGGAGGATATTCCTATCACGATATTCTTTTGTCACGACAATAACTGACCCCCAGCCCACAGGGAAGGTCAGCTGCACTTCTGGAGATGCATAAAGGCAGGCTCAGTGGCATGCTGGCAAACAGATCATAATGAACAGTGGGTGTCTAGGGCTGGCTTTCCTTACAGGGAAAGAGTTTTATTAATAAAACCCTTTTTCCCAGCTCAGACATTGAACACGTCAGCGTGGTACAGGGCTTTGTGCCAAGTTGTCTCAGGCTGCTTCCATGTGAGAAAGGGGCTGGGGTCACAGGGCAGGGCGAGACAGCAAAGCCGTGCAGTTTTTGGAGGTCCTGCCACGCAAGCAGGCAAATTCAAAGCGAGTTTGCAGGCTTCTTGCTTCCTCGGAGGAAGGGAGCTGGGAGGAGGAGCAAACAGCTAGTCTTTTGCAGGCGAGATGGCTGAAGCAGCTCGCCATTGAGGTGGGGGGCCACAATTTGGCTAAATCCCCTGCACACTGCCCCAGGTCCCCGGTGAAGGCCAGCACCTAACCACGATCTCCCATCCATGTTGCAGAACGTGTCCTTCACCCTGCACCCCGGCAAAGTGACGGCGCTGGTGGGCCCATCAGGCAGCGGGAAGAGCTCCTGCGTCAACATCCTGGAGAACTTCTACCCTCTGCAAGACGGGCAGGTGCTGCTCGACGGGCGTCCCATTAACATGTACGATCACAAGTACCTGCACTCAGTGGTACGAGCGACTGCTACGTGTATTCTAGCTAGCGCCTGCCGTGGTCGGAGGGGATGGATGGCAGTGTTGCATGTGGCTGTGGATTTGAGCTGGCAACCTCCAAAATGTCCGGAAAGCTGGAGGTGGTCCAGGAAACAAATTTAGATAATTTGTGGGGGCAGAAGGGAAAGGGGCGGCGATCGGTTTGTGCGGAGGGGGAAGTCTTCCAAAACCAGAACAAGCAACATGTTTTGTTTTGTATTTGTTTGGCCAACCCATTAGAAATACAGTTTTCATTGTTTGATTAATTACAGTCTAAGCTGAGTTTGGAAAAAGTGTTTTACAGTCCTCCAGCATGTTCCACCTTAAGATCTTAAAGTAATTCTCAGATGAGATTTTGGGATTTAAACTGCTCAAGATGCCAGCAGAAGTGGGAGCAGTGGAGGGGCTGGGTGCTTTGCCCAGAAGAGGGGTTTCGGGCCCCTTGGCTCTTGTCTGCGTGTCAGCACAGATCAGTCTCCATCTCCTCTGCAAGTAACTGCCCGCTTTGTTTGCCCCCAGAGTGAATGGCCTCGCGAGTCAGCAGGAAAACCTGAAAACAATTGATCAGAAGCAGGCTGGAAAGCCAAAGTCAGTGTGACTAATTTACATTCCCTGCCTGTACTGAGTGAAAACTAAAAGACAAGCAAGTCTTTCAGCTTAGCAGGCCTGGTGTGGTGTTAGGAGCATGGGGAGAAGTCAATTAAAATATGACCGTATCCTGCTGGCTCTCTTCACGTCCTGTTCTGAGCAATAATTTGGAGGGTTCAATTTATTTCAATATAGACTGTTTAACAAAGGCGGAATTTGAGAGTGAGCAGCGATGGCTGTACAGTAGGGCAGGGAGACCGTTGCTAAGCAATTAAGGAATTGCATCAGCTATGTCCAGAACTTCCTAATTTTGGATTAAAAGACGCAGGAGGGCTTATTCACAGGGCCCATTTGTGACAACTAGCCTTGAACGGGAAATTAGCAAGACTTTGGGAGAAGGTCTGTCCAGCTTGCCTCGTCCCAGCAACTGGTTTCCCATACTGGGAAGAGCAGACAGTGCTGGGAATGATGGGCCTGGAGCAAAACCACAGCTGGGTCCTAGACAGGGGGTGCCCATCCCAGGTGCCAACATACCAGCACTGCATGCGTTTTCTTTCCTATGCAACAGCCTCCCAGCACCCTGTCAGTACCAGCGTTGCTGGAAGCTCACGTTGAGGCATTTCTGTGTCTCAGTTTAATGGCGGGGCTCTGCCCACTCAAGTTCTTACCTGGCAGGAACAGATGCTGATGATCTGAGATGTCAGACGTTGTGTCTCCGGCTCCAACCGCCTGCTCTTCCCTTCCTCTCTGCAGATCTCCTTGGTGAGCCAAGAGCCAGTGCTGTTTGCTCGCTCCATTGCTGATAATATTTCCTACGGCTTAGCTTCGGCCTCCTTCGAGTCGGTTGTTCAGGCTGCCCAGAAGGCTAACGCACATGCCTTCATCACGGAGCTACAGGACGGCTACCACACAGGTACTGACATCCCTCCGTTCGCACTGACACTGTTTTGTGCCTAGGGAACCATGAGAAGGCAGAGAGGGTGCAGCTTCTCACTGCTGCCTCGGTTTCAGAGCTTCCGGAGCCCATCTTCTAGGGGCAGACAGCAGCAACGCAGCCACGTGGGTCAGGGCAAGAGGGAAGCTGGGACCTGGATGATCTCCCAGGCTTGGGGACTTCCTCTTTTGGTTGTTTCCATGAGCATCAGTCCCTCACACCCTGGGACTTGGAGAACTTGCTGCTGGAGGGAAGGGCTGCAACCTTGTGGGTGTTTAATACATTTAAACTGCTCTGCCAAGTGAGCAGGAGCTGTAGCATTTACCCGGTCTTTGCTTCAAAGCATGCCACCGTCCTGGTGCTGTTGGCTGGGCGCTGAACTTGGTGGCAGCTCCTGATTTTTATTTTGCCCCCTTCTTCTCCCTCTTGATCCAACAGAGGCAGGCGAAAAAGGAGCTCAGCTGTCGGGTGGCCAGAAGCAGAGGGTGGCTATTGCCAGGGCCTTGATCCGAACCCCCCCCATCCTGATCCTGGACGAAGCCACGAGCGCGCTGGACGCAGAGAGCGAACACGCGGTGAGTGGGTGACCCGGGTGTCGGGGCCTGCCAGGCCCAGTCAGGTCGGGATCCCTGCCAGTCGCTGAAGCGTGCAAAGTGTTAGCTGGCATACAGCGACACCGTGCAGCCTTTTAGCACAAGACACAGAGGAAGACTCAAAAAATGGTTCTGCAGTAGGCAGGGTAGGACTACCCGAGCTGAAATCCCAGCCGAGGCACCGAACCAGCCATACCTGCAGGAAAGGCCCTGGGCTCTCTGTGAGCCGTGCCGTGGTTTATCTGGCTGGGATGTGAGAACCAAACGGCTCTGCCAGCAGCAGAGTTTGGCCTGCCTGGTTCATCCTCACAAGGAAAAGCTAGGTCAAAATGCTGGTGTGAGGGTGGGTCTCCTGGTGCTGGAGGATGAGCACTGCCGGCCCACGGTGTGGAGCAGTCTGACCCTGTGGGGCAGCTCGTGGGCTGAGGCCTGGGCATTACCCTCAGCATCACCCGTGGTATCTGATGCCATCCTGGGGCTGGTTTTGGATAGCTGGGGGTGTCAATTTGATGTGTGCCCGGTGGCCATCTGCCTGCCTTCAGATCTTAGTGCCTTCGTCCGTCTCTTGGCTGGAAAACAGCTCTCTTGGTTTGCCTTGTTATCCTCCCAGGAAACAGCCCCACCTCTCTGAGCAGCTGCATTTCCCAGGTACCAGCTTCCCGCAGTCTGTGCCAACGCTGCGTGGCCTTTATTTGCATCCCAGCTCTAACAAGAGCCCAGCTTGCAAGAGCAGACCTGTCATTTAACCACCCTAGCCCTTTCCTGGCAGTGGATGGATGCATACCGCATCCGTGAGCTGGCTGGACTGAGAGGATTTGTGGCTAGGCAGTGAGAGCCAGGATGGACATGCCGGTGCTGGTAGTGCTACAGGAAGTCCTGCTCTCGTGTCCTCTGCGTAGCCAGAGGAGAGCAAACCTCCTGCCCAGAGATTTCTTAACACAGAGCCACAAAGCTGCTCTTCTCCCCTCCCAAAGCGGTGCCAGCGATGCTCGTGCACTAATAGCTTTTCCTCCCGCGCAGATTCAGCAGGCGATTTACGGCGACTTGCAGAACCACACAGTGCTCGTCATAGCTCACAGGCTGAGCACTGTGGAGAAGGCACACAACATCATTGTGCTGGACAAGGGCCGCGTGGTGCAGCAGGGCTCGCACAAGGAGCTGATGGAAGAAGGAGGTCTTTATTCCAAGCTGGTGCAGAGACAGATCCTGGGGCTCGAGGCGGGCGGCACGGGCGGCCACCAACCCGAAGCCCGGGGAGATTCAGCGAAGGCGCCCAGCGGGCTGGAGGAAGAGTTCAGGATAGACCATTCCCTCCCGGCCGCGGCGCAGGACGATTATAACAACACAGCTCACAAGTGAGAGCGGCGAGGGCCGGCGCTCGAGACGCTTGCTGGGATGCCGAGGCAGAAGGCAGCTTGCCGACAGGCCGGCACGCCGCACAACGCCGCCCGCTCGCCCGTCCCGCGTGCGCCACGCACCCGTGCACACAAAGCCACACACTTATAGAGCTTCCTGCAGTACAGCCCGGTGGGCGGACGCCTGCTGGTTAAACAGGGAAACCGATCGGGGAGTTGGGTCTTTAGCAATTCTCAGCATTTCTACTGGGTTTCTTTTCTTACTACCAGTAATTCCTCTCGACTGGGACTTTTCTCCCATTGATATGCATGTGTAACTGCTATTAACTGTACTGGATGTTAAATGCATGCATGGAGGGGATGGTTGAAAACCCCTCCAGGAATTTCAGGGGGTGGCTTTCTTGGCTGGGTAGAAAAGCAGCGACTGTAAAACAAGGTCCTGCTCCTGCTGTCAATCTATGGGGTCAGTCCAAAGTCTGCTGAAGTCTGTAGGGAGCTCCCTTCGGCTTCGGTGAAAATGGGATCGCTTCCATGGGGCTGAATGCTGGGAGAGTTTTGCACTGAGTGCCTGCAGGCTCAGGCTCACAACCATTGCTGCTGAGCTTGTTTCACGTAGTAATCATCCTTCCTGGAATGAGCCAGGGGACCAGGAGGCAGGTGTTGCTTTCAGATTTACTCTTGGTGCTTGGTGGGTGTTTGGTTTTCTTTTTAAGGACGAAGAGTTTTACCATAATTGGGTTAGGGATTTTTTTAATTATATTTCTGTGTGCACTGTACAATGTCTGTCTGGCTCCAGTGTCCACTGAAATTCAGTCTGTTATTTCAGTATTTTTTTAAACTCACAACCCCGGTGCTGGTTTGAAAAAACACTACTAAAGACAGGCATAAAATACTAAAAGACAGCACTTTATAAAACCCACCAAAGCTTTGTTCAGCTTCAGGCAATGCAAGTGATTTCACTGCATGGGAAATCCGTACAGTCACTTTCCTGGAAGTCAAACTTCCGCTGCCTGAACTGTGAAATGTGTTTCTTTGAGTACTATTTATTAACTTTTAGTAAGAGGGAAAGAAAGAAAGATGTTGCTCCTAGTCCTTTTGTGTGATGGCTCTGGCTTAGTAGTGTTATGCTGCCATAGATTGGTGAAGAAACCTATGCAGCCAGGCAGATGCTATTGAAAAATAGCATTGGATTTTATGTGGGAAAGATTGATTCAGACTGTGCATAGTTAAGAAATGATCTCAAGCACTTTAGCTCTCATGTTTCTCAATATTTGAATGCTGCTGTGTTTTACTTTTTGGCAGTTTTGCAGTTTTGTTGTTGGCACTGTTTTGTTTTCGTTCAGTGATGTTTTACAAACTCTTTAGTGTCCTTGAGGAGGGATGCTCAAAAAAAAAAATAAAATACTACCTCTGCCACTCAACATTGAGCCAGTCTAGTGGGGGGTGTTCTTTGCATTCAGAACATCTGGGTTTTCAAGGTAATGTTCATCTGAGATGATGGATGGATACAGCTGCGTACCACACATGTTCTGGTTCCCTCATGGGGAATAACAAGAAACCTGCAGAGAATGAGGTATGTAAATGCCTTCAGCATCTGATAATGACCGTGAACCATAGCACTAGGTATAGCCTGTTTAAGAACTTGTTTTCATCCTGGATCCCATCTGGTAGTCAGTCTCACACAAAAGGACAGGCAGTCTGACCCGTTCTCAAAGCACAGGGCTTCGTGGCTGGAGTCTTTTCAGCTGCTTGCTTTCATGATAGGATACAAATCTGTGCCTCGGAAGGAAGAGAGCTCTCTTTGTCTTATCTTCCTCCACTTGGGAAACCTTTATCACGCTGCAAAAGCTCACTGAAATCATTCCCCCTCATCATTTCAGTAAATGGCCAGTATGTTCCTGCCTGATGACAATATTCACTGCGGGTGTGAAGAGGTTGGGGGTTCCACCTAGTGCTGGAGGGCAAGCGATTAATTCTGCGTTTTTATCAACGACTGAGCAGAACATGGCCAGCAGATTGTAGAAGTGGAATTGATTGCTGCTTAATTGAAAAACTGGAAGGAAAAAAAAAATAAAGTAAGGTAACCTGGGAATTAGGGAAGCCAACACCCTGGGAAGTGCTGTTAGGACAATGCTCGTTATTACGTGAGGTGGCAGAAAAGAGAATTAGATCCTGATGTATGTGCCCTCCCAGGCAGTGCTGCACTAAGGAGAATCTGAGGATACACATGGATTAGTTTTATTGCAAAGGCTACAGTGAATTTGGGGAAGGGAGCCCTGCTTTCCGAGCTTGTTGTGATGATAATCCCAGCATTGTACTCCCAGTTCGGGTCCAAAAAGCTTCAATTGAAATAGGAATTGGAATGGGCAGATTGTCTCTGTGGTGGCACCAGGCCAAGCTGATAACAGGGCCTGCCTTTGTTCACTGCCACAGGTGCCGAATTCTCTCTTTTGCATCCAGATAACTCGAGGCTACTCTTCCACTGAGCTTTACATCTTGGGGCTTGAACAAGTCCTTTTATTGTGCTGTTGGCACGTGACAAGTGGATCTGCTGGAAGGCTAAAGCTGTACGGGTTTTCTTAGGGCCTGGAAGCGTGGTGGGAGCTCCACATACCGCCAGGGCTCCAGCAATACTAATCTAATACAGGCATTTCTGCTGGCCCTGTTCCCAAACCTGTACAAACCCTGTAACTGCAGAGAAAATCTTGCTTTACAAAATCATTCCAGCTATGACTTCTTTTTCTGATGGGACTCCCCTACCTTACGGGGGTGCTGCATTCATCTGCAGTTCCATGTAAGCAGAAGCTGCTTGCTCAGCATTTTTCAATCTGTTTTCACGAGGAGTGTCATGTCTGGTCCAGCTGAAAGCATTCTTTTCAGACCTCTTGCTCTCTTTCGTGCACAGCCTGGATCTCCCAAGGGAGCCGAAGAAGAAACCTTGGGTGGGAACCGAGTGCCTGAACTCGTAAAGACTTCCTTGGAAAGCTAAATTAGAATATGAGCACAAACAAACACTGTGCTAAGTCTCCATAGGAGCACCGTCTCCTCTTCAGGGTTTGTCTGTAACGTAAAAATTGGTGTCAGAGATGCCTGTTGGCCAAGCAAAGCCCAGGAGTGAGGCTGTATTAACTTGGTGCAGCAGTGGCAATTCCTTCTGTGCTATATCTGGAGCTGCCCTTGTCCTTGGGCCTGTGTGCAGTCTCCAAATTTCAGGCTGTTCTGGAAAAAAGGCTGCTGTTCCCTCTGAGACCCTGACACGTAATATTTTGTGGCTGCGTGTTTGCTCGGAGCTGATGTTTACATGGGAACACAGAGAAGATCTGTTCAGGCACTTCTGGATGACAGTAAGGCGGCTAAGTTTATTCTCCTAGAAGGGGAGAGTCTTTTCTCCACAGGGAACTCAGATGGGTTTCTCTGAAACCTTAACTCGTGGAGCACAGCTTAAAGACTGTCACGGCAGAGTTGGAAGCAAATGGTCATTTGAAAGCACAGGTGATGACAAAGGTTGACTGTATGCTCTGTATTGGTTGTTTTCCTCACTGTTAATAAGCTCAAACCATGCCCTGTAATAAGTATAACCACAGCTTTATTTGATTTAAACATTGGAGAACCCTATCCAAGACAAAGTTCAAGAGCAGATCTTACAGTCTTAGCGATTCCCAAACAACATGTATTTACCCCTGTACGTTTGCACAGAGAAGGTAAATGTAAATGCGGTGTAATGGAACAAACATAGCTGTGTTTATTCCTACAGCTTGTCTCCCAGCACCCCAAACTCTGCCTCAATCTGCAATTGTGTGCATTTCAGCGGCTGGGCTTTCTAGGCCTTCAGCAGAGCTGGAAATACCACAAGCAAATAAATACCCAGAGTGTTTCCAGTTCAGGTTTGGAGCTGCACCTTAAGTGTGGGGAGGAGAAATAGCGTCTGCCTCATCTCCTCCAGCGTCACTGGGAGCTTAGGGCAAAGAATGTGTATACAGGTGTATAAACCTGCTCATTTCACGCCTCTGGCTCTCTAAATGAAAGAAGTACCAACAGCAGAACTGCTGTTTCTCCCCCAGGAGGCTGGATATGAAGGTAATTTCACGTGTGAAGGAGTCTAAATTGTGAAATCTAGACACAAGTGCGGACTTCAATGAGGAAATGAAATTGCAAAGAAGCCTGAAAACTTATCTACCTATTGAGCAACCAGACTAAAACGGGTTAATAAACTCCAAAGATTAGACTTGCAAATTCAGTCTCTACGTAACCAACCAGTTTGTCCAGGAAAAGAAAAGAAGTTGTGAAGGTGACTTGCAAAATATGTCTAAATCTAATAAATATGCGTGGACACAGTGCTGCTGACCGTGAAGGGATATGAGGTGACAGAAGGAAATCCAGGCTCAGGTTTAAAAAGTTAAAAATAATAATAAAAAATAATTTAAAAAAATAAAAAAACCCTAACATTTATTTTAAAGCGGGCTGGATGCCAGTTCTCCCCATGACTGCGGCCTGACTTCTTATTCACCATGACATGGCTTCCACTGTAGTCTTCCCAGAGTTTTTGTTCTATTTCTCTTCTAATAAGAAATCCTGGCTTCTGTACTTTGCCTGCTTACATTCTTCACATTCATGAGTACTGTCACCTTTCAAAAGGAATTTAGCAAAGGTAAAGAGGAACCAAGGCTTGGCAGCTGATAAATCTCAAGACTGCAGCGTTGCAATATTTGATAATCCCTGTAGCCTAAAATCCTAGTTTATCTGCTACTCCTCACATTCTGTTGAAGTGATGTGCTGTCACAAAACCTTAATTTTTCGTGAAGACTGCTGAATGGAAAGGCACCTTCCAACCTATCCAAGTAGAATAGGTAATTATACAAAAGCAGCTGACCCCTATTTTGTCTGTCAACCTCAGTTGTTTTTCTGGCCAAACGTGAATTCTCAATCACATGCAGATTCTGGTCAGAGTACTAAAAAGCAGACCAGATGTTTAATATTGACACTCCTCTCCAGCACCTCCAGAATGCAAATGTATCTACACAGGGAGAAACAGTATTTTCAATATATGTTGTACTTGAGCACAAATGAGTTCTGTTTTCCCTGTGCATTTTCTGAGGACTTCATTGTTCTGCATTATATGGCTTCTAACTAACTGAATATTGTTTACCATTGACAAATTCAAATAATCAATTCCTTGATGTCTACAGCAGTACAATTCCAGAAACAACTCTATGCAAAATAAACAAGAACAAATTATATAATTATGTAGAAGATCCCCTTAGAAGGTCACTGTAATATAGAATCATCTTTCCAATCAGCATATTGACAATACAATTATGGTAATACTGTAGTGCCCTTCACCTGAGATACTCACCCACAGTACCTCCACAGGCACTATTCACTGTGAACTATTCCTCTCCACTCTCTGCATGTGCCTGAGAGGTTATTTTGGTTTTTCCTTTTAAGCAAAAGGCCCTGTGGTTGAGGGAAGCTGAGACCTCTGCTCAGGATCACACAGCGAGGCAGTAGTAAAACTAGATTTACAACATGAAGCTGAGTCAGACTCTTCTAAACCACACTCCCCCATACCAATTATCTTGCTATGCTATGAAGTTAGAATCACTAATGTTCTTTAGAAGAAGGGGCTTCTTTTAATCCCTCAGCTAATTCCTCTGTTTGTGTGTGTGTGTGTCCGCACATATATGTATGTGTTTGCATGCATGTAGAGATTTAAAGACTGGTTTAACACGAGGGTACAACTCTGTCTTTTTGATGGGCATGTGCAAATACGGCATGTGATAGCATGTTGACATGGCAGCTATCTGCTGGTTTTAAATAACAAGGTCAGGCTGTAGTGGCCCTGAAAAGCCATGTCGCAGCCAAGGGGTACAGCTGCTTATTCATCTTCGCTCCGAGCAGAGCACCCGCACAAGGAGGAGTTTGGCACATAGCACAGCGATACGCAGGCATGTTGACGTGGAAGAGCAGACACATGCCCATATCGCTAATCACGGTCTCCCCACCCTAGGCAAGCTCAGCTGCCGGATGCTTTGACCTCTCTTACCTGCCTCTGAATGCACTGAGCTCACAGAAGCCCTGCACTAAACAGCCAGAAGGCCAGGAAGCCTTCCGCCGGCAGCGCGTTACTGTCAGGCTTTGCGACCTGTGAGGTGACGGAGAGGGCTTTTGGGGGAGACGGAGAGCTGAGTTTAATTGTAGGACAAAAAAACCAAACACAACGCTGCTATGTCTTCGTTCAGGTCTGCCAGGAAGTACTGGGTCACTTCCTGAACGTGACTAATGTCATTATGTTTGAGAAGGATTACATCACAGATTGATTCAGTTCACCACATTGATTTTTTTTTTCTTTAGATATATCTTTTTTGATCTAAAATACAAAGGGTAAGGACCCCATGGCCATTTCCCACCCTGTTCCTTTGGCTCGTGCTTATCCTGGTTCTCCCTCCAGTTACACACTGGGAAACGGGCGCACCCACACCCACAATTAGCTACGAAAGCAGGCCAGAAGGTGGTGCATGCCTAGAGATTCATACAGCCTAGGCTATATTTACACGATTAATTATTTCCAGGCATAATTGTATGTATCATCTATGCTCCAGCATCAGCAGTAGTTGGAGAGCTACTGCTCCAAAGCGTTACCACAAAGTACACAGCAAAATGTCGCTGATAAATATATATTTGCAAGTGTACTTAATGGATATAAATCAGAAACTAACCAAATTGAGCCATGATGTTTCGACTGATGCTCTTTAATGTAAAACTTGCAGGTTTTATTTCAAAATTGTTTAAATCCACTATAAAATACATCGTGAAAGAAAGATCATTTCTTGACCTTCATGCTTGATGAAGAAAGTGCTTCAGATGGACAAAAGGACTAGTACTGAAGCTTGTCAAGATGGATTTTTAGCTATTTTTAGCGTAAATAGGTTTTCGGCCTAGGCTTGAGAACAATAATGCAGTCACTCTTTTGAGATTTGCTGTGGCCAACTCCCTACCAGGTAAGGAAGCGTGAATTAAATAATTCTACTGGTTTTCCTTCCTCGTTTACAGCTGCAGCTATACACAAAAGGAGAACAAGGATGCCTATGGCCCGTCAGGCAGCAGCTCCGTCATGCCGTGACGGCTCAGCACACGACTCGTGGGGCGCTCGGAGCTGGTCGGGGGCCTGCGGGGCGACCACAAAATGGACGCACCAAGCCCTGACGCCTCAGCGAGCCCCACAGCCCCTCGGGTCAGGCAGCACCGAGGGGCTCTGAGGGCCGAGACCTGGCACCTTGAGGGAAACCCACCCACCCCTCCACAGCCTGGGGCACCACCACCACTCCAGGCCCTTCTCCTGCCCCACTGCCCCATCCAAGCCCTTGGAGGCCGAAGGCAGGGACCCACAGCGCCTCCATCCTGTCCCCCCCCCCCCCCCCCCCCCCCTCAGCCTCCCCTGAGGCACCGCCCCAGCGCCCCCCGCCCCGGCCGCGGCACGCGCCGCCCCCTCCTCCCGCCCCGCCCCTCCCAGCAGGGGGCGCCGCGGGCGGGGCGGGGCCGGGCTGGGCCACCGGGGCCGCGCCACTTCCGGGCGGCGGCGGGAGCGGGAGCGGGGCCGGGGCCGGGGGGGGGGGAAACCGGGGCCGGGCTGGGGGGGGGGGGGGGAGCGGCAGCAGCAGCAGCGGGCCGGGGCCGCGCCGGGCCGGCCATGGCGCTGGACGCGCGGCGGCTGGAGGCGCTGAGCCTGCAGGAGCTGAGCGCGCTGCTGGACGACGAGGAGCGGCTGCAGGACATGGCCCGCGAGATGGAGGAGGTGAGCGGCGATCCCCGCCACGCCGCTCGGTGTCCGGGGGGTACCGGCTACCTTCAGCCCCCCCCCGGCCGCAGGTGGCTCCGTGCCACGGCCCTGCCCCCCCCCGGTACCCTCCCGTTCCCTCGGTCCCCCCAGCCCCGTCCCGGCTTCCCCCGCTCCCTCCCGGTTCCCTCGGTCCCCCCCCCTTCCAGCCCCGTCCCGGCCCCCTCGGTGTCGGTCCCCCGGTCCCTCCCGGTCCTCCCCCCCCCCTTTGTCTGCCGCCACCCCCCCGATCCCCGGCGCCCCCCCGAGCCCGAGGCCGGCTGCCGGAGGAGGGGGCCTGGCAGCGCTGAAATCGCTCGGTTTGGGCTAAATTAGGCAGAGGCGGACGGTATCGTGCTTATTTTTATATATATACAATTTTTTCCGATTAACGCATTCCTCGTTTTGTGCCCGGACCCCGGGGGGGGTCGTGGGGTGAAGCCGGTCCCGGTTGTGCTCTCGAGCTCAGCGCGATTTTAAGTCCAAAAGAGGCGAAATAGGGGAGGCTGTCAGCCTTCCTGGGGCTTTTTGTGCCCGCTTGGAGCCTCTTTGTCAGCGCCCCAGCCCCAAAGCCATGGGTTCGGGTCTGGGCTTGCTGAGACCAAATAGAAGAAGTGTTCTTCTGTGTCCTCGCTGCCGCGGGGGCCCCCCGTACGGGGGCTTTGGGTGCCCGTGGGTGACCGTAGGGCAGTGCTGGGAGCAGCCTCCCCCAGCTTTGTGCTCCACCGAACGCCCCGAAAAGGCTCCGAGCAGTCAGCTGACGGCAAGTAAGATGGATCCGCTGCTGCTGCGAACGTTTTTGAAAGAGGCAAGCGTACTGTATTTCCCAGGATCTGGTGTTACTGGTTTTGTGTTAAATCAGAGGACCAAAGTCCCAGGGGAAACAAAAAAAAAAAAAAAAAGGCTTAGCTAATTAAAAAGCCTCATCTATTGAGTAAGATCCCTTTTTGTTGCTTTTCCTGGAAGTACGATCCCTGCCCTTCTAGTACGTCCAAGGAAGTGGTTCAGGATCACCGCAGCGTTAAAGTATCGCAGACAACGGAGGGGCCCTCCGAGGGTCGAGGCTGGCAGCGAGGAGTCCTGGGGAAGCTGCTCTTTGCTTTTTTGTGCAGCGTTTCTCTTGAACTTTGCGTAAATGGATTTGCGAGATGGGGTTGGGTGTATTAGCTTTCCGTGCGAGCTTATGCGTTGAGGACTTAAGAAACCGCTGAAGAAGCAAATGCTGCTGTAAAAAGTAAAGCGTGAAAAGATCTTGGAGACCCCAGCGGCTTACTGGGGGGCAGGAGAACCCTTCTGCGGCAAGACTGAGGATTTAAGGAAAGCCAGCGGGTCATAACGGGCTTAATTTGGTGCAGATACGATCGGGTGCAGCGCTGCTGATTGCAGCCTGACCTCTGGCAAGGTACAACGGTAGGTGGGTTGGCCCAGCCAGCCTCTTGTTTTCGGTCAATGCACACTTCAGACTGTGGGTCAGAAGTGACAAAAAACCTCTTGACCTTTGTGTCAAAGAGTGTCTCTTGCTGCGGGATTACACCGTCTTCTCAGTCTGATCCTCCAGTTTCCCTCTTTAGTTGGCAGCAGAAGGCTTTTAAATTGTAGAGTAAAGTTCTCTGGGCCCGAGGGAATATTTTGTGGTGTTAGGAAAGTGTGGCTAGGTTTGAAGGTGTTTGAGCTGTGTGGAAATAGGGCTATACTACTGTTGGGTATAATCCTTTTTTATTGTGCACGGAGGCTTTTACCAGAGTCTGTTCAACTCAAAAGCATTTACCTGTCCTGGAATTGCTCAAATACTTCCTTGTTTTGTTCCTGCCTTCATTGAATTGTTTGCTCCTTGGGTTTGTGCTGCTGGCTCCTGATTTTTCACAATGAAGTATGTGGCAGGAAGAGGGAGAGAGGGAAATCCTGAACATTAAGGGGGAACCATGGTAACTTCACTGCTGCTTGTGTAGGTATTTGGTTTTCAGTCTGGATGTATCTAGGTTGTAGCGTTATTCCAAAGTCCTTAAATTAGTAATTTTATTGGGGCATGCCAATTAAATCATGTTTCCTGAGTCACTTCTCTGAGGTCACTCGTATTTTCAGTGGCAAAATTGGCTAAAGCTGATTATCCCGTAATTGAAAAAACCTTTGTACTCGTCGTTGCGAGGGAAACCCAGCTCAGAAAAACAATGTTTTGTTCACAGAGAGAAGGGATTGGAAAACCACTTGGCTTTCTTGCTAATAGCTAAAAATAGGCTCCTTCCAGCTCCAGAGGGAATGTGTTCCTGTGCAGCACTTGAGCAGGATTTGTATATGTCATCGTGGGGGTGTAGGCATATATATATAAAAAATATATATATATATATATCTGTGTGCGTGTGCTAGCGTGCAGATATATTTCACCAGGGTAATGTGCTTAGGCAGTGTCCTTCATGCTATAACCCCAGGTGTGTAAAAATGTGGCATCAAAGAGCTAAGCTGCTTTTTTTTTCTGTCTGCAAGGTTGTTTTTGAAGCCTCTGGGCTTTTAGCGCTTGAACAACGAACATCTTGTCTGGCAGAAAGAGGAAGGAAGCCAATTGTCTGGTACTCCTCGTCTTTTGAAATCGAGGAGGTTTTTTGATAATCCTTTGAGGTTAATTTCTGTAGTACATCGATGGTATTCATCTTCATGAAATAAAAGTACGTTGTAAAAGTCAGTCTCAGAATGGTAATTCTAAACAGGACAGGTGAGTTTGTGATGGGATGCTGGTGGTAGCTCGATGAATTTCTCTGGTGAGAGTTGGTCGTCTCGTGACCTGTACTAGGACTTTGCTTTTAACAGTGCAGCATTGTGTTACTGAATGCTCAATATCCACTGCCAAAATTATTTGCTTTTCAAAACCCTAATCGTATGAAATGAAGTCGTCAGAAATGCGTCGCCCTCCTCTCGTTCCAGCATTTCAGAATACGCTGGCAGGCATGGAAGGGGTTTTCAAGTGTAGCCCTTTTCTCAAAAGCTGTTCGAAAAGATCGGGCAGCGCAGAAAGTCTTGAGTTCAAACGATGTGAGTGCATGCCCAGATTTCTTGGATTCCTTATCCTGTCCTAAAACCGCATGGTGTGAGTGGTTATGTTCTCGTTTGCCAAACATGAAATTTAGCTACAAAGTTAAGAATTAGACTTGGTGACAACTATAGGATTTTCTTTTCCAGCTAAGCACGGAATGAATAACCTGCCTGTGTCTGCTGGGCACAAACTGCGGTTCTGGGCAGCAGAAGTAAACATTTAGGAATTGCAACTTACCTTTTAACCTCTATTTTCTCATTTTTAAGCTAGTAATTGCATAATCAGAATACCTAAATTTAGCAAATCTAATTATTTTGGAATATGTCTTAATATTTATTACCAAACAGATGCCATTAGAGGGTGCGTTATGGTTCACCAGTACTCGATGAAAAGCATTCCTAAATCTTCTGTAAAAGACGTCTTTATTCTCCTCCTCTGCACCTGTTGGCTCCTATTTCAAGGGTTAATTTGTCACTCCAACCGTGCATAGTTATACTTCTGCAGTGTGACAGCACATTTGAGTCCTAAATTACAAGTATGTAATGCAAGTGAAAGAGAGAGTTCGAGTGTTTGTTTTATTTGTAGCTCCTCGAGAGCCTTTTTCATGAAAGTACCAGTGGACTACTTGTCCTGACGCCTGCCAAAGCCAGCCTGTAATTAGAGCAGCACTGGGTGCACTTTGTGGCTCCTTGGGGTTTCAGTTGCTCGGACCGTGGCAGAAGGACCTGGTCTGGACGTGTTCTACTGGGAACATGCCTTAGATCAACAGGAGGGATGCTTCTCAGAGTTATTTTGAACAAACCACTCTTAGGGCAAGCGTTTTGGAATAAATGGTAAACAGTAAAAATGTTGCTAAGCTAGTCCTAGTACTTGCTTGTATTTTAACTTTGTCCAGCACTTTTCTTCGCTTTAAAAGTGGGATGAAACAAAGCTGCAGTTCAGGAGATCAGTAGGTTTTCCATTCCCAAAGCCGTTGCTGCTGCCTGTTCTTACAAGTGCTTATTAAATAAATCCTCGAGTAAAACTATTCAAATTATCTCTTAAAGAAACTATTTAAGCATCTTAAGTTTTGAATAACTTCATAATCCCTGATTTTGTCTTTAACTTCCATGCGTATGTGACTTCATTGCCGTGCCTTGCCCACAGTTTGGTTTCGAGTGCTCAGCTCAGTGCTGAGCAATCCCTCTGCCATCAAAATCCCACTGTAAGCAGCTCCGTGTTGCCCTGTTTGTCCTATTCAGAATTCATAGTGAGACTTTGATAGTTAAAAGGAAAACAAGTTAAAAAAAAAAAAATGTTCTACTTTAATATCGCCCTGTCTCATTATGTCTCATGATTCTGGCTGGTATTTTTCATCGGTTTTCAGATTCAGGTTTCCTGCCTGATGAAGTGCACACGACCTCAACAGTCATCTTAGCGATTCTACTAGGGTTGCGTGCTCTTAGCTTATTTCTGTTGGTAACTTTTTTTCGCTCTACTTCCATTAGGCAGGCAAGCATCTGATGCAGTAGCAGTTCCCTATTAATACAATTTTTTGTTGCAGAGCAGATCTGACAACAAAATAACTTGGTTTGGATTTATTCCTTCCTTGTTCTGTTACAGCTATTGAATGGATGCTGAAAGCGTGCTTTGTGCTGCGTTGGTACTCTTAGTAGACTGGTCACGCTATACTGTATCTTTGACCCTTGGATGATTGTGCAATTTATTTATTTTTTTGGTTTTAAATCAGGCAACATTTTTGAAAGCTTTTCTTTAGGGCTTTTTAGGCAAATTTAAGTGTTTGCTTTTCTGAGTCCTTGAATTAACTTCTAAATGTAGTGGAACAGTTGCAGAGAAGTTTATTACACTGAATTTACATCTTTGCCAGAGATTGTTCTGGTTTGTAAAATTGTGATGGTATTAAAGTTGCATTGGCTTGGGTTTATATTAGTTCTGTTTGTTAGGAATTAGAATTTACTCCCTCCCCAAACTTCTTCTGGTGAAGTGAAGCATTAAAATGTCCCAAATAGGTGTATGGGTCTTCACCTTCGTTTTTGGAAAGAAGTCGTTCTTAAGTTTACCTTGTAATTGAAGAGTTGATTCTTCTCATGGTTTTGAGGAAGATTTAATACAAGTTTCTCATCTGTTTAACTGCCCGTGTTTTTAAAATAAGTTTGATGCAGAGACTAAAGCTGGAAGTGAAGACTTCAAGAGTAACACCTGAGCATTAAATATGAATTGTGTTTTTTGTTCCATTTCTGTAGAAAAATGTGCCCTTCTTAGAAGTGCTATAATACCGAAGAAGTTGAGTCATTAAGGCTTGTGTAATTTCAAGCACTGTAACTTACAATGCGATTAAGAATAGCTCAACTTTTTGTCATCTTTAAAACAAATATTTTTAAGACTTTCAGTTAAGTATAGACTAGTCTGTAATTGCTAGACATCAGGTGGCAAGGTCAGGAAAGGGTGTCACTGTGTCAGACGGAGGTGGGTTACCTGTACTTGTTTGCCATCAAACTAGGTAACTCTGACTTTCCAAGTGCTGTTGTAGTATTAATTTGTTTCTTACACCTACGAGACAAGTATATCCCATTATGATGATGTTTATTCATCTTACGCATTCATAATGATTCAGAAGTGAAGTTCTTCAGAAAGTCGTCGTAGAAAGCTAGGTGTTTGTCTCCTTGTTCACGTCCATAGCCCGGCTGCACGCTATGTACGTGGTTAAGTACATTATGGTACCTGAGGAGGAGAGTTATTTAAGAAGTAGCCTAAGTTTTATATCACTTAAAGAAGCCTTTTCTCTTACTCTGCCTATTTACCTGGAGTTCTTCTCTTCCTTATTACATGTATGATCTGAGTAATACCCTTTCCCAGAGATTTGTACTTTTGAAACGTTTATAGATTTGCGTATCTTTCATTCCACTGTTTTTTCTTCTCTAGAAAAAATGTACATAACATGTTCTTCGTCCTGAAGAAAGATCAAAGTCCGCTCATAAAACTGGTCTTCCCAGCCTGACTGCACAACTACTTTGAAATGAGAATGTCAGCCCTACAAGCAGTGAAAATGTGATCACCAGATCAAATTTAAGTCACTTGAAGGAAGTAGTTTGCTCGTTAAAATGGTGAAAGAGGAGAGGCATCAGAAAGCATAAATCTTTTTGCACGCAATCTCCTTTGGCTGGCAGTTCACAAGACAGCTAGTTAACAAAACTTGTGGTGATGGCAGGTAATTTGGTAAGGAGCTGGATGTCAGTAATTAAGCTGTTAAATAGCGTGTACTTGGTTTCCATTCATTATTGTTAGGAAAAAATGTAAAACAAGGACTTCAGCTTACTAAAATTGAGTCTAAGTGCGTTGGATCATAAGAGAACAAACAAATGGAAGCAACGAGTTTAATTTAAATTATTTTGCATTGGAATCAAAAGTGAGAAGAGAGGAGTTTCTTTTTATTCTTGGAAAGTATTCAAGTTGAACACAAGCATAGGGTTGAAAGCTTGTTTAGGCTCGATGTGAGAATCCTGAGAAGCCAAACAGTATTACAAATAGTTCCTCCCATTTGTACAGCTTGGAATAGACTTTTATTTTGATTGATGCACAGTTTAGGACTCGGCATTATCCTTGACTTGATGATTTTTTTTTTGAGTGGTTTAGCAAGAACAGCGCAAAAGAGTAAAACTTGGTATTTGAGGAGCAATATCTCAGGATGTATTTAAGTATTAAAGATGTATTTAAGCAATACTGAGTCAAATTTGAAGTTAGCAGGTTAAAGCAGTGTATAAATATTTTAAAAGCAAGTAACTGCTTTTGAAGACACTGTTGCTACACTTGGGAAATATTTTCACCTGTTGTATATGTCCTTTTGCTCAGACTGTCAGGAACACTTGAGTTCTGGTCCTCTCCTTTTCAGGGATTTTCAGGTTTCCTCTTTTGCCCTTTCAAAGGTGTGCCTCTCCTATGTCCCCCCAGGAGCGTGAAAGGAAGAATGCACTGTTCTGCACTGAAGGTGGGGTAGAAGGGGCACGTTAATGTAGGAGGTCACAAGAAGTGCACCAAACATTTAATTGGTTTTGAAGAAAGTTTAATAGAATCAGTCTGTTGTGCCATGGGAAAATTAGCCCACTTGTTGATTCAGACTGAAATCAGATCCTTTGCTTTTTCCTCCCTTCTTTTTGATGTCTGATTTTTTTTAATGAATCTAATGTGACATCCAGGGCAGGCTTCTCTGAACACTCGTCTTTCCCAAAGCTCCTGAAGACTGTCTTGATAAAATTGTGCGTGTGTGAGCAAACTTGGAATCTTGCTGACAGTGGTTTTATGGAAATTGTCATTTGTTCCTTAAGAACCATGTCTTTGGGCTAGGATATGTTAAACAGCAGGATTGAGCTGAAACACAGGCTTTTGGCATTAATCCAGGTTTGATTTAACATAGTTTGGGACGAATATTCTGGAGAAACTCTGATCTCACAAGGCCGTGGCAGCCAACAGGTCAGGCCTCACGTAAATTTGTGACAAGAATTAGAGGACACTCAGGTGACACAAATTGCGCTCCACTGCCATGGAGCAGAGATGTCCAAATGGGTGCCCAGGCACTGATTTCCAGTCAGTAACCACTACAATGGGATGAAACGGGTCTCTTGAGGGCTGTTTGGTATAGCAGGAACTCCTGTTTTTGTCCTGACCCAGCAAAAGCCATTCTACCTGCAGGGCCCGTCGCGGGCTCCGCTGCCCCTGTCAGAGGGGAGGCTCCTCTTGGGAGCCCTTTCCCACAGCACGAACTCCTCAAACGCTTGGAATAAAAGTAATTCTTCTCCAAGGTGGAACTAATACTGCTTAATGAACCATCTGCTTCATGTGAGGGTTAAAAATACACGTGGGAAGGTGCCCTTAGGTGAGCGGTAACTCCTGCTCGGAAGCGATGAATTCAAGGGTGGTGCTGGCTGAGCGGGGAGAACCACGCTCGTAGTGGAATCGCTCAGGGGATGTTCCTTGTGTGCGAGCTTGTGTTTGTAGGTGTCCTTAATGTGCTGTTTGCATCATAGGCCGTATTTCTTCTGCTAAAAGAGCTTATTGTGGAGCAGCAGAAATAGAGTTTGTGAAAGATTTGGCGCAGAAGAGAAAGAGATAGTGGAAATGGGCGCAATAGCTGGAGCTGACCATACCTGCCAAAACAGGAGACATTCACAAATAAAAAGTCCCAAAGTATTGTTATTTGCAGCTCCAATGCAGTAGTACTGTTTTTGCAGAGAGCTTACTTTTGCTGTTTATGTAGTAGTCTCGAAATTCCTGTGTTGTCTACGTAACTGTTAATCTTGATTAATATCGTTTGTCGCTGTCACTTCACACACCTTTCTTTTTGCAGGCCCAAAATGTTCAACACAGCAAGGACATGACTCTTGCCAGCAACCGCAGTCTGGCAGAGGACAATCTTCTGTTCCAGCCGAAGTTGGAGTCTTTGAAAGCAAATTTGACTCAAAAATATCAAGAGCTGCAAGTTCTTTTTGAAGCATACCAGATAAAGAAAACAAAACTAGGTAACGTTTTCTGTTGGTTATTATGATTTGCTCTTTTCTAAGCGAATTTAAATCTGTCGTGCATCTTGTTTTTTTGTTTTTTTTTTTTTCACTCCCTCATTTTTAGTTCTGTGCATTAGGGTATAAAATCAAAACTTACTCTCACGTACTTCTGAAATAGATCATACACCTAATGGCTCTTACACCCAGAAATAATATCTCTTACACCCAGAAATATGCACTACAGATTCCTTATTACTGATGTGGTTACGTAGCTATTGTTTGCTAAATGACCAAGTTTGCCCACCTTGCTGAAAAGTAAAACCGGGTTTGAATTTCCAGTGATTAATCATAAATCAAACAAACTTGTATTTAATGTTCTCATTAAATACCGAATTATGAAGTACTGTGTGTCTGATACTGCACATGCTGAAGTGCTTTTTTCATTATTATAAATTATAATTTCTGGTTTTAGCACCGCGACAATATTCCTAACTACTTAAATGTCGTATTGTCTCACTGTAGTCTGACAGTCATCCTGTCTAGATCAGCAGAGTATGCAGTTTATACAGATGTGCCTGAGAAGATTTTTATGCTCGATGATACTTTATAGCTTCAGTTAAAAGTCACTTACAAACAGCTGTCACTTACACTTGTTTTCATGCCGTTACAGACAGACAATCCAGTAATGCTTCACTGGAGACACTGCTAGCCCTCCTTCAGACAGAGGGGGCTAAGATTGAGGAAGACACGGAGGTAATGACAGTACACTTCAATTCTGCCATTTTATACCCATTAGTGAAGACTTGGGGTAGCTGAAGTATATAATACCGTTGAACATGTAATAAGTAGTCTAAAGGGATATTTTTAAGTATATGGTCTGGTCTTTGCTTTGAACTTCCTTAAGCAGTCATTTGATTTCAGTGACACTTTTTTTTTGAATAATTTTTTTTATTCTTAAGGTCTTTGAGGCTTAAGACACAACACTATTTTTCAGAAGAGAAAGCCAAACTCTCTTAGTTCCTTGACATTGCCTTCAAACTAATAGCATCTAAATGTGGAAATATTTTTAATGGTGTTCATCTGGTATATGTATTAATCCATTACAAATGTCAATTAGTAACCTAATGAAAGACTGCCTGTGCTGGTCTATGAGAGGGATGTCTCTGCAGTAGTTTCGGTGGAATATTCCATTATGATTTCAACGCACCTGTCTAGGTGCCAATGGTCACTACAAGTGCTTGAAGGGTGGCTTGTTTTTAGAGCAATGGGAATGGTTAGTTTTGTTAGTGGATTTGCCTGTAGGATGTTCTGTATAACTACATAGTTTATTAGCATCAGGGAAAAGATCTGCTTATTGGCCTTGAATTGTGATTACAAAAAAATATTCCCAGGGCAAGTTGAATTTCACGATCATACGTGTGGTCACCTCTCTTGATTATTAAAACATCATTTTCCCAAAGCTTTGCTTTGCCACAAGTAAGCATGAGTATTAAATCTGGTTTAGCAATAATCTACCTCGCTGTAACGAGGCTTGTAGAGTTCTCAGTGTTTCTGTTGGCATTGCAAGCAGTACTAAACCGTAATTCAGCTTAGCTGGCAATCTGGAAAGCTGTTGAGCTTGATTCAGTCCTGCCTCTGATGATCAGGGAAATGTTCAGAGACAGATTCAGATGTTCTTACTGCTGTTACTTCAGCATAAATTTCAGCAAAAATGGTATTTAACTCCCACTGCTTCTAAGTGATAACTAATTCAAAATTCTGCTTAGAATTCTTAGTCTGCCAGTCATCCTCCATATGCAATCTGGAAAATCACAGGCAAAATTACACTATTTTTAGGATGTAAGCCCTTTAGGTTGTCTCAGAGTATGCCGTTTTCTAAGAGATTATTCCATATTTGATAGAATATGGCAGAAAATTTTCTTGATGGTGAAATACCACTGGATTCCTTCATTGACGAGTACCAGAGCAAGCGTAAACTGGCTCACCTGCGACGTGTAAAAATTGAGAAGCTCCAAGAGATGGTGCTGAAGGGACAGAGACTTCCGCAGGTTCAGCCGCTGGCTCAGCCGAGAGCACCCGACACGACACCAGCACCTCAAGATTCCTACACTTCGGATGCAAACCCTCCTCCTTCAGTTGTGCCCCGACGAATACCACCCCCTCCGCCTTCAGTCCCAGCAGGACGCTTTCCTACTCCCTTTACTGCAGCCATGAGTTCAGGACCAGCTCTTTCTTATCCAGGTGCTCCATATCCTCCTCTCCCACCTCGACCGGGAGCTCAGTCTGCAAGTCAAGTGTCACAGCCAGGATACCCATCTCAGTTCGTACCACCGTATCCTCCAGCTCTTCCCCAAAGACCACCTCGCTTCCCACCACATCCTGGTTTTATCCTCCAGTGAATATTTTGGTGCGCCTGACTTATGTATTGGTGCTTATATTTCCTTTTTCTCTCCCTGTCAGAGACTTAACATAGGCAATGGAAAGCCTCTGTTTTTTGCACAGTGGAGTATAAAATTTGAGCTCTGGCACAGAGGTTTGAAATTGTGTTTAGTAAATGTGATTATTTTTGTTTTCAAATACCAGTGACAGCAAGAACTTTCTAGGAAGGTGATAGGAGCTAAATTTTGTAAATCCATCAAATTGTGAAACAGTGCACAGTGGATTTCCTGATGTTATAAATCTCCGAATTCTTTAGTGATGGTAAATCAGCATCCTTTTCTGTTCTGATGTATTCCCGTCGCAGCTGGATGGGTGTGTGGCAAGCGGGAGCTATTTGTCTCTCTAAAGAATTCTCTACCAGTGCCAGTGTTTGGATCGTAACAGCTATACCTGAATGCTGGGCGAAGGGTTGGAGGGGACTGCATCAGCAGCCTTTGCAGTGCGCCCAGACGGTGGCATTTGTGGCCAGGTGCACAACACTTTCAGAGCTCGCTGAGCTGAAACTGTTGTCAGATAATGTTCTATGGTTTTTAAACAGTAAAAGTTACAAGAGTTTCAGTTCTACATTTCAGTTGTTACCTTAGACTTTTCATAATAAAAGTACGCACTCTTCCCATTCCTAAATAGTTTGATATTCTGAAAGTCCTGGTCTCTTGAAATTAAACTAAACTGTTTGTAGAGCCAGTTTAGGGTTTTATAGAAATTTTACCAGGAATTTTTATTTCTTTACCTATTAAGATTTTCATATGTTTTTTTTTCCACACCTTGGATACAGAAGTTAATTTTTTTTATACACCGGTGCTTAGCTTTTGATATCATGTGGTTCCAGGAATCCAGGCAGGGTATTTTCTTAATTAAGTGTTGGATTTTCACATCATGTAATTGCCCACAACTTCATTTTGTCCCTCAAACTGCCATCTCTTACTTGGCAGAACTGTTTTTAACTTCTCCATTTCCTTCCGTCTTGCAGTTTTTGGCCTGCTTATCCATCTGGAATTTGCAGTTAACATTTCTGTGCAAGCAGTCAAAACAGAAAAAAAATTTTGAACTCCATGGTAGCTGTTTGCCTCTTATATAATCCTTTCTTGACTTTTTATACCACTGGAGAGGGAGGCTGCCTAGGGGAGTTCAGATCTCATTCTCAATATGACCCTAGGCACGCGCTGGTAATCTAATCTAGCATTGGGAGAGGCAAATCTTAACACTTACTGCTTGTGCAGAATATGTCCGCAAATTGATTATCAATTTTTCATACCCACAAACAACTTTCAACTAATTCATGCTACCTTAAGGAAGACATGATCCAGAATCTGCCATATCTTCTTCACTATTTTAAAACATTCTTATCATTGTCCTGGAATGCACTACATTGTTTGGAAGTCTGTGCTACGAACAGCTTCAGTCAAAATAGAATATCTGATTATTTTTTTCTTTACATAAGGCCCTTGACTGTCCCTTAATCATTTCCTCTGGAGTGTGGTGGTTGCTAGCAAATACTGATCTGAAATTAATCTCATAACAGGAAGCTCTCTATTCTGAAAATACAGTTATTTGGCTTGTTTTGCCTTCTGAAGACAAAAGGCAGAAGGTTGGTCAGTGTTACTGGCATCTGAACCAATTCCCCAGTGTAAATCTGGAAAGTTTCTGTAGATGGGGGAGTTCGTGAAGCAACGTGCATTGGATTTGTTTGCCAAGTGTGTTTTTCTGTAATCTAGTGATGGTACAGGATGTGTTTTTTAAAATAGTGTAATATCTTTTCTTGGTATTATTTTCCTCATTGAAGCATTTGTGTAAGCATGGTTGATCATGACTTGTTTCAAAAAATTTTGCTGTGCTATTAGTGTTGGTATTTGGATGGCAACTGTCGTATCTGAATGCTAAACATAAATCTGCTGTAGAAATGATTTGTGTCCTAGGAAGAATAAAAGTTGGTGGGGGCTACCAGGGTGGTGATTGAGTATAGAAATTCATACGTTGAGCCTGCTACACAAACTAAAACAATCCCAAATTAGTTTTGCTAACATTTAATAAAAACAACCAGGTATATTTTACACTTATCAAGTGCCAACTTTTTTTCTGAGAGTTGCAAATCCTCAGAAGTGATGGAGGTGATAGATAAGTGTATTGTGAATTTGCACTGCATTTTATGTATCTAACTTTATTGGTATTAGTAGTCCAAAAGTATTTTTACTACTTGTTAAATTTTCTGTCTTTTGGTAACTTTTGTGATAACATGATCTTTCAGGGATACTTTATCTAAAAACAGACTCTTGTGCTAACTAAATACAGACAAAGCTAATGCAGTTTTTCTGTCTGAAAGCAAAACAATGCATTATTGCATATGCATGTGGCTGATGTGCCTTAGGATCACTACCTGTGATTGTAATACTAGGATACTAGCATTTTTATCATTTGAATAGCCATTGTTTAACTCTAATTTAAGGGCTCTTCAAGAGCACTTTCTTTAAAAAATGAAAACAAAAATCTCACCCTCATACTTTAGAATCAAGAAAGGCTGTATCTGCTATTTGTGAGCGTATAGTTGCCTTCACTGATGGGTTAGGTTGAACATAGGTGATACAACTAATGTGATGTTTCAGTTATAGCAGTCCCGTAACTGAAATCCAGCTGCTCATGGAAAATGTTTTTGCCATTAATTGTGTGTGTGTGCGCACAAACTGTAAATATGTACTTGACTGCTGGTAATGTTTAAGGGTATAGGAGAAAGACGACTGTGGAAAGCTGTTTAAATCCTTTCAGAAAAAAAATGTTACAGAACACTAATCTGAATGAGTCGGGCAAGAGCTTTGTCAGTGCTTTGAACCGTTGCCCTTTGACAGCTTCTCCTGTTCTGTTATAGTTAATAAATTCTGCTATGGCTAGGATGTTTAGAATTGTACTAATTTGCACTGTTTATAAGATAGTGAGATTAAAATGCCATAGGCAAGCTGAGACTTGAGATGGGGTAGCTCAGTGTGCTTGCCAAAATATATATTATGTTGTCTTGAGGATTTTTCATGTCTGCTGCAAATAGCATATACTTCCCCAAAGCAATTGGAGCGGAGAAAAATCTTTTAAACTTGATGTGTAACACGGCTTTAGAGCGTTGGTAGGGTTGAAAATGCTCTCTTTGGATGGCATTACGTTTGCCAGTCTTTTGTACGCAGATTTTGTAAGTTATGACTAATTCGATTGTGTGTGGTTAGGGTTGTTGGGGTTTTTTTGGAATGATGGTCAGCATTGAATGGTTCTAACTCTAGGATGAGTTTCACTGCACCTCAGTGCTGTCTCTCGGAGGAAGCGGAGTCAGTTGTTCTGACACAGCTGATCCACACAGGTCGCGGTTGTACTGTGACCCTGGAGGGACTCTTTAGGATACAAGCTCTGATATGGTTCCAGGAGGCAGGGCCCTGGGCACAGTCCAGTCGTGGGTGGCCGTTTTGTTTAGTGCTCCCACTTCATAACCTCAGTCTCCACCTCTTGTGGACGTTTCTGCCCTCTCAAACTGGAATAGTGAATTAGACGTAGAGCTCCAACTGACAATTCCTCGAGCCTGAACACAGAGCTTCTTGGCAAACGTTGAGTTCAGAGGAGGTAGAGTCGTCCTGCACCTGAATGCTTTCTTTGTGTAATGCTGGACAGTTGAATAAAGGGGCAATTTTATATGCCTAGCAAGTTGTGAAATGTACAGTGGATTTGTTTGCATAATAAGTCTTTCTGTAATCTACCGTGGTCTGATTTTAAATAAAATATCATATCTCTTGGTGTCATGTTCCCCTTGCGGCTTCATTCAATCATGGTGGAGATAATGCTCATGTTTTTTAATACTAATGATGTATGTACATCACATACAGTTGTAGGTGAATGTGGAACTTAAATTTACAAGAATATAACTGCTCATAATAAATCCATTGCTCATGTTCTTAGTGACTGGATATACGGTGTGTGCGTAGCTGATACAGGACAGGTATGCTCAGGTTCTGCACATCTTAATCGTAGTGAAGAGGTGCGTGGGCTGTTTTGCCAGGTCAAATCTCTGCAGTTTTGTTTCCTGCAGTCACCTAGAACAGTGGAAGTGCCTAGTCTTGACCTGGAAAAGCTGAGAGAAGGGGGAAGCCCGCTTTTATTTGTTAATAGAGGAAAAACTTAAATTTCAGCCAAGTGAGGAGAAATGAGTCAACCAAAATTATTTAGGAATATGAGTCAGAGAGCAGAAAGAACCTGATGTAATCTTCTGTAACATCTGTCATTTTAATAGCAATGTAAAATAGAAGTCCTGCTGCAGAATAACTGATAATAATATATGGGAGAAAATCCCTTTTTAATTTTTTTTTTCCTTTTTCTTCTTGATGTGTTCCATTTGTGGTGGCTGCAGAGATTTGATCACCTTCTTCTAATGCAGAAGTAGGAAACTACAACTACAGAAAGCTTGCTGTGCTGACTCAGTGCAGGTGGGCGAGGGAAGGAGGTGGTGTTATGTAAAAGCTGCAGCTCCTTAACGCCGCTCTTCTAAGAATCTGCAGCAGTGCCCGTGTTTTGGTGTGCACCAAGCCTCAAGGTGTGCCTGTTCCGAAACAGGGGTGTTCGGATGCCTTTCCATGGGGCCACCGTGTGCTAAACCATTGATCTAGGTGGGATCGTTCCTTAGCCAAAGGAGAGAAAGCCGGTGCGGTGAGATGCTGCCAGGTAGGGGACCCACATGTCCGTTGTGTAACGGATAACAAAATAAGTAACATACAAGCCTTAAGTGGTGTGTTGGTGATACACTGGTACTGTTTCATGTCTTGAGCCCTCCTTTCTCTTTGGAAGCTGGCTTTGGAGGTCACGCAAGCCTACACCCATCCTTCTGTAACACTTGTTCCTCTAATCTGAGTCCTCTTCCAGTTGTACGTTAATCGACCTCGACGGAATCTTCTACAGGTTTGCCTGTTTACTTCTGAGACTTTGTCACTGTGATTGAAAAACGTGTTGCTTTTCAGACTGATTTCTTTAGAGAGAATTTCTCACGAGAAGCTTCAGTGAAGCTTTATGACACTTGTGTGCCCCGACTGACATCCCGAAGGCTGGTCCTGGGCAGCCTGGGGCATGTTCGTGGCCCCTCTGGTAAGGCTGGGAAGAAGGCAGCCATGTTCCTTGGAGGATGGGGGCAACAAAGTGGATGTGGTTCTTGGCAGGGGAAGGAGACTGCTGCTTGAGGAGAGAAAATATTGACCATGCTGTGGAAATTTATGCTGCCCTTTGGGGTGGTGTGTGTGTGTTAGCTGTCTCACGCTACCAGTGACGTTTTGCAAGGGCTATATACGGCCTCTTTGCATCATGCTGTTTTAAATTAAGCTAGCTGACCCCGGGGGCGTTTGTAAAATGGCTGTCTTGGCTGGTATTTCTTTACTGCCCAAGTAATTTTCCCAGTTGGGCCATTCACGGAATGCCTGTGCCAAGAAGCGTTGCACAGAAGCACGTGCTTACCTGGTGCCCTGCAGGTTAGGCTCAGAAGGGAAATAACCCACCCTGCAAGAGGGTGGCTGCTGCTTATGGCTTTAAGGGCTCTTAAAAACATTTTTACAGAAGTTTATTTCTTACCTGATTTCCTAGAGCGGGTAATGGCAGCATTTTGTATTTGTGTGCTTACTTTCAATGGAGTTTTTCTTCTTAGTGATCTAAGAGACTTGTGTTTTGTAAACCTTGCTCTTTTTCGCAGTGCAGGTACCAAACTTCAGCTGTTTTGTGTGCTTGCGTCCAAACTCATTTGTGGTTACACGAGATTTGGCTGCCGAGGGAGCCAAAGGGTGGGGGGAGAGGAGGGCTTCGATGAGAGGCTGCTTGAAAACTGCTTCAAGAAAAATAAACTGCACTGAACTAACCTTGGTAGGAGGGAGCAGACTGTCATGTTTCACATCTTTCTCTTGGTTATTTTCCACTGTTTTTGTTGCAAGTACTGAGTAAAATTTGTTCTCGGCACAGTTCTAAGCATCTTCCTTGCTCCACAGATACAATAATGGCATTTAAAACTCATTAGCAAATTGGATCCTGTACAGCAGGGTGTCTTGATGGAATCTTAGAATAAACCGTTGCATAGACGGTTTGTGGTGTGGTTTGTTTATTTTTTTAATGTCTGCTATGACTAACACATACTTTTTGGAAAGTATGGCAATTGAGGAAGTCTTAGAATGGACAGCAAGCTTAATTTTGATATAAAACTACTTTAGAATATAAGTTGTGTTTTAAGTGGCATTTGGGGCTGGTTTCTGCTGTTATTTTTTTTGACTTTGTACATGCTTGCATGGGTCACTTTACCTGCAGCCTCTGCAAGTATTGATTTAAGTAAATCATAATGAAACAGCAGTGTTGTTGAACAAGTTCCATTCACCCATAGGACTGCTTTTACAGCCAATATCAGTTTGCTTTTGAATTCTTTAAACTTTAAATAGAGCTGTGGCTAGATTTACGGTAGTGCAATTTACAAGTTAGCATTCTTGTTTAATCAATATTTCCATTATGAGATGTGCTGGTGTGAGTGGTCAGGGTGACGTCAGTCTCCCAGCAAATACAGCTTTATCACCACCTATAAATAGACTGCAAGCTACTGCAGCAAGCACTTCCTTGTGTGAAGAGAAAGGGTTTCAGAAAGAAACGAAACTCAGAAGGCTGGCCACGGTCGTTGCTGTAACGTCACAGCACGGTGTGGTATTTATTGGTCACCCAATAAATTAAAGCCTCTCCTCCAGTGCTGCCCCAGATAAGAGGTTCTCCTTGCCTTCCAAGGAACGATGCGCCTTGTCAGGCTGGAGAAGCACTCACCATAGCTTGCAGGGTTTGACTAGCTGCTTGTCTTGCCCAGTGACACCAGTATTTAACATCAAAGCCCATTTTCAAGATGTGGGCTCTCTTCTTTTCGGGTATGATGGGTTGGGAAATGAGAATTACAGCTCACCACGCTGCCAGGGTTGGTTGTTCATAACCCGGTAACATCTGTTTTGTGATGTGCAACCTCAGAAAGCTCAGGTCTTCAAGAGGCGGCTACAACATTGAATAATAAAATTCATATAGAATTCATATTTCGATATAGCAAGCTGTAATTCTAACAAACAGGTTTACAGCTTATTGTTAATCACGTGAACTACATGCTTTGTACTGGGGCTCGTATGAAATTTTATCATAATTTCTTTAGTGTCTTGAGGAACTGGATGAAAATGTTGACTCTAGATAATTATTTTTTTAAAGGGCCCCTCAAGGTGCTCCTCTTATCTACATGGGTGCTGTGCTCACCCTTGCGTGGGTGTCTTTGCTTCAGGTGTCCACATTCACTGGTGCATCTGAGCTGCGCCAGGAGCTGAAGTGAAACTCAGCCCTGCAGAATAAATGAGATTCCTTGAAACATCTCCTTCCTGTCCTCCTGGGGCTAAAGAAAGCGGAAGCAATTTCAAATAAATTGTCAGTAACCCTGAGGTTTGCCAAAAACTTCCCTGTTGACTTTGGGCGGGTGCCCTGCAGCCGGCAGCAAGCCCTGGGTGCAGGTGTCCGGCCCTGTGCCTCCAGCCATGGCTTTCATCACACGTACGATCCGCCACAAAGCCACCACGGCTCAAAACCCTTCACGATGTCTTGTTCCTGCCCAGGTGTGCCCAGAGGAGCAGCAAGCAGCCTCCATCTCAGGGCCATGTCCCACCCATCCCACCCCTGCACCATCACTGAACGCCTCCGAGGCGTTTCCCCACCAGCAGGCACCTCAGTGAGCGCTGCCCTGCAATTCGGCACCTGCTGGAGCACCCCTTTAGCGCCAACCCCAGCTCCTGCCCAAGCACCACACCTCGTTTAAATATTGCTGCTTTAATAATCTACATCGTGGTAGTAGTTCAAAGAGAAGATACAGCTGATTACGTTTCCTCTGCCCCCCATCGCTGCCCATCAGTGTTTCCTTATTGCTGCAGACTTCGCCACATTTAATGTCCCCTGGCTCCCACAGGCCACGGTTAGGTTTAATTCTGCTAATTATCTTACATATAAAACATAATGCAACTGATCCCCTGCTGTTGCTCTAGTAATAAAAAATAGAAAAGGAAATAAAAATGTTTGTATCCTTATTGCCAGTGTGTCAATACCTGCTTTTTCCCTTACCAAACGTTCCTCACGCCTGTTAAAGCTAAATTCCCCTTCTCTGCTGAGAGCTGATCCCACGCTAAAACAAAGTCAAATTATTCCTGAAAAAGAGGAATTTAAAAAAACAGTTGCGAGAAAAGCCCAGCAATTTCCTACTTTAAAAACATTTCACAGTTCTTTGAAAGGGTCTAAGCAGTACAGTAGAGAGCTACATTTACTGAAAATGTCTAGTGCTGATAAAAAATAAAATAAAAATCAACCCAAAAGAATCCCAAATTAAATTAAATTGGGCGAGCTGCTCAGCAGGCCACAAGGACAGCATCCTGCACTGCTTGGGGAGCTACAGGACCCCAACAACTCTACTGAGAGGAACTGAGTGGAAAAAAAAATAAAAGTCAATTTAAAAAAAAAAAAAAATCCAGTTTCTCAGGCCAGGCAGGGAGGAGACCCCCGCGCACAAAGGCACACCAGTGCAGAGGCAAGGCAATCTGTTTAAAACACAGACATAAGAGCGTTGCTGTGGCTGCCCCCAGCCCAAGGCTGGGCCCCAGCTCCGTCCCCTCAGTCCCCCTAGAAGTTGACGGCGTGCGCCCGGTGCAGGCTGGCGTCTTGCTCGGGCTGCAACGAGAGGGGACAAAGCCAAAGATCAGGGCACAAACGTGTCCCCAGCCCCGTGTCCCCCTTCTGAGGGCCCTACCTCTCTGTCCGTCCCCAGGACGTGGCCAGGTTTCTGGGCCAGGGCTGGCTTCTTGAGGATGCCTCGCCTGGGGGCCGGCGCCGGCCTGGCCTCCCCGTCCTCCGCCGCGTCGTAGGCGCCAGCCAAGGCGTAGTGCTGCTTCCTCAGCTCGCCCAGGCGCACCCGCTCGCCCTCCAGACACTTCTCCAGCTCCAGCACCTTCACCTGCACCACAAGAGCATATCTGGTCCCCAAGTGCCCGGCAGCAGCTGCCATGGGAATGCAATAACCCCCCCCCAAAACGTTGTGCTGTCCCCCCCCAGAGAGGATGAACGCTGCCTGAGGATGGCAGCACCAAATTTGTCCTCATTTCCTCCCCGTGTGGAGGCTTTACCTGTGTCTCCATTTCTTCCTTCTTCAGCTTGATGAGGGACATGCCTGAAAAGTCCATGGTGTCTGGGGAGAAAAGCAGGGGGGTGTTTGCCAGGCCAGGAAAGGAACTGAGGGTTTTAGCTTTCCCTTCCTGCTTTACCAAACCTCACCTTTCTCCTCGATCTGCTCCTGCCCCGTCCTGGTGGAAGCCACGACGTTGGCCGCCATCTCGTTGACGTTGCGTGAGCACTCCTGGAGCTTGCCCAAGTTCCTGCTGCTCTTCTCGGCTTTCACCTGCAACGAACACACAGATGGCCGCGGGTCCCCAGCGTGGCCCCAAAGCCTGATGGCTCGGAGGCACGGGTGCACATCAAGGCGGCCAAATCCTGCATGGGATCAGGGACACCGATCACAGCACATTAGAGTGGTCTAAGTGGGAATGACAACCTAGATGTGAAAAGGACAGATGGACTTGCTGATCCCATCAGGGACAAGGTGACCTCCTTCAGCCTAAGCCACCTCTGCTCCCATCCGAGCCAAGGACACACGAACAAGCAGCACTGGTGCACAGATAATTTTTTTACAAGCCTGTTCTTCACTTTATCATCATCTGCCACAAAAATAAGTCTCGGCCCACCTCCCTCCAACCCTCTGTTTACTGAAACCTCGACACATCTCCGTCACCACGAAGAGGAAAAGTGGTAAGGACCAAAAATTCATCCCTCTCAATGCTGCCTTCTGCAGTACCTCCCCCTGGGTTTCTCACTAATTATGAACATTTTCTTTACATAATCAGCTGGGCAGGAGGAAGATGGGAGGTTTTACACAGCTTCATTTCAGAGGCAAGCCCTACAAGGTGTGGGAGCATTAATGCAGGTGAAGACACGTATTAAAAGCAGAAACCAACTTGAAAATAATAATCCCCTTCCTATTTTAATAATCCCCTTCCAATTAAGAGCTTCCCTTCTCTGGGAAGGAGGCCATGGGCAGGACTGCCACGCACCAGTGCCTGAGAGCATCCCTGGAACAAAACGATGGGAACAAAAGGACTTAAAATCTGCCACGTGGTGTGCAGCCAGCCCTGCTGGGACGCTCACCTTGGAGGCAGCTACCAGCTGAGCCGTGCTGGCAGCGATTTCATGGGAGCAGACGATCAGTTCTTCGTATTTGCCTGTGTGCAGGACAACTCTGTCTGCTGATTCTCTGCAGTCGGAGGAGAGATCGTATTAGAGACGCTCGCCTCGCACTGCAGCACAAGTGTGGGCTATTTGCCTCCCACTATACTCTCAGAAATCAGCATCAGATGTTGAAACCACAGCTTTGTCTCGTTATTTAAAGCTCATTTACAAAGCAAACTACTCAAACACCAGATCCAGAAGTTTTGGATGGGGATAAAATACCACAGGGGGCAGGACTGTGCTCCTGCAATAGGGCAGACAAGATTTTTACAGCTTTTTCCAAACTAGCCCCTACATTTTCCACACCAGCACAGCTCAGGGCGTGGTGCCCTGACCCCAACCACCCACGCACGACCCTCCAGCAGCCAGGGAGTATCTGAGTGGGGTAACAGCCACGTTCTGCAGCCGGGTACCTACACGAGCTGCGTGGCTCCCCAGCCCACCGCCTTGGAGGCAGAGATCAGCCCTTCAGTCCAGCGCGAGTTCTTGGCGTAAAACTCCTGAGTTGTTGCTGCCCCCTGTTGTTACGAGAATATTATGGCCTGCATTAGCTTCTTTCCATATAAACATATAATAAATCCATAAATCATACTAAAATACATAAAAATCCACATACGATATAACAATGTATAAAGCCACATATAAAGCCATAAATCAAGGGATTGGCATCATTTCTGTGCCCTTCAGGTTGCTCTCGTTGGCCTACTTAAATATGGACCAAGAAAACTAACTTTGAAGCCTTGAGCCTGTGAATTTGGTTTGGGTTTAGGACACGTCTGGGCCATCATCTTTAGACGGACAAAGATTTGTAAAGGAGACTGCAAGGTCTGCAAAGAGCACGGGGCTGAGCAGCCCATCTCCAGCCAGCAGGGCTGCAAACGTGCCACTAACAGGGGAAAGTGAGAAATTCAGCTGGTGTTTCTGCAAACTGTGGGAAACTGTGGGTGTTTCACATCAGTGCATGGGGCTGAGCGTAGGGGAGGACTTACCCGGCCACTCTCTACTATTTCCTTCTGTAAGTTCGTGGATGTCATTACAAGAAGTCTAATGGCCTGGAATGAGGAAGAACAGGTTTTGGTGTTTGATGCGGATTGTATACAGAGGGATCGATTTTGCCAGTGGTGGGAAGTGACAGTTTTGTGTAGTTTGTGACCCCCTGAGAAGCTCAGCTCCTGCAGTACTGACCTTCATGAGGTCCGTGCAGGAGTTCAGAATCCTGTAGGGAAACAAGAAAAAGGGTTGAGCATCCAGGAGAGCCCTCTTTGGCCTGCATTAACGAATGAGTCTTTTCCAGAGACCAGCCTGCTGAAGGTTACCTTTAAGCAGCCCACAGAGAAGCCATCAAATATTAACTTAGATGTGCAATGTGAAGGCCCTCCCTTCCAAAGGCAATTTTATGCTCAGCATTAGAAAAATGCAGATCCAGAGTGCACGTGAGGGTTCAGAACACCACCCAGCCCCGCTGTTACAGCCGCTGCAGGACCGAAATGGCAAAACCCCCCAACACTCACCGCTCGTTCACTTCAAGTTTGATGCCAGAGCTTTCGTTCCTGGCCCGGCTCATCATCTCCTGTTGGGAAATGGGAAAAGGGAAGGTGGGATGCCACACTGCTGCAAGCAGAGCTGCAGGAGGAGAGGAGGCACCAGTGGACATTTCGCTGCCCATGGGCCCATCCCATGGCTTCGTCTCACCTCTATCCGCCTGACAGCGTCTTCAATTGCCGCAGAGGTGGAGGCCATCTCCTTCTCAACCATGTCCCCTAGCTCTTCCTGCTTGATGTCCAAGCTTTTCGGTCTCAGCTCCTGCCAGAGGAGGCAGCAACAGCCAGGAGGTTTTCAGCAGAGGAAGAGAAGAAAGTATTAGTAAAGAATAAAACCAAAGAAAGCATTCAGCTTGTTTTTCCCCCTAAGCAAATGAAGCTGCAGAAGAAGCATTCTGCAGACAGCAAGGGCAGAGGCACGTGTGTCAGCACCTTGCAGCAAACACGACACAAGGACCTCAGAGGTAGGAAATGTCCCAAACCAAGGTGGCAAAACTCAAATACAGGTGCAGTTGTGGCAGACGTAACATGGCAGAGCTCTAGAGAGCCAATGGCCTTTGAATACAAAGTATTTTAACGGACAAGACTAACAGGAGGCTTTGTGAGAAGAAATATCTGAAAGCTGGGAAGTTTGATATCACAGGAGTGTACCACAGGGGTACTGAGCTGAAAGACTTCAGCCGATCTGAGGGTGACCATCCCCATGCATCAGGAAGTGTCTCAGTGCTCAGAAGCTGAGAGGGCTCAGGGAACGCACTATAACCTGCAAGTCATGGGGACAAACCACCCCTAAGTGCTCACTCCAAGCCAGCATCTCCAATTTCAGCTCTGGGCAACGGGAAAAGCCACATTTCCTTTTTTTTTTTTAAAAATAAAAAACAGCTCTCCATCGTCTCCCTGGGATGCAGCCAGCAGGCTGTGAGCAAACATCCCACCTGGACAAACGGAGGCAACGTCCTCCTGCATTAACCACCTGCTTTGACTTTTCCTTCAGGCAATCCCCCTGCCAACAAGTCACCCAACACAGGGGAGCGCCGGGCTCCAGCTCCTACCTGGGCCAGCCCCAGGACACCCCGCAGCGCCCGCCGCACGTCCCCCAGCTCAGCGCGCCCCATCGTCTGCTTGTCCTTCAGCTCGCCCAGGTAGTCCAGGCTCCGCTGCCCGCAGTCCCGGCACGTCTCCGTCAGCCCTGGGGAGAGGACAGGTCAGTGGCGGGCCCCTCGCTGTGCAGGGATGTCCCACGTCCACCCGAAGAAGGGTCCAGCACCAAAACCAGCACCAAAACCCAACCCCCACGAGCACAACCCCACCCGGAGCATCCGCTGCATCCACTCACGGTCGGCGTGGTCGGTGGGAGCCAGGTGGGACGTGGCGCTGCCGTTCACGATGGTGTCGGCTGTTAGGTGTGCGAAGAGAGCCAGAGCCCCCACCAGTGCCGCAGCATCTGCCAGCAGGAGAATAGGGTCAGGCACAGCCGGCCCAGGGCACCGACACCCCCCTCAAAGGCATCCGAGGGTCAGAACAAGGGCTTGGAGAGGTTGGTGTTGACCCCTCCAGCTTGCAGGTGGCTCCTCAAATGAGCACGTGGGGACCCATCAGCTCCAGCCCCTGTGTCCTCTCCCCGCCACAGGTAGTGAATGCTTGCTGACAGCCCCAAAACGGCCAGGGGCTGCTGGATATATAAAAATTAAAGCAACATTCAAGCGATGCTGCCGGTCCCGAGCCCCAGGTACCTGCCATGGAGGCCACGTACTGCGCGTGCCCGCTCTCCAGAGCATCCGTGGACTCCAGCGCCGCCTCTGCACGGCTGAGCAGGTAATCTGCAAGGAATTTAGCTTCGTTAGGATCACAGAATGGTTTGGGTTGGAAGGAACCCTTAAAGACCAGTTCTGGGAGAGCTAAAAATTCCCTCCCTGGAAGTCAGACCCCAAACTCCTCAGGCTTAACGTTTGGTGGGAGAGGATGCCTGGGGGATGCCACGTTACCTGTCTCGGGGGGAGAGGGGGCTGCGGGGCGTACCTGGGGAGCTAGTGCAGCGGACATGCAGCGGGTCGTCCAGCTTGGCCACCGCGTCGCGGAGGATGCCCTCGGCCTCCCGCACCGCCTCCTGCAGGATGCTGAACTGCTCGTCCAGCAGCTTCTGCTGCAGGCTCTGCTCCTGGTTGCTCTGCGGGGTGGGAGGGAGGCGTGGGCTCGCGGCCGGGGCACAGGGACCCCGTCACCAAGAGCCCCTTTTGTAGTTTTAGAGTCCAGCATCCCGTTACTGGTGGTGCAAATCACATCTGTCTGGCACCAGCTTGGCTGAGCCCCCACGTGCTCAGCACCCTCCCCAAAACCGAGCGAGGGGCGCAGCCCCGTACCTTCTCCAGCAGCTTGCCCTGCAGCTCGCAGATCTCCCTGCTGGCCTTGTCGGCCTCCTGGCTCAGCTGCAGCTCCTTCTCCTGGACAAGGCTGCGAGTGGAGAGCAGCTCGCGCTCCTTCTCGCTCACTGAGCGCCTCAGCTGCTCCTTCTCAGCCTGCAGGGTCTCCACCTGGGTGCTGAGCTCCGTGCCTGCCTGCCAGTAGGGCCAGGAGACCCCTGTCACCCACCGGCCGTCACCCCATGGTTACAAAGAGGGGGCTGAGAACATGTTCAGCTCATGACACACATTGAGGGACCCCGGCGAGCTTGCTCTTGGGCTCAGCGGGGATTTGGGTGCTCCCCGGGTACCTGCTTGGCGTGGCTGAGCGAGCACTGCACCTGGTCCAGCTCGTCCCGCCGGGCGTCCAGCTCCCGCCGCAGCTGCTCCATCTGCACACTCTGGTCCTCCAGCTGCAACCAAAAACCCACGCCAGGGCTCAGTGGAAACGAGCCTGGTGGCGGTTTGTGGGAGAAGAATGGTGTCTGGGGGTCTTGGGATGGGGGGGGGGTCTCCTGAAAAGGGCTCATTTTCCCAGGGCAGGAGTTTGAGGAGCAACCCCCAGGTTGCTGGAATGAAAACACCCGAACCCAGCGGTTTGGAGCGCAGCATTTTCTTGGGGGAAGAAATGGCAGAAGCGGGCAAGAGGTGAACAAAGCACGCATTAAATAACACCCTGATGAAGAGCCGGGGCAGCTCCTTCCCTCCTGGACCAGGCACTGCCCCCAACCACCCCCCCACCCGCCACGTGCCCCGGGCTGCGATGGGCTCCGTGCCTGGCCGGGGCAGGACCCGTGGCCCCACGGGCTCGCTCACCTTCATCTCTGCTTCCCGCTTGACCTGCTCAACCTGAAACTCCAGCTGCTCCTTGACTCGCGCCACCTCCTCCTGGCTCTGCTGCGTCACCGTCAGCTGCTTGGCCGTGTCAGCGTTCTGCGCGGGGACACGGGGCTCTTTCGGAGAGCTGACCCTCGCCACAAAACCACCTCCACCCTCCCTCTGCCCAAATGCTGCATGGGGCAATAGGGGCGATGCCTTTTTCATGGCATCCAAAGTGTTGGCTGGTGGTGGACACGAATTTAAGGGATGCTTGGGGGGCTCTGAGTGCAAGAGGATGGGATCGATGCAGGGTTGGGCTGTACGGACACAGTGACGGGGACAAAGGCAGCATCTGGTCCTTGTAGACAGTGGCGTTACCTTCCTCAGGAGCTCAGCGTGGGTGTTGATGAGCTCGCTGTGCTTCTCCTTCAGCTTCGTGTAGCGAATCTCGGTGGCGTTGGCTTTCTCTGGAGGGGGTGAGAACACATCAGCGCCCGCCGCAGGGGCTTCCCGCAGCCGACGGGTGCTGCTGGGCGAAGCAGCTGCCCTGCACCTACTTTCTGCCTCGGCGCAGAGCCGCAGGGACCGGTCGCTGTCCTGCTTCACCTGCTGCAGCCTCTCCAGCTCGTCCCGGAGCTGCTCGTTGTCCACCAGCGCCTTCTGCTTCTGCTTGCGCTGCTCCTCCACCTCGCCCTCCAGGCTGTTCACCTGCGCCTTGAGCTGCGTGATGTACCGCTGCGCCTGCGGGGTCAAACGGTGCTCGGGTGCTGCCCCGAGGGGGTGCCAGCACCCACCCTACCCCACAAAACCTCCACCCAGGTGCCCAGCTGCAGTTTGGGCAAAGCAGCTGCGAGATGCCCCAGGAAAGTCTCCTTTTAGCACCTAAAATTGTCCTCTGTCCTGTCTGCTTCCCTGGGAGCTGGGTGCTGGCACTGGGAGAGGTCCCAAAACAGGGTGCCAGGACCCTGTGCCCCAATCCTGCCACATCCCATCTGGGTTTCCCCACTACAGCGCTGAAAAACAGCTGCTCCCCCGCCCAGCTTTACCTCCAGCTTAATCTTCTCCATCTCCGCGCGGAGCGTGTCCACCTCCTTCTTCAGGCTCTCGATCTGCGCGTCCCTGTCATCCCGAATGCCGTTGGGTGGCCCGAAGGTTTGCTGAAATATATCCGAGGTGATCTGGGGAGGACAGAGGGCGTCAGGCTGAGTCCTTGCCCCCCACCACGGGTCTCTGTCCCCCCCATCCCCGTGCCCCTACCTGGGGCTCTGTGGTGGAAGCTGTGCTGATCTCGATGAGGTTCTCTGGCTCCTCGTCCTCGGGGGCTTCCTCGGGGATGACAACCACCGGCTTCACGTGCTCTGCCAGTGCGGACGCCCGCAAGAAATTTGGGGGGTTCTGTGGGGACAAGAAGTCACGGTGACACCTCCGTGGCTTTTGGGGAGCGCCACGGGGAGGGAGGCAGCCCCCCACTGCCACGATGTACCGGCATGTCCCTCTGCAGCATCGCCAGACCCCCTGGCTGTGGGGACACCCCCGTGCACCCTAAAAACCCTCTCAAACCATCACATGCTGAAACCCTGCCGTACCTCCGGCAGCCGGGGGATCTGGATGAGCCGCTTGAAATACAGCATGTCGGAGGCTTTCTTAAAGAAGCTTTTGAGGCTGGAGGGGGGAGGAAAGAAAAACGGCTTGAAGGGGATGCGGGGAGGCTTGGAGGGACCCCAGTGCCCTGTGTCAGCCCCGGGTACCTGCGAAACTGCTCATGGAAGCGGTCGCGGTGGCCCTGCAGCGTGTCGGCTGGCAGACCTGTGGTGATGGGAAGGAGACAGCAGTGACTGCAAATTCTGCCCCACTCAGGCTGTGAATTTATTCCCACGTGCCCACATCCCTCCAGCCACAAAGGCCAGGCGGGACCGGGACGGGCACGGGGCATCCCCGGGTGACTGGGGTGGCAGGGACGGGGGATGCAGCGAGGGGAACCGTGGGGTGTGGGGACTCACAGGAGTGCAGCTTGAACATGAGCTTGACGGCGTAGTGGTAGAGGTGGCTGCAGTCCTGGATCACCTGGATGAGGGGGGCCAGGCGGCACTGCACCGCCGACATCTGCGAGAGCGCCATGGAGGTGTTGAGCTGCCGGAAAACTGGAGGGGAGAGCACGGTGAGGCGCCGCGGACGTGTTTGCAGAGCCACCTGGCTCTGGCTGGCTCGGCTTGATCATTAACCATGACAGCTGTGGCTTTGCCAACCACCGTCCCGTCCTGCTGAGCGGGGAACAACCCCGCTCCCCGAGCAAGAAAAACACCCACAGGGACCTAGGTGGCAGAAGCAATGGGGGCTCAGCTCTGCCACAGATATCCCCGACCCCAGATAGGAGGAATTTAACCCAGGATGATAAATGGGCAGGACAGCTGCCATCGGTAACCGCCGCCGCAAGGGGTGGCCAGGAAAGGTGATGGTTTTTGCCCTGCTCTGTTTAATCCTGCAAAGAGCCAGGGCAGGATCCGAGGGCAGGGGATGGCCCCGCTGTCACCGCAGCCTCGCCCGCCCCGGGACAGAAATGGATCCCTTCCCCTGGCAGAAATCCAGCCAGCGTATCGACTGACTTCTTCCCCGCTCAGCTTTGAAATATTTATGAATATAAATGCTCCGTATAACTGGGTCAGGAGGAGATGCGGATGGCTAACGAAGCCTGGAGCGCAGCCCCTCCGCTGCGCCCCATTTTCCAGGGCAGCATCGTGCTCCTGACGTGTGATGGAGGGGAAGAAACCGCCGCATTTTTAAGCCATCTCAAAATTCCTGGAGAATGAGGAAAGGGAAGCAAACACGGGCAGGGGCCACCAGCCCTGCTGGAGGTATTTCAACACGAGGAAATGAATATTTATAAAGGAACACAGCCCCTGTCCTCTGCTTTGGGGGGTGGAAAGGATTTGGGTAATGCACACAATTAACACCATTGCGCTGAAAAGGCATAAAAAGGCATTTCAGAGCAGCGCTGTGCAACACTTCGCGCTGCTCAGGTGTGCTAAAAATAACCACATTTCTGAAATATTTTCCTACAACTGCCTCTACAGAACAGCGACAGGAAAACCAGCTGAGAAACTCTCCCCAAAGTCTCCAGGAAGAGGAGGAGAAAGAGGAGGAGGAGGAGAAAGGACCCAAACTGGAACTTGCTTCCTGACCAAAGAGCGAAACTATTGCTCAAGAGCCCCGGGGCGGCCGGGAAGGACCTGCCTCCTCCTCACCTGACTCTGACAGCTTCAGCTCGCAGTCCAGGTAGTCAAACAGCTCCACCGTCAGCTGGAAGCTGCCAAAAAAAAAAAAAAACGGGTCACTGTGCAGCATGGATAGCGTCGCTCCAGCTGTTTATGCTTGCTACAGGTGCTCCTACAGGACGCTGCTTTTCCAGGCTGCATTTCCTCCCGCTGAGTCCTTTTTTTCCCCCACCTCCCCTCTGATTTACAAGACTTTGGCGTGTTTGCTCCCTGTGTTTACACTGTGTCTCAGTGCTCTGGGAGAAACCAGGCACCGCTGAACCCTGGCAGACCAGGAGTGATTTAAAAACGCCACCGGCTGCCTTTAACAGGGCCGTTTTGTTAGCAGGGTGCCCCCACCCGGGCAGCACACTGCTCCCACAAGGACACTCACATGTTATTCACATCCGTCCCCGCCGTCTTTTCCAGCACCTCATCCGACACTTCGAGGCCCGGGGGGAACTCGTGGTGCTTTGTAAAAGGAAAAAAAAAAAAAAAACAGCTGTTGCTGCTAATATTTTTGCCAGTGCAGCACGTGCCCCTGCAAACCCTGCTGGGTACCCCAGCAAGGAGGGAGCTCTGGGGTGCAGACGCTGCGGAGGGTCTCACCTTGGCGTGGAAGGAGATCTTGGTGAGGAGGAGCCGCGTGTAGATGCTCACCAGCTGCCCGTAGCGGTCGTGCAAATGGCCCTGCCGGAGACATGAGGGGAAAATTGGGGTATCTGGAGTGATGCAGAAAACCACCTGCCACCCACAGCAGCCCCACAGCTCTCGCCCTCTCCCACCTGCCCATCGCTGCACGCACACCCACCGCCCAGCAGGTTATTTCAGCTGGTGGCTTGTTTTCCCCATGTATGTGATGCTTTTTGGCCCTTCCATCCCCTGCGGGTTCTCGGGGCTCAGCCCCCACCCAAATCCCTTCCCCAGGGAAGTCCCAGCCCTGCTGAGACCCGGCGCCCACCCACAAGCCCCCAGCAAGGCACCGACCTCCGATCTCCCCGGCTTTGCCACTTACCCACAGGTCTCCCACCCCGCGGATGTTGCTGCGGTACCGCTGGCAGTCCTGGAGGACCTAGGGGCAGAAGTGGGAGTAGTGGCACGGGGATCCGGCCCCTCTCAGCAAAGCTCAAAGTTCAACCCCAAACGCCAGAGGCTGGGGAGGTTTCAGGGCTGTGAGCTAACGGGGTGCTTTGCCAAGGGACACAACGCGCTTCCCCCGAAAGAGACCGAGCTGGCGGGAGGGCTGTTTGGGAGGGGACACTCACGTTGGGGTGGCCATCGCGCAGGACTTTGTGCAGGACGTGGCAGAACTTCCAGCTCAGGATGGAGCTGCTGGGCAGGGGCAGCCCGATGGCGTAGGACCAGAAGGTGAAGGCCCCCTTCTCGTGGTGCGTCCCCAGGATGATCCCTTCCCGGCAGTCAAGGCCAACCGGACACACACGCACGTGAGGCTGCAGGGGGACGCGCTGCGGGCTCAGAGCTCACCACGGGCTCAGAGGACACCGGCATGGAGCTGTGCCCACAGACGAGCCCCTGTTTATTTCTCCTGGCTGTGGGTCCACCAGGGCCCCCTGTGTTTTCTTGCCACGAGCATTTGAAATCATCCCGTGGAGTATTTCCCTCCTTTGCATTTTCACTGACGGAGGGATCTCCACCCCAGCCACCCCAGCCAAGCTGTCCCACACCCCAAACCTCCTGCAGGACGAAACCCTCCTGCCCAGGCACCACACTTCTCAAAGGCATCAGGTCTCCTCTGGGGACGAGGCTGGAGCTCGTCCCTGGTGGGACACCACCAAGCAGCTGAGGAAAAGGATACGGCGCACATGTTTCTCCTTCACCGGTGCCTCTTGCGTATTTATGGCCTTGCTGATGCTGATGGCCTGCGGGAGGAGGAGAGATGGGCTGTCAGCAGCAAACCTCGGGGCCACCCCGTCCCCAACCCGCGTCCCCCCCAACCCAAGAGCCGGCTGCGCTGCCAGCTGGGAACGGCCCAACCACCCGGGGCTTTTGGGGACTACTCTGAATTTTACAGCACGTTTGTCACTTCGAAACCCTTCGTGACACGCAAACCCAGGCTTTTTTTATCCCTGAACAAAGCAGCCTGTTGGAAGCCCTCCCCGTTCCCCGTCGGCGCACGGCTGGCAGCTCGACAAGAGCCGCTGGTACCCTCGGCTGGCCTGGTAAACACACGGCATTTTTGGAGCCTGAACTCAGCGACCCGCAAGTGGTAGAGCACGACAGCGAGATGCCAAATTCTCGGGTTGTTTGTGTAATCACAAGAAGCCTTTGAACCGGGTGTTTTTCCACGGCTTTGATGGCAGGCCCCGCGGGCGAGCGGCTCCGGGAAAACGCAGCCCCCGAGCAAGGAGGGAGCAGGAGCAGTGAGGTTAATGGGGAGGAGTGCCACACGCCGCCCTTATCAGGATGATTATCTATATACTAATGGATTTAATCACACTTCAAATTATGGTTTTGTCCCAAAAATAGGAGCCAGCTGCACCTCTCAGCTCATGCCAGGCTCCAAAACCGAGCTGCTGGAAACCACGAGGATTTTTCCCCGTCCCAGGCTCGGCTGAGCTGGGCTGCTCCGCCCTGGCACGAGCGCTGGGGCCATGCCTGCGTCTGTGAGCCCTTTGTCACCGGTGCCTCCGCGGAGGAAAAACCAAGTGGCCAGGAAGGCAGGAAGCAAGCGCGCCGTTGGCGCTCGTGGCGGAAGAGAAACGCAGTCCCTCCCTGTACACAAGCCATAAAACCTGATCCAGCCTTACCTCCCGGCAGCACGCAGGGCTCCCGACACCGGCCCCGGGTTTGTGTCACCTGGCGTTCTGCACGGTGAGAGGAGCTCACGCACGAGGAACCCGGTGCCCTGAGCTCCAGCACGCCGCTGTCCCGTCAAACGTCAGCCGGGACCAGAAACTCACGGAGCTGATCCCCCCATGGGCATTAACCGCGCTCCTCGTACCAGCATTTTGGGGCCGAGCAGCCCTCAGGACAGAGGTGCATGCTCAGGGGCTCGCATCACCACCGCCCAGCCACAGGGGTGATGCGTTTACGCCCCAAATTGCCCAAAGTGAGCCCAAAACGGCTGTGCCTCCCCAGCGAGGCTTTGCTGGCCGCAGGGCGAGCTGGGCACGACGGCAGCAAAACCACCCCGCAGCGATTTGGCTTTGCTTGCGCTCGGGGAAGCCCTGGCGGTCCCCTGCCATGCGGGTCAGTAAAGCAGCAGCGGAGTTAAGCCGGCGACTTGATGCAATCCTCTTAACCCCGAAGGTTAACGAGCCCCAAGGCTCCTAACGAGCCCCTAAGGGTGGTTTATTGCATCTTATCGAGGCGCTCTGCACAGGGGCCCTGCAGCACAGCTCGGCCCAAATCACCAGCAGGAGCCAGGCTCAGCCTCGATCCCCACAGGGCCGGGACAAGGGAAACACCACCAGGGGATGATCCGTCCCAGGGGACAGGAGCTCATCCACCCACGTCTGCCCAGCAGGACAGGCTGGGACCAGCCTGCCTGTCCCAAAACCAGACCACAGCCCCACCACAGGTGGTTTTATTGCCTTCGTTGCCCGTGAGCCCGGGGGCTGCTGGAGAGGCTGGTTTCTTACTCAGTGATTCGGTGCTGAGGGCTGAACTGAGCTGATTTACATCCGGAGCAGGTGAGCAGCCCCCAGCCCACCTTCACCACTGCTCTGATGGGAAACGCCGCATCCAGCTTGGTCCCAGCTAAACCAAGGTAGCACCAAAACGATGCCACTGCCCGGGGACAGCAGCTTGGACGCGCTTCTCCTGCCTCCCCGGGCTGGCCAGGAGCTCCCCAAAAAAGTGGTTCAAAACAGAGACACCTGGAGATGGACACGTCCTGGTTGTGAGCGTGGGTGCACAAAGAGCCTGGCCGAAACCTTTATGCAACCTGCCAACGATTTCCCCATCACCACCACAGCGCTGATAGCTAGGGGGGGGGTCAGACCCCGAAACCTGCCCACCTGCAGGCCCTGGGAACCCACACGGGCACAGCCCGAACACCTTACTCACAGCCCTCACGTACCAAGCTGGTGACTAAAGCCGGGATCAAAGCGCCCAAATGAAGGAGCGCAGTTTACATCCACCCTTTCTTTCCAGGCTGTTTTTAATTACAGCATGATCCTCCCCGCCCACGGCTCCCCCGAGCCCCGGCATCCTGCGGTGCTGCAATCCCCACCCGGCAGGTGGATGCCAGGTCCCGACACCACAGCGGGGAGCGATTTTTGGCAGCAGGGCAATTTTTGGCAGCAGGATGTCAGGCTGGAAACTTCCCCTGGGGCGACCCGGGGGCTGCTGGATCAGCCGAGCTGCAGATCCTCTCCGGAGCTCCTTTCCTAATACTTCTGCTCCCCAAATCATACCAGAAAAGTACCGCTCAGAAGCCATGTGTGCTATACACCTCATGGATGCTTAGCTGGTTGGATTTTTACCTTCTGGCACGTGTTTAGAAGCAAAAAGTTGGGCACAGAAAAGCACAAGTTTTGCTTCCGATGACATTGCAGCGGGAGGGCCCAGCGGGGACAGCAGGGTCCCAGCTCCCACACGCAGCCGCTCTGAGGGGGACACCTTCACCGAGACCTCAAAAAGCATTTCCAGGAAAAGTGTGTGGCCTCCACACTGCCCACGAGCGCCAGGCTCACACCAGGGCCAGCAACGCCACCTGCACCAGCGGCGCGGGGCAGAGGCGATGGGGCAGCGCTCGGTTTCAGCCTCCCGGTGCCGCAGCATCGTGGGGACGTGAAATCCGCCGTGCCACCAGCCTCAACCGCCCGGTGGCCATCCCCGCGGCTATAATTAGATGGAAGAGGCAGATCGATACCCCCGTAAGGATGTTGGAAAGGCTCTGCTTAGGACGAAGCTTTTGTAGGACGTTTCGCAGCGTCCAACGTAAGCAGCTCTGCCCAAGGCGTGCAAGCGAAGTTGCATCTGCGCGGGGACGCGGCGTGCTCGTACGATGTGACTTTGCTCGTGTGCCGTGGGCCAAGGGAAGGGAAAGGGCTGGAAGGAGAGAGGAGGGACGCGCTCCTGCCCAGCCGGCACAGGCTGCCCTTGGGTGCACGAGGCAGCGCTCACACCGCGGTTATTTATCAGCGCTGCCCGGTGGGGCGATGGAAGGAGACAGGTCCCGCAGGAACAGGACTTGCAGGTTTTCCCGTGTTGCTCCCCAAACCCAACAATCGCCACTTCCTCACCCAGCGTGGCCGAGCGGCCCCGTGATGGCACAACACCCGAAACCGGCACCTGCTCTCGGTGGGGCTCTCCGGGACCAAACCAAACCAGCCCGGGGGCCGGGGCAGGGGGGGCGACGCGGGGGTGGAAAGGGGAGAACAAACCCGTGCTGAAGCCCGGTGCCCACGGGGGAGGACGCGGCAGCGAGGACGGACGGACGGACGGACGGACGGACGGACAGCGGGTCCCCAAAGCCCGGTGGCCTCCAGTCTCCCCCCACCCACCCCCGGCCAGGCCCCTTGTGCAGCGCCGCTGCCCCACGGAGCGGGCCGGTCCCGCAGCGCCCCCGCCGAGCCCCGAGCCCCGAGCCGCCGCCGCCGCCGCGGGGACCGGGACCGGATCCCCGGGATCCCCGGTCCTCCCCCCCCCAACCCCTTCCGCCTCCCTCGCCTGGTTCTTGTCGAACTGCTCCCGCTCCGCCTCCAGGCTGTGCCCCGCTCGGCGGCTCAGCACCCGCGCCGGGACGCTCTTGATGCTGTTCATGGCGGGCCGCGCTCCGCGCACCGGGCTCCGCGCACCGCGCACCGGGCACCGAGCGAGCGGCGCCGCCCGCGGCTCCTCCCGGCCGCGCACCGCGCCCGGCCCCACGGCGCCCCTGGCGGCCGCCACCCGCCCGTGCTCGGCCCCACGCGGCCCCACGCGGCCTCACGCGGTCCCGAACAGCCCCACACGGCCTCACGCGGTCCTACGGTCTCATATGGCCCCACACGGTCTCATATGGCCCCACACGGCCACGTCGCCCTCGCCTCGCGGCCTTGGAGGCTTCTGCCCCGACGCCCTGACCAAGCTCTCCTATTTGCTTCACCTCATGAGTCAGCCCCTTCACAGAAGAATCGTAGAATCACTAAGGTTGGAAAAGGCCTTCAAGATCATCTGGTCTAACCGTCCCCCTAACACCAATGTCACCCGCTGAAGCATGTCCCCAAGCACCACGTCCAACCTCTCCATGAACACCCCCAGGGATGGTGACTCTACCACCTCTCTGGGCAACCCATCCCAATGCCTGACCGCTCTTTCTGAGAAGAAATGTCTCCTCATTTCCAACCTGAACCTCCCCTGGTGCAACGTGAGGCCTTTCCCTCTAGTCCTCCCACAAGTAATCTGCGACAAGAGGCCGACCCCTAGCTCCCCACACCTTCCTTTCAGGCAGCTGCAGAGAGCAATAAGGTCTCCCCTGAGCCTCCTCCAGACTAAACACCCCTAGCTCCCTCAGCCGCTCCTCACAGGACTTGTGTTCCAGGCCCTTCACCACCTTTGCAGCCCTTCTTTACCCTTCCCTAAACCCCGCCACACATTTCAGGGACTCGGTTTCATCACTGCCCACGTCTCAGCCTTCCATTCAGAACGGCCAAGCAGCAGAGGGCTCGTCCACCCCTGTGGAAAGCTGCAGTTGAACAGGAGCTTTGTTTTCTTTAATAATAATTCAGTATGAGAGTACAATAGCAAAGGCGCTCCCTGGAGTATTTGTAATGCTTCCAGAAATAAGGCAGCCAAGTTTGATACAGCTTGAGTTTCAATGCAAGCTCCAGAGTGCAGTAGATAATACAGCTGGTTTGTAAGTCACTTAATGCCTGAATAAATTTGCCCCAATATTCCACTTCTTCCCATTCCGGAACAAGCCCCACGCATGCTGGAAAAGCAACTGCGAACCAGGGCACGCGGGTGCTGTGGGAGGGTTGTGCTTTCCACAGGCAGGAACTCAACAGGAAAATACAGCAACAGAAATCTAGGGCAGCCCCAACAAGAAATCCTATGGCTCTTCTGATCCTTGTTATATCACTTGAGCTCACTTTTCCACTCCGATCTTAATGCCAGCAGCTGAGCATTTTAAATTCACAAGAGGGTTCGGTACGGTTGCCTGCTAACACAGTGCATTTAAGCCTGAAAGCGCAGCTCATGCTAGGAAGTTGCAAGAATTTCTCTTGGGTTTGACTTTGACTTGGCCAGTGGGGTGGCAGCTGGACAGCTAGCGGGTGAGCATCGTGCTACTGCTGTCAGAGACATTTTCTGGGGAATTTTTGTCATACCCATAGCATTACATTTTGAAGACTGAGCCTAGAAATTTTCTCTGCAGGTACAGGAATCAAATGTGCTTTAAAGGCTTGTGGAAAATAGCCTTTGTCTCCTGAAAAAAAGAAGCAAGAGACTCCCTCCGATTGTAATGCTTGTAGGCAGAGGAGGGAAAGTTTGCAGGACGGCAGCTGTGACCGGAATTGTTCAACTAATTTTGAGGCCATTAGTATGGGATGGAAAGCAGGCTGTCATTTAGGTAATTAAAGAGAAAGCGGAGAATTATGTGAAAGTTAACAAGGGGAAACCATGGTGCAAGTGTTTCATTTCACTGCAATTAATTCGTGGCAGTGGATGGGGCCAGAGACTCCCCTCGCTCAGCTGCCCCCACACAGTGAAAGCGCTGGCACTGTGCACAAGGACATGGACTTGGCAGAGGTGCCCCAGGCTGCTCGCAAGCCACACGTGGCTGAGTGGCCACCCAAAGCCTGCCCTGCGCTCGTGTTTCTGGCCCTTGGTGTCGCGTGTCCCGGAGAATCGTCATAAATTAAGTACCGAATGTGCTGGACAGCATGTGAAATATGCAAGAAGGATGTAAGAAAAGAATCTGTTTTATTAGCTTATTTGACCTTTTCATTAAAAAAAGTTCAAACTGAAAATTAAATGTCTCGCTCAGTAGTCAAAGATAAAAAGAGTTTAAATGCTAAAAAGCCAGTCACATTGTGGTTAGCCGTTGCCATACAGTGCTAAAGCAGTCCACACAAACACCTGATCTTGCTGTAAGCTTTTGTTAGAATAAATAGCTGCTGACTGGGGAAGAGTTGTTTTGCCCACCTTGTGGGTGACAGCTGTCCAATTTCAACAATGTAGGAGGCATTTCCTGGTTACGACACTAATTGGGAACTTCCTATAAACATTATTCATCTCTCTACACGGCCAGAAGTTCAGAACAAAAACAATAAACTAACAAAAATGAATGCTTGGCTGTGTCATACTCTAAAATTATTTCTGAACCACCATAAAAAAGGTAAGAAAAATAGTTGCTGTGTGGTAACAATTACACATTGAAGATTCTTAAAAAAACAAGCCAGTATTTAACCTGACCTCACAGCTATAAAAAAGAGTTTTGTTTACCTTGGCATAATTCTCATGTTTTATTTCAAGTTGAAATGTATTCCAGCGGAGTCACATCTTTTGCCACTTGTGAGTCTTTCAAACACTCATAGAACTATGGAAAAAAAAGTTAGGTAACTTTCCACTGTAGGTGATGGCCTGGTGATCTTCAGTTCTCAAAAATAATTCTATAATGGAAATGTCTTCATCCATTGCAGAAAATTAAAGATTTGTATTACAAGACAGAAGGCTTTTATTTCCTCTGAGATACATTAAGCAATCACATATATGTCAATTTACTATATACATTTTCATACTGAAGACAGACCAAAAACTACAGTAAAAATATAAAGAGGAGACAGATTTGTAAACAAAGCGCTTCACAGAAGGACAACAGTCTCAGGGATACCACTGGCGTGTTATGAAATAAACTGTTTCCATTTTGTTTTGCAAAAAGGATTGATCTTTGTGCCCTTGGCCTGCTACTGAGTCACAGTTTACAAGCAGTGGCACACGCTACGCTGTCCAAAACCAAACAGGTCCTTTTTCCCAACCCCTTCCTCCTTTGCGCGGCTCTTCAGATCTCCCCAACTCAGTTTCTCTCTAAAGAGAAAATGACTAACTGATGAAAACAGCTAAATCACTGTCAGCAGGAAATTAACGTAATGGTTAGCACTGCACCTGCCATCAGGTGATTTAAAAGCGATCAAAAAAATAAATTCCATCACTTTTCAACATGAAATTACATGAATATGTTAGTTACTTCTAAACCTGCAAAAGCTGCTTTGTTTTTAACTGATCACAGTTGATTCAATGCCTTTTATTAAGAGAAAAAAATTAAGATTTTTTCAGCAGCCAGTGACTTGCAGAGTCACTAAACCTGGTCATGGATTTACAGTGAATTGTGGGTACGTTTGTTCCATCAGTTCTTTCTCACTTGAAGCAAATGAGATTATTTCTGTAGGCTAAGCATGTGCTTACCGCTTTGCTGCATCAGCACGGTGCTCAGCAATTTTGGGGATTTGCTCCTGAAACTTTTTAACATCAGTGGTTTCAGGATGCGAGTCACAGCGCCGGTTTCGATCTACAAACCCTCCTGCTTCTTTTAGCTTGGGGCTTATCTTTATAGGAAAAGAAGAGATCTCTACACAGGAATATTACAGCACAGTGAGGCAGGGCATTCCAGCTACTCAGCATCCATTTCCTCTGAGAGCCCCATTAGCGTGCAGTAAGCAGACCCGACTCACTTTGAGAGAAGACTCAGTGTCTCTGCGCTTAATGCAAAGCGTACCTGCCGAAACAGCAGAACGTCGGGGTGCTGTAAACCAACACCACTCCCCAGGGGCACGAGAGGTTCAGCTCCACAGAGGAAACACAGACCAGGGAGTGCAGTTTGAATATACCGAGAAAAGAACTGAGCTCTCCACTGGACCAAAATTGTGTAAGAGCATCCCCAGTGTCCCCATGAAGAACCAGTACAAGAAAGCCAGTGCCACACAGCTTCCCACTCCAGCTTGCAGTGTAATAATTCCCCCTTGCAGACACGCTCATGGGTTGTGTCAGCACTGGATGATTTCCTTTTTGCTATATTTTTCCCCCATTGTTGCTAGCTGTTACTCAGTTTCATGTGCTTTTCTGTATTTTAACCATATCTGGTTACCCTTTTGTCCTCAGAACCAGACGACACGGTGCCTATTGCAAGCATCCAACTCACATTGGTAGAACAAATAATCAGACAGTGAGAAATTTCCTGATTTAAAAAAAGGAAAAACAATCTGGTATGGGCAAGGTTGCTTTTTTTTTTTTATATATTCTGAAACAGCTCTACTCAATACATTCTACTTTTGGAGCTCTGAGCCCTGGAACAATATGCTAAAACAGCCCTTGGCCGTGGCATTGAAAAACACTTCCCAATCTCTTATTCAACAATGTTCATATCCTTGATCCTGTTATCTGTAACACACAGAAGGACTCCAACTACAATAAGCTGTGTGCAGGTACAACAAAGGCTGCAGGCTCAGGAACAGACCTGCAAGATCTGACAGCCCAGACTTTTTCTGAGCAGGAAGCGTTAGAAACATGCTTGAGAGAAGTTTAATTATTTGACTAAAGGAATTACTGGTTGCCTTAGTATCTGTTTGCTGCTACAGTACTCTCAAGAGTTTTATCGGAAATGCATTCAGAGCAGTGCACTTAGAGTCTTGTGCCAGGCTCATCTCAGAAGCCCTTAGACTTGTATTAATATTGCAGATGCATTTATAATGAGAACAAACAAAAATAAATCAAGTGAGGGAAAAAAAAAAGAAAAGCATACTCACAAAATATCATAGAGAAAAGAACGGGAGCTTAGCACCTCTTTCTTCTGCACCAGATAACTGCGTCCTGTGAAGAGTCTCTGCAAGTTCTGTTGTCTATATTGTAATGCAAAAACACTACATGGAAATCAAGGAACTCAGACAATAAGAATTACAGAGGTCCCAGATTCAAACCGGCAGGCAGCAATGGTACACTTTTTATTTCCCTCCTCTTCTCCCCCCTCCCCCAAAGAGGGCACAGAATTCATCAGACACGAATTCCCACTGATTAAATTTTAAGGGTTATTTTTTACATGCATCGTGTTTTAAAGAGCAGTTTAAAACAGCCTCAGGTAGACCTGGTTTTAAGCACAGATTAGTTAGCCTGCATAGATTAACCAGAACACGCTTGACAAGTTTTTGCCCAGAACTGCTCTGAAAGTAGATCAAAGTTCTACAGATGTGGTGCAGAAGCTACCCTTGCCAGCAAATATGAGCGTGCTTTATTTTCTACCCGCCGAAGCAACAGCCATTCCAAAGGAGAAGCCAATTCCCAAGCTCAAAAACGCAGTGTCAGGTTGTAAAGCAGAGTCGTGCTCTCGCCTAAAGGACGGCCGAGCTGTGGCATGCCAATCAGAGCAGGAGCCAGACATCTGATGGGGCTGGGCAAGAGCCACAAGCAACTACTGTTTTGCAGAGGGCTTTTCAGGAATCCATCCCACAAGACAGTCTTTGCAAAGGACTTCACTGTTGCCGTCTTTCAGGCTGAATGAAATCCTGCAGAGGAACTTCTGAACAAAATATCCTTTCAGTTTATGCAAATGCTGGCACACAACCTTTATCCGCTGTCAGTCGGTCCCAGCACAACTAAGGTTTTTTGGTTCTGAATGTTATCAGAATTACTTTTGTTTGTCTGGTACCTACAGGAACATTGTTCTGGTCAAGTTCATCTAAGGCCTTACCGAGTGCAACGTTTTTAGGGAGAGGTAATACTTCCAGAGGAAAGCACAGATGAAGTTTCAGCATGCAACTTTCTCATTAGGAGCCCAAATTCTCCCTTTGTGATACATATCAACACAGGTTTACTCAGTCCTAGTGACAAGTGATACAATCTCCTTTGTTACAAATCTTGTCAAACAAAGCAGAAATTCTTAAGGCTATTTATGAAAACAAACAAGAGCCCCCTTCTCCAATTACTCCTGTAGCTCACATACTCAGGACAGAAACTTCCTATCAGAGTTCATGTTCATAAAATGCATTGCTGTGACAGCTATTATACGGGTTCTTTGCCCCTTCAGTATGCTCTCTGACCCTGGAATGAAAGAACTAAAACTATTAACCCACAAAAATTCAAAGGTTATTTACACTGAGAGTCAGGCTTAAATTCAGACACAAAACTATTCTATGTATCGCCATTTCCTGTACTGTCCTCCTTTCCACAAATATAGCCAGCATAATAAACCAGTTCTGGGTGCAAGTCATACTTGTGCTTGCTTTTTTCTAGACCTCCTACAGCTTGCTCCAAAATGCCTTCTTTCTTCCATCTGCTTAGACACATGCAAAAGTCAAATCCTGTCACGACCTTGAGGAGCCATAAAGAATCCTATAAAAAAAATCCAAGCTTTTCATGCGAAGGCATGCAGGCGTTTTCTCTACTGCAAAGCACGAGGAGGATATTGGTTATAATGCTGTCACCCAGGTCAAGCACAGTGTTCACAGTGACTCTTCCCAGCCACCTAAATCTGGTCACAGAAGAGCAATAAATACCGTATTAATGCTGCTGCTGTTCGGACTGCAGTGAGGGCTCATGCGGAGGAGAGTGCTAAGCTCCAGATCAGCAACCATCTGTTGAGACTCGGCCAAGGCACGCTGCAGCTTACTTGTGGGGTAACAGGCATCCTGGAGGAGACAGAAAGCGAGCCACAGTTATGAAATCATCTCTCTAGAATAGGCTGAAGAGTTATAACAGCAAGAATCATCACTTCCATTTTAAAATGCCTCAGTTCAAAATCAGTCACAATTCCCCATAAAATTAATAAAACACATTCTGCAATAAAGTACTGACTTTGTTGATGGTAGGATTGCAGCATCTATTTTTTGGCTCAATCACTGAAAGGTTACCGATGTCCAGAGGGGAGTTTGCATCAGAGAACTTCTCACATCTTTGAGGTCTGTCTCCTTTCTGGGTGGAAGTCAAACAACGGGGAGAATCCAAGTGAAAAGAATTCAGATCCACATCTTCTTCACTGTTAAAAAAAAATTAAAAATAAGATATTGCCAGAAACAGCATCACCATTCTTTTTAAACTTGCAAAGAAAAATAAAGGGACAAAAAATATTTACGGGCCCGGACCCAAGAAAACCAAACGTGTGAGATTGCTCTGTTCCTCAGAGTTGTTCCCATGTTTGACATCTTCACTAGATGAGCTTCGGTCTCTGAGGACAAGGGTTTGACATTCAACCAGTTTCAAGAACAAAGATATTGCCGTGTGCTAGAATATGTATTTAATATCACAAAGAGCATACAAAAGGCAGTATCTACTTCCTCCCAGTACTCTGGTGGTACTCCTCTCATACACTACTCCTTTTTTCTTCTTCTTTTTTTGAAATCACCATTTAGGCAAATTAATATTTGTAGGTATACTTTTTCAAGAGAATCTCAGACATTTAAAGCCATTATCTCATTTTGGAGATCATGGGAGAGCTTTCCCAAAGAGGCTTTATTATATTTATTTATAAATACAGGAGGAAACAGTACATTTAAAGTTCAGTTTGGGTAAACTGCGATTAAACCCAAAACTCATTTGCCTAACTACGATTTCAGAGTGGAGTTGAAGCACACAAGCTATTGGCATGCATCTTCCCCTAGGTTTTAAAGCAAAACAAAATATTAATTTAGCACTGGGTGTATCTGAGTATATTTAGGAGTATCTGAAAAGCAATTTAAATGTCAATAAAAGCAACAAATCAGGCCCAGAACATTATTACTGTCCCAACACTGACTTATAAATATCACAAGCTTGCCCTGATAGGGTCCGTAACCCTTAACATGCATGTATGAGGACTGAAACTTTCTCACAATTTTCCCCTACTAAAAGTTAACTTGATTCAAGCCTAACCTTCAGAAAAACAGTTCTCAATTTCAGTGGCTTAACTCAGAATTTTATCAGAACGTACCACATCCCTCTGCCAGCTCCAGCAACAACCGATCACAAATCAAGCCTAGAACTAACAAAGGCTGCAGCATGTTAGAAACTGTTTTGGCTCATCTGCTCAAGCAGTACGGGAACCCAGCAGCAGCCCAAATATACGTAAGAAATTTTTCCCTGAAATCACCTGGCCCCCGCACTGAACGCAGTCTGCAGCTTGTTCAAAGACGTGCCCTGGATTCTGCTAGCAGGTTCAAGCTCTGCAGTGCATTTCATCTTCAGCTGCTATTTCCGCTTCATAAAGTTTTCAAAAAGTAAATAAAACGGCAACCATCTCCCCAAATAAAACATTTCCATATTCCTCGCTCTTCTGAGCAAAACATGACTGCTAGCACTGCCTGAATCAGTTAGTTAAATACACATCCATTAAAGAAAAGACTGTTTGCAAATTTCCAATGTTTGGTGAAGTATTCTTTAGATACTTGTTTGGCTTCCATACCTGGCAAGGCTGCTACAAAATGTTTATTTTTAAATGCCACTCAACCTAAGAAAAAGCCCTTGTGAGAGATGCCAGCTGAGAACTGTATGCTGTGTCTCGTTCCACTTCTCTTGTAAAACACGGGGATACAATAGGCTTTTAAGAAAGAGGAGCTCATGTTTGCGAGCTTCTGACAAGAGCAGGCTCTGGAGAGCTGTGACAGAACAAGCTGCAGCTCCTCGCAGCAGGGCACAGAGGTAAGGCAGTGAGCACAGCCAGGTCTGAAGAACTGCACAGGCTGGGAGGGAGCGGGGAGAAACGGGTTGGATTTTGAGGCAGGGAGCTGGCTCAAGAAACGGGTGGCTTAGTCCTGCAGAGGCACACCGAACAAGTAACTGCTGTCTTTAAAAACAGAACTGAGATAAACATCCCAAGCCAGTAAATGTTGGTCCAACGTAAATGGAGTCACTTAAGCCAGAGCACACAGAAAGGACTCCTGCCTTACAGTACTTCACGATCGCTCCTGCAGCTGGCTACGGTATTTGGCAGAGTTAATAGCCTGCTTGTTGGCTTGTCCAGAATTCAAGAACTCATGTCAAAAATATTTGCTGGGCTGACAGGGAGGTGCCAGCACCCTTCCCTACACACAGAATACATCATCAGCACTATGAGGCCAGCAGTGGGAAACTGGAGGATCCAGATTCAAGTCCTAGGAGGAATGTTGTGTTAAGGCATTGATGGCAGTAGCCAAACAAGATGCCCATGCTGAGGACTGCAATACTACACAGTCTCCTTCCCACTTACAGGGTGAGAGCGTATTTGGTGGCAAATCAGAATCAGCAATGGCTGGAGAGCAGGCAGGCACTGAGTCAATCCGTCTCCAATTCGCAGAGCTCCTAGGATCAAAACTTGATAGCTCAGCAAACTCCGACGGGCTAAAGCAGCCCTCCCATCCATTCTGTCTGCACTGCCAGAGTTTACTTTTTCCTTCTCCCCTAAAATCCTCTTAAGGACGAGTCAAAAAATGAAAGCAGTCTGAATGATTCAGCCTCAAAAAAGATCTGTAGGGGTGACAGTGTGTCATTTGTGCTGCCGGACAGAGTAAATACAGAAAGGTGAGGGCAGACGTAAGGGGAAGTCTTGTTTTATGACTTGTGCACAGTGGAAACTAAAAACAGCCAATACACAACGTGAAGCTCAGCTAAGCTGCGTGGAAATGTGCCAGGACAGCACTATTTTTCCAGCGGCTGCCCATTCACCTTGTTTCTGAACAGATCTGTCTCACTGCAGTAATGATTTCCATGGTATTTTTGTTTTAAAAGCAATATAGAAGAAAAGCATCGGTACAATCAGATATTTCCCTTCCATAACATTAAATTGTTTGGATATTGGGCCAGACTTGCTGGTTAAAACTCTTTTCAGGTTTAAACAGCTGTTCATTTACTGTACATGTAGCTATCAGCTGGAAAGCTACCTCTTCTTTGTCCATCTAAAAAGCAGCTATGAAGTAGCTTTGCAAAACTTCAGAAATCTTTCTTAAGCGGAGGTGCTAACTGGAAAGCCAGTCAATTTTTTGAAAGGACGAAGAGGAACCAGCACAAAAAATCCATAGAAACAGTCACAGCTCTGAATGCCCTTGCTTGTGCAGGCATAAAAACAACTTCTATAACTGCAAAGCAGCGTTTATATTTTAGACACCTTCCAGTGCCACTAAGACACTTCAGTATTTTTCTGACACTTCTCGGAATTAGAAACCTCATTCTGCTTGTCCCCAACCACACGTCCCGCTTTCCTCCCCCAGTATAAACACAGGGAGAAAGCCCCACGAACAAAGATGCTGTCCTTTAAATCTTGCCGTCTCTTTTTCTTGCCCTCAGTGAGGAAAGCAGCCTGTGCGGAAGAGCCATGTCCTACATTCTCGCCCAGCCGCTGTGTGATTTCTCAACAGAAATAACACAGTCAGTAAAACATCACACAAAATCCGGGTTTGTTTCTTGCCTTACAGTAACGTCACTGTACAAGTCCACGTCTGGTCTGAATCGGAACCCACCAGATTTACAAGCAACATCTGCGATTTCCAAAAATCAAAAGATTTTTGAAAATCTGCATTTTTCTCCTCAACTGGTTTATTTGGTGAGTTATGTAGCATAAAAATAGAATAATGATACCTTAGAGCTATTTTAACTTATTTTAAATTTGCCACTTTTCAAGTTGGTCTAATTTTAAGACAGCAGTTACTTTAAACATCCCCTGAAATAATACAAATTACTGAGAGTTTGTCCACAACTCTAGTTTGTCCCTGTCTATTTCTTAAATGTAACAAGTACGTAACCTTTTTGAACTGGCATATTTCATCTCTTCTGCAGTCTTGAGACAGTTGCAATCTTTTCTCTGCAATTTACTTCCATTTCCTTTTATAGGTTTGAAAATCTTCAGCCATTCTGGATCTGATATTGGCTTCCACCTTGCCTCTTTTTTAATGATGATGTTACTACTAAAGGAATCAGATTCAGATGTGTGAATCGCAACAGAAGTCTCTTTGCTTTTTTGGCCAAACAGAATTCCAGTTCTCTCTTCCCAGGTTTTATTTTCATTATCAGCTTTGTCAGATGTGGCTTTCTGGATCAAGGTATTTTGCGAATCTACACAAGAAGTGATGTTAAGCCAGTATTCAGGTGACGATGACTCAAAAGTTTGCTGGTCTCTGCTTTCCACTTCATTCTCCGAGATTTCCCTGTTTCTCAACAGCCTCGTGTTGTTTGCCTCATAAAATAGCTTGCTGTCTAGCTCATCAGAGCTTGATGCAACATCCTGCTTTTCTTCTTCTTCCATTGCCAAGCCTTTCACAACTTTTTGACACCGATTTAAGTGTGCTGATGTAGTTTTCTCCAAGCCTGATGCATCCAGTAACAGTCTATTATCTACTTCACAGATCTCAGAGGTGTTTTCTACCCTGCTTTTCAGAACTTGTGCAGTTCCATGATCCTCGTGTACCCTGTGGGTACCGTCAGTCCTAACTGACTCTGTTTGGCTGTTACTTTCAGGAGCAGGGAATACCGTACCTATGCTACAGTGGTGTGAAAAAGAAACCATCAGAAGCAGTGTATTTAAAGAGCATACGTAACTACTCTGGATAAAGCTATACATTAACTAGAGGCTGTAGCCATGGTTCTGCAGTGGCTTATATACTAACAAACAGCTGCATCCTGCCAAAACCCAACAGAAGCGTGCCCATATTTGACCATGTTACTTTGTAAAAAGAGTTTGAGAGTTCCTTCATGTTTTATCCAACTGATAATTTCGTTTGAACTTTCAGGGTGTGCACCAATTTCCAAATCTGAAAGCAAATTGAACTTTGTTTTTCAAATGTGGAATAGCGGGCCAGATTAACAGCCGTACCACCAGAATACTCCAGTTTTTAAAAAAGATCAGGAACTTTCTGACCTCCATATAATGCTTCATTCTGTGACTGATACTCATGGTGTCCTGACAACGTAAAACAGCTATCTGACAACTGCACTGGATATCTGTGGTCAAGTCCAGCAAAGCCATCTTGACACAGCACACATCTATTTCAGAATGCCAATTGTGGCTCAGCAGTGAAGTTTCTTGGAGAGTAAAGTAGTACATATACATATAAAAAAGAAAAAAAAGATTTCTATACCTCCTTTCATATGCCACCTTTTCATGCTTTTGCCTTAATTCCTGAGAGTTCTCCAAGCTGACATGAAGAAACTGCAAGTCACGCTGCTGTTTTACATAGATCTGCTTAAAGATAGCGAGGCACATTAATGAAGTTCTGGAATGCAAGAACGCTGCTGTCAGGCACTAACACACTGCTTGTCTTCTAAATATATCCTCAAAATATTTTTATAAACTTTTTTTTTTAATATATATGCAGGTTTTGTTGTTGTTATTTTGTGCGTTTGTTTTTAAACAAACCATTTTCATCTATCTGTAGTCAAACTATTGTCAAAGCCATCCAAATCTAAGGGGCTCTCTCTCCATGCATTTACGAAAACATTTTTCTGAAATAAACAGTATTTTTTATTACAGGACTGGAGTGGTCTTCTACAACTGAACCACAATGAACCAAAAATACAGTATCATTGCTGCTATTCAGTACTCAGCATAAGTTGTTATTATGTTGTTCAAAGCAAAATTACAGGACAAGGAATGATGACTGCAGTTTTGGTTTTCACTGCGCGGAATATTTCGTATAGCTAACTTGAAAGATAACACACTGATCAATTATTTCCAATAAAAAAAAAAAATCGAACATGCCTTGGAAACCTCAAATAAGTGCAGGTGAAAACACTAGTTTTAAGCAAGCTCCCTTGAAGCAAGCTCTTTTGGTACACCCTGCCCCTTTATGCTGCAGGAGTTGACCTTGAGCACACGTGAGCCAGCACACCCAACTCCCACTGCCTTTCAGATGACTTCGGAGCATAGCACCTTCTGGTTATACACACACTGATGAACTGTTACCTCATCAGGGTGCTGCGGGGATGTTTACTCATTGCAGAACTAAGTAGATACAACTACACAATAGAGGCCAAAAGCCTGTGTAAATACAAAAAAAAAAATCAACATTTCGTAGTGATCTCAACAAGGCAGCAACAGCAAATTTGATTTTTTTTTTCTTTCTTATTTAAGAACAGACAGTTTTAACTTTCATACTGTTCTACGAAAATCTGATGTTACTGAAAAACATCTTTATAATCTAAGAGTAGAAACACAATTAGTGTCATACCTGTTGCAAACTTGATAGTTCTGTGTCAGTCCGTACTTGTTTAGACTTGGCAAACTGAAGAAGTTGATCCTTTCTCTTTGCTTTCTCAACTGTTTCAAAACATATTATACAGTTTTCAAATTACTTACTTTAAGTGAATAGACACAAATCAAGTAAATTTGTTTATGCATGTCTGTAGCAGTAGAAACAAGTACCTAAACAAAATAAAAGCATTTTCTTAAGATCAACAGGATCTCTTTTCCCTCTGAACAAAAACATAACAAGTTGTCTCACAGATTTATTAAGTATTTTCTTTGGGCTTTTCACGTAAACCAGCATCTAGTTTTACTAGTAGCAATATTCTACTTCATTGATTGATATATTTTACTTTTCCATGTTTACATTCTTTCATGGAAAAGAAGTTCAGTAATTAATTCTAAAACATGCCTTGTACAGGTAAGTGCTGGGAAATACTGAGTACCAAAGTACCAAACTGAATTTGTGAACATATTGCTGCTTCAACAACACCTGCTTGCTGCCCACAGGAGGGAGTGAACGGGCTAGTAATTTCATGTGGCCTAAGCTCTAGATTTTGCATGTTGCATCTTTTCAGTAGATCACCAAGTTCTATGCAACCTAAGTCAGAAGGAAGAACACCACCCCCATTTATTGTATTAATACCACGAGAGACATGAAAGTCTCAAAAATTCTCGAGGGAATCCTCTGAACCATTTACTCCACACATCATCACATTGGTGAACTTTGTGCTTTTACAACGTTTTATAAACTGTCTCTGCAGAAGTCCTAGATACTGCTTTCACAGAATAACACACAGGGGCATATACCTTTATTAAATGTCAAGAAAGCTGCCTCCCTCAGATTCCAGCGAACTGCTGTCGTCTAGAAGGTTCTGATCTGTTGAAAGCTGAGGCTTGAAAAGCCAACTGCCAGCACTTACCATTAAGTGCAAGCTCATTCTTCAAGGAGACATTTTCTTGTTTGAGGTGAATGATTTCTTCCTGCTGCTTATCATTTTCTTTCATCTTTTCACAGAGGTCATCTTTAAAACAAAACATAGTATTTCCCAGAATGAAAAGGAATCACGCTGGTCCATACTAAATTAGGTGCCTGGTATAAACATTTACCTTTCAGCTTATCTGTTTCAAGTATTAGTTCTCTCAGTCTCAGTCTGAGGTCCTGCTTTTCTTTGTTGAGACTGAATTCTTCTGCCTTTGCTGCACGCAGTGCACTCTCCAGCTTTAATTTAGATGTAACCTCAGTAATGTAATCAGTTGTTTCAAGTATAGCCTCTCCCTGAAATATGAAATAGAACGTATTCCTGATTATTGTTTTACCTTCACGTATGGATCTTGACAAAACAACAGTATGCCTTACTGTAGTAGGTACTGTAGTAGGTGTAGTTACTTCACAAATTTCCTTCTAGGTTTTTGAGGGGAAAAAAAAAAAATCAAATCCAGGAAACATGCCTTTTTATGGAAATAAACCAGTTTATTGTTTGTTGACCACTTTTTCCTTCTCAGTCAAGCCAAAGAATTAAACAGATGTGAAATCAACACAGACTAAAACACTGTGTCAGCCACCAATAAATGCACTGCATTTTGATCACAGTTAGTGCCTGATGAGACGACAGATGTTACCTTCAGCTCAAGCTTTTTAAGAAGCTCCTGTTCTCTAGCTTGCAGCTGGCCTTTTTTAGCAGACAGTTCCAAAACTGAGCAGCGGAGAATTTGATTTTCCTCCTAGTGAACAGAAATGACAATGTCAATTTTTACTTCACTAATTCAAAGTTACTATTTTGCCAGCAAATGTACGGACAACTTTATTTAAAAATCACAAACGGCAGCAGAGGATTTGGACAAAAGAACGCTGGAATAAAAATTGTTCCCCTGCTCTTTACATCTAAACTTGCTTGTGATCAAGGGCCTTAATAGCCTGCACTCCTTAAAACTATTAGATAGATGAAAACATAGAATACTACTTTACCGTATTGGACATGGGAAAAAATTATCCCAATAAACACATCATTGCCAAGTCGCTTTAAAAAAATAATAAAATAAAAACTTATTTTCATATCCTTAAAGCAGTTACAGAATGCTAACAGTTCTTAATAGTAACCAGTGGCGTAAGTAAGACTTTCTGGAACTTCCCAGTGAAGTACCAGTACAGTTTTGGGGGTTAACATGAAGTCATGGTGCCTGAGATTTTTGGAAGCAAGTTGGTTCTGAACAACGTTCTCCAAAACTAAGCAAACAAACATCAAATTCCAAATCCTAGCTTAGGAAATAATTTTTTTCTTCCCCCCACACAATTTAGATTGATACCTTGATCTAAGATTACTGTACTAAAAGACAAATACAACTCAGGAGTCTGATAATCTGAAATATTCATTCACCAGTGAAATTCACAAGTGTCAATGGCATTCCACACATGCTTGGACTGGAAAATCAGACCATTATTCAACTCCTACCTCCAGACCCTGACAGTGAAGAGTCACGTCTGTTAGTTTTTGAGACAGCTCTTTAAACTTCTGTTGTGTAATTTCACATATTGTCTTACTGTCACTCTGCTGAGATTCTAAGAGCTTTAACTTTTTGGTTAGTGATTTTATAATGTCATTTCTCTTGTTCAGTTCATCTGAAAAAAAAAAAAAAAAGACAAGGTATTTGTGAGAAACCAGGCTAGATATTTCTGAGATTTTAATTACTGGATGGTGATTTTATGTTAATGTATGGGCAGTAGTTTAATCCTGGGTCCACAAATTAAATAAGTGTTTAGCTAAAATCATGTAATTCAGAAATGAATGTTCACTTTGCGCACTCCAAATCAGGATTCCAGTTACCTAGGTCAGACAGAACACAAACTCCATGGTGACCTCTGTGGTATGGCTGTCAAACAAGGCTGTTTGGAGCCACCAGGTGATTTGTCCAGGTGGCTCGTGGATGATATCAAAGCTCTGCAGCAGAACCTCAGGGCACAGGGCTCTGCAGACCACCAGCACACTTGCAAGTTGCTCTCTCTCACCATGGTTACTTCATCAGTTATTTTTTAGAGTCCACAGAAGCAATTTACAAATTCAAATGAAAGTGCTACATGATCAGACCATTTTAGTACCATTGTAGAAGTTTTGATCTCAGAAAGAAGACAGCTAAATGTAAGGCTGAAGTGTAGGAAATGGTTCCTTACAAGATGCAACGCTGTCATTAAGGGCTCAGAGCATCCGAACGTGCTTAAAAGACCAGGGTCCTATTCTTTACAGACAACGCTTACTGTTTAATAAGGCACATCGTTCTGCCAGAGTCAGTATTTTTTGCCGATCATCCTCCCAGGCAAGACGCTCCCTCTGATGCACGGCAACCAAGGCGTTCAGCTCCTCATCACGGTCCTTCAGTTCTGCGATTAAAGCCTGGAGCTCTCGCCTCTGTTTCTCAACGGTGCTGTTCTCAAAGCTCGGGCTGAATTTCTAGGAAAGCCAACAAGGAGGACACGCTTCGACACGAAGAACAAGCGACCCGGTTTCCTGATAACAAACTCCGGGTCGGTCGAAATTGAAGTATTTGTGTGTTAGGAACAGAGACCGCCCCTAAACGCTCCCTGCGGCTGCGGTGCCACCTGTGGGCTTTGCCCGAAGCCGTCAGCAGCACGCTGAGCGCTTCACGTTTCCAGCAGCCCCCTGCCCACGGCCCTGGTTCTCGTTTTATTTATTTATTTATTTATTTTTACCTGAGGCGAAGCGGAGCGCGGCCGGGCCGGGTTCATAGGGGCCGCTGCCAGGCGTTAGCCCGGAGCGGGCAGCAGCCGGCATGGAGCCTCGGGGGCTCCCGCTTGCTGAGGCGCCGCACGGCCACCCAGCCGCCTTCTCATCCGGCAGCCCTGCGAGAAAAGGGGGAAAAAAAGACAAAAAAAAAAAAATCAGAAAAAAACGCAAAACCCCCCTGGGGAGCCCCCCCCTCACAGGACCCTGAGGCGGCGACCCCCTCCCCTCAGGCTCCTCCCGCCCCCCCCCCCTCCAAACCCACCGGCGCCCTCGCCCTGACGTCACGGCTGCGCCCCGCCCCCGTGGCCGTTAGGCAGAAGCCCCGCCCCGGAGGGGAAGGACCGCGGGTTCGAGTCCCGCGCCCGCCAGGCGCTGTCAGCGAAGGGTAAGCGCCCCCCTCGGGTTTCGTCGTGGAACAGCTGCAGAGAGGCGGCTGTCGCGTTAATTAAATCTAATTACATCTACGGGTTTATCATCAAAAATCGCAGAGAAAAGGACTTGGCAGAGGATAATGTACACAATGGGTTTCAACTCGTATAAGTTTATAGTGGCAATTCCAAGACAACGCCAACCAGGGAGCATTCAACGTCTTTAAACGGGGCAGTGAAATACAGAGCACCAAACCTGTGCTCAGAGCTCTTTGCTAGGAGCCTGGAAGGCTGCAAAGCTTTCACTTCACTGTGCCTTCCCCGTGAACGCAGTGTGCGGAAGCAAACAAGCAGTCAGTCTTTATGCAGGTAAGTCAGAGGTATGAGTTTCTGTACATCAGATACATGCTTTAAATACTTAGCAGAAAGGGCAGCAGATGAAAAATAAACATTTAATTAAATGATTATTTTCCTATGAGCTTAGGATGGAAAGTAGCTCTACAGACCACAAACACTACTCAGTGAGGAACAGTAATTTTATTTAAATCTACTTCATGCGTAAGCATGATAGAACCCCAATTTAGCTTTGGCAAATATCACAACAAAAAAAGAAGCAGCCTATACAGAACAGTGAAAATGCCAAGGATACGGGTTCTCCACAGTTTCACTGCAGAGTCAATGGATTTAGAAGCCTCACTTTGGCTACATCATTAATAACCATAAAATTAAATAAAGGTAGTCTTTCACTATCACTTCTTGACTTCTCCAAGATCTTCAATGCTGTCATCATCCACCTACGGGAAAAAAAAGCCAAAACAGGTTAAGTGTATTTCCTTATGCATCTCACTCGATATTCTTCACTGTACATGTAACGAAGTGCAGGAGAAGCACACGGTGCCATCTGAGACTCCCTGCTGTAAATACCAAGCGAGTGACACATGCCTGTATCACACAGCTGAGCCTACAAGGCTCTGCATAAGGACAAGCCTACAGAGTTATTCAGAAGGAATTCAAACCAGGAAATACCAGAACAAGGGAGAGTCAAAGAAACTGTCTGCACTTACAGCAGTGCAACCAAACCTCTCAACCATCTACACTTCAGCCCAACGCAAAATGAGTTCACCTCTTCTTCTGAAGGACATTTTTTTTTCAATATTTTAAGGTATTTTGAAAAACAGGATGGCAGCACAAGAACACTTAGGCATTCACCATTAAGAAATGGTCAGGAAGAAGCTGTAGATATTTGACAGCTCTTACTCTGATACACCTTCCTCAGTGCACTATATCCTTAAGGATTTAATGTTTCTTGGACAATGGAAGCAACATTCAGCTTCAACTTTAATCACTCCTTAACCTAATTGTTCATATGTAGGAGGAAGGGCAACAACTGGTCTTATTTTTGCACAAGTCTGTGCTACCGAAGGTGACACCCATTTTTGAAAATCACTGGAAAACTCACAGGCTACTGTGCAAAACTAGAAGTCTTACAAAAGAAATGGTTTATTACCTCAGGCCACTTCTCCTGTATTACGTCGATAATGTCATCTGTGAAATCCCCCTGAATGATTATTTCATCTTCTCCTGTTACTGAGGCACCGCAGGAAAATTTCTGAGCAAAAAACCTTTGCGCTTCCTTAAGATCGATTTCTGTTTATGGGAAAATTGGCAGTGTAAGTACAGTCATTGCCATACCAGTTTTTCCTCAAGTTTAAAACCAAAATTTAAATCTTAACTGTTGAAAGACTAGTGGTATTTTACAGTTAAAACTTTAATACGATTTCCATTGAAAGCAAAAGTCTGATACTTACATACAAAACAACTGACTTAACAAATCTAGCACTCTTTGAGGCCGAAATCACTAAAAGTCATCTGTACATTCTGTTTCTACAGGTCTAGGCTGCATGCACTCACCAAAAACACAAATGCAGATTAAAAAGCCATCCAGTTCTGAGTAACTTCTATAGTTATTTAACTATTTTTTCCCCACAGAATTGCTTCAGTATGTTTTTATTAGAAACATGTCCCAGTGATTTTTGAGATCTATTTTTTTGTGATTTATTTATTTATATTGTTGTTGTTGTTTTTTCTTGGTCCCTCAAGAAAACCAACAAAATTCTTATGCAGGAAATACGTAACATATCTCTTTAATACAACCAGGATTAAAACTTTGATAAAACCAGTGAGCCATTTGTGAAAAAAAATGTTATTACAGATATAATACGAAGTGGCTAAGATGTCTGCAGCTACGTAGGGCAGCACTGTTGGTTTAATTTGGCAATGATTTAACTGCCTCACTCAGAAGTGCACTTAATCAATTTCAAGGATGAGTTAAAAAAAAAAAAAAGTAATAGCAAATAACAGATTTACAAGTTTAAAAAAAAAAACCACAGGTAGTGACTGACAGAATTAAGCAACTTTTTGAAAGTAAGCATGTTTATCATTAAAATAACAGACTACTCTGAAGTCTAACAAGTGGGCTGCCGTGGGAAGACGCTTCAAAAAAAAGTAACCCTATTTGTTTAAGGACTTAAATCACAGAGGGAGTCATCATACCTTTGGCATACTTTGGAACTCCTAAAGCACCCTGGGAATTTTCATCTCACACCGACAGAAGCAAATCACTCAAGGTAATACAATCAAAAGAAATATCTTAAAGGTTACTTATCCAACATATGCCTAATAGCGTGCTAGATGTGAGTAGAGGTATCAGTTGCTAAATATATACATAGCAACCACACAAGGAAACTCCTTTTTTTGGATAATTGTTAAATGAGAATGAAGTAATGGTTAAATATTTCAGACAAGGTATAACAGCAGAGAATAAAAGACGGTATCCAGCCTTAAGTTAACTTAAAAAAAAAAAAAAAAGGTTGTGAAGAAATACAAACTAGAAGGGAGATAACAGAATAGACAACAAGATACTTACAGTGACGGCAAAAAGTTTCAGAATTGAAACTTTTTTACTCACAGGAAACAAGCCAAGACTCTAGGTAATATTAGGTTAAAGGCACATCTAAAAGCAACAAAATACACCTAACAAAAGTCTACTCACCAAAGGTTGCAAGGCCACATACTCTTGTGACGTATTTTTTCTTTGCTCTAGGGATTTTAGCTATTGTAACTTTTTGTGGTACAGTCTTCTTCTTCTGTTTTATCTGACCTCTTCCACCTTTAAAACAGAAGGTAAGATTACGTAATTAGTTAAATGACAAAACATTTAAAGAAAAAGACTGTAAAGTCAGATATCACCCCTGTAAACAAAGAAACCTCTCTCCCCATCTATGTATGTAAGCAAAGATACATTGCACAGAAAAGCCTTGTATTACAAAAAATAACCTATGCATGTCAAATATGCATTAAAGCCTAGCACGCACATCAGGACCCTGTTACAATGATAAAAATGGGGGCTCCCCAACACTTTACTTTGGTCTACATTTAGCCCCTTTTTCAGGGATTTTTCTTTTGTAGTAATCTTAGGAATGAATTGTTACTTTAATGTTTTTCATGAGCTTAACATCCTTACGGTTTGGGTGTGACGCAAAGCAACTTACTCGTGTCCATTCACTGAGGCCAGGAGAACCTGCCTAGTTGGGCTGCTGGGTTAAACAGCATGTTAAGTTCTAGATATTCATGCAGGACACGTATGAAACATTTTATATATATGGGTTGGTAGAAAAAAATATGCCTCAAACAGAAGCCAGCCACAGGAGTTGACTTTGTATAAACTCAAGTCACCCCAGGGTAAGTGAAGTTTTGTTCTAGAGCCTTCTCACCAGGAAAGCCAGGAATTCACCAAGAATTTATGAGCAAACTAACCCCTTGAGAATACTTTTTTTTCCCTTATTGTGCAGCACTTTCAGTTCTACATTACTATAAATTGATAGCAATTTATTGTCTTAAATTATCAGTTATCTCAAAGTTTCTTCAGTCAACAACTGCACTAAGTTTTTGCTCGTTTTCTTCACCCTCTGTTCTAGAGTATCTTGTACCATCATACTTAACACCACACCCTAAGTTACATGAAACTTGAGATTCTAGGAGAAAATCTCCAAATGATTTTAAATACTTATTTTATAACTAAAACCATACTAGCCATAGCACCCCACACAATGAAATAACGTTGAAAGGAAATGTTCTGAAGTCTCTGGAAGAAGCATCCAAGCTACAGATTCTAAGTTACTGTTGTCACCACACATATCCCACTGACACAGTAAACATAACTGTTACCAAGACACAAAAGTAAAACGTCTGCAGTGATATGTGGCTTAAAATTTGAATCCTACTGGGCTGTTAACCAGCATTTATGAAGCACTACAGAAAGCTGACAATAAGCAGGCAAATACATATTAACAACCACAGCATTCTGATTTATGATGGAACATATGTTTGTTAAACAAAAATAACTAACAATACTGGGGAGGGATGGAAGGTAAAAAAGGCAAAAGCAGCATCACGAGGCATTTCTAGAGGCAAGCAACCTTTGTTCTACTCTGCAAGCAACCTATAAGCTCACGTAAAGTAGGGTAAAAAACAGGCATTTGGGGAGGTATGCCAGATGATTTTAGGAATTGAAAGAATTACTCCCTGAATAAGTGCCATCGCAATGACGGGACAATCAGATACACAACCCAGGTCTCTACACTAACACTGCACACATCGCTGTACCAACCCTGCTACCACATACGCTTCTTCCAGTTGGTATCTTTTGCGCAGAGTCGAAGGGTAGCTAACACAACCAAAACACAAGAAAGCCATGCCTAGTCCAGGCCTACAGATGAGAAAAAGACGTCCCAAACTGTTCATGAATCAATTCCACAAACAACTATTTAGACCTTGCCTCTCTTTTGCTTCTTCTTCTCCTCCTCTTCTCCTGCAGTTCCTTGGCCTTCTCCAACCCCAGCTTCCTGTTTAGGTGAATTTTCTTACGTACATCAGAACAGAGTGGTGAGAAGAAAGAGAACAAAATTAGTGGTCAGATTACCACACGACCTTACAGAAACAGGAAGTAAGGCACAGTGACATTCTGCTAGATCCTTAAGTGGCTTGCTTTAGCACCACGGTTCCTTGACTGATGCATATTACAACCTCATTCTAGTGCTGGGATGAATTAGATCTGTGACATTCAGCTTGAGGATACAGTCAGTTTCAATACAGTCTCTGCATAATTTCCAAAAAGGGACGGAAATTAACGACAGTGTTAACATTTAAATTCTAAATCGACAGGTTCCCTATCACTAATGACCTTTCCTCCAGCAATCCACTGTTGACTGGAAAGACATAATATTGGATAAATTAACTTTGACAGGAAACAAATGCACAGATGACTGGTTACAGCAGAAACCTTAATAAAGATCAAATATCGTTTCTGAGATTTTCTGACAAACTTATTTTCACAGCATCCAAAAGCACCCTAGACTTTTGAGAAAACGGTTTAACTTTCAGACAACTGGAAGATGGGAAAGGTGAGAAATGGACAAGCTCAAAGATTCTGAATACATTTAAGTACACATATAAGCCAGAAAATGGAGAAAGATTCTTACCTACTGTAAGTTTTGCAAACTCATCTGGAAAATTCTTTTCTAACCATTGTCTGCATTTAGTCACATCAGGCATGTATTCGCAGTACTAGAGAAGAAAGGACACAGGAATGTTGTCACAAACAAATAGAGCAAAATACATTTTCTATTTAGCTCAGCCATTTCTCTTTAGGGTGACTCAATACCAACACTCTAGTAGCACGTAAGGAGCCTCATGGCATGCTAAAGATGAGAGCAGCTGAAGCACAGAGCTACCACAATTAAAAGCCAGAAAAGGTCAGAAAGAATCATCATAGAAATCATAGGACAGAAAGAAACAAAAAAATAACTCACCTCTGTTGGCAGTGAACAGACTGGAGAAAGAGGGGAGGGAAAAAAAAAGAAATTACAAAAAGTTCTCAACTTACAACCTTGGTGTTAATTCAAATTGATATTTTGAAGTTAGGGATGACTTCTTACATTGTAACTTCTGGTTATAACCTCATGCTGACTCAAAAGATTATTTTATTGATACCATTCCTCCATTTAGTCATTTGCTCACATGCTGTGTGTTAGAATAAAACTATCACAGCAAAAGCAATCAGTCAGTGAAGGAAGGGAAGAAGATAACATATAGTTCGGGGAAAAGATACAGAAAGAAACACCAGTTCTACCTGAGGCAAAAAAATATGCCTAATAAATTACCACATGATTCAGATAGCTCTCTGTTTTCCAAGAGCTACCTATGTCCCAAAGATCCGAGAAAATCTAGGCCCAAGCTCATCAAAGAAGATGGGTAACTTGTTGGATGGGCTTGACTTTAAAACACACCCAAGCCAACTGTGCAGACTCACGCACAGCACAGATTCTTTTCTAATCCCCTGCAACTGTGTTCAAGCACAATGCAAAATAAATAATCCTGACCGATATGTTTTAGATAAGTACGTTGTTTCATTTTAAAAAGTCATCTACATAGCTACAAATGTAATGAGTAAAACAGAATTGTAAACACAGTGCAACAATTACTTTATTTATTATCATACTGATGTTCAGAGACTTCGTCTGTGCTAAAGATACTAGCTTTTTACTAGCTGCAGGAATCTGCTCAGAAGTTTGTGGTCTGAGCACCATTCCCAGTAATGTAACTTTTACACGAGCCCCCCATTTTTCACCAAAAACGCTTTGGATAAAATACACCACACAAACTACTTCAGAAAGAAGCTCAGAAAGGTCACGCTGACCATGGCCTATCTTTTCAACAAAAGCTGACCAGAAGAAAATGCCCGATTCTCTCACTCGTTCCACTAGGCTGCCCTCACAAACAGCACACTGGAAGAATCGTGGCCCACTGCCCCTTCAGCACTTGCCTCCGCAGTAGAGAACCCGAAGAGGATAGTCAGCATCTGACCTGGCACCGCTCCTTACGTCTCCTTTGCAGTCAGGGACCACAGGATCAGCTACGTCTGTGGCCATGTCACAAGCCTGCGGGTCACAGAATTAAATGAATGAAATGAAACAGTTCTGTGTTATTCACATCTTTCTGTACTCAGCAAAAGCCTCGGAGACTGATAGAAGCACAAGGCCCAGAGAAAAGATGTGTGATCGTAAGAACAGCAGGAGAAATCAGGGAGTAACCATGAGGGGAAAATGGCTGCAAAAGCTTCCAAGCAGTTTGGAACTGTAGCATGCAAGGGAGAAGGCAAAGTGGCAAAAAATGTAGCGTAAAATAAAAAAAAGATGTGCAAGAAGAGCACGTGGGATTACGGAACACGCTGTTTTAAGCGAAACGTGAGGGATTATGTTAAACCGGTGGCACGCTGTGTGGAAAGGCGGAGGGACCGCCAAGAAATTAACTAAAGGGATCATTTAGATTATCGGCTGAGGAGTCCAAATCTGGTCCTGGGACACCGCCAAAGCCAACAAAACGGAAAAAGACCCCGCAAGCAAACCGCCCTCACCCCCTGCCGCACTCCGCAAGGGTTTACAAGCACGCAGCCACGGGGCTCAGGAAGAGGAATCAAGAGGCAGCAGCGCGGGGCCGGGACAGCGCTGAGGGAACAGGACCGGGGGGCGATGGGGTTCGGGTGCCGTGAGGGGCTGGGGGCCGGCGGGGGTACCTGAAGGGCCGGGAGGGCGCGGGGGCGACGGCGGGAGGGAGGGAGAAGGAAGAGGAACGGGGGGTGCGGGGATGAGGCACCGGGGACAAGGAGGAGGGCACCGCGGACCGGGAAGGGGGGGCTGAGGTAAAGCCGGGCGGCACGCACCGTTACCGGGCGGCCCCCTCAGGCCGCGGCTCCCCCTCCTCCAGCAGCGGCGGCGGCGGCTGCAGGCCCCGGGCCCCGCGCCTCCCCCGGCCCCGCCGCCGCCCTCTCGCGAGAGCCTCGGGGCGGAGCCGCTCCGTGAGGCGACCGGACCCAGCTACGGGGCGGCGGAGGGACCGAGCGGGGCCGTTTCGCGGAGCTTTCTGCCTCCCCCCCCCCCCCAAGCTCCGGGCCGCCGCCATGCCGCGCTACGCGCAGCTGGTGATGGGCCCGGCGGGCAGCGGGAAGGTGAGGGGGGCGAGGGTCGCTGAGGGGACGGGACGGGACGGGGCGGGACGGGACGGTGAGGAGGGCGCTGACGGCTCGCGTGTGCCTTGCAGAGCACGTACTGCGCCGCCATGGTGCAGCACTGCGAGGCGCTGGGCAGAGCCGTGCAGGTGGTCAACCTGGACCCGGCGGCGGAGCTGTTCGGCTACCCGGTGATGGCAGGTGAGGGGACCGGGGGTGGGGTGCTGAGGGGACCGGGGGTGGGGTGCTGAGGGGACCGGGGGGGTTCCTGAGGGGACCGGAGGGGCGGCGGGATGTGGGAACCCCTCTCGCCCCCCGAGACGCGCCGTGTGTGCCCGTCGTTGCAGATATCCGCGAGCTGATCGAGGTGGATGATGTTATGGAGGATGATTCCCTGCGCTTTGGCCCCAACGGAGGCCTGGTGTTCTGCATGGAGTACTTCGCCAATAACTTCAACTGGCTGGAGGAGAGCCTGGGGCACGTGGAGGACGACTACATACTGTTTGACTGCCCAGGTAAACACGCATCTATGTGTTAGCGTTGTGCTTTGGACGCAGCATAATGTTTTCAATATGATTTCTGTGCTGGTCATAGAATCATAGAATCATTTAGGTTGGAAAAGACCCATAAGATCACCAAGTCCAATCATCACCTAACGCTACCAAGCCCGTGACTAAACCATGTCCCTAAGCGAGACATCCACGCGTCTCTTAAATACCTCCACCACTTCCCTGGGCCAGTGCCTAACCACCCTTTCCACAAAGAAATTCTTTCTGACATCTAATCTAAACCTCCCCTGGTGCAACTTGTGTCCTATTGCTTGTCACCTGAGAAAAGAGACTGACACCTTCTTCACTGCCACCTTTTCAGGTAGTTGTAGAGAGCAATGAGGTCTTCCTTCAGCCTCCTTTTTATGTATTTTTTTGTATTATTAACAGTTGTCAGAGTTGCTTCCAGATGCTTCAGAAGTGAACTTGTCTCCATTCTAATTTGGGTGACAGCACTGACTTTTGTTAGCATCATGTAGTGTGAGAAAACTACGGTAACTACTAACTAATGCTAAGTGGAGGTTAAGGGAGGAAAAGAAAATTTTGAATTCATTTCCATTTTGCCAGTATAATTTCATCCAAATACAGGCACAGTTGTCTGAAAGATTGGGCTTTCTTTATCAGCTGTTATTCGTACTAAGTATAATGCCCATGTTTCTATAACCGATAACTGAAATGTTTCTGTTAGCTTTCCATTTCTGCATATTAATATTCTAAGCGTGTCTTAGGTCAGATCGAACTCTATACACATTTGCCAGTGATGAAACAGCTGGTGGAGCAGCTTCAGCAGTGGGAGTTCCGTGTCTGTGGAGTGTTTCTCGTTGACTCTCAATTTATGGTGGAATCTTTTAAGGTATCCATTTGAAATCTTGTAAACAATTGTAAAAGTTCATATTGATGTAGAACAAGGAATCTGATTGATTTAGGGGGCTGGGTTTGTTTAGGCCGAAGGAAGGAATGCTAAACGGGGAGATCTGATTGCTGTCTTTAGCTGCCTCAGACAAAGGTTGTAGAAAGGAAAGTTCCAGCTGGATGTAAAGGAAATACCCTGCACTGTGAGAATGGTCAGGCGGGAGCAGGGGCATAGAGACGCTGCGTAATGTAAATTTGTGGAGTTGTTCAAAACTTGAGCCCCGAGCGACCTAATCTGACTGAGAAGTTAGCTCTGCTTTGAGTGTTGGTAGGGACCAGATAACCTCTAAAAGTTTCTTCCAGCCTAAATTGTTCTGTGATTCTATGAGAGCTTTCTCAGATCCGGAGAGAGAGCATGACCCTTCCCTTATCCAGCAATAAGAATCCTGAGAAGGGCTTTGAGTTTTGTTCATGTCCTTTTCAGTGACAAATCCAGATTTAAAGCTCTGGAAACAGCTGGCAGATGGGAACCTTGGCACCTCCCTTTTCCAACAGAGATAATGACTCCCCGCTTGGCCTCGTGCCCATGTTTCATGTATTCATTCGCTAGACTTGCTGTATAGTAGATTGTGACCTGCGTGATGGTTTTGTGTTTTTCTGTACTTAACTATGTTATTTTTCATACTTCTTCAGTTTATCTCCGGAATTCTGGCAGCACTCAGTGCAATGATCTCTTTAGAGATTCCACAGATTAACATCATGACTAAAATGGATTTGTTGAGCAAGAAAGCTAAGAAGGAAATAGAAAAGTAAGTTCCAAAACATTACTTACTCTGTAGTGTGATATCTTGAGGTAAATTTCACTCAGAATTCAGTCTAATCTTTCCCCCATTTAAAATATACTCTTTTTGGAATGGTAAAAGACGGATTTGTTCTGCATCAACTGTGGTCTTTAAATGCCTGGATAGGATGTGTACAGTTTAGTCAAAGTCAAAAGGTTAGCTCCATGTGTGTACATAGCTCTAGATTTTTCTTTAAAAAATTATCTTGAATAACTTGCATCATTCTGAATGACATTCTGGGGTACTGCACCTCCTTGAAAACCTAAACTAGAGGTGATCCTAACTTGTTTTGGTACTGAACATACTGAATTACCTCTGTGTTACTTTTACATTTGTACTACAGTTTGAAAAAATAGTGTTCCCTGTGGTCTTCATCAAAGCTTTCTTAAGTATAAAAGTATATTAGCAAAAAGAAAATTTAAAAAAACAACACATTTTTTCTACTTGCAATCATAATCTGAAATTTAAAAACAATTACAAAAACTGTATTTAACAGGGGTTGTAAGTTGCCATGATAATAAGTTAGTTCATTCAGATCACAGAAGGATAGGTGGCTTTGGTAGCTGTCTAAAAGCATAGTGACTCATGCATTCTGTATGTCGGTGTTAATGATGAGTTTCTTTCTGCCAGGTACTTAGATCCGGATATGTATTCTATGATTGAAGATTCTACAAATCTACTGAAAAGCAAAATGTTTAAAAAACTGACTAAATCCATATGTGGATTGGTACGTATATTCTGATCTGGGAACTACCATTGGTTTGCAGTTTTCCTTCAAAGGGCTTTAGCAGTCTGGGCAAGGAAAATATAAGTGTAGTATAAGGCAGTGGTTTAGAGTGCTGTGAGGAGACTTAGTGCATTCTCCTTCTAATGTCTTTTCAATCCTTTCTCTAGATTGATGATTACGGTATGGTTCGATTTCTACCTTTTGATCGCTCTGATGAGGAAAGTATAAACATAGTTCTGCAGCACATAGACCTTACCATTCAGTATGGAGAAGATCTTGAATTTAAAGAACCAAAGGTAAGGTACTTCCGATGATAAGATGAAAAATAGAAGGGCTCCATAATACAAATCATGATATAAATCTTTGCCTTGTTAATAAATGATTGCCTTCATATGGTTCAAAATAAGCCATGTTTAGTCTTTTAGTGACAATGCTTATATCATCTTCATTTACTGTTACAAAAATGGGATTCTTTAATATTGTCTTGCGTGTGCAAGTACTGTTCAAATGGTTGTGTTGAAAGTAATGCTTTTGTTTTCAAAAATAATATAATCTTAACTTTTAAAGGTCAGAAAGGGCCATTAAGAGAATTAAGATCTCTTCCTGCATGTTTGTTCAAACTCCCCTAAAAAATTATGCATCTGTATCTCATGTTGTAAAGTTATTCCTAATCTATATCTGTCATACATCTATCATGTAAAATACATGAAAATACATTTCAGAAAGTTTTGCTATTTGTTTTATGGAACAATGTTAGACATTGTTCATGTGGTTTCTAAAATAAAGCATCGCAGAACAGACAATGTAAAACAGCCACTAGGGAAAAGTCAGGTTTTACCTTTTTTGTTTTCTTTCTGGCAGGAATATGAAGAAGATAAATCTGCTCTTGTGGATGAGTATTTTCAAGATCATGTAAATGAGTGAAAAATAGATGCTCAGAAAGAGGAAGAAAATACCTTGCCTGTGTGTTTAAAACAACAAAAAATCCACTGCTGTACAAATATATTTGATGTTTTATCTGTAAGATAACTAAAATTTCTACTGAGAAATGGGCTATATGTCAGTTTATATGACAGAATATTATGAACTATATTGTTGTTTTTAGTTCTTTTATAAGTACAGAAAGTTCCTGGATTCTCCTAAATGTTTCAATTTTATTTTGTTTTTATTTCTTCGCCTAAAACGTATTAGTCCAATTTATTATTTATTCAGCTACTTTCAGCTGAATTGGAGGATGTTTTTCTGCTGCTCATGTCCAAGTACCTATCAACCTTGCCTTTTCCTTAACCCGAAGGAATGTGTTTTGCTCATGGAGTCCTTGAATTAAAATATTTTCCATAGAGGTCTCATGGTTATGTAATGCTTAAATTCAGTGGATGCCTCTGTATAGGCATGACACCTCTCACTATATAGGATATATAGTTTGTGTATTAAAAATTAAGCCTGTTCCCAGAAAACCTGAACATCAGCCAAGTAATAGTTCTTCAGGATTGTGAAACATGGAGTCAAAAAACGTACTCATTTTTTAATAGTTACAGAGTGGGTTAACCTCATGATGTGGCAAGTCGTGATGCGTGTCTGGGGTTAATCCCACCACGTCGGGGCCTGATCTGGCTGAATTAAACTTTGCTGGTTTAGCTCACCTCCAGCCTGGCACATCCTAGGGCTGAGTCATTGAATCAGGGAGTGGTGTGGGTGGAAAGGGGCCCCACAGACCCAAGGCTGCCCCCCAGCCCCATCCAGCCGGGCTGGGGCATCCTTCTGACCGTGTCCTGTTCATGGCGCGTGGAAAAGAAGCCCAAGCCCTTCAGCTTCAAATCCCCCCAATTTTTCCTGCCTGACTCACGCAACGAGTCATTTATGGGTGAAATTAGACACACCGGCTCCCAGGGAGGGCCATGGGTCGCTAGTACCAGACGAACCTGGGTCTCTTCAAACGCTTCACCGCCCCAAAACCCGCCCCGGTGGGGCTGGCTCCGTGCTGCCTCACCCCGCTCCCCACCTCAGCTCCTTCCCCGGCCGGGAGCGGCGCCTCTCGGGGCGGCGCAGGCTGCGGCTTCCCCTGCTCGCACCGCCCTGCTGCCTCATTTCCTGCAGCCCCGGCGGCCGAGGAAGAGGAAGAGGAAGGCTTGCCGTGAACCCATCCCTGCCATCCACCCGCTCGGCCCCGCCGAGCTGCCCCCTGCCCTCCGAGATGCCGGTGAGGGGCGCGGGCAGCCCGCGGGAGGCCCGGCGGGGGGCGGGACGCCGGGCGCGGCCGGGCGCTGTGGGGCCGGGGCTCGGCTGTGGGGCCGGGGGTGAAAAGGGAACGGGGTCGGGTTTGAGGGGGGAACGGGGCCGTAGCCGCTGGAGCCTGGCGCTTTGGAGGGGGTTGGTGTCGGTGGGAGGCTGCTGCAAGGCCGGAGCCTTCATCTTCCTCTTTCTTCTTCCTCCCCCCGGTGGGAGGGCGGCAGCCTGCTACGGCCCCGCAAAGGCAGGGCTGCGGGGCGGGGAAGGCTTCTTAAATGGTCACTTGGTCAAAGCCAATTTTCCAGGAAGTGTCATATTCAGAGGGCTGGGGTTTTTTTACCCCGCTTACACCTGTTGTAGCACACAGAAATCTTCTTGAGCATGTATGTGATAAGCCTGATTTTAGTTATTATTATCTACTATTATTAGCTAGACGTGCAACAAAATCCCTTTCTAATGACGGAGTAACTAACTCGTTTAATGACCAATTTCGTGACCTGTGGAATGCCCCACTGCAGGGCTGCTCCTCCAGTGGAGCCCTGCAACTTGGGTTCAGGCAGCCCAGGGATGGAGCAGCGGACATGGGTTGGATGCACCAGTTTTGTCCTGTCTTCCACCACTAACATAAATGGTGTCCGGGGGGATGGTCAGCACCGGAATGGTGCTGAGATATGGGCCCAGTTAAAAAATATAAGTTGTTTGTGCAAAGAAAGGTTGCTGGAAGCACAGCTAACCAACAAAACTGACTTCGGTGAGGATACAGGAGAGAGTCGTAATCAGTCTGCGCTGCCAAGGGGATGCTGAAATGCCCGTTTTAAGTGGCGTTGATAACAAGCCTTCTCCCCTGTCTGTAGGCTTACCACTCAACTTTAATGGACTCTGATACCAAGCTAGTTGGGAACATGGCGCTGTTACCCATCAGAAGTCAGTTCAAAGGCCCAGCGCCCCGGGAAAGTAAGTTTATCTCTGAAAGCCCCTTTGCATATTGTTTGAAGTCATTTCACGGTTTGTCCCAGACCAGACCCAGTAAGAGTGAGGAGAGGAGTTGTGGCTTAGAAATGGACTGCTTTGTAGATGACGTTTTCAGATGCTGAAGTGTTACAAGCCGTAGAAAATTATCATACAATTGTTATCTGGAACAGGTCTGGCTAATTTGGTTACTTTACTAATTAAAAGGAAGCCTACAGTTACTATTTTCACACTTCCTCCAGTGTCTCAGCGTGCTTGTCAGCAGGCTCTGAGGAGGACGTGGTGGTGCAAACCCTCTCATGTCAGAGGAAGCAGAGGTTTAACTGCAGAGAACTCGCACTTTGGGGCCGAGGCTGAGGGCACTTGGCTGCTTTGAAGCTACAGGATGATGAGGAAGAAAGGCAGCACTGTAGGGTAGCAAAAACCCAAAACTTTAGTCTTGGGCATCCCAAAACTGACCACTTAAGTTACTCAACTGGTAGGAAACTGGGGAACTGCTGAACTGCTGCCCTTTGTGAAGTGAGAAGTCATGGTGGAAAGAAGAAAAGGGAGTTAAAACTCCTGCTAAGAGTAGGAAACTTAAATATTACGGTCTGAGTTCACCAGTCTTTCAGATAGCAAACACTATAGCGTAGCCCAGTTTTCTGCATTTTGTAAATGATTTTGCTTTTGCAAGAACCATTGTTTATGTACTTCAGTGAATAAAAGTTATGATCAAATGTGGTGTACTGGTACACTGTTTAACTTTGTTTTTCTTTTTTTTTTAAGCTAAGGATGTAGATATTATAGATGAAGCCATCTACTACTTCAAAGCTAATGTTTTCTTCAAAAATTATGAAATTAAGGTAATTTTTTGTGATATTGTATATACAGTAAGTCTTGGATATTTGGTGGTACAGGTATACATTTCTTTGCAGGTTAAATAGTTCTATTAGATAAGAAAACCTCCCCTTCCTCCCACTTAATTTTTTTAATTGGATAAATGTCATGAATTACAAGTTCCTCTCTGATGAGGAAATTTTTATCCCAAATGGTTTGAATTCATTCCTATTTCAAACTTTTACCAGTTCCATAAAGCATTCTGTAGTCTAACAGTGTCTGGGCTCTGTGTGCGCTCTTATTTTGCAGAATGAGGCTGACAGAACACTGATCTACGTAACTCTCTACATTTCTGAGTGCTTGAAAAAGCTGCAAAAGGTAAGCAGGGAAACAGCCTGTTCTGGGATTGTACTCAAGAGTATTTGCTGATGTTCTCCTCCTAGGGGCACAACTAACACTGCTCACCATAGTCCCAGTTGTCAGAGCCACAAATACTTGAGGCTGTGGATCTCCAAAGAGATGTTGTGATGCTCATCTTGATGAGTCTTTAAGTTTTAATGTCTGGTAAAATATTTGAGTCTAAGGCTTTTGTTTGTAAGTTTTAACCAATTGTTTGCCTGGTTCTTCCAGTGTAACTCCAAAGGCCAAGGAGAGAAAGAGATGTACACACTAGGAATCACTAACTTCCCAATCCCTGGGGAACCTGGCTTTCCACTTAATGCCATTTATGCCAAACCTACCAACAAGCAGGAGGAAGGTGAGACTAAACCAAGAACTCTGAAGGCTTCCTTTGGCACATAGTTTACCAGCTGCATTTTTGTGACTATGACTAGAAAAGTGACCCTGAAAACTGAATCTTCTGAATCTGTAGCTCTGTCTTCTGCGGGCTGCATGAGCTGGATTTTCTGACCTCAGGGGCCCAAAAACTTCCCTGGATCCATAAATTCAACAGAACAGAGCAATATGGGTCTGAGTCTTTTGCATCAACATAATTGCTAGATAAATTCTGTAACAGAGCCCAAGCCAACTTCTGCACTGGGAAAAGAGGAAGTCTACAATGATGGGCAAAGGTACCAATGAGAAAAAAATGGTTTGGATGATCCTTTTTACTGATTTTATAATTATATAAAATTATATTAACATTATATAAAATTAAATATAAAAATCCCAAGTGTGGCTGTATATTGAACGAACCAACTCAGCCAGCCAGCAAGCTGAAAGCTGTGAAAGCTCACAGTTTCCACTGTAGGCATTGATGTCCAATGCTTCCATGATAAATTCAATTTCACTTGGTGCTGTTTTGTGCTTGCGCTGTGTTTCAGAGGTGATGAGAGCCTACTTGCAGCAGCTCAGGCAAGAAACTGGTCTTCGGCTTTGTGAAAAAGTATTTGATCCTCAGAGTGACAAGCCTAGTAAGGTAAGGCTTTGGTGTGATCAACACAGATCTAATGAGAGGCTTGCTTGTTTTTTCAGAGAAGTGAAACGATGGGGTGAGTGATGAGATGTGGATAACTTTGGAGCGGGCTTCCCTGGTTTTATAAGGCTATCAGACTGCAAATTTTCAATACATTTCATCTGTAATATTGTAAGACAGCAAATGACAATTTTGGATACTTTTAAAAGCAGGATAGTAATAAGTGGTGTCTCAATCAGTTCTTCAAAGTATTGCATACTGTTGGCTAAGGAGGACTCAAGGTTTTCAGAAATCTGTGGGCATGAGAAATGCTGTTTATCTTCCTGAGTGGTTCTGATCTGTTAGCTTCCTTGAAGTAGACTGTTTTGCCTCATACCCAGATTAAAAAAATAGCCAATCAATGCATGAATTACCTCCTGGTTATATGTTTCATGTGCAAATATGACTGTTTTTAACATTGAAAGTATTTAGGCAAATTTAGTTTCAAAGGCATAGCTTTCCGATGCCTTGTTTATTATTATACTGGACTAAATATATTGGAAGAAATAGCATACACAGAATAAATAGTAAAAATAGTATTGAAATAGTAGAAAGGATAATATCCTGCTTTAATTCAGAGTCTGCAGCTCTATATTATAACTCATTGGATCCACTCCTGTCATCGTTTTCCTAAATTCCAATAGAAACCAATAGGGAAAACTGTATGTGCAAAATTGGACCCATAACATTTGTTATTTGTCAGTGGTTGAATACTTGCAAGTCACTATTTCATTTACTGCACTGAAACTGCTTTTGCATATTTTCTTATTTTGTACTTTCTTCTGCAGTGGTGGATCTGCTTCGTGAAGAGACAGTTCATGAACAAGAGTCTGTCAGGTCCTGGGCAGTGAAGAGGCAAAGCAGCAACAACATTAAGCATTTCCACAGGAACATGTGTAAAGGATTTTGCCTTTTTTTTTTTTTTTTTGGATATGTTTTGTACCAAGGAAGAATTAAGTGCTTATGAAGAAAAAAATAATCAATGAGAGGTAAAAAGAAGTTAAAGCAAAAAGAACATTGAGTACTGTAAGCAAATATTAAGCTGGTGCTTAATAAAAGATTTCTAATGTGCTGTTTCAGATGCAGGCTGCTTTATTATCAGTGGTTACAGCTAGCATTTAAAACAGGGCTTTTGTTTGAACAGGAGAAATGTGTGTGCCTGGGGGCGTATGTAATTGCTCTGCTGGCTAGAGTCTCAATATCACGTGTTAAAGTACAATGATTTTTACCTTTTTTCAATAAACTTAGCTTGTAATTAATGTGATACCTGCTTTATGTCTTATGGATAGCTTTCAAAGAAATAAAATTAAAATTTTGGTGAAAAGGCCATCATTATTGTTTAATGGTAAAGTAATCAGAAAGAAGTGAATCATTCTTATTGTAAACAAGATTAATGCAGAGGCTGTAGTCTCCAGCAGTGTCCCCGTTATTTAACATCTTCCTCTGCAGAGCAGTGCTCTGAAGATGTTTTAACGTCTTCAAAGAGTAATGTAGGCAGATTACATACACCTTAGTCCAAGGCTGCCTTTGTGATGGCAGATTTGGTCAAACATAATGAGCACATGGTAGCAGCAAAAATTGTTTTGATCACTCTGATGGCTTCCTGAAGATCTGCAAATGTGAGTTCATTTTATTTTCTAGACAGAAAATTGCAGTTGTGGCAAAACGTTGTGGCAATGCTTGTTTCATTGCCGCCGTACAGCACCACCATAACTTTGCGTTCCTTAACACTGGGCTGCTCGGCGCAGTCACTGAGAGCTGTGGTGGCCTCGAGCCGACAGCTCCTCCTGCTGTCAGTGGCAGTAATGCTTGTAGAGTAGCCACGTTTTACATTTTACACATTTTACTCCCTTTCACAGTAGGTAAGGGAGTGGAAAAAATTAAGTTGATGAAAGAAAAAACTCCCAACACAGGTTTTATCTTGTTGCTGTGTGAGGTTGACCGCTCTTGAGAGGCAGTTCCATGCCTCATAGTTAATGGTGGCTCAAGTTAAAGTGTTTTTTCTATGTCCCAGAATAAACCTGGGTTTTAAAGGGTCTTTCTTCTCAGCTGTCTATTTTTACAGGCAGAACCTCCGTCATCTCCAAGACCTGTCACACTTAGCTGCCACAGCCAATAGCTAATGAAGTTTTGGTAGAAAATTCGGTTTTGAGAGGAAAAACGGCTAGGTTTAAGAGCTCTGCAGATACAGAGTCTAAATCTTTTTACACAAAACACTGCTGAGCCGGAGAAGGTCTCCTCCAGCCCCCATGACACACTGCCAAGCCTGACATAATCCCCCTACTCCTACCACCCACCCGCCCTACAGCCGACTGAGGGAAGGCGCCGCTGCGCGGGCGGAGCTATCGGGGGGCCTTGGCCCCGCCCGCGGGCTGCCCTGCCGAGCGCCTGTCGGGCCGCGCGCCCGCCGTCAGGGCAGCGGCGGAGGCGGCGTCGCGTGAGGCCCCTGCGACGGCGCCATTTTGAAGCGGCTGTGGTGGCCCCGATCCGTTCCTCCTCTCTTTCCGGTCCCCTCCCGGCTCCCTCCCGGCTCCCTCCCGGCTCCGTTTCTCCTTGCCGTGCCCTCCCGCCGCCGTCATGAGCGTGGTGGAGCACGTCCGGGAGATGGCCTCCGCCGGGCTCCACTCGAACGTGCGGCTCCTCAGCGGGCTTCTCCTGACGATGAGCGGCAACAACCCGTGAGTGGCCCTCCCGCCGGCGGCTGAGGGGGAGGCCCGCGGGGAGCCTGCGGGCAGGGGCAGGAGGAGGAGGAGGAGGGCTCAGTGTTAGGGCTCTCCCTGCCTACAGTGGCCTCTGTGCGCCTGTATGTTATGGAGAGTTGTTTGAGCTACTAATTAACGCCAGAATCCCCTTCTGAAACCCTCACTGCTCAACATGGGAAGGTAGCACCTTTGTGAGGAGTTGTACCTGTTACCCAGGGGCCCTCCCAGTGCAGCAAGGGAGCAGCAACATTTGGAAATTGAAGGCAGACAAGCAAGCTTCACATGCTTTGGAATCTCTTTGGCTCTTTGCTGAACTTAGTCTGTTTGCATTTTTTCCTAGGGAACTGTTTTCACCATCTCAGAAATACCAACTTCTCGTATATCACGCGGATTCTCTTTTCCATGATAAGGAATATAGAAATGCTGTCAGTAAGTACACAATGGCCTTGCAGCAGAAAAAGGCTTTAAGTAAAACTTCAAAAGTAAGACCTTCTACTGGGAATGCTGCATCAACCCCCCAAAGCCAGGTATTTCAAAACTGACTAATGTGCTGCATAAAATGATCAGGCCCCCTCTGTTCAGTTAATGTTGCTGATTTAATGATGTAGTGTTAGATTGTGGATTTATCATGTCAAATAAGCCTCTTTTCTAATGGAAAGCTTAATTTGGTCTTGGAACGTGAGTTTTATATGTGCAATTCATGCTTTTTGAAGACATGAGAACCAGTCAGTTGCGTTTTTAACTTTCTTGCACTAGACTTTTCTAACGTATTTTAAACATTTTATGAGGCGACCTTATTTACGTTTCTTATGTGACTGTAAAGTGCTTAATGTTTGTGTTTTATTTCAGTGTTTACCGTCTGAAATTGAAGTGAAATATAAAATGGCTGAATGCTATACAATGCTGAAGCAAGATAAAGATGCCATTGCTATTCTGGATGGGATTCCTTCCAGACAGAGAACCCCAAAGGTTTGTTCTGGCAGATGTTTGTCACAAGTCCTTGGTCGGTGTATTTCTAATCCTTAGGCCAGTAAAGCAATGTAGTCTCTGAGTATAATAGAGCTTGAAATCTGTATCATCCATCCATCGTCCATTCTTTCTTGGATGTTGTTATGAGTAGTTTTCATAGGGCAAAGAGCGATTACTCTCAACAAATGTGTGTCACTTCTACCAGGAAAAAAAGTTTATATGATTGTAAGCTGTTCAATTACGGCAAGTTAGCGAGTGAGTGCGAGATATCTGAATAATTTGCTCTGGTTTTGAAGTGGGGCTCTAAAAGTGAGAGCCAAGTACAGGTTTAACGTAACGTACTTTACTTTGTGGATGTAGCTAGGCAGAGTCCTAGCCTCCATGGAAGAGCTGTGTATCGCTGGACAGGAAAGGCATGCTGTCACCAGCTGGAGCTGAAGGGGATACACTTGTAGCCTAGTTACCTTGCAAGGCTGACTGTTCTGTGCTGTTTCACTGTTAGGCAGTCAACTGAACCTGCTAAACTGTGATTGTTAAAATTGAGCAAGTGTTTTAATACGTTCTTGAATCCAGAATGTGTAAGGAGTAGCACATCATTTCTTATTGTATGGTTTGAGCAATGCGAGATGCTTGAAAGGATGAAGACTTTGGCAAACAGTAGGAACACCAATGCTCCGTCTTTCCAGTTCACTACATCCTTCTTAATAACAGTTTAGATAACGCTAAATATTTAGATCCCATTGTGGACTGCAGTGCTAAATATGTTGAGTCTGTGCCTTCTGGCTCTGTTATGTCATAAGGGCTTAAAAGATAAATGCATCAACTCAATCATCTATGTTTTATCTTAAAGCAGTGTATGTGGCTTAGGCTCTGGTAATGTATAGGTGTTCTGTTTAAAGACCAAATTGCAGAGCAGAAAAAGAAGAAAAGATTAAGGAAAGAAAACTTTTAACCTATACACACTAGTAAAATGAAGTATTGTAGCAGAAAAGTAATTGGGCTGCGTAGAGCTCAAATCATTTCTGTTCTTTCATCAATCATGACTTTAATCATAAGCTAAATGGAAACTTTCTCTGCCTTCCTAAACTCTTTAAAACTTCAGTTGATCAGAGACGTATACTGAAAGTTAATGTAATGGGTATACAGGTCCTTCTCGGCATCATACGTAAAATACTTGCCCATTTTTTGACATCATGTATGCAAAATACTGAGATTTCAGGATGTATTATGTCAATACCGAAGAATACAAATTTTATATTTGGGCTCAGAATAATCAATTTTAATTTTATAGTATATGGTATGTTATAGTGATCTCAGAAGAAAAGCTGGCAATTATAACTTCTACCCAGAACAGGAGGGAGGGAGCAATGCTTGAAGGCAAAGTTGTGACCTATTCTTAGTGAGGATTTCTCCTTTCTCATACCTGACTCTAGTGCCGTTGTGTTCCTTACAGATCAACATGATGCTGGCAAATCTGTACAAGAAAGCGGGTCAAGAACGCTCATCCGTTACAAGCTACAAAGAAGTACTGAGACAGTGCCCGTTAGCACTTGATGCCATACTAGGTAGGTTTCTCCATACTGTAAGTACTTCAGCACTAAAAAGTGTTATAATCTGAATTATCTTTAGGACTAGGTAATTGACTGCAATTTGCATATAATATATAATGCCTGTATTATGCAAATTATAAAGAACATTGTGACAAACTGCTTGTTTATGCTTGCCAGGGGATGGAGTTCCTGGTCTTGAGACAATTAATTTATATTAAAGGTAGTTTATGGTGACTGAAGTTGAATTTTATACCTTTCTGAATAGGTTTGCTCTCGCTGTCGGTGAAAGGTGCAGAAGTGGCCTCTATGACAATGAATGTAATTCAGAGTATTCCTAACTTGGACTGGCTTTCAGTGTGGATCAAGGCGTATGCTTTTGTGCATACTGGAGATAACACGAGAGCAATCAATACCATTTGGTAAGAGTTGAAAGAGCATGATGTAATCAAATAATATAAAATATTTATGTATAATTATATTAAAATGACATTGTATAAATAACAGCCGTTTCTTTTCTCTTAAAGCTCTTTAGAGAAAAAGTCATTGCTGAGGGATAATGTAGATTTACTGGGGAGCTTAGCAGACCTGTATTTCAGAGCTGGAGATAATAAGAACTCTATTCTAAAATTTGAACAAGCACAAATGCTGGATCCTTACCTAATAAAAGGTAAGAAAATCCTAAAAAAAAGTTTACTTAGTGTAATGATCTGGTGAGTAACATTGGAGTAGCAGATACACACAAACATTCAGTAGAATATTGAATATTGTTGTACCTGGCTTTCAATTCAGAATTTACACTTGGAAATTGTGTACAATGACCAGTTGCTGGTACTTGCACGGTTCATAGTAGGTGTTGGTGTTGTAAGTCATTTAAAATTAAAAGGTATCGTAGCCATTTATGTGGTTTGCCAAAGAAGCATATATTAAAAATAATTAAGTTTGTTTTTATTATTTCTTGTTGTGAATGAGCTTTCCGTTTCTTGATGACTGACCTTCAAACGTTTCGCTTCAGGAATGGATGTATATGGTTATTTATTGGCACGGGAAGGTCGACTGGAGGATGTGGAAAACTTGGGCTGCCGTCTCTTCAATATTTCTGATCAACATGCAGAGCCCTGGGTGGTGTCTGGGTAAGATGTTCTCTTTCCTTTCTTACCCTGACCCTCTCGATTTGCTGCATGAGGTAGATTACAGTTATACAGTGGATTCAGATTTTTTCGTTCAGAGGGTGCTTTTCTAACTATGTTCTGGTTTTGGGGTAACTTAGCTAGTAATAAATACTTACTTTGGTTGTTTCCAGTACGTCTAAACCTCTTTGATTTACTGTACCTGTGCAATAGCAGTGATCTATTAAATAGCTATAATGGTTAATATTCATATTGATGTTTTCTTGTTGGTTTCATTTTTTTTTAGCTTTTGAAAAGAAAAGTTTGTTTTTACCTGAACATATATTTTTAACTTGAAATCCAAGAAGCTCAACAGTTGCTTGTAATCTATTTTTTTTTTTCCCCCTCTCTCTTCTAAGCCTCTGTGAATGCATGCAGGCAGTACGTTTACAATCTGTCTTGTCTTTCCGTAGGTGTCACAGTTTCTATAGTAAACGATACTCCCGTGCCTTATATTTAGGAGCCAAAGCTATCCAGCTTAATAGTAATAGCGTTCAAGCACTGTTGCTGAAAGGAGCTGCTCTTAGGAACATGGGCCGGGTACAGGAAGCAATTATACACTTCCGTGAAGCGATACGTCTTGCGCCTTGCAGGCTGGATTGCTATGAAGGTGAGTGAAGCGAAGCTACTCAAACGTATAGCATTGGTTTGGTGGTGTGGTGGTGGTGATGATGGTTTTTGCTATTATCAAGCAAGGGAATGGACAGGAGTTGTTTTTTTTTTTCTCCTGCTGACTTTCTAGTAAATAAACTATTATTACCCCCAAAGCTATAAAGTTCTATTAAAAGTAGTTAGATGAGAGATAATAGAGAACACATGTATTTATAAGAATGATTTTCAAAAAAGATGTTTGTTTTTAAATAGTTTAATCTGGGTATAAAGAGACTTCGGTGTTTTGATCAAATCAGTTTCAGATGATGGTAATTGGATAGTTAGTTGCACTGGGAACTTCGTTTTGTCATACTGTCTCCTAAATAGGAACAAATTTATATGGTAAGTAGTTAAGGAAAATATGTTTTCAGAGGAATATGCATTTTCTTGCAGAGTTAAAAGTAATGTTAAATTTTTTTCCTTTTTCATCATCAGGTCTCATCGAATGTTACCTAGCATCTAACAGTATCCGAGAAGCTATGGTTATGGCAAATAACGTGTATAAAACTCTGGGAGCAAATGCACAGACCCTCACTCTGTTAGCAACAGTCTGTCTTGAAGACCCAGTCACACAGGAAAAAGCAAAAACATTATTGGACAAAGCGCTGACACAAAGACCTGATTACATTAAAGCTGTGGTAAAGAAAGCAGAACTTCTTAGTAAGTTCACTTTTTCCACTTAATTCATTTTCCACTTTTCTCTTTCCACTTTTCCAACTTAATACTACAAAACATAATTGATGTTTTAATTATGCAGCCTCATCAATGCGAGGAATGTGATGGTGATGTTGCAGCCTAGGGGGTTGTCAGTTCTATTCTGAAGGGAAAAGCACAAGAATTAATTGCATCTCACAACTGACATTGCAGCACTTGAAACAATTGCAGACAAAATGTTTTGACTTCAAAGTATACGTAGTCATGAGTGTAGCAGTTACTGCTTACAAAAAGTATATTGCTACTATCCTTCATGCTGTCACTTCTGAGGGAAGAAATAAGTGTGTGTTGTGATGGCTTTTACTGCGCACTCTGACTTTTATAGATTTGTCTAAACTATTAATTAAAACTGTAGTTTTGCAAATAAACAGGTAGAGAACAAAAGTATGAAGATGGAATTGCTTTGCTGAGGAACGCACTGGCTAATCAGAGTGACTGTGTTCTGCATCGAATACTCGGAGACTTTCTTGTAGCTGTCAACGAATACCAGGAAGCAATGGACCAGTACAGTATTGCCCTAAGGTAACCCAGAGACTCCAAAATTGCAGCATATTTATAAGAACCAATAATCAACTTCAAGTAAAAAGTTGAGCGTTGAGTCACTAAGTGGTTAGTGCATGCATCAGAGGTAGCTCTACATCATTCTCCCTTAAAACAGAAACATAACGCATTGTAGCCTGATAATGAATTAGTTGCTCATAAGGCTTTGAACTGAGAAGTGCAAAATTTATGGATGGTATTAACAGCAAACATGTCACCATGCATACAGCTCCTTGACTGATAAAAAGATTAAGGCATGGATTTTTTTATTTATTATTACATTGGCAACTTCAGAATCTGTTCCTTTAGAATAGAAGATGCTCTATGAGCATGAGCTATTATGTAAATTTAAATAGGTGATTCAATAAAGAACCTAAATGTTATCTTATAAAGTTATGTTAAATGTTACATATTTCGATTTCAAAAAGTTAAACTCACCTTAAATCTAGCACATTACATCCACAATAAACTCGTGTTGCGTAAATGGATCAGCTATTTTTATTTTGTAAATGATGCGTTTAGTCATAGTCATTTAAATTTTTATTACTTCCACATTGCTTTATAATTAGTGTTGTCTGAAGGAGTTGACTTAAGTTTCCTTAAAGAGTGTGATGTTTAGAGAAGTGCATTCGTGAGGCTCAAAATGGTTTTGTATAAAGATGCAATACTTGGTGTTATTGTCAGCCTGAGGTGAAGTTTACTGATTTGAAACTCTTGGTGATGCTAAACAGGAAGTGCAGAAAACAAGATGATTTTTTTTTAATGATAGCATTACAAATACAAAAAAATACTAAGTTTTAAGTCAATGCTTTCTTTTCTTTCCCTCAGTTTGGATCCAAATGATCAGAAGTCACTAGAAGGAATGCAGAAAATGGAAAAAGAGGAAAGCCCAACAGATGCAACCCAGGAAGAAGATGTGGACGATATGGAGGGAAGTGGAGAAGAGGGGGACTTGGAAGGCAGCGATAGTGAAGCAGCCCAGTGGGCAGATCAAGAACAGTGGTTTGGCATGCAGTGATGGCCTCTCTTCCTGAGGCTTGTTTTGGCACATGAACATACCACTGGGGCCATTCTTCTTTGAAGAACTTCAGCTGTGATTTTTGCAGTAACAAAGACTTTTTTTTTTAATATAGACTCTGAAACCATTTAATAGTTCTATGCATCTCAATGCCATGAAGATTCTTGATGCTGCTTATTTATTAAGTATAAGGGATTAACTGTACTGGAGGTTATTTGCAACTTTAATTTCAAAAAAATCCCTGCTAAAACTAAAAGCATTAGAATCTAAAGTGCATAATAAGCCTATTGTTTATGATGGGAACTGTCTAAATTGTGTTCAGGGCTAAGCGTGCTTGATTGATTTGTAAATACAGCTGTTTGTATTCCTTTGTGAAAAAGGTTTGTATGCTCCCTTGTTTGTATGCTACCTTTTGGGCTCACACTCCTGTTGAAGTCTGGAGGAGTTGCTTCCGTGTGGCTGAAAGCAGCACTTTTCTCTTGCTGTGTTTGTTGAATTAATTTGTCTTTTTATAAGGCATGTCTTTTTATCTCCTGTGTGCTGTAAAGGAGAAGTTTGATACGCCACGCCGCTTTGACTTAGAGGACATTTTTGTAGTTGACTGATTTCTGTGTGTACAGAATTGTACCAGTGTTGGAGAGTTACAGCAGTTTGCCCAATCCTTACTCAAGCCTATAATCACATAAAGTCTGTACATTAAAATTTATTTTTAAATGCTCTTTAGTTTTATTTCAGAATGTTACTAAATGGTTTTTCATCAGTGACTCAAAGCACTTCACATTCAGCATACAGCAATGACAATTAAAATGATATAAAAAGAATTCATCCCTTTCCACATGCATTTCTGTAAAAATGTTAAAATTATACAAGTATGTATTGTCGTGGTTTTGCCATGTTTAGATACTTCCTGTTTTTGGGAGATAATGTTTGAATTCCTGTGTTTTTTCACCTTTTAGCCAAGTTACATTGCTTCGCGTACAGATTCTCAACATTCTCTCTTCAGCATCATCTCTTCAAGGGTGAGCTTCTTCGTGTAATCCAGAAACTTTCAATTCTGTGGGCTTGATGTGTGGGAGGAGGAATTACTTTGTGCTCTTACTTTTCTTACAGCTCTGATTTCCTTAGTCTTACGAAAACATCTTTTTATCTTGACAATTTAATTCCTTTTGTATTTATTCTGTTACCACAGTTAATGCTGGAGCAGACAGACTTTATTACAAGACTAAAAAGTAGTTCTGAGTATCAGCTGGAGGAAAAATGACTATTTGGTACAAATATGTGAGATGGAAAACAAGCTTCCCCCTAATCGTGGAAGTACAATGCAGATAAGGGTAAAATTTCTTTTCCTCTGTAACGTGTACTACATGAATTAGAAAAATGCACAACAAAAAGACTAGGCAGTTATTCCTATTCTATTAGGCAGTTATTCCTAGTCTATTTTGAAAATACTTTTTTATGTCACATCTTACGAAGGAGTCTAATAGTTTATCCATTAAAAAAAAAAGAAGCAGCTGGGTGTGTGTTCTCTCTAGAATTCTGGGGGCTTTAGACTTTCCAGCATATCAAACTGAGTTATGCTTAATTGAAGAATATATGAGAAGAACAGAAAAGAACAGAATGCTGCTATCTTGGTGATTGAATTGGCATAAACTGTGACTGCTCCTTAATTAAATAAATACACCAAATGGCTGTATTTCAGTTAGAGTGAACACTTTGTTAATTGCATTCTGGTGTATGAGAGGCCTGAATCTTAGGGTTTTTTTTGTTGTTTTTTCTTTAAAAAAAAGTGTTTATACCATTGTTGTCTAATGGAAAAAAGTATACACAGACAAGCAGATTCAAAGCTTTTTTTCTTTTTTCACCTCCCTAGTGTTTTGCTCACACTCAAGGTTTCATCAAATTGGATTCTGTGTCTGAAAGTTAGGTAGGTTCATTAGCTTTCTTGTTATTTCAAACCTCCACTGTGGATGAAAGAATGGAGTTTTTAGTGTTACTAAACTGAAGAGCGGACACATTTAATTTTTGATGAGAGATGTGTATGAGGTACATGATGTAGATTTTGTGAGCTGCTTGGCCGTTTTGTTCTAATGACTCCTTGAAATATATCACTAATCACAGGTGGAGACCACTACTCTTACACGTTTTTCTGAAACAACATTTGCATAGAACAGGAAGGCTGATAACCACAGTTTTACTAAATCATTCTGTAGTGTTTTTGTAGATAATCTGATAACCTCTTCTTGTAGGATAGAGATGAAACTACAAGATAAATGAGCATGCTGTAAAGAAAACTGTGTCCTAATGTGCAGCTTTAGCAAACAAGTCCAGGTACACCAAAGAACACCTTAAGACAGCTGTCAGCATGGAATCAAATCATTGCTGCTTTATTTTTCTGAGAATTTTGCTCCTTAATGGAAGTGAAAATTCCAGTGAAAAGATGCCTGTAAGTAATGCTTCTGTAAGGACCTGATTTATTAGGGTTATATCACTTGTTTGTAGTCTTTGCTAGTAATTGTACTGTAAGAGAATAAGGAACTCTAAAATGTCCTACGTGCCAAAGCGTTTGAGATTATGTAGACAGATGTACTTAGCAGCAGCTTGAGAATTCTAAGGGGGTTCTTCTTGCCTATTAATGAGCCTTCATTAGTGCTCTACTTTTAGAATGTGATCTCAGGTTTTGCAGAAATCTTGTACTCTCAAATTTAGTTACTGGTATTCTAGTTTAGGGACTGGAACAATTAGCTTGTAATAAGTAGCTGATCTCATTCTGTCCATTAATCATGTGCTCTGCACACTAGAAGTAAAGATCGCAAAGCCAAAACCTGAAGTTCAGGCTGTGTCAAATCTGTGATGTAAGCTCCCAAAAGTGAAGCAATTTTTAGGGGAGGCAAGAAGCTGTTGCCATCCAGTTGTATTTTACAGCACTGACATGTCTGCCAGTGCTAGTCTCTGGGTTGGGTAAGGATAGAGTGACTGCTTGAAGCCCTGAGAGCTGTTTGACATTTAAATCACAGATGTCATTAACAGGTTCTTAATTCCTGACTGCTTTATGATAGGCAAGATACAGAAGTGATGTAAGGGGATGGAATTTCTTCAAATCTAAAGCCTTTACATAGACTTGGCTATGAGGTAAAAGTCTTAATTTACTGGAATCTAAAAGTATCATGCATCAATGATGTGGCTAGGAATTATCTAATATATGTTCTGTAGCAAGTGACTTGCCAGTGCTTTCTATGATGTGCTGGTAACAACTAAAATACTGGCAGTATTTAGAATTGTGATTTCCAGATCTAGAGAATCTAGGAACTGTGAAGCAGAGATAGTGAAAAGAACTGAGGACTGCTGGCCAATATAAATGTTTTTGTCTAATTGAGGTGCTTTTTCCTTTTCTGTTACTGCTGATTATGGAGAGATTTTCGATTAACTAGAGCTCTTTTTTTTTTTTTTTTTTTTTTCCCAATAACTGTCTTATTAAGCCTGTTTTTTGTAGTGATTCTTCTATCCTTACTTTTCAGGAGCTCAGTGATGTGGAAACTGATCTGTCCAAGATAGAGGCAAGGAATATTTTTTATTCAGCAAACCCTATTTCTCCATTTGGATCTCAACTGTAAGGAAATCTCAAAGGCTGTGTCGTGCTATTGTGATTTCAAGTTACACAAGTATATTGTAGCCAAATATCTTTTTAAAAAAAGCATCTATATTAATGCCAGTCTCCAGGGGGTTTAAATTTAGTGGCCTTAGGTGGGATTAAATGTAGTAAATTGATACAACTTTATGTAGTACCCAGTAAAAAGCAATTTCACTGTAGTCACTTTTGTAGTAGTTTCTTCATAGAAAGGATTCAGTGTGGGCTTAAGGAATTACTCCCTTACCAGTCATGTTCCTGTACTGCCCGCTTTGCCAGGGTAACAGTTTGAAAAGTAATCCTGTGACAAGATTCCTGAAATTCCCTCGGAAATATTCACGTTCCTCTCCCATCCTATTTTTTTTTACTTTTTATCTGCTTGCTTCGTGGCCCCACAAAAGGCTGTTTGGTTCAAGGATATTCAAGAGGAGGGGGGCTGGGAACTGTGATGCTGTTGAATTGTTGTGTTGGAGCTTTGGCCTGAGGCCCTGCTGATAATTAACAGGTTTGTGACGGTCCAGTGACCAGATCTTGGAGGGAAGGATGACAAGATAAGAAGAATACTGGTGTGGTGATGTGGAAAGGGAGAGAACTGGGCAGCTGCTGCAGTTCTGGTTGTTTTTAGAACTGGCAGACTGGTTAAGATGTCATTTGGAAGCTGGTCAGGAGGAGGCAGGGACGTACACAGAGCTGGGTGTTTGGGTGCAAAAAAAGAAGGTATTCTGATGTATTCTGGTGCAAACACAGCTTGGTGAAGAATAAACTGCTCACGTGGAGAATTTCAACATAAAAATGTCCTATATCTATATATTAAGCAAAGCTATTTGGCTAGTCCACATCGATCACTGTTGATGACAGCAAAACAGAAGGCATGATCTCTGTTTTTCACTTGCTGTCTCAAGCCTTGCGCATACTTAGCTAACATTAATGCTAATGGTTGTTTAATACTCTATATGGAATGTGCAGGGGAAGTTTCACGGTGGCGGGTCGCTGACAGATGTTTACATTGTAAAAGCCTTCATTTCAAACAGCTTCCCTGCTTCCAACGAGCTCCCGGGGGAGGCAAAGGGCTTCATAAGTTTGGAGATTCGTTTCCTTTTCCTTCTTTCTCTGTCCGCCTGTCAAAATGTTGATGCATGCAGATGGTTTGGGGATCTAACAACAGCAGTATAATTCCTGACATACACGCTTTAAAAAGGATTGAGTTTTCTACATCTGTCCCTTCACAGACAGTACCATTTCCTAAAGGACAATAGATGACATCTACTGAACTGGCTGTCCTGCTTGTGTCCTGGCTACATTATTATGTTTAACAAGTGCGTGGCCTGGCAGGAAAAAGTGACCTCGCATTCTGAAAATTTGCCTTTGGTCACTTCAGCTTGCTTCTTTTTAGCTGTCAGCTGTCTGTTTTAGAGCACGGTGAGCCTCAGAATGCCTGTCTAGAGGAAAAAGAGGGGAAAAAAGCACACATCCTGAGACTTGGACTTGACATAAATTTCTAAAATATTTACAGAGAACAGAAAGTCCAATTACATCAAAGTCGCCTGACAGGCAGGCAGCAGCAGCACACGATGCTCAGCTAATGAGGGGTTTTGGTGGCTTGGAACATCTCCCGGTTGAGCTCCCTGGGCTGGGAGGGTTTAGCAGTTGGCAGAGGTGAGATCTGTATGCTGGCATCTGATCCAAGAGCTTGGATTGATCTGGCGGCACAAAAGGCCCCGTTCCTGTGTTGGCTGGAGAGACAGCACACTGCTTGTGCATTGCTGTAAAGGTCACTAAGATGCCAGCTCTTTCCCCGAACTATTTATCAGATTTCTGTTGTTCTGCTTTTTGCCTAATGTTTATTGTCTAATATATTGTGTTCTCCCTTGATGTGTAGTATGGTTTGAAGAGCTGAAGCTGGTAACTTGGCTTCATCTTGTTGGATACTAAGTGGTTTTCCAGGAAACTTCGGCATGATGACATCAGTAGAGCAAGAACAGCAGCATGCAGATACGAATCTTCTTTACCCTGGTTGGTCTGGGTAAGCTGCAGTCCATATGGTTCTTGGAATAAATGTTTGTAAAGCCTGTCTGCTGGGAAGCCAGCGAGTATCTGCAGTCAATGACTAGGAGCTTTTCTGCCTTGGAAAATTTGATGGGCTGGTAGCCAGCGATGGTGCAGGCAGACCAAATTGGCAGATAGCCTAACCTCAGATTTTGGTTTTCCTCCTTAGGTCCACAGTGAAAGCAAGAAGGAGGCAACGTTCGCATGGATTGAGCGGGCTGTCAGTCTGGTAGACCCGAGTGACCTGGAATGCAGGCGACTTCCAAAGTGGCCCAGATCATGCAGTTCATGCCTTCTGTAAGTTCAGTTGTCTCATCTGCTGAAATATCTGTTTAATTAGGGGAAAGTTTGGCATTACTCTGAAAAATAGTAACTCCTGTGTTAGTGTAAATTCAAGCTGACCTGGATAACTGCTGGGTTCTGGTGTTGCTGCTGATTGTTGCAAGAGCAGAAACTGTGTATGGAGATGGACTTTAATGTTTCCTCAGCTCTCTAGGACAGCTTTTAATAGGCAGGCAGGAAGGTGGCTCCAGCTAACCACTGTCTGTTCTGCAGAGGATGTCACACTGCAACTCAGACAATTAGATAAGGCTGCAGGATTCTGTCAAATGTTCACTTTCCTCGCTGAAATGTTGGGCTCTGAGAAGTTTTAAGGACCTTCCACCCAGTAACACTCCAGCCCTGGAAATATCTGAGTTTTTGCAAAAGGGGTTTAACTCTTCCCGTGCTGTGCTTTGATTTCAGCTTTTGTTCTTGCTGCCTCTATTGTCTGAAAAGAGCGAATAGGAAGGAGGTTGGTGTGATCTCCCTTTGTGCTGTGATCTACCATCCATAAATCCAGAGGTTTTACATGGCGGAAGGAAGAACGTGCACCATCTGGCCTTACACGCGTGTAGAGACACAAGGGCTAACCTCACTTGCTGCTGGGCTCTTGGCCTTGGGAAGGAAACGGAGCTCCTGGGCATGCAGCCCTGGCCTGAAGGGAAACTGCTGCGGGTGAGGCTGCTCTTCCTCACCCCTGCCCCGAGGGGAGGAAAAAGCGTGTGTCCTAGTGTCCTATTTCTAACCCTGGATTAGCCCTAGTGCCAGCCCCGTGACGGCTGCTTTTTCACTAGGATGCTAGCGAGAGGAACTGAGTAGTTCTGTGGGACGTTGCCAGTGGGGCTTTCACCGAGATGGAAGTGTCCTGATGAAGACTTCAAACACAAACGGCAGCTGGTGAGGGGAGGAGACGAGCTCTTAATCCCATTATGCTTTAAAAGCAGGGCAACAGCAACTCCATTTTGTGAAAGGCTGGATGGTGTTAAGTCTTGCAGCGTACATCTGTCAGAAAAAAAGCCCTTGTGCTTCGGGCTGAGAACTGCCTAATGAGCATGTGGAACCTGATTAGCATAGGGAGAGCTAAATGCTGAACTGGTCTTACCAGTGCAGCTCCGAGCACTCACAGAAAGGCAGCATAAGGTGTCAGAGCAGTTCCAGGAAGAAAAGAGAAGTATCCCAGGGAGTCTGTGTGCTCCGGGGTCAGCGTCAACTGGAGAAAGGAATTTTCCAGGACTTTAGGTGCTTGAATTTTACTTCAACACCTTTATTATCACTGTCCCTCAACCCAAACTAAGGGAACATCTTGTTCCCCACTGCTGTGGGCAGCCACCAGCAGCACTTGCCTTCCTCTGTTTGTTCCATGCGCTGATACAGATCTAGTGCTGCGCAGTGTACACAGTCATTCTTCGGGCTAGTTTTGGCACGTTACTTGCAGCTTTTTGCTGTTTTATTGCGGAATCTGGTTGACACAATGCTGGGATGTCGGTGGAAAGGTCTGCAGTGTCGCTCTGGGAGATTCCGTAATTCCGCAAGGCAGAGAACTTGTTAAAGCAAGCTCGGGGTGCTTTGGGAACTTGGCCTTGTTTTCTGAGAGGCCAGCTGCGGTTTGCATGCATCGTCTGATGGACTGGAGATTGAGTCAATGCTGCAGCGATTTCCTTCTGGTTTTCTTTCTGATCTGTGAAACGCCTGGGAGCTGTGTTGAAGAGCAGCACGGTTTTGGCAAGCAGTCCGTACCCAGTCAGTGCTGCCTGGCAGAGGCTGAGATTTCCAGCACCTGCCGGTTGTTTTGTGAGCACGGGTGGGTGGATTCTCATGTTAGCAGTTCAGCGGAGGTACAAAGCCTCGTGGTGGATGTCGTGAGAAGAAGCTGGCAGTGTCCACAAACCCTAGGCCTAGATTTTATGATGGCACAGAATTTGGTACCTGTATCCTGAGACAGTGTGCCCAGGGCAAGGCAGCCACTGCAGGACAGGGCTAGAACTGCTGTTTGCGGTGTGGTGGGATGAGGAATACGGGGAAAGAATTCTTGGAAAACTGAGGTGTTGCACTGTGAATAGGGGCCGTTGTTGGCACAGCAGCTGCACATCAGCCTGGCTATGGACAGTGAGTTTGTTCTTCCAGGAGCAGAAAGGACACACGTTGGGGTGAGCTCAGGGGTGGGGGGAGCTTTTCTGCCTGCCCCTTTTTTGCCTGGTGAAGGTTGGTCTCAAACCTCAGCTGAAGATCTCTGCTAGTGCTCGAGTCCTGCAGGAGGGCAATGATAAGAGAAACTGACTTTTAAGTTACAAATTCTGTCTGGGGTGTCGTGCCTCACTGAATGCAGGGCAGGGCAGGAACAAGCGCAAGACCAAAGCGTCGATGTTTTGCAATCACAATGCGCTGGAGCTGTGTGACTTGGTTCTGAATGCATGAGCTGGTTGCAGCTTGATTGTTAGCCTCTGATGTTATCTCACCCCAACAGTAAAGCAGTGTTCTCTGCCTGCCTCTGTAGGAAAAATTGACTCTGCCACCTGCAAAAATAGCACGGGTTTATAGCAGCCCCGGCTTATCAGGTCTGGGGATTTTGTTGTTGTTGCTGAAGTCTATTTCAGTTGGTTATGGTAGTGCTCAGTCTCAGAGAAACACTGAGCTGGACACGCCAAGCAGCTCCTGGAGGCTGGCCATTGCTGAAGAGCAAGGCTAGAGAACTTTACCCGTCTTCTCTTAAAGCTGGTGATGTCAGCAAAATCCTGTGTTATTCCTAGGATTATGTGCAAGTGTGAGTTTGTACTGCCTCCAAAAGAACTAATTAAAAGGGAAGTTTTTGGGTGCTCTCATGATTTTGCTCATTCCCCTCAAGCTGCTCCAGGAGGCTGATGGGGATAACTCTTACCGTATGAATTTAGGTCCCTCTGTCTCTATTTAAACAAATAGCAGGGGGCTTGACCTTGTTAGGCGAATAGCTGAGCCTGCTAAACCGATGTCAGAAGGCTCCTGAGCACTCCGAGCCTGGTGAATGCCGATGACAGGCCAAGTGGGATGGTTGGAGCGGGCGCCTTGAAGCAGCAGTCTCTTGGGCTCTGCTCCTGGCAGTCGGGGCTGGTCGACCTTGTCAGGGCTGCGTGTGTGTGCGAGGAGACATCCCGCACGCCACGGGGGCACGGCAGGGCATCTCGCTCTGCCACAGAGCCCAGCCCATTTTCCTCTTGAGGTGAACTTGCAGGGTTTCCTCAGCAGCAGTAGAGCTGACCTACATTTTCCATGTCAGCCCCTGGTCGCCGCTCTCGATGCTGCCCCACTTAGCTGAGAGCTTTTCGTGCAGCGTCCCACGGGCTTTGCAGAGCCTCGGCTCTCGGCTGCAGTTAACCGCTTCTGAGGTGTCCGTGGCTGACAGCAGAACCTGAGGCCATGACTGCAATTAGATTGGTTCCCTTTGGTATTGTTTGTGCGTCTTCAGTTTGGGCATTAAACAACACAGCAGCAGGCTTGTGTTAGATTGCTGGGGAAAGAAGTTGGCCGGTGGTGAGGAAGGTACCCGGTGCTCTAGCAGAGTTGGGTTTAGAGCAGCTGAATCGTTGGGGATGAAATGTTAGAAAGCTGTCTTCAGGTGCTCAGGGCTCTGCAGGCTGAACAGAGGGTGGGATGCTCATCTTCATTCTGCAGCTTCTGCGGGCTTGGCCTGTAGTTTTTCCTGAGGCTTTTTTTCCAGAGCTGAGGTTGTGAAACAAATGTGCTTTCTCCTCTACCAAATGCTTTCCTCATTTCTCACCCACCAGCCTGGGGGTGGCTGTGGGTTTGGATCTTACGCAATCACATTCACCTCGGTGTAAAACGGGGCTGTTTTCTGCCCCCCGTACTGGAGCTTGATGTAATTTGCCTGTAATGCCTGAGGGTGCTGGGAACCATTTCTCTTCCCTCCGCAGCCGTCAGAACGGGGCCCATCCATGCGGTGCTTTGGAGCCAGGGCTGTGCAGTGAGGTGAGGAGGAGGAGGGGGGGGATGAAGCTGTTTATCTCAGCATCTCTTACCCCACATGCTCTCGCACTTGAGTACCTAGCAACCCACTGAGCTTCGCAAAGTTTTCTCTGTGTGGCTCTACTCCAGAAGTGCTGCTTGCAGTTCATTTGGGGACTAGTTATGCTTGCAGATCATAACTACAAAAATGTTTAAAGATAAGTTAAGGGTTTGGTCTCGGTTCACTCCCCAGCGCTGTGCTGTCGACGCAGAAATGCTGAAACCATCCTCGCACTGTAACTAGCCATGGCAGCAGTACGGAGTGGAAGCTGAAGCTGTTTTCTGAACAATGAATTAATTAATATAATCGCCAGTCTACATTTGGTTTCAGTGCTGTTGACAAATATTGATGCAAGTAGAAGAGGGCACCAGCTCAGCTGGGCAGCAGGAGTAACTTTTACAAGCTGTTGGTACACTGTGTGTGTGCATTCTTCCGAGAAACTGGCCTTCAGCTGCCTTTAGTCGATAGAGAGCTTTGTTTTTCTCATCGTTTCCTGAACACCAGCCTAGAGATGTTTGTTAATGGGGCAGTTTCTTCCCTAATGGGCTGAACAAATGATTTTAATAGTTTAGCTCAGGTGTCTGTGCAGTGTAACGGACAGCTGCTGTTTGTTGGCCTGTGCTGGGAGCAGCTCCGGGAGGTTATTTGGTGACAGTGCTATTGGTGTGCGCAGGAGCCGGTCTATAAATAAGGTGGAGGGAAGAGCTGCAGCTGCAGATAAAAGCTGTGCTGAACTCGGTTCTGACAGCCTTGGCCCAGAGGTTAGGAGCAGAGCTCAGCTTGCTGGGAACAACACTACCATAGTAGGAAGCAGCCTTCTCCTCCAGCCCTATGTATTAATGCAGCGCCTACCATCATATAGCGGAGCTCAGCCACGGAATTCAGCTCTAGTATTTTTAAACCTCGTGCTGTTGTGTTTGAAGGGGCTCAGACATGTCACCTAATTTGGATAACGCTGTTTGCTGGCATCACGGGCTAGTTCGAGAGGCATTACAGTTAATTTAAAACGCATTACTCCCCTTTGAAGTTGGCTGCAGTTGCATAGTTAGAGAGGCTCTGCTTGTGCCCTTACTTCCCTCCGCTTACTCCAAACAAAACGTAGCTTATGGGAGTCAGAGCAGAGCGTTACAGGACACTTGGCTAACCCAGCTTTTACCCTTCGGAGTGCTTTAGCCTTGCCTAACACTGTAACAAGGGCTCTGACGCTGTGACCTGGTGGGACCTGCACTGCTGCAGCATGCTCACCGGCAAAATTGCCTAAGTTTTGAGGAACGGAATAAGCCATGGCTAACAGAAGCAGCCATAAGCAGGCTGCTCATGGCTTGTAGCAAACGCACTCTTGGTTAACCTTCCTCTTACCTATGGAAGGGGTAGAGTCTAGCAGCTACTGAGGGCTGGGGCAATTTAGGAAATAGAGAAGGACAAAAAATAAGAGATGTAGTTGGGAAAGAAATGTTTATTTTAAGTTTCTCAGAGGGATTTACAAACAATGGAGCATTTTAAAAAAAATTGAGTGATCAAAGTACTTGACAGTGTCCCTTAAACACACACACAAGCCCCTGGACAGAGGAAGTCACACCAGCGAGGAGGTCAATACTGCTGGAAGAGCAGCTGGCATCTGCATAGTTCTAGAAGGAAAGATTGCAATGCTGTTGGTGCAAATATGTGTCATCCTGGCATTAATATGAGAGCACGCTGAAGTATGTACGCATGTACCTGCGGAAAACAAAGTGCATAAAATAACACGCAAAGTATGTATTGTAGAATAAATTTATTTACCTGATACAAATGAAACTAGGTGTGATGCTTCTTACTGTCAGCATGTAAATAGACAACTGATCTTATTTACAACTTCTAAAGGTCATACATGCAGTTGTGGTAACTGGCTAAGTCATTTGCTGCTTTCTAAATAAATGCATCACAATATTTTGTATTGCACCAACATCTGTCTTACTGCCTTAGATTTAAATAAGTTACATTACAGTGCAAAACAGGTTGATTTGCACACATGATAAAAAAATCCAAAGGTATGAACTGGAGGCTTACAGTTTAACATTCATCTGTAATCTTTTCAATGAGTTTTATAAATAGGATAGCATTGTACATAAGCTGTTATAAGTAGTATGTTTGGATGATACAATACAGAGATTTGTCTACAACCGAAGGCATGCAGTTTTGATATTGTACATTTTATAAACTGACATTTTACATACAGGAATATGGAAAATTGGCTGACAGCTCGGCGATTCTTGTTCAAAGATAAACAAACTCTTCTCCATGCTGCACAGAACCCAAACTTCTCTGGAGAGAGTTTCCAATTCTGTAACTATATTGCACATTTGTACATCTGAAGTCCTAATGGTACCACACATTTCTTCCACAGAGAACACAATGAGTTTTGTTTTTAGGGAAAGCAAAGAATCTTTACACATGATACATGCAGAAGTTTTGGTAGATGTGTTGCTAAAAACACATGCACGCAACAAAACAACCTTACATTTCTGCAAAATTGTTTAAGAAGCGATTACTCCAGTATTGCTGAAAAGGAAAGAAAGAAAAGGAAACAGTTAATAAAAGGATGAATGCAAAGTATCATTATAAAAGCAAGACTAAGATCAACAGTGACAGAAGAAAGAATGTTAAGTCTGATAACGACTGCTCTGTCATTGAAGGGACACTCTCAGGTTACTTTGTTCTTAAAGCCCAGGACACTCTGGATTATGTCTCAGCTCTTCCGATTTTAGCAGAGCTCCCTTTATCAAAGTCAGCACCTCCTCCAGAAGACCATAAATGAAAAAGAATTGAGGTATGTTTGGATAGTTTTTGCATTGCTTTGCCTGACTAGTGGTAATATTAAAAAGTAACGGGAGCCTCATCTGTCTTTCTTTCAGCTTCTCATAGTACCCAGTTTGAGCTATTTTTTTCCCCTTTAAAAAAAAAAATCTTGGTGTTCTTCTGATCAAGGCATTATAGTGCAAATTTGGCCCTGAAGTGACCTAACAATGTCCCTTTTTCAAGTTATGCAGCTTATTCTGGGAAGCAGTAGGAAAGCTCTGAAGCAGTCATTAAGCTACACAGATTAATGCATAAGCAAAGGGTAGAGTACAGTATAACTACTACTGTACTTTACCCCTAAAATGCAGCGTAAGGTTAGCCTTGGGTCTAGAAAAAGTGTACTCTGATCGCCTAAAACTAAATGGTGGCTCTTCAAAACACTGCTTAACACTAAAATTTAGGCTCTCCTGCTAAGATTTGAGAATGCGTAATATTAATGTAATTAAGGATGTAATTAGCAGAGATTAGGGAAACAGTTAATGGTTAGAAGTGCAAGAAGGTAAACAAGACAGGTGCAAGAGACAGACAACTTTGTATCAGTTTTACCTCCCTTCATCTCAGCAAATTTAACCATCTTTAAGCAGTTTACCACGTATATTCTGTGCATCAGCTGTGTTCTTCGAACAGTGACAGAGGACTGCTGTACTGCATTTTATCATCAGATTAAAAACTCATTTTCTTACCATGAGCCTTCTCCAGAACGGCCTCTCTACAACCATCAGCTTTGCAGCACTTTGAGAGACTGGTATGTATTTTTCTGCAGCTTCTTTCATACTGATGTATTTGCAGTAATGCTTTGAGAAACCAACCATGGACTAATTTTAGTGCCTGGGTACAGGCAAGAAGGAGCAGCCAGTTGTGCAGCTCAAAACCAGTACTTTGAATTGCTCCCATTTGAAAGCAGCTGGGGCACAACAAAGATAAAAGCCCTTGTCTCCATGTTGCTGGCATATGCCTGCAGCTGCCTGACCATCATCTTTGCTCTGCTTTGGACCAGCCTACAGAACACTTAATTCAGGAGGCACTGCTGTCATAGCAAAACCCACTGGTTTCCCAGCATAAGCTGGGATCCTTCCTGGTGTTTCTCACATATGGTACCATCGGGCACAATCAACGTCAATCCTACACACCCCTCACATGCTAAGAAATAAGCAGCAAGGTGTGAGGAGTTCAGAAAACCAGAGAGATGGAAAGCTCAGTGAGATGAGAGCAAAGGGAAACAAAAGGTATGAAGTTATTTTCTAGAATTAAGATGGGAAATAAAACCTGAAAGCCCACAGCAGAGCAATTTTAGGGCTGGGTGCTTGACCACAGGGGAAGAAGCACATGGTAGGTGTTGATGTTTGGCCAGTCCAGACCACACCAGGCTGGCCTACATCTTATAGTGGCAACACCTGGAGAACAGAAGCACTGAAGTCTAACAGCAGTTGCCACTGAACCAGCAATAGTTAAGTACTGATCATAGGGAACCCTATCGCTCCATTTCTGCAAAGAAGGCTAGACAGCAAGACCAGGAGACATCTAAAAATAATAAAGAAAAGCAAGGTAGATTAAGATTGCTTGGGCTCTTTAGGCATACTCTACAAAACCAGGCTCCTGAGGTTGCAGGAGCAGTCAGGAGGGATAAACGCCACTCCATTCACCCACCAGCAGTCTAGCTTTCAAAGGTAAACTCCAAGAAACAGAAGGCTGCTACTGCAAGTGAGACCCTGAGATAACTGATACGAGTGAGCCCTCAGCAAGATTTGTCTTCAACATGCACAACTGAGTGTGCCAGACAAAGATTCAACAGAAGGTGTCAAAAGACTGAATTTTAATTTATCCATTTTCCCCTTCAATGTCTTAGAGATGGGGAGAAAGGTGTTGTATAGCAGCATTATTTGGTGTAATAGACAGGAAGAGAACTGTACAAGAAGAATCGCTCACAAATATTGCCACATGGCTTAGAAAAGCCCACCAACACGGGTGCTCTAGAGGTGTACACAGAGCCATTGCTCAAAGATTCGGTGGCTGTCCCTGCCCCCTTGAAAAAATCTAGCCACAATTCTGGGAGCAGGTTTGCCAGCATTGTTTCCAACAAGTGACAGTGGACTTGGATATACATTTTGATCCCAAGGAATGCTAAATGACATGACCTGTAAGTTTCCTGTTCCAAGCCTTAAAATGCTCAGTTAGTATTCAGACAGCATCTGACTGGTGCTGGCCATCGGTTTTGTGGTATGCAAAACATCCAGGTTGGCAAAGACAGGTTCTTCTTTGCATAGAGGGCATTCGAGTGAGTTCAATGCTTACAGTTCTACAAAACACCTCTTACATCATCACGTCTATCTCCCCCTACCTGAGTCACTTCAGCATCGGTTAAAGGATATCAGCATTTACATAAACAGTGAGTATTTGCAATGCAGTGGACTTTCAAATAGGGTCTGTATTCTGAGGTTGGCATGTATATCTGAATATATCTGAAAGCTTGAAACCGAAAGGATTAATCTGTGCTCACTGGATTCCAGCTGGCACTAAAAGAGCAGAGAGGAAAATGGTAGTTAAAAGCTACGAGGAGTAAGAAAGCTATTTGAATTTGGTTATTAAAGCAGATTTCGAGCCAACACAAGATAACACAGCACCTGCTACTCAACAAAGGCATTATGACCCTAGTACAATTTTCAAAGACTATCCTGTGAAGCCAAGACTGTTCTTTTGTCTTTTTGTATGACCACTGTTCAAAGTGTTTCCATTCACTGGAAACAATAAGCTGTTTTTGCAAAGAGGAGCAGAGAAGCACCTGCACATTGAGCACTGTGTGGATTATTCCTAGAGAAGGGCTGGTGTGCTCAGAGGGGCCTCCCCCATTTCAGAGGAGGAAAAAGCCTCAGAGTAAACCAGCACCTGACCACGAGTACTAGTGTTCTGCACACTGAACATTCATATAAACACCTGTCGTTTGTCTTAAATTACAGATTTATCCAATTTTGTCTTGAACTTAAGACAAAAAAAAGCTGTAGGATCTTGGGGTACGCTAAGGCTCCTGGCTGCTCTAAAACAAGCTCTAAAATGCACTAAAACAAAAGCAAGCGCTTTACCTTCAGAATCAGTAATTTGAGCTTCACACCATAGAACGAGAGTCTAAAGTGGTGATAATAATGTAGCACAGCAGAATTTGACAAAACACAGCATGGGAATGAAGGAAATTACTATTTATTCTTCAACATGTATACAGCATATGCTATTTTACAGCAAGTCACCACTGGCATGGTGAAATGGAAGAGAAATACTCACTTTAGTCGATGAAAGTTGGAAGGCATTGGAGAAAAACACCACAGTTAGGACTGTTAATGACTTACACGTTGTTGATACAGGACTGAATTTGAAAACATGCTTTAACATTTACCGTAATAATGAAGGTGGTTAGTGCCACATTAAAATAAAAATAGTTCTATACAATATGTTCAATTTGGTCATGTGCTATTTACAGATTTTACAAAACACACACACGAGCTTGTTACTTCAAGTCAGGCTAACAACAGGCCAGCAGAGTAACTCCATGTATACAACTTAGCATTAGTGCCCTAAGTGTAGGAAACCCAATTTCTAGCTATGCAGTGCAAGTTATTTTTCCAGGTCTCATTACAAGTTTTGATCTTAAAGGGGGGAAGAAAGAAAAAAAAGATCTGACACGTATAAGTAAGGTATTAAAACTCAACTTAAACCCTCTTTTGGGATTAAAACAGACTGTTGGTTAAAAAGGCTTGGTTTAGATTTAAGTAGACAGAAGTAAACCTCCCTATCCCTGCATCATGGGCAACACTGGCAAAATAAGGTCTGTTACAATAAAAATACAATAGAAACTTAAATAAATAATCTTTAAAAAAACTGTGTGTTGAGAATATGGAAGAACCCCAGCAGGCTGCACCTGGAATGATATTTTCTGCACGAGCAAGATTAGGCATACCTCATACAGAAACTGGTGTAAACAAGGACAGTCAAGAACCAAGAGCAAGGGAGCAAGAAGAGGGGAAACAGAAGAAATCCTGACCAAGGTAGCAGTACTCTCTACCCAGTGCAGAAAGTTCGGCTTATGAAAAAATAAAACCTGACTGTATGACAAATTAAGTTTGGATGATCATGCAGAAGACAAACAGTTACATGCTTTTTTTTTTTCTTTTTAGTTTTAGACAACACACATTCATTCCCTAAAATCTGCTGCCAATTTAGTTTGATAGTGTCCGCTGGCTCAAAAAAATTTACTTTTTTTTTTACATGATGAATAGACTATTGAACAGAACACTGTACATGCTTTTCATCTACAAAAAAATTGCATAAAATAGTGTTAGTTCTCTGTACATGTCAATGGACACTTTAACTGTGTATAAAAGAGGAATATATTGCCCCCACTGAAGTCAGAAAAAAGCAAAAAACCAAAATCTAGAGTATGAAACCTCCATCACCGGCAAATATGTTCATGTGAAAATTCAGCAGAAATAGACAGTTGCTCTAAACAATAAAAAAATTGATTAAGTTAAACTTTTTCTTTCAATGTAAAACTGTCACCATGTCAGTCAAGACCAGAACATATCACTAAAGTTAGTGTCTGTGCTGTAAAGCCAGATAACCAAGGGCATAGTAATGAACACAAACGGCCAGGAAACTCCTTCGGTGCATGCTGACAAAGAACACGGTTTGGTGGCAGGCCGCACACTATCTTTACCAGGTTCCAGGTAGTTACGGGCCACATATTTAAGTGTTTCATCCAGCAGAATGACAGGTAGTGAGATTTTCAATACCATCAGCCATTGCGTCACATTCAGAGGTGTGATCTGGAAGATAATCTGAAAGAAAAGCCAAGTATTACACCTTTTGCTCCTCCTCCACCCTTTGCCTTTTCCCGACAAGTTTTTGCTTCATCTCCAAGCTCAGGGATGAGGATATAAAGCACTTACTGGCAGCGGTTCCACGTAAAGGATAAGGAAGTGGAGTGACATGGACAAGCAAATAGCGCCCACCAGCCAGATATTCTCCCACGGGGGCATCCTCATTAAGGACTGGTTTTCTGACAGGCTGCAACAGAAACACGGTACATGCGTGTACATACAAGACACCAATAGGAAATTCAATAAATCAGAAAACAGCTGGAAAGAGCAGCGAGGCAAGCCCCAGTTATCCTAGTCATGAAGGAAAGGACACCAAAATATGGTTGAAGTAGGTTAAAACTTTAAATCACCCTGGAAGACTGCTTCGCAAAGTGGCCACAGTTCAGTCTCACGTTCGTTTTTGAAAGCTTTCGTGCACTCTGCCCATTCCTGACCTAATCTACTTTTTTTTTTTTTTTGGCTAAGACCCTGACACCCTCTCTACAGGTATGAAGAGGGAACGTTGGGTACAACAGCATGAGACAGAATCCTCCTGTCTGTCAGCTGCTGGGGCCCTATTCCTCCCTCCCTATTTCCTCCAAAATTCAGTTATGGACTGGAAATACAGAGGGGGCCCTGTACTTGCACCTTCTTAATGCTTATTCTTTAAATCCACTCTCCAGATTCAATCTGCAGAGGAGTCTGAGATATAGAACATCAAATGTAGAGCAGTACCTTACTATGTAGGACTACTACAGTACACTTTCATTTAAAGTTGTTTTTTTTTTTAAATTAAGTGACCTCTAAGCTATTTGAAGAAAATACCCTTGACATTGTGCTACTTAGTGGTTTCCATTTATAACAACATTAATTGGCTAAACCCACACTCCCTTCAGGCAGGAAAAATTATTTTCCATATCTTCAACATTCTTATTTTAGTTCTCCTTGATATCACATGGGAGGGATAATCTGATTAATTAAGCTCAGATTAAAAGTAACGGAAAATATATCAGTTGCTTATGCTTAGTAAAGTACCAGAATGAACTGACAGAATTAAAAATACACCTTACGACAAGGGATCTCAAATGTTATCTACGAGAGAGTCATTTTGTTTGCACTGCCAGGAGTTGGAAAGGAAGTATGACTCATTATTCGTTGAGCTGTCCACACACTTGGAACCAAACTGCATAGAAGGTGGGATTTTGGATAAGCTACGCAAAAGCTTTGCTTTCTGATGTGGAGATACGAACCTGTTGAGAGCATTGCACATCTCTATGGTGACAAGTACAGAAAGAGCCATTGTCATTGGATACGGAGACTCAAACACCACACAGTCGACACCAGAGAAGTCAGGGTTGTCCTCTTTGCACTGCAGAAAATGGCTCTACAACAGAACAACGTGAACTCATTTTTACAGCTTGTTAACTTTTAAAATGTAAAATAAGCTATTAGGAAGTAGTATTATGAAAAACACTTCTAATATGAATCCTACAAGCACCACACTACAGGAGAGACAAGTGTCTAATATGACACTACAAGCACCAAAAAAACAAAAAGTTTTTGCCAGCTTTAGAAAGATTCCTGTTAGTCTTTTACTTACAAGACACCACTCAGTCCTCCAAATTGTTTAGAAGCTCAGGTATGCCACCTTTGAGCTTGATCACAATTGATTAGTCTTTAAAATAAGTTTTACTTTAACAAGTCCAAAAGAATATCTCGTTACATAATTATTTTTTTTAAAAATAAGCTACTGTCATTTCACGAAAAAAAAGTATAAAAGGAATGTGCCCCTTTCCCCCCGGAAATTAAACAGAGCACGTACCAGCTGATAAAAGGTAACTCTTGGACCACCATCAGCAGCAATAAACCACCAAGCAGCAGCACCCACTGTGGCAGCACCAACATAGCCTTAAGGAAAACAAAACTTTTTTCAGTGTTGTGAACTCTATGCAAGAGAAGATCTCACTTGCCACACCTGAACTTCTACTTCGAGACCTCCAAGTACTGTAAAAAAATAGACTAATTTATCTAAAAGATAAATCTAGAATCTAACCAAAAGATTCTGATGAAGTGGTAGGTGTCTTACTGATGTTATGTAGCTATGACTTTTTCTGCCTCTGTTGTTAGCAACGAAAAAAATACTGCTTTACCATTGCCTGCAAATACACAAAACAGTGAATCTCAAAAGATAATACCAATTCTACAGATCATCTGTTGCTAGTTTTCAGAACTTAGCAAATATTAAACATAGCTATCAAAGTGGGCCTCAAAAAATCTACATGCTGTAGTTACTTAAGAAAAATAAGAAAGCTCTTACTACTTACATCCAATAGCTAGGTAACGGAAGAATAGCCATCCACTGATCAGTGGCTCTTTAGGGTTGCGGGGTGGCTTATTCATGATATCAAGATCAGGAGGATTAAAGCCCAGAGCAGTAGCAGGGAGACCATCCGTCACAAGGTTTACCCATAACAGTTGGACAGGAATTAGAGCTTCAGGAAAACCCAGGGCAGCAGTCAAGAAGATACTATAAGAAAACCCACCAATTATAAGCTTATTCTTGTGAACGCAAACAGATTTTTTTAATGCTTAAGCTTAAAGCATCCTTTCTGTTCTCTCACATGGAGTTATCCATTTCGTATCACAAACAGCATTAAAGTTTTTAATTCTTTAAAGTTTACAAAAAATAGGGCAAGACAAATGCTGTATTATATTCAGCTCTGGGAGAAAGTATGCTTTGATGTAAGCAACAGTTAGGAGATCAACACATTCTGTGGCACTGGGGCAAAATTCCTCCCCAGGACACGTACAACACATTCTTCTGTAACTTGAGGTTTAAGTTACAGAAACATTTAAGTTGTATTTGTGGCTATGTTATCTGAAATACCAGATCTTGTAAGATTTTGTTTTCTAATTTTTAAAATTAAGTTCCACAGAGAAGTATTCCAAACATAGAAATAACTGTAAAGCATTTTAGCCACCTACCGAGCTAGAGTATTATATGCAATGCAACGCTTATCTTTTGTGGTAGGCTAAAATCCTCCAGTAAATGCTACTGACCCTAGAAGTATACAGACCTCATTCCACACAGTCACGATGAGCCACTACCTGGAGAACCTGTTTCTCTGGTTTTAGTGAGAAACACTGGAAGTAAATTAATAATAATAATAAAAGACTCCATCATCGCTACTCTAGCCCAAAGAAAACACCTGAAACTTACCAAACAACTTCTCCAACATTGGAAGAGATCAAGTAACGGATGAACTGCTTCATGTTGTTATAAATTGCACGTCCTTCTTCCACAGCAGCTACGATAGTAGAGAAGTTATCATCTGCTAAAACCATTTCAGAAGCAGTTTTAGCCACTGCAGTACCAGAACCCATAGCAATTCCAATTTCTGCTTTCTTCAATGCAGGGGCATCATTGACACCATCACCAGTCTAAAACAAGAATTTAAAGTTGAAAAAGAACAGACACTTGTATATAGGACAAGAAAGGAATTTTGCATAGTGTCTGGTATTTTACATCTTTACAAATCACTTAAGCACAGAACTATTATGAGATGGAGTTCAGGAAAAAGCAGAAGTCCTGAACAAGGCATCAGTCTGACAGGGCATAATTTAGGTTTAAACACAGTATCTGCCTTTCAAATCAAGTAAAAAGTTCAATTCCTCACCATAGCTGTAATCTCATCAAAAGACTGAAGAAACTCCACAATTTTAGATTTGTGGGAAGGCTCCACACGAGCAAAGCAACGGGCATGGTGGCAAGCATCTCTTTGGGCAGCAAGTGAGAGCTCATCAAATTCACGGCCAGTAAAGGCTTTTGTAGACACATCTTCATCTTCCACAAAGATACCAATGCGTCGGCAAATAGCTACTGCTGTGCCTTTATTGTCACCAGTAATCATAATAACTCTGATACCAGCTTGTTTACACAGCTTTATAGATGAAGCTACTTCAATTCTTGGGGGATCCAGCATACCCACGCAGCCAACGAAGGTCAAATTGGTCTGAAACAATACAGCACTGAGTTTTAGCACAAAAACCTGTAGACATCTGACACTTGCAAAACAATCATTTTACTTGCATGCTAAACATACATCTCAGCAGTGACCTTTGTTTTTACTCTCACTCCCAATATTCTATATTGAGTAATTGGACACTGAAGCCTACGTCAACTTGATGTTTAGCCAAAGCCAGTGTATTATGCATTATATACTTGTTGTTTTCACTCTGGAAGGATTACCTGTTTCACCATGCTAAATTTTCACAGCGCTTTAGGTCTGACACTTAATTCAGACAGTGGGAGAAGCAAAATGTCACACATCTATATGCACATTGACAAGTAAGAGGAGGCGAGGCAGCATTTGGTGCTTTCGGAATCACAACGCTACATGGTACCACATGCATGAGAGGCACATGGGAGGACATATAGTTAATTCCGAGAGCACAAGCACACACTGAAATGGGATCCTACATTTTCAAATCTTGCCTCAAATATGCTCATTTCATTAGCTGTGATCTAATTGTCACCCTTGCAAATTCAACTTACAGTCAAGTCTTTCTTTTTCACAATCAGAGCCAGCAGCACAGTGCACAAGCCAAAACTCACCAATTGCTGTCACACCCCCCAACACTCCACCCCAGCCCAAGTCCTTGATACAGATTTCATTGGAAAATTACAGCATAGCTAAGATGATAATCATGGACAGCTTTCGCAGATGACAGTACGGAGGAGGGGAAGTAAACCCAATCCTCAGAGCACAAAATGGTAGTTAGGTTTCATCATAAAATCCCCAGAGGTCTTCGCAGTTGAGCAGCATCAAACTAAAAATCATTGAAGCCGAAACCACAATGCACTTCTGGGAAGGTTTTTCAGTCTCTGAAACAGTTTACGGTCTTATGACCTTCAGGACTGTATGTATATATGCAAAATAGTAAAACTTGTAGGTGGCTTTTTAGCTGATTTCTCCTGCTTTTAGCCAAGTGACAGCACGTATAGCCAGCCATCAAGAACAAATGCACATTTTTCTTTTAAACCCAAAATTAACTAGGGAAAAAAAGGGGGGGGGGGGGACAGTTACCAGGAATCATAGAACATTCCCAGACTGTATCCTTTGAATTTCTTCAAAGCTACATATAATCTGTTCTGTAAACTGACAATTCCCTCCACAGATGTGGCTCATTATTGTGTCTGACATCAAAAACACCCAGTAAGACACTCTCAGCTTTGTCTACCTCAAGAAAAGGGTCAAACATAAGGAGTCACCATTTCCCAGTTTGGGAGAGGAAGAAATGTTAAAAGGACATTTTACTAAAATTACCTCATAGTTAATGAAGTTTGAGGAGTCCTCAAGATTCATTTCTTCTTTTCTAGGTGGATTGTCATGGGTTGCCAGAGCCAAGCAACGCAATGTGTCTCTACCAGTTCCCCACTCTCTAATAACAGACATTATTTTCTGCTTAATTCCTGAGGTCAACGCTACTTTAGCATTTCCAACACGGACATGTGTACATCTGTCAATTACACCTTCAGGAGCACCCTTGCAGAGGCAAAAAAGAAAAAAAATCTTAGTTAAAAAAATTCCTTTCCAACACAGCATTTTCTCAAACTACCAAAGTTCTTCATGTCCAAGCTGCAGTTAGTTTGGCCATCATTTCTAATGTTATGCTGTCTTTGCAGCCATTTCATAACTGCACTTCTCCGGCATAGCACTTACCTTAACAAACATCTTACTCATGGATGTGCGGCTTGGTTTGTTTGGTGTACAATAGACAGACATAGATTTTCTGTCTCTTGAGAATTCCAGAGTGAATTCTTTCTTCATAAGTTGTTTTATCACCTTTTAAGAAGACAGTGTAACAATACATTTAGATAATATATATAACAAAACTCACTCCCCAATGAATTCCAGATAAAAGAGTACTGACCGAGTTGCAAGCATTCGCACGTTCAATTCGAGAAAGTCCTTTCAAGTCTGTGTCAAATACATTCATCTTTTCAACCAGACAGGTAAGTGCCGTTTCTGTAGCTTCACCCACTTTTTCATATACTCCCTTAGCCTTTAGTTAACACAAAGCAAACAAACAAGAGTTTACTTTAACCCTCAACTGGAACCTATTGGAGACAAAGTTCAAGTTTCGCAATGGAAAAAAAATGCTTAACAAGTCTTAATATGGCTTATGAAACAAGCAGAACTATTTTTAAAAAGCAACTTTGAGGAGTCTAATTTGTAGAAAATTTCAAGCCTTTCCTCTCAATACCAGCACAGAATGATGTCAGTATTTTATCAAGTATTCAAGTCATTTTTAGATGTAGCAACCTTAAGGAGGCAAGGCAAAGCAAGAAAGCGACAGTGCATTCTACACAGCAAGAGATCTCCAAGTTCCAGATTACGCTTACTGCCTGGCTTAAGTTTCCTCAGTGTTCAACAAACAAGTCATTCCCAGAATTAATACTTAAGAAGACCTAAATACTCTTCCTTGAATAGAAGGGGATTTACCACTGAAAGGTATTACATAGACAGATGAGAACAAACATTTATCCTCATTCTCATCATGTTCCAGGATATTTCCAGGATATGTACTTACTTCATTGTAGTCCAAAGAGGAATCATTGCAGAGCGCACAGATTGTTGCAAGTTCCACAAGGCCATCGTACTGGCTACATTTAATAAGTTTGTCATCTTTATGCCTTCCCAGAGGATGAAAAGGGGGAAATTTATGTTAGTTATTTAGTATTAGCATTTCACGTTTCTGTTCTTTAAACCCTCTACTGTATTGCCATTTAGTACAACGCTTATTAAGGACTTGGAACTATAGAGTTCACCAGAGAATCCGAATACCTTTAAAGAGATACGCAGTTAGTTGACACAATAAAAATAAATTGTGATATACGTCTATCATATAAATTTGATAAAGGTGAAATCTGAATTTTAGGTAAGTCAGAAATGAACAGAACGACATTACTGATGAAATTACTACCTGAATTACAAAATATTATCTCCTCCAGTGACAGTCATACAGCAACACAGAACAGAAGTAAAGAGTTCAGTGAAAGAAGAATATGAAATCAGTATTACAGCATGTACAACTTGTAGGGGAGTTCCAAGGAAAGGGATATTGCCGGATACATTAGGAGCTTAACTTCCTTAGTCTCACTGCACATTCTGCAGATTTACTGCTATGCATGAACTGGACAGGCAGTAGGTTTGGTCTTTGTCATTTCTTAAAAATTAATCTGTGCTGTATGCGAATCTCCTAAACCAACGAAAAGCTAGGCCATTTCACAATACAAATTCCACTAGCAAAGAAATACTCTTTTCTAGTAGTTATATATACTTAATGATGGATATCTGAGCTCTTTAGGAAAAGCAAAGGTACATTTTCCTGAAGCAATATACCATTCAGGCATCACAAATAAAAAGAACTTCTTTGCTTTCACATTTGGAAATGGGTAATAAATGAACTCATTTTGTGAGGCATCAGCACACTTCTAGAGTAAACATAAAGGAACCATAAAAGAAGTGCTCAATGCTGTTATTTTTACCAGAATCAGCAAGACATAATTCTCATGTAACATCTCTTATTAAAGCCCTCAAGGAGAAAAACATCTGATGGAAAGAAATGGATCACTGCTCCATAAGAATGCTTAACATAGCCTATGACGTCTGATTATGTAAGCTTTTTGTTCAGTCTCTTGTAGTACTGCAAAAAAATCCAGTGTTGCATAATAGCATATGAACAAAATGCATCTTAAAAAATAAGTATGCTTTAAAGTTCCATTTTGCATATAATCCTACAGTCATAAGCAAAATTTAGCAGCTCTAAGCTCTTAACTCTTTAAAGTTCTCAGCAGCTCTCAGTTTGTCACATTGTCTATCACAGCTGGTACAGCCTGCTTTCACCTGTTCTGAACTTGCAGACAACCAGCATATTTGAATATCCCTAACTTGTTATACCAGCTTTCCCCCGCCTGTTCCTTATCAGCAATCACAATGTCTGAAGTAACACAAGTACACATGGAGTCAAAGTTGCTGGGGTCAGTTCTAGGTGAAGGTTTTTCTTAAGCTTCAGGTTTTTTGATTAGCTAAACGTGAAGAAATGCAGTCCACTAGCTATTTGCAGCAGTTCTTAACAATCACTGTTACTTTTGTGCTCTCGTTTTGCAAACTAGCATGCACATTGTCAAATAGTTTAGAGTGTTTTGTCAGGCCTCAGAACACAGTCTCCTAACAGAAATCAGCCCCTAAAAAGTTTATCAGTCACTACAAAATGCTATGTACATGAACGCAGTGCTTCTCACACACTTGTTCATATTTCCCCAGTTTCAGCAAGTAAAAACAGACATTAATATACATTGATGACTTCTCTTATAGTCACATTTGTCACCTCACTGAATTTTAGTATTTCTTTTATCTGTAGTTCTTGAGAGAGCAGCAAAAGCATAATAGCTAGATACTTTTCAGGATTTAGAGTGTCACCTTGTCTAATTCTGTCTGCTGAAACAGAAGCAGAAGCTTTTGACAGCAATCAGCTTTGAAACAAAAAGAGACTTGGGGAATTAAGATTTCCAGCTGCTGAGAACATTAATTTTGATATAGGGATAATTGCTACTGAGATTGGTGAAGACTGCACGAAGTCACAGGCCTGTATGTGAAACTCCATAAGGTCAAGATGTTTAAAATAATTGAATCTAGTTCTACTTTACACATAGCAGAATTCTAATTCTGTAAAACTGAAGTGATAAAAATATGTGAAAGACTGGCCAAATAAAAGGAGCAGGAACAACCTGATAGAAAGAGGCTCTCCCTCTAGAATCAGAACCCTAAGATTCTAGAGGCTGTCAGGATGAACCATCTATTCCACTAGGAGAGACTTGAAACTGATAAAGTAAAACAAATGGATTGTGCCTTTTCAAAGTGAATGGGTTTAATACCAGCTCAAACACCACAGGCTGAGACAAACACATAGACCTATCCGAGTACAGAAGCATCAAGCCCCACAAACTGCTGAGGACAAGACAGATGAATTTACAGTAAATTTAAGAAAACTTCAGCACATTCATAAGATACTTTAAGAAAATCTCCTAGCTTCTCTGAGGCAGTTTGCACTCACTGGTTGAGCTTTCATTTATTGAGTATTACACACATCACTTTGCAAGTCTAAAGTAACAGTCAATGAGGAAACAAATATTTAACACTTACACTTCTCCCATGGGAGCATATGTTGAACCAGTTACAGTAAATTCATTCAGAGAACAGTTATCTCCATCGACTCTGTCCAGGACAAACATCTGAAATTAGAATTAGCAGTGTTACTGCCTTTGAAAAATAATTAATACATGAGATTTAAACCTTAAGTATGCAAGGTACAAGAAGCAAGTCCATGTTCAGTAAACTAGACAAAACCAGACAATACTTTGAACTTCACTCCCATACATGTTTGAACAGCTCCTTGTACTGAAGCATGAAGTACAGAACACAGCACTTCAGTTCAGCAGATCTTATTTGAAAACTGAATTGTGGCAGAAGTAGATCAAAGAGCTGAAAAAATTCCTATAGAGTGTGCACTTAACTTCAGCTATTAGGACTAGACTAGTTCACAATCCTGACCGTGCCTAAGTTCTTCCTTGGCTTCAGACTCAATTCTCCTGTGTATGTTTGAAGTAGCAGTTCCAATCAAAAGCAGCACAAGACAGCTTGTACACCGACAATTCTTGCCAAAGCAAAAATATAAAGCATCTACAAATAACAGAAGCTTTTGTATGTAGCAGGCAAGGTTTAAGGCAAGAGGCAGACTACAACAAGCTTCCCTCAACACCAGTGAAAGCATTTCCTATCCTGTTTCTTTAAGTCATTTGTAATGACTTAATCTACAATCAGTCTACACTGGTTGATTAGAACCATTCAGACAGCTCAAGTGTCCATAGAGCACAGACTGAAGTTGTTTTCAAATGAATACACTAATTTGAAGGATGCATTTCTGCTCTAAGACACATGCATCCGTTCATCTTTCCTTTGTTTCCGTTTCCATTTTGGGAGAGCTGCAAGCAGATTCAAATCAGTGAAAATGGAGATAAACATGGCACCTGAAGTTGTCATACTCTACCAGGACTAACTGGTAGTAGAGGACAAAGTTTCCTCACTGACTGATAGTGTATTTTAATACAACTTCTTACTAGTTGGTTACTATGAGCCATTTTGCTATACCTCATCTTAATTATCTTCATTTCCCCTCACTGTGCTGCCTTATGTTTCAGGCAAGCACTCACAAAATACAGCCTAGTATTTAGATCTGCAATGTCTGGAGTCCCTGTAATCTTCAAAGTAATTTTAAAAGCCAAAAAGCTAAACAAGCAGATAAATTAACAGACCACAAAACAGAGTAAATGCGTTCTTGTGTGAGATAACGGGACAGGAGGACATTAAAACAAGACTTCAAATCTTCTCCTAAAGAAACATTGCTTTTAACTGAAATATTTAGGAAAGGTTTCCTTTGGACACTCAGGAGTTACTACTTAACACTATGAAAACTGTAACTGCAAAGGGAATTACTATTGCGAAAATGCTTCTTAAAAAGCTAGGTAATCTCTCTGCTTCAAGTGAAACTGAATACACAGACTGTTTACAGATGTTAGGATTTTGCTGTGCTTTGCAAAATCAAGCAATTAAGGTTTTTCTTTAGCTGCTTGACACAGTAAGTTGTACTGCTAGAGATGTAGAACACTTAGCCCTCTGAAAATAAGGAGTAGAGCATTTGAGTTTTTACGTAAACACATCTGAAGGTTCTTAAATGAGTTAACCATGAAGCCTTCTGCTTTTGGCATCTTCGTTTCTGGCGGCTTGCATTTGGTGATGAAAAATCTCTGCAAAGACTAGGGCAGTTATGCAACTCTACTGCAAGTAACCTCCTCTGGAATACTGATGAGCAGCTGCTTTGTGTCTCTTAGGTATAAATACTACAATACTTAAGCACGTAGAATAAGTCAACCACCAATTAAAAAGAAAAATCAATCACATGAGAATAAAAGTGGTTAAGACTTATAAACTTTTGCCAAAAATACCAGTCTGTAGTGCTCAACATTTACATATTTGGAATTCTAACCTGATGTAATGACTCTGAACAAACATTTGATATCATAGATTTGCTATGCTGCTGAACATCTACAATTACGAAAAGAACTTAGTGTTTTCTCCATAAAATTCCTACTCAGAATATCAAGTACATGGGAAGCATGGAAAACTGGCAACACAACACAGGTGACTAGCTATAAAAATCTCCAATTAATCATCACAAGAAAGAATACTAGCAGAAAGGGAGGCGCACATATCACTTATGCTTACATAAAAGCGCACCATACATTGAAGAGGACCCTGGCAATGCAGGTGACAGGGTCAACAGCTCCTCCAGTTGCCGGATTAGTCATACATATTGAAACCAATATAGGGATCTACATCAGAGCAACAGCAGCTAGCAAAGAACCAAATAAAGGTGGAAACAGTAGAGAAGATAACTCAGACCATCCAAGCTACTGCTAGTAAAACTTCTGCCTTTTTCTCATTGCTAAGCTTCTCCACCATTGTCATCTTCCTATGTCAAAGTGAATGTTTTTACACTTCTACACATCCTACCACTTTCTGAAACTGGACAAATCATACCAACTAATTGCCGGTAGTCTGACGTGCTTACAGACAGCCAATAGGAAGCTGCTTGCAAACAACCTTTCCTTTCATCAAATGCGGGTACAGTTATTTTTGGCCATGACTAAATAAGGGAAGAGATAAAAGCCTTTAAGCACTACACACTGGAAAACTGAATTAAAAGTAGAAGCTTATCTTAGGAAAATAAAGCAAGATCTTCATGATATGAGAACCAAAAAACTCCTGATCAAAAGAATTCAAACAACGCTGACTATTCAAACTGAATGGCTGAGGAGAGAAAGAAAAACAGAGCAAGCCAATTCAACATACCCTGCAGACTGACATCTGATTCGTGGTCAGGGTACCAGTCTTGTCAGAACAAATAACTGAGGTGCACCCCAAGGTTTCTACGGAGGGAAGACTTCTAACAATAGCATTCTTCTTGGCCATTCTGCGGGTTCCAAGAGCCAAGCAGGTGGTAATGACAGCGGGCAGACCCTCGGGAATAGCAGCAACAGCAAGAGCAACGGCAATTTTAAAGTAATAGATAGCACCTCGAATCCAGGAGCCACCGTGAACCGGATCATTAAAGTGACCAATGTTTATTATCCAAACAGCGATGCAGATAAGTGAGATGACTTTAGACAGCTGCTCTCCAAACTCATCCAGCTTCTGTTGGAGAGGGGTTCTCTCTTGTTCAGTAGCCACCATCTCATCACGAATTTTGCCAATTTCAGTGTTTACTCCTGTTGCAATAACCACTCCCATAGCTTTACCAGCAGCAATGTTAGTACCCTAATGTACAGAAAGGGAAGAGAAAACAACTTGCATTCAAACTGTAAACAGTTTCTTCATTAAAAGAAATCATAAAACAACACACACTTATACAAGGCCAGACTAGAGAGAACATGTTTTAGTTAGGATATGGAAAGGGAGAAGAGAAGAAGAATGACATTCCCCCAGTATATGCAAGAGAATATAGATAAATTTCTATTTACAAATTAGGCCCGATACAAACCCATACTGGTCTACTATAAGCACCAAAATCAAACCCAGCTGCTAAGCAAGCAGTACCTATTTCTACTGGAATCTTAAGTGGGTTTGTTTTGTTTTAGCCTGGCAAGAATGAATGCAAATAATGTTATTTACTGTGAGTAACAGACATGTTCTGTGGGATTGTGTGAACATGTTTAAAGTGAGCAAGAAGTTAGGTTTTCTACAAGGAGTTCACCAACAGTAAGAACTATTTCAGTGTCTGAAAGGCATTCAACACTTCCTTCAAACAAATTTCGAATCAACTCTGTATTTCTGTTTTATCAAGCTAGTTCTCAGCTTTAACAACACAATAGCACAATTCAGGTACGCTTTCTTATCAGTCCTGAGAACAATTACTTTAGGAAAAGTAGTCATTTAGGCGTACTTTAAAAGTGCATGTACTCCAGCCTTCAAGACTTTCTTGTATAGGACAAAAGTGTCCTCATATAAACTGGTTTCAACAAGCATCAGGACAGCTTTCATTAAAAGTTACTTTTAACTTTTAATTCATTCCGTTTGATGCACATGGAGACTACGTACAGACGGCACAGAGAATACGACCATGAAGTCATATGGCCTTTAGATTCAGACCTTAAGTTCTCCTCACTTTTGTTTATCAGCCTATCTGTATCGATTTGTATGTTTTAAAACTTTCAAAACAACTTACAGAAAATAGCATGTTCTTTTTGTCTTGGTTTACAGCACGAGGATCAGGTACAGGGTCAGTGTGCTTAATAACAGACACAGATTCACCTAAAATGAAGAAAACAGCCTTAAGAAGAGATTATACATCTATCATCTTGAGTCCTGTAGGGAATCAAAAGTTATCATCTTCAGTCCTAAAAAGAATGTGTGTCAAACTGCTTTCTTCACATTATTTTAATTGCTTAAGTGAAATAGGAAATATTTCAACTGACCAAAGAATTGAACAGCTAGCTTTTAATGAAAATAAGGTAGGATTTAAGTAAACATTTTATAGGGTTAGAATCAACGAAGCATAAACCACGTCTTTTAAGAGATGTTAAAGTGGTCACACAGGCAGTCACTCCACTCCTTCCTTTAACACAGCAAGATCTACTGCATCAAGGATGACCTCTCATCATTATTTCACCAAGAATTTTCTACTTCAGTGTCACTGTGTGCTTCTCATGCATTCATGAGCGTTTATGTTCTCTATGCATTGGAAGAGTTACATTCTCATTTAAATAATTACACGTTACCAGTTTATGCATTTATTGGCAAACCTTGATTTTCTCTTTTTAACACTATGCAGCCATCTGTCAGTTAACTCCTTTAGCTGGAAGCCTTCTGAAATCTCTTCCATAAAAACCTTCAGTGTATCAATTTCCATAAACATCACACAGGAATACAAAGCTGCTTTTCAGTAAGAACAGACATTAATTACTACATCAGATTTCAAATAGTGGTAACTCAGTGACTGAAGCTAAAAGCATACTACTTTTTGTAAGCCCAAGAGAGCCAAAGCTTCCTACTTTTAAAAGGTTTGATGAGCATCTTAGACTTCAGTCCTGTTTTATTAATTAGAAGACTCAAATATCAAATTAAAATAGTCTGAAAAAGTGTTTTCTTTAAAAAAGTAAATATTTTCAGTTATTTAAATAATGGTAGGGAATTCATTATTCCCCTTACGCAAGATTCCAGTTGACTACTTCTACTTCTTCCAGTTCTGATAGCTTTACAAACATTGAGTGCTTACATTTTCTTATGCTAAACATAAGTAAGCTTGACCAGTCTTGTGCTATTCAGGATATGTACAAAGAAAATTTGCAGCCTGTTTTTCAAGACGAATTTAAGGATCAAAAAGTAAATTATTCATCAAAAATTTATGTTTCAAAATTCAGAGCTAGTTGACATTTGTTATTTATGCTACCAAAACAGGCAGATAGATCTTCATGTTCCAGCTGAGAAAACTCTTATAACATGCTTGGTTGATTCCTAGCTTCTTTCCTATATTCAGAAGTACTGTTACTTTGTTTTGTTTTCAACTAATCTGAAAGTGCTCTAAATTTAGCTCCTGCGCTTGAGAGCTAGTATCGGAAAACACATGAATGTGCATGGACAGAATTTCAGCAAATAAGGCTTTAGTAACAGCAATTTAACAGCTGCCTGTATTTTAGAAGCTCTTGTGAGAGAAAATGGGTGTTACAGAAGACATTTAGTAAGATTTTCATACTTTCATATTCAAGCAGTGACAGGATGTTCAGACCTAGAAGAATGCATAAACTAAGAAAGAAATTGTTTCCCACAAGATTCCTGTGCTTCTTGACTAAAAAAATACCAATAAGGTTTTATAAGTCTCAGAAAAATATTCATCCCACGAATGTGAACACAAGCAACAAAGTTAACGCATTCAACGGCCTAGATTTAAGTAACTAGATCAGAAATATACTGCACTTAAGTGCAACATTGCACTTTTATAGCTTCTGGATTGTCCATAGTGAAATAGTTTATATTATTCTAGAACAGTAAAAAGTCACTTCCAAATGTACACATAATTATTCCAAAGTCACAGAACTCATACCTGTGAGAATTGACTGGTCTACCCTTAGAGTTGTAGATTTGATAGACGTAATTCTTATATCAGCAGGAACCTTGTCTCCAACTACAAAGAAATGAATAAGACAAAGTTATTTTTTTTTGGTGAGATTTCTAACCAAACTACTATTAGCTTTATCAGCCAGGAAAATGAATTTTCCAGTAACTGTTTAGGTTATTAAGATTATTAACAGCTTCTTACAGATTTTGTGGTTTGCAATACTCTAATTCTATGAGTATCCAATATACACTTCGAAAATTGTATATTTGTCTTCAAGATCTCTACCCCTACCTAACCTCAAAGAAACATCACTATTTTGTTCTTCTAATCACATGACTACATTACAGCAAAGGGAGAATATTCTCAAGTAAAGATACCAATTTCAGAATACATAGCTACAAATTTTGGTTATTTATAAGTTGAATCAAGTTCCCTTTTCAGAAAGGCCGTCCTGGCCAGTTTTCTGGTTGTTTTCTTTATGCCCAAAGTCAGTTTTCTGTTCTCCAAAGATCAGAACATTATCCATGTTTGTTTATTTAGAAACTGCTTATGCAGATCTGCTCTTTTGCTGTTATCCTTTGAATACTGCCAGATATTTTAGAATTGAAAGCTAAATTCAGATCTTAAACTAGCTTTACTTCTCAGTAATGCCACTGTATGAAATACACCACAGTCCAAATCCCCATAAAATTTTGGCAGAACTCTATGCTGTGTTTGTCATACATTTCTATTTTTTAGAGCACAACACTGGATGAAAATAATAATAAAGAACCACCTCCTCTGTTAAGCGTTTGAGATACCAAGGCAGCAGGTGGTAGAAGAGTTAACAGCACACTCCTAAAGATGGCAGAGTGATGAAGTCAGCTGCCAGAGCTGCATGGCCAGTTTTGCTCCTGCATCTTTATCATCCCAGAATTAATCCTCCCATCTTTCTACTTTCTCCTATCTAGAGTTTTTCCTATTTTTTAAGGAAAGTAAAAGAACTAAGCCTCACTATTTTGTGACTACTTCAAATAAACGGCTGCACGCAAGCAACTTAACTTGCTAAAAAGGTGTATTGTCACATTTCTGACCGATGTTTGAGGGGGGTCTACATTTACACATCAGCATTTCTAACAAATGCATATAATCACATTTACTCCTAACGTGATATAGCAGTTATTCAAGTGTTAAATTCATTTTTATTATAAAAGAATGCATAGAGACAAGGGAGAATACTTCAATAACTAGCTAATAAGAGATGATTTTCTCAGTAAATGGACTGTGTCCCTGCAGTAAAATTAAAACAAGCTGCAATTCCTGCAGGAACTGCTTATGCAACTAACAGCAATGATGCACGTTAACAAATAACGCCATGAGAAAGTCAGCAATGGTGTTACAGCCTTAAAACACACAATCATTCAGACAGGAAAGCTAAGGAACAAAATGCTGAAAAGAATTAAGTGCTACTTTGAACATTGAGTAAATTTGCACCACGTGACCTTTTATAACATCAAAAAAGCCCCAACCACCATTAAAACCAGCAGAGATTGAGCAGTTTAGCTTGAGGAGTTGCACATCTTTTTATAAGCATGTGTATATGAAGGGATCCCATAAATAGCCACAAATTGTCTTTTTGTATCTTTATAGTACGTGAAAACTAATTTAAGCCACCATGCCCTTGAGCAGCAAGAGAAAATAGCATTAGACAAACAGTGACCTCAGCCAAAAATGGCAAAAGTATTCAATATGCTCTCCTGACATCATGGGGAAGTTCATATGCAGACATGTAATTGCAGCTGGTTTTCAGATATCACTGAACAACAGGCTAATGCCTCGGTGCGATGGGGGCATAATGCCTGTCGATCCACGTACACATTTTTGTAGTTCTTACAGCAGCTGGAGAACTACGGCCCACTCCAATACACTACCACATTTGCCAAGGCTATGCTGAAGTCTTCATTACTTCTTAATACAAAAAGCAGCTGCAAACAAGTATCTTGAAGTAACTGGAGAGAAGTGTGCAAGAGTCATCTCCCAGTCCACTACTTCCAAATACCTCTAAATCGTTCAAACTCAAAACACAATATTCACAAAAATCTGACGTGCCAGGAGAGACTCCTGCTCTTGTAGATTGATATTCAGGCATCAATATTGCCACAAGAGCTACTCACAATTATTATTGCCTCGATCATCAGAACTGAAGCATTTAATGTTACAATACTGCTGCTTGCAAGTTTATCTCAACAATTTAAGGTAAGATGCATTATATTCCCTCACCATCTCCATTTGAGAAGGCTGGAGTAAAACATTCGAAGTATTTCCAATATGTAAAAAAACAACTTTATATCAGGATCTATTACAGAACTATTTTGAGCAGCTCTCTGCAAAACAGCTACGACACTAAGTCATTTATGGTCTCAAATACACTTTCATAAGCATAAGTGAAACTTACTATAGATAGGAATTTATCCTATGATAAGACAGGAAATTCTTTGGTGAGCAGTCTAGCACAGATCCCATCTACGAGTAGAAGGCTTTTTCCCATATACTTTAACACAAATCTATCTCATGTTGCTTTTGTTGCTTTTTATTAAACTATTTTAGACCACAGAACAACTACTAGTATTACCCAAAGCCATAACTTGGAAGACAACAAGAAATTCGGAGAGTATGTATTTGTGTTGCTTAATACAGAGCTGCTACAGTCTAACTTCAGATAACCTCATAGCTTTAAGCCTAAAAGCACAAGTCAGTTACAGAAGTATTTTCATCAATTATTTAAAAAAAAATAATGCTAAGTGGTCACTTGATTTCTACGGCAGCTCCAGAAAAATCAAATAAGCTGGTTTTGAAGTCATTTAGATATGTATTCTTAAAGCATAGTTTAGACAAATACTTAACAACCAAGAAAACAGCCTCTGTAACTATAAAAGTGACTGCTTCTTGGAACAGTTAGAGCAGGGCTTTGTTCAAATCATTACAGCCTTCCTCACAATCCTTTTGTTCACGCACCAAATAGTATTTTAGCATTATAATACTGAGCTTTATCCCACAAAGGAATCTTAAAAAAGCCTAGTCCATGTAAAGGGGTCAAAAAAAGCCACTTATTTAACGGCATGCAAGTCTATACTGTAGCAGATGATTTACAGTTTCTACTCCTTGACAGAAACTGGACTCACATTTAGTTGCAATACAAGTTAGAAGTATTTTAAACAAGACATATTGCCTCACTGAAAATATGGACAATTTAATACCCGCAAATACTGAGTTTTACAGCTACTTACAGCTACCTAGCAATGTTATCTTGATTACACCTAGCCCCCTAGCCTTTATTCTGGAGTTCAAAGCTCCCCACTTCTTATCTGACTCCTCCCAGTGCCATGGTAGCATTATGGGTCAATTTCCATTCCATGTGTGTGCAATCATTTACATGTGTTCAATTTGAAGCCTGGCCTAACTCTACTTGGCAAAGGAGCACACTTCAAGTGAAACAGGTGCCATTTGCGGATGTGACTGCAGTTCCCTAAAGAGGGCTTCCTCATGAACAACAGCCTTAAGGACAATCCAGCACGCAGGCTGCCCAGTCGGACTTGGGAAGTAACCCTGAATGATTCAAGTCCTCAAACTGACTTCAAGTGCAGAACACGTTAAGTCCCAATCTAACACCTCGCTGTGACCATGTCCTGGAATGATCAATTCATTATCGAAATGCTGAATTTGAGCACTGATATCCCTTTACCAGTTTCCAAGATAGCAGTAATACTAAACATTTATTTTCAGAACTGTCAGAACACAGTTACTGGGAGACTCCTACAGCAGAAATGCACTTAGCACCCTGAAGCCTATGGTTCCAACAGCTCAGGAAGCTACAAAGTGACGAGACGTTCTATAAATCATGAAGTTAGAGGAAAAATAAAAACCTAAAGCCACTTGCTTAAAGCCATCAAAAGAAAAGAGGAGTATTATTTTTTTGCCCAAACATTAAGGGTTAACATCCGTTTTCTTTATCTGTTCCAACATTACATACTACTATGGGTACAGTTATTTAGGCCACTTTTCCTAATGAGATCTTTAGCCTCTCAAAGAATCTGCCATTTCAAAGTCCACTCTTGCCCCAAAATAGAGTTTATCTTCTAATTGAGAATACATACCAGTGGGGAGTATTTACTAATAAACTGCCAATGAAACTGAGGTAATTGAAACAAGCAAGCAAAAAAATCCCTAAAGTACAGATACCACCACAGGGTTTAAGAACTGAAATGAGCAGGCTTAAGTAACACAACATGGGACCCTGGATAGAGCTGAGTATTGTTTCTGCTGGACGGACAGTAACAATTGCAACTCACTTCTGAACATAATGAACTGCTTCTATCTGGAAGTTTATTTGTTGCAGCACGATTTTGATACTAAACTTCTTTAACAAACTCAGCTTAGCTCATCTTCCCTCCTCACATACTAGTCTTCCTCTCACATACAACCCAGTCTTCCTATTGTGTTTGACCACAAATTTAACCTGTTGTTACAGGAATAAAATTTAACATCTCCTTTATAGGGCATAATAAAAATGCTACGAAAATCAGAAGGTCTTCAAAATAAGAAGTTTAAGTCCACCTACTCTTTCATACAAGGTCAGAAGCGTCAAGTTATCAAAGCGAGGAGTGACTGTGAAATACACTGTAGACCTGAATTTACACCCAAAGACAGTTAAGATGGATTTCTTTTCAAGAAGATGTAGACTAAAATAGTGGTCCCTTCAATTTTAACCATACTAGTAAAATAGCATTTGCTTTTACTGCCAAGACAGCAAAACAATACATTCTGAGTCAATTTTTTGCACTGATGACACATGCTACAGATTAGAGAGCATTCACAAAACAGCCCTCTCTACCACATGCTGTTCTCCATTCTGGACAGGCAGAAATTATCTTTGGAGCTTACTGCACAGTGCGTATAGGTCTTAATATCCAAACCTAAGAACTGTTAGAGGTAGAAGAAAAAAATCATACATAAGTTACTTATATTGCATTCTCATCAATGACAACCAAGGAGACAAGGAAAAATAGAAAAAAGCTCAGCTGTCTGGGAGCAAAATATTTTAAAGTCAGAATTGAGGCTTTTATTTAGAAAAAGTATATACTATATTGAGCAGTACATAGGACAAATTATTCCTATTTTAATTTTTCCATTTTGGAAAATCATATTTAAGTGTCACTCTCTCTGAAGAGGGCACCAGAACATTTCATAAGTTGTGCCAATGTGATACCCAGCCTGTAAGTCTGCACTTTTTTCTAATCTGACTTGGTCTAGCTTCAGCTTTTAATCAGTGGATTTATTTATAACACCACCTTCTAGATTGGAAACTCTTGTGATCAGCCTATAAAAATACCTAATAGCAGAAAGAAGAAACCGTTACATTAAGCTTCAACTTTTGCCAGATCAGGTAGAGCAGCAGGTGACATCTCCCCACTGAAGCTGAAGTCCGATTTCCAAATCTGACTGCATTTGGGCAATCCAAGAAAAAACAGTAAGCATTCTGGAAGTGCAGCACAGCACCAAAGGGCAAGTTTTCCTTAGTCTTAAAAAAGGAAAGGCTTGCTTTGTGAGGGCGATTATGGTATTAGCAGAACATTATCTTGATGATCAAGCATTTTGTTTGGTACTACTTGTGCTTATATTAAAACCCCACTGCAGTATCAGTTCTATTCAGAGTATAGAACACCAGATATACTATGAATACCAACAATTAAAAGAGAATTACATTTACTTTTTTTTTTTTTTTTTTACAAACAAAAAAGAGTTCAGCAACTCCAGAGGAAACTGCTGTAAGAATCTGGAAAAAAACAAGAGCAGTTTGTTAAACTTTCAAATGTGTGCTGTGAGTGACACGAGTTCAGGCTGTGCCCTGACTTGAACCTCATGCACAACCACCAATGTGGTAATGATGTCACTGGAGTACCGAGTGAAGTTTGGACTGCACTCTTATCTCAGAACTGCCTCTGATGTGTTAGAGTCCGACAGCCAAAATGTTCACCGCAGCCCACAAATTTATGTACTATGCATAGATGTATTTATTAACCACTGGTTTTATTTCCATGTTTTTTTCCAGTGCAAAAGCAGTACTTTATGAAAAAAGCAGAACAGCTGGTGCTTCATTTTTACAAAGCAAACCTGATAATTTGCGCTAGGCAAGAAATACCTACAGCTGACTTTTCCCCCCCATATCAAGAGCTGCTTTCAGCAGTATGCTTTTAGGACAGCTACCAGAAGGTCAACACTTTGGACTGAAGTCTCACTCCATTGTGTTGTAGTTGTTTGGTATGCCACCCTCACCCCTTCCAGCTACTTTTCCACAAGAAATAAACCTGTATCTTTAGCACTGAAGATCAATTCTAGTCATTAAAAAAGTAACACAGATGCAGAGACCAAGTTGCTTTAGAATAAATCAATGTCTGCTGTTCATACTACACGGATAACCTGTAGCTCCTTCATAACCACATTGGAGTCTGACGTAATTCAGTTCAAGAATATTCCTTCCCAACTTTAATGCCAAAATATATCTTCCCTTAATTATAAAGTATTTATGCTTTAGAAAGTATCTTGAAATATTCTGCAGTTGGAATTAAAAGCCTTGGAAAGTAGCACTTGCATACTTTATGCCAGGTATAAACTTAAAACTGAGTATTCAAGCATATCCACCAATTAAATAAGCATTAATTTCTGGGAAGTCTGTGTATTTTTAAGCTGTTGAGTACTTACAGATGTAACAGTAGATGACAGGAACCACTATTCAGCATTTCAGGGAAAAAGGGATGACTGTGACTCCAGCTTGGTCACTTACAAATTACAACTAGTAAACATCCATTTATTAAATCACAGAAATCTAATTAGATACCCCATCTAAACCAGAACATTTTAGACAGGATAATGCAACAAAAGTGAACAAAATTCATTACTGTTCACAATGTGCTTCTTTTAAAATTAAGCAATTTGCAACCAGTTTATCCCAACTTGTCAGACTGGGCTTCATATAAAACTTTAAGAACTGAAGCCTTACTGTTTTAAGTTTCTCTTTAAAATATTACTTTAACCAAGGCAAACAAACTCAAAACATCAAAGGACATCTTTAATCTATTAAGGCAGCCACTAGTTACCAATTCAGAGTGCATCCTCAAATAAACTTAAGGTTTTAGAGCAGAGTGGTAATCCATTTAAGACAGGCACACTGAAAAGCCATTTGAGGACAGCATCTGGACTTTTCTTTTCAGTTCATCAATTCTAAGAAACAAACAGTGTAGCTAAGTAACCCTTAAACACTACAGTTCTGAGAACTATGCCCCCTAGAGCTCTGCAAGCCAATTTAAGGCATATATCCCAAACCCCTAAACTCCAACTCCATCCCAAAGATTTCCTGATGATTATACAGTATCTTTTCCACTGGCTGTGCTTAGGCAGATGTGGAAGAAAATTTTCTGAACATGTACAGTTAAGCAATTCATGTCTGCATAGTCTCCAAGCATTCAAACCATCAACTGTCTGCTGGTACACCTGCAAAATTATAGTGTGGCATTTATGTCGAATGTTAGCTGCCAGGCATAATAACCAGTAATTGCTCATCAAGCGCTCCACAGTGCCTGCGTGCACGCTGATTCCCAAGATAAGCATAAGACAGTACCCCTCAAGAGATAGATGGCCTAATCTATTTCAAGGTACTCCACATTTACTGCACAGTGACAATGCAGACCTGCAGTTTCCCCCTATTACTTCAAGTCAAATACACCAGCATCCATCTCCCTGGTTGACGGACCAATTAAAGGAAGTATCTTCACGTAGCTTTATTTTAGACTACTGCGCCTTGTGGCTTTCTATGTAATGAACACAGTCAAGCTCCGTGGAATAGCCCAAGGAGCCAAAATAAAAAGTAATGGTATTAGCCATTATTGTATTGTCTTTTGGCTATGTTGAACTGCACAGGTTATCTTTAATGGCTTCAAAACTACAAGAACGACCAAATGATTTTGGAAATGGTTCAATGCTACTTATTCTCAGAGAACTCTTGCAGTGTAAAGAAGCAAATATAAATGTATACTTTTGCATGAGTTGCAATACCAATCCACCAACTCCTACAGCAGGTTCTCTCTGCATCAGACCCCAATGCAACTACATCAAGAAAGCTGTTATAGCATTAACTGTTCTGTAACAGAAGACCTTTAGAAAGTTCTTTAAAATTAGATATCAACACAGGGGAGAAACCTATCACCTGGTTATTTACACCACTCGGTTGAGAGATATTCGCCTGGACACACAAATGTCATTGGCACTTTGCCTAGAATTCCATACCCAGATATGTATCCTAGTATGAAGTGCTCCGTCACTTCCCTACATGGTCATCTTTTTGCAAACACCATGTCAAAGGCCATCACAATACTCTTGCGCTTGAGAGACAGGCATGCACACACTCTCCCTCACCTCCAGGTCTTGACACTAACGGTGGTACATAGTGTATTGCTCTTCTCAACTTGCTTGGGAGCTTTTCTGAGTTTGATACGATTAAAATTTCATCATTGTCTGACTACAAGTTAGAATTTATATTGTTTCGATATCAGTGTTCATATTACACTGAAGCACTTGTTTTCTGTATAAAACAACCACATGACGTACTTAATATAACCCATATAGTCACCTTCATTGAAGATGCAATTGACTATATTTGCCAATAGAAGAAAAATGAGTGCTTAAAACTAGCTTGGGACTATTTGACCCACCAGATTAAGTGAGTGTTTTAATTAGTACGTGCTTCTACAGTCAGTCGACAGGCTAGACTATTTATGTTAAAGGACAATCACAAAAGCTGGGTAATTTTGTTCTTCTACTAAGCACGCTAGTTTAAGTTTCCTTTTTTTTTTAAAAAAAATCCATTCCACATGCAAACTATCAGACACTGATCTACAATCAGATTTTAAAATAATGCAATAGTTCCCCTGTGAAAAATAGGGTACCATGCTTGATAAAGACGGCCTAGCAATACAGGTATGCTAGTCAGCAATTTATTTCCAATTCATTTTTCTCCTTCAGATAAAGATTTTCCAAAGAGATGTCTAAAGTCACAAGCAATTGACTTTATTGATACTGACAACGCACAGCAGTGTAAGTAAAGCCTGCACATCCCCCAGCTGTTTCACACACAACCTGAGCTTTGTCTTTTTCTGCAAGATGAAAATGGGATTTCTCTGCCACTTCTGAAATAACAAAGAATCAGTTGGGAAATTTCTGTGCTCTAGGCACCTGTCAGAGCAACAAAATCCAGCGTTTTTCCTTAGCTGGATTCCCCAAACCTGTATAAAATACAGTCATCAGTTTGCTGTTCTACCAATACTAATTTAAGTAACCCCCAAAAAATCAATATACTCCCATGATAAACTGCTTCCAGAACTACCGGTCTATTGCACGCACTTAAAATTGGGAGAAAGAAAACTTCAGCTGCTTAAACAAAATCTCACTGCAGAACTCATGGATTTAAATTGACTGTAGAATACGGTAATGGCGAGGTAAAACAGAGTAAGTGTCAAGGTATCATAATTCACCCTTTATTTCAGCTATCAGCACTTTGTATTTGTACTTGTTCTTCACCCACGGACACTAAGAGCAAACTAGCCTCAGCCTTGACGAGATTCACGCTCACTCGCAGTCACCTCAGCCAGAGCTGCCATAGCTGAATCATCCTGTGCACAGGACTGAGACTGTGGACAGGGCTTAGCAAACATTAAAGTTTCTCAAGGAATGAAAGCTGGGCAGCCAGCCAACACCAACTTCATTTTGAGTGCATACTCTCTCTCTGCCTACTAATTAAAACAGCAGGATAGTCAATTTTAAGGGTATATATTTATCTCCACCTTCGACAGCTACCACTTCTAAAAGCAAAGGAAGGCTAGGGGAAAAGAAATAGTTTGATGTATACCCTAAATTGCTCCCGAAGGAGCAATCACTCAGCTAACAGTTGATAATGACCTACGAAATATGAGTATGCAATTACTCCTGACATTTAACAAGAACCACCCACTTTTATCTGGGAAGAAATCAGAAACAAAGTCACTGACCAGTCCAATTTAGTGAAAGAGATATTGCTGTGGCATTATCACCAAAGTGAAGGAGTTTTACATATTTCATTTCATACTTTTATTTTGGCACTCCTTCCAGACAAAGATACATCTTTTAGGACAAGTCTATTGAAAACATTGATGCAAGAGTCCAATCTTTTGATCTAGGGCTTTATTTATCTATTTTAAAAAGAAGCGATGAATGCATGGGGTTCAAATGCTCACAGTAGAGAACAGGATGCTCTACTTTATTTAATAATTATTCTATTTGCAGCCTTCTGTACAGCAATACATAAAAGAAAGACGTGCTAAGGCATTATCAAAGATGAGAAACCAACGATGTCACATGCCAGGCACATATTAGCTGAGGACAGAGGAAGACATTTGTAATGAGAAATTGAAAAGAACTGCCGCTGCAAGCGTAAGAGTCGGAAAAAATTTCAAATTAAATTATAGCTTTCTTTATCTAAAGGACAGAGTGTGACTAAACAAAAAAAATCTCTGCATTCCAAAATTTAAGTCATCACATTTAAGAGCAAGGAAAAAATCTTGTGATAGAAAACAGACAAGTTATATGATAGCCTGAACCCAGAATGCAGAAAATACAGTTTTAGAGTAGTGACAAGTGTTTTAAAACCTGTACTCCAATTAAGATGCTTTGCTTTTAGACCTGCTAATTAAACTAAGTGGCAATTTGAAAAACAATCCCCTCAGTGCAAATGCACATTTAAAGTAATTACAGATGAACAGAAGCAAGGTTGTTCTTTAAGCGAAGCATATACTTAAGACTTCTCTAAGAACTCCCCCCAGGGTCTCAAATCATTAAGACGAGGCCCCCACAACAGTTTTCCAATATACACCAATACATGTATGTACTACATAAATGAGCCTTACCTGCCACTTCTACAATATCACCCGGGACGATGTCCCTTGCTTTAATCCTTTGAACACTCTTTCGGTCTTGTCGATATACTTTACCCATTTCTGGTTCATATTCTTTAAGAGCTTCAATAGCATTTTCAGCATTTCTTTCCTAAAAGACAGAAAAAAAAACCATGCAACTAAAAAAGCCTTCAAGATAAGGAAAGATAAGTATGTCAGACCTGACTTTTCAAATGCAGTATCGTATGAATACTACTGACTCAGCTCAGCTACAGTTATTCACAATGAAAATTATGTGACCCATCCCCTTATGATGTTGCTGACTGGAAATCATTACAGTGTAATTCAGATATTGGTGGGCATTTAGAAGCTTGATGCTGTTTATTCAAACTCAGCAGTATTTCCTATCAAGGAAATCCTTTATGTCTTGTTATAGAGAGGCTGCACAAACCATTCTATGTAACTGATTTTTTTTTCCATGTCAAAAAGCAGCCATAAGTATATCCATGAGTTGTAATCCTAGTCTTGTCTCAGCTGTACCTTGCCAGCTGGAGCAGCTTGCATTCAGACTGGAGTGGGGTAGCAATACTGAGTTTCACTTACTAATAGAAGTGTCTAGTTAAGATACTCAAAGTTTCCCCAACAGTGTTATCATCAGTTTCATTTCAGCAAATTAAGTCACACTAAGGTGAAATTTAGGCACACTGACAAGAAGCTTCCCCAGAGTCTAACAGTTTACAAACTTAGATGAATCCCCACACACAGGTTTTTATTTCCACAAACACTAGCACAATAACTTTCCTATCTCAATTGCAGTTTCCTCAGCTTAACACTACCAGAGATCGCTGTCAATGCAGTGATGCTACCCAGAGATAGGGCAACGTGAGAAACCAACAGCCTATCATTACTGCTCCTCTAGCTCAAGGAAGAATAACTTCTTTCTCATTTTTCCGTTCAATTTCCAAGTACAAACATCACACAGTCCTGAAAATGGTAAGGGCACAGCTAGTACACCTAGTTTTTAGAAAGTCTTCGCTTCAAATAGATACCAAGCTTTCTAGATGATAAAAACTTGACCCAGCATGTATCAAAGCAGACACTTAATCCTCAGAAAGTCCAAGGTTGAGGTATGAGGTGTTTCCACAAAACAAAGCAGCTCACCAAAGCTACCTTGAAGGACTTTTGTTTACATGGTACAGCTCTGTGCCAGGCCATGAAGAGGTACCAGTGCAGGTCCCAAAAGCTGTTAGCAATACTAGCCTCATATTCCACCAGGTAAATTGATTCTGATCCTCAACAACATAATGCTGACATTACTTCTCCATGCATTAACTAAGAGTTAACATTAGGCAAAACCTTAAGGTACAAGAGAAAGCCTCACAAAGAGAACATTAAATATAACTTTTACTTCAAAAAGGAGAAATGAGAAAGAATTTACATGATTCAGATAGGATAGTCAGCTCAGCATCTTAGACCATATCTTTTTGCTCCCAGTTTGCTTGATTTGAAGGTAGGTACGCTGACCTGTCAACCACTTAAGTACTAGCAGATGGCGCTTTGGGAAATGTGCACATGGAAAGAAAGGTTGAAAAGGGCAGAGCTAAGGCAATGACTCAGTTGCTCACAGTACCTGTAGAAACAGATACAGTTATGGGTGGAGACTACGTACTGTGACTTTTTTCCATGCCCATTAAAACAAGGGAATGAGTCACTTAATCTGTGCAGCAATTCTGTTTCACAATTAAGTTCGGTGCATGTAGATGTATAGATACTCTCTGCACACTTAGCACATCTGAAAAAATTATTCCATACAAGAGTTTATCCAACTACACAAGCAAGTTCCCAAACTAAACGGATAGCTTTACCTTACATTTCAGGCTTCAGATTGTTATGTGCCAAATTGTAACACAAAGTTTCAAGTTATTAAAGATTAATTCTTCCACAACTGCTTTATGAAGATCTGAATACAAAGTGACACTTAAGGGTGCACTGCTATCATTCTTCACTCTACGTCACCTCTTCGTCCATTACCAGCTCTAGCTGTTGTGCAACAAGCAGGATTCTGCTAGAAAATCGATATTCTGCTACTTGTGTTTGAACAAAGCAAAGAGTAGAAACATGCAGCAATGCCACTGAAAGACACTTCTGGTGGTTAACAGTGTTTAGGCTCGACTCCAACCTGTTTTAACATGCTAAGAGGTGTCTCCCTTAGTTTTCCTTGTTATTTTGGACAGCATTTTTGTTTGGTTTGTTGTGGTGTTTGTTGTATTTTTTTTTATTTTTTTTTTTTTAAGCCTGAAGCCTAACTTGCTAGGATAGCAAGTACATATGTTACATTAACACCAGCCCTTTAAAAAAATCTGGGACTTAAGTTACCCTAAAACCCCATAATATTTTTTATCTGCAGAAAAAAAATCTAATCAAATGTTCCATCTGAAGTGATCAAATTTGGCAAAACAAAATTGTTCGTATAATTGACTATTTTAAGAAGTGTCAGTACACATTATTGCCAATATTATTTTAGAATTAAGAACTGTAGTAATTGAAGAAGAGGAATACTGTGTTAATTCTCTCAACAAATGCACTAAAACTAGTATTTGTTCTCAAAAGGAAACAGACAGGAAACAAAATTACAAGTGTTCCATCCTTTGTTCCTCAGCTGGGACAAAGCAACTTTTTTTGTAAACCTATACAAATGATTGCTTCTTATCTTTGCAATGTTTATTTCCTGAATTCAGGACTTCATTCTGGACTGTTAGCTGATGTGTTGATCAGTGTATGGCTAAACACACTGACGGGCACTTTGCCTTGTTGGCAATACTCCTGAAGCTTTCATTTCACCTTTAGTCAATGCTTTCTGTCTAGAATTTATATGATGCATAGACTCTTAGAAATCTTAATCTAGCCATACATATTGCTTGCATTGTATGAAGCACCTGACACTACAGTGCGCAGTTCCTCTTAAACCAAGAAACTCCACGACATTTGTGATTTGGTATTGTAAAAGTATCTGCGTACCTGCCACACTCCCACAATCGCGTTGGCTACTAATATAAGTAAGATTACAAATGGCTCTACAAATGCTGTGATTGTTTCTTCACCTTCTTCAAACCAGGCCAGGACCTGTAAGAGAGAAACACTGATTTAAATCAAGTGATTTACATAGACACCTTGCGAACCTAAGACACTGTAAAGTTCAGCTTGAGGTTCAACTCCTCAGACTTCAGCAATTTTGAAGAACCCTCAAATCTTCCAAGCTGTAGCTCCTGAAGGAGTTGGCAATATGCAATGGAAAAGGAGAAAAAGAATCTTTACTGAAATAGTACAAAGTTCATTCCGAAGCCTGCTCTTCTTTTAAAGGAGAAAGCTATTTATTTGGGAACCATACTGCTACTCTTGCTTCAAAACCGAAAGCAGAAGTCGTGACAATGGCTACAGCACTGAAAAGTTGCAAAAATTTTTCATTACTGTCTAAAACAAGATGCAGACTGATTAGCTTGACTACTTAGAGCACTAAAGCTTTGCATGATTAAGGTTTATGCATAGCTAGATTCTGAATTTTAACTAAATTGTTCTTTATCAGTAACTTAGACAAATTAAAATAGCTTTACAAATTTTCAGTAAGTAGATATGAAAAATAAATATCTACTAATTAAAATACAAGTGATGTCCTATTGAAGCATTTAAGTGAACCGTACAATTACATCTGAAGTTGAATTCAGAGCCAAGGATCTGATAAAAATTAAACTTTTTTTTAAGTAAATCAACTGGAAAATTTGCATAAAAGACACCAAGAAGATTTTAATCCATTTGCTTTCAAATCATGTTCTAGTTTTAGGCTTCTGCCATTCATTTGGCTTCAGGAGAATGGGTAAGCGTCAGGGCCTCTGCAGAGTTCTGTAGCTACTGAAGAAAAGTCAAGCTAACGTGACCAGAGAGGAAGAGCTTTTTCGTCAACATATTGAGCAACAGGAAGCCTGGAAAGTGACAGTAAATAGGAACAACGTGTTGAGATAATTAGGGCTGGTAGTCAGGCAACAGCAGCACTCTGAATCACTGACTGCAGTGAGCAAACCGTTACTAAAGCAAGCACCATAATTCCACTGACATGCTGCTCAGAGCTATTGCTCAATTGTGAAACACTCCAGGACGTTAAAAGGAAGAAGGAGCAGCAGCATGAAAGCCTCAAGCAGAAAGCAGACTGTCAAGCAAACCCAATGCAACAACAAATTTTATGACAAAAGAATAAACTTGTAAGGCCCAGGTTACGATTAGTAAGACTCAACCACTCCAACTGGCAATGCATTATTTGGAGGGTCTGCGTAATCCCTCTGGAGAGAGGGATTTAGTTAGGAATTCTTATGCTCTTCACATCTCGATGCCTCTTCCCTCCTCCCACACCACATATCTTCAATCCTCAGTAACAGCTTCTGCCATTTGACCTGCTGAAGCGCAGCCTACACAGTAGTTTTCACTCAACACATTACCCCTTGTATCACAGACAGCTTTTACTCTTCACCAGCACTGTTGCCTCTAGCAGAGCTATAGAAATGGCTAACAGCATGTCCCAGTTTCCTTGGCATATACAAAGCCACACACCATCAGAAAAGCTGCTTAGTATCTGTTTCTTCCCTCCTTTTCTTTATTGGGATTCCACACGGCCAATCCTGCTTCCAAAAAAGCAAGGGAATTCAATCATTTTCTAGCATTCTTAACAGAGCAGACAACTGCAAGGTTAACTGGAGTAAAACATCTGCTTTACATAATACTAAACCATAATCTTTGCAGATTGAAGACCATGTGGGTTGTAAAGCAACACCAAGAAACCCTGCAACTTCAAGAGGGAAGGAAAGTAGCTACAAGAACAGCAAGATCCACGCACATCAAGGAGAGCCAAAATTAAGTTTGAGATCTTTCCTTCAATAAGCCATTATTTCAAAAAGAGCCGATGAACTCAGAGATCCTAACAGTACAAATCTATTAAGTTGCCTTAGATCTTCACTGTTGCTTGTTTGGCAAAGTTATCAATCTGTAACTAGATTAAAATGAAATACCCAGTTAATCCTGGAGGCGAGCAGCACACATCTCGCCCACAAAGTTTCCACACAATTGTTAACTGTGGAACAGAACCTACACTGTGTAGTTCTAGAGTGCAAACATAGGCATGTAAATAACAGAACACCTGAACGCGAGTCCTTGGTTTTGCTCTAGCAAACTACTGCTACATTAGCACTCCACTGAGGACATTTGTGACCTACAAGACTTACTGTACTAACAAATGAGTGTTATTATTTGATAGTAGCCTAAAGTTAACAAAAACACAGCAAGCTCAGAAGGTAGAGCAAAGAATACACGTAAGTTTAGGAGCATTTCATTATGCATTTTTGATAACAGATCGTAAGCCAAAGCCTAGTAGAGACTATAATTCTTGCCCAAGGCATTGAGTCTATGTCAAAAAAAGCTTCCATTAGCACACTTTAAAACCCTGAAGAGGTTTTCCATGAAAGATCTTTGGCTACTACTCAGAAGGGCCCCACCATATTTTAGCCACTTAAACTCACATGTAGAGAAGCTTAATTACCACATCATCAATCTCCACTGTACTGTTCAGGTCAGTAGGAGAAATTATCATTTAAGTTTTAAAAAGCAAGAAAAAGATAAAATAATTGCTCAAAAGAAACAGAAGCCTGACAGCATAAGGGAAATCAATAGCAAGACCTACCAGTCCCATACCAACAGCCAACACAAGCAGCTTTGAGGACAACTTTCACTCAGCACATCTGATTTAGTGTTGCTAGAGTTATGGCTTACAGATGCCTACTTTATCCAAGGCATAATGGGGTGGACCTGCAGGATACTAAGTCCAAAAACATGCAACAACAGGCAAACAGCACTTAGTTTTTGTGGTTATTTAAAGAAAGGGGGTCAGAAGTACAATGCAGAAGTCAGCCAGCAATGAGGCAGACTACTAATCAATACAGCTACAAGAACGTAAGTGTCCTTACAGCCTTTTGCATTTCTACAAATTAATATCTGTGGATTGTGAGGTTAAGTTATGGTGGCAAACTGCCTCAGGTGTCCATTTGTCATTAAGTAACAGAAACAGAATAAAATGAAGAATGGAAGTTTCAAGATAAAATTCTGTTGCCCAGCAGGCTGTACCTACTAACAGACGAAAAGCAAACAGTTTGTTGTCAGCAACCTAACAAGGCTTTTTTTTTGTTTGGTTTTCATTTTGACAATGGAAACTTTGAAGTGAGCAGGCAGATTAAGACCTCATCCTGATGAAAAAAAGTCTTAGACTAATTAAAGCTAGTCATGTAGAACTACAGCAAGCTTTTAAGAGAGCCCTCTTCTCACAGGACACACTGAGTTAAGATTCAGTACATTCTGGACAGAGTGCTAACTACTACTGCTCAAAAATCTTTTTAATGATTTTTCTTCTCAATACAAATTTACTTAATTTTAAGCAGATACAAGCTATTTTAATAGTTCTGATACTTGTTCTAGTTACTTGACAGTTATCCTGAACACCAGGAAATAATAAAGGTAAAATCCCCAATTTGCTAACAGATTTATTTTTAATTGCTACCCAAGAAAAAGAAATCTTGACCAGAATTATTAGTAAGAAATCAAGAATTTTATTGGGTCAGCAGATTGTAAATACCCAACATTTATGCTACTCCGTACTTCTAAATGCAAGTACATTCCTGTGATTACTGTAGCAAAACCAGTGAAAATAAAGATACAGAGTACTTAGTTTAATTTATACAAATTAAAATGGAATCACAATTGCTTCTTACTCCTTTGTCACCCCACCTATCATTTGGTGTCTCAGGTCCTATTGAGTAATCTGAGTTTGGCTAAAAGCATGCCAATGTAATGTACTTCAGCAACCCTTATCTCGTGTCACATACAGCTCCTGACCTTACCAGGTAGCTCTGGGGTGATCCCAGGGCAAAGCCTGCAACATTTTACTGGCACATTTAACTCCCTTCGCCAGCAGCTTTGTTCACCTTTTAACACAGATGAGGCTATACTCATGCTAATTTCCAGGATATAATGAACTTCTCCAGCCTAAATCACAAGATATCGTTTTAATCTAAACACACACATCCACTAGTAGAACGAGACCCAGAACATTCACTTTTAAGTTAGTTCAGGCATTAGAGAAATAATTGAACTAAGGAGGAGTGCTCTCAGAATGCTGAAGATTTAACTAAAATACAAGCTTTTGCTAGTTTCTAGTACATACTTCATCTTGTAGAAGAAAACTCAGAAATATGATGCAGAGACTGTACAGTTAAGCATACATCACATTCTTCAAAGCATTATTCCCAATCAGGGGCACAAGTAACATTTTACAACTTGAAGTGATTTATACAGCAAAGCAAGCTTATTTTTAATGTAAATACTGTCGATTTCAGTGTGTGCTATTGAAGTAGCAAGAATTAAAAGCTGGATTTCATGGTAAATTGAACATCCTCTTACTTACACCTAGAAAGTCAAGCTACAAAGGCCCCTGAACCACTGAGATGCATTTCTCAAGTTACCTCTGTAAAAGCTTCACCATGTCTGACAAAACACTGGGACAAGATCCGAGTGCGCGTGTAGATCCATTTACTTCGAATCAGAAATTACACGGTTTCTCTTCAAAAGCCATACTTAAGGCCAGTAAAAATATTGGAGGAACAACAGTGTAAGAATTGAAGCTGTTACTAACTTGGCACATCTGCAACAGCAGTTCTGACTTGGAATGTAGCATACGGTATCCACAGCCAAGGCAACAGGCAGCATATGACCCCCGCGATCAGCTAGGGTGACACGGATTCAGCTGTTAGTCTGATTTATTTTACTGACACATACCTGACAGGGCTTGTGGGAGCAGAGGACACAAAAGGCACTCTGAACACAGAATATTATGGTATGTAATAGGTGATGTTTCTACACAAAAATGTAGCTGAAGGAAGATCTTGATGTTAAAGACTTTTTCTGAGCCGTCAATCATAATAGTAAAAATCTAATACGATTTAAGATCACAACACAATTACCAGAGAAGCTTCCATGATACAAACTAGTACCCTAACATACCTTGAGGTCCCATCTCTCACACCTGAACCTTCAAGTTCAACAGTTTCTTTAAACTGACAATGAAGAACTCCACTGCTTTCACTGCCCTAACAGCACCCATGCCTTTCCCGCAAGCACGCAATGCCGACCTGCTGCCACTAGCATGGTGAAGCATGTTCTCCATCTGATCCTCAGTAAACTCAACTGCTCAAATTCGAGCAAGTTTTAGTGATAAGCTCAGAAAAGCTTAAAAATAAAGTCAATGCTATACTCATGCCTAATTTCAACTTTCAGCCCCCTTGCTAGTAATTCAAAGACTTAACAAGATTTGGGGGTCATTCATCCTTAATCCCAAGCTCGTTAAGCCATTTTCCCCCCATTCATTGTCATTCAAAGTAAACAATTCATTTAAGCATCTTGACAGAAACTCCCTTTTGGATATACACCAGGTCTGTAAGTCTTCAGCTGGAAGTTATTTCAAACCAGAGCCATTATCCAGTCTTACTTCTGTTGGTACACTATCCAACATCCTACCTGAGTACTGTAGTTTAGTGCCTATCAAGCGATAAATTATAGTAAGAAGTAGTCACTGAACAGAAGTGTGAATCCGCACATCCAGTCCCACGTCTAAGTCTGAGGGGTCTGACACTGTCCCCAAGAAAGGCAAAGTCACATTAGATGAAAGAGCAGCTATCAGTGGTATTACTCAACATCCTAAAGCAACACAAATTTAGCTGACTCCATGTTAAGTTTAATTATCCATTTCAAGATCTCTAAGGTACAGGAACTTTTGCATGCTTTCCAACAGTACAAATGGCAAGACTGAATTCCTAAAGCTTGCAAAAGACAGCGTAATACACGCATTTAAGTTAACTTTTAGTATTAAGTTGCTCTACCATAAGAATGACTTAGCATAATTTATTAGTCTCAACTTTACTACATTAAATAATGGAGTCCTACATATTTTCATGTTCTCTCATGGAAAAACTACTGTCCACATGCTTAACACAGCTACACACTCTATTCAAATGTTTTCAGGAACCCTAGAATTTAGTTGATGTTAATTCCACCCAATTTTACAGCAATACAATCTATGAACACATTCAACAGTTCCTTACAGCTACTACAAAAGTCTCTAATATGCTTTCATCAAGAAAAAGTGTCAAAACAAAATAAAATCAGACAATGATCACATTCTGAACAGGGAAAAAGCCAGAAACAAACAGAAAGGGGGAGTGCTTTTAAAGTGCTGTAATAAAATGTATCAAGTTTTTTCCTTTACATTTCATTAAAAGGAAAATCCCTGCTATTCCCAAAATAATCCTACAGTGGGTAGCCATAACTCTTAAATAGGAGACAGAGAAAAAGGCAGAGCAGTAGCCCAAGGTCATACACCATGCCAGTTGCACAAAAGCAGAGAACCCAGATACACCCTACACTCCTTTCGACTACAGTCTCCCCCTAATTAGGCAGGAAAATTAGGCATACTGAAAAAAGAAATTGAATCCAGTTACTAATAAAGTTTGCAAAGCGTGCTTGGCAGTGTGTATTATATGACTTCTGTCTAGTATTGTACTGAATACTCATATTCAGCAATGAAATCTTTAAGTTTGGTGAAGTTGGTTTCTTCACTTGTTATAATAAAAACAAAATAATATATATGTTGGAAGGAAAGGCTAACAATATTCTGTACTGTCATTTATCTCATCCCCTTTCCATCCTCTGGGAAAAGAAATGAGAAAGAGAAGAGGAAAAAAGGTTTCTGAATGACCTGTTTATTCAAATTTCTATGGGCAGCCCGATTTCCTCCCCAGGAAACAGAAGAGTGAGTAAAGCATCAATGTCTCCACAGCCAAGATCAATGCCACCAACCACTGCTCAGCTGGTAACGGTATATACATACCAAAACCCAGCACATTTTGAAAGGAGGTGTCAGTGGGGGGATAGATAAAGCTTCCCTTGGTCAAGGATCAGCACCATGGCATGCGGCAGCAGCCACAACAGGTCAACCCTTCCCCCATCTCCACATCCTCCCCCATTACAGAACAGTTTCTCCTCTGCCCATCTAAATTACCTTGCCCTTAGCTAGTCACAATTTCCACACCCCCAACAGCTGCAGGTTTTTTTTTCCAAGTAGTTAATTACAACTCGAGGGCAAAGTCTACTATAAACTTCTATTTCTACCGAAACAATTTAATATTCTGCACTTTTTTTCCTGTCATCCAGCTCCCTAAGATGCATAGATTTCAACTTCCTTCTAGACTTAAAACTTCGTTCAGATTTCCATTTTTCTGTAAACGCATACCCTTTACATATTACGTAAGATGACCAACTAAATGTGCTTAAAAAAAAAGTTTCATTCTTGTTCTTTTAATCCTGTACACAAAGCAAGATGTTCATTTTATGACTAGACTATCCAAAGGTCAGTTACCAAATTTGGTCAACAATGGTGCCATCACAGCCGTCATCATTCTTGTCACTGTCAAAAGCAACAACTGTCACCTTGCTATTATCAGGAAGGGAAGGCAACTGGAATAATCGCCATGTAAATTCTATTTACAGTCCGCACTGCATCCAAAAATGTCTTGCAGCGATTATACATTGAGCTTGATAACAATTAACTCAAAGGCAAGAAGGATGACCAGTTAAACACTTACTCAAGGTTAGTTTTCAAAGCCAACAAAAGCATTGGGAAATCCCACTTCAAATAAGCAAGCAGGGTTGAATGAGAAGTACTTTTAAAATACCTGCCTAGCGTAGTTACGTACTTCTGACTCATGCAGTGAAAGATTCCCCGAAACTTTCTTCTCTAGCATAGAAAAAAATCCATTCAGGAAGCAACCAATTTAAAAGAGAGTGATTTACTTAGTATCTTATGCTTCTACCTCTTGAAGAGGTGTGTACAGTTCCTATATGTTGGAACATACGTCATTTCTGAGTCTGCAATATACAAGCCAATGAAATAAGAACAATTCATACTTACAAAAGATATGCAAGCTGCCAGCAACAAAATTCTAACTAGTAAGTCTTCAAATTGTTCAATCACAAGCTCGAGTAAGGTTTTTCCTGCAATGTGTAAAGATGACATTTAGTCACGAATATAAAAAAGGATGAACTATCGACAAGAACTAGAAGATTTCAAAAAAATGCTTACCTTCCTCAGCCGGTAATTCTGTCAGTCAGATTTTTTCAGGAAGCATGTCAAAGAGAAGAAATCATTGAAGAAATGTTAGAGTATTATAATGCATCCACCAGATATTGCTTCTGCATTGTACACCCAACTCAGCTGGGTTTGAGAGCCATACCTTAAGAGCAATTAAAGCGGCTCTTCTCATTATAAGAACTGAATAGGCCTGCTAGTCTTGCGTTTTAAGACACATACAGGTTAGCTGGGAGCTGCAAAGGGTTGTAAATTCAGCCAAGTCATCACTCCAGCCAGCTGTGTGACTTCTGCTGTTACTGCATACAAAGGGTCAAAGGCTTAAAATGCTTTCCAAATGCTTTCTGACAAGGATTTTCCTCCACGACCACTTAAAAAAAATAAAAGAAGGAACTTGGTTCAAAATATTTCAAGTGCTTTTCTCCATTTCAGGATTTTCTCGTTTCTGCTCTCTATTTCCCCACGAGTACATTTAGCAATACAAGAGGCATGAAAGGGGAGTTAAAGCTAAAGAAAAAGAAATACATATGATTTTCTCACAGCTTTGCATCTTTACGCAATGCCATCAGAGTTCAAAAGGGACTAGTAAGGCCGAATAATGAAGATTTTTTAAAAATCACCCTATCTGATGAATTTTGTGTCCCGACTCCGGAGAAGAATGTAAAATGAGGGACAGAAAGGTATCGGAAAGCATAGAAAAATGAAGGTCAAGACGGACAAAAAACCCACGGTGTTTCATTTCAGAATGGAAGAAGATTTCCCACCGTTAAGGTGAAAGGAAACGGAGGTGACATCCTCCTTCCCAAAGCAGCCCCGCGAGCTCGGGGTATGAAAGAAACCCACGAGGTGGAGTTCAAGTCAGCCATCTTCTCTCCCTCGCTCCTATTCCGGGTCCTGTAAGAGATGCCGGCTTTGCAAATACATACACGTCAGGCCTTGAAACCGGGCCCCGAGAACGATGAGCGGAAAAGAGAAAAGAGTGAAAAAAGGGAGCGGAGGGAGAAAAGAAGACGAATGCCAGGGACAGCATCCCCGCGGCCGAGGGAAGCGGGCTGTGGGGGCCGGTTCACCTACCGTTGGAGCCCCATTTCTCCTTCAGCTTCTTGACTTGCTCCAGGCTGAGCCCGGTGCTTTCGTTGACACCGAAATAAGCCAAAACTTCCTCCACAGTCTTTGTGTGCGCGTTCTCCATGGCTGGGGCAAGGAGCAGCAAATGGTGCCTGGCTTCTTCTTCTTCCTCCTCCTCCTCGTCAGCGGCGGGCGCAGCGGAGAGCCCCCTCCTCAGCCCCCTCAGCGCCTGGCTCTGTCCCCCACCGCCCCCGTGCTATCACCATAGACCCCTCCCGCACCACAGGAGCCCTCGAGCCCACCTCACCGCCTCGCTCTTTCCGAAGGAGGCAGGAGGGGAAGCAACAAAAAAAAAAAAAAAAATTAAAAAAGGAGGGGGGGGGAAAACCGATGTAAAAAAAAAAAAAAAGCCCCCGCCCCCCCTCCCACCCCACACGCCCTCTGAGGGAGCCGAGCGGGGGCTTCGGGCACCCCCGAAGCCTGGCTGAGGAGAGCCGCTGCGGCCTGAGGGGCGCGGGGCAGAGCGCGGCCGGGTGGCCTCGCCGCCTCGCCTTTCGCCTCCCCGAGCTCCGAGCCGCCCCCGCGGCCGGCGATAACGGCTCCGAGAGGCGGGGAGGGGGGGGGGGGGACACAAAAAGGCGCAGCCGCCCCGCTGCCTCCCGCCGGGGACGGGTCGCTACGCCCCCCTCACACACACACACACACGCCGCCTCGATCCTCCCCTCAACGGCCGAAGGCCGCCGTCACGGCTGCGGGCTCGTTCGACCCCCCCCCCTTCGGTTCTCTGGGTCCGGTCGCGCACCGGCGGCGGCTGCTCTAATGTAACTTACGGGAGCTGGGCCGCCCGGGGCCCCACTCGCCGCCGCGGCATGTGGACGCCGCTCATTGGCGGGACGAGCGGAGCGGGGCGGGGGATGGCGCGGCCCCGCCCGGGCCGCTGAGGCGATGGCGGTGGCGGTGGCGGTGCCTGGCGCGGTCCTGCGCAACGCGGGGCGGCCGCCCTCCGCCCGGGGGAGGAGGCGGAGGCGGGCGCTGCAGGCCTCATGCGGCGGCGGGAGAGCTTCCGCCTTGCCGGGGATGAGGCCCGCAGGCGGGGGGGCGAGCCGGCCCGGCCCCGGGTCGCAGCCGCCTCCTGGTCCGATCTCGACCCGTGTTCGGTGGATGAGGGGACGCGGGGATGCCGCCCAGCAGGGAGGGATGAGGCGATAGGCGCCTCAGTGCAGCGGCCTGTCGTGACTGGGGTCGCGTGTGGGGTTGCCCCCGCTTGTGTCGTGACAGGAGCTTCAAGTACCCAAGGGTGGGAGTGGGACTGTCTCCTCTTCCGTGGTGACAGGAACCTCGTCCAGCCTTGAATCCACCCGAGGAGAGAAAAAAATCACGAGGTGTGTGCCCCCGTGCATGCACTGAGGGGTTTGCACCCCAGAGGTCCTGCCCCGGCCGTGACGGGGCCTGTGCTGACAGAGCAGTGCCTCCCACGAGCCTTCCCCAGTTCCCATTCCAGCCGTCGCACCCTGCCCCGCCAGCATAACCGTAACACGCACACTCAGCCCTGGCTTGCACCGAGATAACATGAGGAGGTATAAACTGCACGGTGTGATTTCAGCAGCCTGTGTGGTGTGAGATACCAGTCTTCCTCAGCGCAGTATCTCGGTAAGTGACACAGACTGAAAAACTAATATAGAATACAGAAAACTGACTGATTTAGCTATCCTCCCCAGCAATTCACAGAAACTTCAGGGAACACAACACAAGCTGTTAGAGGGATCAGCACTGGCCGACACTAGTGACACCAGCTATACATAACACACGGCAAACAATACAGGACACAATATAAATACCTTCCCTTAAAAGCACTCAGTTCCAACCAATGCTCCTGTGTATGCGTGTGCAACCACAAAAGCTGATCTGTACATGTGTCCTGGCTTACATAAATGCAGATCCTACATACAATCTGCATATCCACCAGTGTTAAAAACCACCCACAGTATCGTGCTATGAGGAACTGGCTGATCTGGAAGGAAAATCTCTTAATCTTACCTCTGTATTGGCACGAGAAGTGAGGAGAGGGGACAGCCAATATTAAATGATGACATTCTAAGCTGTGTGTTGCCCTCTATCCTTTCTAGCAAAAGTACAGCTGTCCTAGAAGAGATTCCTGTGTAACCAGCCAATGTCCAGATAAGGATTTCTTGACTGCATGTCTGCACTTCACAGGGCAGTTCTGAATAAAATTCATGAGTTACAATCAGATGACCTAGTTCAAGTATGAGAATTAGTTATTGCATGCTCATATTAATTTTATCTTGCTTATCAGCAGGATTAATCTGCATGGCCAAATGTTGCTTGAATACAGTTATGTTGCTTCTTGTACCACTGGATCCCCTGCATATACGTACACATACCCTGTTACAGAGGCAAGAATGTCAACATGAGAATCTATATAGTTTACATACAGTTTACTGTATATTTTTGTTGCTGTTTTGATATTTTTCTTCATACTGTATGAATACATGATTCCATCATCCCAAAAACATAACTGAAATCAGAAGGTACACATGCATCTGAAATTCATATTCTTACAAAACAATGTCCTAGAAAAAAACACAGTGCCAGCAGAACAACCGATGAATGCCTGTCACAGGCCCAGCTAAGCCACACCTAAGTTTTCAGTTTGCCAACACACAAGTACATATGTACCTCTATCATCAAACACCTCCGAATGATAGACTCAACATCGGTCCCCATAGTATGTGCATATGCAACGTTAAGAGACATGTCATTTCCACAATGGATATATACACAGTAAGCCCAGCTAATTCAATTAATATATTTCACTGACTGACAGTATGGTATGTCTGGGTAGTTTCCAATCTTCTACCACGTTAACACAGCTTACATCATATGTAACATTATGTAAAAATACATTTACCACACCAATATTTTTCTCCACAAGCATATTTTACTAGACTGTGTATAAGAACCTCTGTAAAGCACTTGAAAGTCATGCACTTCGTTTTCTTACTACTTCGAAGTATTATCTGTAAATGTTATAGAAAAAGCAATATAATTAAGCATCAGTAACAATTTTCAAAACAAACTGGTATTAGGAAAAAAACTGGTCATATTTCATAATTATTTCCCTTTGTTATATATTTTGTATGTCATTATTGTTTTCCTTTTTGTGCCTGCCTCCAAAAAGGCTTGCGGAAAATTATTTAAGCATACCAGAACAATGGCATGTGCAGTTAGAACTTGGCAGAGTGTGTAAAAAAAAGTAGATATGGTGTCCTTTCAACTTGCTAACAGACAGAAATGTGGCTAGGAGAGTAGAGTTTGCATTCTACCAAATCCCAGTAAACTCTTGGCATTCTCTAGGATTCAGTAGTTCAGCTACAGCTTGACAATTCCGCTTCCCTTGTTTCTCTCTCTTCCACTGAGAACAGAGGACTTGATCCTTTGCATTCTTTTGCATCTTTTGAACACAGACCCTACATAAAATGTGGAAAGAACCCGAGAGTATAGTCCTCTGCCTGTGTTTTTTCTGCCACCGGGTGTTGTTACAGCTCAGTGAACATCAGGAGAAGAATGGCTGAATCGAGGACTGCTCTACAGGACTTTCTCTTCCAGAGCACAATAAAGCTCTGCATTTCCTTTATGGTGGTTTCCCCACCTTTCCACAGATCTGCAAGATTGATGCTAGCTGATCACTGAGGATTTCTACACAAGTGATACCTTTCAAATCCTTAAAGATCATTTGTCAGCTGCAAATTTGAAAAATATTTGCAGACACAGTGCTTGGCCTACACAACATAGTGCAGAATGAACTACAAATACCCATGTAGATGCTGCAACAGAGTCAGCACCTGATAATTTTGGCATAAACTGATATCATATAAACTTAAAACTGTGAATTGAAGACAGTCTTACTTCCGATCTTTTGTTGTCAAGGGATTCACAAAGTTTCCTAAGAAATTTGTCTTGTCTCTCAGAGAATATGGTTATCTTGACCCCAATCAGAAGGAAGGCACCTCAGCGCTGCCTAAGCTGTCCAAGCCCAATGAAAGCTTCCAGGAGACTAGTATTTCCAGCATGTGGAGATAGCTTTACGTTCTCCATCTGTAAGGAAGAGGGAAACCAGTTTAATTTGCTGTTACAAAATAAAGTTGCAGTTTGTTTTTAGTGTTACCTTGGAAAGGAGCACAACAAGCTTTAGCCTTGATGAAATTCCATTCACATAATGGAAGTACACCATTCATACATTTGGCCTGCTATCTTTTTTTTCAGTGTAATATATTAGAAGAAGAAGCCAACACATCAGGCAGGAGTATTAAAACTGTTCCTGTAATGCTTACTAATTGAAGTAAATGGGAATTTGGCCTGAGAGAGGACTGCGGGATGCCTTCCTTCAAATTGCAGTAACATTAACTCAGCCATATTGCTGCAAAGCAGATTCGCAGCGGAGTTACTGGTTGTAACGTGGGTTATGTCTTGTACACAAAAACATCAAGTTCAAGCTCAAGTTTCAAAGATTACTAGTTTTTACTGGATCTACCTGCAGCAGAGAGAGGCACCCCACACACAAAATGGCGGTTTGTCGTGCTGACCAGCAGTAGCCTTTTATTCCAGGCCTGGATCTCTTTCAGTGGACACAGACAAAGTTATACTACTTAACCGTGCCAAAATGTGTAATGATTTTTGCAGATTGGCTAATTGCCTAATGAGACTTAGGGTGAGACCACCAGACTCATTGCTCTTATTACCCCAGATGATTTCAAACACACATCTTCATGAGTGACAAACGGGGGCATTGTTTCTTCCTCCCACTGTACTATTTTATTCCTCTTAAATTACAGTTATTAAAATATTTCAGCCACTTGAAATCTACCAAAACGTATTAAAATACTGCAAAAATGCTGTATCAAAGTGGAAAGGTTTAAAAACTGCAAATCTGTGATAGGATAATGCAGTTTAAATATAGTAACTGTTTTTTTCCAGTCAGCTTGCTCTTTGATTTCGTGGTATTATGTCAAGGTTTTTTTTTTCCCCTCTCTCCCTTTAAGAAGCTTATGGCTTAAGCAGCAAAATGCAAAAAATATTGCAATGAAACAGTTACACAAAACCAGTAGAAAAGGGATTAAATATGAGTTTGAAATTTGACAATTAAGATAATCTGAGTTTACGCTTTATCTGTTTTCTGCTTAGGCAACATGCATTCCTGTATCAGCAGCAGGTAGAATGTGACTACCACAGAGACCTGAGAGACCGTGAACACAAAGGGTAGGGTTGCTGCTGGGAGATTTCTAGAACTGGATCACTGCTCCTGCACAGAGCAGCTGCTTGCTGCCTTGGTAGTGTAAAAGAGACAGCGAGCCCGATTCTGATCTTGGTGCCAATAGCAATAAGAGATCACAGTTTGCGTTGGTAGATTTCCTCACTTATTTCTGTGTCCTATTGATAGTCACTTGGTTTCTCACTGAAGTATCCATTAGAGTATTTACCACGATCATCTCCATTTCCCTGTTTGGAAAAATCTGCCTATCCTAATACTGACGTCAATAGGAGATCTAGAAGTATGGGAGAGAGCATCAGAACCAAGACCCATCATATCTGAAAAAATAATTTTATCTTTATTTGTTGGCCGAGTCATTTCTCTTAAAGGCAAATCGGCTTGACTGCTATCTTAAAAATGCACAACAACTTTAGAAATAAAGCACTGGTCGGTGCCCACGAGATTTGAATTATGTTCTCATCCTGACCTGAATTTTCCATCTAATTAAGGTCTAATTCTGATTAATTTGGCAGCTAGCTGCCATTTTTCTCCTTTGTAAATATCCCTTGTGTGCTTCTGGAGCTCAATTTTGCTATCTGTAGAAGTGGCTAGGGATACTGCCAAGCTCGTAAGGATGTGGGGTCAGCCACAATATTGATCAAATGGTAGAGTTTGCTGTTTGGGAGGCATTATAAAATTGCCCTATATTTTATGTCTGTAACAAGCTGATGGCTAACTGGGATGTCATAGTTGTGGTCACACTACATATTACTTACCTGTAGAATTTAGCGGGCCACCGGTTTCAGAGCAAGGAAGTTGCTTCAGGTTTGAAGCCGTCTGTCTCTGGCATTCAGAACAGTGAGTGCCAGCTCCAAGTTGGACACACAAACACACAACACAGCCTGGTTTCTCACAGTATTAAAACTTAAGATAATTATTTTGGATGGTTTTCTTTTTGTGATTCTTGAGTGTATTAGAAATGCAACCATGGCATTCAGATTTTACTGTGCGCTCTCTTGAACATTTAATGCACATTGTTTCTATACTAATCAGGTATAAGTGAGTTAGTCTGGTGCTTAGCAAGCTAATGACAAGTCCTAGAAACTACCAGCTACAAGGTAGGGCAATAATTACTGTAGATTAATAGTACCATTGTATCCGTCTCTAGGGGCACTATAAATTCAAATTCCTTTCCTGCTTTGTAGATATTTATGGGGACAGAACCAGTCTTGTACACTGAAAGGAAAAGAGAATGGAAATTACTCATACACAGTGCTTTGCACGATCCTGCCGGTGATAGGATGGAAGAAAGAAAGAAGGATGGCTGAGAAAAGTACATACTTTTCGTATGTTCATGTTAGTCTGTGAGCAGCCATGACAGACAGAATGTAGCTCACAGGTGCCAATTTTTTTTGTCCTTTCACCTTCTATTTACTTAAGCTCGATGTAGTAAGAGTCTTAGGTTGAAGTGAACTATCCGAACTACTTATTTTTGAAACTTTCTGTTTTGCATCTCTTGCCACTATCAGAGGCTGTAATCAGGGTGGTATGTAAACGGTATATTTTGGGTGTTTTTTGGTGTTATAGTACTGTGCCATGATCAGTTCCCCTGTGCAATGCATATCTATCATTTAATATATTCGTTGAATCACAGTGAAGTCACACTCTCTATGACTTTTCAAGACTGAAAGCACGACATCCTTATGTGCTCCATGTAGGTGAGTAGCACCTTAGTCATGGAGATTACTTCATTTTCAGTTACTACCAGCGTACTGAAGGAACACACTTCAGTTTGCAGACATTGATAAAATTCTGCTATACCATCAAACAAGCCCCTTTGTTAGTCATGTGATACATTATATAGAATTTCCAAAATATTTAAAATTCTTTTACGTTGAATATTTTTCCTTTCCCATGATATAGGAAAAAAAAAAGAGAGAGATCAAACCCAAATGCTCTCTTTGGTTTACCAGTTACATTCTTCCAGTCTGAACCATCAGAAATCTGTGTAACCCACAGTCTGTGTGGGTTTTATTTTTAAAAAGGCAATATTTCAGTGTGCAATTAATGGGTGCAATTAAACTGTGTCTGTCACCTTTCCTTACCTTTCTTGAGGTCCTCACATCAGCTTCCTAATGTGGGCTGTCCAGGAAGAAAAGAGAAGCTGCAGGACTGCCTTCATTTTCTGTTAATGTGACTCTAACCAAATCTGAATGCATTTTGCTTTAGTGGAATAACTGCTGTATTGATCTTCCATGTTTCTGCTTCCTTATCTCATTTCTGCTGTTCAATACAATCTATCTAGGTATTTCATGAAAATGATAGGTTGTTGAAGGGGGTTTTAACCTCCCAAATTACCTGTGGTAGTTTTTGGTCACTCAGAAAACAAAAATTCTTATGATTAATCTCTCAGAGCTCAAGGCTTCCAATATATCAGGTCTGGTTTTCTCTGTTTATTATGCATAGATTTCTTCTGTGCCGATGGTGTTACATGTGAACTCAAATTATCCTGACCTACAATACTTGTTCTATTTCAAGGTTCCTGGTTTCTAAAAGATTGTTTGACTCCTGGGTGGTTTTTTTTGCATTTTTTTTTCCCAATTCTGTTAGCAAAAGAAAACCTCTCCTGAGTCATATTTTAAAAATACTGCTCAGCTCTTAAAGCTGCTTCTGCTCCTGTGTCACAAAGCATTATTGAAAAGATATTCATTTCTACCACCTACAATTGCTCAGACAGAGAACTTCGCGAATTCTTTTCCACTCCCATGTTGAAACTATGTCGGCAGCTTTCTTGTTCCTAGAAGTGTGTTAGAATGATATTCCTGCTATGACCAGGTTGGGTTTTTCTTGAGAACCGTGCTATCAAGCTTATAATTTAATATTAATAACATTAACAAACATTATTTTAATAGTAGCGCTGATATTGTGGTTTCTATTATTTTATTAATAATTTGAAACTTCTTCTAATCTAAGATCCTAGGCATTCCATAAACCTTGATGAAAATGATATTATACAATATCCCTGAGAGAACAGTAAATATTATCATCCCCATTTCACAAAAACAGGCGCTGAGGTTCAAAGTCACACAGTCTATGGCAGAACTAGAAATAGAAATAGTCTCCTGGCTCTCAGTCCTGTTCCTTCTCCAGTCACCCTAGATAGTTTCTAGTATAGCTTTATAAGACATTTATCACATGATTTTCAAAAATCTCGTCTTCTTTGTCAAGGAAAGCTTAAAAGATTTTTTTAAAGGGATAAAAGGAGACTACTTCATTTTTTAATGAGGTTGCTGAAATGATTCTAGCTGTTTTATTGGCAATGCCATCCACGTTTTGTGAGTTAATCCTGACCCTAGGTACACCTAAAATAGATATCTTTGCCTCCAGCTAATCAACAGGCTTACTAAGATTGCCTAAATAATTTATGTATAACCAACTAGTGGAAACTAGATCTTCTGTGATTTCCCTAGATACATATTCTGCATGTATCATGTATATCCTTGCCTATTTTTGATATTCATTTGAAATTCAGTTGGGACATTTCAGAACACTTGTACTCCAGCTGTATAGCTCTAAGAAAAAGCCATCTGGAGACATAATACAGTATCTTAAAACTGGGCAGAATAATGTTTTAAATCCAAGTGCGTTGTCGATCAAGATTCTGAATTTTCTGTTAATGAATACTGAATTGGAATTTAAAAAAAAGTCACAACACCACAATTCTATTTCCAACTCTGCCACTGGCTTATGTAGGTAAGCATTTTGTCTCTCAGTGCCCTATTTGTACAATAAAAATAACGACATTTAGCATAGATGATATAGTGATATAAAAACAGATAAATATGAGGTATGAGGATGGTTAAATACGAAAAAATAAATAATCTATTTTTCTTGTTTATAGCACAAGAAATGTGAAAAACACACAGTACTACATGTTGTCTTCAATGAGGTAGCGAAATGAAGCTTGGAACAAAAACTTGCTGCGTTGTGGAGAAACTAGATTTTTTTTCTTCCAGTCTCTGCAAACAGAAAGTAAAAGCATTAGCAGACATTGTCCTACCTTGTTCTGACTGCAAATTCAAGAATCTTTCACATCCGTAGCTGAAATGGAAGGTACAGTACAAACTGTCTAGCTGGAGTTCGTAACTCCTAACTTGTATCCAAAATCCATAATTGGAAAATATATTCTGTCTCTTTTGGGTATCAGCTACTAAAAGACTTGCTCATGTCTGCTCCAGTGTGCCAGGAATGCTTTGGGCTGTTAACTGTACTTGTTGAGACTAGCTGCAAAATTAGGGCCAGGTTGCAGCTTCAATCAGCCATGCAGAAAGTGGAGGAGGAGGACCAAGTACTCCAGGAATAATTTAGGTGTGGCAGAACTTCTGCAGCAGTCGCTGAGAATAGAGCAAGCCTTGTTGCTGTCCCACATGGGCTCAGCTGTGCTGGGTGGCGTTGCCTTCATCTGGGAAGGACATGGCAGCACCGAGCTAGAACAATGTGCAAAAGGAACGTGAGTCACTGTCGTTGCAAATCATGTCGGTTTGCATGCACCTCTACCCCCATACTATTTTTATCAATCCCATAATGCCTGTCTGTTCTCATAGTTAGCGATGTCAGCATGTGCCTTGTATTTCTGTCTTCATTTATTCCATCGGATCTCCGCACAGCTGAAATTCCTTCAGGCCTAAGCCTTGGGGCAGTATGTTGAGTTCATGTACCATTCCCGAGTGTGAACTTGATTACCTTTCACATTTAAGAGTTTTCACATTTCAAATGTGTCAGAAAAGACCAAGAAGAAAGACAAACGAAAATCTCATTGAGAGTGATAAAGACATGAATTGTTTCTGGCTTGTATGCCTATAGCGCCTGTTTATGACAGCTGTAGGAAGGGATGAGCAGATCTGCTAATTCATATTTGCTGTGCAGATCTCCATGCTGCTCTGCAAAGCCGGAAGGTCTCTACTGCTTTAGGCTGACCTTTAAAGGCAACACCTTTAAGGACTTTTTTCAAAATGTCCACACTCACTGAGCTGTGGTAATTCTGCAGGTATTCTGTCAAAGCCAGCGGATGCTCACCATCCCTAACGAAACATGGACTCATGGTCAGCATTCAATGTCCTTGTATGTTGAGACAAATTGAGGATTATTCTACATCGTGACATTCTACATTCTACATCTACATTCTACATCGTGACACCTGTTAAGGCCTGAAAATATTAGAACTGGGCATTTCATAATCATTTTTGTGCTGAATAAGAAGTGCTAGAGCCATTAGCTCCTATTGTTTCTGTTTCTTCTTTCTACAGCCATCTTGGCAGATGAGAAAAACCTGTATCTTTCCACGTGGCTAGGAATACAGGCTACTGATCGCAACTGCTGCTAAGTGGCATGTCCAGCTTTCTGATGGAAACACTTATCTCCTCCACATTTGCATTTTTTGTGTAAAGCTGTAGTTGCCACCTGAAACCTTGACTTTCCAGATAATCCTTTTGTTTGATCCTGGCTGACACATATGAGATTGTGCTCTGTTACTTTTTCTGTGCATTTTTATTCATTCCGAATTTCTCAGTCATTCAGAACAGATACATCATGACCACGGTAAACTGAGGCAGTACCAGTAGTTCATTTTTTTGCTGTTTTGGCTCAAAGAAGAATGAATTCAATTACTCTGATTAGGAAAAAGGCTCAGTTAAATTCATTCTCACTTCATTTTGGTGAGAGGACATTCTTCCTTTCCTGAGTGCGATGAAATAAAAAGCAGACGTTGCGTTTTTTTTTTTAATGAAGGGAATATACAAATCTCAGGCTATAAATTCACCGTGACAGATTTCTGATGCACTGGATTTGTGCCAGTCAGCAGTCTTTACGATAGATCATTATGACGGATTATCAAAAAGGCAAACTGCACTTTAGGATGCATTAAACACGGCATAGCCAGCTGGTCAAAAGAGGTGATCCTCCTGCTATAGTTAGCATTGGTGCAGCTTCACCTTGAATATTGCATGCAGTTCTGGTCTCCACAATACAACAAGGATGTTAAGGTCCTTGAAAGCGTGCAGAGGAGGGCAACAAAGCTGGTAATGTCCTATGACGAGAGGCTGAGGACACCTGGGTTGCCTGGTCTGGAGGAGAGAAGGCTGAGAGGCGACCTCATTGCTCTACAGCTTCCTTGGGAGGGGAAATGGCGAGGGAAGCACCGATCTCTTCTCCCTGCTCACCAAGGACAGAACGCACAGAGCTGTGCCAGGGGAGGTTCAGACTGCGTATTAGGAAAAATTTCTGTACCACGAGGGTGGGCAAGACCTGGAAGAGGCCTCCGAGAGAGGTGGTTGATGCCCCCCGCCTTTCAGTGTTAAAGAGACGTTTGGATGATGCCCTCATTAATATGGTTTAACTTTTGGTTAGCCCTGAAGGCAGTTGGACTACATGGACTTTGAAGGTCTCTTCCAACTGAGCTCCTCTCCTCTCCTCTCCTCTCCTCTCCTCTCCTCTCCTCTCCTCTCCTCTCCTCTCCTCTCCTCTCCTCTCCTCTCCTCTCCTCTCCTCTCCTCTCCTCTCCTCTCCTCTCCTCTCCTCTCCTCTCCTCTCCTCTCCTCTCCTCTCCTCTCCTCTCCTCTCCTCTCCTCTCCTCTCCTCTCCTCTCCTCTCCTCTCCTCCTCCCCTCCCCTCCCCTCCCCTCCCCTCCCCTCCCCTCCCCTCCCCTCCCCTCCCCTCCCCTCCCCTCCCCTCCCCTCCCCTCCCCTCCCCTCCCCTCCCCTCCCTCCTCTCCTCTCCTCTCCTCGTTTTTGTATACCTACCCTGGATCCATACTACATTAGTATTGATGAGGGTTTCCAGTTTTTGTTGGCAGATAGTATATTGGAGGGTGTATAGAAAATACAAGTCTGAAAACAAGGCTCAAAGTGCTCGTTTTTGGAACTAGTTGCATTAAACATTCTGCTGGAACATGATTTTGGAAGGTCATTCTCTTATTTCAGGGATGTTTGAGTTGTTTGACGTTTTTATTAGTAAAGGTTTATGAGGTTATTTAGTCTTGTTCTTTGAGGTATAAACCAGCCCCTGTGGCTTTCACAAATCTAATTATACAATTATCTGAGATAAAACTTGTGACTAATATACTTTTTAAAACTTCTAGAAAAAGCTGTGCTATACATAGAAATGCCACAATCTCAGGTCATCCCAGACCAAAAAGCAACTGATACACAACTGTGAGGACAGGAATCTCCCTTTTGTGAAGGTATAAAGTTTCCCTTTCGCTCTGGAGTTTACTGGCCTTCCACCTGCCGCCGGGTCAGAATGACGACCATTCCTTGGCTTGCAGGGCAGCGTCATTTCAGAAAGAAATCCTAATTCAAATGGAGAAAGTAAGCATTTTTGTGAGGTATATATTTGATTACTTACACGAGAGCTGCTTGAAGAAAGAAGCCCAGCAGTTAGAGGAAAATGATTTTAAATAGAAATTCTCAACACACCATTCAACTCTCCTTTAACTGGATTCCTACAGAAACGGCAAATAAATGAGGCCGGGATACATGTCATACTGAGTTTGCATTAGCTGGAAGGTTTGGAAATAATTAAGAGCAAAACCGTTAATGCTCCATTTAAATAGCTGCTGCCTATCTGTCCAGTATGAGAGCCCAATCTGTTGTGTTCAATCAGCTTTCAGCTGCTCCTTGCCAGCAGCCTAATTCCCCAGTCTTGTCTCTGTGCTATGCTTGTGCATTCCACTACCTGCTAAGTTAAACCCTGCTGTCCTGGTTTTACATGGAGATTTCTAGTGCTATTCGAACTATCCACAGAGGTTCAGAATACAGCCCCCAAACCCGTAAGCTGTGCTGAGGATCCCTACAAACATGCCTGATTTCAGTGGAGCCCCACAGGGGTGAAAAGTCCGCAGCTCTGTGCTGCCTTAGGACTGATTTCAGTCGTACCAGTCTCTATGTATTTATGCCGTTTTGACCAGCTGTGGATCTGCAATATTTCCATGTTAGCTCCTCTTTTTCTAAGTGATCCAATTGACGGTGCAGAGTATGTTGTTCACCCAAGCTATTACCTGTTGTCATACATCAGATAATAGTGCATCTCAGTTTTCCTAAATCTCTTTCCACTTGTGTTTGTGGACCAGTACATTGGGTAATCGTATTTATATCGCATGAGGATTCAAAAAAAAAAAAGCAAATAACTACACTCCTTATGTGCTTAGCCTGTGCTAGATTCTGTGCAATTTGTGAATCAGCTTGACAGGGAAGTCTCTGCTTGGGTCTGAGAGTTACAAAGGTCTATGGTTAGTGCTAGAAGTACATTGGCATGATGAAAGGTGCTTTCAGGTTGAGAGGTGTTCTAAGCCTCAAACCTGTACCACCAGTTCTTTACTGAGAAGTCTGTATTAAAAATGGCAAAGTTCATTGCACAGGCATTTGGAAGGAACTAAAGAGTAATTCATTGACCTTTGCAGATTAGGTAACACGTACTGTCATAAGGAAGTGATATTTGAGTAACAAACAGCAAATGTACACAATTATCTTTCATTAACCTCTGAAGGGAGGCAATCAGGATTTCCTGAAACTAACAAGTTCAGTGTCCTGCATCTTGCATGTATGTTTTCTGAGGTCTGTGTCATGTTAGTTCCCTAACCAGGCCAGAGGATGCAAAGTGCATTGCCTGCCTTTTATTTTCTGGAAGTGTACATATGCTGGAAAGAAGGAGGAAGGCTAAGGAATGGGCGTGCAGATGGGCTACTGAAGGCGCTGTGCTCTGCTCTCAGATTTAGCAGTGCCTCGGTTTGCATTGAATTAAATGAAACTGAAGTGTCTGCACAATACATTGCGAAACTTACTTCCACTTAAAGCACTTTGAGATACTGAACAGTAACAGAGCAACAAAGAGCAGTGGTTTGCTGCTTTTGCAGAACATCCATATTACAGAAAGAGGATGTGAATGAAAATAAATCTTTTAGAGAGGTGTATGATTCAGAATTTGAATGCCATAAAAGTTAAATATGTTCTTTTTGCTTCTATATTAACTTGGTAACTCTAAGGATTTTTACAAAATTTACAGGAAAAAAATCATGGGAAACTTTTTTTGCTTCCTTCTGGAGAACTAAATCTGTTCAAGTGCAAATGAATGTTTCATTCTTACATGATTTGAAAGAAGATGAATTAGCGGGTCTCCTTCTCTATTCTTTTTTCCACTTTTCTAATTCTACATAAAGATTATTTTCAGATTCATGTGTTGGTTTTATTTATGTGGATTGTTGCACACTGAAATAAATTGGCCACATTCCTGCTAAAGCAGTGTTTTTAAAGCCACTTTTATTTCGAAATTCTTGGTACAGCATTGCACATTTTTTTAAAAATTAAATTAGTGAAATATAGAAAACTTCTGTTCATCGGTATTAACACTTGAGCTTATGATTGTGTGGCATAAAAAAAAAAAAAGAGCAATCCAGACACCCTGGACAAGAGAATCACTTTACCTCAGGACATTGAGATAATTTATCTGGGTGGCTTAGAAAAAGTGCTAGATAAGACTGAAGTATGGAGAGGCTGAGCACATCCAGGCTCAGCATTTGGATTATCAAGAAGCAAATAAATCCAGCAACTGGCATCTGAATATGTTAATATTGTAATTTTTAACATGGAAACAGGAAACTGCATTTATGAGACAAAAATATACCAGAGATAAATACGGTTCTATATATAATATATACATTTTACATATCCAATATCTTTGCCAAAATATGAATAATTTGCAAGCACACTGAAGTTAGAAAATGCCAGAAGAAAGGTTGCCTTTCCATGCATGTACCCTAAAGTAATCTTTAATTACGTGATTCCGGGCTTCTTTTTCTAACCCAGCATTTTCTAATTTGAGCAAGTGTTTGATTTTGTAGTCTTAATACTTTTTAATAAAGACTTTGGGGATGTGTTTCCCCAGGTTTTCAAAAAAGCATTTGAAAGTAATGGTATTCCATCCTACTGACATCCACTTGGGTCATCAGCAGGCTCTAACCTTTATCTGTCATCCTAGAAGACTTCTGGTGGCTGTAAGTGATGTTGGTGTGACGGTGAAGTTTGTGCAATGATGCCAGGTCTTCTGCCAGGTGACAGAAAGCTGCAGGTGTCGGACAGGAGAACTGTAAGGTAAAGGAGCACCCGAACTGAGTTTTCAATAAGTTACTTATTGTTGCTCTCTCTCATCCTTTTCTGTTCGTTAAAGCTCCCTATTGTGCAATCATTAACAACCTCGCTCAGATAGCAGTCACGTGAACTTCATTGACCTGATTCTGTACTGCTTTGTACCATACACATGGTGGTTTTTGCTCATGCAAAATAATTAAAAATCTTGATTTCTGTTTTTCTAACGATTTAAAACTACTTTGCATTTAGTTTATGCAGCTGTGAAAGGTAGCGCATAATGCTGCAGCATGCAAACCCAGGGCCCATATGCTGGGGGAAGGTCACACTACAGACTGATTTTTTCACCGTGGTTGTAAGTCAGAGTAGTCACGCTGACAGCACAGAAGCTGGATCCAGTTTGCTTAAATCATTATTCCTTGCCTGTTTCTTTCTATTGTGAATTGAAGAGTTTTGATCAGTAGTTGTAACATGCAAAGCCTCATAAAAATGGTTCATTTCCTAAAATCTGTTTCTGTGCTCAGGCATGAAGTCTTTTGTATTGATAAGTGAGCTGGTAAATTTTCAAATTTCTCTCTGTGCACAATAGGAACGCTCCCAAACTAGTACCTACCTCTGCTGCATCGAAAAGGCTGGGCAATCCCAAGTTCTGATCTCACTGACGTGGAGCTTTCTTGATTTGGGACCCCGACTACTGAGGTAGCTTACAGCCTGCAAAAAGGCCCTACCTGTGGAACTTCAGACAGGGCTCCAGCGGGCTGCGTACTTACGGTGTGATACTTTTCAGCTGATTAACTTAAGCCAGGGTTGTGCACCTGGTACTGAAACTGCAAACTGAAAGTTCTCTGTAAGGGCTGGAAACAGCAACAGCCTGGCTTCCATAAATAATACTGGAAGTTAAACAGTGGTTTCACAGTGTCCAGATCACAGTGTAAATAAGAAAGCAGAAAAATCCAGGAAATCCTTCGTTAACAAATGTTTTGTTTTAAAAATGCTATACTTTTCTTGATCTGTGGGAATCAGCTTCACAGGAGACACTAAACTGAAGGAAGCAAAAAAAAACTTTCCTCTGACTTGAGCATGGTGTTCTGATGTACTGAAAGCAAAGTTTGTTCTCCGGCTTCTCGGGGTTAGCCCAAAAGCTGACAGACCTGGGGGAAGTAAGAAACCAGAGAAATACCCTATTAACAAGAGACCAAGCTTGCATCAAAAAATATAAAACACCACATGCTGATACCAGACATTACAACATTTGGCAACTTCAGGAGATTGGATTAGTGCAATATTTTGAATTGAATAATCCCAAAGGATGTTCCAGGCATGTTGGGCCAAATTCTGCCAGGAGGTAACTGTATCAATTTTACCGGATCTGTACCCAGAGCAATTTGATCCTATTTTGTTGTGACCAAAATGCAATGGTCAGGTTTAAACTGAGCAGCTGTAAAAAAGCTATGGCCTCTCTTTTAAAGAATTTTAAAAGTCATTCAGTTATCTCAGGTAAGCACAGGTGCTATTTCAGATAACAGATATTCTTACTATTTCAGATAACAGATATTTTGCTGTTTTCATTTTTGGCTTCCAGAGCAAACTGAGTAGCTCAAAAGCAAAAGGGAGGTAAACAGGAGCAATTCTGAGAAAGATTTTGCACTTAGGAGTATGCTGATACTTGCTGGTTCTATGCCCCTGTTATCCTTAGTCCACCCCGTTCTAGATCCAGGTCCTGTTTAGGTCACAAGTGTTCCCATTCTGTCCAAAGCATCATCTCTGTCTGGTATTTATTACATACGCCAGTGGACTGAATGACCTGTGAGCGGGCCAAATGCCAGAGGAAAACATGCTCAGGCTGGAGGCAGCCAAAAAACTTCTGGACAGTCATTGGGAAGCTATGAGGGGTTTTGTCCCTTTTTTGCTTTGTTTATGTTTTCTTGTATCTATGTGTTTTTTGAAAACGAGAAACCCTGGTCAAGAAAATACGCATTTTGGCTATGCACAGGTTTCTATATTCTCTTCAGCTCAACTCAGTAGCATATTCACTCCTATCCTATGATTTGTTTTTTTTCTCATATCCTCTCCATGGGAAAAATGTGCTGGAAGCGTAGTGCTAGTTGTGTAGCGTTTGGGTTTATTATTCCTATGTTTGCATTACATGCAAATGGGTAACTGCATCTTGCTTTCAGGTGAAAGGTGGCCACAGCTCCTGAGCAAGTTCAGGAAGCCTGGAGCTTGTACAGAGCTGGTGTGGCAGCGTGGTAGTGGGTAACCAGGCTGTATCATGGGGAAGGATTTTCCTTATCCTGTCTCAGAGCAGAAGGGAGGCATTTCAGCAACCATTACAATAATTTCTGTATCTCAGGAGGCTCAGAGTTGCTGTAGCAACCTTTTGCTAGATAGGAATTTGGCTGGTGAAGCCCCACAGGAATCTGCTCCCACTCTTGACTAACCTCTCACATCACCGGGCTCAACTGCCAGGGAGAAACCCCAGCTGCAGAGCAGGCAGGCTGAGGGCCCTCTTTCCGCAGGTTCCTCGCATAACCGTCCCCTAATTACCAGGATCAGATGCCTTTTGGCGATTTTCCACGGAGACAGAGCTCAGTCTGAACCCAAAATGTAAAATGGCCGTAGTAAATTTTGTGCCTTCGAACAAGCCCTTATTCATGCACTCGCAGATACAAAATCTGAACATGCCGAAGCAGGGAGTGCAGATTTAGAGACCAGTGTGGGAAGTTTGACTGGGAGGCAGCAGTAGTTCTGGTGACACAAAAGAAGTATTATAAAGTCACTGAGGGGATCAGGCAGATGGGAACAGACTTGAGTAGGAAGGAATACAGACAAGGTCCCCAAAGCCTGTTACTTGGATTTGGATAAAAAATGAAGTGTGAAGTTGGTCAGAGCATGAGGGGATGCATCACTGCTAAACCAGTTCCTTCAAAAGTGTGAAGTAGTTTCTAGAGTAATGAAAGACAGATTTTTGGCCTTCCAAGCTGCTATATGGTTCAGAATAATATTTGGGAGATTTTATTTATAGATAATATTGCCCAATGGTTGGAGAGAGGAGACAGTTATTTTGGATTCTTCCCTTTTATTTCTAAGGCTACTTATTGGTAGTAGCTTTGGCTAGTATTGGTAGCTTTGGTAGTATTGGCTTTGTCAAACCACAGGACCCTATATGTAATGCCTAGAAAAGTGTAAGTGACATGGTAATTAGAACAAGACTTTGACATAAGACATAGTTCAACAAACAACTTACCCGGCCCCAAATCTGGTACTTCTGCCCAAAGAAGCAGCGGTGCTCCCACCTTACACCTTGGTGCCGGTTTCAGTCACTTTACTTTCCCTCATTACATGGGTACAGGCACTGGAAAGTTACTTAGCAAAAAAAAAGGTTCAGTGTTCAGCCCCACAAGCAGTTTTATCACTACATCTGACAGACAGGTTAGTCGCTGAACCGTTTATGATTTTTTCTCTGTGTTACCTTTCAGGTGAACAGCTCGGTGATGCGGCTGGCAGTTCTGCGTGGGCGCTGGACCAACACGGCTGAGGGATGCTGCAGCTGCCCAGGGGCAGGGATGAGGGGCAAGAGAGGGGAACCAACCCAGTTGGTGGGATTTCACAAAGGCAGCCACAAGCCCTGGTCTTTGGAAGAGCCCCATTAAGCAGGCACACTCCGAGCACAGCTGTCAGGTAAGACTGGGGCTTCCAAGGGCTGTGTGCAGCCTTCTGTTGTAACTGTTGGAGGAGGAGGAGATGGCATAAATATTGTTTTCCCTTTATATAATATGATTATTGCCTTGGAATCAGGACATGTAGGGCTTCTAGTTCCTACTCCCAGGTTTGCTTCTGTAACTCATTAACAGTCTGTGTAGGCTGAAATACCGAGCAGTCATGGAGCAGGTACCAAGTGAGCGGTGTTTGAATCGACGTGCTGAGCTGGGGAACTCGATGGCCAAGGAGAAAAAAAAAAAAGAAGAAAAATTAACAAAACTGTACAGTCTGTAACACTTTTTAATTCTGCAACAAAAAAACAAACTCTACTGGCAGGTTTCTTAGGCTGCAGGCAGATGCTAGGCCTCCGAGAGAAGTGGGCCCATGTATGGTTACAGCCAGCTGAGTGTGCCGCTGAGTGGCAGCAAGAAAGGCGAGTGGGCTTTGGAAAGCTGGCCGGTCTCTGTGCAGCTGCAAAGCAATCAAAACTGAATACGGACTGTTGCCCTGGTTAGACTCTAAATATTCAAAGTTACAGGGCATTTCATGTAATTGGGGATAGAGCCTTGGCTCTGTTTCAGGGACAGGGGTAAGTTTTTTATTGTATATTTTTAAAAAGAGCATCCAGTTCTATGGAATCTATTCCAAGCTAAAGCACACAAGCTCTGGAAAGGTCAGAGAGAGGCATCTCTAGCTTTGATAAATAAACAAATCTCTTCTCTGTGGCTGGGATGTTGTATTAATAGCAGTAGATTTGGTTTCGCATTGTGGAGCTCCTCCTGTTTCATTGCTATTGAAGATAAGAGAACACAAAATGTTCTGTCACCCTCCCCATGAGAAAACAAGCCAACAGGCAGAGGCTATTATGTTTAAAGATATTACCGAGGCAAAGACTTGGAGAAAGCAAACACTCGGGTTTATATTCGGTAACTACTGGATACCATAGCTGGCACATCAGTAACTCAGCATTATTTAATGTCTTACGTGAGAGAGTGTGCAAGACAAAATCATTACAGTAGAAATAACCTAAAAATAAGGGTTGAGCCCTAGGCAGATGGAAGTGGATTCTATCCTTTTACATTTTTCTTAGTGATTGCAGCAAAAAGTAACAGCTCTTTTCTGCTTCTTAACCTATTTGCCATTCTGCTGCAATCTGTTTTACTTCGGTTTGCAATCTGCAGTTATTCAGACCTTCATTACAGGATACCAGGACTGTAAAAGTTTTTCCAAACAGTTCTTGAAAGGAAAAGACTTGTGAAATTGTTATGCCCTCCAACTTGGCAGTAAGCATGTGTAAAATAAATTAACTGAGCTATACCTTAGAGCTTCTCTACGCAAGTTCTTGATGAATAATTAATTCTAAAATTCCAGATGTGGAATATCTTAGTTTGGAATACGCACTCCTGAGTGTAAGGCAGGTTTAATATATGGTAGTGGATGAGAAGCATGATGGGAAGAAATGCAGAATTTATCCTTCAATAGCTATCATGCATGACACATACAATATCCCTTCCCACACCAGGACCCTTTTCCATTAGCCAATACATGCTTAAGACATACCTTTTGTCCTTAGTCACACCTTTTCTCCAGATCGGGCGCCAGTCCAAACAGGAGACAGCCTTCTCTGCTGCAAATAAGCATCTTCTGTTGGAGAGCAGATTGCTAGATAGAAGTAAAAATAAACACCAACCAAATCAGCTAATTCTCCTCAGAACAGTTGTTTTCCTTGCCCTTGAAATGTCATCGGTTACACATTTATTTCTTTCCCTGATGCTCAGGTAGAGGATCTGTTCAGAGAGGAGTTCTTCGTGCATGCAGTAGGCATTTTGTAAAACTACACCTCTACATAGGATACATAAACAAGCCAAATGACTCAACAGAAAAAAAGAGTTACATGCAGTGAAATCTTTTCCTCTAGGGATATTTATACCGCAAGAAAATAAAAATATTGGCAGAAGACAAAGACACTGAAACCACCAAGATCGTTCTCTCCCCAGTCCAAGTCTGACCAGTCTAGAATTAAATTTTTAGATGTGCTGCCTGATCTGGCCCTAAGGTAGTAGTCCACCTTTTATGTTTCATGCGAGGAAGAGAGCCTCAGCTTAGGTTAAGATGTTGCTTACATGTGTTTATAAGTGAATGTCACTTCCCATCTGCTATACTCATTCTATTTTACAAAAAAAAAAAAAAGATTAATTATTTCTTCTAGATCAGTACATACGCAAGTTCCTCTAACAAAGTTCATAAGAAAATCTGGGCAGAGGCAATGGATTTATTTGACAGCTGCAGATGACTTTAAAATGATTATAAATCTTCAGAGAACGTAACAGTCTTTGTAGTTAGGAGTAAAAACCCAGTAATTGTTCCATATTGTAGCTTCCTTACCATTTAAGAACAAACCCAAATTTAATTCTGCCATCACAGGATTTTTGGCTGAGTTAAATGTGAGAAAAAAATTCAATTTCAAGCATGAGATTTCTTTTCGCTGTGATTTTTGATACAACATATGCCACAGAAATGAGGAAAAAACCCTGCAGTTAGTGTGAGGGCCTCCTGATCCTTCTGAAGGATCCTGTGTGTCTCAGTATGTTTGTGCTTGACAGGATTTAATACAGATATTTTGGGAAAGGATTGTGAGTTTTATTTGTACCTGGTACCAATAAGATTTGCTTTTTCAAGCAGATTTAATAGTCATCAGAGCTGTGCTGTGAGTCAGATATTCTAAATCAAAGTGAAATTGTTGCACTTAACATTTTTTGTTTAATTACATCATGAGCTACTAAATTTGAAATGTTTATTTTTACTTTAATATATATCAAGAAAGTTCAATGTAACCTACTACATTCATATACTGACCACTGGAAAAGAAATGCTAGAAACACAGCGCACCAATTTGAATTATTCCAAGAATATCATGTTCTTAAAGGCATTAAGCATAGAATACTCAATACGTGAGAATACAGAAATTTATTGTTTTATATCTTCAGTGTTGATCCAGTTGTTTGGCTTTGTAAAGATGGAACTGTGGAAAGGCTGTCTTTGCTGCTTAACCTTATGGGGTGATTTTGACAGTACAAGTCTGATATTATCGACTTAAATCTCTTTGAAGAGCACCTGAATTTTCCTGCAAGCTGTAACAGAAGGCAGCGACCAGACCCCCAGTTATGTAAGCAATAATATAATTGCTGTTCTGTTTGACATGGTCATAATCTGATTTCTGATCGTATGTTAACAAATTAAGACAATTCTGAGACAGACATTCAACATCATTATTTTACTAATCCACATGTCTTTTTAAAATTTCTATTTTCTTTCAAGAATGAAGTCTGTTCTCTGAGTTGCAGCTGGAGAATGAGGGCAGCTGAGGCCACCCCAAATCTCAGGAGATCAATAGTGTTAGCAGCTGATGATCTAATTATGGATTATTTGGGTCGGACTGTTTTCTCCTAGCTAGGTGTGACTTGGTTGACTTAAAAGAGGTTAGTTCATTCAGCTTGGAGAGGATACAGCATAAGTGAATCATTCCCCTAACAATTGCCATCCTATTAATCTTCAGAAAAATCTTATATTTCCCATAATCAAATATTCTGACTTTATAAGACATTTTTTGTAAATGATTAAGCATATTGTAATGCTATGACATGATTTGCTGGCAGTTATATATGTTATTATTACATTTGTATTAGTTATGTATATTTTGAATGAAGCTCAGGATGGAAGCATTTACTCAGAAAAATACTGTTAAGGAGTGCTTCCTTTGCAACAAAGCAGTATTGTTTTTGCAAAGGAACATATGAAAAACAGGCCATTGTGGTGCCTATCGTTCACCTGTTCTTACCTTAAGCTGACCATATACATGGCATGTGATGAAGTCGGGTTTATTACATCTTTTAAATTCACATCGCTAAAGAGATTGAAAAATATTGTCTAATTGAATTACATAATAACCCATAACTGCATTCCAATATTTTGGAACTTTCCACTGTTTCTTGCATAAGCATTTTTATGATCCTCCTATTGCTGTATTTTATCTCGCATTAACTATCAGCCTTGAAGAACAGATCCAACGTGCCTGGACATTAAGGTGACACTCAGTAGAAGTGGTGAAGTCCTGCCTTCTAACAAGCAGGGCTCAGTGTTAATGATGGAGTACACTAATTAGGGCAGGCTGTTTTCTCTTTGGTTGTTCCAAAGTCCTGGTCAGGAAATGAGAAGGGATCTGCCCAAGATTCTACATCAGGAAAGTGATGTAGGCCGATTTATGCCATCAGGTAAATTGTTAGGAAAACAGATTCCCCCACTTCTTGGTCTAGTTAACAAATACATATGTCCTATGAGGGGAGGATGATGGAGAGAAGGACATTCCCTGGAAAATCAAAGGCCTGTGTGAGCTTGGGAAGTTTGGATGTATTAATCTCATTCTGCATCTTTCATTTTCTGAGAATCACACAAAGGAGAGCAGCATGTGACTCCTCTGGCAAAACTAATCAGAAGTTATGAGTATTAATTTCCTGCCTTCCACTACTGGTCGCCTGGTAAGCATTTGTTAAATGATGCAGCGTTTCTGTCTATTTTTTAATTATTATTTATTTCACTCCATGATCACTTAACATCCCATTAGGGACGTAGGTTCTGATGAAGGGGATATTTCACCTTTGCTCATGAGCTTTTTAATAAAACAGTTGTTATTTTTCTAATTTGTCTTCAGAATGTCTTTGGCTAATCACTGAAGCACATCAAGGACAACAGAAACGGCAGACTTTGGTGCAGTTCTGCATTTTCTCTGACAGTGAAGGCAGTCTGGGAAGCTCCAGACCCCCTTTCTTCATCCATGCCCACTTGCTTCCAGCTCCTTGCCTGCTGCTCGCCCCTTCAGTTGTGGCTATAAGCTGAGTAACTGAGTTAATAACAGGCTGGCTGTGCAGCCCCACAAAGATTTGTGCCAGCACAGCGGAAGAAATGTTTTCACAATAATTGCAGGCTGGTTTAAACAATGGCACTGCAGAGAAGGGCAGTCCCACCTCTTTCAGGCTACCAGGTGGTTTTTCCTAACTGTTCAGTAACGTGTATTGCTGTGCTAGTCTAACCTGTCAATGAACATACCAACATAGGCTTTTTTAAGTCATTTGGGACAGAATTCTTTTGAATGCAAAGCGACTGTCTTGCATAACTTTCTGTTTGGGCAGTCTGGGTTTTCTTTACAGCAGTTTGGTTCCACAGGCAGGGTAAGTGGGAGCGGGAGCGTGCTCTGCCCGTCACCTAGCTTCTTTCATGTTCTTTAACTTGCCCACTCATCTGGGTGTAGACCATTGACAGCACTTTATGTAGTAATTTATCTTTTAAAAAAATATGCAAACAGCATGAGCTTGCATACAGAATCTTCTAGCTAAGTCTGTGGACCTGTGTGCCCACTATGGGTGGCAGTGAACAACCTTTAGAAAAAGGGTTTCAGATGGGTCAGTTCTCCAAAACTCTTCACATGGAGTCAGCTGTGCAAGCAGTTTGCACAAGGTGGGTATGACTGCGCGCACATAGGTATGAGGATTGAGTGTTTTACCATCAGTGCAGTAATGGCTATGAACCAAGTCATGTTGGAAAATAAAATCTTGTAAACAGAACTTGTTTTGTGATGTCTCTGCTTTTGGCAGATTGGCTGGCTGGGCCGGCTGCTGGCTCTGGTCTAACGGCAGCGGGTCCGTGCCTGCATGGATTGCATGTATGTCAGGTTTTGAAACAGCATTTTGTGAATTTTAGTTTACTGTCTGCCTTGCAAAGACAATTTTCCCTGAAGGTATTAGTATATTCCAAGTAGTACTTTCAGTTCAATGCAAAGTTCTCACTGTTATTTTACTGGACAGATCTTGTTTTTGAAGTTCCATGCAGTCTGTACAACACACTGCAATTTAAGAAGCTCCATCTAATATTTGTTGACCTTCTTTTAGCTTCCAGGTGTAAATTATTGCTGGATTTAATTTCCTGGAAACCTACATTCTCATTGTATTCAGGGAGCAACCATAGTATGTGCAGTAAGAGGGCAGGCTTAATCCATGCTTACTTACCATGTGCCTTATCTCTGACCAATAGTCACCCCCAACTTAATTAGCTAGTGTTGTGTTTGGATATTCAATATTTATGCATCAGTGAAGCAATAACACTGCAACCCACTCTGTTTGTTGAAAGCCTTTTATAAAACCTCGATGTACCCATAGGGATTGTTTCAAAGATAAATTGCATTAGCACTGTGTATTTGCAGGTAAAGTTGGCTCTGAAGCAGCTGCTGTAGCAAAGAAAAATTCCCTTATTATTAAACCCCAGTATCCATGCCCTTCCAGGGAGAATACAATGCTGTAAGCATCACTGAGCCTGCTGTGAACAGTTCATCGGATTCTAATGGAATTACAGGCTGAATATCTAGTAAGTAAGGAGAAGATTTCCATCAAAGCTAATAGTGTTGTTTTGTTTGTTTTGTTTTGTTTTGCTAAGGAACCATTTTTTTCAGAAAGTATAGTTTTTCTTTGGAAAGTTTTAACTTTGCATTAAAAAAGGTGTTTGTTTTTTTTTTTTAGTGAAAGCCATGATGTTTCAGACTTTTTTCAAGATATAATATTAACATGTATGTCTTCTGTGTTGTTTACACTGAATATCTTTCATGAGGAAAATGTGTTTTTATTCCCCTGTGATATACGCTTGTATCAACAAAACTTCAATTTTTGTTTAAAGCCAAATTTATCAGAATAAGTAGGACCTATCACCACTGACTGGGTTATTCATTAACTGAGGTGACCCTGGATTTGTTCTCACATATAAAAGCAAAAATTAGCGCTCCAGTGATAAATCTGCTTCCTGCGTATTTGAGAGGGTCTCATTGCAACCAATTCCAACCAATTCCAGCAGCCGGAACACTGAGGATACACCAACCGAGCAGAAGAAACAGCTTTGACCACAAGTGGCCAGGGCACTGAACCAGAAGCACAAACTCTCTCATCCCTCACCATGCTCTAAGCCTGACAGGTTTTCCCATGTGCTTTCAGTCACGCCTCTTTACATTTTTGAAAGCAACACTGAGTAGTAAAAGTATCTTGATTTCCTCTGGGTGTTTAAGAAAAAGTTTCTTGTTATTTCTCTAGTTGTATAATTAACGTTCCAGTTACAGCACAACGTAGGCACTTGTAAAAGGCTGAAAATGTACACAGGACAGGCTCACAAATAAGTTGCCCTAAAATGCTGTCTACTGCTTTATAACTAAGAAACCTAATCTTTGTTTGCATGCATGTATGCATGTGCACACCGTGTTTCTACTTAGGACTGCTTCTCGTGATATTTCTCTCTTTGCGATTGTCAAAAGCTGTCAGGATAACAGAGAATCTCACATTTGGTCTTGTTGCCTCCATGAGCTCAGTGAAGGTAGCTGTGACGCTTTTTATAGTTTGAAACTCCCTGTTACAATTTAATTAAAAACTTCAGAAAAATGGCTTCACATCTGTATCATATTTGTTTATCGGTATCTGTTATGACCTTTCCTTTACACATTTTGATGAATTAATAGATTGCAAATGTACAAATGTTTTATTTCTGAATTACTTTTTAGGGAGTGGCAGAGGTCAGATGAGGATACTCAGAGCTGGGACGCTGACAACTGCACTGGTAAGCATCAGACTAGGATGAGGGTTAGGGCGTCTGAACAAGGGTCAGGAGAGGGCTCAGGGAGGTTTCTTGTAGAGCATCGAGCTGGGGATTCTGGGCATACCCTTAGGCCACAACCAGGGCTGAGCACAGAGACAATGACCAGATTCCTACTTTTGCTTTCGCTTCATTCTGTACCATGGTTTGTTCACCTAGCGAATAATAATAATAGCAGCAACTTGTTTATCTGGCTGTGTGGTCAACAGACTTTAGTAAAGGTTGTTTGTAAATTATTTTGAGATTCTGCGATGAAAATTGCTGTACCAAATAGTTTATTTTAATGTGATTTCTGCATGTGCTAATATAGTCATACTCATATACATATAGGTTCACAGGATCAATTAACAGTTACTTCTCTTAAGCTGTCCGCAGCTACTGTACATGACAATGCCATAAAATCAGGGAACTACATATTCTAGAGTTAGCTCTTGAACCATCAGTCATAATGAGTGGAAAATGGAGCTACAAAAATATGTATTGACATTGGAGCATGATCAAATGAGTTTAAACAATATACTCGAGTAGTAGATTTACATCTGCATTTGTATATACCACTTATGCCAAATATATCCCAGATTTAGTTTCCATGTTATATTTTGCATTTGACCATTAGATGACACAAGGCTAAATTATTATTTAAGACAGTAAATATTATAGAGGATAAATGACAATACTGTACTCTGTCAATTCTGTTTCTATTCACAGCAATGAAACTGCATTATCATTGCAACAAACTAATTTCATTTCGTTACAGATTGCAGTATGCCTGTAGCAGACACTAATACAAATTAATTAAAGTATATTGATTGTAACAAAAATTAAGTGCAAACTATTTAAAACTTCCTAAGTGATTAGATATAATAAAACTTTGCAGACACAATTGCACAGCTGGCAAACCAAAGTCAGAAGAAAACAATCACCCCACTCTAGATGTACAAAGAACCTGGCTCCTAACCTTGGCTTTTAAACTTGAAGCTTGACAAACAATATTTCTCCTGTGATCTGGACAGGTGGCAGTCCCATCACAGAGCACTTGCCAGCATTACCACTCTCCTCATTTAGACTTTACATCAAGTCTGTGTGAGCCCTGGCTTGAAATCAGATTCTTGTCTATAAGCAAAGACAAAGGCTAACATTTATTAACACTAGTTTTAAGAACCAAAGGTATTACATAAAGGACCAGTGCTCATTTAGATTACACAGTATTTTAACGGGACGTGATACACTAGAGGACTATTTATATGTACATTTGAACATAACTGTTGATTACCTAAAATACTTCCTATCCTAAACAGATAGACGCTGCTAGCAAGATACAGAAAAACAATTTTACAATAGCATAAAATAATAACACTGTTTTGTTTGTGGCTACACAAAAGGATTGAAGAGTATAATTTTACTCTCTTAGACCAAATGAAGTCCTAAATTGGAAAAGCAGCTCCATCCAAGGTCGCCTCTGTTGTTTCCAAAAATATCTTGAAACAAACGCAAGAGGGGCACTTTGTTGGGTGTTATCTAGACATATATAGTTTCAATCAAATTCTTCAAGAAGTGTCAGAATAAAAGTCGAACATTTGTTTGACACTGCCAAGTCCCTAGCAAGTGAATCCCTTCAAAGGTTGAAAATAACTTTGATAACAGAATTAAGAATTATAGGATGTTTTCTTTACACTTTAAAAAAAGCCACATATATTTGGGATGGAATTATAAACACTTTTGAGAAATTTCATAAAATGATTGTATAATTCTTTCCGCTACACCGGGTGAAGTGTTACAGGGCTGCGTTAATGATCCTAGGAAAATATTTATAGTGCTTTTTCCAGGATAAGAGTTCTCTCTTCCCCTCTCGTTATATTTTATGATCAACCTTCACTTCATGCAATTAAAGCAACAAGCAGAAAAGAACCTTTAGTGTATATAGATTTTAAAGTGATGCATTTCACATACAAATGGTTGAACTACAGTGTGGTAAATATAAAATACAAAAGGAATAGTAGGCACATCAGTAACAACCCACTACGAAGTATGCCACATTCCATCTCCTTGTCAGAAGGATTCAGGTTTTCTTCTCATTTGTAGCTGTGGGAGATATTTTCCTAAGGAGATTTGAGATGATTTTGTCATTTCCCATGAGATAATAAATTCCCAGTTTTCGTTGCTGTCCTCTGAACATTAACTGGATCTCTCACTGTTTCCTGACTCACTCATGCAGATACCTGAGCACTCTAATCAGCCTACATAAAATGAAAATGAAGTAGAGAAATCCTTTAGGACAAAAGATGCAGTATAAATGTAAAAGTATTAGTGGAACAGGTTGTCTGTGGGTGACTTTCAGTGTTCTGATACAGTTCTGTTTTCTTTTAAATATGCTGTGAAAACATGGCAAGCTTTAAAACATGGAAAAAGGGAGGTGGGTACGATGTTTTATATATACTCTAAAAAAATCGATTTTTGAATGTTGCAGTCCACAGGATGCTGTCTCAAAGAAATGCATCATTTAAATGCTAGTTGATACGCAAAATGCATCATTTTCACATGGTTTTTAATTTTTAGATCTTCAATTTTTAGAATTCCAAATTAATCAACCCTTTTTGCTTTTGCTAATTCATCACTAATGGCTCTGAGATTTATGTGCTAACTCCAAAGAAATGCCTAAACACTGTTACTTGCCAGAAAATGCTGCAATAATGCAAACCAAATCAACTGCATTATTCCTCCCATTTTATAACCTTAGAGTTTCGACATATTTAAAAAACAGTAATCTGTTAAAAAACTGCATTCGAATTTATTTTAATTGCAGAAAATCTCAATCACATTTTTTTCAAGATGAACCAGTTGTAAAATCTATAATGAAGAAATTGTGAGATTATTTCCTTTATTATTTCCCTTACATGGTTAGTCTTTGTATAAGATGTATGCCTTTATAGTTTTGTTGTTGCTTCCTAAATGCCAGGCATATTTTCTATTCCATTAGAGGGAAAAGAAGTAAGGAGAGAGAAGAGAATTTATCTTTGAAAATTGGTAAGATCCCATTTTCCATACTCCTATCAACTGCATTTTTTCCAGTATTAGCAAAATGTGCAGGATTTGTCTTTATCCTGTTTCAGAAGTAGACCTAATTAAGTGCTTATTGTATAAATGAGTGCTTTTAAGACCTGAGCAGTTGCAATAAAATTTAGAAGCTTAAAAATGAAATGTTGTTCTGTAATGACAGACTGAACTGAAACGGTGCAATAGGCATTGGCTTGTGCAGATCCTCTTGCAGAAAAAGTACTCTAGTTCTTGGCATTCAGCAAATGCCAATTGTGTGCATCCCAATTTGCAAAAACATACTTTTCTCCAAACTATGAGAAATGGAGATTTAAAAAAAGGTAAAAATATACTTCTTATTTTTATAGTAAATAAAAAGTAATACCGTTAAATACAAAGTAATGCATAAGGCTGCATTTTAAACACTATAAATACGCCAGCACTAGATTTGTGCAAGGCAGCCTCTCATAGATGTCTAATAAAAATCAAATTGTATTGCTAACTACTTGTGGATTTTGGTTGTGCTGAGAAAAACTTGCACAAACAATTTTTGTTATAAATTAGAATGTGTCTAATGGAACACTGATTTGTGTTGGATGAAAGTCATTACTTTAAAGATAATTATAGTTCTTTTTTTCCTCTCTGTCTCATAAATCTGATGCTGGCCCTTTTAATTCCTACTTGTTCTGTCAGGAGGAAGAATACAGAGCTAAATCCAGCAGACCTTATTTTGGCAAAACTCCCACTGAAGTCAGTGAGGGTTTTGTGAGAGTAAGGACTGCATGATTTGTCTCACAGTTTCTGCTGATTATTTGGAGTATGATTGCTAACACCAGAGCTCCTCACCGAGTTTGACGTTACTGCAGCACCGTGGCTGACAGCATGTTTTTTTTTTTTTGTCACAATCATGAAAATCAGTGTAACGCGACTATGAAAAATACCCTTTTCACCCAGTGACCTTGGAATAAGACGGGCTGCCTTGGGTTTTGGAGACTGTTACTGTGGAACTAACGCTAAAGAAAGAGAGACACTGAGACTGTGGAGAACCCCCTTTAAATTTATACTGAAGATTTAAAGAACTCTTTAAACTAGCTGAAAGTAGGTGAAATTCTGATTGTTAAAAAACAACTGATCAATTGGGTGTTGTCAAGACAGGTGGTACCTTGTGATAAAATGTTGATTCATGTAGTATTTCCTCACTGAACCCTGACACGTCCCTGAAAAAAAAATAATTCTGTTTCCATTACAGATTGCGATAGAGAAAGGCAGCTGAAGAGTTAACAGCATTCCTTCAGCAGGAGACCTAGTGCTACAAAAGATAATGTAGGGCAAACGTTGAGAATGAGTTCTTTGTCTTTTTCACTTAAATCTGAGCAAATCCAGGCAGGGCCAATGAGAGAAAGCAGATCTGCGAGCATCCGTGCTGTCCTCATCCACAACCAAGATGACGGCGTTCCAGTTTTCCCACACCACCCTGGCCATGTGTCACGACCTTTCTCCCAAGGTGACACCTTTCGGGCGACAGCACTTCAGCCTCTGCAGCCTCCCAGTCGTGTCTGCCTGCCTTCTCGTGGACGCTGACTCCAGGCTCACCAGACACTGCCAGAGTGGTGATTTAGAAACTGGAGCGATGCTGCCAAGTTGCTCAGCTTTGAGCACTTGCTGAGGACAGCCACTGGGTATAACAGTGAACTTTCAGTCGCTGTTGATTTGGGCCAGACGAGAAACAGTGATCTAAGGAAAAAGAGCTCTCTACTTCATTTCCAGCTCCTGAACCAGCAAGTCATTTGGAGAGGAGTTTTTCATGCTCATCATAAGGCCGTTTTCTAGGCTCCGAACTGTTCTAAATACTTCTGCCGTATTGTATTTTGTAACAGTGATCAGCATCACAGTTGTAGGAAAGCCTTATCAAGAGAGCTCTGGAAATCACTATATTTAAACATAATAAAACACAATAGCAGCACCTAACTGTGATGTCTGTAGGCAACTATACATATGACTTCACTAGTAGTAATACCTATGTGAATAAAGGTGTACAAGTAAGTATTCATAGAGTTGGGTTACTTAAGGAAGCCTAAGAACATTTACTTTACTTACTATAGCTCATACGGAGGTAAAATGGTACTGTTAATATAAACAAAATAATCTGATCTCCAGATGATAAAATGGCTGGTTAAATACTACGGTAAATGTACTGTTTTCTCATGCCTATTTCTGATGCCTGTAACTATTTCATTTCTTAGCTCTATGTGCAAATCTCCTGTGGCTCTAGGGACAGTTGACGTCAACGTGACTAACTAATGCAAAGCTGCACAACACTACAGGAGTTTTTATAGCTGGAATACTTTCTCATCCAGTTCTGGATAAAGATAAGGAGAAGCCTTTTGAAGCAAAGTAAGCTGCTGCTCGTAAGTGCCTGCTCTGATCGGTGTTCCAAATGGAAGAAATTTGGTAAGTGCTGAGATCCCAAGTTTAACTGTGCACATTTTTTATTTATTTCAGCCTTCACAAGGGAAAGGCAGGTATTTTTCTCTATGGTATGTTTAACCTTATTAATTAACCAGCTAGACTATTAGTAATAACAAAGGAAAAAAAATAGAAGTAAGCTTTTTGTTGCAAGTTAGGAAGTAAAGATACAACTGCAAAACTCAGTCAAAGATTTTTGAATGCTCCCATCAAATCCCAAACTATGTGGAAAAGCCAGTGAACAGAATCCATTAAATTTGCATTTATTAAATGTCCACTTATATAAAAGCTAAAAATAGCTTTTGAGTTTTTCCAATTTTCTTTTCATAACAGTTATTATGATTTTCTGCTTCGTCTCAGAAAGTAATTTTGCTGCTGCTGTAGTGTATAATCTGTGTGCCCTTTCTTGGTGCAGTACAAATGACAGAGCACTAATCAGATCAGAGCAACAATCACGTCATCGTTGAGTAACTAGCAATAAACTGTTTTTACAAGGAAGAAAGATGAACTATTTTTAGGGTAACTCTGAACTGAAAAACAGAAAATGATTAGCCTGTCTTACTCTACATCACTGCTATGAATTTCAAAAGCATTACTTTTTCCTGGGCAGCAGACTAATCCACATAATAAATCTCTGCATAAATGGTCTAGTCAAATGGAGCTTTTAGGATTGTGGTAAAAGTTTTGAATTGAAATGTATGAAATCCCCTTTCCCCCCCCACCGTTGTTCTGGTGGCTTTGAACTACAGGCAGTCCTCCAGCACTGCACCCTCAGTAACTTAGATGCCCGTTTTTGGTGATTATCCCAAGTTTTCAGCGTCTTATGTCTAGATGTCTGTGTTATTTTACTATTGTGGGCAAGCATTCAGCAACCCCCTCATTTGGAAGTCCAGGTACGTGACTCCCGTAACCTTCTTCAGACCAACAGGCTCTACAGTGCAATGCAGGTGATGTATGGTAATGATGGTACGGGGCTAGCAAGGAGAAAATTTACAGATGTCTCTAGAGATGGCTGTGCCCACACTGTGTAGTCTGCATATGCCTTTTTCCTGAGCTTCTCCCTTTCTGATTGATACGGTCTCCCTTCAGCGTCTTACTCCAGCCTGTTCTCTTGCTGCCATCCTGGAAGCAGCCTCTGGTGGCAACGCATCGCCTTCCCCTCACTTTGGCTAACTCTACCTGTGTCTGTGTCCTACACAGCGGCCTTCCCTCCATGCTCCCTGAAAATGTGCGTAGGGGAGAATGCGCTGCTTCTCCTTGTCATGGGAAAGATTAGCGTGCAGCTGTTGAGAAAGACTATCTTCAGCTATTCGGCAGTGTGGGAGGGCTTACATGAGGATGTCCTGAGCATCTATGGACGTGCTCCTTAGGCATTAGTGGGGTTTTGAACCTTTTGGGGGGCATCTGAAATAAATGTCATTAAATGACCCTGAGCTTTTCAAACCTCTTTTTCCTGTAGCCCAGCAAGAAACTTGTCACAAAGAATTTACTTTCTATTACTTCTTTTACCTACAAAATGTGAAAAATAAAACCATACAGCCAAAATGGAGTCATCATATTTTATTTTAGTTCTGTTAACAAATATATTTAATGTAAAGGCAAACTAGGACCTATACAGTTATCAGACTCTCTTGATAGAGAAAACAGCAGCAGATTTCATAGGCAGGTGTCAGAGAAAGCTAAATAATTTTTTGTGTCCAAATTACATCTGAAAGAACTATCAGTGATAAAGTCTGTTCTACTTTAGGCAGGAAAAAGAAAAAAAAAAGAGAAGAAGAAAAAAAAACTATATAGAAATTCAGTAATCCAAGAGACTAAAGAAGAACAGCAGGAGCTCTCATCACCCAGACTTATCTCTCTGCTTCTAGTCTTTGATTGTGACTAAGAGGCGCTCATCAGAAATGATGAAGCGTGAGGGACAGTTTCAAGCCTCATCTGCATTCCTTTTACCCTGGGTCAGCCATGGGTCTCACGATGCAATTTTAAGGGCAACAGAAGTTGCCTGTGGCTCACAGGTTAAAGCCAGAGTATGAGGGAGCCTTGCATATCTACCTGTTTGGCACAGCCGGACGTATACAGGAACCACTGTGCCATATTTACATCCATCGATAGTCCTCCATCCCTGGGATGTCCCTCTTTGGGTAGTGCAACCACTTTGGAACCATACTGCACAGATAAAACAGCAAAATGCCCTCAGTGGAGAAAGCCTTTAGGGGACCACAGTTAGCACTTTCAGGTGGACAACTAAGAAAAATGAGAAAAAGGTATACGTGCAAGAAAAACTGCATTTGTTAAAACCAACAAGAGACAATGGAAAAAAGCTCAGAATCCAAGTAATTGTTCTCAGAACCTACTCCTGACGCTGTAGCAATGAACTGTCTCCTGGAAGCACAATCAGTTTAACTCAACCATGCAAGGAAAGTATGACTAGGAGTGTGCAGGCAAGGTCTGTGCAGCTCAGAGAGAAAATGGCTCCATTCTTGCCAGTCACACTAGATGAATAAAGACAATAGGGAAGGAGAGGGCCAAGCCAGGAGGTCCACAATTATACAATATTGAGTCCCAGACCTTGCAAAAATGTAATCTTAGAGATACAGAATAAGGAGCAGAGCAATTACATAAGTTTTCCGTGACCCTGGAAAAGGATTTTTTTCCCTTTGATCTCTCTGCAGATGCATGCCATTCCCAGACTCATAAAACAGATTTACGATGAGGTTCACCCTAGTGCAGATTTCATAACAGATCTTCCTAACCATGTTTTGTTGTCACTTAAACAATGGAGGAAAAGCTTCATCGAGTGCTTAGTTGCCCTCCTTGTTCATCCACCAAAACCAAAAGAAGTACAACAAATTTTTACAGAAATGATGAAAGCAACAATGTTGAGTAAGAGGTTACCTTTAAGAAGTCAATACACTGTCTTCCCACTTTATGCTGGTATAAAGAAGGCAAAATTCATAATACAAGCCTATCCTTACCTCCTTCCTGAATGACTTGACCAATGGCTGTTTGATTTTGTTGTTTTAGAAAACATTCTCTCTTACATTCCATTAACTGCTCAAAGTCCTGCCACATTTTAATTTGCTTCATATTTGGCCCATGACTTTCCTGTACAACTTTCTGCTTCTCTCGTAATTTCTGTTAAAAATACAAAAATATTAGATTACTGGAACGGTTTTATACCACAAAAATTGCTTACAAAGGCAGCTTGGAATGACAAGGATTTTTATATGCTACTGAAATATTATTACCTTTTGTTCAAGTTACTAACACTCCTTGCAAGCAATAAATGAATCAGCACCTGGGACTTATCTATCTGCTTTGTATGGATTGACAATCCTTTCAGTGCCTTAAAACCGTCTAAATAATGGTCTCATATATTTGAGAAGTTATGGTAAAAATCTGAGTTTATTTCCATACGGAGCTCTTGCAGTGTCAAGTTGCAGCCTGCAATGCATTCATATGATCATATTATAGACAAGAAATTAATGTTTCACAGCAAAACCTGCTATTGATCATTAATAGAGGTAGCCCAAACCTGCAAAAATCACTCACAGACTGACTCATAAAAAGGAAATTAATAAAAGAAAGATGTTTAGCGTGAATGGTAAGCCTAACCTCTTCCGTGCTGATCTGAGCTTCATACAAGATTAAAAACGGACAACTGCTTTTGTTTAACACTGCTTCAGTGATGATCCCCTGGCCTTTAATAACAGTGATAAAGCTGACAGGCTCAAAATTTATTGTCTTCAACGGGTTGCTTTATATACAACATAAAATTTGAGCTGGCACAGTTTGTTATGTCCATGTTTCAGTTTCTTATCCAAATGGTTTACAGGGAATGTGCTGTCACATTAAGCTGTTTGACTATCTTTTACAAGTGGCTCATGCTATACTCTGCAGGAAAGCAAGCCCTGAAGAGCTAGCATGATCTCTTTTCAGGGTATTAATTACCATTGCCAGCAGTAATGGAATTTTCTTTGTAGGCTGCAATATGCTTTTTATAAAAGACTGACCACAACATTTGGTAGTAAGGCCCACAAAAATATGAACTGTATGATGGTTTTACAGAGTAAAAACCTCATTCTTACCTTCCCCAGGTTTTCTTGCTCAAGGATCATTCGTGTATACTGCTCTCTAAAGGAAATATACGATAATTTTATTATGATTTTATTTGGTTTTATATTAATAGGACAGAGTACAGTAGGACAGACATTATGAAAACATGGAAAATACTGAAGGTATTAGGAGGTTCGTACACAGATAGAAGAGGAAGCATGAAGAAACCTTTCTGTCATTAGACAACATATCCTTGAAATCAGGGATTGCTTTGATTCTCTCAGTTGTGCAGTTGGCAAAAGTGGTATTGGATAAAATCCCTTCCATTTTCAAAGCAGGCATAATTGCTGCTGCTTCCAACTTGAAGACAACAGCAAGATCGTTTAGATAAGACATACTTGATCCCTTTTTAATGATGTATTTATGCTAGTGGTATTCTAAGCTTAGCCCTTGGCCCTAATTTGTACAAACATCAGAGTTTACAAATCCACAGCCCTTAATTGCCACAAATGTAGCATTAGAATTACTGGGAAAATACGGGAATGAAGAATAGTAGTTAAGTCCAGGTTTGACAAATCCAGACACTGCAATGGAACTGCTGTGTGTCCCTCACCTTCAGAAGACAGCCGTCACATTTAGGTGCCTAAATATAGGTTTAGAAGCGTAACTGTTGACATTCATTATTAAAAATCTTGGCTGTACACCTTTGTCTGTAACAAGTGGCTGGGTCGCTTTCTGACACAGGCAAACTTAATACATGAAACCTGACAATACAATATTGCAAACTATAATGGCATGATTCAGATGCATTACTGTGTGTTTTTGTTTGTTTGTTTGTTTTTGAAATAGGACAATAACAATCTAAAAATAAATTACTGTATTTCATGTGTCATGGCACACTTAGAGGTTGAGAGTTTGCCAGTGGAGTAAGAAATAAACTCAGTTCATCTAAAGAACTTTTCAAATTGCTCAGGATAGAAGAACTTAGCATAGAGAAATCCTAATTTCCAGAAAGAAATACCAGCCTTTCTGCTATCAGTGTGAAGTTTTGCTACAGCATAGTGAGCAGCAGTGTAGAACCAATGCATCATGTTTCTTATACCCCTTCCTTCTATTTCTATGAGCTACTCCAGGATTTCAACTGGAGCACTTGGGCCCCAGGCCACCTGGTCCTGCCTGCCATACTCCCTGCAGAAGGGATGTGCAAGGAATGCAGCTGGATCATTTTATGATCTGTCACTCTCGGACAATTCTAGCCAGAACAAATCAGAGCAGTCTTGAGACTGCTCCAAGCGCTGTGCAGATGCAGCTGATCCCTAGCAATCCTCACCAAATCAGAGCAACACTGAATCTTCTTATTTCCACTGGCGCATAGCATATGTTCACACACATTTGGCCTCAAGAACATGTGCTTTTTTTTTTCTTTAATAGAATTTTCAAAGTAATCATCAGAAAATAAGATGTCTTTCCTAGTAAGTTTTTCTTTACTATTTATAATGATGACTGGAAAGAATGCAACTTGATAACTTCATTTAAAAAAAACACAAACTTCTATTTTTAGAGAAGAAAATTAACTTTTCACATTCCTAAGAACTGACTCCACGGAACAGAGAGTTTATGTTCAAAAAAAAAGAGTGTTGGAATTAAGACATTTTTTGCTCAATACGTTGTTAGGAAAGTGCTGTTCTATTTATGGTTCATTTTTACTCCGTTTACATTCCAGTGCCTGCTGAAAAATACATTCACATTCTAAAATGATGTCTAGAAACATTTTGTTATCTTCTCATTTTTTGTAAAAATCTCTATATTGAACTTTGTTGTAATTCATTTAAACACAACTGGTCTGCAACCTCTTACAGAAGGTCAGAAATGTGTGTAGTCACCGTGAGAGGAATAATTTCTCTAGCTTCTGTGCCCACAGCTAGCAAGTGAAGCAGGGACAGCAGAGAGAGTGGTAATGCTCTGTTCACATTCTCCTCACCATACCTGGAATGACATAGCTGGACTCACCCTTAATTCCAGCATTTGGATTTGGGGGCTTGTCTGCGTGAGTATCGACATTGTGGATGTTTCTGTCACAAGTGTTTGAGCTGGAGCATTTTTTTGCTTAACATTTGTGAATAAACTCAGACCCTCCCCTTCCCTGCAAGGCCATAAAAGGACAGTGCCTGCTGCTTGACCCGCATTTCCTCTCAGCTGCTTGGCTGAGCTCTGCTGCCTTTCATACTAATGAATGTTCACATCATCACTAAGATTTTTCTCACAGCTATTTCTCTTTTTACCCTTCTGCTTCATTTTGTTGTTGTATCTGCTTTCATTCGATAAATCTTTTTCATCCTTCAGCATTCTATTATTTTATGAGAATAAGAGGCTTCTTAGCCTCCACTCACTTTCTATCTTTACATCCTTTTTTTCTCTCACCATAGTATTACTGGTTTTAATTCATTTCATACTCTTATTTTTCCTTCATTGTTTTCTGCATAGTATTTAAATATTTTCATGCCTTGGATCCTTGCAGAAGGCCTCTATGATGGATATTAATCTAGCCTTTCATTTCCTAGCAACTTCTGCTTCATGTTCTAGAACAGCAGAAGATGCAGCTCCACTGGTACCACTCTCAAGGTGCATCAGGACAATTTCTAGTTCACGAAGGATCTGACAGAGGAGAAGATCTCATCTCTCAGTGTCTCTTGACAGAATCCTTGTAGTTTTCTCACTGACATGTGGCTGTCTCTATCAATGGCGCCACTCCGGAGCCCGTAAAATCTTAGCTATCAACTACTGCCTTTTTTCACTCCACTTCCCCAATGAATGAAGAAATTGCCTCAGGTGATACTGAACGATATTTGACTGTTTGCCAGGTTGGATGGGGAAACCTGATCTAGTAGAAGGTATCCCTGGCAGGTGGATTGGATCTAGATGATCTTTAAGGTCCCTTCCAACCCAAACCATTCTATGATTCTGTGTTTACTACCAACTTACGGTTGCTTCCCTAGTTGCCACCACTGCAAGAGAACTGTCCAGAAATTGTTCTGAGAGGTAGAGACCTAAGAGAACAGATATCTTGGGAAATTAACTTATTCTTCCATCTTCTTTAAGAAGTGATAAACAACTAGTGGTTCTGTTTTCCTGCTGTGACATCTGCACGATGGATTGTCTGAAGCTTTAAAATGAAACGCAGAATGATTATTATTTATCTAATTTAGTTTTGTCTTTGCTTTACCACTTAGTCATGTCTTTGAATTGTTTTCTGAATGGGACAATTTTGCGAAGCATTTTGGCACGTTGCACAGAAAGCTGTACATGAACCACAGCTCTGACATGACAGTTTATACAGATCTCAAGCAACAATCTGTCACGTCTCTGAAATACAAATGCAGGAATTTTAGGAAGAGGCCTCGCGTCAAAGATTGATATTGCTGTGGCTTTTTAAAGCCTACACAATAAAGCAAACTGTAGGAATGCTGACTGATGCAGGTTGTGAGATGGAGAGGTACAAGGCAGAGCTGTTGTCCCCTCCGCACTGAACTAAAAATGGTGTACTCTGCAGAGGTTCCTTTATACAGTGTGACTGCACTGTTAAGGAGGCCCAATCCTACTTTCAAAAGATCAGAGTGTTTTTCACTCATTCCATTCATTAAAACGTAAAACAAAAACAAACAAACAAACAAACAACAAAAACAGACTTCTCGGTCTAACACAGCAGACCTTAATTTTACTACTACACATCTACTGTTTGGTAAATATTTTCGTGACTGACAAACACTATTGTGTGAAAGCCACAGAGAACTTCATAAATCTAGTGACAATAATTTAAACTTGCTCGGTTTGTTGACAACTAGGATTTAAGATTTTTTTTTGGTCAAAAATAAAACTAGCTGGAAAACAGAATTGCTATTTCATACAAATTTCTAAAATTAAAAAAAAATATGAAGATTAAAACAGGTATTTTCACACTTTTATCAAATGAAAGTTAAAAACATTTCATTATGGTTTTTCCTGGTGTTTAATTTTGGTGGGGCTGAACCAGCCTGTAGACTTTATGGCCTGAATTTTGTTTCAACTTTTATATTGTATTAAAAGATTTAATATAGACACAATTTTAAACAGGATACTTTTACAAAAATATTTGGTATGTTGTAAAGCATAAAAAATCTGTATGACATGGTAATATTTAGATTTCTTTGCACAGATAATTAAACCAAAATACCTCATTCTCAAAAAACATTTCAATCTTTTTGGCAAGACTGCACTATTTGAAATGGAAAACTACACAAAATCATTTATCAGCTCAATTCATAACCTTTTCTGTTTCTCTTCCTACCAGACAAAGGCAAGGGGTCCTGAAAAACCTCTCAGTCTGAAGCAACCGTTCTGTCAATTAAATTGAGTGTAAAAATGAAGGTTACTGTGACGGTGTGGAACATGAATCATTCTGTCTCTAGTGAAAACTGCAAATAGTAGCAAACCAAAATGCATTTAGGATGTGTCTACGCAGTCCTCCATTTCTGTACTAGGGATGGTGATAGCTATCACACCTGAAAGATTTGTAAGAAGTGGCCAGAATCTGAGGGCAGCATGTGGTTGCCGTCTTTGAGAGGTGGTAGACCAGCTCCTGCATGTTGGAGTCTTGGTACAGACTTGGCAGAGGCGTTATGTCTGGTAGAGCCACACTTCCTGCGGGACCTAGCTGAAGCACAGCTTTTCTGAGCCTTTGCCAGCAGGGGCTGCAAGTTAAAACCACTATCTGGGGCCTATAATCTCCAGCAGGAAGGGAAAATCTTTTGGTATGTCTGAGAGAATTCATAGGTTTACAACAGTATATACTGGAATTCAAGACGCTTATTTTTAGATTATTATAGTGTTTCTAAATTTATCAGGTGAACTCCTTCAGTTCAAATGCCAGTGAGAAAATTCCTAACTTCAGTCTCAGTTTATGAATATCCCTCGAGTTAACACAAGGAAACACAATAATCCATTTACCGAATTGCCTTTCGTCTCTCCTGAGGATCTTGGGAGACATATGTCTTCATTTCTTCTTTAGCACGTTGTAGCTGTATTTCTAGATTCTATAAACAAAGACACAAATGTTTTAAAAATATATAATTCCTATTTCATTTCACAAAGAACGATTTAGTCCTTCCTGTGATCTTACCCTCTTCATGCAGTTTACATAACGGTAGTTGCTTTCTTCCTGAATGCACTCCTCAAGGAGTCCTTTCACTTCCTGTAGTACAGGAATAAGATTTCAATGGATAACATAACTCAAAGTCCATAGTACATGCCCTGTGTTGCTATATAAACCATGAGAGTCCATAACAGAAACAGGCATAATTCTGAACTGATCATTTCTTAAATATTTATATTTGGGCTTTATAGAAATCTCTTTTAATGTGAAAGATAACCAAAAGGGTAACATTTTTGGATTTGCAGTTTCAGTCATGGTTAGAGAAGACTGTTAATTGTTGTTTACTAATAAGTCTGACTTCTACAAGACATTTCACAAGCACTACCAGAAGTCTTGTTTCTAAGCATATCTTAAGTGCAAAATACGGTTCCTTTCCTAGAACTTGTCTGCAAAATTTATGTTAGAAGCTATAGACAGGCTGATAGTATGTCAATTAGCAATCAAAAATTATGTTGAGGGGTAGGAGATCGGGGGCTAGTCCCATCTCTAAATGGTCCAAGAAAATATACCAAAGAATATTGGTAATCCAAATGGAATTCACGCACTCCCAAGCCACAATTAAGTTGTCAACTCCAAAGCTGTGTCACCGTACGAATTTCAGACCATGAGCTGGAAAACTGAATTCACCAGTTCCGCTGCAAAAGTTTGCTAACAGTCACATCCAGCCTAATCAGTGGGCTTGATTGTCATCGTGTGTTAGAACATGGCTAAGGTTTGTCTGCCAAGGAAAAAGCCTAGGTTGATATTGCAAAATAGTTCTTAAAGAAGGTCTACCTCATAGTAGGTTCATCTGTATGTTCTTTTATTATTCTTGGATTAAACCATACAGAGGTACTTTTATTGCAGGGAAAGAATATCTATATATGCACCTACACTTTAAATGTACACCTTTTTTATTGCGAAATACATTCATTATGTTGGCAAACCCTTGAGAAATCAAGTCCAGACAAAGTTCATAGGAGGTAATCTAGTGAGATAAAGCAGATTCATATAAATACATTAATACTGACCCCACATCAGAGTATAGAACTGGTTTAGGTACCTCCCTTCCTAGAAGTGTTGTAGTTCAAGCAATACGTAAACTACATACAGACAAGCTCTTAGCTATACTTACATGGCTGCATTAAAAAAAAATAGTATTTTTGTCTATAATTTTCAAGAATGCAAGACAAGTCACATTTAATCAAGTATCCTTGCCATCGGTTTCAGTGCATTAATTAACCATTGGATTGGTTTCGCTAATGTAGTGAATCTGCTAAATGCATTTGAAGATTTGTCTTCACAAATTAATCCTTACCATTTCATTGTCAGATTCTTTCCTAACAGATACTATTAGGTCAGCAGGATTTCTGGCAGATAGATCTTTTACAATACTTCTGCTAATCGGTGCTGGACTTCAGTGGATGGACTGATGTACCACTGAGCTCATTTGCTGCTGTTCAGAACAGATGTGTGGGACTGGAGCTAGTCCACAGCAGCTTCATGCATGATTTATGTAGTTGTAGATCACCACTTACTCATTTCCACCTGCAGTGAGCTTCCATATCAAGAGGGAAGACAGGGAATGTATTGAACCATAATAAATAACACGTTGCGCAGCATTTATTAATATGTGTGACCAAGCCACCATCTTACCTGTTCCAGTGTGGAGCGATTGCTCTCTAACCCTGCAGCACAACTGTCATACTGGATTTTTTTTTCATCGCATTCTTGAGTTAATTCCTTATGTGAAAAGGGCAAAAGAGTACATAAATAAAGCCTTCAACTGACTGACATGTGACATTCAAGCAGGCTCCGTTCTTGTTGGTGTCACACATCAACCTCAGCTATTGGCACGCTCACCGGCACTTACATAAAACTAACCGGCACGTGGGTATTATTTATTACACATGGTAAAGCTGCACACTGGCAGATCAGCTGCATACACCACAACATAGCATGCATATTTCCTCTTTACAGCCACAGCCATAGCTTTAATGTGGTAGACAAGGCAGTGTTTGCAAGAAGAAAGGAAATACAGTTACAAAACTGAAAATTAAGAATTTAAGAATTTGATAGCTCTATTTACTTCTATAGCAATGAGAGAAATCTGTCATTCATACAGACTAATACAGGTCTTAGATCAATGAAATATTATTTGCAATCCATTTAAAGCAGAAAAAGCTTTGAAACGAATTTGAAAATTAACTTCGCTATGATTTTGAACCATGATTTTTTAAATTTTCCCCTGGCATAGTAATTAAATTTTATTATTTTTATTTTTTTAGAACTATAAAGGACAAAATATTTGCCTGATGTTGTGCCCGTACTGTCAGCTTTTAAGAATTCCATTCTTGTTGTTTGTTAAAAATCACTGTTGACCTATTCTGATATTTCCAGCTTTCCTTCAGAGTTGATTATGTCCTTGTACAACACAACAGAGAGCTGTAAATTATGTTTCTTTGTAATTTTGACCTTATTTACATAGAATGAGAGGAAGGTTTAATAGATTAAAATAAACCTACTTCAAAGGCAAGAAAAAACACACAAAACAAGGTGTGCAATTAAATAAAGTTGATGAGACACAAGGGATTTGCATTATTTGAAGCATTTAGCTGTCTGATAAGTGGAATCAAACTAATCATATTCTGACTTCCATTTTTATGTGGTCTTAGCTCAACCTCTAAATTTCATTGCCATGAAGTTACTGGTGCCTTATGAAGGAGAGGATGTGGATATACATATAAACACTAGAAGTCTGTAGGTACAATAAACTCCTGCTGTAACACTTGACTACATGGACAAATTTGCAGAGCAAAACATAGGACTGCCTCCCAGAGTCTGCTGCTGCCTACCCTAATTCATTAACAGGCATTGTTTAAAGCTTTTCTGAAGTTTTTCTACTAACCTGGCACTTCTGGCGCAGTTGTCTCAGTTCTTTGATAACAGGAGCTAGGCTGGACTTCTTCTCTGCCACCATAGTATTCAGTTTTTTTACCTGATAGAGGGACAAAATAGTGTACTTTAATAATATATTAATACTACATTTATATTATTAGGAATGTAAGAAGAAAAGAGAAGAAAACCAAAATATGGAGAGAAAAAATACATGGCAAAAGGAGACTGAACTATGTATATGTATATGCTTATATGTAATATAAGCACAGGCCTAATTAATTAAGGGAAAGAGCCCATGTTGCAGTGGGGTCATTACCACAAACCAGACAAATTCTGTTCCCATTGTTTGAAGTGAGAACACCACAGACATGTCCAGAAGACAGTCTATGTGCCAGACACCTAAACAACTTAAGCAGTGGGGAAAAATGAAGGAGCTGCATAGACGTGAACTGACAGAAGAGATCCTTAAAACAAAACAAAACAAACAAAAAACCCTGCATAGGTTAAATAAAATTTGAACATGCTTAAACAGAGCCACTTTAAAATATTTATACTGAAAATTCAAATTCTATCCAGCTTTCTATTTGAGATTCATTCTATTTAATTATACCATTTTATTTGTAATGTGCCTTAATGATTTCAAAGAACGCTATTTTGCTTTGGGCTCTTTTATTTTGCTTCTGTGGCTATGTATTAAGTTGGAAGACCACAGATCTAAGTATAATTGAAAGTTAGGCTACAGAGAAAAAGAAAAAATATTTAGCTCTTTGGGCATATTAAGTATTGGTTTTTAATGAATGCTTAACTCCAGTGATACAAAGAAAAAAAAGATTCTGTTAAAGATTCAAACCTCTTAACTTTTCAAATGCTGTGCAAGAACAAATATGAAACCACACACACAAAAAAAAAGTTAAAACCAAGACTTGATATCTCTACTGTTTCTGAAGAGGAGGTAAGTAGATGTTTTTTTCTTTCTTTCTTTTTCTTTTTTTTTTTTTTTAATAATTCTAAATTTCTTCTTCACTCGTCAAAATAAATGTACATTTTAGTAAAACTTTCCAAGATACCTTTGCAGGTCTATACTGTTTGAAAATACATATTTTATATATAAACATATACTAAAAGAAAATGAAAAATCCAACCAAAAATATTAAACTTAGTTTTATACTCTGAGGAACCAGATAATTGAGATTGAAGTAGTACAACAATTTAAGACAAAAATCACCATTTCAGACATGTTGTCTAGTGTTCGGCCTTTCATTTCATCCATTTCACTCTTTACTGCAGATACTCTTTCCAGCTCCTCCTGGGTGTAACTATATCCAGAAATACCTTTTTTGTCTTCAATTGCTTGCTGCAAACACACAAATAAATGCTGAGTGTGAGTCCATTAAGTAATAAAGCAAATTCCTTCAAAGAGGTGAAACACTGTAAAGAAAGTAGAAACGTAATCAACTTATTTTGAAAGTGATTAATAATTTAGCTGCTACAACAACTGACTTTTTATCTAGTGCCTATACAGCAAGCTAATAACAACTTCCTATAATACACCACTATTTTGTCATCTAACACCCCATGAAATAAACAGAAAGTTTCCACAAAGTAAAGTGAGCTTTAGGTCAGGCTCTGAAGGAACTCAAGTTGTAAATCCAGATGCTTAATCAGAGGATGCAATGTAGCTAATTATTTTATAAACAACTGTCAAGCTAAACTAAGTGAACGCTATATTCATTGTAGTAATACTAATGCCAAATTAACAATTCTAGCATTATATTACATAAACCTTACATTTAATTATATGCTGATGTAATGGTATTTAGCAATGCTTGCTCATTAAGTATGTAAGGAGGAGCTCTGATTTGAAAGCTAGGTGTTGATTATGCATCCACAATTTGTTAAAAAGCAAAATATTCATTCTTAAAAGCGTCGTCTATCTGTGAACTCCAAGTCCATTGTCCTCAAAAAACTTTTATAACCATACGTTTAAGAAAAGATTTATGTCTACTATTAGCTACTGCTACTATGATGGGAGCAATCTGACTTTAATAGCAGGGTATAGTCTGACAGGCCATTGTGCCCGAGGCTAGAAAAGGTATCTTTGATATTACAGGGAAAATGTGCGCACTAGTCATCTGAGGGTAAGAATGTAGAATTGGCAGGACGCAGTGGGCACGAAGCTACGGATAACAAGAATGTGATGAAGTCAAAGCTCTTTGGTTTTGCTACGAGGTAGTTTAGAAAAGATCAGACTCGTATAGGAATATATTGACCATGTGTAGCCGCATCACAGAAAAGCTTCTAGTGCTTTTTGTCTGCGGTGATTATATTGTGAGATGACTGCTGTACGTTAGTTATCCTGCTGTAAATAAACACGTTGTAAGTGAAATCATACATCCACACACCCTCCTCCTAGCTGAGTAGCAATCACGAGAACAGCTCTGATCCTAATGCTTAGGTGCTTCTTTCTACCCAGTAGCAGTTCTGGTTTTATTTTTAATTAAACGTGAGTGCCTTACTGAAATACCATGACGTCATCCACTGCAACTATGTGAATATCTTTTCACAGACTATTTTATGTATTTTTTTTTAAATTGAGCAAATACTTTTATATTTTAAAAATGCAAAATATGTACATGTAACAAAAACAGATATAAATAACAACTAAATATTTTGATAACAAGAATACTGATATTAAAAGAAAATTCTACAGCAGTTGATTTTTGTGAACTAAAAAGTGAATCTCTGCATTTGGGATGACTGTATATTGCCTGTATGGTTACAGTTAAGAAGACCAAACATATTTCTGCTCTTCTGGCCTAGAAAAATCATTCATCCACTTTATCATTTTTCACTTACTGTGAAACACATTTTCTGCTAGATTTTCTGGGAATAGAATCTTTACTTCCTGCCCCCTCTTTTTTTTAAACATTATTCCTATATATTTCGTAGCAGTAACTTGAATCCTACTTGCTGTTGATATTATTTTCAAAGCCCTTACTATGTATGCAGCTACGAAAAACTAATTTAAGAATCCAGCCTTGCTCTAACTGGAGCTAGTGAAGATTTACCATTGACTTCAAAAAGCAGGGTCAAGTCCCTCATTCTAAGAAATCGCAGAACATTCATGACTGCCTGTAAAAAATACAGTTGCTGAACATAAAGTACAGCAGCTTAGCACAGTCAACAGACAAAAATAAATTTTGTACACTAATGACTAATGACAGCGGGAGCGCTGAGGATGATATATATTAGAAACTAACAAAACAGCATCTATCTTATTATATAGCTAGTTATCAGGGAAGCAAGGATGATGGACTGTGGGAGTAGTAAATGCCTGTATTACCAACTGCTGCTGAATAGCCTCGTGGCGCTGTTTTAGAAGTTCTTCTGTCCTCTGGAGGATACCATACTCAGCTGTAATTTCTGCTATTTCCAGTCGCTTCTTTTTATAAAATGTGTTCTTGCTCCGGAGCTTATTAACATAGTGTTTAAACTGGAATGAGAGAGAAGAGAGAAAATCGAAGCATTTGTCATTCAATGTAAAGCAAAAAAGGACCTCATCACTGACTGTTCCTATATAAAATGTAATTATCCATTTGGACTGCATATTGAAGGTTAAGGGTTTAAAACAGAGGACTGGAATTAAGGATTCCCAGGGTCTACTTATTTCCAGCTCTCTGTTTGCTGTGTGAGCTAAGAAAACCGGCTATATTGCTCCATGTCCCAGCTCACTCATTTGAAATGTGGAGATCATTCATTTCTACTCATCACCAGTTGACAGCTGGAAAACTAATCACTGTTTGCAAAATGTTCTGAGAATCCTGGATGATAAAAAGTTAATGTAATAGTAATTTGCACTTTTAAAAGAGCACCAGATCAGCAGTGCCTACCCGCAGAGAGCTCTGCAGACCAAGAAACGTTGTAAGAAAGTGCAGAAAAATAGAAGAGAACAGAGCATGGGAAAAAGATTATCTTTTTTTTTTTTTTAACTGCTAGTTCTCAATAGTTAAAATTTTATGTTCTCTTCCATTGACTGTTGCAGAACTAAATGATATCACAGGCTAAGGCTTTAAAAACAGGGAAATAAAAGCAGAGAAATGCAGTATGTTTCACCCCAATCTAATGTAATGGAGAATTTATATTTTTATTAAAGACTAAGCAAAATAATTCATATCCTTACAGATAACAGCCTTAGCTAAATTATATCAGAACCCAAGTGCGCTCAATTTGTAAGAGATACGAAAAATCAGGTGTTGAAAGAAACATGTAATGTTTTTCTTTGCCTGAATACTTTCCATCTGTCAAACAGGCTTAGCTCTTTGAGCTGCCAGTCACAGCTCTAAAACGCATTCAGATCCAAAGACGGAAAACAAATACAATTTATTACAGTAAATAGTGTAAGAACAGGCTGCAGAATGTTCCTCAATGAGGAGGGTTCAGCATGTGCAGAGCGAGTGCAAAACAGGCAGGCCCAGGCAGAAAATAGGAGCCCTGCTACCACTGACAGGAGTTTAAAACTCAAACGTAAAAGAACTTAGATTTTGAAATGTACATTATTTTCTTGTTTTTTGCAAAATGATGCCACTCTCCCTTCTAAAGAAGAAATCCAAAAAAACAATGTGACCACAGCCTCAGAACCCCCAGAGTAACTGTATGTTCTATAAAAAGTGTCCTGGGCAAAACGCCCAAAATGAAATCAACCCTGTTCATCTGCCATCCTGTGCAATATCTAGGCCAAAGCTGCTTCTCTCTTGCTATGCTCCACAACTATTTTTAAAGCCAAAAGCTATAAACGTTTTTGGTGAAAGAACAAACCCACAAATTACTCAATGTGCTCTATGCAGACTGGACTATGTGTGGCTTTGGAATACCATTTTACATTGTGCGTACTACCTAGGACAAGGATAGACAAGGTCACCTAAGCCACAGCACTGCACAGCGGAGGCAGTTCTGTTACAGTCCTACTGTCTTCATTCTATGATTGCCAAATTAGTGTAGAATTACCAGAATTAATTATTTTTCATAGCAAATTCACTTATATCCTCCTAGTTAATACAAAAGACTTTTTTTTTTTTTTTTTGGTCTCACTTAGATAACGCCAAGTTTTCTGTGATTTTCAAGAGATTATAAGAGTATAAATAGAATCTCTCCAGCAAACCGAGGAAAATTTAAGAGCAGAGTCTTTGGTCTTGATGGAGTGGTTCCTGAGAGATTTCATTCGATCAGTGGAATATAGTAAAAAATTATGTAAAGGATGAAACTTACTTTGTATGACCACATACACCAATTGAATCCGAACAATTTTCTGGCAGTTTATCCCAGGATGAAACGCTAACTATTGTTCTCTTCACTTCTATAACTACTTCTAAGGTCTTGAAAATAGCTTGAGTGGGAGGTAGAGTATTTGCATATTCAATATTCACAGCATAATGTATTTTACAATGGGAGTCAAAGGATCTTGTTGATTAAAGAACTGATTCCACTGAAGTTCTATTATTAGTTGATTAAGTCTATATAATAAAAAAATCATGCAAAATGAACTACAAGCTGCTCACATTGACAAGTGAAATCTATTCATTTTAGGAGATAGATGTCTATCTTTCACCGCAATCTCTGGCTTTTTAAAAGCAAGCAAGTTTTCACATAACTTTTTTTTTTGTCACAAAGAAGGTGAAACAAGATATAAACAACAGCAGCAAGATTATAATACCTGTAGAAAATCAATCAATAGTTTGGCAGAATTTTCAAAAGACTTCACCTACTCCAACTGTGGCATAGATTAGCCCCTCAAAATCTCACTAACCAAAGCCTTCTTTAGATCCAGGGCCAAATTCAGAGCTGGAGCTGTTAGATTTAACTCCACTTAAGTCAGCAGCTGATAGGGATCTTCAGGAAAAATTAGGTTTCTCCAGTCTAAAAGCTAAGAATCATTCTGTTACGCTTCCAAAAACTACAAATAAATTTATTGCAAAATACTAGTGCTTTCACTTGTGTAAGCATTACTTCTCAAGCTTCGTATATCTCACGCTCCCATCTATATGTAGGTGAAAAATCAAGCCCTTAAAATGCTATAAAAGATTGGATTTTATTGCGGTTTAAATACTACAAAGAGTTCAAGAAAGAATAGCTATGTCAAGACGTATCACTTTAAAGTAAAGTTAACTACCCAAAAGGATTGCATTTTTGACCAACGGCACTTTCCCATAGACCAGGTCAACTGCTCCCTGTGTAGAAACTCAGCAGGCTCAACCTACAGAATTCCCATGGAGCTGTCAGTGCCCCCAGTAGTGCACCATTCAAGGTTATGTCCACCAGTGAGCTTTTCTTTCTCAAGCAACTTAACGCAAATAGTTATTTAAGCTTCAAAGATTAAATGACTGGACAAGGACCAAATGCTGGCACTGAGTTAGCAGTTAAAGTAAACAAGCCTGTAGACTCATGTTTGCTAGCCGAGCCAGAGCCCCCTGAGATATAAAAACTATCCAAATGAAAGCAAAGAAAGATTATGATTTTCCCCTCGGCTATATTTATGGGTGACTATAACATAAAAAGCGTGGAATCCAGACTATGAAACAGACTGAATGGAAGCAGGACTTTGCTATCTCATATAAGGTCCTGGAGCAGGCGGGTATCTAGCATCCCCGGGCAGATTTCCTATATTATGTTCCATGCTTATTGAAAAATCCACCAATGCTGGTACGTTAGACTTCTCCCCTTGCTTTAGCTGAAAGCAATTGCAATCAACAGGTTCTCTCACAACACTTTTTTGAAGTAACTAAGTCTTAATGTAATTCTACATATGACAAAATTGAATTGCAACTATCAAATGATCACAGCCCAGCTCTTCTAATGCTTATGCCTATACTGTAACTATAAATCCTTCCTTTCGTCTCCTTAATAGTAACATTTGCCCCATGTGAAGTTTTCACAAGGTTCTTATTCTAAGATTATCATTAAAGGAGAAAATAGATAAACTTGTTTACAGAAAAGAACGAATCCCAGACTAATCCCTCACTTTCATGTCAGTTAAAAGATTTGTGGATTACTGTATCAATTTGATTGTATTACAATCATCAAAATATTCTTCACGTGAAAGTACTACAGAAAATAAAGTATTAATTGTAAAAAAATAAATAAAATCCTTCTGAAACACAGAATCAAAAGAAGGTTCCAAATAGACGGTTTTGTTAATAACATTATTTGCATAAGGTCAGTAACTGCAGAAAATTGGAGTTGATTATCTCTACTTCTATTAATTAAGGAGCAGATGTTTTAATTTTCTAACTAGACCAATTAATGGGATACAGACTGTCCAAAGTATTAACACTCAGTTAAGAAAGTTCCTTATCATGACAGGATTTCAGTAATTTTTTTTAAGAGGCTCTAAAATTGTGTTAGTACAGCACTGTTGGATATAGTTAATAACTCATATACAGAAGGGCAAACTTTTACAAGATCCAACCAGATCCAACCAAAAGATCTCAATCTATTGAAAAGAAAGTATCCTACAGTCTGCTCATTAGACAGATAAATCAGGAAAATTCTACATTAGCACTGAGTAGGACATCTCTTCTGGGAGTGCTTGCTTCTGGTCAGGAGAGAAATATTAAAGTAGCCGTTACTAATAATTTGGGCCAATCAGAATATTTTTAATGAAAAAACATTTTCAGTTATCACAGGAAATGCACAGATCAATAAAATCGATGATTTATTCATGCCAGTGGGTGCTGAAAGAGCATTCAGTTCTGTGAAGCTATATTTTATGTCTGAATCACCGCATACATTTGGCTTAAATGATGGTTAACGTCTTACAGCAAAAAGCTTCTGGCTTCTGTAAGAATCCTACAGATTTGCCACTTTTGTTCTCTCAACTTCACTTCCATCTATTCTCCGCCTTTCATGTTTAAGGTGCCTTTGACAGACAGGAATGTAAATGTACCTACGACCTTAATGAAAAGGTCAAAAGAAAAGTAGTAAACATAGGATAACATGTCCTTGGTCCTGGTTTAAGCCATTTAGTGGTCAAGTAGGGAGCTCCTTAACAGCTAATCTCTTGAAAATCCATCTGCCTAGTTTGGGGCTTGATAACTGTTTCTCATCGATTTGGATTGACTCAACCATTTTAGAGGAAGAATAACAAGATGTGTGGCCCAAAAAATCTGTCTTCTGTTTTCAAAGTGTATCAACTTCTACCTTTTTTATAGTATTACCAGGGTACATGCAGGCATGGTAGGCATCCGTATGGAAAGATTAAACTCCTTAATATGCATTAATTAATATGCATTGACTCATTAATATGCAGACTTCACATATCTGCTAGCTAACTGATACGACTTTCTATACCACATTCTCAAAAACATTAATTTTAACTACTGTAGCTAAGCACAGCTATGGTACTATTCTATTCTGATACCTTGGGAAAGTCTAGGCTCTTGGGGCCCTATGCTGAACTCTGAAGAGTACAATGTGTTGTGTAAAGAACTAAAAATATCGCAGCTTTACCTAGGATCACTTGTAATTGAACCATCTAGCCTTCTAAGTGTCAACATTTGATTCCCTAATTTTCAGGATCTGACAGCTGCAGCTAGGAGCCTGCCAACTTTGCCCCGTGTTCATTGTACTTTGTTTGAAGTACTTAAAAAGATTTCATAATCATTGAAGCAGACAATTTATTCCTACCTTTTTGTGTGTGTGTTTGATGTAAATGAATTGATTATTCCCTGCTGTTTCTTCTAAGTTCTATTTAGCTGTACAACCCCTTGAACCAACTGGAATGCTGTAACATTCTTTTTTATGATTAGAGGAGAAAGCAAAATACTAGCACCTAAAAACATAAGCCAGGATTGACCTTTTGGTGAATGAAGTGCTAAGAAGACCTCAATTGAAGATCCAAATTGTGGTACGGCAGCACAAGCTAGTAAGGCACTAATTCTTTGATTGCCAAGTCTTGCGAATGCTATGATGTAAGAGGATTCAGTAAAGGTAGACAACGAGAAGATGAGAAATATTGAGTATAGGAGAAAAATAATTCTTTGATTTAAACACACCATTTAGATAAGTTAAATGTGGCAGGATTAAAAGCCTGTTTAAAACTTAAGACAGAAAAACTCTTTGTTAAAAAAAAATATCTTTCTTCCTTTTTGAAAATGGAGGGACTAAATGCAAATGTGTGGGACTGCAACAAGAAAGCATAAAAGAAGCTCTCAGTTGTTAGACAGTGGAAAGTAAAGGTTGAGTCTACAACCTTTCTGTCTCTATTGAACATATGTCGTGCAGTAGTGACTCTCCATTACACTAATCAAGATTTCCTTTGATACTGGCTCAAAGCTGGAGTAACAGAGCAGTGAACCAGAAAATACAAATTTAAAAACATATCACATTAGAAACAAATCTACAGTGAAAGGTTGTCTAGGTGAGTGATGAACTGAAACTTACCGATGAAAGATAACCTGTTCGCTTCACTTTTGCTTCATCACCTCTTCCCCGACAACTTATTTGTATCATCTATCAGTCTCATCTTCTCACAGCCTAGACTGTGAAGCAGGACTGCTTCTCTAATACGTGTTTGCATTTACTTTAAGGAGATATGAAAACCAAAGCACCAAGCTCCTTTGCAGCATTTTTGTTTGCTGACATTAAAAAAAAAAATAACATGACTATCTCCTTCTTCCAGATGAGGAGGTAACTGTGACCTTTGAAAATGAAGCAATCAAAATCCTCAAGAACCCATATTCTTTGCTAGTTTTAAGCCATAGGAAACACTCTTTTTACTGCTTTGGAGTGCCTGTGAGTACCACTACAGTATACCTAATAAACTAATAAAAAGAAAGAACACTGATCATATAATGCTGGCTTCCTTGGGCCAACATACAGAAAGTATTTTACAAAACAGGAAATGTTTTTTAGAAAAAGGCAAACACTTCTTATTTTAAGCTGATGTTCTGCCCGAAGTGCTCCATCATGTGTTCTGCATGCATCAAAATGAAGACTTTAAAATATTTAAAAAGCCAAAAGTAGAATAGATTTGAACAAAAGGAATGCATGTTATGTTCAAAACAGTTGTTTTTTTTTTTCCTGCATTGAGCCTCTTCCTTGTATCAGACAGTTAACTTCATTTTTCATTATCAAGCCTAGGTTCTGTAACTGTGTTTCCCACCTTCCCTGCTCTCCTTAAATTGCTGTGGATGTTGTCCCCACTCAGGAGTAGGCACATCAATATTTCTTACCTTACAATTGTATTTACAGATAATGTAAAACATATGTGATGTCTCTGTAATGCATTCCTGTTGATTAATTAAACATTTCTTTCCCATGACAGATTGTCTGCTTTCTGTTCTTATCTTTAAAATTGTCAAAGGTTCTATCAAGGTGCCCGGTGGAGATAAAAACCTTGAGATGGAGAGAAGTCTAATCCAGTGGTCTTGTTATTATTGCTACCTATGAATGTCTGTGGTACGTCATGGTAAGAGAAATCAACATCTTAATTCTTCAAAGATTTACTGAAGTCTTGTAAAATGAGTTACTTTCAACAGACTTGAGGTATTCATTGCTCTAAACGTAACCCTGGATGATAAGGTAAGTCTGTCATTGCTTCCACCTTTAGTTTTCATCTTGATTTACAGAAGGGTAGACAGGCAAGAAGGCACAAGAGAAATATGCAAGGATTCCATAATATGCAGGAAGTCTTTATGCATGAGTGGACACATACACACGTTCCCATACTTATTTACTCTGTAAGACTCCTTTAAAAGAAAACAGATTTTTGTGGAACGGGCATGTCCTATGGGATCAGGAAGGGAGTTCCTTCTACAAAGGGCGTTCACTGTTCTGAGTAGTATGTAAAAAAAGCACAGAAACAGACAAAGAAAAAGAAAGGGAAGAGTGTTACTAAAGTATAGCACTACAGATGAAGACAGTACATGAGGAATGAAAAGACACACTAATTCAGAGAATGATGCAGCTAAAGTCATCTTTATGGAATTTGCCTATAAGTGCACTTCGCAGGCTTTTTCCAAACTGAGAAAAGTTATTGCCTTTAAAAAGTCAGTTTATTTGGCTGACAAGCCACTGTCTGGCTGCAGCAGACTTATTCTTTGCAAATTTTTGAAGAAAAAGCTTCTTTAATAAGAACGTCTTCAAATATAACTTTGACTAGCATAATCAGCATAGCTCAGGCAAAGTCTGTGTTACAGCTAATCTTTAGGTGGATCTATGGAAATATTATTTGAAGTAAAAACTTTTGTGGGTAATAAATACAAAAAGAAACCCTGCATTTCTGATAATTGCTGGTATTGCACCTTATGATCATCGATCATACAAAGAATAGATAGTAACATTGTAGATTTTTATTATACATCGAATAATAAAATTGATCTACATGACTAATCACTTGAAGTCCTAATCCCCTCATTAGTCTTGTTGACTTCTATAGTTGGTTAAAGTTATTTATCATCATACCATTGTGATGATATTGACGTTATTTTAACTCAAAGCCCTGGAATGTTAAGACAGCCCAACATTAAGTCTGCATATACTTTATAATCTATTAGATACAATGTGAATAATTTATTAATTTGAAAACAGCTACTAAGAAGTATTTTAAAAAGTGGTGTTACAGCATAAATATTGGAAAGCATTAGAAAGTGCTAGACAGCATTGTACTACCTTCACTTCAAAAATGTCCTCAAACACATTGTTTGTCATCCAATTTTAACTTAGAGTTCATAAAAAAGCAGAGCCCAGCCTGTTGCAGTGCTGAGGCCATGTAGTTTGACACCATACTATAAAAATGGATAAGATACTGTAGACGCAGTTTTTGAGATGTGAAGTTAAAAGGAAACTATTAGTTAACAAAAAAATCCATCTCTCTCTTACGAATTTCCTCTTCCTTACATGCACAGTTAAATTGCATACCTCATCCCCTTTCAAAACTTCAGAGCCTTCTAACTCTTGGGCCTGATTTGTCTTCTGTAGCATCTGTCTTTCTGTGCTGGACATCTCTTCCTTAGCAGCTTGAAGTTCTTCTGCCTTAGCTTCCTTTTTCCGGGAAATTATAGATGCCTGCACAAGTATTAGAAATGTATAAGGACAAGTAAAGTAAAAATTGCACTTGCTTGATAATCATTAGTAAAACATAAACACTTAAATTTCAGGCATGGCACCACTGAAAACACATTTCAACTGTAGGAAATTAATTTTCCTTATGAAACGCGAGCATATCTCTTTGCGATGAAAAAAGCATCAGTTACACATTATACACAGCGAGTTAAACCACAGCTTCATTGAAGTGAATTGCAAATTCCCAACTTTCTTCAGTATAGCCAAGATTTCTATCATAGCCTTTTTCTCAGATTCATGCTGATTTATTTTACATTTTGGATATATGTTTCTTCACCTCATTTTTCATTTTCATTGAAGAAAAAGGTACACATTTTAGCTGCTCCATTTAATCTATTTAGTCCCTTTTTGTGCATATGTGAGATACATCAACATGGCTTAACTAGAAAGATATCCAAGATTTCACAAATGTCATAATACAGATTTTTATAACTCCAACCTACTCCAACCTACAGAAATATGTTATACTAACAGCAGAACCTAGCCGCTAAATCTTGGCAAATAGCTAAAAGAGAATGAACAAAGCAGTACAGTACAGAAATAGTGTAGATTACAGATTACTTTTTTTTTTTTTTTTTGAGTCTAGAAGATAAAGCATTTAAAAAATAATGTTTTGTACCAGACAGAATATTTAAAAGTACCTAATGTTTGACTAGAAGTTAACAGATTTAGGAACATAAGTATACATTAGTTCAGGAAAAAAAAAAGGTATTTTTATCTTGCCAAAGTATATTTTAACACAACACATGAATTTAGATGTATGCGCCTGAATTTGGATGCATGGTTGGTTTCTTCATCTGAAGGAAAAAAATAAGAAAAAATGAAGCAAAACGTAACTGCTTCCTCACACTACGTTAAGAGGGCCAGATTTATTTCTAACAGATATATCTAACAGAATTCTGCTGGGATCTGCTCAGCTCGTTGCTTGATGAGATATCTGCAGCAACAAACTGTAGTACAATATATATGATTATTTTGTGAAACAGAAGCAAGTTGTCCCTCGAAGAACAAAGCAAAGACCACCATATGCTTTCAACTCACAGCAGCAACCTGAACTCCTAGAACAGCTAGGAGTATCACTAGCCAGGTGGTCTTTGGCACCAGCACATTATGTAGCAGGCTTTTCTTTAGGGAACAAGTGGATCTCTCACAAAACAAAATTGGGTGTTTCATATTTCATATGTGATTGAACTATAGTATACATTTTATCACCATTTTTCCTACCACTGAATATTTTACCTAAGCCTTTTTGGTTTTTATTTTTTACATCATCACCATAAGCATCATTATGAAAATCTTCAATAAAACCAGCAGCTATACAGGTCAGCTGGAAAAGAAATCACATATGTTTCTGCGTAAGCTCTAAAAATCTTAGATTTCATAAATCCTTTTTATAACTTGTGAATTTACTAAGACTAGACCACAGAGCCCATTTTATAGAGAGACTATTTTATAGCCTCAGGATGAAAAAAAAAATAAAATCAAAGAATACCTTCTTAACAGATGTAAAAGGAAAAGTAGCATGTGGTCAAACACAAAGCAAGCTTTGCATCCAGGTCTGACTGCAGCAGTCAGCCCACATGCTGCCTTGTAAGAATCTGTCCACAGCTGGAGACTTACCAAAATAGCTCCTCCAAAATGATCCTTCCAGAATTACTGTGAGGGCAACACCTCGGACAGCAATTGACGTAAACTCACTAGTATGACTGAAAACAATTGTTTGACTAAGCCCTAAACATACATATATTCAACAGCTATTGATTTTGGTTTCGTCATACACTATTATTTATTTCTACCGATTTATGCTTTAATAAATTAAAGAAAAAAATCAGTATGTAAAATAGTCAGACTGAAATTGCTTTACTGCTTCTACTTAAAAAATGCTTTGTTCCTCCTTACCTGTTGACGATACATGGAAAATTTACTATCAATTGGCTCATACTTGCTCATTCTTTTCTCAATAAGCTGATTTATTTGTGCATTTACTTCATTTATCTGAAAAACAGAGCAGAAAACTAAAAGAAACAGAGCTTTATTTCTTTGTCGTCTCCAAGAATTAAATGCTTTGCAAGCCAGACTAACAACCCAGCTACAAGGAAATATTACCAGTTCCATTTTTAAAATAGAGAAAAAAGACCAAAAAAAACAACTCAATGAGTCATTCAGTATTGGCCAGGAAGAGACTATGTTTTTCTATTTCCAGTTCTGTGCCTTTATGATAAGGCAGAAGCATGAAGCTTACCCTGAAAATTAAGTAAAGTGGTACATGTAGACAGAAGATGCATGTAAATTGGCACACACAGGCAGAAAAAAAGAACGGTGTTGTCATGTATGTGAAAATGTGCTTTTAGCAATGTTAACTAAAATTCCTTTTCACTCAACCATCTATCAGAAATTTAAAAAGGAACAGATAAAATTGAACTGATATTAAATTTCATCAGTGCTTTGAAGAGTCTCATCATATTCCATCTCTGTGGTACCTTCTTTCTACGGACACAAAATGCACCTGTTTGTCCATAGGCTCAAACTGTTGATCTACATTCTAGCTGAAACTTAACTGCATCTGGAAGCTAATAAACAGCTACACCAGTGAACTGATTCCAGCTTTTCCACTCCCAACTTAATGCTACACACTGGGACTCTCATCAGCCATTGAACCACAGCCCTAGCAACCTTCCTTTAATTCTCTTCTACCTAGATGAGTGCTGATAAGCAAGCAGTGTAAATATGTGCTGAAATCCAACAAAGTCAAAACATAATGCAGGTATAGTGCTGGACGTCACCCTAACATTACTATGGGTAATATCCGTGCACTTTTAAAGCTAAGTATTTCAATTAAAGTGCTTAATATGACTAGGAATACCCCAACACCTGAGGAAAATCTCACTAGTAAATTCTGTTCCTTTACAAAAGCCTATTCCTTTTCCTATCAGTGGTTAGAACAGGTCTGAATTTGAAGATGGCATAAGGATTCCCTTCTGTGAATAAATTCCTGTTTTATATATTATAAAATGCAATATAACGTCATGCTTACTGCCATTCAGCTCCTTTTTATGACATTGAGATAATAGAAGACTGCCTTTGAAAGAAATGCTAAGGCCATGCTGTGATTACAGCCAAGTATACAACATGTTTTTATTATCTATTAAGAACACACTTCCAAAATATAGCAAATTAAAAGGTTACCTCATGGAGAAAAAGTAATCTTGAAGCTCTTTGAAATATTGCCAAAATCCTAACAATACTTTTGGAAAAGATAGGTGTAAAACGGGGCTTCAACTATGTCTAAAAGAAATAACTGCAACCACAAATGTTGTTTTGATTTCAAGAAAGAAACTGGGAAAGCAGAGGCTGAATCACAGAGCTAGTTTAATGTTCCAGACCTAATCTACAGTTTAATAATGCTGTCATCCTTAGAAGTTATAACGATCAGGATTCAAAATGGCATTGGGTTGTCACTATTTTTTCTTTCACAAAAAGTAGTCGTAACCTTAAAATAGAATGTATTCTTGATGACACTCGACTGCTGATTCACGACTGATCCAAAAAAAACCCCAAACAAACTATGGGCATTTATTACATTAGTTTGACGTGTGCTACAGAGCGAATGCGCACAGGCTACCAGGATGTTGATGAAGTTGTTGAACCTCTCTCTGTAAGACAGCAGAAGAATGGTGGATGACAGCCCTCACACCTCCATGGGGAAATCATTCTCTGATCAATTACAAATACTTTGTTTTCTGCCTATTTGTCTTTCACAGCAAAACTTATTTATTTATTAGTTCCAGGATCTCCAACTGGTGAGAGGAGAGGACATTTAGACTGAACAGTGTACGTAGTAGTACTCCAGACTGCTCTTTCTACCCTAGCTAAGACTGTTGTAAACTTTCAACACCATCAACAGAAATACTAATGATTAGTGTTACTCTGAATTCCTCTAAAACACTATATTACATATTTAATCTTGAATTTAGAATGATGCAAATATGAACATTTCACTGAGTGAACCATAAAAATGTACTTAAGTGGCAACAAATTCTGCACTTTTTCTGAATTATAAATTAAGTTTTTCTATAAACAACTTTTCTTTCAGATATTTAACTTGCTCAAACCTTTAATGCTGATTTAACATCTCTGCTCATACCATAGCAAATTGCTAACACGATTTTCTATATAGCATTTAAGGATAGGGTGGGCTTTGTGGTGTGGGGTTTGATTTTTATTTTTTTTAACTTATATAAGAGCTTGCATTCAGTGAGTAACACATCTTTTCTTTTACAGCTGAAAGATGTTCCTTTGGGAATTAAACCTTTTTTCAGGGGTGTAAAGTAAGGATAGGAGAACTACAATATACAAGAACTCTAGAGATGCTATGGAACACCAATTAAGTGCTTACCTTGACTTCAAGTACATTGAGATCTGATTGACTCATAGCTGGCTCTGCAACTGTCTTTTGTAAGAAATATACTGATTTCTTCTTGCTTTCAAGCTCCCTAGGTATTTTTTCAGTAGCCAGGTATGAATTGAAATTTATCTCCTCTTCCAGTTTCTTCATTAAACCTTAAAAACAAATTAAATCAATGTATGTCTATAGCCAAAGTCATGTAGAGGATAATTAAGTTTCATTTCCCCAACATATTAAAGTATTCATCAGGAGATTACAATAACAACAGCACAACGTTTAAGTCTTCTTCTCAAAACTCAAAGAAACAGGTAGTTACTTGTTTTAGCTTTTTAATCTGGATGTTAAACAATACAATATGCACCATATTTATTATCCATCTGCATCTCTAACATGTAACTATTAACTTCTTGACAAATTATTTTAATCAACGAACAAGTAAAACCCTTAGATGAAAGTCCAGCTGAATCAGTTGTAAAATTCAACATGCAACATTGATAACCCTGTGCATGTCTCACACATCCAGATACCTGACTCTGTGTTACTTTTTTGTTGTGAATTACATTCTTTATAAATTTTTTAAGTTGATGGCTAGACTTGGGTTGCTTATATCCCTTCAGGGTAAGGGACAGCAAAACACGCCACAGCTGTGCTGACTTGCTCAGGGCTTCTTTGAAGATTGTATCCCTTCCAGCTTCCCTGGCTGGCGCAGAGGAGCAAGCATCCTGAAGCCGGTTCTACCCATAGATTACGTAGGTCATTGTTTCATGTGAATTACATCATCTACAGACAGAAATTATCTCAGCACGAATCCTTTATCTGTGTCTCAAAATAGAACAAAGATCTTAATTTGGCCAGCCTCATGTAAGATCTGTTATATACTTGGAAATTCTCCCTTAAAATAAAACTTCTTTGTTCTAATCTGGCATCTAAAAGACCTTAAAATGAGCAGAATTAAATGGATGCCTACATACATTTAACAGAGTCTTCTATATTGCTGTAACACTTATTAATTGCTTTTCTCTATGTAACAGACTATTTTTTCTTTTATGAACGCATGTTCGGTCTTGAGACAGTATATTGACTGTGAATACTAAAAAAAAAATAGAATTGAAAAAAATAAGAAGAAATTTCTGTGTAGTGTCAAAAATTCTACTGAGAAAAGCAATCGCACTTAAGTTTTTCTCTACGCAAGCCTGATGCACACTGCATGATACCATGCTTATAATAACTTGGCTCTTGCTAGGTAAAGTAATTTAACCTCCTTTACAGATAAATTATAAATAAACACGGGCACATACAGGTAAAGAACAATACACAGCTAGAAAAATATGACAGAACAAAATAAAGCTGCTATTTAAATTACATTATACAGTCGTCTGCTGACAACAGGCAGTTTAGTGCAATTACTCCTCCAAGACACCTCTACCAAGGACTGCTGTAAGATCTGCAAGTTACATGTCAGATGAGAGTGGGAACAGGTATTTCAGAATATTTTTCGTGATCTAGATGACTAAAAGGTAAGTATCCTGGGTACTTTTTAAAACTACTTGCTGAGGAATCGGGGTGGTTTTTGTTGTTGTTTGTTTCAGAATTCGGAATTACTATGGAACACAAAGAAAAACATGACATTCAAAACTCTTTCTCTGCACAAAGAAAAGCTTGAGTACAGAGATACAATAACAGAGCTGATGTTGCTGAAACAGACAGAGGAAAGGATGCAGGTTGAAAGATGATTTCTGGCTCTCAGGCTAAAGAGCCTGCTGACCATATCACTGACTGGCAAAAGATGACAGAACAAAGTGAAATACAAGCCTTGGTAAAAGGGAGGCCCATTTTTTGCAGCTATTTACCTCTAGAAATAAGTACTGATAGATCCTCTTCAGCCTCTGCTCTCATCTCAGACTGAAAGGAAAGCTACTTGGTCTAGCTGCCAGAGAGGAAATAAGCCATTCTTAGTTCTAAGAAAGCCTCAAGAATGAGAAGAAAGGAAACAGACCCTAGGGAAAGCAGTGCTGCAAAAAAAATAGAGTCAACGCAAACTAAAAATGAGTGGGAATTCCTCTTTTCCAGCAGTTCAGTTTGTTGATCTCTGTGTTTATGAAAAGCAACAATGTCATAGGTTCTTTTCCTCCATGTGGAAAGGTCATTCATCTTGCACAAAATAAACAGCATCGGTACTAATTTCAGAATGGAAAGCGTAGTTACTATATGCATGCAATAACCATTAGGCACTGGGCGCTACAGCTGTAACCTGGGAAACACACCTGGACTTTCAGAGGGAACATTAATCAACCCCTGACAATTCCCACTTCTTTCCTCCAGAAGAACTGGGTTCCAGTCTTCCTCAGCCCACCGCAGAGCTGCGCAGGAAGGACTACATTCTCAAGTCTCACTAGAAATCTACCACCTCTGCAAATGCAGCAAAGCTTCCCACGTACACTGTGAGCTGAATTATCACCTCAGAACTGACTAGAAGCACAACTCCCAACTAGATATTTATAACCAAGAACTTCGGTGTGGAAATCAAAGTGATGTCAATTAAATTACCCTGGTATTTAATATTAATATTTTAATCAAACTAATTTCTCATTTTCTAACTTTCCTCTTGCTAGCAAAAAAAGTCTGCATACATAACTTATATTTTATTTCTTATCCTACTCCAGCCTTCTTATAAAACTGCGCATGCCTAAATAATTTATTGTAGATATGACACTAAACTCAGGAAACAACCATGCCTAAATGATTGCTTTCAAAAGAGCAGAGGCCTATTGAATTCACAGGGTAAAACCCTGATCACTATCTAGATTTGTTTCGAGATAACCCAAGAGCTATTACCAACTTCTTTTAAACACTGGCTGGTTCTGCATTCACGCTTGCTGTTGAAGGTGCACCAAGCAATGAAGCAAGTTAAAACTTGACATCTTGACAGGGAAAGACATGATGATGTCAACATCCCTCATGACTAATGCAGTTTCTTTCCTAAATACTTCTGGAGATATTTTTCCTCCTATATGATTTGACATATGGAGAAGTAACTACCTAAAAGCTATTTTTGCTGCTTAACTGAACCTTAGAAAACAAACACAGGGCAGCTCTTTTAAGATTTGTTTTCAGTGAAAGACATCCCTTTTTCATATTCCCAGGCTCGAGGAAAGAAAAGGAAGCATACTTTAAATCTTTCCATTACACATATAAACCCTGTTTTTAATGCTTTAACATTGACTTATGATTACAAAATCTACATACGTAAGCTGCACAAAAAGTCTGGCTCTGTGCCCTAAGGCTATTTTAGCAAGGCTGTGCCAACCATGTATTTACATGTGAAGCGCTATTAACAGCAATTCCTCATGTTTTCCATTCAATTTTTATTATTATTGCAAAGAGATGGGTGGTAGAAAGAGTTTCTTGGTGCTTGTTCAGTCATGTAGGAAAAAAGCAAGTTTCCCTGCATAATTCTGCTAATGCATCCAAAATTTGATCCACCTTGAGCTCAGATTACTACTTCTTTTCCCTTTACGGGCTACCAGTTGTGCATTCTATACCAAAAACATTTGCAACACTAACTGATTTAATAAAAAAAAAAAAAGAGGAACGCTCGTTTTATACGTTATTGGCAAATGCTTTGTTTAATATCACATAGAAAGGCTATGACAAAGGCAGGCGTAGAATAGACTTCCACATGGCATTCACTTGCTAAACGTCAAAGCCTTCACTTCCCTGTCTGCAATCATCTTCTACAAGGCAGTATTGAAGTGATTCAGTCCACAGCTTCTAATGATATCACTTCCCATTTCCCTGTATTAAAAAGAGATCTGGGACATACAACTAATGACAGATGATGACAAATCATCCCTTCGATATCTCCTTCAAAATTAAACAGCTTCCTGAATCTTCCACTGTAAGGCATGCTTTCCATGTTATAACATTATTGTGTCTCTTTGAAATCTAACTTTCAACGATCATCTCAAATTCTAAACCACAGACGTGGTTTTGCAGTGATGGAAATACCTGAGTTAAAAAGAGAGCTAACAACTTTTCTGTTACATTTCCTTCTATAACTAAATGCATGGACAGCACCAACTCCTTGACCCTGGGAGCTCCAGTAAACTCCTTTTAATCTGTTTAACATAATCATGCTGAATTTTTAAAGTTTTTTAAACCACTTTAAAAGTGGTTTCCCCCTAACCTTGTATGAATTGACAGTGATTGTATTTCCAACAGATAATTATAAGCAATTTTATTATTGAGTTCCACCTAAGCATTCTCCTTTGACATAATTGTAACCTGGTCTGTAGTTTTGGAGGAAGTTATTTATACTTGGAATTTTAGGGAAAGATAGCTCTGTGGCCAAATGAAAAGATTTAAATCAAAGAAAAGAAAACTGTCAATGTTTTCATTCAAAGAGAAAATATTAATAATAGTCTCCTAAGTTTCTGTTTTTCATAAAATGTTTCAAATGATATAAAATAGACATCAGTATAAAACAATTCCTCTTTAACTGGTATCTTTGATGTTCTCTTTGCTCTAAATATGCTATTCCATATCAACTTAAGTGTATAAATTACACATTTCACTGTTTATCGACAACAATCCTCTTAACCCGTTCTTTAATCAATATTTTCAAGCTAGACATCCACTTCTTGGTATTTCTGCTAATAAAGTGAACAATAAAGTTCTATAAAATGGACAGAGATCAAGAATTTCAGTAATTCAGTTAACTTCTTGGCATCCACAATTTGTGTTTGTGCCAGCAGAGAGATTCAAAGTAAAAAGATGGCAATCTTGCTGAGGAATCATGGGCTAGGTTATTCAAACTAGTGATCAGTATTAATAAAAATACTATTCAGATCTGGAACAAAGATGAATTTAAAAAAAATCAGAAATTCATGTCAGTACTAGCAGCAGGAACTCCCTCTCTGTAGTTAGGCAACACACTGGATAGTACTGAAGTTAATAAACAAGGAAGGAGTGCACTATGGAAACCAATGTTATCAATTTTAGTCTGAAAGACATTTCACAATGATCAACTGTTATTCATGAAACAATACAAGGTTTTCTAAATAACTTACTATGTTTCTAAAAGTAAATAAACTACTAACCATAAATTATATTTCCCTGGCACAGCTAAAGCAGACTGATGCTAATTGCACATTAACGCCACTCTTAAGTATGTGCTAGTTGCATCCTTTGAAGAATTCCTTTACATTTCTTTAAAAAATGTCATCCTAAAGTAATTATAAGATGAAGTAGTTGAAGCAGCATGTGTCCATAAGACATATAAAAAAGCTTCCAATCATTAGCAACAACTTTTATAATTTTATCTTGATTTGGAAGTAAAAGCACCTAAGTATTAAAAATGGAACACAGTTATTTTAAGGGAAAACATCTGATTTGCACAGAAAATCCACAACTACCAACCAGCCTTTGAATTGTCAGCATACAAGCTATACTGATGTGAGTAGGCAGCTGAGATACAAAACTACAGCCAAAGGGTGTTTTGGTTTTTTTTATAAGTAAAATAAATTGTGCTAACTGTAGACCAATGAAGCTTTTAAAATAAATGTAATCCTACTCAATGCACTTCGGTCACCTAATTTTAATTATTAAAAAAAAAAAACACTTGGCATTCTGTAATTGCTACTACAAGCAGTGTCTTTGTAACTACTATGGAGAAAAGCAATTACAAAGCTAAGTCCTGAAGACTTTGTTTGGGCAAAATTTCAAAAGAAGTTTTCTTAAGTAATGACTCCAAGTTTATCTTCGGATCATCTAAACACTTTTTCCCCTGCAAGCAGGACTCAAGACAAGGGAATTAAATGAGTAAACTTTATTTTCATCTCAATGATTAAATGACATATTTATTGATTTTTTATTATGTTACCTTTGCTTCTGTGAACTGAACCCATCAAGTTTCCACTGGCCTTAAAAATACCCCTGGAACTGAAATAGAAATGTTGACACAGCTTTGCTGTATAAACTCTCTGGCAGCTACTGCAAAAATGGAACGGTTACAAAATCCATTGCAGGTCCCTCAGAGTAAAGAAGATAGTTCAGATACTCTTTTAGTTCCATTTGTGGTTCAGCAGCTGATGAACATTGTTAAAAAAAAAAATAAAGAAAATTTATGAACTAATAAAAACATAACGTGCTGTTGACTGAGAAAAATCCTCTAACTCAAAACAACTGCCAAAGCTGTTCTGTCGTGCAACTGAAATACTAAATGTACTTGAAAAAGTAGGCCAATGACTTACTTTGCTAAATTTAAATCTATAGCTATCATTTGGGAAGTAATTTGTAGATAAAACAAAAATCATTCTATGGCATTTTTTTACCAGAGCAACTTAGAATGCAACTGCAAAAGCTCTGGGAAAAGAACCATTCTGAATCTTATGCCTTCACAATACAATCCTCCATACAGTAGATTTTTTCTATATTAATCATCCCCAATGCCTGTATAAACAGCACATAAAACCTGTATCAATCCTCTGATGGGTTACTGATAGCCTTCTTGTGGTCACACGCATCAGAAACACTGAACCCTAAACTGACTCAGGCTAATCCTGCTTACATTTCCTTCAAAGTAACTACACCATGGGCAGCTTAGATGTTGTAAAATTGTAGCCTTTGGAGATAGTTATTATGCATTTAATCTACTAACTGCAATTCCCTCCCACCTGCTATTTTTATAAATGATCGTAGAGGACTAACTTATTCTACAGGTAGTATAATTTCTTTTGCTGAGTTTATTTGCAGACTGAGATATCCCTGAAAATGAGCAGAAGCAGCCTTGCCATTATTAATGTAATACAGCAATATACAAATAAATCAGGTACAGTGACATCATGAGAACAAAGTATTTTATATATTATAAATATATCTGTATATTAAGTCTATGCATTAATATATATATAGCATATATAAACTTATACATAGGTGTATGTGTGTATGTATATACACGTGTATGTGTAAAATCCATGCTCTATAAAAAAGCTTAATTAGGAAGTGGCTTTATTTTTGGTACCATAAAAAAACTACATTAAGAAACAGACCTTAACATTCACACGAATGTTTTATTGAATGTAACTAAAAAAATCCCACAAGTCTACACTGACTAAAACGTAGTATTCAATGTATTTGTGCATTCATTGAGAAAATTTTTAAGAAGCAGTATTTCACTGATGCCCAATTATAAACACAAAAGAAATAAAACTTCACTGGCATTTGATGGCAATGCATATTCAGCCTTAGGATCTCAAGCATGTGCCTTTAGAACACAAGTTATTTCTTCTGTTAGCTTCTCAATGTTCCTATAGGCTTTTTGGCACTACCATGTTATTGACAGTCATACAGTTTTGATTTCCATGTCTATAACAGAGAAGAAGTGTAAATCCCCAATCGTTATAGATTACTACTTACTTTCAGGTTTTGAATCCACTACTGCATGATGCATCTCTTTCAGCTGGAGCTGTGCTCTTTGCAGTCTCTGCTCTGCATGGAACAACTTTTGAGAGACAATTGGACACATTTAATGTGTTCAGTTAATGCACTTGAAATGCATACCCAAGCAATAAAAACAAAAAAGTATCAAAAAGAATCCCAAATACAAAAAAAGTGGTAGCTATAAGCAGCTGGTTTGCAAGGGAGCATGCCAAAACAAATTTACAATAATTGGCCTGGATTGACTTGATATTCTCTAGCGTTAATTAAGAAAAGTGTTATTGTACTCCCAAGTGATATTTTCTCTATGGCAGAAATTCATTAAACATTTTTTAACCAAACCTTCAAGTGGTTTGAACATTAGAACAACAACAAAAAAAGACAGCTAGGATCAGGACTGCAGTAGAAAACTATCTTTTACTGCAGTTCCTTTAAGGCAGCTGAGTTGTCACAGCGATCCACTGTTCTATCGCTGAGCCAAGTGGAGAACACACTGCAAAGCTTGTTGCCAAACAACATCCAAGTGAATAGCATTTCTGCAATTTAGGGAAAGGCATAATAAGAAGTGGAATTAGATAGACATCCCCTTCATTCTACTTGTGATCTCCCTCAAGTAAAGACCCAATAGCTTGAAACCCTGATTCACATTAATTTGAAATTCAGATATAGGCTGCAATACTAGAAATCCAAGTTTTTCTCCTTTTAATACAGTGTTGAAGCTCTTGTTTTCTTTGAAATCAACAGAATTTGGTGAGATGATACAACAGTCTGGCACTGGACTTCATATTAAAGAATCTTGTTTCCACAACGTATCTTAGGAATAAAACCCGCCCTATAGTCAGATTCCAGCTGCTTCCAGTGCTTCCTATGGCATCATCTTTGTCAGACTTAGGGGCCAAAACCCAAAGGTTGCTCCTGAGTATTTATTCCCTCCGCACTGATCCACAGTGAAAAGTTGAGGTACTTGCTGTGTTACTTAGCCGCTGAAATCTTAGTGCAAGTGCACAGAGATATAATCAAACTAAGGAAACATTTGCTTGCTACCATAAATATAATGACCTCTCTTTGGGTGCTACCACAGTAAGTCATGGAACATTTCCTGGGATTGCTAAACGATTATGTCAGGGGCAGCTGAGGCAGCCAAATATCTTAAATAAGATGTTCAAAACTTGTAGGGTCAAGCCTCTTCCTTTAAAATGTACATAGCTATTTCTATTTTAAATGGGATTTAATTTTCTGATGTTGAGAGAAACTCTATTTGTTTCTCATTTACTTCTTTATATGCATGACCCCCAAACAGATGTCAACAATTATTTATTTTAATAGGTACACTTTTATGTCAATACCTGATTTTTTTGTTCTTGTTTCTGTTGAGCCAAAGATTCTTCTCTCTCTTTTTCTAAGCGAAGCTGTCTTGCTATTTCAAGCATTCGTTGATGATTTTGTACTGTCTCCACCTACAGCAAGTGGATAAATAGTGCATGTTACTGTCAGATAGTTGAGAAATACATTAAAAGAGATCATATGTCTCACAAGCCCACTTAGCACTTCCTTTCCATACATGTTACTACTCAGAAATGACAGCAAAGTACTGGACTCAAGATTCTTAAAAGCTCTGGACTAACGCCTAGGGAGATTCCCTGTGGGTCAATTAGTTATTTGACTCCTTCCTAGACATACGGTATGTTTATCCTAATCCTTGTTTGCATTCCAAAATCAGTGTTGCAAGCCAAGGATTATGACACTGAAATGTAACAGTGTTACTTCTCTTATTACCCTCTTCTTAAGACGCTCTACTCTTTTGATGAGTTGATCTTTCTCCTCTTCCATTGCACTGATATCCTAAACGGCAGCAAAAATAAATAAATGTTAATGTATTTTACTACATAATATGGATTAGACTAAATTCTGTACAAACTAACATGAAAATCATAATTCTTCTCTGAATACATTGAACTGGTTAGAATTTTATCGATCTATGATCAGAACACACAGGATTCCAGTCTCTTTCATCTCTCATACTTCCTCCTCAGTTCCCATACTCTTTATGCTAACAATAGTTTAGCTACATCCTTGAGTACTAATGTGAACATTTAAAATAAAAACAGGTGTATTTCTCTAAACTAAAAAACAAACAGAAACAAGCAAAAATCAGCATGAATTCAACATCTGATGCAGTCATATGTTGTTAAAGTTTACCACCATTACACACTTCCTGGCAGAAAACTTGCATGAAATTGCACAGGAGAGATGTTTGCTTCCACTTCTCCCATTAAAATTTTGTTAAAAGAAACACTTTCTAGTTCTAGAACATGTATCCAATTATTATCCTCCTTTAATCCTATCTTACAACAGCAGGACTCCACAGATTGACAGCTGTGAGAGAAAAGGAAATAAATACTCCAATTTAGTCCTTATCTCAAAACTTGCTTAACTTATGTGTATGTCTTACTGGAAAGCTGGATTCATGCTAAAATATTTTGCTGAAATGGGGCAAATATCTTTACTTAACACCCTAGCCACACAGAAGCGCCATTTTTGTTGACTTAAGTCCTTAATTCATTCCACGGCCTCTGAAATTATTACCCTGTATCAGTAAAGGAAAAGGTTTTATATCAGTTTGTGGTCACAAAAAATAACGAGTTCTAATATTTGAAAATCATGCTGAACACAGTCTTGGCAGCCTTGTTTCACAATCTGCTTCAGAAAGCTCAGTTCTAAGCATGAGTGAGGAGTTTCTAATGTTTGCCAACAGAGAGCAGTTTCAAAAAAGCAACTGCAGTGCCTATTAGCTCTGACCCCTACAACTTACACACTGTGAGTCTACAAAACCAGAAAAATAGAGCAGACATTCAAAAAAAATCTACTCAAAAGTTGTGCTATTTTGTCATATTTTTACCCTTCTTATTTCTGCAGTAGAAAAGCCAGATGTTTTGAGCTGCTCACACTCCTTATGTAGGTTTTTAAATGCTTCCATCAGTTCTTCATACTATAAAATGAGATAAAAATATGCAGAATGAGCTCTAGGGCTATGGGCTTTCAGACCAACATGCTGCATTACTATTGAGACAGTAAATATAGAGATAGAAATAAGGTGAAGACAAGAATTCAAGGGATTTTTCACCACTAAAGCTTATCAACTTATAAAACAAAAGTAACAAATGTCAGTGAATTATCTTCCATTTGAAGGTACACTAAGAAGTTTCACAATTTCTTCCACATTTTCACCTCTTCCCTTGCAATGCATAGTGCATTTTCAAAACAGGAAGATAAGATGTTAGCTGAAAGGGACAAAGCTACATTAACAAATCATTCTCTCTTACTATAAATCTGTGTACATCACACGCGTTAAAATTAAGGCTAAAAAGGAAGAGCTGGGTCTAACGAGATGCTTGAGCTAAGCAATAGGGCTCGAATTTATAGAGCACTGAGCTTCTATCCAGCAAAGCAGTCCAAGAGCACACCTGACTTAACATGTGAGAAATAGTTTTGACATATTGCATAATCGTGCCCTCAGTATGTTATAGAGATTGATATATGTAGTTCGGCAGTTAGAAAGAAGTAGACAGTGTGCTAGCTCCACACCAGTACGTTGCCCACCAGTAATCTTAAACTGAGAGGCAGTGTGAAAGTCTGTGTGGGCAGAGAAATAACAGGGGACAGAAAGAGTTTAGAAATATGGATAGGAAATAAATTTAGATTCAACTTGGAGAAACGCAAGCTGAGATATAGGGAAGAACAATCTCCACAGAAACAGCCATTCAGTAAGATGGAGAAATCTAAGCAGAGAATATCAAGTCATTTTTTTACTTCCTGGAAAGAGCAATTGATATGACTGTTGAACACAAAATGGCAACAGCAAAGGCCAGTTCAAACAAAGATGACATATCCCTGAGCGGTGAAGCAGCAATCCTATTCTATAAAACCCTGAGGAACCAGCCTCTAGAATACTTCATTTATTTCTGATTGTTTCACTATCAGGCTCACACTGACAAGCTGGAATGAATTCCAAAAAAAAAAAAAAAAAAAAAAAGGCAATAAAATGGCTACTGAGAAAGAGATTAAATAATAGAAAAGATCTTAGTTAAACAAACAACAAATATGTTATGATAAGAAGGTATACACAGGCTGGATGATGAACAATGACTTAAAAAAAAAGTACTAGCAGAAAAGCAACTGCCCTGCAGTCACTTAGGCTTTATAGAAGTAGTTCAACTAATAATGAAATAGCAAGTAACCTCTGAGCAACTGTACTCGTGATTGCTGATGTCCAACAGCTTCCCTTTGTGTGGATTCACTATTTTTCAAAAGGTGAGTTTAGCAAGCCTCTTCCTTATTGGGATATGAAATTTCAAGACCAATGGCAAAATTCAAACAAGGGCATAGCACAGTTTGCCAAATCATAAAAAAGGGAAGGTTTTTTACTTTCACTGAGTGAAAGACATTCTGCAGCTGGCCCAAGCATACCTGAAATAAGTGACACACACTCAGTGACCAAAGAACATCCAGGTTTAAACCACAGAGAGGAAGATTCCTGGCACCTGGGAGCTACTCGCTGAAGACTGGACAACTAGATTTATGCCTAAATTTGATTATTTTTACAATTATACACTGCAGCCAATCTGATGTCCAAATCACAATACAACTGGGAAAGCGGCAGGTATTCAGACTATCTTGTTTAAATTATTTGCAAAAGTATAATTGAGCTTGAATCTATAGACCCATAAAACTTGATCATGTTCTAAGATTTCCAGATTCTCGTATTTGAAATGTTTCTACTAAAATGCACTATTCCGTGCCTGTCTATCTAAATACCTAGGCAAAATTATTTAATTCATTAGTATCTAAATTATTTGCATGCTTATGCTAAATTACATAAAGGGACTATATTACCCCAGCTTCTGTTCTGAATTAAATCAGGAGGGTATTATTTTAATAAGATGGTTACATTACTGTGATCCCAAAAAGGAACACATTTTACGTAATGGAATTAATGGAGTTGGATATTTATATATATTGGGACTGTGACATACTGAAAAAACTTACAATCTGCATTCCTTTCTCTCCATGCTACTTCCGCTTAGTTATTCTAAGTTATAAATCAGATATTGCTAGTGGTAACAAAAAAAGGAAGAGGCTTAGTCAAGTTTCAGTCAGGCTATGCAGCTTTGTTGGTACACAGTTAATAAATGGAGTTACCTGTTACAAACGTTAAAAAAACCACTAGGATTTTGCAAGCAACTATATATAACAAAAGGCAGAGAAAACTGGATAAAAATTAAGTAAATATGTACCTCAGATAACACAAATGTAAAAACATAACACTGGTTCACTTTAAGCTTTGCATTTTAAACCCTCCCAGCCTCACTATCTAAAATCAACATTTAATGCTCACAAAAGAAGTGGGAACACAATGAGTAGGAATGTCAGCCCAAGAAAAAAAAAGAAACAGTTGAAGCAGAAGTGGGGTAATGCTAATATAAATATTAGGGGCTAAATATTATACAGTCAGTTGACAATTAGGAAGCAGTGGCTTTTGGTCATAATCTTTTCTGATTTGAAGCGGCAATTTATAAAGCTAAAAGTATCCATGTCAGAGATCACAGGAACAACAACAAAAAAATTTATAAAAATAATAAGTCTTTGTCTTAGCCATTTTATAGCACATAGTATTTAATGAGCTTAAAACCTTTTAATTCAATGCTACCTATTAACATACAATCTCAGGGTTACTGGAAGAAAGGTGGCCAATACATATACTTTTCTTTATGAATTGTCGCCCACCCTTGATTCCAACATGCTTTTAACTGTTAGCATAAGTCACTTGAACATCTACTTCAACGGTAACTCCCTGATTCATTTATCCCTTCTCCTACTGGCACTTCAATTAATTAACGTAAAGAAAATGTTGGCATTCATGAAAAATACTACCTGTTTGTTGACATCAGCCACAGTGTCATCCTGCAGGAACTCCACTGGCACTTCCAATTTTACTAAGAAACGTGCCAGATAAGCTCTTTTCTTGAGTTCATTGGTTCTCTGAAGAAGCCAATGTAAGACAGGGTGAATTACAGGTTTGCTTCCCGTAACTAACCCTTGGCGAAATGCGCTCCTATACAAAAACAAGAAAAAGCAAACATCACCTACTACCAATAAAGCTCAAACTCAAGAACACTGGCTGGGAACAGTTAGCGATATTTTGACATCCCCTCTCCATTTGCCTAATGGTTTTCTTAATGATGTTAAAACAAAAAGCACTCACGATGCCAGTTTGCTGTTTATGATCCTAACTCTGCTACCCTGAGGCAAATAAAAACCCTGTATCACATAAAAAGCCTAAAGCTTGCACCAACGCCTCTTCCTATCCAGCGATATTCTTCAGGAATAAAGGCAATGCGGGAAGAGCGCAGGTTTTTGGGGCTACAACCTGAAGCAGGAGGGTGCAAGGCAGCCTCGGGCGGCTGGGCTGAAGGGGACGGGGCAGGACTGACCCTGCCAGGCAGGCGGCACCCTCTCCTGGCCGATTCCGCAATAGCAGCTGCCGCAGCAGGTCTCGGGCACGGCGGCCACCGCAGCAGGGCCCCAGAGGCTGCCCTACACCCGCAGGAGGCTTCTGCTGCCACCACCGGAGCCATATGCCATTGGGACAGTCGAGGAACAATCTCTGAAGCGCTACAGGTGCCCGTTTGGATAGTCAAGGTCAAAAATTTTAAAAACTACTGAAGTAAAGGTCATTGCACATAATATGTAACGCACATTTTGCTGCAATTTATAGACAAAAAGATACTTACAAGTCTGATATACTTCCTGGAGGTTTGTATTTAAGGATACCAAGGAGAGTCAACATTCTTTTAGCTGTTTGCTCTGGCAGCTCCTCTCTGATGTCAACAACATGCTACATAGTTGTAAATAAACAAATAAACACTAAGTATTTGTTCAAGTCATGTTAATTAACTGGTAACATTAAAAGAATTGACTTCATCTACTTATCATATGATACATCAATGAAGTGAGATGTTCCATACAGAACATTCATTTTTATCACCAAGCTCTGATTCTCTTTAACAGATTTTTCTCCTACATGTGTATTTAGGTAATTTTATTCTAGGCATATGTTCTCCCTGCTCACAGGACCGCTTCTATACAGACAAACCATCTGCTGCCACCAAGGAACTCTGGGATCCTACCAGACCAAGGCACATGTATCTGCACCCCAGGTCTGTGAATGATCCCTTCTAATCTCATACACATCTTTGGTAGCCTCGAGGCAGAGGCAGTTAACAACTCGATATCTATTGCAACTGAGAAATCACAAGGCTCAGTTCTTGGTCAGTCCCTGTCCTGTGCAAGTGAGCAAGACACAGCCTGACTTTTGACTTAAGAATGGAGTCATTGTCAGTGTGAAGCAATTTAAGATCTTGTGTCCTGATTCCCAAGATAAAATATAGTCATCAGACTCTAGGGGGCAAGGGTCCAGTATCCCTGGCCCAAGAACCGTTTGCTTGTTTGCCAAAAGCACGTTGATGTAGAGGCAAAAAGGATTCTTGCCAGGCACATTTATTTCCAGGAAGATTCATACAGGCTATTTTGGTAAACCAAACATGCCACAAGGAACAGGCCTAAATAAAAGCATTCTGCGCAGTTTTTGTGACGAGCCCGTCCGTGATGCTTGCAGTTCCCCAGGCCTGAGCAGCTCCGATTGCCCTCCTTACCTTCGGGTCAATCTCCCCCAGCACATCATTGAGCAGCTGCAAGAGCTGCATGGACTCCAAGGAGTCAAACGTGATCAGATTGTAGCTCTTCCTGAAGGGCTCCTGATTGAGCTTCTCAACAATGAACTGCATTTGGTCACTCATGGTGGCGGCCGGGGGAGCGAGCCTCGGCGGCACGGCCGGAGGTGATGTGAGGAGGCCTCGGCGGGACCGGGGGAGGGCTGCAGGGGCCAGGCACCACCTCGGCGAGGCCTTTTTCAGCCCCACGGCTCCGAAGGAAGGGCCGGGACCCTCGGAGACCCTCAGGGGGTAGCGCCCTGAGGCGCCGAGGCCTTCACCTCCCCTCAGCGCCTCCCGGTTACCATGGTAACGGTTGCCAGGCCGGGGCGATGGCGTCACTTCCGACGCTGCCGCGCGCGCGCTTCAGCCAACGCGCCGGGGCGGCTGCAGAGGGGCCGAGAGCGGGAGGGGGGCTGCGCATGCGCAGAGCGGCGCGGGGCGGTGGTGGAATGTATTCACCCTTTAACGCGTATAATTAGCATCCCCGTTTGTTAGGGGGATGCTGCGGCGTGTAGATGTATAAATACGTTGATGTAGTTACCCAGTTAGCGTTTCCGGTGGTCGTTGGCACGATAAAAAGATGGCAAATGGGGCTGGCGTGCGTGACTGGAAGGGTTGTCTCAGTTCTGTGGAGGAAAGCACAGGGGATCTGTGTGGAAAACGGGGTGCTTCGTGAGGGGGGAATGGCAAATTATGTCCTTGGGTTGTCAGTGTGCCTCAGCAGAGCAATAAGCACTTAGTCAGTGTGAGCAATACCACATCTGAATGAGGACAGGAGCTTCAAAAATACCAAACAATCAAAAATAAGACTCCGGAGCTTGTTCATGAAAGTGGTATCTCCAATTTGCACTTTTTTTAATTGCAGATCCTTCAAAAAACACGTTTAGACCTTAAATAGGTGGATTTTGGAGCCTCTGCGACTACAATTAGCTTTTTGGATTGTCTTAGAAGCCCACGTGAGTCCACAGATGATGGAGTAAAATATGCAGTGAGTCATATTAAATTGGTGCCAATTGAAATGCACAGGTTGTAAATCACTGCGGAATTTTATTCAGTAAATAGCAATCATAAATGTAACGCTTTGCAATTCTAAGTACTGCGTCTATCTTAGATTAGCTCCTTTCTTCCTTCTCAGTAATATAAAATGCTTCATAAAATCCTAATTTACTGATCTTCTCTGAGAGCCTGAAAAGTGACACTACATTGCTGTCCTAGCTTTTAACTGGATAAACTCAGTCACAGAGGGGATGGATGAGGAGCTTTTGATTGCGCATGAAAGCCAGGAACATAATCCGAGTCTCCTGACTCCTGGATTTGAACTTTAAAAACCAGATCATGTTTCCTTTGTGCTTTCAGTCTGTATACTGACCTTTAGGAATCGTATCTACCTACAAGTTCCCAGAAGAGATCTACTTTCCCTTGACATGCTTTCCTGGTATCAGTTACGCTTTTCTTCTGATGAGTATTTTGAGCATATAGAATACACAGAGGGAGCAAATGAAAAGGGTATTTCCCATGAAGGCACTGGGGACCAGTTCTGCTCCCTGTAGGCTGCATGGAAAGGTAATAGGAAGTGGTAGATCCATGGATCCCGGGCAGTAATGCTGGAGAAATGCCGTGTTTCTGCAAATACGGAAACACATCCTTACCTCAGGCCTCTGTACAGGGGAGAGAATGGATTGTGCCTGCAGTGCCGAGGGCAGTGAGAGGGATCTGGATCTGGGCTGGGTACAGTGGGAGGGTGCTGCTCTGATTCTCTTTAAGTCTTCCACTCCTCAGACCTAAGAAGTAAAGGACAGTTCCCCTCTTCGCATGTCTCCTTAGTGTTACAGAGATGACAAAGAAGAGGAAGGGTGTTTGAAAATTAGAAAACACCAAGGTAAGAAAAAAAGATCATGAGATTGTATCACCGTTGTGGTGAAAATCCATGAACTCGGATCTTAACTGACGTGATGTGATGCCTGGATCAGGTCTCACAGAACTGAAGGCCAGTGTTCATACGTATTTGTTGTATAATTCTGCAGGCATTTTCCAAATTCCCAAGTTAGTTTGCATGGAGACTTATACAGGATTTCAAGCAAAGTTTCCTAATGACTAGTGAGTTGTTACAACAGTGCTGCCCTGGAGCTCTGTCCAATTCTCTGGATAGGGCTCATGTTTTATATTGATTGGAAAAGGCTTACGGAAACTGCTTATTAAAAGGGTATCATGCAGAGGCAGTGTGCAGAAGAAAGGGAATGGAGCAAAATAAGCTATCTAGGTCTCTTTAGATCTGGAAGCACATCTTCATTACTTTCTCCTCCCTTTATAGCTACTGCTGTGTGGATGACTGCCTTACAAAACTGCAAGAGGAGCTCGACCATAGAGGCCAGCAAATCAGAGCAGAACGAAACCTGAGCAAATCGAAATCGTGCTCCACAGGCAAAGAGAGATCACCTTATATGGGAACATCCATGGACAAGAAGATGAATGCATCCGGCCTAGCTGCTGAGTTCAGATCCCAAACAGATGGAAGACGTTAACGTGAAAATGAGAGCATTTAGGAAGCAAAGACACCAATTACTGCAGCTTGTCTTATGCAATCCAGGTCCTCTTGTTTTTTTCTTTTATTATAACTATTGTGTTATTTATATGTACAGTTAGGTCTGACTGGGTTATATTAAAAATCAATTTGTTTCTGGCTGTTCTAGCACCTAAATGCATCCCAGGTCTGTTTCTAGTTCCTCCCAATAGCAGCTTTTTTGGTTGTTATTAGGTAGCAGGATTTTGCTTGCTGAAGTCACTAATATCAAGTGTAGCAGTATGGATCGTGGTCCGTGAAAGCGTAAGGAATGATCACTGATGTCTCAAAAAATTAAGCATATTTGTATCAGAATGTGACCTGTTCCTGTGTGCTAAAAACATCCAAGACAGCTCTAACAGCTAAAAAGCCTGTCTGGTTCTGAATGTTTAATCACAACTATAGCCATAGCATTCTGGGTGAATTAAAATAGTAAAAGATTGGAAGGAAAAAAACCAACACATTATCTGTGTTGCAGATTTTGTATATTTTGTGCCTCTGTCTGGGTCTTCGGTTACAAAAGGGAGGAACCTAGTCCTTTTAGTCTGAGTCTAATATATTCTGATCCAGTCTTCTTTTCTCTCAGACTGAGCATGAGATTTACAGGTCCCACCTCAACAGCTCTACTTCTTTACAGCTCCTTCTCCTGTGTCTACAGGATCAGATGGTGGCCTCACGCCTGCTCCTTGACCCCCTGAGCCAGATGCCAGTGGTTGGCTTGCAGCACATTGAGCAGCTTGTGCATGGAACTATGGAGTATCAGAAGCTGGAGCCAAACTGCATATTTTGTGTTGCCTCCAATCAGAGTAGGGACTTTGTCAGCCAGCTGAACTCCCTTTTAATCCCACCTGACACAAAACCATCCTGAGACCAAACAGGACCGTGCCCCATGCAGCCTGAGGTAAAAAAGCTGAAAATCTTTGTGGCCACTGATGTCCCCAAAGCTTGCTTTATTGTTGCCCTGCTCCTTGTGTCATCATTGCCACCCCTGTGAAATGAGAGTCATATGCATCTGTCCAGTCTGGAAGCATATGGCACCTTCTTTGCACTGGTGTAAAGTGTTGGGTGGTGGGGAGTCAGGCTTGGGAGGAGGCCAGCATCATGCAGGTTTCAGTCCTTTTAGATTGGTCTCTACAGTTGCCCCAGCTTCAGGCAAAGCATCTGCTTGCAAGAGTGTCGTTCACTGTGGGAGATGCTGAGAGCAAGGGCAGGGGGTTGCGAGGCTGTTGACATAACAAGGCACAAGGAGACTCCTCCAGTGAGGTGCTGGCCTGCGCGTTGATGTAGCAGTGCCCTCTCCTGGAAAGCCAAGCAGCATAATTCACAGTGCAGTGCTCAGCTCCCGGTGCGACCAGAACCCAGTTTATTTTTGCAAATGCCTGTTGATATGGTTGTTGGGGAGAAGAGCTGCAGTGGTGCCTGGAATACACCTCTGGAGCAGGAAGAGCATGGCCAGGAGCCTCCTGACCTTCCTGTACTGCTGTCTCGCAGTGCAGGGACTCACCATCTGAGCAGCTGCTTCTGCCTTTATGCTCCTGTAGCTCTCAGCTTCCCCCATGCAAATGTGGACAAGGGACACCCAGCAAGGTTCCTTTGTGGTGGCTGAGGCCACCCAGCTCCTCAGGTAAACCAGAGCCAGTGATGCACCCACAGCTCGCCAAGGGAGTGGGCTGTAAATGATCGGCTCATTTTAGAGATGTTGAGTAAGGTGCACTGGAAGGGGATGTGATGTGAGGAAGGCTGCACAATAACTCCATGGCAGAAAATAGTGAGCTTCCATTTTCCCATTTCCCTGTGTCTTAAGGCCTTTGGTCTATGGGATTTCAGAGGAGCAGAAAGATTGAGTGCTGGTGGTGCTGTTTGCAGGTGGCAGTACAGAGGAGAGATGGTGCTGTTGACAGAAGGTGACAAGCAGTGCTAGCAATCGGCTTTGGAGCTCTAGGGTGAAATTCTGTGCTCCTTCTGTAAAAAAATCAATGGTTGTGACTCCAGGCTATGCGCAGTTAGCTGTGCAAATGCTTACTAGAGGGATTTGAAGATGCTAAAATTTTACCTGGAAAGACTGGATAAGTTAGTGGAAGGGAGATTTATTAAAGGTTACTGAATATAAAAAAAGCTTATCTGACTAAAGATGTCCTTGAGTTGCAAACAGACTGGGAAACTATTTGGAGGAATCATTTTTTGCTTCCTTGGTCCTTACGTTCTTCCCTAGGCACCTATTTATGGCCATTCTTGGAGACAAAATAAGTGTCCTGTGCTAACAGTCCCGTGGTTTGACCCACTGTAGTCATTCCAGATTTAATGTGAACCCTAATCCTGCTCCTGCTGAAGCATTTTGAAAAAAAAATAAATGTGTTGAATTCACACGGAAGAATCAAGCCTTTCAAGCAATATAAAAGCTTCCCATCCTTCTTCAAGTCAGGTCAGGGGCTTGAAAGTGTTTACTGCTTCACGGAGCTTTCAAAGTTAGGCTTGATGTCTGGATTGATTCAGTGAAAGGAAATTCTCCCCCAGACATTGAACAAGTAGGACTTGAGAACTTAGCAGGAAATTCTCTCATTTTTTTCCAAACCAGAACTTTTTAACTGTAGAAAGCTGGGCTAGCTGGGGACGATAATAGCAGCATTAATGCATCTGGCATTTTGACTTTTCTCTTTGAAAAAAAGTCTGAATTCAGTAATTTACACTAGTGGTACTCAGTTGAAGGGAATTCAAAAAATCTTCCCTCTCTGAAAACTGTCTTTGTCGTACATAAATGTGGGTGGCTGCAAAGAGCTTGTTTCTCTGTCAACAGGCTGAATCAGACTACTTTTTAGTGGGATTCGCCTTATTTTATAAAGCTAAAACAGAGGTTAATTTGTCCTTTTCCTTCTCTGGACAGGTAAAGAAGGTGTTTGGCATCCTGTCTGCTGTTTCTTTATATTAGTTGTGATTAACATCAGTCCTTGATCCACTGCCTGCCTTTCTGTAGAAGGCCTGGGGAACCGTGGTACTCGCATGGGTTTCTGCCTGTACCTTTAAGTGGTGTGGCTTGAGAAGGATGCAGTAGTAGAAGACAGCACCAACCAGTTGCAGTTTTCAGAAACTTCGTTCTCAAAGGAAGTGCTAACAATGGTCTCGTGTGGCAGGCTGAAGGATAAGTTTTATTATGACTCTCCAAAATTGATCCGCTTTCAGAGCATTGGATGTGTATGCGTGAAGTGGTTAATTTATGTAGTTATTGCCATATGTGTTTGGTAAGTGCAGGGTGATGGGACACAGTGTTGTACACTAAGAAATGTTGCTTGTTTCGTGGGTTGTCTGGCTTGCAACTTGGCTTTCAGTGCTTTGAGTTCTGTGGCAGCAACTCAAGACCATTGTTTTGGTGTTGGGCTGTTCTTGGAAGATGGATGTGGCAGTGGGAACGTGGCGGTGGGAACGTGGCGGTGGGAGTTGGGCACAGGAGGTTACTTAACAGGGTGGGGTTGCTAGGACAGAGCTGAGTTTCTAATAACAAGTGCTTTTAGTTTCATTTCTTGCTGTGCTGTTTCCAGTTCTCTTCTGTTAAAACCACACTACCTGCATTGAAAAATCGCAGATTTACACCAGTGTTTCTGAGATCAGAGCTTGTTCCAGAGAGTCTCCTATCTAGGGTTAGATACACCTAACAGATGAAATAGCCAATTAGCCCTTGAAGCAGATTTCAAGAACAATAAGGTGTTCTAGGAATATGCAGTAACTGATTGCCTCTAAAGGGCAGATTTTCCTCTTTGCTCCCAAAGTAGGGCTGTTTTCAGTGATAAGTCTTTGCTGAACAAAGTCTGCAAATTTAGATGGTTGGTTTCTTTCTTACGGGAGGGCAACACGCAAGGACATTGAGCACACTGATCGCAATCTCAGTAAGAATCAATTCAGCAGGAAATGCAAGCACCTACTGCTGCTCAGACCTGGGCTCCTACTGCCAATTTCCAAACGCACGATTATCCCAAAGCACCGTTCTCCAGAAGGAGAAGGCTGAAATACTGTTATAACAGACACTATAAATGAAGGAGCATCGATCGGTTGCTTTCTGTTTCTGTCCTTCAGAAACTTTTATCCCCTCCAGAAGAGTCTGTTGTTAAACTGAAACGGTGCTGGCTCCTGTGGCTTTGCAACCAGCTTGTTTTTCAAAGCAAACCTTTTATGGTACTTCTGTGGTACTTTTATGTAGTGTGGAAACTACCTTCTGAACATAGAGTAGTTTTCAAAGTTGTCAGTTCTTTCATGAGTTAGATGAGCGAAATGACTTCCCTGTCAGCATAAAAACAGAGATGGCGTTCTATTATTAACACACACAATTCACGAGGAAGTAAAAGCGTTAGGACAAGATTTTTAAAGCAATCAGAATGACATGCAAGAGTACTCACTCTGGAAAGTTAAAGACTAAGTATTTTAAGCTCTCCCCCCCCCCAGAAAAAAAAAAATAAAAATAATTATAGATCCCAAATGTAGAGAGGACACTACTGTTTGTGACACAAAAGGTCAAAGTCTAGGTAGAGTAATGCAGCATGGGCAAAAGTTTTCGGATGACATCAAGCCCCCTTGTAGTTAGTTGGTGTTTCACAAATGGCATCTGAAGGACCAGGATGTGACCTAATGCTGTCTATAGCATTTAAGCTGTGAAAATAGAAATTCTCTGTGTGTATTTGAACTCATTCCTGACAAAGCTGAACATTGCAAAGGTGAATCCAAGGAAGACTTTGGCCCAGATGATGCATCTGTCTCACACCAAAGGGCTCTCAGTTACTTGAAAATTCCTGTCTGACTTTACTGACTTACAGTGCATTTTGTCCAAAAATGATACAAAAAAACTGACCCAATTTTATTTTTATGAGTTTACTTGTTCTTTCTGTTTAATCTGGCCAGTTATACCCTCATCGCTCACAAGCGCTATCAGGAGAAGGAAGAAGTTACCAGCTCGGTTCGCACTAGTGTGAAGGGAGTGGCTCATGCAGTCAGCAGGATCTGGGATACAGCAGAATATGCCATACCAGTGCAGGCAAGTCTTAATTTAATGCCAGCATAATATTCAACTTCTGTTGGTGCATCTCTTTTTTTTCCTGATATGTCTCTCCTGGAATGAGCAGCAACATTAAACGGGACTTTACATTTGAGACAGCAGTCTACCAAACCAAATCTACCCTTCCTTCCCCAGTAACAAGGAAAAAGATTATTCTCTTTTATGATAATTCTGTGGTGCTATTTGTTATGAATTTTTACAAAATCAACAGATTTATTCCAGTATAGCGGTACTAAACACAGTAGTATCATTACTAGTTAGTGCCAGCATGTTTTTCTTGGCTGCAATGCAAGATTAAAAAATAAAAAATTGGGGCCTTTTTGCCCTGATTGCTCATTTATGCCCTGATGATATCCCTGGCTTTTCCTGTTTAAGCCAGATTGAATTTTAATGTCTGTTTGGGGGGGTGCTAGAGCAGAAACAGCCTCACTGTCCTTCCACGTGATGCTCTGAGATATGAAACAAGTCTGTGAAATTTCAGTCATTCGTATTCTTTTCTCCATGTAGTCAAAAGACTCTTTTTTCGTGATTACCAACGTCATTCAGACAGACGACCAGCTTCAAGGGAATTGCCCTGAGGTAAATATATATATATATATACATATTTGGTAATTTATATTTAGGATGATGGTATTGAATACAAATAGACAGTAGTTAGGAGCAAACATTAATGTTGATATAAAAGAGCGGACTGCCCTTGGGACCATCCTGTGCAAGCAAATACTGCTGCTCTTAATGCTTGTATCTCAACAGAAAGCATGCAAAATCTAGTTTAATTGCTCCTTTTCTTTCCTCTACTCTGGTGTTTCTTGGGGATTCAGTTATCAGTTGTGACTTTGCCTCGTAGCAATGACCTTGCCAAACCTACCTGCATCACTTTCAGGAAGTGGTGACATTCAGGCCAGTGCAGGTTCTCTGGCTTTGCTGCTGGTCTTGAGAAAAACCTGAAGGGATGATGGAGTTAGAGAAGTGCTGTCAGCTTCTCTGCTGGTATTGTGCTCTTGCTGTTGCTCGTTTCTACGTGTTCCCTTCCTTCCTTTGTGTAGCCCAAACGTGGTAGTCAGCTGCAGCTCTCCTCTTCATTCATCTGGCTGGCTTAGAAGTGAGACTTTGCAGAGTAGTTCCTAAATACAAGTTGACTTTCACTGGCAAAAGTTTATGGAGCTGTTAGTAAACAAAGAAATAGTCCAGTATTAGATTTATTGCACCTAGTAGTACAGGAAAGAGCACACACACAAAAAAAAAACAGGAAAGGACATAATAAAGGAAAGTGTTATTATAAGCGAGAAAAAGACTTTTTTTTTCAGATAGCTTAGCCTTTTGCTCGTTATAAGCATAATAATAAGTAAGGGTTATACTTTCTCTGCATTATTTTCTTATTATTTACTATTTTTGTACTGAAGTTAAGAAAGACTTTTTACATAGGTATGGAGAGGAATATATTTATATTGCTCTTTTATGTCATTTTTTCAGGCTCCCTTTGCCAAAGCTATCTGCTCTACAGACGAGTCCTGTGAAAAAGGGAGTGCAGATATCCACGGTAATGGTAGGTAAATGGCATTTTCAGATTGAAATATTGTTTGTGGGTAGTACCTTCTGTTGCATTATTGACCAGTGCAGAATGTACAAGTCCCCACTTGGAGAAGAATTGCAGTAGAACAATACAGAATCCTGAGAGATATCTGATAACCTATTTTTGAAACGACAAAACAGAGTTCTTACCATTTTGTATATGCCCCTTCTAAAAAGAGAAACAGTGAAAGGGAGCAGAGGAAGGGCAAATGTGAAGAGGAGTGCAGACCGTGATGTGAATGAAGGCCAGTCTCCCAGTCACTCCCATTGAAGTCTGTGACTGCTCAGCAAGGGGAGTGACTACAGGATCTTTTTGAAGGGTCTGTAACATCCCCATGATAGGTAGTTCTCAGAATAAGACAATGACTTCTGTCCTTTTTTGAGGGCCAGTTGTCCAGAAGACATCATACAGTTTTCATCAGCTATGTGAGTTCTTTGTAGTGCTGGGATTCCTGAATTCAGGCTTCTGGCTGAATTAGCGCTTTAGCTGGTAAAGACAGGGCACTCAAAAAATGCTGACTCTCCGGGAATGTAGAAGGAATTAAGGTTTTCTGCTTACCTTTATATCCTTGTTTAATTTGCTTATGTTGTTGAATTAAACTTGTTAATTGTTTAATTAACTGTTAATTAATTCAGTTGACTGAAACGGTTAATTTCTCAGTTTATACCAAGACTCAGATATGTAACTTCATGTAAAACTTTGAAGGAAAGTACTTCATCCTCAGTCCAAACAATAACAAGCATTGTTGACCCAAGTAAAGAGCTAAATAAGGATTGATGATGTGTGGCAGGACCATGATTTGGTCCTGAAAAGAAAGCTGCAAGAATCTATAATGTCAAAATCTCTGCTTTACATTTGAGGAGAAATCCACTGCCATGTGGAAACTGTCTATATGGTGCAAAACTTGTGTTTGCTGAATAAGAGCTTCTTTCTCTACAGGAGTTCAGACAGGAAGATGTGTGTGGTATAATGCAACTCTTAAAACCTGTGAGATCACGGCATGGTGCCCTGTGCAAATGGAGGAACACCCCCCCGAGTAAGTAAAAAATATATATATTTTTTTTTTTGTCAGAAAAGGGTTCTCTTTGACAGAGTCGTACAATTTTAGGGTAATCACTTTGCTCAGGCACGTACAGATCTCATGTATGTAAAACAGCTGTTTTCTTCACAGCCATACCGTTAATGCTTACTATATCTAAATGAATTACTTCTACAATTGTCCTGCTGATTCTGCAGTGAAGCCAGAGCCTCCAGTTTGTAACATCATGCAGCTTCCACAAAAATAATTTTAGATGTCACAGGCTCATCTTGAGTTCACTAGAGGCATTTAGATCATGAATTCAAATGTCAATGAAAGTGTAAGATAGGTTTCCTGACTTGGGTTTCTCTTCTGCCAGGCTCAGTGCTCTGGGGTGTAGAAGCTCCGTGTGGGTGCATTTACCACAGCAAGGTTGCTTCCACCACTCAGAACAGTAGCACTGGATCGGTTGTCTGTGCTGCACGGTAGCATTTGGGGGTCCTCTCCAGACTGAAGAACAGCATCTTCATTCTTTCTAGGCAGGTGATGAAAAACTCAATGCTGGCAATACGTAATAGTCAGCTGAAGAAAACTGTAGGAAAAAGACTCTGGGGAACAATGCTGCTGTGACCCAGAGAGTGGAATGGAGGGACCCTGTGGCCGTCTTTCTCTGTAATCACATAACTGTGCAGTGTTCCAAGAAGAAACTGGTCCATTTTCTTTCTGTATCAGCCAAAGCATGAAGAAATTTTATAATCGTTTTGATTTCTACAGAGATGATGGAAATTACACTCTAAGAGAGTGGATGACTAATCAATTTTAGCTTCTCTCAACCAGCTTTTGAAATATACGTGTAAGAAACCAGGTCAATTACCACTTCCGTTAACTCACTGCTTTTAAAAGATAGAAGCATGATTCTGTGTATATATCCCATCTTTTCCCTAAGTCAGAGGCTGAGCAGTTTTTCCGCTGCCGGGTTCCATCCAGGGCTCACAATGCTTCCTGCAGCAACTTTTGAGTTTTTTTCAGCTCTTTAAAGGAAGTGCAATTCAATTCTGCAGACAGAGCTGTGATCCGAAAAAGGCTTTGTCCAGAAACAGGAAGGGTATTACTGTTCATACAGCATCCTGGAAAGATATGCATGAGCTTCCTGAGCTATTGGAATCTTAGTTTTTTTTTATAAAGTCTCAGTGACTGCCAGTCATTTCCAAATGTCGTGTTGTGTAGGCTTACTGCGGTGTTCCAAAGGGAATTTTGTTGTTTATTACATCGCACAGTTGACATATTCTGTCTTGTTTCCTAATCTTCCTCTCCAGTGCCAGTAGTTGATCACTACCAGGGACCAAAAATAATGGATGAGAGGTTTGATCCAAACCTCTGATGTAAAAGGTTCCTTCACAAGTTTCATTGGCAAGGAAAAAAGGAGGAATTGCTAAATAGCAAAGCTGAGTGTTTTTTTGATACCAGAACAATATATAAGAGAAAGGTCAGAGCCCAGGAAGTTTTGCCGTCTGGTTGAGATACTGAGGGAGCAATGTTGGGTTTTGGTTACACCCATGATTGTCTTTATTGTCCAAATTCTTTTGAAAGATAAGTTTCATGAGCTATACAGGAGTACTCCTTTTCCTTCCCGTTAGTTATGGCTGGAGCTGAACAAAGGAGCCAAACAAAGCTATTGCATTTTGGCAAGAAGATTCTTTTATTTTTGATTTTTCATTTCTGCCTGAGACAGGGCACAGTTGTCAGATTAGCTGGCCCAAGGATAGGTGTTTACACCACCTTTTCCAGAAGAGCTTTGGATCAGATTTCAGATGCCTCCCAGTGGATGAGTTACAGACAGTTCCACATTATAGGTTCATTCATTTTTAGCTCTTTAACAGTTAACATACATTATTCATGTCTTGACTGTTATACACTGAAATTCTTCAGAAGCTCTTATGTCCAGATAGTATCAGCAAGCATTAAATTGGTTTGCAGCCATGTCTCTCATTCATTGACTTTGTTTAGGAGATGCTCTGAGATGTCCTTCATGGAACCTGTCACCCAACTAATGTGCTTCTAGTCATCACAGATCTCTGATGTAGAGGCATTGCTCAAAGTGCAATGATAGGAAAAATACTGCATGCTTAGAAGCACTGTCCTTGATATGGATGACTGCTCTGAAGACTGTTTACACCCCTTGGAATGGCTGTCCTGATGAAGATTAAAATTTTCCTGACTCACTTTCAAAACGGAGCTGTGTGAATATTCCAGTCCAGCACTGTCCCTGTGCAAGACATATAATGCTAAAAATTGCATCTGCTACTCTTCTATAGCCCAGGCAAGTCCTGGGGTGTAGCAGAGATTGTCTCATGCAATCTAGGCCAAGGTTACTCAGCTGGCAACTTGTAGGAAAGTGCCTTCTTTCCTGCCACTTTAGCTTCAGAGAAATGACTCTCGAGGAAGGGTAGGACTGGCAGCCTGCTTCCCGTTGAGTTTGCAGTTCACCAACATATTTAGTGACACAAACCACTGTCTCCCCACAGTCTGCAGGGTAAGCCCTCAAACTGGTACCTGCTAGAAAGGCAGAACAACCTTTGATGATGTGATTGACACCTGACTTCCAGAGACATCCTCTAGGAATGTGAGCATGGCTCATTCTTATATTCTTACTAGTTGTGCAGCTCTGTCATAAATGGCCACCTGTCTGCGGGGACCAGCAATGAAACTGCCTGTTCATTGTGCAGAAATAATCAGCTGTCAAATGGTATAAACTCTTACTACTATTCTGTAGCGAGAGTTATATGAGAAGTCTTGTGAGATCATATTTTAGCTGCATGTAGCACACATTTAGGCTCAGCCCACACAAGCAAGAGCAAGAGGGAGAGAACAATTTATACCTAAAACTAAGAAAATGACCTTTATCTTTCTTGGTTCCCTGAGTCACTTAACTCTGCTTTTCAATCTCTTTCTCAGCAAAATATTCTTCCTACTGACAATTTTCCAGGTAATAAATTAGCATAGCATTAATTGATGCATTTAAGTACAAGAAGTTACTTAATTTGATGTTTCTCTTCTAGGCCTGCTGTTCTGAGGAGTTCTGAAGACTTCACAGTGCTAATAAAGAACAACGTTCACTTCCCAAAATTTAATTACACCGTGTAAGTGCAAACATTCCTGAATGCTTTCTGAAGAGTGAGTGGTTGTGCTCTAAAGAAAGGATTGTGTAAATTGGCACCATCATTACTCAGAAAGGCTGTCTTCAAGGCTTTATCTGCATGAGTAACAGCTGTTAAGTCTCTAGTCCTATTAATTCTTCGGGAACCAAGAGAAATAGAAGAGCTTGGGATCACAGCCTCCCAGGCACAGGACAATAAAATTGCTCGTTCAGATATACTGGTTTATGTTGGGGTAAAATGACTAAAATACAATGTAACAGTTGTGTGATCCAGATTAGAAGGTGAAAATATTTAGTTTACACAGGTAAATTTTGCTTGTGATATATTCAAAGAGTAAAGAATTCATCTTGATTTGTAGATCCCACTTAGGGAAATATAGTTCTGCTAGGTGTGAAAACAAAAGCTCATGTAAAGTACAATCTGAGCACACAGCTTCCAGTAAGAGTGAGGTCCCTTAGCTGTACTTATAGCTGCTCCAGCTTTTGTTTTTAATTTTAAACAACTCTATGTGTTCTTCACAGACAAAATATTTCACCAAATTTCAATTCTTCCTGCACATTCAACAAGATAACTTCCCCTCTCTGTCCAATATTCCGTCTGGGAGATATCCTTCAGGAAGCAAAAGAGAACTTTTCGGAGGTGGCAGTAAAGGTCTGTGATACTACTTTTTTTTTTTATAGTCAGTGTGAAAATTTTTCTTTTTCTTCCTGCATATTTTGCTGTCTGCCATATAATGGAATTGTTCTAGGTTTAGAAACTGATTGTTTGAGAAGCAATATAACCTCACATTTTAAAAAATAAATGTGTTTACCATCTCACAGTATGAGACCCGCGTTGACAGAGTTGATACTATTTGGTTTGTATTACTGTAGCTTGTAGAGGCCCTTGTACCACCTTTCATTTAAATAGGTCCTATATAAGGCTGTCACTCATGATCATCTTTCGATTCTACAAAAGCACATCATAAATCACATTGCTTCAGGAAAATATTATCCAAAAGTCGGACTGGAAAAAATGGTGGCTTCTATTTGGCATTAAAAAGTTCACACTAGTTCTCACACTTACTTTTTCTGTTTCTAGGGAGGAATAATTGCCATTGAGATTAAATGGGACTGTGACTTAGACAGCTGGTCTTACTACTGCATTCCAGAGTATGGTTTCCGCCGCCTTGATGGCAAAACAAGAAACCAATACCCTGGATTCAGCTTCAGGTAAAAAATGTTACATGAAGCAAGTAGGGTGTTTTCTGAGTTGAAGCAAAGATGTGATGAGGTGTGGAGAATGACAGCTTGGAACGACAGAACATTTGATTCTGCTTTTCTTTAGTACTCATGTCCTTAACTTGCAGTTACTGCAGTTGTATTATCATGGTCATTTTCCAGATGAGCATGGTTGTATGGTAGGAGGTTTCATTTCTGTGTTGAAAGGCCTAGAAATTTCCTACAAGTATTCTGGGAGCTAACACAGAAAATAGTTTGGGCAGGCTCCACCATATGGCAATTGAAGCTTGAAACTACCTAAATTTGTGAGTTTCCCAAGGCAGTTAAATAAAATAAAGTGTTTTGCTTACATCTGGGTAACCCTACAGTTCACTGAATCAAGATTTATTTAAAAGTAAATTAGAGCATTTGGTTCTGTGTACATACAGCAGACTTAAGAGAAAATCTGACAAAAAATCTTGATGTGACTCTAGTTCTAAATAGTTACACAATTTATCAAATGCATATCAGCGTGTTTAAAATTAAAGTTATCCCTCAGATCTAGGACAAAATTTTTGTGTAACAGCATTTTTTGACTTTGGTTATTATTGTGGGTTTTCATACGTTGGTGATGCTAGCGTGAGTGTCTTAGCTGTCAAAGAGCCGCCAATATACCTCGAAGCTGCATTCTGCTGGAGCTGTGCAAACACGGAACAAATAGGTGTTCCCTCTGGGCTGACAACCACAGACAGGAGATGGGGGAGAAGACAATTTAAAAGTGAGACAGTACTACAAGGTTGAGGCCAGCAATGTTTCTGTTCCATAGATTTTTGCAGGAAAAGGGGATTTCTTAGGAGGCTTTTGTAGGAAGACTAGAGTAGTTTTGAGGATATTAGTATCAGATTGACAGCTAGGGTCAAAATGCCAAGAATGGGTTTGCCCGAAATCCTGTTGTCTTTTAAGCATCAAAATACCAGTGTAAAGATTATTTGCTGCGGTTCAGTTGAAATGTGTGCTGAAAGGAAGTAAAACTCTAGCATCCAGGAAGTGAGCTTCATCTGAGAACACAGGCAAGCCTGCTGGGAGAGTGTGCAGAATACCAGACAACATCCAGATGGCCTGATTCTACAGCTGTTAATCAAGGGGTTTTATTGGCAAAAGAAAGCCATTCTCTGATGTCTGCAAAATTTAAAAAAAGAGGAGCAGAGTAGGTCTGTGCAGCAATTCAAAATGTGAAAACAGTGAAAGTTGAAGGACGATGAATAGTTTGAACATAATACTATTTAAAACAGCCATGGGTGTTTCAGGGAAGAACGTGCACAAACTCTGCCACAGCGTTGAGCTGGTGTATGCAAACCTGTATGAACAGCTGCTGATTTCAGTAGAATTACCCAAAGGAAATGATCCTACAATAAATATATTTCAAGAAAAGTTTTATTCATCAGTGTGGCATTTCATAAGAATGTAACATACTATGAGAGCAGAGGTCCATCCAGCCCAGCATCCCAAATCTAGCAGAGATCAGTAGCAGAAGAAAACTTTGAAAAGACCCTAAGAAACAAGTTATAGAACACTGCTTCCCCTGCAGGCCAGCTGGGGACTCTGGGCAGGTTATAACCTGTCTGCATGGAGTCCTATTGCTTTCAGCTCAGTTCCAAAGGAAATTTTGTGATAGACTTAAATGGGAACATGTAAGCTTTCTAAAAGAAACAAGTACTTGAGGTGCAAGGGAGCAAAGCTTCAGACAGTGGTCAAGAAAGCTCCCAGCAGGTCAGCTCTGAGCACAAAGCTGTTACAAAGAAGAAAGCCTGTATGCCATCAAGAAGAAATATGAAATAACCTCTACCATGGGAGCTAGAGAAAACCTCTGATCCTGAAAACAGTTAGGAAAACTTTAAAATAAAGCCTAAATGACCTGCAGGCTTTGGAGGCTAAGAGCTGGCTGGTAAAACATGCATTGGCTACAGACTCTGGAACCATTCAGCACAAGCAAAAGGGGTATTTAATATCTGTGCAAGCAAGAAGAAAGCAGAACACATTATGCTGTGTTTTTCTGAGTGACTTTCCCTCAGAGAATTTCAAATCGTATCTCTGTGAATGGGAAGCAAATGATCTAGGGAACTCTGATTAAGAACATTCTAAAAGTCTGCCAAACTTAGCTTGGAGTGGAATGCAAAGGACAGAGTGGAATCAAGTAAAAGCTTGCTCTGGGCTGGTTTGTTAGGATCAAATGGCAAAGCAGAGCTGCAGGGACTGAATCCAAAGAGTAAAGAAAGGAAGAAAAAGTATTTTTTGTTTAGGTGTCTCTATAATCTGAATGAGTAAACCAGGACACTAGAAATCAGAAGGCTGAGCTGACAGTATTTATGCTAGACATATCCTCTTAAACACAGTTACTCTTCTTGTACTTGAACAGGCAGCCAACTATAAAAACAAATTTTGATTAACAATGACAGAGTGATCTGTGAGTATCTGACACCCACGGAACTAACCTTGCAGCCCTTTAGCTCAGCAAATTGCAATTCAAATTATTTATCTAAATGAAGGAGAAGAGGATTTAGAGATCACTCAAGTAAAGCAGTCAAGAACAACACAGCATTTTAAGTCCTGACAGCAAGTCTGAGGCAAAAGACGGACGGGTATTGTTTTCAGAAGTTTAGAATTAGAGCCATTGTGTGTTTTAGTAAGTCTTTCAGTTGAATGTAGTGATTTTGTCTGTACTGCCAGCTTTTCATTGTCAGGCTTGAAAAAGATCTCATTGTTGCATGCTCTGTGACTGTTTATTGATCCATAAGCTGATGTGAGCTGTGCATCAGGAGGGTCATGTTGTTGATAGAATAAGAAACTGGAAGTTCATAAAGGCCCATGTGATTCTTGGCACTCTCTGCTGATTAAGGAGTTGGAAATGAGTGATAATTCAGCATGCTGAAGTGTCCTCAGGAGTTCAGAGCAGGTAGTGGATAATGTAGCATTAAAAGGCTTAAGAACACGGGCACTTTTGCCATTGCCAGTTCCTCACATATCCTTGCTAGGGTTTTCTAACTGCTTTACCTGTGGTTGAACTTCTCTCTGTAGCTTTAGGTTCTGATTTGAACTGTGATAGCAAAACACTCCGTAGACCTTAGCTAGATTTTTAATTTGCTTAAATCTCTACATACATGTGTATTAATTTAGTTTAGACTGCCAGCCACGAAGATGGCTTCATGAATTCTTCCTGAATGATTCTTCCAGCATTTCAGAAGGCTGTAAGGAAGAAGGCGAAAGAAACTACACCCCCTTTTGTGTTCTACAACTTTGTATCATTGTATTCCCTAGGGAAGCCACTCCCATCTTCATTTGTTCTTTTGCAGATTTGCAAGGTACTACAAGCTACCAAATGGAACGGAGCAGCGAACCCTTTTCAAAGTCTACGGAATACGGTTTGATATCCTCGTCTTTGGCACAGTAAATGCAATTGTTTTTCTTTGTGGAGGGAGGAGAGAAGAAAACTTACTATTTCTTTAGCCCTACGTCTGCCAGATACCCCTTTCTTCTGTCCATCATTCTGGAATGGAAGTCATGTCAGATTAGTAGATGTAAACTCAACTGGCGTAGGAGAACAAAGCTGAGAATGAAATAGCAGGGTTGAGAGAGGCAGGACTGTTGTTTAGACAAAGAATAACAGGTATCTTGTCTATCATGAATCCTGTGTGTCACCACTGTTTCCCTCTCAAATTGCTTATTTTCCCCTGCAAAGCGTTAGAGATAGTTTATGTAATCTTGGGATTGGATGGATAAATCATTGTAAAAGGACAAAAAGAGAAATGGCATTCAGATGAGTGAATGGTTATAGATCTTGCTTCCCAGATATTCTTTTCTGCTTCCTTTAGGGTGGAAAATTTGACAGCGTTGAACTCTTCACATTCATTGGATCCACAATCACCTATTTTGGTTTGGTGAGAGACTTGTTTTTTGTGTTAACGGAGCCAGTTCTGGAGAACTCCAGTCTCGTTAAGGAAGTGGAATCACTACTTGCTTTTCTTTCTTGTGCAGGCTTTTACTGCCATAGAAATCTGTTTTAACTTATACAGTTGCTCCCGCTGCTGCAAAATAGCATTCTGTGATAATATAATCAGGAAGAAGTATGAGACCGTGCTGGAGCCAAAAAAGGTAAAGAATGCAAATTGCTGTTCAGTAGGCACACAAATGCAGCAGATCAAACCCTTCGTAATTGCTGTGTGGTTCATTCCTGCTTCGCTGCTTGGGCTTTGTTCTTCTGCACCCTGCGTGCAGCCTGCAGTTGTGGTTTTAGGAGATCAGAGATTTTTGTGAGAGGGATTGAGGGATCCAGTGCATAAAGGAGTTGGCAAAGGGAACTGCCTCCTCCTTTTCATGCCAGAGAATCTCCAGGTAGCTTCCATGGAGCTGTGCACGGCGTGGCTGCAGTGGGCTCTGCACATAGATCATTGGCACAGCAGAGCGAAACCACCTCTATCAGGGAAACATGCTGGGAGTAGTGACCCTTTAAAATAGCAGAAGGAGGTCATGGAAGGGTTATCTATAAAGAGGACTTTACTCAAAGCCTCTTCCCTGCCAACCTGAATTTCCTCTTCCTCTTTTTCAAGGCATTTATGGTTATTTCTCTTGGGTACATCTACTAATTCCCCAGCATTTTAGACACATGGTTTTTAAAGAAGGGCAAAGATGAACTCTCCACATAAAAGCCCTGCACAACCGCACTCCTACAGTTAGTTCCATAACATCTCTTCCTCTTAGCTTTGTCTTTCCCTGCTGCTGCCCATGTCCTTGCTATCCCAGATACTGGGATACACCTACCCTTGCAGCACACAGTTGCAGGGAACTGTTGTTGGAGTGCAGACTGCAGAACCCAGTGCAGAACTCTGTGCTATATCCCCAGTTTTCTAGGTAACTATTCCAGCTGACAGTGCTCATTTCTTCTGCTCTACAGGTGATGCTTGTGTCCTATGTTGATGAGCCACATGTTATTTTGATAAAGGAGCCTCTGAAAACGAGCTTGCAGTATGCCGAAGGCAGCATTTTTGAGGTAAAGGCAGACAATTAACCTTTGGGATTCCCTTTTCAGAAAGGAGAACTGAGGAATGTCATTTCAAACTGATTTGGATTTCCCCTTCCCCATATTTCTAGATTAGATCCCGAGGGACTAAAAATGGATTCCTATTGCCCCCCTAAAGTTAGTAAGTCTTGTGACCAGAGGATGTATTTTCTAGAGTCAGCTAAAAACTGCTGCTTTCCTGTAGTGGGCATGTGCTAGTGGGAGTGTGTTGGTGTTGAAACAACTTGTAAGGTGTCAATTCGATTTTGCAAGGGTGGGCGTTGGCAACACAGAAAGATAATCCTCCTCCAGATCTGCTGATCTATCATCATTATACTTACTGTGCTGTGTCAAATGAAAGACCCAGTGGTGAGGATCACTGTTGTAAATTCTCTCTGCAGATGGATGAAACAGCAGCAATGCTTTATCATCTAATTTATGTTGGGAATTGCTTTGCAGAATCACCCTGTGAAATTCAGTGATCCTTGCAGCTTCTTCACCAATGAGTCCAACGAGAACTGTGATGCTGGAGAATCTCAGCTTAGTTGGCTAATGCAAAGCACCCGTTCTCCAAAGTGCCCCAGGTGGTGCTGCTGTGGCCAATGCAATCTGATGCTGAAGTCCCATGAGCAGCTCTGCTGCCGCAGGACAGATGGACCGTGCATCACAACCACCTATTGGTTTAAGAAGCTGGTGCTGTCTAGAGGAACCCTGACTAAAACTCTTCTCTACGAAGACCCCTTTCTGGAACTGACAGGTGACAATACCAACAGTCAGCTACGTCATGCTGCTTACAAGCAGTATATTCACTGGCGTTTTGGCTCTTTTGAGCTGGAAGACAGAACTGTCATCCCAAGTTGCTGCAGAGGGGTGATTAGAAGTACTTATCCCACAGCAGATGGCAACTATACTGGTTTTAAGATAGAATGAGGAAGCAGCACAACTTGAGCTCATGCTGTGGCTTACCTTGGGCATTTAACCGTTGTTTTCTTTCATAGAACTTTTTTTTTTGCTACATGTAAAAGAAGAAGAAAAAGAAAGTGTGTGACTTCCCAAAATCTTTGCTGTGCAGCTGAATTCCTGTATATTGTCATTAGAGAGGGACTGTTGCCTACTGCTTGGCTTAGAGGAACACATACCTTGAGCTAAAGTACATACTTCTGCCTTTGTTTCACTCTATGACTCACCTGGTGTGGTTTAGAAATGTAGCCTCTGGGAGTGAACTCTTAGGGCTACATTTTAGTGAGAGGTTCCAGGTCTCCTGTCTTTGCTTTGGTGTGTGCCAGACTCCCAGATGAGTGAGGAGATAACCAGCACCCTGAAAATAAGATGGAGCCAAGAACCATCTAAAAGCATGACCCCTGAAAGAAGGAAGTCCAAAAGAGAGATCAATTGAAGACATGGTCCTGAGCATTTCTCTCCCCTAGCCTCACCACCTTGCTGCAGCCCTGGATCAGAGGTTCTGGAAAGAGGCCAGTGAGTATGCATTTTCATAACTTGCTGTTAAAGGCCTCACAGTCTGTCCAGATTAAACAGGCTTATTTTAGATTTCAGTGGCACAGAGAAAGCATTTTCTGAAAAGCCCAGCTGTTCTCTTTGTATTGGCCATTTTACCTTAAATCAGGAATTACAGTGGAAAGTACTTTTACCATCTTTGTCTAATATTTTCAGGCATTTCATTCATATTCATTGAATTTTAATGTTAGTCTTTGTCCTCCTGTTTGCTCTTAGCTTCAAACAGGCCTTGCCTCCTACACCTCCTCCTACTGAATGCAGCACAGTGCAAGTTGCTTTTTACAGCGATGCATAAGGCCACAGCCAAGGAACAGCAAATTTAGGGTAGATTAATCTGTGCTCCAACACCTTTTCAGTTCTTTCTTTTTGTCGTACTTGGCTATGTTCTATTTTTGTAGAAACAGGGTGAGAAGGATTGTAACGTGTATATTTTGCACTCCTTTCAACTAAGCTTTGTTCTCTCTGAGCTAAACCAGCAGTTTGCCATTTCAATTTCCAACATGCATTTTGAGATATATGGCTGGGAGATTGTCAGCTAGATTTCTATCTTCAGATGTAATATACATTAATTGTATTAATGTTCACATTGCATCATTTTATATATCTAGAGTGGGAAAAGATTACAGTTGGCATAAATGCATTCCTCTCCTGACACACGCGCTATCTTTCCTTTTGGAAGAATTACATTGGATATTCACTTAAAACTGTGGTTTTTAATTTCTTTTCACTTTTCTCATGTATGTTTTTCTTTAACACTCACCCCCCCCCCTTTTTTTTCTCCTGTCACTTTTGACTGGTTTTGTAATAAACAGAGCATTTTTACTAATTGACTCAGGATCTCTTCACTGATTTTTGCAATGTCTGAAAACCCCACCGCCGCTTCGTGAGCTCTCTTCATCTCTAATTCTTTGCCTGCTACTTTTTCCCCATAACCTTGCTAACAACGAGGAGTGTGGAAAAAAAACAAACCAACCAAAAAAAAAAAAAAAAAAAAAAACAGCAGGTCCCACCAGTGGTGACCAGAAGGGCCCGGTTCCTTCTTTTAAGGCGGATTTTTAGGCCCCAGGCCATCCCACCGCCCTGCTGGGGTAGCTGAGGGAAGGCTGGGGGCTGAGCCTTGCCCCGGCTCATCCCGGGGCGCCCCACAGGGCTCAGGGCCGCGGGGAACCCCCTTTGCCCTGCCGAAAACAGCCCGGGGAGAGGCCGCAGGGGCGGCTGGCAGGCAGCCCCAGGCAGGCGGCCGGGCAACGAGCTGGGGAAGCTCCGGGAGCCGCTCCGAGCCCCGGGGGCTGCGGCGGCGCTCTCCGGGCTGCTCGGGGCGCTGTGGCTCCGCGGTGCCTCGGCGGCGGCCGCTGCCCGGCGTGTGGGGCCGGAGGGCGGCGGGCAGCCCAGCCCGCCCGTCCCTCCCTGCCGCCGCCATGGTGTCGTGCGGGGCCGTGCAGAGTTTTCTTTTCGAGTACGACACCCCCCGCATCGTCCTGATCCGCAGCCGCAAAGTGGGGCTCATCAACCGCGGGGTGCAGCTCGCCATCCTCGCCTACGTGATCGGGTGAGCGGGGGGGGGCTCGGCGTTGGGGGCCGGCTGCTGTGAGGGAGGAGGGCGGGCGGCTCCTCGTGGGAGCCCCGAGGGGCTGAGGGGGCAGGACGGGCCGGCCTGGGGCTGCCCCAAAGGCGGAGGCTCCCCGGGGTTGAGGGGAAGGAGCCGGCGGCTGCCCGAGCCCCCGGTTCTGTCAGGGAGGCGCTGGGAGGGCGGGAAGCGACCCCCGGGGCGCTGAGGGGAGGCCGAAGCCCTGGGTGCTGGGGAGGGCTGGGGTCGTTCCTGAGGAGAGGGAGCCCGTGAGGCGTTTTGGGGGAAGAAATGTGGGATGAGCTCCAGGAATAGGTCAGACGTGTGCCTGTTGGTGACGGTAAGCGGGTCTTCGCTGCTTCGAATCATTTATCAGGAGGACGTAAATGGCGTAGAAAGTTTGGAGAAGGGTTGGTGGCTTTCCATCCCACCTGTCGCCAGGTCACAGCGTTTTATAACATATAAAAGCTCTTACGAGGCAAAGAGCGTTGTGTTGTGAGGAAAGACCTGACAACCAGGTGGCGGACAGCCTGCCATAAGAGAGACCGGGGAGGCAGCCGGTCGATGTTTTACTGACAGGAGTTACTCCCGCGGTGTGGCCCCATCCCTAGGAGCAGGGAAAAACCGGGGCAGCCCTTCCTGCTCACGGGAGCAAAGGTTGTGTTTTGTGTGCCTGCAACATCCCCTCTGTTTAATGGTTTCTCAGTTTGAATTGCTCCAGTCTGAGAATAGATGAAATATATGTGTAAGCTGTAAAAATTAACCTAATTTGCAGTTGTCCTGAAATGCTTTTTGAGAAGATGGCTCTTTCACTGGCAGCAAAGGGTGTGAGTGTGTAGCTTTTACAGTAAGTGCCAGTGGAAACCTGAAAACTGTAATCATTTAAGGCACGTAGTTGGGAAAAGTCACTAACTGGTCATCCTGAGAGTTGCTTCCTTGCATCCTTGCTCCTCTCCTCTCACTAGCAGGGGGTTTCTGCAGCGCACTCTCTGGCTCTTTCTCATTCCTTCACACAGCTGGTGAAAGGAAATTTCAGCCTGTTCTCATTTAATACCTAAATAAAAAGCCAAAAATAGATGGTGTGGACCAGAACCGAAGGGCCTGACCCACCGCCTCCTAGACAGCAGTAAGGACCATCCTGACTGCACCGACTTGAAGTGAAATTTGCGTGGCGATTGTAGTGGAGGTCATGCCAGAGCCCTGTGATGTTTCCCCTCTTGTGAACTGATCTTCACCTGTGGGAGTGGGAGGACGTACATACAATTATGCAGTAATGAGACACTGCCAAACCACTTAAAAAAATCAGAAGGGAGATTGCTGATCCTGTGACTTTATAGCAAAACACTCTGAAACTATATGGACCTGCCTTTTCAGGTTACACATGAAAAAAGGTGAAATTCTCACTGCCTGTGCTAATTTCTGGTGTTTAGCTGTTTTTTTGTTGTGTGGTATGTGGTTTGATTTTTTTTATTTTTTTCTTGCAATCCCTATCTTGCAGCTGGGTCTTTGTGTGGGAGAAGGGCTACCAGGAAACAGACTCTGTGGTCAGTTCTGTAACCACAAAGGTGAAAGGAGTAACGCTGACAAACACGTCCTCCTTGGGAGCCAGGATCTGGGATGTAGCAGACTATGTCATCCCTCCTCAGGTATGAATCACTTTCACATGCAGAGGGTGGGTTTTCTAAGAAACAGCTGCTGCTCTGCCAAAAATCCACTGAGGTCTGGAGCAGCTTTTGCTTCAGCATGGCCTTTATACAAGAGAACATAGCAAATAAAGCAGATTAGGAATCTTGTTTCAAGAAAAGTGTGTATGTGTGTGTGTATATGCATACGAGGGAGAATTTTGCAGACTTCAGGAAAAAGTTGTGGCAATAACCACATCCTCCCTCTTAGTCTCAAAGGCAAACAATTCAAAGATAAGTTGTTGTCAGAAGCCCCAGGAATAGCCTGCCACTCATCTGATCCGGAACTGAACAGGAGGTATTGCTGTAGTTACTGATTGACGGTATGTCTGCAGGAATCTGCGCTGCGTGGGCAGTACGTGGCCTTCAGGGTTGGCAGGCATGGCCAAGCTGCTAGTTGTGGGTCACTCTGTCTGCGTCGGTTGTGGTGCAGAAAAAAAGTGAGAGTATTCAGCCAGTTTTTGGCTGAGTGATCATATTTGCATATTAATGGAGCAGGAGCAAACAACAGATCCCAACTCATATAGATCTGAAAGTAATGGAAGTGGTGTTCACTGCAGAAACAAACCAAGACTGGTAAAATATTTGGTAGTTATATTGAAAAAAAAAAGGAGAGCTGTGAACTAACTTGCAGCTGGATTTTTATTTCTGCTCATGCCTTATAACTCCCAGAATAGCTCTGTGATTTTTTTTCATATTGTAAAGGAGGGGCCAAGTGGGAGGACAGAAAGGGTTGCTAGTCCCACATTCCTTCCTCTGCCCAAAGGCAGTGGCATCAGGCGATACTCGTGGGATCCTGCTCCTTTATTGCTATACCTGCACTGTCCAAAGCAAGCCCCCTCTGCGGGACCATCTCAGCTCTGTCAGTAAAGACATTTTGACATTTGGGGCAGCGCCTTGGATATGCTTTGCATAGTATTGTCGCTCTTAAATTTCCTTCTTGCTTTGCATGCTCAGGAGGAGAACAGCGTGTTTGTCATGACCAATGTGATATTCACACTAAACCAGACCCAGGGCCAGTGTCCAGAGGTAGGTACAGGATCTGCTTTAATCCTACGTGGTGTGGTCAGGAGCGTGGGGAGGGAGGGTTTGTGGAGTTTTGTTTAATTGTTGTTCCTGTCCAGCTTCCAGATGATAAAACAGAGTGCGGCAAGAACAACAGCTGTGTTCCAGGATATGTCAGCACCCACAGCAATGGTAGGAAACTTGCTGCAAGGGCGCGTTCATTCTCTGTTGTAATATCGCTGCGCTGTGCCCACTCTCCTGTGAAGGAACCAGCATTCCACTTGAGTCTCCTTGTTCTCATTCTTTCCTGCCTAAGAGAACTGAAAAGGAAGCTCACATTTTTCTTCCAGGGAAGAGCAGATGGGCTTAACTGTGTTGGGTGGATGTTGGCTGGGTGTGTGCTTTGATGAGTGTGAAACAGTGTGAGGTCTTTTTCAAGACCTTGAGTCTGTGAAGCAGTTTCACATACATAGATGAGGATTTGACTCGGAAAATGCTTCTTTCTCTGAAATTGTGCTAGAAGTTGCAATGGAAGATAACGAGGGATTAGACAGTGGTACTTCCCTTCTGAGCAGACTGCTTTCACCTTACAGAGTGAGGAGACATCGCAGGGCAAATACTGCCCCTTTACTTTTCCTTGGGAGTGTCTCCATTCACATGTCTTTCCAGGCATCCAAACTGGGAAATGTGTAAATTACAACGACAGCATCAAGACCTGTGAAGTCTTTGCATGGTGCCCCGTGGAGGATGACTATCACATACCCAAGTGAGAGCTCTGTCTTCTTACTCTGCGTTGGCCCTCCTGAGAGGAGGCCAGCAGTACACAGCTGGTTTCTGCCACAACCAGTGGTTTTTCCTCATGTGTTACTGTTGGGAAAAGCTAAAGAGGTTATCACCAAAGTGACAAAGTGACTGCAGTGACAGAGACCTTGTTTGTGAAAATATAAATGAAACTTAATTTACTTTTTCTATTGTTTTGCAGGCCGGCGTTCCTGCAAGGAGCTGAGAACTTCACCATTCTGGTGAAGAACAATATTTGGTATCCCAAATTCAACTTCACCAAGTAAGTAGTGTGTGAGGCATTGCGCTGCCTGGCCTCCCGGACAGTAGAGGGGAGCTGGAGAAGCGGAAGATGCAACAGATCTTCTCTCTCTGTTCCCTTATAGACGAAATATCCTCCCCACTATCAACTCCACTTACCTCAAGAACTGCATCTATGACTCCCAGACAGATCCCTTCTGCCCTATCTTTCGTCTAGGGAAAATAGTTGAAGCTGCAGGGCAGAACTTCCAGGAGATGGCCGTGGAGGTATTTGGCAGACCTTTCTCTCGGGTGTGTAGGATAGGAGCAGTAAGTAATTGTCCCCCCGTGCCTGGTGGCATGAGCCATGGGACATGGATTAGCTGCAAAACGGAGAGCTGCCCTGGCCAGAGGGAGTGGAGTCAACTCTACTTAGCAATATTTGGCCTTGGCTGCCTTGGGTGGGAATATGTGCAAGGTTCTTCTGTAGCAGTGGGAAGGACTGACTGGGACTGCGACACGGGCCAGTAATCGGGGTCCTGGTCAGCCCAGAGCCCTGTGCAAGGCTGCCCGGGCTCTTGGACTGCTCACCAGCTCCTCTCCTCCGCTCTGCAGGGTGGAGTCATGGGGCTGCAGATCAAATGGGACTGCAACCTTGACAGAGCCGCTTCCCACTGCGTGCCGAAATATTCCTTCCGGCGCCTTGACAACAAGGACACTGCCCACACCGTCTCGCCCGGGTACAACTTCAGGTAATGTGGCAATGGAAGGGACCCCGCTGTCCCTGTGGCTCTGTCTGCCGTCGGCACAGTGTTGCAGGCTGCCTGTGCTCCCCTGGCAGTTGCAGGTAGTCCCTGGACTTTCTCTGATGCTGCAAAACTTATTTGGAGGTTTTCTCTGATGCTGTGAAATGTAGGGGGCAGGGAGCACGGGGGTGGGAGGCTGAAGGGCCTCCTTCACTGTACAAGGCGAGGGAAAAACTAACCTCTAGAAGGTGTCTCTGTCAGTCAAAGGCCAGATCTGCACCAGGAGCATCCTTCTGGTGTATACCACCACGTACACGTGCTGGTCAGTATGGGTAGGTTCAGTACCACCAGTAAAACAGTTCGAGTGCAAAGCTGGGCAGCTGATTGCACCCAGGCTCAGAGCTGTGATGTGGATTGGTCACCTTGCCAAGATCCCTGCAACTGTCCTGCTCATGAGGAAACAGTTCAGGGCTTGGCTTGGTTCTGGTGTCACCAGCTCTCGGTTAGCAGAGGGAATCGCTTTTGGTAGAACTCATGTGAATTCGCTGCCAGCCAGGGCCATGATTTCGGGTCTGCAGTCCCTCGCTCGAACAGGAGCCGAGGAGGAGGATTGCTTCATGGTGTGGCGGGAGGCTGCTGCCGTGCAGACAGAGCACGTCTGTGTTTGGGAGGTGCCAGGCCTGCAGGTATTGGGGTGTCAGACAGGCTGGAGGATATCGCGGCCCAGCTGGTGCAGGCTCTAAGATGCTCTTGCTAATTGCAGACCATGGTGCCTCCCCTTACCAATCCTTCCTGTTCTCTTCTACCCTCTTCTGTGCTTCCTCCTGGCTTAGTGAACCATGTGACGGAGTAAGTCTAATCTCACTTATTTGATCATATTCCTGTTCCGTGTCATTTGCGGGCGAGTCACGTTGTGTGGGACAAGGAACCGCCTCTGTGTGCCAAGCTGAGCTGTGCTGTGCTGCCTCCCTCGCTGCCTGCTCCCGGCCCTGCCCTCTTGTGGCTGCTGTGCTCCTGCAGCCTCCTGCTTGCCTCTGTCGTGAGGGGCTGATTCTCAAGTGTGGCTGAATTTCTCCCCATCTGTCCTTCCACCCGCCTAACTTCCTCCCTTCCCTATGCTTTAGAAGTCTCCTGACTGGGCTGGTGCTAACTGCAGTCTTAAACTTGCCTCTTCTTGGCTTTTCTCCTGTATCTGCTTGCTTGCATGTAAACTCATCCGTGGAAGTACAAATGTTTAGCCCATCCTTTTGGGATGGGGAACACACGTGGATGCTGCATGAAAATCACGAGGAACCTCGGCATTTCCAGCTAAGCTCTGACCTACCTTTTTTTTTTTTTTTCCCAGGTTTGCAAAATACTACAAGGATAGTAGTGGCCTTGAATCACGGACACTTGTCAAAGCCTATGGAATCCGCTTTGATATCATAGTGTTTGGAAAGGTAGGGCAACTTCATTCCTGGAGGTTGTGGGGTGAGGGCGTTCAGAGATGCAGAAAAAACATACTCAGCCTTGTGACTGTCTTCCAGGCAGGAAAATTTGATGTAATTCCTACAATGATTAACATTGGCTCTGGCTTAGCGCTGTTTGGCGTGGTAAGTGACACTGCAGTAGGACTGAATTTTGGGTTAAGGGCTGAGTTCTGAGGATCGTTGCCTTAAATTCTTCCAATCATCTCCACTAGGCAACAGTGCTATGCGACCTCGTTGTCCTGAACTGCATGAAGAAGAAATACTACTATCGGGAGAAGAAATACAAATATGTGGAGGATTATGAAATGGTAAGCATCAATGAAGGCAGGGTGAGATGCTTCCTCCTCTGATTCCGAAGGCGTTCTGAAACAGGATGTACAAAGTCCACATCAAACACAGGCTTTGTACCACAGCTGTGAGGAAACTTTGTCTTCCTCAGAGCAGCTCATCTTTACTTCAGAGCTGTTGTGAGGAGAAGCACTAGAAAAAAAATATTGTTGTGTTTTCTGGGCAACCACTCTCAGAGAGGGAAGTGGATGTTCACCAACTTGTGCTCCCACCGCATCTCTCTTCTGGGTTGCCATCCTTGGCAGTTGCCTCCCGCAAGCTGCAGCCAGGAGTTCTGCTGCTATCAAATCCCCCCAGAGCCTTTGGAGGCTCCTGCTGCTGCAAGCAGATGCATCCCCTGGGCAGGTGTTTTCCGAGACCAGAATGCTGATGGCCAGTTCCGCTCCCCCTTCAGGAGCTAAAGGATCCATCTGGCCAGTAGGGCTCAGCCCTCCTCTTGCCTCCAGTGGGGTTGCTTGGCTGGTGCTGAGGGCAGAGCTGTGCTCTGCAGCCCTGTGCTTGGTGGGCAGTGCAGAAAAAGGAGGAGTTCTGAGTCAAAAGACCTGCTGCCACTGGCACTGTAAAGTCTGAGTCCAGTAGCAGAAAGCAGATCGCCTGTGCAGAGAGGGTTTTGCGTGAGAGGAAGCGGAAGAATAGTTTTCTGGCAGATAAACGTAATCTCTGATCTTTGCAGGGAGACTGCGAGACATACGGAACCAACTCCTGATCTCCTGCTGCTGCAGCACCAGCTGCTGCTGTGAACTGATGCTGTGAATGTTTCCCTGACCCTGCTGTGAGACCCGCCCTCTCTTCCTGCGAAGGAAGGAGGGAACAAACCTAAGAAAGGGATGTTCTTCACTACTCGCCACCTTTTACTAGCCAGAACCAACCCCCAGAGGGGGGAACTGGATCTCTCTGTTCTTTCCAGGTTAACGGCACTAAGCACATACAGAGCCTCGTGGTTTTGTGCCAGACCTCTGCACCAGGCGAGCCTGGGATAATGTCATTGTCATTTCAACAGTCCTCCTTTCCCTGAGCTTGGTGGTAGCAGAGGCTCTTCCTTACAGCAGCCGTGGCTCCTGTCATGTGTTGCTTAACATTAGGAGAGCAGTTATCACTTTTCCTCGCCATGAGGGATTGTGATGTTTAGGTGCGACTACCTTCTATTTAATTGTCTCTAAGCTCCAGTGGCCACAAACTGAGATAAAGCGGTGCCTGATTCCATTGTGCTATGGTACGTGGCTTCCTGGTTACAGGATTTATTTTCTGTTTTGTCTGTTTTATGCCACTATGCTAAAATTTGCTTTCTTTTTTTAATAAAATGTTAGCTTCTATCATCGCTCTTGGAGTCCTGGAAGCTGGGTTTTGTCTTGTTTCATTTCATTCTTGATGTGCCTGCTGCTGCTCTGAGTACCAAGCTGAGAATAACAACTCATATGGTGTCTTTCCAGGAGTCAGCTCTCCAGCCTGTGCACACGAATAGCCCTCACATCATTCGCATTGAGATCCACCCTGACCTCCTCCTTGCCCCAAATCCCCAGTAACGGTACAGCACCAGACTTCAGTAACATAGGAAGGAGCTTTCAGACTCCTTTTTCAACCAGCAAACCTCATAGTTTGATAAAGACCAGTCAAACAGGATAATTGTTCCCCTTAATCAACTAATTCAGGGTGTGGTTGCATGTCATTTATTTCAACTTGTACAGAGAAGCTTGAACAGCTGTGTGGAAAAACACTTAGTTGTTTTCTTAGGTAATATAATTTAAAAGTGGTAAATACACAGTATTTAAACTTGATACACCTGATAAAGTTAAATGCATAATAAAGGGGTAAGAATGAAACACAAGCCTTGGTCATTAAACAAACCGTATAAAAATTTGCCAATATTCAGGACTCTAGAAAAGAAACAGATCAGTTGCCTGATAGGTAGGAGGGGACCACCAAGAAAACTACTCAGCACAAGAGGCCTGGTTTCCCCATAGCACTTTCCTGTGTGCTTTCAGAGCCCAGAAGTACCCAGCATTAACCCCACAGTCAGCACTGGGCTCGCTTGAAAGGAGGGGAATTGGGGAAATCAAGCTGTAGCCCAGTTCCAAGGCACAAGCAAAATGTTTAGTTCACTATAAGGAAAAAAGCAAGCTTTATTACTAAGGAACAGCAGACAGGGAACTGGGCAGATTGAAACATACAGTACAGCTTCTCTAACAGGTCATGCATTGAGATACATCTTCCTCACACACCCAAGCTTTACGCTTTCAACAGAACGAATCAACAAGAAAATCTACATCGAGTTTCTTTTGGAAACGTGCATTTGGCTGCAGCCTTACTAGAGCTGGCACTGAGAGACAAGCCTTTTGCAGAGCACCTTCGGGAAGTGCTGAGCCTTAGGATCCGTACGAACCAAGCCCACACCGGCCGTAAGACACCGATCTATGCTAGCATCTGAGTCCCAGTAACTGTGACTGGGCATCGAGGAACTGGTGGAGGTTCTGTTCAGAAGCTGCATTGCACCTGGCAATCCTGTTTGGTAAATTTAAACTGTCTTGCTAGGCACCTGCCAAATCACCAGCTGGAGACGCTCAGCATGGAGCATCGCTACAGCTCACTCACCTCGAACAAAAACACACCACACACATCACTACGCACTAGCTACAAGTAATCAGATCCCCTTTTTTTTATTATTTTTTCCTTTTTTTTTTTCCTCAGAATAAGTCCATTTACAAGGTTATAGAACCAAGCTGCCCACTCCCAATCATCGTTTCCACGATGAACAAATCCTGTTCAGAGACAGGGGAGGAGGCAGCTGGCGTAGTGCTGGCACCCAAGTTACCTGTTTGGTTTTCCCATAGCTGAAGCTGCAGGGCTTTGGCATAGCCTTGGACGAAAAACGGCAGGAAAACATGGCCCCGAATTCCACCGTCCTGCTCCCACATCACAAACCAGAGGCACTGGTTTTGGAGAGAGGCCAGCAGCACAATCTTTCGGTAATGAATTGCGACCTAAGGGGAGCATCGCTTCAGGTAATCAAAAGACGTACGGGGCAGTTTGTGTAGGCACCTCTGCGCTCACTAACACCACCCGACTTCAACAAGGACCGGTCAGAGCCAGGACTTACTGGGCCAGGTCCGACCGCAGCCAAGAGCCTCAGCGCTCTGCTGCCAGCGGCGCCCAAGGTGACGGAAGACAAGGGAACAGTCACATCCTAAAAGCCTACAGCAGGGCAGCTGTGGCCCGGTCAGCGGGCAGCCATCCCACCACTCCTAACACTCCTTCGGTTTCCTACAGCACCCTCAGGGCAAAGAGTTCAGCCTAACCGTCCCTCGCGCGCTCGGGATGTTTGGATCCTCCTCTCCCAGCAGAACCGCATCAGTCGCGAGGCTGAGACAAGAAGTCCGACCTTCTCCTCCCGGCCCACCGCTCCAGCCACAGGACAGCCGTACTTACCCGGACCCCTTCGCTCAGCCAAACCCTGATCTCCGCCAGCTCACCTACACGCTGCCGCTCTCCAGCTTTGTCCGAGCACAGAGACCTTGTGAACGTGAGTCCAGAAGCCAGAGTCTCTCCCACTACACTTTTTTTTTTTTTTTTTTTCCAACAAGCACCGCAAAATGATCAGAGAAATCTGACTGCAGGTGAAGGAGCTCTTCATAAGAAACAATCCATGAATTAGGTATACGCTTAATTTACTAACAAGCCTCTGATCCACAGGCATTCACAAATTACTGGTAACGAACTTGCAAAAAGTACACAGCATTGGCCCCAAAATCCAAATGAAGAGTTTGGAAAACAAAGGTTTCTTTGAAAATTACTAGCTAATCTAAGTATTTCGTTAAGATCTTAAAGTCTAAGCAAGCCCTAAATCTATACTTAAAAAATAGCGGAAGTTGTATTATTTTTAATTGTAGTAAACCATGTAATGTACATGGAAGTGAAGGATTTTACCCTGAATTTTATATTTACTAGTATAGCTATCTAGATCAAGTAAAAGATTTAGAAACAGACTTGTTAGTGCTTCCTCTGCTGTTCAAAACATTCAGCTAAACACCACCTTTCACTCTTATGTCTGCAGCAAAAGTAGTTCAGACTGAACTTAAGCCCTTAAGTACCTTTTCCTTTCGTATGTGTTGAACTTACCCATTGGCAGTCCCACCAACACCAAGACCTCAGGAGAGGCAGCGTCCTCAAACGCTGCAATTAGCCTCACTTTCTGAACGTCCTGAAGATGCTGTTTAATACAACTCGGCTCACGAAAGTAGGCATTCTTAAAAAAAAGTTGAAAAGGTGGGTTTTGCTTTGTTCCCATGCAGTTAAAAAGGTGTCAATTAAAACCAGAACCGAACGACGAGAAATAGATGCAACATTTCTGGCAGGTCATGAACCCTCAAAGTGCGTGAGTGTAGTTTTGTGTCGCGCATGCCGCTCTGCAAAAGCTCCACACTTCTGCACGTGCGCACGAGATGGGCATACAACACCCCTGGGACATTGGCGATAGTGCCTGGAATTTTTTTTGGCATGAAAAACCAGGTAAAAGAAGTTCCAAACGCTTTTTTTGACTGCATTTTTTTTTTTTGCAATGCGCCGTTGCTGCTCAACACCATCGCTCACCTCTCCGGGATCTGCCAGCACCCTTTTTTTCCCCCACGAGAAGTCTGCGGTCCAAGCAATCAGAGATGTTCAATGGTTATGACGGATACGGTAGTCGGATGTCTTACAACATGCTGCTATGTAAGCTCTACACCCAGCGTTACACTGAAATAGCGCCGCGTCATGCTGCGTTTGGTGTGGGCTCTGTTAATGTCGCTCATCCTCAGCCGCACGCTTTAGAACATGCCCCGGACCGAGTTGCTCAACAGAACCGTAAAGCGGCCGTTCACGAAAGGACTTCCTCCTCTCCCACGTTGGGCAAGTCGTTGCATTTCAGGTTATCTTCACTGCCTTGCTTCCTGCTTTAAAAGGACGGCAAGCGGTTTAAGCCTCCTCCACTGCAACTTGCTTGGGGCAGGGTGAGGAGGACAGAGGGAGGAGAAAGCTGCGTCTGCTCCCATCGCGTTGTTTCGTGGGTGTCTGGAGAAGGACTGGGCAGGCACTGGAACCGGGCTGGAGCTCCCAGTGCTCCTGGCAGTCCCCCTCCCTTGGGACCGCAGGGATAAGTGGCACCGTGGGCAGCTGGGGGGACCCAGAATTATCCCGACCCCGCTCCAGAGGGGTAAAAAAATAATACGCTGCTGTTCAGCCTGCCTGTTTCAGTGCAGAGGAAGAAAACGTGGCTGAGAAAAGAGGCAAACTGAGCCTTGTCTCAGATTTTGGGAGTTGTGGGCGGTGTCTGAGGGCAGCAGGGGTCACCTGGGCTGAGTACAATCACCTCTGGGCAGGACAAGTTTCCAGAGGAGCCACCTAACCCCTGCTGAGCATCTGGGACAAAGCAGAAGGTGACTCCTGCACCTGCACCGTCCCCACCACAGAGCCTTCAGGACCCTGAGCACGTTCCCCCCACCCCAGCTTCCCGGTCACAGGCTGGAAGCACCAGAAAAAGAAGCTTTGCAGCCCACATGAAGGTCAAGGATCCACGATATCACAAAACCCAGCTCCCCCCAGACCCCACGGAGGAGCTGTGGTCAGACGGAGCACGTGTTAACGTCCTGGCCAGGGCGCAGGGCAGGCCGCGGGCGTCCCACACTTACGGCAGCAGGTTTCCAGGGGCGGACAACGAGCGCTCCTCCCGCCGGCTGCCCTCAAACGGGTTCCCGAAGGATCGCTTCCGGATCATTGTTTTAACCAAGATCTGCAAGGGCAGGTTGGGGTTGGTCAGGGTGTTACTGCTTTTGCTTTCATTCAAGAGCAGCAGGAGCACCCAACCCTTGTGCCCAACAAAGGAAACTACTGAAAACAAGATTCAATTTCTTTAAAAAAATAAAATAAATAAACACACATTTACAAGTCTCCCACTGCTTAACACAGAGGCTGTATCCTTGTCTGAAAGCCATGGTACGACAGATGAGGGCACAGATGACAGCCACGCTTGGAGTGAGGCTGGGCAGGAGAGCAAAACCAAGCGTGGGATCCTTTCCTCCCCCAGGGAAGCAGGTTTCAACAATTCCTGCATCCCGTAACTGCAAATCCCCGTTTGCCCACAGTTACCTGGCTGAAAAATTCATTTCCTCATCCCTTGATAGGGAGAGGGGAAGGAAGGAACCAGTGCGGTTTTCCCTCGGCACCTGGGAACCCCCAGCTGAATTTTTATTGCTTCTCTTCCCTCTCTGGGTTCTCTGCCTGCTCAGCACTGTGCAGTGGGAGCCCTCACGCGTGTGAAATGCCCGTGCCAGCCGGGTCCCGCGGGGAAGGCGTTTATTTTATTCAAGAGCTGAAGCCACGTGCAGCTGGCACTCGAGCGTGACGCCCGCAGTTGGATGCATGGAGATCGGGGGTTGGAGGGAAATTTTGAGGAACAAATGCAAATGGGAAAATTCAAATCTACCTGCAGGCGGTGACGTTATTTAAAAAGGTTCCCAGTAACACACTCCCCTGATTCTCCCTGAGCTGGGCCGAACCCACCTGGGTTCTCAAGGGGGGCAGCAGCGCTGGGCAGCCTGCCCCTGCAGCCAGCGCCCATCGCAGAGGTCACCCCAAACTGGACAAACGGGGAAAACCAACCCTCATCTGCTGTGATCGCTTTAGAGCAAGAGCTGGTTTTTAGTCTCGCGTGGAGCAAGGTACAGTTGCACGTTAAAGTATCTGGGGCTGAAGGACACACACTGGGAGAGAGCTCTGGAAACAGAGCCAGATATGGGCACAGCCCCGAAATGGAAAAGGGGGTTCAAAAGGGCTCCGCTCCTCCTCGAGGGAGCCCTGTACTTCGAGAAGTCAGCCTGGGTGTCTGAAGGCAGACACCGTCACGCTGGAGAGCTGCAAAAGTTCATTCACTATTTCTCCTAGAGTACGGGATAGCGGGCACCCAAGGAGACCAGGAGGTTCAAAACCCGATAGGATTCCTTCTCCGTGCTGGCAGGGGCTGCCAATGCCAAGGCCCAGCTAAAACCTGTCAGGGGGAGCAGCAGCGCCAGGGGACAGAGCAGGTGCCCCCGTGCCTGGTCCTCATGCCTGCCCGAAACCCGACCAGACCCAGTCCTAGAGCCCAGGCTCTTTCGCCTGGTTTTTGCTCTTATCCCATGCTTTTGCTCATCGGGCCCGCGTGCCCGCAGGCTGCACCTCGCCCGCACTCACCACGGTGGCCAGGCTGGGGATGTGCTTGACCGAATTCTCCACCTCCTCCTCCGTCACCTCCACCAGGGTGCAGTTCTCATCCTCGGTGGGCAGCAGCTCCGCTCCGTTCTTGGTGACCCAAGGGTGCAACTTCAATTAATAACACAGCCTGTCAGGGACGATTGCCTCTTTTTCGTAACTCCAACCACACAGGCCTGGCAAACGCATCTCCTCGCCCAAGCTACGGCGCCTGTACCCTTCTGAAATGCGAGGGAGCACGGGAGAGACGCGGTGTCCCGCCTCGGCGCCGTGCAGCACCGCAACACCGTGTCCCCGTGGGTTTTACAGAAGACCTATCGCCACTCTTATCTTACAGAGGGGATTTCCTCCAGACCGCACGCAGGAACAGCCGTGATAGGGAGCCCCATCGAGCCCCGGGCTCAGACCGGAATTAATCCAGGCGGAAACCCCTTTTTCTCCTTGCCCGCACAGCTGGCGTCCCGGGCAGCCGCTGGAGGAGCACGGACCGGTTCGGCAAATCCCCCGCAATCCTTTCCCCCTACCTTCGTCTCCATTTTCTCAGCTTCTCGCCCCTTCCAGGTTCCCGCAGGGGCGAAGGACCAGAAATCTCCTGCCAAAGGCTGTTGCAAGGTACTTGCCTGGTAGCAGAGGAAATACCAGGCTCAGGGGATTTCCGTTGCCTGCGACTTCTGGAGGCACCAAAGGTCCCAAAGCTGAGCGGGCCCCGGAGCAGGGGAAGGAGCTGGGACTTACCTGCCCGGGGGCCCTGGACACATGGAGAGAACCTAGCCTGGCGCGAGCAAACTGAGCCCGAAAAAGCCGAGCGAGGAGAGCCCCACGAAAGTGAAGCCACGGCCACCACCAGGTTTTTGGGTCAGTACCTTAATTTCAGGGACCGAAATCCTCGATTCAGGATTTTTATCCAGCATACGCGTAATCAGATCCTTCAAGAAATCTGTAACTTCTGGCCTTGGGAGAGGAGAGGGGAGAGATGAGACGGGGACCCAGCCCCAGGCATGGAGCTGCTGTCCTCCCCAGACGACCAAAATATCCCTGTTTTGGGCAATGCGGAGCATGGTCCCACATGCACAGAGCTGGGAGAGCCCAAAAAATGGAATCTGCCCAGGATAACAGTGCAGACATGCTTTAAAATAAGGGCCGAGGGTTTAGGGGTTGTGTTTGTTGGGAGCGGGTTGTGGGTTGTTGTTTTTTTTTTGAGTACTTACTGGTCTGGGAACTCCAACGTTTGGGTCTTGATTTTGTTGTGTAAACTCAGGATCCTTTCATCCATAAAAGGACACTGCCGCAAAGAAAAGAGCAGTGAGGAAAGGAACGGCCTCTGAGCAGGAGCAGGGCGGCCCGGTGAGCGCTGGGGGCTCATGGGGTTCCAGGGAGAACAGGGAGACGCTTGTAGGGAAATACTGGAAGGCTTCTTATTATAGCAATGTCTTATTTGAAAAGCCATGAAAATTACATTTGACTAAAAATGGCCGAATTTCTACAACCGCTCCTGTCTCCAAAATCCGGCCAGGCACTGGCTGGATGCAGGCACCAAAACAAAAACAGCACTGCAAAACAGCATTACCTGCCCAAACACGAAGCAGTACAGCGTGATTCCCATGGCCCAGACGTCCAAAGCCTGCGGAGAGAAGAAAGCATCCTTAGACCTGCAACAGCATGTGCAAGGAGGGTTATTAAGGAAAAAAAAATTGCTAATAAATACCTTTCCAGAGAAGATTTTCCTGGTTTCTGAGAGCGTCTCCGGGGCCATGAAGGCGGGGGTGCCCACCGTGTTGGTTAGGAGGGCGTCGGCTCCCTTGAACTCGTTGCTGACGCCGAAGTCGGCGATCTTGACGTGCCCGTCCTCCCCCACGAGGAGGTTGGAAGGTTTGATGTCCCGGTGGATTATCTTCTGATAGTGCACTGCGATCGAACGGAAACGACGGATGCAGCAGAGGAAGGCAGAAGCCAACCCCCCGGGGTTAGGAACAATAAAAATGAGGAACTGCGTGCTGTCTGCACTCACAGTATTCAATGCCCTTGATCAGGTCCTGGAAGTAGAACCGAGCCTGGTCCTCGCTGAGAGGTTTCAGGGTGGGGATTTCCATCACGGGGCTGCAGGGGCAACAGAGGATGGAGCTGGCGCCCGGCCGGAGGTGCCAAAAGTGGCCCCGTGTTAACGTGTCAGGGGGCAAATCAGGAAAACTCACCCTTGCTTCACCAGTTCAAACACTGAAACAGAGAAAGGAACAGTGATTATTGATGAACTACAGGTGCGAGCTCCTGCAAGCATGGTCCCAGCACAAAAGCGATTATTTTAATGGTGAATTTATGAAAAATGCCCCACGCACCCTGCAGAGACCCAGCCCCATAAGCAGACACCCTGAGATGCGGGGGGATGGACTGCGGGCACTTACCCATGTACAGGTGGTCCTCGCTGGGGTCATCCAGCACCTGCCAAAAGAAGCAGAAAAGAAATTAGACAATGAAAAAAAAATAAAATCAAGAAGCTGCCTTGCAACTGAAACGTTGCAATTTATTTATTTTGCGTCAGCCACTTCAGTTTTGCACCAAGCCCCCCCAGGAGCTCAGGGCGGGCAAGGAGGGGGGTGCTGGCAGGCTGTGAGCTCCCACCCACCCTCGGGTCCTGCTCATGACATTTTAATTTAAAAACACGTGGGTTCGGTCTGCTAATCTCGGAGCTTCAACCCACAAGGTGGGGGAAGAATAAGAGAAAAGATGTAGTTGGAAATAAATATTTAAAACACGCAGGAAGCATCATCTGACTCATAAGCCAAATGAATTCCAGCCTGCCCGTCCTTAATTCTCATTTTTTGTTTCCTCTGGACCATTTCACGCAGGCAGTGGGTGGTGGGCAGTGCGGCTGCAGAGCCCACGGACACGCCGCTTCCTCCCCAAAACCGATCCGCATCCCCAAAGGAAGCAAATTATTTCTGCACTTCTCCTTCTGCGCAGGAAAGAAAATTATTTGGCGGGGGAAGGAGGGAAGAAAAGACCTTTCATAAGAGGGAAAACATGAATCTGCAACAGGCGGGAGGTGCCGTGGCAATCCCAGCCCCTCCACAGTTTCTCCATCCATGCTGTGTCCCTGCGGCCCGCCCTGCTCACCTCCACCAGCTTCACCACGTTGGGGTGGTCCAGCTTCTTCAGGATGGCGATTTCCTGGTAGACCTGCTCAATGGGCCCCTTGGGCTGCACGCAGCCCTCCGAGGCGCCTTTGGCCCCGCGGGGCGGCGGGCGGCCTGTGGGGAAAGGCAAAAATGGGGTGAGAACGGCACCGAGCCCCCCACGTCCCCGAGGTGCCACCTGCCCTGGAGCTGTCACACCGCCGGGTGCCACTTACGGGGGAAGCCCGCCTGCCTCATCAGCTTCTTTTTGGAGAGAACCTTCATTGCCTGCAAGAAGGGAGAAGCGGTGGGATTTGGGGCAAATTGAGCAAGGGTCAGTGGAGGGGACCTGTCCCGTCCCTGTCCCCATCACCATCCTTGTCCCTGTCCCCGCAGCGTGCTCCAGGAACGTGTGCCACTCACATAGTAGGTGTTATCGTCCTCGTTGTAGGCCAGCTTCACCACGCCGTAGGAGCCCTAGAAAGGGGCACAGCCATGGGAGACCCATCCGAAAAAACAAAAACCAGCACCAAGCCAGGCTCCTCTGCAAACCCCAGGCAATGCTGGGGGTCAGCGAGGAGCACAGAATTCCCAGGAGGACACAGAAAGGCTCAGATACCCCATTTTGTTCGAAAGGGGACAAATAATGATCACTAAAATAAATCAATCAATGGGCACAACCCCAAAAGACCAGCATTGCAGCATGGGGCCAGGGGAGCTGCCACGGAGAAGGGCTAAACTCAACGATCGATGTCACCGGGTTGAAAGCAAGAGCAAAACCAACGCGTTCCCACCCCAAACTCCCACCCCATCCCCAAAGCCAGAGAATATTCACCTTCCCGATCTCATCCTTCAGCTTGTACTGGTTGAGCTGGACGCAGTCCTGTGGGGAGAGAGGGTGAATCTGCCAGGAGCCGAGGTGCGCGGCCGCTGCCCTCCACGCCCGGGCTGGCAGCTCCAGGACGGAGCCGGAGAGCTCGGGTTCATCGGCAATAACGCCACGCGGCCACGCGCCGGCTTGTTTAGAGACAGCTAATTACTAACGTCCACCGCCGGGCAGGCGGCGTTGTCCGCTCATGTGAAACCGGAGCACGAAGGGCAGCGGCAGCGATTGGCAGCCCCGGGGCTTTAACGCTTGCCCGGCACCAAATATTTCTGTTTCAACAGCCGAAGCGCTGCCCTGCAGGCGTTTGCTGCCCGTTTGCTGTCGGTGCTGAGAAGGCCGGGGCAGGCAGTACAATTTTTCTCTCCGAGCCTCACTGAGGTCTGTCTTTTTTAAGGGGAAAACCTAAAATCGCTAATTCCTGAATGGAGCTAAAGAGCGAATCTGCGGGCATCTGGGCACAGATTAAGCAGGGCCAGGCTCTGATTTCTGGCTGCTCCGCACCCCACCACCAACCAACTCTCCCAAAACACAGCCTGGCGAGCTGGCAGCACCAGGAATCACAGCCAACCCGTTCTCCCCGCTGCATTAACCCGGGGAGCCATGCTGCCCCCCAGCCCGGGGCTGTCCCCACGGCCAGGGACGGACCAGGACCCCAACACCTTCCCACCACCTGCCTGCAGACTTCATCCCAAAAATACAAGGGAGGGAAGTGGGAGGCGGGGGCCTCACCTGCAGTCCCGTGATGGAGACTCGGTTGGACTCCACCGTCGGCCTCCGCGGCAGGCGCGGGGACGAGTGCGGGGACGTCACCGGCGAGTAGGGCAGGGACGGGTAGATAAAGCGCTCGCTGGCGCCGTCGCTGCTGCCGGGCGAGTGCGCGGTGTGCGAGCGCTCCTGCAGGGACAGCTTTCGGCCGGAGAGGTTCAGCTTCGCCCTCGGCTCCCGGCCATCCTCCCCAGCGGCCGTGCTCATCTCCTCCTCGCTCGCCATCCCCGTCGCCTCGCACTCGGTCACCACGATGAGCGACTCCATGGCGCGGCGGCGGGCGCTCAGCGGTGGCCCGGGTGCTTGGCTGCGCCCTCTGTCACGGTGCAGGGGCCGGGGGGCCGCGGGTGAGCTGCCGGGGACGCACGAGGGCATGGCGAGGCCGCCGGCCTCATCCCGGCTGCCGGCGGTGCTCCGACGGGGACGTGCGCCTGCGAGCACAGCATTGCACAAGGGCTGCGTCAGGGCTTGGCGTGGGTCCTGCACCTGTCCTGCTCTCCCAGGAGGTTTTGGGCCTTTCCCTCGCCTACCGGGGGGATCCCGCGTGGGGCAGGTCCCTGAAGGGCTTTTGCACCTAACAAATCAGCTAACGTTCGGTGAAATATCAAATGGAAGAAACCAGGTGGCACCAGGCAGGGTTCTTCCCCCTTTATCGGCCACCACTTACGCTCTGCTCACCCCCTTTAAGCACCCCCAGGGCACAGCATCACCATGGGAACTCAGCGACCAGGCCCCCGAAGTGGTATTTTACACGGGCAGGATCAGGCCCTGCACTAAGCGCACACAGTTCCTGGCTTTCCTCCTCAAATCCCCAGACCTCTGCCAAACTGCCCCCGAACGAAGCTGCTCCCGGGGGCGCGCAGCCACTCACCAAGCGCGGGGTGCGGGATCAGCCCCGAGGCTCAACGCCTCCGCCCACCGCGCCGCATCCACACGGCTTCTCCTCCTCCCTGCTTCCTCCTTGGCAAGAACGGGACTTCTGCACCTTGGAAGAAATGAGAAAGCGATTCTGTTAGCAGCCCATCGTGGGGCCAGCAGCCGCACACGGCAAAGCCACCACCCGTCCCTCCTGCGCCGTGCTGTCGTTTCTAATTTCTATGCTGCCAAGTCACCACGAGCTGCAAATGGATAAAACCACCCCGGAACAGTGCCCAGGACCAGGCTTCACTGGGTTTTCCGCCCGGTTCCTGCACCCCGGCAGGGCTGCAGGTTAAAATTAGCTCCGCTCGGCCGTGCTGAAGTTTCCAGGCTGCACCCGGCGCACGAGCACTCTGGAGCGATTACAGGGCAAGTACCAAACTCAAGCGGTGCCCCCCTCCTCCAGGCTTTCCGAAGGCCAAATTGCCACTTCCAGCCCCGATCTGTAAACCCGAGTTATTTCACCCGGCGCTGAAGCGCGAGCGCAGCCGTGCCAGCACAGCGCAGCTCGCCTCTCCGGAGAAGTGCGAGCGATGCGACAGCTATAAATAAGCCGTCGAACGGCAACAAGGACAAACTATTTCAGAAACGCCGCTCAATCCGCTCCTGGCCGGGGCTTCGCTATTCAAGAAAGCCGGGACCCGCGGGCGCTGCCAGCGAAACCACGGCCGCGAAACTCCCCCGGTGCCGCTGGCAGCACATCCCAGCACCAAGACGTATGAAGCCATTAGGACCACGGCAGCACGTTTAAAAGCACGCTCAAAAATACACGAAAAATAATTAGGAACACCCCTCCCTCCCCCCTTGATTTTGCCCCAAATCGGCCCCGGCGGCAGTTTCCATCTGCCCGCATCGCTTCGGGAAGCGCGCCAGGCAGCGTATATAAATAGCCGTCCCACCGCGCGGGGACGGAGCCCAAACGCCGTGCCCTGCGCCCTGGCTGAGCGCCGCGGCCGCCCGGGCAAAACGCACCAAAAAAGGCAGCGCCGCGGGGGGCCACGGCCAAGTGCCACCCCCGGGGGGGACGCGGCTCTCCCCATCTCCTCCCGACGGCCGCGCGAGAGCCGTCCCGCCGGGCCCCGGCAAAGTGGAGGTGTGAAATAACGCTCGGAAGCGAGCGCGCCCTGGACCACGGAGTTAATTGGCTTGAGCAGGATAAACAGATCAAGGCCGATTAATTCAAGCAGGTGTCGCAGGGCTCTGGGAAGAGGCTAAAAGTCACCCCAGCACCATCCTCCCAACTCCTACAGTGGAGAATAAGTTTTGTTGCGTTTTTTTCTCCTCTGTCTGTATGGTAAAGGGTGGGTGCAGAATCTGGCCTTTCAGAGGACGCTGGGATGCCATTCCCAAGCAAAACCCAAAAGTGAGACCCCAGCTACTGAAGGGATGGGGAATAACCTCTAAGGATAACGCAGCCGGATCGCCTTAATAAGCATTTAGGGACGCTGAGGAGGAGGAAGAGGAGGAGGAGGAAGACAGCCGTATAACCAGCCAGAGGAAAACCAAAATTGACTGTGGGGGAATTAAGCCAAAGGGAGGAAATACAGCCTGGGGGCTTTACCCACCCACCCCCATCGCTGCGCGGGGAAAAGCGGCGCGTTCTGGTGTGAAATCCAGCAGATCCTTACGTAAAAGCAAAAAGCACATGCCACGAAATCCTCAGGAACTGTAGCAGCCTGGTGTATAGGAATGATTTATCGGCCCAGCGTTTGGCTGCGAGCCACGTATAACCCATAGCGGCTGCAGCAGGATTATCGAAGCAATCAGTCTCGCATCTAATTCACCAAGGAGAGGGGCATTAAAGGGAAAGAGGGCCGGGAAGCCCGGGCACCATCCCTCCCTCTCGCGCCGCGGCCACGTGGCTTGGTGGAAACGAATGGGGACAAAAGTGGTCCCTGCAAGGGCGAAGCCACCGACACAGCCCGCGTGGCCACCGAGCCACTGAGGTGACTGAGCTGGGTCCCCATGTGGTCCCCGCACCGACGGATGCCAGAGCACTCAGAAACCAACACCTCGCCCAGGCTGGAAGCAGAGGCAACACCTCCGGGGGTCATTTCTGTCGACATCGTGCCCCTAACCCTAACCCAAGCCGGCCAGGAGCCCCCCAGCGGCATGGGGACACGGCACAGCCACCCGCAGGTGGGGCTGGGTGCTGCCTGAGCCCTGGGGGCACCCACAGACCCTGAACCACCGGGGCGAGGGATGCTCTGAGCCCCTCGCAGCTCCATTTTCACCCTCGCAGTGGAGGCAAGCAATGGCCGCCACCTCCATCCATCCCGCTGGGGGGGGGGGGGGGGATCAGCTCACGCGCTGCCCCAAAAAATGACCCAAAAATTACTGATTTCAGCGCAGACCTAAACCAAGGCCGGTTTTCGCTGCAGAGCCTCCCCCCCGCACGTCCCCCCGGCTCCCACAGCTCTGAGGCTGGAAGTTGCCTGAGGCAGCTCCGGCCGGGCAGAGTCCGGCCGCCTTTTTGCTTTCCGCGGTCCCAGCGAGTGGTGGAAGCGCCGGTGCCAGGAGCAGTGTCATCGGCAGCTACGGGGCATGGAGCACTGCTTCCCTTCCTACGGGCGAGCTCAGACCTTGCCAGAAATCTATTAGTCACTGTAGTATACAAAGCCCATATGCATCCCCGCCTGACTTTTAATGGAAAAAATCTCTCAGCGGCTTCTTCAGAAGTCGGAGGACACCCAAAATAACGAGGTACTGGAAAGAGGCACCCAGCCCCCAGCCGAGGCCGGGTGTCCCCAGGCTTCTCATCGCCCCGGCCCGGCCCGGGATGGGACGAGCTGGGGAGGAAACCACCAAGGCTGGCCGGGAGCACCGTGGGGGCAGAAAACCCAGCGGCAGGTTCCAACTGGAAGAAAAGAGCATCTTTAACGAGTTTTTTTTTTTTAACAGCGATGATACCGCCTAACGTTGCTTCAATGGGACACGATGAGCATCCCAAAATGAGAGTGCAAGTGTCAGACCTGGCGTCAGGATGGGCTCAGAGCCCCTCGCCCTATGGCCCCGCACGCTGCCAACACCAATTAAAGACATTGGGGCCGAGCTGGACACAAAACCTCCCCCCAGAATTACGTCCCCGGCCTCGTAAAGGCCGCCTGCCCCTGGTCCATCCGATGCCAGCGCTCCCTGGAGCAGGCTCCGTCCTTCTGCCCCGACCCAAGCCCTGCGCCCACCCCAAGGGATCGTGATGGGGGGCCAGGAGGGGCTGGGACCCCCAGCCCTGGGGGGCGCGGAGCCGCAGGGCTCCCCTGGGGGTGGCAGCGCCCACGCTGCGAGCGGGACGGGAACTTGGTCCCAAAGGTGAAGCAAGCCTCGCCGCTCTCTGCATGAACCCTACAGGCTCAAGGGAAGCCCAGGGTAACGCCAAACGCCCCCGGACCCCCCCGCAGTGGCCTCCCCTCTGCCCCCAGCCTCCAACCCCAGCTCCGACACCACCCCCCCCCCCCCCCAGGATGCCGCCGGCTGCCACCGAGACCCCCGCACGCCCCGGGGCCCCGCAGCCCGGGATGGGGCAGTGCCAACATCGCTCCTACCCCCCACCCCCCCCAAAAAAAAAACAAAATAAATAATAATAATAAAATAAAATAAATAAAATAACGGCGGAGCCGCGCGCAGGCCGGATCTGCTACCGGGGCGTCCCCACCGGGCTCGGCTTTGTCTCGGCTTCAGCCGCAACCCCCCCGCCCCCGCCCCGCCCGCAGGCACCGACCTGACCGGGCCGTACCGAGCCGAGCCGGGCCGGGCCGGGCCGTACCGGGCCGGGCCGCGGGGAAGGGCGCGGCCCCCGGGGGCCGGAGCGGGGCCGCCCGGCGCCGCCTTTGCTTTCGGTTCCGTTCCGGCGGCGAGAGAAGGCGGGAGGGAGGCAGGGAGGCAGCCGGGCACGGAGGCTGGGATGGAGGCTGGAGGCTGGCGGGGAGGCGGGGGGGAGGCCCCGCTCCGCCCCGGGGAAGGGGAGGTTTCCCCCTCCCGCCCCCCCCCCCCTCGGGCAGCCGCAGCCTGCCCGCCCCCCACCGCCGGCAGCCGGGCCCTGGGGGCACGGAGGGGGGGGGATAGATATTTTTATTTTATTTTATATTTGGGGGGGGTCCCCAGCTCGGCCTCCCCTGTCCCCCATGTGGAGGTTGCAGGCGGGGCTCGGCCCGAGGGGCCCCAGCATCCCTCGGGGAGCCCGGGACACTTTTCACATTAATAAATACGGCTAGATTAATAATAATAATTATTATTATTATTATCCTCCTGCCTCACCTGGCAGGGCTCCAGCAGAGGCAGCTTTGGTCCCAAAGTTGCTTTCTCATCGCTACCAGCCCCACGGCTTAGGGGAGCGCTTCCTGGCACGGTACCTGTCCTCCTCGGAGGTTCTGTACTCTGATGAGGTTCAGCTTTTGTACGGCAGTGGGGGGAAAGGATTGAGCGGGAGAACAGACCAGCAGCCCTGTGCTCAGGGTTCACCCAGCACGCGTGTTTGCACTCACACCGGCGCAACCCCACCTGCCCGTGAAATCCCACGTGGCACCCGAATTGTTTTTTCCCCAAACAAGGATCTAAGTGCTTACAGTCAATGGCAACGCATCAGATACTGGGTTAGTTGCGGTCCTCGTTCATCCACAGATAAAACCGGCGCACGTAAGTTACAGCCAGCACCTAAGGAGGAACACACACGGTAAACGTAGTTCAGCTGAGCTAAGGCTCTTGTTTGCACGTTTTACTTTTCTGAGCCACTCTTTGCACAAGGACGCGCCTAACGCAACAGTGCCGGGACTTTGTACCATTAAACCCTTCCAACTGAACCCTGTTTTCCCCTTCTGCCAGCACCATCCATGTCCCCAGACTAACACAGCCTGTAGACAGGTTAAACACAAGGAAAGAGAAGCATTTTACATGAGACTCCCCATTCTGTACCACTTAAACTGAGCACAAAGAAGCCTCACCTACGTTTTTCACTAGTTTTGTACCCCAGTGTTCATAAAAACAGCACTGATTCTGAAAACGGCACTGAGATATTTCATCATGACAGCGGTGCTCCCCTCAGCACGTTTGTAACGCAGTCAAGAGTTTTTTCTTTCTTCCCCTCATTCAATTCTTAATTTCAAGTACAGAATAAAAGCAAAATGGGTGGAAACCCTTGCCTCCCCCTAAGTCACTGCAAACAAAATACAAGCATGTTCCATAGAAGACCATGATTTATTGGCAATTACTCTGAAACACAAATGACTGAATATAGTAAAAAGACATTTGTAAAAAAAAAAAAAAGAGGAAAACAAACAAATCTCATCTTCAAATGCGTCACTTGAACGCATTTATTAAGGGGACACCATGTGCAGGCAGTTCCTGGTGCAACTGACGGAACAACATGGCACATTTATTCCTTTCCTGGGTCTTGCCTAGGGTGTGGAACAGCCGGGCTTGGAAGTAGAGAACATCTCTGAGCTGCTCTTTGCAGTCCACTTTGGCAAAGTAAGTCTTAGCTTCATTTAGATTCAGAATAGCGGATTCCAAAGCTGTGAGAAACGGGGGACAGTCATACTTAAGAAAATAACACAACAACAACTCCAAGCGATGCAGCTCCATTCTAAGGAGCCCAATTATAAATTCCTCAGCTTTTCAAAACACTTTGTGTCTTAGCAACATGGTCCTTCAGCTAGTGTCTGTTATCCAACCTTTGCTGCAAAATACGGGTGTTGAAGCACGCAGATAAACCGCATAAACAACATGCCGTTATAAACACCCCATCTATTGAACAACTAATTCCAAATTAATTCTCCTATCTGATTAGCAGGTAATACACTCCGCTATATCGTTTAAACTTCATTAACGGTGATTGTGTAGCAGGACTCCAATATATGCCCTGGTTTGTACCTCTCAACTGAGCGCAGTTTCAGTGGGGAAGAGTTAACTCTTCACATTACCTTCAATCTTCTTTTGCTGAGTGTAGGAAGCTGCAGAAGCCACCTGACACTTGGCCACCAGGAACATGGCACAGCCTTTGTCCAGCACAGCTCCGTGGGCCAAGACAGGTTCTATGGCCATATGCAAAATATTCAGGGCTTGTTCAGGAATGCCAAGGATCAGCTGAAAGAGAAACTTTGCTTGTCTAATACTGGAATCTACTGGTGAGAGCATGACCTTCTGAGAAGACCAGAATAAGCCACAAAAGCCACAACTGTTTCCAACACAGCAATGCTACAGACAAGGATGTCATTTTCTTCCCCACAATCTACTTGAAAATCAAAACTTACTAGGAGACATGAACTACTATCTGGAATGATTAGGCATGGCTTCTCCACTCCAGTCAGTGCTGACAACCAGGTCCCTGCCAGCTCAGAATAAACAGTGTAACTGAACTCCAGTACCAGCATTATTTTTAATTCAGGCACATGCCAAACTGTGCTACTAGAAAGCTGAAAAAACAGCATAAAAATAACAACTGGAGAAATGAAGGCAGAGCCAATTTATGCTTGCCTGCTTAAGTATATACAACAGCTACCCATCTTACCGATGCACATGGAACCCAACTTTTATTAGCTTCCCCAGAAGATCTTTTCATTTAGAAAATACTTCATCAGAATCAATAATTTAATTCCGACAAGGTTATGGTCTTAAATCTCACAGGAGTAAAAACCGTACCCAGATCCCCAGCACAAATGTTGCCACACAGCCCTGTGAAAACACAAATCAAACCTACCTGGGAGAAAGCCAAGTTCAGCACAGTCTCAGAAGCCAAGTACTGCAGACTATATTCTCGAGAGAGGGCAAGAGCCTGCAGTAGGACAGGCAAGGCTATGGTGTGGCACGAAGACCTCCAGTAGAGCTCTGCTATTGACAGCAGTACACTAGTCAACGGAAAAGGAGAGAACTATAAACTGTTTTCTTTTGATGAAACACGGCCACTTGTTTCCCAATTACTCCATCCATTACAGTATTGATTTTATTATGAATTACATTACTGCACATACAATAAACTTAAATTGCACCCTTAAGAGGAAATCCCACCTCCTTAAAAGGATGAAATAACATTAACTACCCTGAAGGTTGGCACAAAGGCACAATTACATGCATGTTTCTTCTTCCTATTTATTTTGCAAGCATTTAATACCTTTTAGTTTACATATACACATATAAGGTGGTACTAGGTTTCAATACTGTGGTATTTTGAGGATTCCTCTATACCATGTTTAACAAACGAAATAATTATTTCACAATCACCAAATCATTTTAGGTAACCTGAGGACTGGTGAAGTCCGAACACTGACAAATTGAAGTGGCTGATTCTAATCACTGCAAAGTGGCTTTAATACTCTGAAAATGAAGCATTCTTACCTAATCACCATCTCAGTGTTCTTGATTTTCTGGCAGTGGATCAACAGTTTCTGCAAGAGTTTGTGCGCCTCTGACATTTGATTTTGGGCTTTCAGTACAATGGCTTTTCTACCGTGGTAGAAAGAAAACATCACTGATACACAAGTATTTTAGATACAAATCTGCTCTTCAGAGCACAGTAAAACAGGTCTTTATTTTGTGACTTCTGTTTCTCATGACAGCGGAACAGCACTCTGACAAAGCACGTTCGTGCTATGCACAGAGGCAGAGGGAAAACCAAGTAGCTCTGATTGCTGGACAACTCACAGCAGAAAGGATCAAACTCATGAAACAGCTTTAGATAGAAAACAGGGATTGCCAAAAACAAAGGCCAAAGAGGCAGCAGTGGTGGGAGGGCATGCAAACTGGAAAGCAGAAGTAATTATTTGTGGAAGAAAAACAGGTATGATGTAAGGTAGCTAAAATTGGCATAAGCTAACAAGGACAGGGAGCGAGAGGGAAAGAGTGAGAACAGGGAAGTAAAAAAACAAATACATAGCTGTAGGGGATGTGTAAAAACACCCCAGACCCATATACTGAGTGCTATATTTAAAGATCAGGGAAGTAACAGACAGTCCAGTTCCAGAAGGACAAGCATCAGGTCCCACAGCTTGAATAGCGATCTTCCGGCTTACTGGCACTGGCTATGTTTTTAGGTGTTTTGCCTCATTGCAAAACGACGAGAAATTGATTTCAACAGCAAACTGTCTTCATGCTCAGCAAATAACAAGTTTTAACCCTATTCTATTTCTAACGTTTCCATTCAGAAACAAGAACAAATTGAGGTGACAGAAAAAAAAAAAGTATCGTCCCATTTTGTGGATGTAGAAACTAGGACACAGATGAAGACATAACTCAAGCTCTTACTGTAGCAGAGTTGAGATTTGGCCTTAGGTCCCTTAGATCTATCTTCTTATAAAATTCTGCACAGTGCTTAGGTTTGACTACAGCTACCATGGCAGATTTTGAAGAAATATTTTGTGTTCTCAGGCCAGATCTACAGCTCTAAAACAACAAGAAATTCACCGGTGCTATTCCTGTTCTTAGAATGTCCAGAGAAACAACTAGAAATGATGATTACAGGATATACTGTAATGGAATAAGCGCTACAGATTAGACAACATGACCATAATTAACTCTGGAAAGGGAAGAACACAAACACACGTGATTGCCAGCAACCATTTTGCTACATTTTTCATTATCTTCATGGGATACACCTGCAAGCATATGCGGATTCACGATTTCTTACCTGTATACTCCTTCAATGCTACTAAGTGCTGTAATTCCTGCTACAAGAGAATCTGCTATATGGTATCTGCCATCATTCATGGCTCTTTCAAACTGTATTTTTTGATCAAACAGCATCCAAAGCTAAACAAAGAACATCCAGGAACATGTTTTAGAAGTTGCACCTGCTCACTGTCTAACCCCAAGTTAGAACTTAATTTTTATTTCCCCCGTGGATATTTATGTCTAGACACAGCTGACTATCCAATTACAGTATTTTCTAAATTACAGTCCTCAACAGAAATGCTTAGGTCTGGAGTAATGTTTCAATGCCACGGCTCACCTATTTGACTGTACTTTAAGTAAAAGAGCTTTAAAATCATTACTAGTGCTTTAAAACAGTAGACTTGTTCTGTAACAGAAAGAGAAGGACCAAACTAAATTTAATAGAATCTTAAATGCTTTAAAGTAAATAGTCCCTCTTGGACTGATACGCTAACGTGTTTCCCAGTGTTGCACAAAACCAGCCTCTTCTCTCAGTTATTTCTGGAGTGTAATATATCAAAATAATTACCACTAATTAAACAGAACTTTGAAGCTCCAAATCGACGTATACCATTTAATTCCTGTGTGTGCTCATGAAGTAGACGCATATTCCTCTGTCACCTACAGTTCTATTTAATCAGCCTTTTCTTAGGAGGCAATTAAAACAAAGGCATTTTCTTCACGCTTTTGCAGAAGAGTTTATGCCACATGGCTTCAGAGCGGGTCATGAGCCAAATGAAATCAGCAAACGTGTAACCCAAAGCATATGAATTCAGATCCTATTGTGTAACAGTTATGCAAGTTACAGGCTAAATTCTACCTGTGCATGCTGGCTATTGGGAGGGAATCTCTCCTTTAGATGTTTCAGTATTTCAGAAGCAGCTGCAAAGTATCCCTGTAACACAAAAACAGCACTCTGATAAACACAGACCAGGGCAAGCACCACTCCCCTTGATTTCCACCCAACCTTCATGGCAAGAACTCGCCAGGTAAAAGCCCTTTATTTTCTTTGTTCTTAATACAGACATTAAAGGCAGAAGAAAACATGATTCAAGTCTCGCACTCTCTGTCAACACCACCCACACATCCTCTCAACCAAGTGACTTTTTGTGCGACTAGCCATAAAACTCACCTGCTCTGCATGCAGCTCAGCCAGGTGACACAACACTACAGCAAAGGACTCCGTGTTATTCTGCTGAACGCCCACATTCACAGCCTCCAGACTGTTCATGCTCAGCAATGTTTGGGCTTGTTGAAGTGCCATGGTGCTTGAGCAAGAGAAACATCTTTTAGCTTTCAAGCAACAACCAACCACCATTTTTTTAATCTATGGTCTTGTTACGACTGTGGCCTACAGACTGATTTTTGGGGTAAGCCAGCGGCCTGGGGGAAAATGAAAACTTGTAAAACAACTGCTACCCAGGAACTCTAGACTACACAAGCACATTCAACGCTACATACCAAAAGCTGCACATGGTCCAAGCACAGTGATGCTGAAAATGGGGACACGGGAATGACTTATGCACTATTTGCCACTACTAAATGGAAACTCAATCTCTTCTCCAGTACGATTTTTGAATGAACACAAGAAAATGGAAATAATGGAACCCAGCCTATACCAAATCATGATCTGATTACTTTATTTTAGTGCACAGGAGAGACACAGTCACTTGTTACATCTAAATAAATAACTCAAAATGCATTATGTGCTACCCAGTACAGTGAGCTCGCCCAAGAGTTGAAAAGAAATGAAATACCTGCGGCCATATAATCTCCAAATGGCAGTCTTCTGTGCTATACTAATATCAATAAGCTCTGACAAGCTGTGTTTCCAGTGCAACAGATCAGAATCTTTTAAGGCATCCATTAGTTTGTTGGCAGCCTTTCCTGCAAAAGCTCTTTGCTGAACCAAGGACTGTATTCCCAGGGAAGCAAGGTACTGGGAAGAGGGGGAAAAAAAAAACATAAAACAAAGTCATTGAAAGATGATAGATGATAGCTACGCACTACACCTGTGAACTATACCAGAGCAAGAGTTATAAATTAAGAAAAAAATCCCAAAGAAAAAGATGTGATGTTATTCAGCACAGACAAAGGAACACTGCTCCAGGCATTTCTTTAAATACACACTTACACACACCCACACATACATGAATGCCAGTTTGACAGATGTGAAAGGTAATTTCCACTCCCCCACACAGGAGTTTTAAAGAGGATGACTGGACTTGTACCTGGATTTCTCCAATGATGAAACAGCTGTGAAAACAGAGAGCCTTTCCTCCCCTTCCCTACCAAGTGGCCATGTCTGCTTTCATCTCCCAACATCAGCAGTTTAGCTCCTTTTAGAACAATTCAAAAAGGTTGCAGATCTTGGGGAAAACAGCAATTGATACAGGGCACAAAACCATCTAAGGGGAGAGCTGCCATACAAGATTTCACAGCTGGGACACAGCCATACAAGTAAATGCGTTCAAAGCCCTGTCAGAGGCATCAGCACTGAGTTTCAGGGAAGGCTGAGGCATAAGAACCTCCCCTGAGTGCCAGCAGATTGCATTATGGGCCTAAGACCTAAATGATGCATAGGGCCAGGCTAGTGGCCACAGAGTTCTCCTGCCTGAAAAACAAACAAGGTGGAAGGAAAAACAGTGTGCCTTGCGATCATGCACTCACAATAAAGCAACTCAATTCTGTTTGTTAATATGAAGAGTCAAAATAATAGAAACAGCTAGATTTTGGAGTATAAAATAGGTTGGTTTCAATTCAATTACGCATTTTGTAATAATAATTTTGACCACCCCAAAAACCAACAAACAAACAAGAAAACCTACCATGCATACACCCCTTCACTCCCATATGTATGTCTTAGAATACAGTTAAGGGTAAATGAAACAGACTTACGGGCAAACCAAAGTGTAAAGATTTGTTTACTGAGTGCTCCAGCAGAACACAGCTATCAAATATCTTCTGCTCCAAGATGTATAACCAGCTCTAGTAAGGGAAAAAGTTAAAGTCATTGCAAATAGCTGATGGCTACAGCATTTTTCATTTTACATTTGCATGCACAAAAACTCTGGAAACACCAAAATATGTCCAAAGTCCAACCTGGCTGGGGCACGGGCCTGACAATACTGGAGTCAATACTGGAGTTTCAGAGTAATGCACAGAAACCCCGTTATACATTTAATTGTGGAAAGCAGCACCTCCAGAGTTTGGTAACACAGATGCCTTCTCATTACAGCACTAATGTTCACGACAGAAAAAAATAGAAAACTAAGTCTTCCCTTCCTCCTTTTTGTTTGCTGAAAAGAAGGGTAATTCTGTGAAAATACAGAAGACAGTAAGAAGAAAGTTTATGAAATATTTCAGCTCTTTAAAACGTAAGACTAAACTTTGAGCTTAGTGCTGAGTAACTCTGGCATCACAACTCCTGTTTAAGAAAGTAAACCTGAGTCACAACAAAACTGTCCCGTGATCTCCCTACTCTCCAGCTGCTCCTGGTGACCCATCTGCTAAAAACAACATCACTCCACTGCGGGACAGCCACCTTCAAATTACTGATCCGCTTGACGAGATGTTAACGTACGAGTAGTTCTGCAACAGTTCAAAGGCTGAGGTAACACAGACAAAGGTGACTTAACCTCTGTTTCAACATGGCTATCTTACCAGGCAGTGCTGCAAGCAAACATGATCGTTAGACTCCTGGGCAATTCGGATGGCTTCCTGAAGCGCAAGTTCAGCTTGTTGACTATCAGCAAACAAAAGAGAACATATTAGTATCACCGCCGTGCTTAAAATACAGCATTACAACACCACAGAGGAACACTGATCTAAATTATGCATATCGCACTCAGAAGAAAACTGATTTAAAAGACTGAATGGCAAAGCCAGCATGTCCAGCAACATATTCTAGACCCAAGGCTAATGAGCAAGATGGCATCTGCAAGCCACTACGAAAATGCAACTGTAACCCCTAAGCAGGCTTTCAAATCTGTGTATGTGCCAAAGTGCCAAATTAGTGTTTGAACAGGGGCAACGTTAAGTTTCTGCCTATATAGAAAGAGTTGTCATTACTTTTTCTTATCTCCTTCCCATCTCCAGTCCTTTTACAGGATTCATCCAGGCAGCAGTCAATAAATGCAAACTGTATATGGAGATAGGTGAGCCAGCTTTATCAATAAAATAACACCCATCGCTACGGCTTTTTCAAAATATGCATCTCCTAGATGGCTTTTTCTTTAGTTATTCTTCTTCCAGATGATCAGCTCTATACTGATTTGAATATAACAGAAGAACAACTGTACTTTCTTGAGAATATAGTTGGAAATAAGCACTTATGTCCACTGACCTTTCTGAGGTCATGGAAATGTAGCAATGGAGAACTTAAACCCCTAGGAAATGGTCACAACCGGACGCAGACAAATGTCAACTCTTACCATGCTGTAAATGGCCCGGTTATTATGGAAACCAAATAAATGTCAAAATAACAACAAACCAAAACAAATCAGGATTACAAGAAAATTCCAACCCAACTATAGCTGCTATCAAATTAGAGAAGAGCCTTGTTCTCTCAAACAGATTTTCATAATGAACAGGTCTATCCGTCAGTCCTTATGGGATCCAGTAAGATGAATTTCAGGTGTGCAGTACAACCTCTTGACTTACTAATGGCCAAACCGGCAGTGCAGCGCAGCTAGATTCAGAGCGGCGTATCTCAGACTCCGACCGTAACCTTCATCCCCGTTGCTTTTGCTTTCTGCTCCAGTGAGAATTAAACGGTCGAAATAATGAAGGAGGCTGTGCGTTGAACTGAAGACATCTTGCACTCTAAGACTGTTTAAGTAGCTTAAATAATGCTAGAAAATGAAACAAAATCAGTTTTAACTATACGGAACTATTAAAGTTTTGGTTTATACTTACTACGTGTCTTCTTACTGCCCAACAAGTGCAACCATGAAGTGATATATAAGAAGAAAGGGACCTGCTCAGGAATAAGTTCTCTAGGAACAAGGCAAATGCTTGCAGTGCAGGTCTGGAACCAACTCTCAACACGAGCTGTCTGTTGCTTTTACTGTAAATTGCTACTAAGCGCTAGAAATAAAGTGAACATCAACAATCAAAATCAGCAGGTATTTCACCCAACGCTAATTTTTAATCTATGCGAGTATGAAGCCTGACATTTTTGAGGAAAAAGTTTTAGATTTAGTTCAAAAAGAATGCACTGACACAGACCCACCAAAATTAAGAGGATTATTTCTATGCATAAAGCCAGACGTGTTGTTAAGTACTTAGCTTAATTGAGGTTCGGTACCTTCACGAGTTTCAGTCTGAATTACTAAACATTTACATGGAACTTGCTCACATTTTCATCATCTGCTTATGTTTCAATACAGAATAAAATACTCCCAAATAATCCCATCCTAGAGATACGAAGAAATCCCTTTAAAACCATTTTGGATGAAGAAAAAGACACTTACTGCTTCAGCAAAGTCTGGATTAAATTTTAACAAGTTGTTCAATTCCTTTTGTAAAGATGCTGGAGTAAGAGCCTTTGTTTCATCGTTCTTTAGTAAAGAAGCCTGGAAAAAAATGAAACCACTGCTAAGTAACTCAAACTGGAGCATTAGGAATGTATTTTGATACATGATTGTCATTTTCTCTGTCATCTCTAGAGAGAGCGTTAAAGAAGATTTCAGAACAGCTCTATTATGACACTGAAACATCCATGGCAGTTTTATTCTATCCTATATTACAGCATTCACTTTCCAGAGATCAGAGAGACTGAGTAAAATAAAAGCATATTCAAAAGACTGTTCAAAGGTACTTAAAGAATTTTAAGTTTCCTTTTTAAGAACTAGTACAGCAGATTGCTCACTGGAATTACATGCTTCTTTCACCAACACAAAACAATCAGGAAACTAAACTAAGCAAAAGCGAATCCGTATTTTCCTTTAGGAAGTAGATCAATTAATAAGAAAAATTAACCACCTAATTACAGGAATAAGCATTACTGAATAATGATGTGTGTAAGGCAGCTAGAGTGCCAGCAACTGGAGCTGGACTGCAGGGCTCTGCGTGCCTGTGGCGCCAGCCGTGGGTCAGCTGAGAGATGCATTTGTATGTGCGCGTCTCCTGGCAGAGCTAGACACGAGGCAATCCAGGTGCCAGGTACTCGATAAACTGAGTGTCGAAGCTCGGCTACCGGTAGAATTGAGAGAGCAAGGGTGTAAGCGTGCACACATTTCCCCTAACGGACCTTCACCCTGAGCAGCGAGAGGGAACCGGGATAGCAGCTAACGTTCAGCCTCACCACTGGTTGCACCTTGCTGCAGTCAGGCTGCCGGATTCAACAACCCTTAAATGTAAAGATCCTAATGGGACTGAGAAGTCACTTTGAACTTTTAAAATGCGTATGAAACATTACATATTACTTTATTTTATAAGCAAACTATTATAAGCACGCAGCGCATTTACTAACAATTGTGCCCATGTGTATTTCTGCTCCTTTTTGTGTTTACCAGCTGAAATAATCAACAAAATTGCACATTTAGCAGGCAGCACATTTGAAGCAAGCAGTCAGAACAGAAGTGACCTTCTCAGAGTAAAATATCATCACATGGTGTACATGCTTAGATAAAACAATTCTAACCCCAAGTGCTCATACTGAGCAACTACATGTGAGATAATTAACAAACCTTTAAGAGATATAAAAAAATATCATTTTGACACTGTGGATAAAACTGAAGGTGAAGATCACCTTACAGGTCATTTACTCAACTTCGTTCAGAACTAACATACCTGCTGAGAAAGAAAATACTCGGCTTGTTTCTGGGAAAGAGGCCCACTGCAAGATATCTCTTCTTCCCTGCTAAAAAGCACTCTGGTTAGAAACACGGGCAATGAAGTAGAATACGAGAAAATACATTTTAATCAGACAACCCATACTTTCGCTTTATGAATTTTTATGAGATAGTAGAGCTCAACAGCATAAAAGGAAAATAAAAGGAGAAAAATTAGCACAAAATAAAATCCACCACATTAAAGTCAGCAACCCAAATGATTTTACACTGTTTAGTTGTAATCTTCAGCCTGCACAGACCGTGGTCAGTATGAAAGTTACCCCAAATACACATGGATTTAAAAAAAAAAAAAACAAATAACAACAGCAGATACAAGATTTGTGGTGATATACTCAAGTGTCTAGCTCCCTTTTTTTTTTTTCCTTTTTTTTTTTTTTTCTCTGAAGATATTCAAGAAGAAATGAACTGGCACTTTCACCGCATACATCACTCCAGAAAACAGCTGCTCTGCAAAGCAGCCCAAAGTTCATTCCATGGCAAGACAACAGCTACAGCATAAAGCAAGACCCCAAAATTGTTAACTGACTCAAGCTACAGCAGAGCGTGCCCAAGCATGAGCTTACATGAAGACAATTTTTAAAGTACATTTTAAGTAAATGGATACACAAAATACTTTGAGGATTATTCTTACAGCGTAACATTTTAGCGAGTGAAATGCCTCCCATACACCTCTGATGTAAATAAATTCATTTGGAGAAGGGCGAAAAGAGAAACAAAAAATATTAAGCTTAACTTTAACTCAAAGAGGAATCTTTCCTTGCTGGAAGCAGCAGTGCTCTTTCCAACAGCTTTAGCACATCACAGCCTAGCGTAACCAGAGAAGAATCATTCAGCAGTGGGCTGTACAGAAGGAAACTGGGCAGCATCTGGCCTTTAGGTTGCAATTCCCTGCGTGAGCGTGAGAATGGGGCACCGCCATCTTCTGAGACCGAGCACAACCGCTGCCATTTACAAATGATACCACAGGGTGGCACCACGGAAACGGGGAGGCCACCCAACTCGGCCAGAGTGCACCAGGCTCCAGGGGAAAAAAAAAAAAAAACAAACAAAAACACACAGCTAGATACAAACTCTTCACACGCCTTAAACGTCATCAGTAATATAAAGACAGAACTTTCTGAATCCAAAGGTGACAGAACTTCCCCTTTCTTCCCCTGCCCCACCAGCAAAACGGTGTTTTAACATTTCAGTGGTATCTGCGTAGAAAACACTAAGCAGCTGCTACAGGAAAGAAACCGAAATCGGTGCGTATTGCTGAACTACAAGAAGCGTTCGAAGCTGAGTAACTGCAAACCAGCAAGATCAGCGCAAGCTCTGCGATCTGTACACAGAGCTAAAACAAAAAATCAACAAGATCACATTACTGTGAAAGTCACTTCTTTGCAAAATACCGTTCATAAATTTTTAAGGCAGTATGCTTAAGTTTTGGCCTTGACCTAAAATTTCTGCTAACTATATGCATTAGACAACTCTGACATGAGGCAAATCGGTGACATCCTGCTCTAAGTTGGATGTGGGCTAACATAAATTTAGAGTATACATCTCAATACTCCAGCTGAAGTTCTGATAGCTTCTCTATTTGCATTGAAATTAAATTATCCCAGATTGTAACACGGCATTTGTGATAGGACAGGCACAGGTGAGCGTCCATGGACTTTGAGAAGTTTAACAGGAGTAGAAGCTTGAGCTGGACAAAGCCTCAGTTTACTTTGATGTGTACAGAAGCAATCTAAAATGCAACTAATTTGCTGACAGAAGTGGGAAAGACTTTAATATTAATGTATCACCTTAGAGGTACATCAAGTTCTTCTTTCTCCATTTTCCCCTCCAGTTCTTCTGTATTCGTCAGCTCCATATCATTCTCATCAGTTCCACTTTTTTTCTCATCATTTTGAAAATACTGCTGAAGCGCGGTGTAAAGTTTATAGACCTGACTAAAAGAAAGCTTATTGTATGCCAAGATCATATGGCGCAGAAACAGACCTGCAAAGGAAAACATCTGTGTTATGACACCTTTATGTAAGGTTCCCGATTCAGAGGAGACTACAAATCATTATAATAACCAGAAGCTTAAATTGCACTATTTAATTTAGCGTGTCTCATCTCAGCCTACCAATTGATAAAATTCAGGTCTGCTCAGTATAAATCTCTAATTAATTCAGTGGCAAAACTCACAGATTATCTGATCACAGAACAATTAGCAGCAGCAGGAACTGCACACTGGGGAAAATTATTGGTTACAAAGTTGTATCTTGACTGAATTCCGTCAATAACAGGTGTCAGATCAACTACAGCTTACAGACAATAGCTAGTTACCTACTACACTTGTTTTATGAACTTCTGGCTCTGTCCCAGAAAATGAATCTGAAAGGTCATCAAAAAATTGTTCCATATCTTTCAGTTCTCCTTCTGCCATAAGTTTCAACCTAATCAGGGAAAAAAAATAATACATTTTTAGGATTTAAATATGATACATCAAATAATATTCCTCCATTTCAGGGATAGATGAGTAAACGCTGACAGATCCAAGAGGCAGCTAGTTCATTATGTCCAGAAGGTTTTTACATAAATTAATAAAATCAAAACGTGAAATATTAATAAGAATCTAAATAATAATCAAGATATTTTCTTTTTAAGCTGCTATTGTATTAAAGAGAACAAACAGAAGGGATTGTTATTCTAACAAAATACTTAGGAATCAAAAAAATACTGATTTTAAAGCTGTCATTTTCTGAATTAGCTAATGTTGAAAAAAGTGTTCTGTTATCGCAGAGACTTTATTACACTAGATTTCTTCAATGTTTGATTTGTGTGCATTTCGGAACTTGTTTATGACAACTAGAAAAGCTGCGGAAGCACATCTTCACTCTGGACATACTGCCGTTTCAACTGGACGTATAAACACAGGCAGAGAGGTTATCACCAGATAGCGGGGCAGATGTGAGAGTTCAGGAATGGCTCGGCTGCGGCACCGCTTAGCACCCGCCCTGGACAGCTCCCCACCTGCCAGGGCCCAGTGCCCACCTGATGTGCACAGAGCTGGCCAGGTGCGGGCACGACTCCTCGATGGCCTTGCGCAGTCGCGACAGTGGCATGTCGGGACCCTGGGGAGGAGACCAACATTGAATCGTAGAATCATTAATGTTGGAAACAGCCTTCAGGATCATCTGGTCCAACCATCACCCTACCACCAATGTCACCCACTGAGCCATGTCCCTAAGCACCACGTCCAACCTTTCCTTGAACACCCCCAGGGACAGTGACACCGCCACCTCCCTGGGCAACCCATCCCAATGCCTGACTGCTCTTTCTGAGAAGAAATGTCTCCTCATTTCCAACCCGAACCTCCCCTGGAACAACTTGAGGCCATCCCCTCTAGTCCTATCACTAGTTACCTGCGACAAGTGACCAACCCCCAGCTCCCCATGCTTTCCTTTCAGGTAGTTCCAGAGAGCAATAAGGTCTCCCCTGCGCCTCCTCTCTCCAGACCAAACACCCCCAGTTCCCCCAGCCACTCCTCACAGGACTTGTGTCCCAGGCCCTTCACCAGCTTCGCAGCCCTTCTGTGGACACGCTCCAGGGCCTCGATGTCCTTCTGGTGGTGAGGGGCCCAAAACTGAACAGGCCACGATGCCAGGGGCCGCTGAGGGCCCCCTTTCCCTTCCCTTTCCCTTCCCTTTCCCTTCTTTTTCCCTTTCCTTTCCCTTCTTTCCCCTTCCCCTCCCGCCTGGCCCGGCCCCGACCTGCAGCAGGGGCAGCAGCAGCCGGTTGAGCCGCCGCCTCTCCAGCAGGCCGAGCTGCGAGCCGGCGCGGCCCAGCTCGCTGAGGAGCACGAGCAGCGCCATCTTGTAAGGGGTGACCCAGTCCTTGATGCCGAAGACGTTGGCGTGCACCACGCCGTTCGTCATCATCGGGTTGAAGTAGAGGCTCTCGTGCACGCTCGCCATGGCGGCTCCCGGCCGCCATCACCCGCAGCCCCGTCGCCGAGGCAACCGCCCGCGCCCGCCCAGCCAATCGCCGCCGCTGCCGCCGTCACGTGGGAGGGGCCGCGGCCAATCGGGAGCGGGAGCTGTGCACCGCTACCAAGGGGCCGGCCGGGGGATGGGGCCGCGGGGAGACGTTCCGGGGGGGGGGAGTCGCTTTTCGGTCCCTCACTATAGTGTCGTGCTTCCAATAAAACAGCCGGTTATTAAAACAGCTCCGTTTCTTGTGAGAGAACCCAAAACCGCTGTTATTATACATCTGCTTGTCCCTAGGGATCTCATTTGACTTGCTCCTGATTCACGCCTGCAGGTGGTGAGAGGAGGAGGAGGCAAATCAAGCCGGGAGTAATTTCCTAGGATTTATTTCCATGTAAAAAACTTGATGTGGTGGTTAGTTGCTGCTGGCATAATCCTAGATCTCAAGGAACTAATACTCATTAGTTATAATATCTGAATATAAAGAGCATCTGTTATAATATCTGAATATAAAGAGCAGGAAGTAGCGACAGCTGTTAGGTTATACAAGTTAATTTACTGGTATTTCCTGAAAACAAAGCATGACAGCTTGGGCGGAAACACTGAAATAGCAAAGTGGCCTGCCAGAGAGCGGTGGGAGAAGAGAGACCCAACACTGCGGTCAGCGTTTGCAGAAGTCGGTGTAAAAAGGAAGTGACATGCCTCTGGCCCAAATCCTGACGTTTCTGTGTGACTCTCCAAAGTCAACATGCAAATGACACTGATAATCCTTCAGCGTGTTGTACAGTATATTGTATAAAGTGTAGAATATGCTTTTAAAGTATATTTAAATGAACTCACAATACCCTATAACCAGCTCTCTAAATAGGCAGCAAGAGATTATTTTGGTCGTATTAAGTTAAAGATTAAGTTACACAATTGAAAAAGCCATCCTTTATCACACCAGAACAAGGCTCAAGCCCCTGCGTAATGTACCCGAGTTTATGAAGCATGAAATAGCTGGCACATGGATTTGGGAACTGTTGCATTTTAGTGCAGCACTAAATCTGCTGAACCAAGTCTCAGTAATCTGAAAACCTTCTCAAAAGGTAATCTTGAAGTATTGTGTCTCTGATATAAAAAGTGACTACTATAATGACTATTGCTACTATACATGGTAACCAGTCTGAAATTCCAATATAAACTCCAGAGATTAACTTTTATTTTAACTTTTATGTAAAATGTTGCAAATTGTTACATTAAAAACAAATGAAGATTTCTATTAAGAATCACTTCTCTACCTCACTCTCTTGTGATGTGTAAAACCTTGGGGGATTACAGAGCTGCAGCGAGTCATCATTACTTGTTCTTTCATGACAGAAGTAAATGGGACATCTAGCATTAATAGATTTAAATCTTTTAATGCTTCTTTGGCACAATCCAGAAGGCTCAGCGAGGGCAAGATTCTTATTAATAGAACCTCTACAAATGCCACTCGTCAGCCACACAGTAGCAGCTGGGGTTCTGTCCTTAAACTGTTTTTTAGCAGTCAAATTCCCTGCTTAAAAACAATTTATGTGGTTACAATTTAGACACAATAAACTGATCTCAAATAACATGTTACAAATATGATTCATCAAGATCTGCCCAAGTTAGGGCGGGAGTGGCAACTGCAGCTGTCAGCACAGTCACCATATCTCAGCCCAGTCAGGCCCACGTTGCTCCCTAAAACATCTGTGCTGGGGAGGATTTCTTGTCACAAGTCCTTACCAGAGCTAAAAGAGAAACTCTAGGTTTTGCTCAGTTTTTCTCATCTGTGGGACAGAGCTGTTATGCCGCTTACAGCAACTGCATGAGGAGCTCTCATGTATTAGTGTGAGATCATAAACAAAATATCTGGGTAAACTTTGGTACTGCAGGGATGACTCTCTGAATCAACCAAGTTTAAGTGACGTAAAAGTTTATAAAAAACAAACTGTAGTGACATGTCCTAAAGCAATCTTTTTCACAAGAAACGTGGGATATGTGCCACTGCTTGTTCTACCACTGTTTGACAGTAGAAAGGAGAGATTTTCTACTCTCTTCTGAAAAGCTTTGACTAAAATTGCAGGCTATTGTTGGGAAAAAAGATTAATACCATATTTTTTATTAAAACGTGTAAAGTTCATAGTTTATCAAAAGCTTCTTGAGGATCATGAACGTTTCTAAGAAGAGACAACGTGAGTTTGAACGAAAGCATGGTAACAGAGCAAATCCAGAAGCTGGCTCCACTCTTGTTGCTGGAGCTGCCAAGCCTGTGACATTCTGGTGGCAGTAACATACATTTTTTGGACTCAGTTCTTCTATGAGCCCCACTCCAAAAATAGATCCAGCCTGCACAAATTATTAGAGACTCTACGCAACCTTTTGTATGAGTAAATTGCGTTTGTGGTCAAAATCTATTTTCAGCCACTTTTGTCCATCCCTCCTTTTGGCAGCAGCCTCTTTTGTTCTTGGCTCTGTGTTCTTATGTAAAGCTTGCCTCAAGGCTTTTTTTTTTTTTTTAATGAAATCTTTTTGGTTACAAGCTTTTGGCTGTTATATACCGTGTTAGTTATTTTTATTTTTTGATACACCCCACTCATGGCATAGAGAAAGCAAGAAGCGTTTGGAAGCCGGTCGAAAGTGGGATTTTTAAATAAGGAAATTCCTCAGTTCTCAAAGACTGTGGCAGGGGCGAAAAGCCAGCCTGCTCCTTCGCTTCCATGACCATTAAAAGGGCGACCCCAAGCCGTGAGGCAGCGACCTTCGGTCAACCGCCACCTCACAATCCCGTCACCTCACGGCCCCGCCGCGCCCGCCCTTTGCCCCTCTGAGGGGCGGCCCCGTTCCCGCCCAATCTCCGCCCCCGCCCAGCAGGCCGCGCTTCCTCTCCTCCGATTGGCTCCTCCCGCTAGCTGTCAGGGGAAGGACGGCCAATGGCGTGCGGCGCGGCGGGAAGGCCCGCCCTCCGTGAGGCGGCCCGCTGGAGAGCGGCGCAGGGCCGGGGGCGGCGCCCGGCTGAGGCGGCGGTGGCGGCGAGGGGCGGCCATGAAGGTGACGGCGGCGCCTCCGGCCGGGGCGCGGCTCTGCCCGCGCTGGGGGGACGGAGGGAGGGAGGAAGGGGGCGAATTGGTGTTTGCTGGGGCCGGGATCGGGACCCTGGTGGGCCGGGCGGCGTGAGGGGAGCGGGGAGGCGCTACCCGGCTCGCCCTCAGGGCTCCTGGGGGGATACTGAGGGGATCCGGGCCGGGCCCCGCCTCACTGAGGGACCTCCGCTGGCTCAGCGACTCGGAGAGGGCCTGGGGATGCTGCCTGAGACCGAGCCCAGGCTCCACAGGGCGGCCGGCGGGGCTGTGAGGGGCCTGGAGGAGGCTGACGGGGTGACAGGGGGTGTCGGGGTGACAGGGGGTAACGAGGTGTCGGGGGCTCCCCACAGCCACCTCCTCGCAGCCGAGGCTGCCGTCGTGGTGCCTTTAGGCCAGGGCTGTGGGGTGCCTCACAGGGCTCCCTGCTCAGTGGGTTTTGAGGGGAGCCTGATAAAGCTTGGCCTGGTCTCGGGTGTTAGACCTAAGAGCTGCATGGATTTGTATCCAGTACTTTGAATTTAATGAATTTTCAGCTTCAACAGAAACCCTTCCTGCCCCGCTGTGCTTGGCGTGCTGGCGCTGACACCGCCTGATACCATGTCCTGCTGGCACAGATGTGTGAGGAGCGGGCGGGCAGCCTCCCAGCTCCTTGGTGGATGGCAGTGCCTGTCAGGTTACTAAAGGCACTTAAAGTAAAAAAAAAAAAAATAGACCAGAGGAGTTCAAACACATTTTTTTAACCCATATAGGATGCACGTATGGTATGGAGAGAGAAGATAACTGATGGCAGTGTGAGAAGAGGATAAGGAAGTGGTGGCTGGTGTAGTTGCAAAGGCTTTTGCTGCAGAAATTGGCTAGGTTTTAATTAGTTCTCAAGGGAGGGAGTTTTTTGTTTTAGCGTGTCTCATTTGTGTCTTGTATCGGTGCTTTTCGGCATGCTCTCATTTCTTTTACAGAGTATTATGAAGAGTCTAGACTCTGTAATTGAATTATTGCTTAATGGCACTAGTGTGTAGAAAGAATCCACAGCTGACTTAGGTTAAGGAGAAAATTAATGATGCCGTGTTGCCTCACCTTTCAGCTGCATGAGCACACACTTAAAGAAAATGTAATGAGATTTTTCCATTTGATACTTATACAGTCTTCATGCGTCAGAAGTGGCTAACTAACTTCCTAAATAGGTATTTATTTAGTGTTGATGGTGATGTCTGATCAGTTGTTAGAAGCTCCTGAATAAAGTTGAAGAAGCAAGTGTGTTACCGCCTCATTGTGTGTTCTGCTGCCAGGGCCCTCTGAAGAGGCGGTAGTCCTGTAAGGGAGCAAGTTGAATTCTGACAGACACTTCTGGGTCACTGGTTTTTATCTTTGTGCTTATTTGCCTGTAGCTATTTATAATATATTTTTTTAAACTATAAAGCTAACTCATCAGTTTTTAAGAATATATGAAGAATTAGTCATGTTTCTGTAACTGACAACTTTCCTTTGAGGTGAGGAAAAACACTTTTCAAAAGACCAGCTTTTAGTCAGAGAGAGCTCCAAGTTTTAAGTCCCTAGTTTTAAGAATGCAGTTCTGAAGAGTTAGTTAACTCTCGCCTAATAAGCTGGGATAATGATGCATGATTTGTTTTGTATAGAAGTGCATATCGACCTTTCCATTCTTTGTCATTGAGAAGTAGAAGGCAAGTCTTAGCCTGATTGCTTAATGATTATCACGAAGGTCTGAGCGCACGTCAGATGGGGTGAACTCTGCGCGCCGCGTGCTGCCGATACCTGCGTCTGGCTCGGGGTCAGGGGCCGTGGGAGTTCACCCTCCTTGAGCTCCGCTCACAGCCGGCTTAGGAAGATTGTTTCCTGGTTGGGAGGGGTTTTTGTCACACCCAGGGTGGCCTTTGCTCTCGAAATACCTGTAACCTTGGACCGGTGAATCCAATCCGTTGCGTCTGCATTTGATGTTATTGCTGCTCACAGTGTTACGTGTTGTACAGCCTAGAAGCGAAATGATCGACCACGTGGGGTGTTCTGCTCGTATTGCAGCGCTTGTAATGTCAGCTTACAGAAGTAAAAGCGAAGCATGTGGTTTGTGTATGTTGGAGAGATGCTTTTGATGTTCCATACGTAAGGCAGTTACGCGACGGTGGTGTAGTACAACTTGTTTAGTCCTAGGGCCTTGTTTCTCGTAGTTTCCCACTAAACCAGAGTGAGGACTCCTTTCTTACCTTTAATGCTTAGTCGTCTGGAGAAAGGCGTCCTGGTGTATCGCCAGTTGTTGCGTTAACTTCCCACAAATGTAACGGGACTGTGTTCAGCCAGGGGAACGAAGCACTTGAGTGTCGAAATCAGTGTAGTTACTACAGGAACTAGAGCACTGCCATTACTGAGCTGACGTGCACGTTCTGGTTGGTTTAGCTTTTTCAGCAAGAACTACAAAGCTCAAAACCACTAACTTTGTCTTTATGCTTGGGGAAGGAGGAGAAGGGAGTTGCTGTCCTGGAATAAAAACCAGAACAGCTTTTACCAGAATAGTTGAAAATTACATTTGGAAAGTTGTACCACTCAGCTTCCTTCCAAAAAGAGCCCAACGCGCTTCTGTTTGCTTGTTGTTGTTGCTGAGGGGGTTTCAGTGAGCCACGCGACGGTAATTAAATGTGTGACCTGAGCAACATGGGTTCCAAATTCTGACTTAAAGCAGAATGAGCACTTTGGTAGAGAATCTAGTGCTAGAGGCTTCCAGGGAGAAAAGAGTAGCAACAAGCTTCATAGATCTACTTAGAATATTTTTCTAGAGTTCAAGATAATATAGTGCGATTCAAAACTGAACTGAAGGCATTGTGGAATAAGGTGATTCAAAGTTACTTTAATTTTCTTAAACTTTCTGTACGACAACAGCACAGCAGGTCCAGGGAGTGCTGGAAGACATTTCCCTCTCGGAGAAATTAGAGCATAACTAGCTTTGCATAAAGCTTGGTTTGTTCGTTTGAAGAAGCAGAAATGTTTTCTTAGAGTTTCGCTGTGAGTCATATAAGAACTGAATTAGTTCTGGAGAAAATCCCACGGAGGACAGCTCTGCTGTAATTATGATAAACTGTTGTATTGTTGTCTCGTCCTTTCAGGACATGGCCCTCACCTAAGACTAGCTGTTAGCCTCTTCCTTCTTTGCTCTGCTCTTGCATTACCTCCTCAAATTCCTTACCCTTTTTGTGCAGAACTCTGCTAGAAAAGGAGTTGTGAAAGCCAGCGCGTCTCAGAAGCAAATCTTACCTACTTTGGTTTGCAGCTGGGAAGTAGAGATTACTGGGCTGTGCAGATGTTTGTGCACTGAATTCCTCGTGCTCTGGGAATTCGCACAACATGCTTTTGGGATGATGACAGATGGAGTGGCTCTTCAGTAGCAACTCATATGTGACGTGGGCTTTAAGATATTAACTTTTTTTTTCTCTGGATGTTTGCAGGCGGGAGCTACTTCCATGTGGGCTTCCTGCTGTGGACTGCTGAATGAAGTCATGGGTACTGGAGCTGTCCGTGGCCAACAGTCTGGCTTTGCGGGAGGCGCTGGCCCCTTCAGGTTCGCACCAAATACAGACTTCTCGGCGTACCCGTCTCCAGCTGCAGCAGGTGCTAACATAGTTTGCAAAGCCTGTGGACTTTCCTTTTCAGTTTTTAGGAAAAAAGTGAGTATATTTCCTTTTACACAATATTTTTACTAATATGAACTGATCTGTAGGCATATTGGGATATGAATATATTGGATTTTTTTTCCTTAGGTGAGGAAGCCCAAGGCAGATAGCCAGGGAGGGTGAAAGTGCCTTGTTCCGAGGCTGCAGGAAATTAATGTCAGACAGGATTAGAAGCTAAGAGGTCTGATGGTCATTAATCGGGTACACGTTGGATCTGGACTGACCTGAAAATTAGTTGATTCTAATTTGTAAGATATGTGCTTTAATTTCAGAATCCTGAATAGTAAGGCAAATCTGGTTTTGAAGGTAACACCAAACATAAAGGTGGGGAGCTGAAATGAACAAACTGGAGGATGGAAAAGCTAAGGAAGATGCTAACTCAGTTTAGCATCACAGCTTTTTCCAGTGAAATACTGGCATGATTCTACTTGTTTCCTAAACAGGCTTAGTTCTACTAAATGCTATTGCACTCCAACGGCTTCTTGCTTCTTTTGGAGCCAAGTTGGTGGGTTAGTGAAGTTTCCAGATAAATAATGCTGAGATTGTTGGTATTACTTCTACGTATGATGGCCATCCAGCAGTGTTATCTGGTCCACTTAGTGACCTAATTCTCTACAGCTCATTTGGAGAAACCTGAAGCCTCTTTCCTCAGTTTTTGTTCAGTTTCCCCTTTCCTCTGTGTCCTGTTTCTCCATGTGCCCCATCGTTTGCATGCAAGCGCGCTGTGGAAGTAAAGGTAGCGTAGGGTCATTTTCCAGAGCTAATGTTAATTTCCGGAAGTCCTGAAGAACTTGGGAAGAGTTTGTGTTTGTTCACAGTGCACCCACAGTGAACCACGTAAAATTGCCGCTGGAAGTTCTGCCAATTGGAGCTTTTGTATGTTGCGGCCAGCCTTTTGAGCACAGTTCTCTGCAGAAATGACATCCGAGTGCTTGCAGACTATTTACCTCCAGTCTGATTTATCACATGTAACACCTACGTACAGTTCATTGAATCGAGCGAGGAAGAAGAACGCTCTTTAAAGTCTGCGGATTATACTGGCTTTTAGACATGTGAAAATAGTAGTGGTGGTATATTAAAAATTATTTTAACATACCTTAAAATTGATTAGTGATCAACTTCATTTATTTTGTAAACTAAAATGTGAATACTTTATTTGGTTATTTATTCATAATGTTTTAAGTTACTAAAATCTCAAGTCAGTGTGCGGTAGTGCTACAAAAGCAGCAGACCAACTCGGAACACCTGCAGAACTATTTGACAGGGCAATTGCTAGACTTAGATCCTAAAAATGATATATGTCAAAATTGGTGGAAAGACGAATAGTGAATTATGTAGTCTGGAAAAGGAAAAAGTGGGGTTAAAGACTTGTCTTCTATGAAACAGCTGAATGTTTTTTTCTTCCTCTTTCTACTTAGCACGTGTGTTGTGACTGCAAGAAGGATTTTTGCTCGGTTTGTTCAGTCTCGCAAGAGAATCTCAGAAGGTGTTCCACTTGTCACTTGCTTCAAGAAACAGCGTTTCAGCGACCTCAGTTGATGCGACTCAAAGTAAAGGATCTGCGTCAGTACCTAATTCTCAGAAACATACCCACAGATACGTGCAGAGAGAAAGAAGACTTGGTGGATCTTGTGCTGTGCCATCATGGGTTAGGTCCTGAGGAGGATACGGACGCTGGTAGCTTGCGCTCGTCACGGTCACAGACTTCTGGGTTTTTTACTCATCCATTTTCTATGTCTGTATCGGTGTCGTCTCAAGGAGAACTTGCAAACAGAAGGGGAAGCACAGGAAATGGAACACCTTTAAGGGTACAATAACTAGAATGCGTTTTGTATGTGTTTTTTTTAGTGGATACGCATCATGTTAAAAGAAAACAAAAGACCAACTGGTACAGTTGGGGGTGGCTGGAAAAATGCCTCTTGTGTTTCTGGCCTGAAAATGGAAGATTATTAGATCAGATTTTTGGCTTAGATGATAGGGTTGACTTAAATTGGTAATGATTAGTAGCAATTGAACTTCAAAATGTCATTGTCATCTGTGATTAGTTTGGCAGAAAGGAAGATATTTTAGAAGGGATCATGTGTGTTTTTTTTAAATCCTGATTAATTTCATTCTGTACACAGGGACAAACTGAAACATCTTCTATAAATAACGAAGAAGAAGAAAGTGCTGAGGAGCAGGTAAGACAAGAACTATGCAAAGAATACATTTTTGGCCTGTGATACCATGAAGTGTTTAGATCTCTGTCACTGTTTAGTATCATGTTCTAGTTCTTCCAGCATTAGCTCTGTCTAGTAACGCATATCTGTAAATACTTGCTCTAAAAAATATACAACTTCAGCCGAGGTGCTGCAGCTTAATGTAGTTTGTGGTGGTAAGATGGAAAAATCTGGTGCTTTGAACTTACCGGGACATTTAAAAACATGCGGTTGCTGTGTTTCAGACTCCTGGGTTGTCCAGAAAACGAGTAAGGGCATCGTTGTCTGATATTTCAAGTCTGGAAGACATTGAAGGCTTGACTGTTCGGCAGTTGAAGGAAATACTCGCGTGTAACTTTGTCAACTACTCAGGATGCTGTGAGAAATGGGAACTTGTGGAAAAAGTGAGCAGGCTATACAGAGAGAGTGAGGAAAACCACAAGACACGTAGGTTGATATTTAACTCTGTCCTTTCTTTCCTGGGTTCTAGTAGCTGGGTCTGCCAACAGACTTGGTATCTAACCTGGTCTGCCTTTCTGGAACAACTGGCAATGTGTTCTCACAGTTCGAGCTGCATCTAGGAGAGCCGAATGCGGTACTAGTGTGTAAAGCTTTCCAGGATTCGTGCTTTTTTTTTTTTTTAAGACAGCTCTGGAAAATAAGAGAGCTCAGCTTTCACAGGGAAGGTAAAATTGCACAACGGAGAACTAGTTTCTCAGAGAACGTGAAACTTGGCACCTCCGCGTCCTTTATTAGGTTTCACAAGGCATTAACAAGAGAGCTTCTCTGTAGCTGTCAACAGACCAAAGCAATTCAGGTCTTTTGCTGTGGTACAGCATTAAAAGCTACAGTGGCAAAAGTCCAAGTTCAAGTGGTTTGGTCTCAATCCATGCTTTCATGATAAGGTGCTCCCGCGGCTGCAGCTCAATGACTGGTATTCTAACCTCTGTTCCGCTCAACAATTGGAGTCTTTCACTTGCATGATTGTGGTATATCTACAGTCTGATTTCTGTTAACAAAGCATGCTCTGAGAAGCAACTTTTTGAGCCACCACTGGCTTGAAAAATTCCTGCCTGGCTCTTTGTTCCTGCATCCACCAGTCCGGCTGTAAGGAAGAGGGGACAGCGGTGAGTGGACAGCTTGCTAGCCTGGGGCTGCTTCACAGCCAGGTGCTGCCAGCTCCTATGCTGCGGTGGCTGCGGTAGTCAGGTGTGAAATAATCAGCTCATCAGGGTGGAGGATGATGATTCTGGAGGTGATGGCTGCTCACTTTCTTTGGTGGTACTGCTAATGAATGTCAAAGCAGGGCTCAAGTGAGACCCTCAGTCTGGTGATTAAATTAGAATTGAAAACCTGTCTGAAATCAAGTGTTAAACTTCAGCTTTTTTCAGTATGGTCTGACAGAACATGGTTACTGAGATGAGATGTCTGTTTGCAGGGAAACTTGACAGGCTTTGTTCAGTTCTGCCATCTTCACAGCTTACTTATGCTTCTGGTTTCTTGGTTTGCTTTATTCTGTATTACTGTGTATAATCACGAGGAAAGTATTCTGCCAAATGAGGTGAGCTCAGCGATGGAAAAACAGCATGCTCTGAATTTTAAACACCGTCATTAGATGCTCAGTTGAGAATCGGACATTCACTTAGAGGTTAAGGAATACAAATTCTTAGTTGTTGATTAGAACAGTTGTAAGCATGGAGCAGCATGACTTGATGCTAAACTAATGATGTTTTAGCCATTGCCTGGGCTAGAATTAAAAGGATTTTCAGGGCCTGAATATGTGACCTCTCTCTCTCTCTCTCTCTCTCTCCCCCCCCTCTGTTGCTTTTCAGAGGGTGAGAAGATGCAGCTGAATGATAACGATGACAACTTGTGCCGGATCTGCATGGATGCAGTGATCGACTGCGTCCTGCTGGAGTGTGGCCACATGGTCACGTGCACAAAGTGCGGCAAGAGAATGAGCGAGTGCCCCATCTGCCGACAGTACGTTGTGCGGGCTGTGCATGTGTTCAAATCGTAAATGAAGACCAAACGTGGATGGTATGGTCATCCCACCTGGATTTCTGGGGGCAGGAATGCTGACCCTTGGGGCGTATGTCAGCTTTTTAGTTCTCAAAATAACCGCAGCAGTCTGAACATCAGGATACAGAAGTTTATGAACCACTTTTCTACAGCATACTGAATCATGGTCGGGCAGGACCAGCCAATGCCTGTGTGTACAGTAATAGAGCTGCCTGACTTACCTTCTAAACCCACAAACTGTCCGAGTCAAACTGTTTACAGCAGTTCTTGCTCTCTTCTGAAGAATACCACTCCTAGTTATCGCATTCAGTACTCAGCAAGTGGTCGCAGAAAACACCTTTGCTTGACCAAATTAGTGTTAGGTTGCCTAGCCTGTTAAAAGCAACAACTTTATCAGTTGAATATTCAGCTCTTATGTAATTAAATATAGAATGTAACTGTTCCGGCACTGTTCCTGCAACAGTGGTAACAGTATAAAGATTGTAGAAAGCACTGCCAGTAATTGTACCTGCACAGAAGTCCTTAAGCAATCTATTTTCTGGTGATTGCTTCGCTCAGAATGTCTGACATTACCAGCGTATTGTCTTGGCCATTCTTTTTAAGTAAGTGTGCGAAAAGCTGTCACTATGTAGGGCTCTATCATGTGGTGTCCAAATACCAAGTTTTCTTTTTTTTTTTAGTTTAGGAATAAAGTATTTTTTTAAAAAGGGGGTAGAGTAAACCATATTCTCGTGGTTCTTAATCCATTCATGCCTATTGTAACTATTAACTTACACGTGACGATTGTATTTTATGTGCCGACAAGCTGATATTACTGTGAATACTAATCAGGGTCATGAAACTACTTGCTGCTAACATGTGGAATGTATGGTGTTGCTAACCTTAAACGGGAAGGGTTTTATTAAGGATCGGGGGAAGGAAGCCTGGTGTTTGTTTAAAAACCTCACACTCATGGACTTTACCCAAGGCTGAGGCACCATTAACCACGCTTCCGATCAGCTGCTGACCGACCTGTGTTGCTGTCAGCCCTTGGCCCGGGCTCTGGCAGGGCCCCGTGCCATCACGGTGGGGTAAGTGTGTTCGTGGAGCAAACATTTTAGTGGTGCCTGTGGGATATCTGTGACAGCCTTCTTAGGGAAAATAGCTGCAAAAAAATCACTTGAATTGTGGGGACAGGATACCTAAGCATGGCCATGCTGGCACTTAACAGAGTAAGTTCATGGTCCAAAAAGCTGAGGAAGGAACCTAAAGCCACAGTTCCATCTTTAAATTTCCCCCATGCTAGCAAAGTAATGGTACGAAGATGTTTTGCCATGGATGTAGTATCTGATAATTCTTACCTCTACTACCTTGCCTGTCATTCTTGCTCTCGTCTTTTATGTGGCTGGCTTGAAAAAGAGAAAGTAGCTCCTCCTTAAGATAAAATATGCAGCTTAAAGACACTGCTGGTTATTTTTCAGAAGGGAGCAAACCTCTCAATGGCTTTATTTTTTAGAAGTAACTTTTTAATGATACTTAATTCCTGGAGTCTCTGTTCAAGGGGTAAGCTACTGAAGACAGACTTACTATATATGTTACTTCCATGCTAATCATTAGCCACACAAGCTCAATAAAGATTTGTGATGGGCTTTCTCTGCCTCTGGCTTTTTTCTTAACCAGCTGCAGGAGGTGTTGGAGAGTCAGCTTGAGGTTTAACTGTCTTTTACAGGTACGTACCATGGCGGACGCCAGCTCAAGGAAGGCACATATATTCTATTTTCCCTCAGTAATAATGTACTGGAACAGGCCTCCTTAGAGGCACTGGAGAAAGCCTGGTTGTAGTATGTCAGAAATCAGGGCTTTTCACCAAGGCTGGAACCAGTTACCTTCTCAGCACGCAGAACCAGGACCTGGCTGCGTTATGTTGCACACCACAAACCAAACACCCAGGCAATTTTCTCTGCTCTAAGTCTTGCTCACTACACTTACTTACCCTCAGTCTGCACAACACATGAAAGAGAAGTCGACAAGTCCTGTTTCTCAGCAAGAAATGCTCTACTTGCTCTTTGCTCAATTGCACTAATTACAAACACTCCCCACCCCTGAAATCCCCGCAATTTCCCCCACCAGCAATCCCAAACTGTAACAAAAGCCCTCAGAGCCAGTGTCTGTTTTTGTACAATTGTTTATACAAATTCAACAAAGGTAAAACTGCATCAGGAAGGTCTACGAAAACAACACCTTACAACAATGGCACTTATGAATGCAGAATTTTACAATCAGGAAATAACCATGTTATAAACCTTAAATGAGAACTCAACTCACACTTCAAAGAAAGAGAGACTACGTTTGACCATTTATTCTACTGCTGGACTCACTGTATAAATTAATTTTATATTGAGTACAAGAGCTCATGCTACAGAGTGAAACCCTCCTATGTGCAAAAGCTGAAATTGGAATTTTTAAAATTTTGAGAAAAAGGTGATTTCTATACAGATAAAACTTGGCAAAGTGTTTTACTTCAACTATAATTTACACCTTATTTCCACAACATGCTTATGTCACTTCTGAAGTATACAAAGCAGGATATAAACTTCCATTAAAACATGCTTTAAGTTGAAAGTATTAACCTACTTTTCCTGACCTGGGCACGTTTGTAGATAGATACTGTCTACGAAGTATAGGTTAAGTTCTCTCCTACCATAAGTAAAGATAAAAATTGGCAATCAAAACCGAAACACTGGTAATGCATTCAAACATTGCATAAATAATTTTTAAACAATTTTTGTACAAAAATAGTTCTGCATAATGTAAGATGTAACAAAACAAAATGTGTTAAGAAGGCAGAAATGCAGTGCGTGGTCCACTTTAATGACACCAACTTTTTTTTTGTTGTTTTAAGAAATGAAAAGCAGAAATCAAATTTACACTACCAAGCACATGCTGTGGTACTTTAAATAACAGTATTTCTTGGAGATCAGTCTTCTTCCGGGTGTGAACAATTATCATCAATAACAGTCGCCTTATGAATTTGCATAAGAGCCAGTGCAGGACATCCCAGGTAGACTGAATTAGTGGCACAAGTTGAGATTCTTAACATGGGTAGTTTAACGTTGTTCTCTCCTCGACAAGAGTTGTAAAATCCAATTGCGGCATCTTCCAATATTCCAAGTTCCCAATTGAAAATAAAATCCCTACATGTTCTTAGTCCCCCCCCCAGCCCCCCCACCCCAGTATTTACACATGTCCTTTAACTAACTCAGTTTTTGCAGAAGTTTTTCTTCCACTTGCCCAAACTGAACACTTACTGACATCTCTGCTATGAACTGCTCACAGCCTTCTTTTGTCACTTGCTTGCAGTACCTCAAGTCGATCTGGCAGATGTTTCCACAACGTTTGAAGTAAGACAGGCACTGGTCAGTAACCTTATTGCAGTCTGCCAAAAAAGGGGAGAGAAATAAATGTAACAGCGTGTCTCGGTTTGTTCTTCAGCACAAGGGCGATTTAACCCGACCGTGACAAGGCCCCTTCTGTTCCTGTGCTGTGCTGACACCAAAATCACCCCAACCGGCCTGGCTGCCGTTCCCTGATCCCCGTGACTCTGTTGTGTAACTGATGAGATGAAGCAGAGCACGCCAGCTGCACAGAGCGGCAGCGTTTGTAAATCCCATGTGGAGGATGAGCGAGGTAACAGCATGTGGCTCCCACCAGGGAGGGGTAGTCAGCCGGAGGAGGGAGGGCCCTGGGAAAGCTGGGCAGCTGCGGGATTACTTACACCGGCAGCACAGAAATCAAGTACTGGTGGGGAAGTTAGACGGGGGCACGGAAAGAGGTAGCTGGGGAAAACCACTTCCACCGCTGACTATTCACAGAGGTCTAACAGCGATGAGCTGTTCCCATCCTCCTCCCCTCCCATGACTTCGTGCTGCGTACCTGATAAATTAATTTCTGTCAACGAATCCCGCGTGGTGGTTCCAACTGCGGTCAGCAGGTTAATAGACTGATCTGTCACGTGATTACAGTAACTGAGATTGAGTTTGGAGAGCAGAGGCATGTGCCTTATGATCAGCCGCAAAGACGCGTCGGTAATATCCAGGCCAGCGAGGCGCAGTTCAACTATGTTCCGTAGCTTACTCCGGTTGTCGATCTGACCTGGAAAGCAGGAGAGGCAGGAGGTCACTCCTCCGAGCCTCACGCCGCATCGCAAACATTGCACATCTCTAGGAAATGCACTGTGACACACAACACTGCTGCCCTAAGTTAACTTCAGACGCTTTTGCCTGTCTGCTGCTTTGGAGGGGACATCAGCAGGAACACTTGTCTATTTTTGGTACAGGCACGTGGGCAAAAACCACCTCCTGCTTTTAAAACAAAAGGGTTGAAAGTAACTGCAGGGGCCCAGCGGAATTACAGGTCGGGAATAAGCAGTAGGCTGTGCAGTGCATGCCAGAAAGCAGATCTGATTTGCTCAAAATTTCACCTGAGCTGAAATCCGGGCGAATGTGGCATGACCCACAGAACTGCTCCTTCCCTGAACTGGAAGAAAGTGTTTCCATACTCTCTAAAGTACACCCGTTGCAGCCTGAAGAGAAGAAAGTCAGACAGAAAACCAGCACAGTGGCTCAGATGACTGCTTAGCAGTCAGAACATCACTCAATACCCAGCGGCTTCCAGCGAGGTGTTGCGAGTCACTACTGAACCACCTCAAGCAGAGCCCAGAACCCCGCCGGTGCTAGCTGCAGGGCTTCCTGCCCGCTCCCTGCAGGTGGGACTAGCAGCAGAACGTGCCACAGAGCAGATGGGACAGGCCTCCCGCGCTCCTCCCGCCTGTTACCTGGCCGGTTATCTGTGGGTGGCGACAAGAGGTCTCTCATTTGGGCGTCTTTCAGGCCTTCTGCCCACTGCACGTCCAGAGTTCGGAGTAAAGGACAGCTGGAACTACAAAGTGCTGACACTGCTATCCATGAGCACCCTGATAACAGCAGGTCTCGAAGACCTGCAGATACAGAAGAAATTGGAGCATGTGGCCTGCCCACAGAGGCGTGCGCAGTGATCTGCTACCCCGCGCAGGCTGGGGTGAGCCCAGTGCTGCTCTGACAAACGATCCCAGCGCTCCAGGGCAAGCAGGGACCCCGTGAGCCTCCTCCTGCCCAGCCCTCCCTCCCGCCCTCCTCCCGCAACTTCCTTTCTGTGGGGGAGAACAGTTCTCCAGCAGCCCTCAGCCGTACCCTTCGCTGATCAAGTCAGCACAGGCACTCCCCCCAGCAATGTTACCCGTAGACTAAGACCTGCCTCAAATTACTTTCCCTACAACACCAAGTAGTCACAACATAACTATTTTTTGGGCTCATTTTAACATGTTGATGCTTCATCCCTAGGTATCTATTCCTCACATCAGATAGAGGGATCCCGCCAGCCGTTCCTCAGAGATCGCAGGTTAGATACAAACGGTTTTGCCAGATTTGGTGAGAAGCGATCAAGAAAACATCACTTACCTGGCAGTCTGTTGATAAGCCAGCTCAGCTGCTTTTTAGATATATTTGTCCAGCTAAGATCAAGGGTTACAGGCTGTCTCCTAATAATGCCACTAAGCATAAGTGGAGTGATGGATTTACAATGGTTTAAATCTATTTTGGTCCATAATCTTTTGTCACAGCACCTACCCAAAAAGAAAAAAAGCCAACAGCGCTTTAATTTGGCACTTGTTTTCATTTCTGCGAGACTTTAAAAGGTGTCATTGAATGGCAGGGAAAACTACGGCATTTAATGGGAAATAGCAAAACTAAGGCTGAGTGGTGCTAAGGTAAGCACACTATCAGAAACAATGCTACGTAGGTTTGAAGTTTCTCCACCAAATACATCATGCAATATAGTATGGAATTATTTCTACGGAATTACAAACATCAGCAACTTAGGATCCCACTTTAAGTCATCACCGTGTTTATTAAATCCATCTCCTAGCCTGAACATAAACACCTTCCTTCTTACCTTTTGAATAAAAAGACTGCTTTTAGAAGCTACTGTCCTGATTTCCCCTGCACTTTCCACCTAAACCCAGTGAATTTTATAAAACAGCCCCCCCTCTCCTGGTTCTGTGGTTTTGCATTATTCCCATCTAGATGGCTTCTGCATTTCTACGCTGTCTTTATGGTTCTTGAAGGGCCACCAGCAAGAAACCCTAATGAGTTTGCAAGACTCAAAGTTTTCTTGCATCTTCCACTAGAAAATACCGTACTTAAGTGGAAAAAGCATCTAACACCTTTCTGTGACATCAAGAAACCCAGGGAGGAGGAGCTCCATGGGCCTCACCTTGCACCAGATTGCCAACCTTTCTGGCATTTACCCAGTTTGTTACTGGACAGTGCTACCAAGGAGTCTCTGTATGATTTGCCCATCTGTGTGCACACCACAGCCCAATCTCAGATGTCAGACAAAGATATACTTTCCTGCAAGTTCAGTGAAACACATAAATCTGTCCACTAATGACTGTGGTACAGTCACTGACCGTGTCCATTTTTACACCCTGGTGCCCTGAGCACCCAACAGACACATTGTAAGTAAAGGCGATGATAAAGGATTCCTCCACCAGCTCTGCTGGTGGAGAATCAGCAGACGGGATCGCTCTTCATGTACCCTCTACGGGGCAACAACCAGAACGGACCTTCTGAAGTACACTGAGGGCACCGGGAGATCCTCGCTGTATCTTAACAGATACTTAATGGCTGAGCTGCAAAAACAACTGCGCTAGCAGCGAGCAGCTCCTGGGGGCACAATGACACCAAGGCTTAGCACGACCTAGGCTGGCTGTTCCAGCGCGCAGGAACATCGTGGCGTCTCCGTACGGAACAGCCTGCTCTGGGGGTTACAGCCCCAGCAGCCTGGTGCACAAACACAAAACTCTCACCAGAAGTGCTTCTGAGAAAATACCAGAAGAAGATAAGCTGCTCCTTCAGACACTGCCGGGCACCCTTCCTCCTTGTGCTCAGCAGAGCCTCACTAACAACCCGCACAGCTCTCTGAGCAGACGTTAGCACGTCCGGTCACCCACCTCCCTTCTGAGCCTCCCCCCATCAGACCCAGCTCGGTTCCCCCCCTCCTTACCATCTGTTCCAGGTCTTGCAAACTCTCATACAGATGCACAAGTCTCTATGACTGAGGTAGCTAAAGACAGCCATCCAGACTTCCCGCTGCATCACGTGGGCTGCCCCGTCATCCAGGGGGAGCGAGTCCGGAGGGGGGCTGATGGGAGGCGGCCGGATAACGTGCCGCTCCATCTGAATGCATTTGGGAGGAGAGAGCGAAGGCGGGGGCCGGGTTATTCCCCGAGGGGTGCTTCGCAGGCTGGGGATGAGCTGGTGCCTCAGCTCCCGGGGAGTCCCGTTCAAACCCTTGTTGAACCTATGCAGTCTCTCGCTGTTGCTCAAAGCGCGCTTAGGCTCCTCGTTTTCACTCTCCGGTTCGGATTTGATGGGTTGGTGATTCTCATTGGCAAGGCTGTTCTCGGTTTTTTGGATCTCCTGGTTGAGCTCCTTGCTGAGCTCCTTGCTCAGTTCCTTATTGGGAAGCCGCCTTTTCCGCCTCATCTTGAACTTCTTCTTGTCCCTGGGCTCGGCGCCCTCCGTGCTGGGACCCGCGGTGGGCGAGCTGGAGCGCGACTGGTCACTGTCCTTGGACCTGGGGGGTGCTTCTGGCAGCTCATCCTCCGGCTCCTGCTTGAGGCGCCGCAGGGGTTTGATCATGGCAGCTCGGTCATCTGAAGCCTTCCACGATCGCCGCTGAAAAGGAAGAGACAAGGGCTGACTATTTGAGCAAGAAGGCGCTCGGCAATACCTGGCACGCTGATGCTCCGCAGGGCAGCCGTGCCTGGGGGGCCGGGCTGCCTGCCAGCACAGCGCCCCACCCGTCCCAGCACATGGGCACATTCGCCGGCCAAAGGTATCAAGTTCAAGTGCCATCACACGGATGAGGAGGCCAGCTATTGGCTCTCCGGACTCCAAGGGAGCGATAAACGCCTTGATTCACCATGCACAATCCTGCAGATTTAAGGGCCTTATCGTTACACACCAGACAATTTACATACACGAGATGAACAGCGTACGATAGACAGGTTTTATTTCCCCCAACGGGCCAGAAGAAACCAGGCTCGGGACGCGTTCATTGGGCAAAGCTCCCACTGTCAACACTGCCTGACACGCGTGGGTGCCCAATGGCCAAAAGTTGAATTTCTGAAAGCTCCTGGATTGCCATCACCGGCTCGCACTGTGGCTGTGCTCCTGTTGTGGCCTGTACTGCTGGATACTCACAGCCTCGGTCAACCACACTTTAGCTGCCCCTTTATGTCCTACTGAACTCGGTTCATCTTCTCAAGCTTCCCCCACCTCCGGTGCATGCAGAACAGGGGATGCGACTGACAGGTCTGACACTGCTAGGCGGACGGGACCTCACGCTGCCACGATCTCCGACGCAACGCGGGCTCACGAGGGCTGGCTGGCGCCTTCTTCCCTGCCCTGGTCACTGTTCGTAAAAGCGAACCGCGCTTCGCTCGCTTGCTTTAATCTAGTCTCTCCTGGATGCACACCAGATGGAAATGTAGGAGATGTATCAACCAAGAGCGAGGAAGACTTCAAGACTAACTGATCGCTGCATGCAAGAAGAAGCTAGCAACTGTTAAAATGAAACGGATTTAATAAGAAGAGATCAGGACTGGCAAGAAAAGGTGAACTGCTGTGAACACGCTTGCTGTACCGGAATGCCTATGCTTTTCCAATAAACTACTTGGATCAAGTCAGTGATCTGCTCCTACGTTCCAGACTGCAGAGAAAGCTGATCACCCTGTCCTTAAACATATTACAAAGGAAGAGGTCTCAGAAAGCTAATGACAGGTTAGAAGAAAAGAAGTGAACCATCAGACTACTGCCGGCCTGCAGCATCCTTCACGCAGGGTACTGACGAGCGCATAACTTAAAGGTATCAGGCTTCTGTTATCACAGCAGATTGTGAGAGGTGAATCAATATTGTGCCAGCAGGGGGCTTCACGTGTGCTGTGATACAGCCTGCAGAGGGGGCGTGTGGCAGGGGCAAGGCTCAGCCACGCAGGGAGAGCAAAAGATCAGTACAGAAAACAGGATTTTATTCCTTGATGTCGTCAAAACACAGCTTTTGACTGCGTTTTAATACAGGACACAGAACCAGAAAGTACAGACCCAGACACTGCAGGTAACTATTCTGGAGCGTAAAGGCTTGCAAGAGCGGCTCTGTAACTTCAAGATGTACAGGGCATAACAAAGATGCCTGCTGTGACATAAAGACATGGCTGATGAACTGGCTCACCATTCAGCTCACGTGAGAAGGATGAAAAGGGACCGAGAACACATCTTTTAAAAAGGCAAAGCACCTTCTTCCCGAAGAGTTTCTCTTCTTCTCCAAGTTTTAGCTGTTGGAAGAAAGACAAGTAAAAACCCCCAAACATGACATTTGTTCTGCTGTCTGTTGAAGGTTTGGCGACCAGCAATGCCTTCCTCACACGCTGGGGGGCTTTCACGGAGCAATTCAAGCCATCCATAAACACTCCAGTGAGTCCGCAGGGACGGGAGAAGGAAATCATGGCCAGAAAGCAGATATGCATAACGTGGTGTCATGAATTTTGCTCTCCCACTCCACAAAAGCACCAACAATCCCTATATTTACTGTACCGTGGCATTCCCTCTGCCAAGCCTTGAGGGGCAGACCGACTACCAAGTCCTAGCAAACTACACAAGCAGTACAAAACCTGCCACTGATCCCAGTGTTAAAGCCATCTGATGTTTACTCATGAAAGAAGTGAAATATAGGTCCTCAATTCTACCTCTGTGAATCAGCATTTCTGTATGTCCTTATTAGCATATTTTGTAATCCACATGACAATTCGGAGTGTCCCTGCCTGGCCCAAGAGCTCTGAATTTTAAATTCGGGGAAGAAGCTCTGCCTACACTGCTGCTGAGAGCAGCTCCTCCTCTCTGCAGGCTACAGAAGGTGTCATTTCTAAAGGTCCTCTGATCAGTTTCGAGCATTGTACATCTGTGAATCAGCCACAAAACATGCTGCCACGCGCCACCAAGTGGCTAAAGATGAAAAGGTCTCCATAAAAAATTGATTTTCACCTTGATCCTACTCCAAGCATCTTGTAGTGACTTTTTAGTTAAAGTGGGTTTTCCAGTACTTTGAATAAACCAACAGCCACAGCCCAGTGTTTTCAGCCTCTGAATGTCAACCCGAGCTTCACCATTCAAACTACTGTCCTGTTAGACTAGCAGTTTTCAGGGCGGAAGGTAAAACATCGCAGTTTCTTTTGTAGCAATCTGGGATTTCAAGACGAGGTACAAGCCAGAAGGCAAGAGACATCAGCCCCAACCAGCCCACGCGCATCTGCGTACGTACATAAGGGTGTTTTGTCATACCCGTTTTCTCATAGAGGGTTCCTGGGGATTCTCAAATTTCCTTTTCCTCCGCAGATGTACTTCGTCTGACTTTCTCCTCAGTATTGAGTCAACTTGAGTCTTTTTGGAATGTTCCTCAGATTTCCGCCTGGGAGTTTCTTCACAGTCCCCTTTCCGTTTTGCAGCATCTGTTACTTCCTTATTGTCTCTGTTCATTTTCTGTTCCTTCAGCAATGAGCCTGGGAGATTTGATGCGTATTTGAATCCTGGTCCGCGCTTTTGCTTGTACGCCAAAGAGACACAAAACACAAACAAACTTTATATCTCATGCCTTTCTCAGCTATTTAGGTAAGTTGTCTCCAGCACTGGTGGCTTGATCACTTTGTAACAGACAAAAGCATTAACAAGGAGTTACAGGAGAAGTAGTTTCAACCTTTAAGAAGTTTTTATACACACGTGCAGTGTCTCAGTTTACCAAAAAAAAAAAAAAACACAAAAAAAAAGAAAACAAACAACGCTTCCCTGATTCCAATAGACACTTCATGTTTTGCATTTTTTTCTTCCCTTTTTACAAAATCCAAAGAAGTATTTTCATCTTAGAATTTAACATGCAGCAATGCACAGGACTAACCTACATTCTCCCCAGATTTTGGGTGAAGCACATGGGAGAAAAATAAAGAAAACGACTGGGGAACAAACAGAAAGCCAAGAGCTTACTTCATTTGACTCAACTGAATTAGACACAAAAACAAAAGCTGGTACTGGGCAAAATTATATCTACAAGCCAGAGGGAAAGCTTGAAGATTTTGTATTTCGTTCCAGCACCACTTATCCCCATTAAACTCACTTTTCCAGTTTTCCCTGCATGGTTGCACTTTGGACACTCCCAGCAGTTCGGCAGCTCATCGTTAACCACACCATCTGATTCCTTCACCTGGTGAAAGAGAGGCACAACTCAATTCACAGCAAGCTACAGGCAGCTGCACAAGTCTACAGGCAGAATCATTCAGAGGCATCTCTTACAGCTCTTCGTTTTCTCTGAGCGACTGCTGCCCTCCCGATGGCTACAGAAAAGAAACCCAGATCACCACAGGTGCTTGTGCCGAGCACAGCCTCGGTCCCACAAAACTACCCTCGTGGGAACACCGATGGGAGGCAAGCGCGCTGGTCAGCTTGGTAAGTGACACGGGGTTCAGGTTTGGGCTTTCTGTGAAGGTCAAGGGCAATCCTCATTAACACAAGGCACGTTCTGCTCTTGCAAAAATTGTAATAATTAAAAAAAAAGCAAAAACAGAAAAAAAAACATAAAGCTCCCCCCAAAAAGGGCTGTAACCGTGCCATCTCCAAACGCCTCCCACATCGACGTGAAAGCCTCAGGTCCCGTCCCGTGTCCCCCCCAACCCTGAAGCGAGGCACAGCCTGATCTTTTAATAGGAAGGGATTTTTCCCATACACACGTTCTCACATATATTAATACTGGTAGGCATTTTTAGAAGCAGAGCACCCTGCACTGTAATCAAGTGTTCCTTAAAATATTTCTCTTTATGGACAGAGCTCGCAGCCCCGTGCACCCAGCCCCCAAGCCCATGTGCCAGTAAAAATGCTGGCTGCCAAGTCAGCTGGAGAACAGGCACACGTATTCAGAAGACCGGACACATGAAAACGTTTTCAAGGCTTCTCACCGCCCAGTTACCCAGCTAGCACGAGGAAGAGAAGCTCTTACTACTCGGCTACCTCCGCGGGACTGGGACATTTTGCATCGCAGCCGAAAGCAGAGGGCTGCGAAGCTGCTTTCTGCCTCTCCACACAGGAGCCCTCGCTACTCTCCAAACAGGAGATAGGTGGCTTGAAAAGAAATTTCTGTGAATGAAACTGAGGAGGAACAGTACAGCTAGGCTAAAAGCACCTCCACACAAACACATATGCTCACTGATGGCACATTCACGTCTTAAGGATTTGGATATATATTTAGGCAAAAGCCTTGAGGGGGAAAAAGAAAAGATTATTTCATGACTGTAGTAGCATGTTTTTGTTGTCTACAGTCAAGACAAACAGCTGGGCATCGGCAGCACAGTAGCAGGAGACTGCTGCTGAAACAGGCAAGGGCAAAGATCTGCAGATTTTTCTTGCTTCTGAAACATTTCCTCCTCCCAGCTGGGTGAAAACGTGCTGGCTGCGCAGGAGCGAGCACCACTTTTAGGGAACTGCTTCCTCCAGTCCCCGAGCCAGACAGCAGCCCTTCTAGTTTCACCATCCAGCAAGAGTGATGACATGTCAGTCTCTCTCAGCAAGTCTTTTGGAGTTAATAAACGAGTAAATGAAGTGGGCAGAATTTAAATACTGGTTTTTATCACAACTGTGCGCCTTTGAACCTTCTTTCCCATGGTAGGTGTAAGATACTCCAGGAGCTGTTGTACACATCTCTGCCTCGGGGGAACAATCCCTGGCCCAAGCCCAAGTTGGGAACAAGTTATTTCCCGCACCGAATATAGAACAAATGCTACCAAAGGGAAAGCATTACAGCTCCGTCCCTTCTGTGAAGTTTAAGGAACTGAACAGATGTGAGGAACTGTAAGCAAACTAATTAGACACACGCAAACCTGCCACTGAATCTGTCCCAAGCCTCCTAGGCTGGGTGGGAGCCAGCTCGGCATGTTTGCTACAAACAGCAGGTGGGTGTCTGAGCCGCGGCGGGGGGCAGCCTCAGAACCGTACCCGCAGCACGAGGGCGGCGATTCAGGAAGCCTCAGTGTGAGCCTGCACTGCCGGGAGGTCTGCCTGGCGGGGAGTAAGGAGACCCCGGGATGTTGGTCTGGTATCGCTGAGCGAGAGCCCTGACTTCTGGCAGCGCCAAGACTGAAATAACCCAGGCACAGACACACCTGGGCAAGACAGGGGCAGAAATGCAGCTGTGCTGGAAAAGGACTTTGTTTTTAATTTACTATGTCTGCTTTTCTGTCAATCCATCTGAAATATCCCCCCTTTTCCATCATTATCACTACATCTACGTAAGATGAAAAAGAAGAGGATCTTACTGGGAAAATGAACCCCTTTTCCTTAAGGGAACAGCATCAGATACTGCACTTGGCCACCCGTGCTAACCAGCGTTACTTGTAACTGGACTTGCAGCAAGAGAAATCCATCAATACTGGTTCGATTCAAACGCTCTGCTACAGCGAGAGGCAATATTCCTCTGAAAAGCTCGGCAGCTTCCTCTGGAAGCAGCGCTGTGCTCACGGAAGGCTTGCCAACATGATTTTCCTAAGAAGCTGTTTGGCAGAACGAGCACTCGCGCTGGTATTGTGTTTTCCAAGAAAAGCAGCAGCGTGTCAGGAAGCACCCCGTGCCGCTCCTCAGGACATGCCACAACCTGGCTGCCCTTCACACCGCTCCTACACAGGCGTGTAACGCGCCCTGCTAGCAGGGCACCCGCAGGAGCTCCTCGAGGCTGCGAGTGTGGCAGAGCACGGATGCACCCCAGCTACCTTCATGGAATGCTTCGGGTTGGAAGGGACCTTAAAGATCATTTAATTCTTAAAGATCAGCTCTAAAAGCCTCTCAAGAAGCCGGACACTCAGCCCTCCGCAGCACAATTAAGCTAGCTCAAGTATTAGGCAACGGCACGCGACAGACGTGGCAGATGCCCTACGAGGCCATCCCCTGACACTTTTTTCCTGGAGAAAACCCACCACGAACACGTAAAGCCAAGCTGGAATAGGACGGGCTCCAAACCAGCAGCGAGCTACCCACGAGCAGCCCAGCGCACGTGCCCGAGCCTTGGAGATGCACCCAGGAGAGATTTCTCTCTGCAGGGGAGCAAGGCAGGCAGGGACGCTCACTCCTCCCCTCCCTGGCCCCATTTCTGCTGGTTTCCCCCAAAAGTACGTTTGCCAGAGGTTTCGCTGGGGATGACCCCCACGGTTCACGCATCTTCCTGCTGCCTGCTTTCTGGGTAGGACAGGAGGGGACCTCCTCCTGGTGGGCACCCACAGCAGCTGCCCTGGGGCCACGTTTGCTTTCAAAGGCACTTCCCACAAGGGCTGTTTATGGGACTCTGTCCTCGGGGCTTTTAAGCCCACATCACATGAACAAGGCAACAGGTTCTTGCCTCACAGAAAACTGCGGAGCCCAGGAATAAAGAGCAAGGAGGGAACCAAGGAAAAGGTCCCGTTTGCCTTTTGCTGTTCTCCTCTCGCCTTCCAAGACGATTCTGAAGTCCTCCTGGGGCCCTTTTGTTTGGGTAACCAACCACCACCAGTTGTCCCACCACTCCAGCCCAACAGAAGCACCGAGTAATTAAAAAAACAAGGCACGCTGCAGATCTCCCACCGCTTCATTTTCAGCAATACCTCGAGCAACGTTGTTCCTAGCTACCAAAACATCACTCAGAACATCACATATGCATAAAGGAACAAACAGCACTTGCTTGAGTTCACAGATCTGACCCACATCCTGTGCAACCAGTCCCAGATGTGGTACGGTGAGAGGAAACCATGCTTGAACTGCCACTAGACAACAATCCCAGACTCTGGACCCAGCCAAAAGGTGTTACTGGCACTGCAGGGCGAGGGAAGGGGGGTGTGGAGCCTTTTGAGGGGGGCTGGAGTAGTAAAGCAGCAGCTGCAAGGCAGAACCGAGGCACCCCGAGAAAGGAGCAGCTCCTTACCTCACTTCCTCACCCCCCCGAAGCTTTGTTTTAAGCAAGCAAAGCTCCCCAAGTGGCAGGAGCTGCGGGTACCAAAGCTGCCTAATTTCTGCTCTAGGGACACACGGGTCGGTCGGTGTAACTCAGCACACGGTGCAGGAACAGTGAAAGGCAAGGAGAGCATCACCCCGGGCCCGCAGGAGGAACGCGCCTCCCCTCCCGGAGATCCCCGGGGGGCCAAAGGCTGCTTTCTGGGGCACGGTATGTCAGAGCACATTTGCTTTGGCAAATCACTTTAACCATAAACAAATCAGCAACAGGAAATGGCTGAGCAGCCGCGACCCGACCAGCTCTGGAGAAAGGAGGCTTCCAAGTGCTCAGACACACAGACTTGCCCAAAATCACACTTCTGGTACTGACAAAGAGGATACCTGCGCGCGGTGCTCGAGTCAGCCAAGGCTGAGCGTTCCTGCAGCCTGAAACTTGCTCAGTTTGTTCTCTAGAGCTGCAGTCCTACTGCAACGTCTGCTCACGGCACCTTTACGCCAGCTGCCACCAAAAGGCAGCTCTGTGCCTGGACGAACACGGACAGCAAACTACTCCTTGTACTCTGTGGGACACGGGAAGGAGCTGCTGACAAAGGGGTTGTGACTAACGCATCCAACGCTACGTACAGGTAGATTCTTATGTCCTCTTGAGCTTCCCGTGCCAACTGAGATACCTCACTTAAATAAGAAGTTAAAAAAATAAATAAAACACTTGCATGCACGCATGTTTTGCGGTCTTGCTCAGGGCAGCCAGGGGATGGATGCTGGTCACATCAGAAGAGAGCTCCCTCCTGCCAGCCAGGACTGTGCACGCCACGGCTTCAGTCCTGCTTCTCACGCCAACTCTGCGCTCACTCAGTTTCCAAAGATGAAACCGTGAAAGTTTTTTCTAACTTCTGTGCCCTACTTTTTACGTTAAGGTGACATCTAATCTACTTTTAGTTTGCTTGTTTCCAACAGGTATTACATCCTTGCACTCACCTTAAGGCATCCTGGGTGTATTATTTCATTACAAATGGAGCATTCCATTAGCATGAGATTAAACTTGCTCTCCTCCTCTTCCACAGTGTCCTCTTTCCCAGCTTCTCCACACACCAGACATACAGCAGTATGAGGCAACACCGGCTGTTTACACATATCAGAAGGAAGTCTTGATCAGGGCACATAAGACATATGGGAACAGAAGAATTCAAAATGCATTTACAGTATTTTCATTCCAAAGAGAAGATAAATAGGGCTTAATTGTGCAAACTGCTGAAGGCTCCATCCCAGCACATCAACAAAGGCAAGAAAAACTGGTAACTGGGGCTGGGTACCCAGACCAGGCATCGCAGGACGTGCTGAGGGGATGAAAGTGCCCTCCCTCTAGCAACATAAATCCACGGGGCATTGCAGGGATGAAAACGTTGGGGATTTTTTGCGGGTCTCTTGAATCTGTGAGCTGACACAGACATTGGCACGTGTGTCACTTTTCTACCATACAATGGGAGGCAAAAGAAGCAACCTGGAACATCACTGTTGGCATCCGTGAAGCTTCACAATCTGACTGGCAATTTGGCAGCTCCCATTTTACCGGCAGGGCAGGCAGATGTTGTGGGACCCAACCCAGCCCTCACAGCAAGCCCACGACAGACCGAGGAGCAGACCTTTTGCTGACTGATGGTCTATCACAGGAGGCCCTGCTCCCAAACAGAGCATTGCAAAAAGCACTGCACGGACACTTACAAAGAGAATTCCTCTTCCAGAAGTGGGAAGCTCAGTGTGTTTTTTTTTCTATCTTTTGCTGAGGCAGAAAGGGAACTGCAGCATCTCTTATATCCATCACCCAAGTCAAAGCACTGAATGCCAGTCTAATTAAAAAGCTACCTTAGTGCTAATGAGGAGCAAACTTCTTGTTTCCTGCAATAAGGTACAAGCCATTACAAGAAATAAAAGGAAGATCCTTGTAAGAAGCTGGCTATAACGTGAAATGGAATCGATCAGGTTGCAACTCCCTAACTATCAGGTAGTTGGAGGCAGAGACGTGGCTTTTCATGGCAAGGATCTCTCATTTATGGAGCAAATAAAGACTGGAAGTGAAAAACTGCACACTGAATCAAACCTCTGCAGCAACAGCCCATCCTTCAGGAAGTTTCAGACAGGGAGAAAACTAACTATGGTAAGCCAATAGAGAGCACAGCGTGCTGCCCCACACACCAGCATCAGATATGGCAACGCTTTTCTGCTTTCTCATGCCAGTACTTACCCACGCTCCATTTTCAAAGCATTTTGCAAGTGTTATTGAATTCCCAACCTTCCTCAATGCACGCAACAGGAATCCCCAGGATCCCACTCTGCCAGCAGGTAAACCAGAGGAAAACTAAGCTGCCCAGAGCTGCGATGGCTCTGTCCGCTTGTTCTGTCCCATCTCCCACACAACAACTATTTATATCCACCCACGAGGAACAAACAGCCCAGAAGCAGTACAACTTTTCTTGCTGGGAGCAAGGGCGTCTAGGGAACCTCCTCTGTGCCCCAACTAGCTCTGTCCCACTGCTGGACTGGAACAGCAGCTCTGCTGTCACAACCTGACCTCCCGGCACAGAGCCCCCCGCTCCCTTCAGGCCTACTCGACGCAGCATCAAGTGTCCCAGGCCCTCCTGTCTCCTCCATTGATTGAACCAGCGATGCAGAGGAGTTTCCTGCTCTCTGAACGGCAGTGCAGGCTCTCTTAAGGCTTCTGAGTTTAATGAAAGCCTGCGCCTAGTTAATATCGTCAGTGTTATTAACCAGAGGAAGGCACAGTCCCAGAACTGTGGGGATCATTACTTCCACAGAGCCTCGCTTTGGTGGTTTCTTTTAGCTGGGAGCTGTTGGATGCGTACCACAATATATTACTGCTGCAATTGTTAGAGAACATAATGAACAAGACTAAAAACAATTGGATTGCCTATAGAAACGTAAGGCACCATTAAAAACTGCAACGGTTCAACTTGTTAATTTACTGTGCTCTCGCTGTTCTAAGGAAGTTTGCAAGACTCCCACCGTTCCTTACACCACCGAGAACTCACAAAGAGCAGGTACCTCTCGAGCACATGCACGGGTGGGACAAGGAATCAAAGCGCCCTGGCTACAGAGCTGTGTGTTCTAAACACGGCTCCTGGAAATAAGCCTGCAGATACCAACTGAAAAATACGTCTTCACACGAAAAGAGGGGACGAGAAGATGACTACGCACAGCCAGAAGAAAACCCAGCTGCTCTCCTCCACAAGGCTCAGCCTGGGCATCAAGACTGAAACACCTTACTATGAAAATTTCCTTCAACAGGCAGGACGAGGAAGCACGCTGCAGCCCTAATGTAATCCCTCCACTAAAAAGGCAGCATGGTTTCACTAGTTCTTCTCCCCGGAGAATAATAAATTCTTCATCCATGCTGTTCGATTCATGCCACACTCCAGGAAATCAAGTGTTCAAAGAAAAGACACTTGAGCTGCAAAAGCACTCTGAAGAAAGGTGGATATTCTATGCACTTTACTAAAAGGTCCAGGAGAGCTGAATCCTCTATCAAGAGCACCGCATGGCTTAGAGCAGGACACAGTGTGAGCTACCAGGAGCAACTGCTGGAAACCCTAAGTGCGGATCAGTTTGTAAAACCTGACCCGAGCCATTTAATAATGCCACCACTTCAGTTTCTTCATCAGGATTAAAGAAAAAAATGTAAGTGAAAGGAACTGTAACAGGACTAAATCAAGAGTTAGTGAGCAATCGGTATAGATGGTGTAATTCAGTTATGAATAAACAACATTCCTTCCCTTAAAAACAAAACAAACAAAAATAGCACACAAAAAATAAAACAAAAACAAAAAACCTTCAACAACACTACACAAAAGGCCTTCCCAGAGAATTATGAGAAAAGCCAAAGCTAATTTTTCCTCTTGAACAAGAGCACTGTGGACAAAAAGCCTGAGGAGCTCAGTGACAGTCGATATGAAAGCAATGATTCAGAACTTCATGGAAGACTAATCTGTCAATACGTGTTAAACACAAAGCTATCACTTACGACTCAAGAAGCTTCTAAGAAACACATCACAATAGCCCCGGAAACTGGCTTTGAGTACCGCTTGCCCTGTTCTGACACTCATCGCATCCCCCAACAGCCATTTCCAGTCCCTGAGGAAGAGAAGACCCTGGGGTGGATGGCTCTTTAGCTCTTCTCAATCAAACCCCTCTTGTATGCTTCAGTAAATGGCAAATTAACTGAAATTCAGATCCCAAGTAGCCTGTGGTCACCAATGCCAAAGTCTTGGGGAATACCAAAGACTTCTGCATATCTTAAGGTGGTACAGATGGCTGCAAGGTGGCTTTCTCAGGAATTTCAGAGGCCCAAACCAAAGAGGCCTCTTCTCATTTCAATGAGAACTTCCCGCTCTCTCTTCTCCCCAAAATCCCAGAATTTCGGTGTGATTTGAGTGCCAATTTCTGGTGAATTGATTACCTCCACATCTACCTTCAATACTACTGAGAATGAAAGCCATGTCACTGAGTTTTGGGTTCTCAGTCCCACACCTTGTCACCAGGAGAGGCAGCTGTAGGAAAGAAATCTCCGAACGAGCTGTAACACAAGCGCACTTACTGCGATACACTGCCTCATAATGCAGGACTGTTTCATCCTGCCAGGCCCGCCGAACTTCTTCATGTCCTTGCAGAAGTGACACTCGCCGCACTCTGTCCGCAGACACGCCTCGCACTTGCGGCATCGCGTCCTCCTCCGGCGCGCTCCCGCGGTCGTCCGGTTAGCTGCGAGCTTCACCGCAGAAGCAGCGCCCAGCTTCCCTTTGGGCCGTCCGACTGCCCTGTTCTGAAAGAGCCAGACACACAAGGTTAGCTGCACGTCCCACCGAACACCTGAACTACAGAAATTCCTTGGGCAGGAGCTGTACGCGTCGCAGACGTAAACCCGGCAGATGTATCAAACACACACAGATGGCTAATACCCAGCAGCTGCACGCAATCACTCTTAGAGCTAAAGGAATTCTGTCACCTTTAGAGGGAAAGACGCACTGTAAAAAGACAAAGAAACCTAGGCACAAGTGAGAGATGCCCGATCTATCGTAAACCCAACGCAACAGGAGGGCACTGACAATCTATTTAGGCACATCTCAACGCAGGACTGAGTCCCAAGTGATGTCCTTGGCTTAGGTCAAAGATACGGCCCGTGCCATCACAGAGCTCTGGGCTAGGGAGCTCCTAGGACTGTGCTCAGGTTAAGTCAGGTCTACTTTCCTCCTTCGGAGGAGTCCAAGGAGGCAGCAAAAGAAATTCTGAGGCTAGATACCGCAGGGAAACGTTCAGCAACAATGGCTCAAGTCACAGCAATCTCCCTAAAAGAAAAGCACCAACTGCTGCCAAGTGATATAACAGGAAATAAACCACAAATACTGCAAAAACCCTTCCAAAGCAGCTCCCCTCCTATCCAACACTAACAAGTGCTCAAAACCAGAACATTAACTGATGCTGTGCAGCGGCTAAAAAGGGCATCCCGGGTCTAGATTTCAACGACCCTTGAGTCAGAAGCTAAAGGAACATGAAAAGATTTTAAATGATGAGGTTAACTGCAACATAGTCACTCCGGATATCTGAATTTCACGTTCTAATGAGAAACTCCCCGTTCAGCACAAGAACACAGAGCTCAAGCCAGACGTCGCTAAGTACAGCGTCATCGCGCGGGGTAATTACACACCGATTGGTGTGGCTCACTCTTACCACTGACAGCTTTCACCGTAAAGATGACACTAACAGGACTGCAGAGCTCATCTGGTTCAGTATTCGTACAACTTCGCCACTTTCTGTGCCCCTCAGCACAGCGAGGCCGGACTAACCAGTTTCACTTTCTGTTTGTGCTGAATTCTGGGCAGTCACCGAGGCAGGAGGTTGGCTACAGAAAGCCACACACAGTTTCCACCGCAGCTTTTAAAAGAAAGGGCTACGGACACATTCTGCTTGGTACTGCAAAAGCTTCCAAGTGTCCTACTATATAGTAACCCTGAAAAAAAGGCACGTGGGTGAGCAGTTGACCTTCCTCCCAGCCGTCCCAGCAAGCCCCCAGTGACTTAGGATGCAGCAGAGCACTGGTACTCTAAGAGCCCCCAGCCCAGAAGCCCCGGTACTGGGAGAGCAGAGAGCAAGGAGCTGGACCTCTCTGCTCCCTCTCCCACAGACCCACCAGCACAACCGAGGTGGGAGAAAGCATTACTCAGCTGACGACGTTACACGGATTCCTGCGAGTTTTTAATTACGCTCCTCCACAGCGGTTTCTGTTCTACTCGCAAGCTGAATCCCGCTGTGCTCTGTGAACGCAGAGAGGTGTAGCTTCCCATCGGAAACCGCGCTAGACACAGCTTTCAGATCAATTTCAGACACTCTAAAGAATAAATATTTGCCTTTTAGACCAACATTGCAGCCTCTCAAGGCTAAAGTCGGCTCTGGCAGGACCGGCTTAGCACCTAGATAAGAGATAATTTCCTTCCTCAGCATGAATCACCCCTCCACTCTCTCTATTACAGCCTCCTTCCACCAGCAAAGGAAATGAGAAAAACGAACCAAAGGGAGTAAGTTAAACTGAAATTCATTCAACAACCCGGGCAGCTCCCGCCTGCCGACAGCACGTGGAAGGTTCTGCGTTAGCCCGGCTCCTTCCCACCAGGTTTGAACACGATTGAGTTTTATAAGAGGGCAAACAGCAGTTACAATGCCGTCAGAATGGTCTTTTTTTAAAGGCAGTCTCTCTCAAGGAAAATGAAAACTCGGTGCTTCTCCCAGCCCAAAGGCAACTCCTGAGTTTGCCACAGTGGCACGAGCCGAGCCCCAGTTCTGGTGACTGGGTCTTGAACACAAGGACTCCGGAAAGGTTTGAGTGGTGGAAAGGCATCGCTGAAGGCAGAAACCGAGAATCCTGATTAAAAAATAAAAATAAAAGAAAGAAGCAGGCAGGTGAAGCTGTAAGAGCAAGTGGGAAGCCAGAGCACACCACACAACTCAGATTTCCTCGTAAATCACCACCACGGAGCGGAAAGCAGCCACGCAGAGCTCTGACCTCACTGAACGTAACGGGTCTATGCCCAGCCCTCTTCGCTGCTCTTTAGGAAACCCAAGCAACTGGACCAGCTGGGTTTGTGCTCACTGACCAACCCACCAGCCTTGATCCTCCCCCGTTTCCTACCAGGATGTCCCAATCCCCGCCAGCAAGGCTGGAGAGGCCCGGCAGGAATTCCCACTCGTATCCAGTTTCAAGGGGCTTGAATGCGGTCGCTTTATAAACCTCAACAGAAGAAAATCTGGCCTGTGGGTTGCTCTCCCAGAAAGGTGCTGGGATTCAAGGGGGTAGAAGGAGCCTCCAAGATGACTTGGGGTTTATTCAGCACGTGGCTGCCAGCCAGATGAATTCCAGGTCGGTGCTAGGGAGGAGATGCTGCAGGACCTCCAGCTCAGCCTGCAGGCTCACAGTACAGCAGCCCTGGCAGTTAACCTGGTGGAGATTTCCTTCTCAGGGGCTGCCCTGTGAGACTCAGCACCCTCCCAGGATGACCCCGTGGTGCTGTCCCGTGAACACGGGGCAAGCGGCAGGCGGCCACCGCCGGCAGCTGCCCCAAAGAGAAGGCTTACACCGAATTTGAAGAGATTTTTTTCCCCTATTTGTACAACAAACACCAGAGGGTCAAGACAGAGCTGCCTGAACTGCTACCAAAAGCGATCCCGTGTGTTCTCTGGCACCTCCACAGAAAGCTGGTGGACTTGCACTGCCCTCTGAAACAGGATGTGTTAGCGGGGCATTCTGCTGGCTTTTCCCCCACACTACCGCCATGCGGCACACAAAGGTAACCACACCAACCAAAATTTAAATGCTAAGAGCTTGCTCCTGCACCAGACACAGCATGACCCTTACGGCAGCTGGGTACTGGGAGCAAATTTTGGCCATCGGATGGAATACACTCCGAACTCCAAAGCCATGAATTTGGGATCGCCCTCTTGCTCCTTGGAGGAGGAGGAAGAGGACAAATCTGCAAACCGATTTTCACGAGCGCTGAGCTCCTACAAACCCCACCAAATCCAACAGCGCCCCAAGCAGACAACCATTAGCAGACTGGGTGGGGAAAGAGGTCACCAGTGAGTAAAGTCTTTCAATAAGGCTGCGTGAATCTGGGAGTAAGACGAGGTATCACACTTCCAACTCCTTTAAAAAAAGGTAAATGCTACCTAGAAGAGTCACAGCACCTGAGCCCGCATTTACCTTGGCTCTGGGCAAGCATTTAGCTGCTGCAAGTTTTCACTGCTTGCTTACAGGTACTTTAAGAGACTTTCATCAGCTGTCACCTCCCTGCTCCACAGTCACTGAAAAGCCAGCCACCTTCACAGCAGCTCTGAGCGCCCGCTCAGGACCAAAACCAGGACCAGAGCCAGCAGAGGCTCTAAGGGCACAGCTTACTGCTACAGAATCACAGCTTTGGTGTTTACAGCAACACGCTTCTGACCTTCACAGCTGCAAAGACTAGCTCAAAAGATCTCAGATTAGCAAAAAATACCAAATCAAACTTTGGAGACAACCCTTCAAGGGCTATCAGGTGTAAATGCATCGCTAAGTGGGTGCTGATGTGCCCCAACTGCTATCCCAACGCTGACCGGGCTCTGCTGGAGTTGTCACCAGGCAATTTTGCATACAAACGCCTCTGCTCTGGAGAGGAACATCAGCTGACAGCACGAGCCAGCCCGGGAGGAGTCCTGGCCTGCCCTAAAAGCAAGGCTGACAAAGCCTGTAGCCCAGAAATAAGCTCTTCTGCAAGTGGGCATGGGTCCTGCTCCACCACCCAGCTTCAGCAACCTGCCTGCTGCTGCCAGCAGCACCGCACCACGACTTCAGCCTGAGCGCCTCCAGAAACATCCAAGGGCACGTGCAGTGCCCTTCTGAGACCCCGAAGCGCTCCACTTCCTAACCAAGTATCATCTGAACAGCTTACGTATCCCACTGCGTAAATCTCTCCAAGAACAGACATCTTACAGCTGTGGTTTTCACTGCTCCAAGGTGCTGTGCCACATAAACGTATCCCTTCCGCTCGCGAGACTGGGATGGTTTCCTGCTGTAGCACGGGACAGATTCCAGTTATGCTGATCGCAGGAGTTCGACCGAATCCACACAACAATATCAGCTCCGAGAGGAGGACCTGGGGCTTGAGGGGCACCGGCCCTGTGCACAGACCTCTGTAGGGCACTGCATCCTGATGCAATCTCTTCAACCATTACCAGAAACCCTAGCCAGAGGAAGGAGGAAGAAAGGGCAGGATGATGTGGCTGCAGGCATTCGGTGGTGACGAGGAGGAAGCTAGTTGAAGACAGCGAAAATCAGGCTGATGGCCAGTAACATCCTTAAAAGCCACACAAAGTGAAGAGCACAAGCCAACGCCACAGGCTCAATGCATCTGACTACAGCCTGTCTGCCCAAAAGCATACACGTGCTAACTCAGGAGATCTCCGTTTTCTGCTGGTGGCGATGGTCACATCACCCGTACGTTCCTGCCGGGTGGAGGTGGCCGGCAGGACAGGTTTTGGCCCAAGCCCACCAGCAAGGGGCACGTCAGGGGTAAGGGAAACCAGGGGAACTTTTTCATTCCCAACCAAACGGGAAAGTTTCTACCTTGCAGGTTCATCTGCACGTAAGTAACACTCCACCAGCTCTTCTGCCAACGCAGCGACGTTGTGCAGGGCGTGATAAGCCGGCGCGTCAGTGCCAAAGCAAGTGCCCCCATTTATTTCCCTCTGGTGGTGAGGAGGCAGAAGTTAGGCCTGGAGGGTGGAATAAGACACGCTGGCAAAAATATGCGTTTGTAGATAAGCTGCATCCAAAGTAGGAGCTCTTAGAAAGAAAGGCACCAGGAAGCTACACAGAGCTGGGGCACATCACACAAACGTAGCTTCTCATCTTTGGAAGAAATTCTGCAATCACCACCCGGGAGCATTTTTCACAGTCCAGTTACGCGCGCAGCTTTTGTGGGACCAACCATCGGGGTTGGTCCAACAAAAAACACCACGCTTCTTCTCCCTAGCAGGCAGGACACACGCCCGGCACGCACCTTCCCGAGCCCCGCTGCTGGCATCGGCTGCCACTTTAGTGTGGTAAATCCTATCTGCGCTCCTGCTGGAGAACGCAGCGGGCTTTACCTCCTTAGTTCAGACAAGGACTAAGGGAAGGGGACAGGCTGAAGGCCAACATCAGAAGAAACTGACTGATGAAAACCGCCGCGCTACCCTCACACAGGAGCCGTGCCATTCAACTACGCCCGTAGAGCTGCAGTTTCACCTGCTACGTGCCAGGCACCATCCCCGTGGCACAGGGGGAGAGATTCCACGCAGAGGCTGGTGGCTCTCTCACGTTAATTTTTGTTATGAACTGTTAAGATACAGAAATTCTGCCAAGCCTCGGGTTTTAGAGGAAACAAAGCACCTGGGGACACCTCCAGCAGCGATCTCACAGATACGACGTAGTGGAGACCAACCCGCTCCGAACTATCGGCTCCTCACCAAAAGCACGCAGCGATCGCACCCACACCGGGAAGCAGACGGGAGAGGCCTGGTGTGGGGCAAAGAGAAAAGGAAGGGGGCCGAGATGCTTCACCTGCTGGGTCTGGGAGCCAAGCAGCGAAGGGAGTAGCGGCGCAGGCCTGCACGCTCGCACCACCCACGGAATTAAGCGAAGGTTTAATAAAGTTACTCCTCCAAGACCCGGCTGAGGTTCCTGGGCGGTCGCTACCCCAGGCCAGGCGGCGCAGCCCCGTCTCTCTTGATGCTTCCATGCTGGATCTACCACCGCGGGGAGCACCCGGGGCACAGCGCTGTCCCCCGGGCCCAACTCCTGCAGCCCTGCTTTCTTGGGGAAATTATAAAGAAAAGCACAGTAAAGCTCTTAGGGATGAGAGGGGTTTCAGAGGGCAGACTCGACGCCCGGCCTACGTAGCAACTTGTCTCTAAAAGCGAATTATGAGGTCGTTTCAAAGAGCAAAACACCTTGAGTTACGAACAAAAATAGCGAGTTTGTGTTTAAATTGCGTACACATGTTTAATCCTATTCCTGGTGCATTTTCAATTGCTTAGGCAGTTCATAGAGAGTAAAAGGCGCAATCTAGAACACACGTTCCGGATTATTTTTCACAGATTACTTCATAAATCCAAAAAGTTTATTCTCTTTCCCCCCAAAGGGAAAGGGAATCCTTCAGAGGATAAACCCCGGGAGAAGTAATAAAAGTTCTCTTTTCATTTTACCACGCATCCTTCCCTTTATTCCCCATCCCTGGGAACGGAGAGAGGAGGCTCTGCCCGGAACCGCGGCCAGGTAACCGGGCTCAGCACCACGCTCCCTCCCGAAGTCGCGCAGCCCTCTCGGCGACTTGAGGCGTTTCGTGAGGAAAAATAATAACGAAATAGGCTCCGGATAGGCTCGATCGGGTGCTGGAAGCTGCGGGCCCCCCCCCGGGTGCGCGCTCCCCGGCGGAGCGGGGCGCGGGGCCCTCTCGGAGCTGCCCCGCGGCCCGGCCCGGCCCGGCCCCGCCGGGGGCTCCCGCTCCGGCTCCTCCCGGGGCCGCCGCCACGCCCGGAGCCGCCGCCGGGTGCCCGGGGCCGTGCCGAGCCGAGCCGGGCCCGCTGCCGGCCCCACATTGTTCCCCGGCCCGGCCCGGCCTCCTCCTCCCCTCCCTTCCCGCTGCAAACTTCGCCGCCCGCCCCGGACCTGCTCCGGCTCCGGCCCCGGCTCCGGCCCCGGTTCGGGCTCGGGCTCCGGCTCCGACTCGTAGTCCTCCTCGTCGGCGCTCGCAGACATGGCCATGGCTCATGGTGGGCCCAGGCGGAGCCGAGCTGACATGGCTGGAGCGGCGCTGCTGGCGGAGCCCCGCTCCCCGCACACACACACACACATGCAGGAGGAGGAGGAGGAGGAGGAGGAGGAAGGGGGGCCGTGCATATTCATGCCAGGCAGCCAGGAAGGGGCTGGCCCTGGCGGCACGGCCAATCGCGGCCCGCTCGCACAAAGCCGGCCTGCGGGGACAGCGGCGGGGGCACCCCCGGCACCCCTCGGCTCCCCCCCCCCGGGGGCAGCGGGGCCCGCCCGGCTGGGGCCTGCCTGGGTGTGCCGGGCCGGGCCGGGCCGGGCCGGGCCGGGCGGGGTGCGCGGCGCTGCACGGGCTGAGGGAGACAAAGGAGACGCGCTCGTAACGCCCGGCTCGGCTCCGGGCACCCCCCCGGCGCTGCGATGCCGGGGATGCTGCCCTGCACCCCCTGGCCCTGCACCGCTCGGAGGGGCCCCGGGGGGGGGGGGGGGGAAAAAGCCCCGCTGGGGGGTGAGAGGGGCGCGGCCGGGAGCTGCTGGGGAGCCGCAGGGCCCCGAGGGGCAGCGCCTCGGACGCAGGAGGCATCCTCGAAAGCGTGCTGCTGGGGGTCAGGGCACGCAGGCCTGAAGCAGAGCGCTGAGAATTGAATTTCCCATTGCATTGATGGGCCTGCTGCTTTCAGGGGAAGTCCCGCTTCCATTCAAGTTGTTAGGATTTTGCCTCTGGCTCCTACGCCCACAACACAGAATTAAACATGAGATTAAATATTTGCATGTGCTGAGCAACCGAGAAGCCATAAAGCAGCAGATCTAATGGTCTTCGCGGCAGGATTTTTGCCAAACTAGTTTCGGCTCGGTTCCCTGGTCTGCATCACCACGTGGCCGCACCAGCCCGGCGGTGGCCCGGCAGAAGAGGCAGCAACAGGCAGGAGCTGGCACACGAGCGGCGATGCTGCCTTGTGCCTTTGCGACGCCCTGGCCCCGCAGAGCCTCACCTCCCAGCTTTAAGCAACAAAGTTCAGCCCAGCTTTAAACACAGTTACAGGTGACTGCAGGAAAAGCCGAGCGATTGGCGTAATTACATCCCTTCCTTATTGTGCGTACATTAAATATCCATTTCTTGTTTGCACGTCTGTCCTCTTGCCAAATCAAGCTCACATTATGGGTAAGTGATGGTATTCTCCCAAACCCTGCTCGCCGCGATGCCAGAAGTGAGGCCTTTACGTGCAGCCCATGGTGCGGCTCTCCAGCGTACCATGGGCTACGTTCAGCCTGTCTCCTCAGGTTTCTCTCTCCCCCACTGTGCTCGTACACAACCCAGAGCGGGAGCAGATGAAAGCTGAGGCACGCAAGGCATGTGCCTAAGGCCTTGGCTTTCAGAAGCACAAGGTAGTATCAGAATCCAACATTTTCTGGAGGAGAGAGGGAAGGGGGGGGATGCGTTTCCCGCTAGAGGCCTACAAAGGAGAGCTTAAAGATACGAAGCGAGGATAACCGACACGCTTACCGCGGTGTTTGTGGTTCGAGCAGTCGGCCTCCAGCAGGGGCAGGAGAACAGATAACATCGGGAAGGATATGCTGGGTCCCACACCTGCCCGGGGCAGGCCGAGCCTCCAGCCCGGGCTCAGGTTCCACAGCAGGCTCCCCGCTCCACGTTTGGCTCCACAATCCAGACGGGAGAAAAAATAACTCGTGACGTCCCCTAAGGACAATCCACCGGTCACACCGCGGTGAAATGTCATTCACAGCAAATTAAATCATGACACAGATCCTCCTGCTCTCATCCGCGACAAGCCCCAGCACTGGTGATACCCGCGTTAGCCCACCTGGGCTGCAGCAGGTCGCTGCCCTCAGTAACCCGCGTCGAGCCGCGCTCCTCAGCCACCCGCGAGCGTGTTCCGGTCTGCCACTTGCAACAGCAACACAACTGACAAATTAGCTCTAATTACGAGGCCTGCGTTAACCACTGAAGACGCACGCGCCAAGAAGATCTCGGAATGATTTTCAAATACTAGGTAAACTTTGCAGAGCTGGCATTTAATAAAAAAAGAAATCGGATAGGATATGATATCAAATAGCAAATTGGGAATCAGTGGGGGGGAAAACACTACAACAAAATGAACTTTTCCGATTGTAATTGCTCTCTGAAAATCTAATCTTGTACAAGAGCAGCTAAGCATTCAAAGATATATTTAATACACAGAAAGAACTATTAAAAGAGCATTTTCCAGCTTGATCCTTTCGGCTTGTCTACTCTGGAGAATGCTAAATTACAACAAACAGTGAGCAACCCTTGTGCGAACTATTCTAGCAGTGCACATTTCACTATCCCGCTACGCTTTACAGCAGTTCAGAAAACAGAACAAGCACTACTGACCCTAGCCATGCTCGTATTGGCATAACTGTGTCCATACTTCAGCTTTGTGTGATGTAATTTGCGTGATGTAATAAGGAATAAATAACAGCCTAGACTGAACCACTGAACTAGCCTTAACGAAAACTGCATGAAAACAGACGGCACTTCCTATTCTGAACTGTTGCGCTGATTGTCTCTCTCCTGAAGTCCCATATAAGTCTCATCAATACCACCATCTCCACAAAAACCAATTACGTTGTCACAAACTGAGGCAATAACCTCAAGTGAAGAATAAACAGCAGGAGGAGGTGAGTGCCAAACAACCAGATTTCACTCTCATGCAAATACCCTTTAGTAAAACCAAGATGGGGACGGACGGACGGACTACAACCTGCACTGTATGTGCTTGCTCTCGAGCATCTCTAGTACCAACAGATTTCAGCTGTTGCTATCAGTGCTCAGTGCTAAACAGCACCCATGCTTTTGTATTACATGCTGAAGTTTATGATTCTATGATTCCCAAGTTGAGGTGAAAAAGTTTTTAATAAATACAAATAAATATACCTTTGATTTGAACCTTCCTTTGAAGCTTCTTATGTATCTTTATAGAATATTGTATTTTGCTGATAGTAGAAAAAATATTTAAGAGAAAACAGTTTGGGGGAAAAAAAGCACATGCAAAATTGGTTTATATGCAAGTTCTTGGAAAAAAAGATCTTGCGCTGCCTTCTGTAGGCCAGTGCGTATGTTTTTGAAAAGCAAACCTACTGAGATGCTTATGAGTCAGCTTCTTGACCTGTATCAGAATAAGAAAGTTACCCAATAGCTTTCTAAGGATCATTATTTTGGTGCAAGTGTCCATTCGTATGATATATGATCCTAACTGTTGGGCCTGGGCAAATTTCATAACACTTTTCTCAAGAGTTCTGGCCAATATTTCAGTCATATTCTCAACACTGTCAGAAACAGTCTGGCAACCTTTTGTCTTCAAATATCCATCTAGTGTCTTGATCTTACTACTTCCCACTATTTATTTTATCTGAACTATGACATGAGTAGTCATCAGATACACTGAGTATCCATTGCAATCTCTTTAATAAACCATCCAATTGATCAACCTTAGATCAAATAAAGTAACTCAAGATGAAGTAATATATTGATTGCTCCCTCCACGTAATGCCTCCCGCACGTACTTTCTACCTAGTCAGTATCCAACACACGAGAAGCAGAGAAGGCACGGGCTGTACGACTCTCTTGAAGGCTGACAACCTAGGGCTATTACAGTGTAGCTGAGGAGCAACGCATGAAAAAACAGGAGCCCAGACAGAATGTGCTGGTGGCAACTCACTCACTCAGTCTGTCTCAGAAGCCTTGTTTAAAGAAAAGCCATCCCGTCATCTTAAAAATATAGTAAGACCACAGGAAGCGTGCTGAAACACCAAGTTCATCTGCCACATAAGGCAAAAGCTCCACATCTTGGGAACCTGCTGATACAAAACTGAGGTCTTCTATCTTCACAGCATCACATTTGTGGAAATGGAGAGGTACCAACAAACTCAACAGTGCCTGAGATCCAGGTGTACAAATTTACTCTCTACAGGAAGAGCCGTGGCATGATGGGGACTGTCTGCTGGGAAGTGAGGGAAATCCTGCCATGCTTCCTTCTTCCACAAAGCCTTGTATCACGGAGGGCTCATCTCCAAGAGCCATGTTCTGCCAGTAGATGCAAAAACTAGTGAAGTAGGCTCAAAAGAAGGTAAGAAATGACTGCCACGCTGTTGAGGAACATGCAAATAGATGTGGCTCCTAGCTAAAAGAGTGGATTAACCAGACTATGTAACCTGCTTTCCTTTAAGTGGCTCTGCACTCTCAACACATAGCACAAAACGCTCTCGCTGAGACAATCAGTTGTGTCCGACGTCTGGCAGCAGCTCTCAAACCTTGAGACCAAACCCAAACATTCAGAGGCAAACAAACGGTACACTGAAATGTAAGCAAAGAAAGAGCTCAAGTATGTTTTTCCTCACAAGAGCTCAGGTGCTCAGCTGTCACCTACAGCCTCTATTTGGATTTGTAGGGAAACATGCAGGACAAAAACAAGCAAAACACGCTTAACTATGTCTCAAAGCTGCTTCGCTTTTATCAGACCTTCTCTATTTCTTTTGTTAGATTTGCTAATTTTCAAAAAGGAGAGCGCTTCTGTGCCTCTTAGATCTGGTCTACCAGTGCCTGCAGGAAAGTCATAAAGTTGAAACAAGACCTCATTTATATTCTCAGCAGACTTTAATTTCAGTGTGCTGTGGAACTAAAAGGAAGCCATCTTCTCAGGGACAGAACATACAATTCAATTTTGTTCTGAAAAGTGCATGCAGGATTAATGTCCATAATTGCGCAGCACGTACCGTGGAATGACAAACGCCTTCCACATTGCTCTGCCAATGTGCTTCGATCCAGAAACAAAACTATTAAATCTCAGATACGTAACTCAAAGCTTGAATGGTTTTAATGTCGGGGTGGGGGAGAGCCTAAGGATGCTCAAATACTTGATCAGATTCAAATCTTAGATTTTTGTTTGGTTTTGTTGGCCAACTCAGCAAGGCATGTAGTCCAGCTCCTGGTGATAAAATCTGAGAGCCATCAACCCATTTCACATGCACCACATTCACAAAAGGTCTTAGGACTAACGCATTTTTTTCATCAGCACTTTTACTGCCATGAAATAAAGAGAAAGTGGCAATCTTGAAAAATGGCAGTCAAGACCTTAGTTGGAAAAAATTGATGTTACTGAATATTCTTGCATATGTTGGAAGAATGACAATGGGAAGAACACATAAATCTTCCACTATGATACTTGGAGCACAACAGTTTGAAAATAGAGATGTCTGCTCATTTTTTCCAATCCATTCAAATTTCTACTCAGAGCCAAAATGGCTCTAATTTACCTGTTTGATGTATTAATCACATAAAGGCATCGGTCAAATTTCAAAGCAAGTGGCTGAGAGTTGATAAGAAGGGAAAATATTAAGTCAAAGATGGAAGATTAAGAAGGTGCTCATTCAAGTCCTTGCTATTTATAATTACTCCCTGAAGGGACACAATATTTCAAGTACAGCCTCTTGAGGTAAGAAATAATCTGTCAAGTCACCAGGCAAAGCTTTTAGAAGAATGCTGAGGCAATATAAGCGAAGCTCTTTGGGGATATTATGTATGATACACGTATACCAAACCCTGAAACTCCTCTGGCCTGCGTGGAATTCCCACGGAAATGAATTTGTCTCGAGAACTAATGTTTGGGAGAGACCGAAGCAGTGCTCAGAAAAATAAACAAGCCAGGCAAGGAGCTGCCTTCCTCACCAGCGCTGCCCCAGGAAAGCAGACATTTGACAGAAGCTCCCAGTAGCTTCAGCAGCTCTTACTCCTTTGTGCAGAACCTGAAGAAGTCTTCAGTTCTGGTGCAGCAGGTTTCTTCCTGCTCCCAAGTGTACTTAGCAAGGAAAGGGCTTCGTTTTGTATATGTGCAGCTACTGTGGGAAGTCCCCTTAAAAAAAATCCCCCAAACCTCAGCTATGTGGTTTTGTTTCTTAATGGATTTGTCGGGAGCCAGAATTGGGGTACCCGTCTGAATACATTCCAGGGCTCTCCTACCACATGGCAACTGCTATTCCTACAGTGTAAAAGAACAGAAATTACTAAAAATTATTTAAATCGCTGATTCCAATCACAATTGAAATCAGCAAAGAGAAAAACAAATTTAAATTGATTTTAATCTTGATTTTCTTTTGTACTTAAGTTACTTTCTGGCAGAAAAAAATATTAGCATCTGATAACTATCAAGAAATGTCTGATTTGCAGTAGATGATGAACTTTATAATCAGTACTTTCAACAAATCAACAAATAGGATTCACAATACACACGGATTTGTGTCTGCAAATCTTGCAGACTATGGGCATTTGTATCTGTTGTTGACACTTAGCAGAGTTGAAGCACTGCTTTGAGATCACCTTTAAACTGGTGCCTGGAAAGGACAAAATGTGACAGCTTAAATCCCCGTTTTCTTGCTCCTGTGGCACTAGACTGACTGATGTAAAACTTGATTTGAATCACAACCAGAAAAACACAAAGTCCAACAAAATTACACAGAATTATTTTGGTGTCCTTCTGCCTTTTTTTTTTTTTCCTCCCCCTTCTTAGCTATTTTCCTACGCTATAAATACTAAACTAAGAAACCAGTCTGTCTTTCCATGCTTGCTTTTAATTGTCAGTTTTTGCTTTCTAACATGTTCATATTCTCACAGGAAGTACCCCAAATGGCTCTCCAAGGGCTGCTCTGTCCTAGGGAATTTAGCACAGGTTTCCTGCTGCTCCTCCTAGGAATGTAGCTTTCCTGGTGGTAGCCCCCGGGCAGGCTCCTGAAACTGATGCTGTTTTGATGCTGTGCCATTTATACGTGCTCAGATCTGTTTCAGACACTACTCCGGTTAAAACACTAATTGCTGGAGCTAGTACCTCAGTGCTCTTGCTGCTCTGGGTGGAGCTGGCCTAGCAGTAGCTATGGTAGGAATTCTTAGTAAGCAAGCAAGTAAAAACTAGAAGTTTTTATTCAAAGGTTTTCAAGAACATTCTTTGTCCACCTAGCACCTCTTCCTCTGAATTGAAAGAAAAACCTGACGTAAAACAATGCTCAACACTTCTCAAAAATCACAGTGGTGCTAACCACAGCTAAGATTTTTTTCAAGTTGAAGTTTACCCAACCTCTTGAATTCACGCTATTTTTCTAATTTCTACATGCATTCAAATTTTATTAATTCTTAGACCATTTAAATACTATTTCTGGCATTTGATGCCATGCACAAAGTTACATATACGTTCATAAAACTGGAGCCATGCATAAAGATGCTCTATTATTAGAAACTGGTAGATCATCTTCCCTTCCCAGCATTATTCATGTGAAATACCAAGAAGAAAGAAGTCTCCTTGCTAGAAAATGGCAGCAGACATGTGCCAAAGGACCATTATGGGATCCAGATCCGGACAGACTATCACTGCCTTTTATTATTTAAAATACAAGTTATTCTGAAGAATCTAACACCCTTTTCATCACCAGTCTACTTTTTTTGTCTGTTGTATACATGCACGCTATTTACTTTAGGCTGTGAGCAGTGATCAGAAACCTTATTTCCAGACTAAGTTTATTTATGGTGTGTTTATACTCACTTGTTCTCATGCCAACATTGTCCGCTAACTTAAATAACTCTTCTCCTCCCCTGGTATTTATATTCCCTGAAGTACTTACACATAGCAGTCATCTCCCCCTTCAACTTTGTTATGCCATGCTGAACAAGACATGCCCTTCTAGTCTCCTCTCTTAAACATCACATCTTGAACACTATATGTGGTTCTGGAGTCCCATATCCGCCCTCATCTCAAAACCACCTGTAGTGGAACTAGAATAGAGTGATAGAGATGATCAAACATATGGTATGGTTTGTGTACCAGAAGACATTGAAGTTACTGGTGTTTTTCAGCTTGTTTTTCTGCTTTTCTACACAGAACTTTATCAAACAGTGGGGTCACTGTTACAGGATGCTATGGCTAGCAGAAAGATCAAGAGGTTCCACAAATTATTAAGTAAATTCACAGGAAAAAAGTATCTACCAAGGAACAGCAAAACAAAGCTGATGATATGACCTTCTAGCTTAACTGTGAAGTTAAGCAAAGGAAAGACTGCTCTGTTCTTACAGCTGTGACTGGCCACTCTCGAAGCAGGACACCGTGCCACAAAGACCGTCTGGTCTGACTGAGTATGTCCAGGTCAGTGCTTCCTCAACCATTTTGTTTAAATCACTTTTTCTTCCTGATTCTCACACACCAATACATAGCTATGAGCATTATTTTGCATTGCAATTGCAGGGAAGGGTGTTAAAAAACAAAAAAACACAAAAAACCAAAAACACAGTTTAATTAAAATTTTGATTTGTAGCATTTACTAATTAATAGCACTCCTTTAAATAGGGATATTATCATTGCTCTATGATACTTTTCAAGTACCTTCTCTTAAAATTAAGAAGTAACAATTACACAGAAGAAGCGTATGAGCAGGGAGGTCAGAAAACCAGCCACGTTTTCCAGCATTGTTAATCAGCCACTGAAAATTACAGCTTCATCTCCTGCTCACAGCCAGACCTATACATATTTGGACACTTCCTATCATTACAAATGCAATGGCTTTAGGTTTATGCCAGGTAAAAGAGATGAGAATCTGGTGCAGTCTGCATTTCTGACTCTTCACAGAGCAACAGAGTCCAAACACGTTTTACTTCTTTACAGCCACTCTTTATAGACAACTAAAGATCTTTATCACAATAAAAACTGAGAGCACTGCCACAGAGTGTAATTAAGTGCTACTGTAGTTGACTGTTGTCTTCCAGAAATAGGAAATGGTTTGAAAAAAATACATGGTTTCTGCTTGGGCCATACTACAAGCTCCTTTAATAAGCCATTAGCCCTAATCCCTGTGCAGATGACATGGTTTACTACCAAACTTTCTGCTGAAGGTTTCACAGATCTTTACAAACAGAAACTTCACTTCACAACCCAGGATGTGAAGCAGCAGCAGCATCTACTAGGAACGAGCTCTGGGAGCGGAGAGGTGCCACTCGCTGCATGCAACCCAAGAAGGCTGCAGCAGAGCTGGGAACAGAAGATGGACCTTTGCCTCCCCTTCTGTACATAAGATCATCAGATGTCACCTACTTGTTTCATCTCCTCACCAAAACATCTGACCGATACTTCTGTTTCTTTTCTCAGTGAACAAAGTTTTTGAGAGCTGCAGAAAAACAGGACGGCCCCAAACGCCTTTAGAAAGGGTAGACGTGAGCGACGCGGCACGAGGGGAGCACAGCACGCGGATGGGACTTAGCTGAGTGTCTTGCCCATTGCCCTGTCTGCTGTGATTCAAGGTGAGTGAACGTTTCTTTCCTACAGCCCGGAATTTCACAGTCTTCAAACAACCATTTTGCAGCACAGAACCGCACACACTGTTGGCACTCACATTAACAATGTGTAAAAGAACCTGTGAGTCGATTCTAAATAGAAATATTATTTGCTGCTTCTAAAATCACTCAGGTTATTAGAGGCACGTTCTTTCAGAAGCAAGTCAACATACCTAAGCAAGCCCTTTCACAACGTGGGCTATTCACATAGTTACGTTGTTTACTGTCCCTTCCTTCTTTGGGGATTCTCTTACCTTAGTAAGAGTTTTCTACCTCTGCTCTACGTTTTCCTTGTTCCATCTCTTTTCCATCCTTGTTTCTCTCCTCATCCTGCTCTCTTGCTGTTTCTAGCCTCTTCCCTTCCTTTCTTTACAGTCATTTCCATTTTCTTTGAAATGTTTTGGCATTTAGTGCCGGCTTTATTCTTCCTTCTCCATCTGCTGCTCTTGTCTTTCTAAATCTCTTCTGGAGGCTTCTCTTGGGAGAAAGTAAGAGACACGTTTTTCGTTTATTGCCTCCTCTTTGTGAATTCCATTTCCTTTCTTTTACTTTAAGGACTTTGAATCAGACAATTCTCCTCTCCCTGGAAGCTGGTGCACCAGCTACATCTTCTTACCAGCCCCACAGAAGCCAGTACCGTGCTGTATCCTATCTGCCGCCCCCTTTACACATCAGTATCTCCAGAAAGGCACTCTTAAATATTTGGCATTTCTCTTATACACTATAAGAGCAACACTACAGAAGCAAAATTACTGCAGGGCGTTACTCCCCTGCCTTGTGTTCAGTGTTTGTGGAATCTTCCAGCCATGGAGACCTGCTCCACCAGCTACAATCCAATTTTAAAGGGAGTTTCCCCCTCCCTTAGGGGTTTCTTCTCTGTCAAATCTTCTATTTCATTATCAGGACTTACAAGGAACAAAGGAGAAATAATGAAGCTTAACCACTTACAGCATTGCTTTTATACAAATTTCCCTTACATTGTCTTTCCAACATACTTTAACTTGGGGCCCAAAGATGCAACACTAAGACACGTCCTCGGAGCCTGCTCACTTGGCCTCTGTTTCCAGAGGAGGGAAATAGCTGTGGTACGAAAGGTGATGCACACATTTGTGCATCAGAAGGGAGTCCAACAAACAACAAACTCCTTTTGCAGAACATTCAGCCGTATCTGTGTGTACCTTTCAAGTTAAGCATAATGCCAGCTGATTACTGATCAAGCAAAGTAAGTATGAACACTATGGTAAATAAATGGTTTTTATTTGCAAATTTCAAGCTAAACTCTGACTTCCTATAAAGTTTTCCTCTTATTTGTGTGATGTGTAGAATTGTTTGTTATTATAACTTAGCACTAGGAATGATGCCTTTAAAAATGTCTGCTTTCAAAAAGGCTGATGGAAAATAAGCACCAGAAAGTTAAAAAATACAAATATACACACACAAATTTGCAGGCAGCAAGATGGATTTTGCAAAAAGGAATGAGATTAAAATCACAAAAAACAGAATCTCAGAATCTTTTACAGTTAGTTATGTTGCCAATGCACAGAAATAAAATATAAGAAGTGAGACATCCGTCAAGGATTCCAAAATAAAGTGAACAAGAACATGAACAAACACCAAAGCTTATGAAAAAAACTCCAAATATTAAGATCCTTACTTGTACCACAAGCTCAAAAAATTCAGCACGAGTCAATTGTTCCTTAGTTTTGTTTTATAAATTTCACACACCAGTTTTCCTCTGGTCCCAGAGATTTATTTTTTTTTTTAATTTGATGTTTAAAGTATACTTGGCTGGTGAATGAACAGCAGCTATCAAAGCAGTGGAGTGGAGCATCCGACATCTATTCCTCTCAAGGTTTTTAAACAAATCGTTGTTTTTAAACAACTCAATGTTTTAAACACAATGCATGCTCCTACAGATCTATTACAATGTAAAAGGGAAATACGCATTTAGCAAGCTGTGCCTTATCTGAAATGCACCCAGCTAAAAGCCAGAAATAAGGCAGAAGCAGGATCTCATGCTCCCTTTGCTCCACTTTTCCCTAGCAGCTGCTGAAGTCCATGGTCTCCTACTCCCCATCTGAAACCAGCAAACTCTCATGGCTACAAGTGGCTATATAAAGAGCCACAGCAAGTACACCAGCAAAGAGAGAACAGGGAAAATAATTCACTGAAAATAATTAACTGAAAGTTATTTACAATGATAATAACAACAGATTTTCAGATAGAAGCCTGATTAAAGTTGACTGACCCTTTCAGGATTTCTAGAGAAATTATGTATTATAAAACTAATTCAGTGAAAAAGAACAGTAAAAATAGAAGCGATGAGACATCATCCAAATAAGCAAAGCTGCTTTTACAGCACGCTGAATAACTGGAGTGTGGTAAACATACCACTGTTATAAATAACATTCAGCCTTTTGACATTATTCTTTAGTTAATTATTTCAAACTCTTCATAAGCAATAATGAAGCAAACCTCCCTGATCTTCTGCAAAGAGAAGAGAATTACTCCCATATATAGGAACAAAAATGAAGGTACAGAGACAAAAAAACCTCCAAAGTTAGTGGAAGATGTGTATGAGAAAAATTCTCTGTAGCATGAGACAAAAAACATCCTCTCATCCAGATCAAAGTATTTGCTAAGTGATCAGTCTGTAGGATTTACGCAGCATTTAAATTTACACAAAATGTTGCATCAACATTTTCAAATTTAACTATGATTAGCAAATGACTAAGACATATCAAAGTTTTATACAGGTAAGTAAGGCGCAAACAAATTCTTTTTTAAATAGAAACCCTACTAATTTCTCCCTACTGAGGCACCTTTTTGTGTTCTGCTTCAACACGCAGTCATAAAACTATTAAAAATAACTTTTTGTGTTAAAAGTGCTAGCTGCTGCCAAACTATCACAGAAACCACTTGTCAGATTATAGCTAGAAAACACCAGGATCTGGCAACGATTAGTAAGTAATTGTGAATTGTGTCTCATTACCTTTGGGGTCTTCTTGGGCCAGCTGACCACAGGGACACCCGAAATGGCAAGATTTTGGTCATCATCAGCATGTTCCTTCAGAATGTTCTGTTGCGAACGAAAAGGTCTTTATTAACCACAGAAATATTTTTTCCAGCTGACGAGCGCAGAGACTTACAGAACACAACACCTACCCTGATGAAAAAGACTGACGTGATCCCTGCTGCCTCGTTACACCTCTGCGAGCTAATTCTGCTTCAGAGCTTCCGATTCACAACAAAACTCACACGTTGTTACAATGCCAAAAGTGCAGTTTCTTGCAGCACAACAGACAGCGAAACCAATCAACGAACCGCCTCAAATATTACAGATTTCTTTAAAATCAACGTATCCAAGAGACACCACAAGTGCTTTCCACTGGTAATACCAACCACTACCTCTCCATTTTAACTCTACCTCGCTAAAACCCAAGCAACCACCACAACCAACATCTTTTCTCCTAAGCAAGTCTTCAAAAGACCCAGGAAGATCCCGGCTCTACCACCATTATTTCTGCAGTCGCGGGGCACCAGACACAGTTTAGAGCAATCCTCAGATGCCTGAATATTTGGGTAAGTCGAGGTACAGCGCATGGTGCCTCACAACCTCTCGTCTGCGTGTGGCAATTGAGGAGCACCGTCATTTCCACTGGCCTTCCTCCCGCACCAAAGGGCAGGCCAAGTTGTTGTAATCTAATTCATTTCACGTGATCGGATAAGACGTTCAGTTTCCTGAGTATTCACTAAGAAACCATCTGACTTGGGATGGCAGAGGATGAAGGGAAAAGATTGGTCTTCCTGCCCCCATCAAATCCTCTGCCTGGAAGCACTGGCCCAGTCATCTCATGAGTGCGTTGCGCTGCTTTACGCAGCTTCGGCCGCTGAGAATCGCTCCCAGCACCGTACAACCCAAGGCAGAGGTGGGGAAGGCTCCTTTTAAGTGTACTTGGTGGTGCAGCTGGGAATCATCCATGCTCTCCATGGCTCCCTACACACTTACTAACCTCGCTACAGAGCTCTTCAGGTGGAGTTCAGCAGCTGAAGACGACGACAAACGAAAACCCCAAACAAGGAGGATCCTTCTGAGCTGCTAAAAACTGAGGCCCAAATAACCACCAACAGGTTAAGGAAGAAAAAATTGCTCCAACTACACAAACAAGGGCAGCAGGTTGGAAACTACCTTGTAAAGAATTTCGGAGATAACCCCAGACAATGAAAGTCAACACCGTTGCTCCCAATTATACCGACTTCTTGAAAAAACCTTAGACAGCAGCAGGCACCAGGCCCTCTCAGCACCACCACCGCCGGCACTCTCTAATTTAATAACTAGAAATTTCACACGCTATACAAAGAGAGCTTAAAATACAGGCGTTTTTAATAGGAAACACATTCGGAATTTGTCTGTAATCGTCTGCCTAAGGCCGGGCATACAACGGCCCCGTGCCAGACCCCAGCAGCCCAAGCACCAGCACCCGACTCCAGGCTTGTGTCCCTGATGTGGAGCACAGGCAGGCAGCAAACACCCAGCCCCAAAAGCTACCAGCTGATACAGACAGCTTAATTAATGGCAAGTTAACTAACTCCTGACTAAGCAGAGCAAGGCTAAGTGAGCACCTCCATTCCCACATCCCCTTTGTATTGAGGCAGCAATCACCGCGATAACTGTGAGCGCATTCTGGAAGTCAGTTTTCAGTCCTAAAAATGGAGAGGGCTTAGTGTTTTTATAGCAAAGCCCAAATTCTCCAGAGCAAGAAGGCAGCTTGAGAGCCATATAAACAAAGGACAAATTAATCCCTCTTTACTTTGTTACTCTTAAATTTGGAAGTTTGCGAGACAGGAAACCTTAACATTTCCACTCATGACTGTCAGAAACTCCAAGCTCAATAGCAAGCAGAGCATATTCCAGGAACTTGGCAGGGTACCGAGGGTTTCTTCTTATCGTATGTATCACGTGAAAATATTATCCAAGAAGAAATTTAAAACTCTGTCAGTTTATCATATCGGCCAGCTGAAAACAAGGGATGTCTCAGCAGCAGAACCATAACCAAGCCACAGCTGCACTGACTGGTGCCAAATGTCAGCACACAACAGGCTGGGGGATGCACGCTTCACCTGCTAAAAAAGAAAAACAAAAAAAGAAGATAAAGAAAAGCCACGGGGCTTCAGTTAGACAAACAACACGATGCTCATCCGGCACAAGACTGCCCGATTCACTACACTTGAAGGCTGTGGTGACAACAGCAGGTATGAAGGAAAGAAACTGACTAAGTATGTAAGAATCCAGCTTAGCCATTAATTTCACAAGCACAGCAAGGAATGACTCCCCTGAAATGCATTCAGGGGAGTGTTTTTCTGCCATCAGAATGAGAATGGGGTAAGATTTCTTGGCAAGAAAAAGTAAGAACATATTTCAGCAGATATCATCTGTCTTGCACAAGAATCTGCTGCTGCTGCCAAGGAGTTGCGGATATTTGACAAACTCTGTTCTGCAAACTGAGTTTCTTCTGCCCTAATGGACTTCAACAGTCCCTTCGAAAGAAGAGCAGCATTTTTGCTTTGAAGTGGGGAATGTCTGTGGCATTATTAGGAGGCAGATCTCACAATCCTCTTTCCCAACATCAGCAAAGGAATTACCATCCTGCTAGTAACACAACAGAAGCGCCGTGTGCTGAAATCAGAGCCCGCATGCAGACAGCTATCACTGGCAGTGTTTAATGTGGGATGCAGACTGCTCAGCTCTACCTGTCTTGTGATGTGGGGTGTGCAGACTACACCAGGGTATAAGATGGTTGCATCTCCCTTCGCTTCTTCATGCCTAAGTCCACCCCAATTGCTTCTTTAGCAGGCTGACATACTGTTTGGCAGCTAAACATGAAATGGAGAAGTGGCACGATGAAACTCTTTCAGTCCCAAGGGTCACCATCTAAGAATATTTATTTCTCAGTTATTTTTTTCTTCTCTTTATCTGTTCACTGTAAGTCCTTTTTTAACTGTTCAGTTGCTACTTCACTTTCAAATTGAATGGCAGAGAGCAGGCATGGTTGGGCTATTTCGTACCTCAACCTCAGGGCACGGATGGATGGAAAACAAGGTGTGACTGCAGGCTGCGTGTGCCTCCAACAGGTAACACCTGCAGCAGGGATGTGGCAGCAATGGCTGGAGCACCTTCTGGCTGCTCACCCTGCCACCAGCTACACTGCCGAGCCTTCTGTTCCTCTGCCACTTGGGACAGCTGAGCACCTCAGGGAGGGGATATTTTACCTGGGCAACGATTTCCCCTCACATGTGCTGCACGTACACGCTCACACAGAGCCCAGCCGCAGACATTTGGGCACAGACAATGCTGCATCTCCTCTGACGATTGTTCAGATGCCATCTGCTAGGGAGAGAACGTTGCTGTCAGGAATCGCTGCTTGGAGCCTGTGAGAAGCTCCTTTGGTGGTGAACGCAAGGCTCATGGGACACAATTCCCATACAGCAGAGCTGCAGCCGACAATTATTTAATTCCTTGTTTGAGCTGAGGGAAGAATTGACCTGCTCCTCAAGTGAGGCCTGTGCTGTGCTCCACAAATAAGCCTCCCTCGCCTTGCTGCACTCCATCGATCACGCTGATAAATGGGATCTCAATCTGCAGAGGCATTAGCTGGACACTTCTGGATTGCTGGGTCCCCACTAGATAGTCACAGTTAGTTAGGAGCTTAGATGACATGTAAGGAATTTACACGGGCTTAGATTAGTTTTCACTCTCCCTTCTCATAAGGAAAATAAATCACTTGACTTCAGAGAGCCTCATCTACTTGACATTAAGTAGCTGCATATAGCTGTAGTTGTATTTACCACCAAGAGCAGTAATCCACTCGCCCATCCTTTACTGTACCCTTGCTTCAGACAGCAAAGCATGAATTCTTTACGAGATACCCTGAGTTGTTCTGTAAAACTTCGCATCGCTGAATAAAATGGTTTCCTTTCTCCAGTTTAACCACCCTTGTCCTGTTTTCTGAAAACGTTAATTATCTTACTGAGGCACAAAGACCTGCACGTCATACAGAAAAGTTCCTGAGCATATTTCATTAAGAAATAAAGCTACTACAATAAACGTGGGTTTAATTTTCTTCAAAAAGAAACTTGCTTAAGACTTTCCAAGCAGAGTAAAAACTTACCGACTTTCTGTCAGAGCATGTTCTTGCTATACATTTGTTAAAAATAACTCTCAAGCGGGAGCACTAAAAGGGTGCTTTTTATAGGCTGCATTATTAATACATCACGTGCACAAAATTCAGGTTGCCCATGACACAAGCCTCATGAATACAGCTGAATACAGTCCCAGCACACAGGATCTGCAAAGCCAAAGCTCTTTCTACAGGATTTCAGCCTCCATTCAATCACACACGGGACGGGTGCTCTGGATATTCATCAGAGGTGAGGTAAAGGTGCCAGGCTTCTGCTCACTCTACTGCTATTGCTATCAGCAAAATCCCCACATTTTCTGTTCAGGTTGGAAAACTGGTAGCCAAGTAAGAGGAAATATGATTTTGTGGTCAAGGAGATAAACACCATTCTGGAAAAATGGACTGTATTTCTTCCTCTGCCATTATGTCTCTATGTGACACATAGCAAACCTTTTAAATCAAGTTTCCGCAGGCAGTCAAGAATTATGTGTGCCTTCTCTTCTCACGCCTGGCTTGGGAACTGGATGCTAAAGCTCAGAACTTCCGTGCCGCAGAAACGTTAGGCAATTACAGTTTCAATACCATTAATACCATTAATTATCTTCTGCAAATTTCATTCTTAAATAACGCTAACTGTTCCGAAAGTCACATCAGAGGCGTGTAAAAACACCATCCGAAATTACGGTCACTTTTATCTCAATCTCTTTGCACGTTAGTTCCCTACCTGTGAACCAGAGATAACAACAGCTCATCAATTACCGCTTGTGAAGCACAAGAGTACTGCAGTGATGAGCACCACCGAGAACCCCAGGGAACATTCGTATCACCGTGTTCAGCTGCAGGTCTGAGCAGCGTGCCGTTCCTCGCACACCCTGCACAGCAAGGACAGAACGAAACGCTGAGCAGCCGCATTCTGCACGCCGAGCAATGCAGTAACCCTGCAAGGACCATTATGTTAGAGGTATGCTCAAGGGGCTGAAATCAGTCACTTGGCACCTTTTCCATCAGTAAGCTCTATCCTTTGGAGGTAGAAGCCCTAAACATGCACCGATAATGCTTGTTTTTGTTTATTAAAGCCAACGAACCTAACAAAACTAACTTCATGCTTCGGTATCGCACGGATTACAAGGAGATAGGATGCTCTGGCTCCACTATTTATTTTCTGGCACGACTGGCACGGTGACAGAGAGCAGTCCCCGCAGGGCTGCAGCACGATATGGCAATGAGACGCGCCTTGTCGGCGGCTCTCTCGGACACCTTGCTGGCAAACAACGGGAAGGGCCGCGTGGGGAACTCCAGTCCCGACGCGAGAAGCGGCATAACTCAGGCAACCACTGGTCTGAGCACAATTCACCCAAACTGCCCCAAATCCTTCAGAGCACCCAGCAAGGAGACAACGGAACTGCAGGGGGAGTTGTGGAGGAAGCAGACTGGCGGGGGGGTTCATTATTTACTGTGCTGTACTCACCCTCATTCTCTGAAAATTGAGGGCTGTCGTATACGCGGGCCCACTCTGTACAAAGACGGGTAAGAAAAGAAAGTTCTTTAACAGTTCTTTAGACACCGTTCAAGAAAATGTTTGTCAGTCAACGTCCTTTTGAGAGCCTTGCCCTGACTAATCAGTCCCAGGCTCGCCAAACATACAGAGGTGACTCCAGAGAAAACAATTCTGCAGCATGTATGATGTTTAGATGTGGTCATGGGCTCTTGAACCAGCAGGGAACCATAAAGATCCAGATGTTGGGCTACATCGTGATGGTTACAGTGTGTGCTGGCACGGGGAGGGAAGTTTAGATGCAGGCAATTTTCTGTGCAATTATCAAAGGAGATGGAACATCAAGATCACAACTCTGCCAAGACGAACAAAATAAGCTGGCAGATACGCACTTAATACTGGTTAAAGCACGGCATCACTGCAAGTACATGACTTGGACCTTTTTCTTAAATGTCCACTCAGAGTTCTCCACCTCTATAGCTTGTGAAGCCACTGCTCTGGAGAGGGATAGAGCAGCACTACTCCTAGGCGGTGCTTGAAAGCAGACTCCCATATGGCATCTTGCCGGGTTCTAGTTAGATGTGTCACAGTGCATGGGGGTACGTCATCAAAAGAGCACGCACGATCGCACTCTGAACATCTGCACCATCTATCATGTTGTACCCCTTCCTAGGATTTCAAAAGAAGGGGCTGTTTATTTTTAGGTGGAACTTGGCCCGTGCTTGAAGCTCGGAAAAGTAACGCTACCATTCTTTCTCCTTCACCCCAAACTCAACTCCTGGTTGTGAAATTTCATTTTGATTTCCGATTAGAACGTGACTGACCACAAAGCAAGCCTGTGAGTCTTACTGCCACGACCGTGGGCAGGCACACCACCTTCATACACAAAGCAGCTGATTTTGCAAGATTTTGCAAGCTGATTTTTGTGGTTTACCAAACCGAGTGCCGCGTATCACACTTCCAGGCTCCAAGACTGCGGAATAAGCTTCCACTGCACGTTGCGTACGCACAGCCTTCTTCAGATGGCTTTGAAGCCTTTTCTAAGCAGCTGTTGCACCAGCACTGAAAAAATACAGGCTCCCCTTTTACCGTATAAATGCATTTTCCCCTCAGACTTTGGCTTACACAGCTCACGTACAGAACACACGCAGCTGAAGAATCACACCCTACGCAGCAGCAGCACAAAACTAGCAGTCCAAACACGAGATCATGAATTAATACCAGTAGTTTCAAATCAGGCCAAATTTCCATGGTATCAAATCTATCCTGTACTAGAGGACAATTTTAGCCTTATTTAACAAGTACAAGCCAAATGACGAGTATGCCGGTCTCAGCTTTATTTAAAAACACATTAATATGCCTATTTTATACAATGTGAAAACAAGATGCAGAAAAGCTAACCAAGTAGTTCAGGGGGATGCTGCAGATTAGAGATTAGAAGCACCAAGGCTACGCTGGTCTTAGGGACACACAGGGACAGATTCCTCCTATGAGGCACCACTTCCAGGACACTACAAATCTGAACAGAAGCTGTGTCGCTAGTGGGCATGCACTCCTCACACCGCCTCCAAATTGTACCAGCGGAGAATAATTATCAACCCATAGAGGGCAATGGAGGAAAAGAAAATGAAATAGGTGGGGGAAAAAAAAGGAAAGAAAATGCAACGGAAAACATTAGATAATCTTCTGCATTAAAATCGCATATTTTGTACGTGTCAGTTAGATAGACTCCAGAAAAGAAACTAGAGCAAAAGGGGCAGATTAAGACTATAAATATAAACAGACTTCTTGAGGTATAATATTTACACACGGGCCATAACAAGTGCTAAGCCGTGAAAGGATGTAAACTTTTGGCCCCTGAGCACAGCTGCGACAGTCAGAAAGGACCGCATCAATTAAATCAGGCTGCAAACAGCTGCCTCCCCAGTGCAAAGATGGCTTTTGTCAGAGGCATAATTTCCCTCACCACGGCACAGCAGGCTGACACGAGGGGGTCGCTCCACACAAGCTGCCAGCCCTACACACTGCAGAACTTTGCCTTCTGACCTCCTGCTGTCTCCTGTGCCCTGCCCACGGCGTACAGTTTGTGTGGATCAGCAAGATATCACACCCACCTTCATGTCCTCCAGGAGAGCCTGCGGATCCTCGATGCCTTCTGGAACACACTTCTTGTTCTCTGGGAGAGATTCAAGCTTTTCCACCAGGGCTTTTAAACCCTTCAGTTCAAATTCTGTGAGGTGAGTCCATTTGGTTGAAACTTCTGTAGCTGGAGACCCCGTTGGCGTTTTGGGATAATCCGTGGGGGTCGTTGATTTTGCACTGTCGTCTGATTCATTAGACAAAGTTCTTTTTAGGTACCTCATTACTGTGGCTTTCTGTTTTCTCCCTGCGCCCTCCTTTTCCTCTGAGTGCGTGCTGTTGGGCGAGGAGGAGCCATCCACCAGGGATTTGGAGTTCTTATCCAAGCTGTCATCCTTTTCCTCCTGGATATGGGCATCACAAGATTCTTCATCCATGTCTAACCACGAATCTGATGAGTAGCTATCTATGCTGTGTTTTCTTCTTGCATCTGAAAGGTAGAAAAAGAATGCTGAATCTTTACCCAATACAGTTTAGCACTTAAACACGTGTATGACTGGGGCCAGGAGCTGCCTATTTAGAAGTGGACTGGATAATGCCCTTTAACATTACTCGATAAGTATGCAACAGGAAAGAGCTTTATTCAGCCAATTTTGTTGTTCTTGTTGTTTTTAATGCTGTGTTTGGTTTTTGTTAACATCTGCTCAGTTCAAATGACTGGGAAAAATTAAGGGAAAAATTATGCTTTCTTCAAAACTTCAACCTTCTGCGCCTTCAACTAAGAGTACGCCGAGCTCGTAAGTCACATACAATTAGTTTTCCCACAAATCCAAAAGACCGGATTCAGTAATCTTACAGCTTTAAGATGAAAGTTAGCGAAGAAAGGAGGGAAAATTATGGGGGAAAAAAGCATGTTAAAATGCAGCACATCATCACTTTTACGCAAGCTTTGCACAGCAAAAAAATCAACTTCCCAATACTCTCTTTGCAAGCACCAATTAGTAAAACAAGAACTACAACTTGTTACTGCACGAATACCCAGCGCTCTTCTGACACAGAGGATTACCGTTATGCTTATTTCACGTACAAGAAGCTTAAACACATGGGGAAATGCAAGGACTGACACTCACATGATATTGTTTTACTTAAGGCAGTCCCTCATACATTCTAGGTACTTTTTAGGAAAATTTTTAGGAAAATTTAAATACGAGTTTCCGAGTCCAAAGAACTATTAATCTTAGTTTTATACTAGGTTTCCCCCAAAAATCCCCACTGTTGCCCAACTGCATGCAATCAAGCAGCAAAAGCAACATAGGAAACTAGCAGCCAGGACTCCTTCCTTGTTTATTGGACACAATTTCCCTTACTAAGTGAACACCACTGAATGCAGGCTAGCAACAGCAAGAACTTGTGTGGAAAATACAGTTAACATCAGCAACACCCAGTTAAGTCAGTGTGGATTTTAATGTTGACTGAAATGGGTAGGAGATCAAGCTGTAGACAAAAACACTCTGCAAGGGAAATGGAAGTCATACAGAAAAATGAGTTAATTAACAAAAAGTTTCTTTCACAGCTTCATTTATTATTTTTTTTGTTTATTTTTTTTTTTCAGCAAGCCAAAATCCTGAGTACTTTCATGCTTTGCTGTGCAGTAGTTTTGGATTAGGACTAGGTGAATCATGCTTAAGGAAGGATTAAATGAACATTAAAGAAAGCTCAGCATCCGGTTGTTTAACAGTGAGGCTCAAAACAAATGCCAAAGCCCAGTTCCAAGCTGGCAAATTGATTCTTATCACAGAGAAACTCCTTGTCTCTTGCATCTTCTCACAAAATACACGTTACTTGTCAGCTAGGTAACAAAGATTAACAGGCAGTGGAGAGTACCTGTCCCAGGGCAGCTACCCTCCCTGCTTAGCTTTACAATTTCACATAGAAGCTCTGTAAGGCCAGGTGCACCTCTGGGCATTAGCGCCTGAGAAATGAGTTGGCCATTTTATCCTTCAGGGCAAGCATGCCGATGGCACAGTGTGCACAAAAACCAAGGACTGCTGTCCAAACTGCTCCTTCAGGCACATCTGAATTTTTCCTCAGAACCAGAATGGCCATAAAATCACTCCTGAAAAACATGTTTAAGCTGAAATGCCTGTGAAAAAACAGCACTCATAAAAAATACCAGCAACCAGCAAGGCTGCTCTCAGCCAAATCCAGCTCCGTGCACAGCAGAGGCGAGCTTCCTCCCTGCATCCCTCCCCTAAAGCTTCCCCTTGAAGCAGCAGAGCACAGCTTGCTTTGCATGTTGAGGAGGGGGCACGCAGCGCCCCAAAGCAGCTCCTCCTCTCTGATCTGTGCTCGTACGCCCCCACCACGCTGCTCTTAGAAAAATAAACAGGATTAGAAAATACCTTAACCAGGACGTTTTAAAAACACTAGGTTATCCAACTTATTTAACACTGCTTTCTCCTTTGTGCACAGTAGCTAGCACGCTTACCCACCTCAAAGGGCTATGTAATCGGCTTATGTCATTTTCCCATTTTACAGCTGAGGAAACAGATGCTTGGGAGAACGAGCTGCTCATTGTCACACACCAAATCTAGGGCAAAACCGGGAATCGGAGTGAAGACTGCTGGATTCAGGGCCGGAGCCCGTTCTCTAGGCCACACTGCCTTGGTGAAGCATTTAACAATTGACTGAGGCACAAAAACCTAGTCTAGGTGGGACAAGATGCCAGCAATGGAAGAGAAGCAGCTGAAAGCGGGTACACATCCCTGTGCTAGCGGTACTAGTGCAGCGCCACTGACTGAAATTGGGGTAAAACTGTACAAAGAAAATTGTGCTTCTGTCTTCCTATGCTGTGGCTCTGCTGAACACGAACTGCTGGCTGTAAGTGGGGCAAATCGCAAGCGTAGCCAAAGCCGAAGGAAAGAGAAGGAGATCACGTTATGGAGGTGTGAATAATTTACTGCAAGGAATTCTCGGGCGCTAAGAGAAAACAGCCTTCAAGAGCGCGTTCCACTTCTTGTCTCTTGCTCTAATCTAATGAAACAAAAGGCAAAAGAGGAGTGGAGCATTGCAGCATCCTGGGGACTATTCCCACGGGAAGCAAGCACACGTGGGGCTCAGCAATTCAGTTCTGCCAGCTGCTGCTGCCCCCTGCTACTGGCTGCCTGCACAAACCAGGCACTGCTGGCCCAGCTACACCTGGGTACAGATAATCAGCAAGTGTAATCACGCACACAAAAAATAATCCAAATCTGACCTGGAGATGAATGAACCGTCACCAAACAAGTGCCCGTTCTTTGCCAGCCTGACAGTTACACGATGACTGGCCTGATTTTACCTGTGGGGATGGGGCTTGCTCATAACCTGAAGTGCATCGGCCCATGCTGGAGCACCAGGGATTCCATCAGAGTGAGAGTGGACTGCTTTCAAAGAGCAACCACTGTCTGCTACTGTTGCTAATTTAAAAAACAATTAAAAAATTCCAAGGGAATCAATAATGGATGGATAACTTCAAAGTGAGGAAAGTTCAGTTTTGTGTTTTCAAGTCTTTTGGTATAACGCAACATGCCATGATTTTTATTTATTCATTGTAATGAAAACAGTATCTGACTCAGAATTACGATGCTGTACGCTTATGTCCTACATAAACAAAATCTGCATTTACTTTGTCAAGAAGTGCATCTTAAGCACTATATTACCAGGGCTCCACTGACCTGTAGGTTGTTAGTTTATCAAGTCTCTCCGTGGAAAGGAGCTCCTGCTAAGCACAACTGTGGTTTCTCCTGAGCCAATGCCCCAGCCACTACCTGCTTAGGACTCCAGTTTCAGAGTGGTTGGCCAGTCCAAGCTCCCACCCTGCTGAGATAGCCCTAAAAGACCTTCAACACTCCCCATCTCAAGGGAATAAACCATGTTACACAACCAGTCAATGACAGAACTCAGTGAGGAGAAGCAGCAGCACAGGCTTGACCACAGGACAGAAAGCTAGAAAAAACTGTTCTGTTTTTTTCCCTACAGCAATTCACTTCCCTGTGGTTCTGGGCAAATCACTTAGCTTTCCCCACAGTTATTCACTTGTACAAGAAAGATAATTATACACAGTTTCTTTCATTGCTGAAAAGCAACTTGTTTTACGGAACTTGAAAGACAAGGAGGATGGTGAGGTATGATTACAAAATCTTTCTGAACTCTTTACAATAGTCCAGTGTCTGTTATCTACCTTGCCATTCCCAGTTTCAAACCTTGGCACTGTGGCTTGGGAGCAGCAGTTCCTAGTGGTCTGCTAAAGACAGAAATGACATTTTCATTAGCAGAAAAAAAAAAACCCAACCCTGAGCATACTGGAAATGTGTTGCTGCATGGAGCACCTCATACAGAAATCACTCAATACAGTCCAGTACCTGTCTACCAATAAGCAAATCCATTCCATCCTCTGAGAAGAAGGAGGGGAAAAAAAAGAAGACATGGCTCCTTCACCATGCCAGGGGGCACATTTTCTTCATCCATCAGGCTTAATATACAGTTAGAGCCACCCCGTTAAAATTTTAGCAATGGGAATCTTAAAAGCTGCAGGCTACAGAGAAAGTGTCTTTCTGATAGCCCAGTATTTTCTCCCAATTACTCTTTGTCAGCTCACTCTCCAGATCCGTATCTCGCTGAAGGTCAATTGTGGCTGAAAACATCCAGTACAGACTCATTCATGATAAGAGTAAAAATAATGAAGACATATCCCTCCTGAAGCAGCGCGTGTTCAAATCTAGGTGGAAACCCAAATAGGATCCCCTTCTGATTTCAGCTGGCAGGACAAATGGCACAGCTGAGAAGGACAAGGAAAAGAAAAAGGGGGAGAAAGAGAGATTGTGTGCTTTTACAGCAGCCTGTGATTTCTGTCATGTCGTCATTCCCCTGAGCGTTTGCCCTTCTGTGGAAGAGATCAGAGAAAGAACACTCGCTACCTAGGAGGCAACTGCCTGAAATCTCCTTCTCGGGCCTGAAGAATGGGAAAAGAAGCCACAGCAGCCTTCCTCCAACTCCTTCAGAAGGGCAGACGTTTTCATTTAAGGAGTGGAACACTCAAGGTTTCAGCCTCACCTATGCTGAGGTTTGTTTGTTTTCTGGAGTTCTGTGAGTCCAGACATTTAGGAAGCAGAAATACAAAGAACAGTGAAAAACACTGCATTAGCATACAACCATATTGACAGAGGTATCACAGGAATAAATTTTCTTGAGTAGGCCATATCTTGAAAGAGTCACTCTGAATTTGGCAACCTTCATGCCAAGGTAAATAAATACTATGCGATGAAACCGTAACATGAGGGGTCTAAAGATATCCTTAAAGCACAAGTCATTATGAACTCAGTTTTGTGTTCCCCCAAGATGTTCTCTATCACCACAGTACTGTCTTTTTCCAAAGAGGAGAACTGGATTTCTGTTGACTCCATGAAAATGACCACCTTGTGAATCCCAGAGATCACAGGCAGCATCCTGCTCTCTCTGGAGGATGTCCTCACCAACTTGTAGTCATCTCTGCAGCTTCTGAGACCCAGTAGGACCACTGTATCGGAAGGTTTGTAAGGAAAGAGAGCAGCACAGCTTAGGGGTGGAGAAAAAAATGAGTTCTAGAACCCTAAAGAAAAGTTATTAAGTAGACTTCTACAACAAAGTACGTCAAGAAAATTAAAAAAAAAAAAAATAGGGAAAAATAAACAGTACAAACACTGAGTCTTCAAGAAAAGTTTCTGAAAATCACTGCAAGGATGTGAAGATTTTTTTCTCCGAAACCACGGAGGACAGAAGACAATCCAATCTATTGAGGGGCCTGCAGGGAAGTTAAGTACTTTGTTTCATTACTCTTTAAGGAGAATGACGGGAAATTCTTCGTCAAGGGATAGTCTCTCATGGGAAATCAAGGCATTGCTTGCAGATAGTAAAGTCTCTAAGGAAGAGAAGAGCATTTAACAATTTAAGGACCTTAACAGTTCTGAAGAAAAACTTCAAAACTAAAGCAGTGGGGTTTTGGAGTAGCAACTTCATTTAGATCTCCCATCCCAAAGCAGGTGAATGATAGCAAGATACAGACACTGCAGAACAAATGAGTGTAATTCAAGGACTGAAGTTCACGGAGATTTATTTGAGTCAAGAGGCTGGACACTGAGACCAGTTAGAAGACAGACAAGCAAGTATATGAAACAGTATTACTCAAGCAAAACAAAACATCATGGCTTTGTCAAGGTAAATGATGTCCCTTTACTCCTGCAGAGAATTTGATAAATGCCAAAGTGAAAGATCCAGTAGGAGATCTGGGCTGTTGAACTGCAATCTCCAGCTAAATAATTATTTTAAGGTTAAGATTTTGCTAAGAAATAAAAAGCGAGTGTCTGACAAAGTATGAATCTGTCACTCCTGGAGAGAAAGGCCCTGGATGTCAATGTCAGAGATTTTATCAGCATGTTAATACCCTGAAGTCAAGAGACAGCCGGCAGGTGGATGAGCCACACGCTGTCAGCAGATACCACTTGAGCACACTGCAGGAACCAATTCATTCAAGACAGCACCAACAGCCCAAGGTCTGCCCATGCAGACACTCCAGCACCGAGCTGGCACTAGCAGCCTTGCAGCAGGGCTGCGGGTTAGATCGGCTCGTCGGTCCTACTGATAACAAATGTGTTCTTTTTTTGGGTAGGATTCATTTCAGTCGGGTCACTGAGCCGATTCAGCTCACGGGGCAACCGCACGATCTCTAGGGTTCACAAAACAGATTCATCTTCTGAGAGCAGCATGTTTCTTATATTAGCTTGGAATGACCATAAAACCACGCTGAATCAACATGTAAACAGTTTAATATTCACCTTCCAGCAGGCCAACAACCGAAGCCACCACAGAGAGACAAGACGACCCAAAAACTGTTGCCAGTGTTGCTTTTACCAATGCCTTTGCGGTTGACACTCTTTGGTCATGCAAAACAATCCTTTTCCCCCTAGACGCTGGAGAACTGCAGTTCCCAGTGAGCTTTTGTATGATTTCAGCCTCTCTCAGCTAGTAACCGGACTGAGACACACTTCATGGGGATCACCAACCCATTATCAGTAATTACTGAGCTGGGCTTCAATTCACACTGGTCATTTAGCTGGAAAAGGTCCCATCTCAATATCCTGAACCATCCACTCCCCACATCTAATTTGTTCTGCAATTACACCTTGGTGATCTGGCACCCTCACCCTGCCGGCAGGAAGAGCCTCTTCTCGTGCCACTGGTTTTGACTACGGGAGGTAGGTTCTGCATTTTCCAAGGAACACAGCTACCAGTTTTGTTGCTGCTTTTTTGAAGAGCAGATCTAAGTGGCTAATTTGTCCTTTGCTCTAGGATGACCTTATGTATCACTTCTTCCATGTGGAATTCGTGCTTTACTAATCCCTTCTCATCAGGGACTCATGGAGCAAAGACACAAAATGTGTAGTACTCAAGTTCCCAGGGAACCCAAGAAATTTCTCTGGCTGATCTACATGGCCTTTTAGGTCCCTCAAGTCAGTCTTGGTCAGAAAATATGTCTGGAGTGGGACATCTGCCTATACCTTCCTTCTTCAACCCCTTCTACTGAAGATTATGCTAGAGCAATTGTTTCCCTCCTGTCCAGAGCAGTTCCACACAGACCAGGTTCACTCCAACTGGCACCTCGGAGTGGGAGGCACAGAAATACTTTAGGCCTCCTCCAGATTTAATACGTATCAGTGAAGATTTAGCTGGTGCTTGTGTTCCTTTCAGCCATTCTGTGCTTAAAAGCAGGGTGGTAACATGGCCCGCTGTCTTGTTCCAACACAGGGAAGGAAAAAAGGGCAGTTCAGAAAGGCAACAGCTGGAATTGCAACACAGTGATGTAAAGCTCACAGCAGCGCCAAGCAATGCCTTCCCGCTGCAGGCACGTCCATCCATCTCCGCTCTGGTCCATTTTCAGCTGTTGTTTTAAAGGTTTCTTGACCTCCCTGCACTTAGGTTATAGATCATGTAGATTTGTGTAGGTGTTTTCTTGGTTTAGGTATTCGCTCAAAGCAGAAGTCAGTCACCAAACAGAGAGAATTAAAGTCAAGATTAAAGCGAACAGAAAGAAGCCAGGTATAGTGACTGTAACGCGTTCTGTGGAGCAGACACGCTATAAAAGGACCAAATATCTGTCCTACCAGAGCACATTTGCAACGCACACATTTCTGGCTACTAAGGTACTGTGCCAAACACAGCAGTAAATCCTCAACTGTTTGGCACATCACCTTGACACAAACAGTACTGAAACCAAGAAATAAACGCATCCAAAATTTGTTTTTCTGGGATCCACTTGCTAAGGAATGCTCAATAAATATCATTCAAAGTGAGTCGGTACTTCATGAAAACGCTTCAGAGCCCAAACCTCCCCACCTCAAAATAAACAGGTCATCAGAATTTCTACAATTCTCCAATGTAATTTAAAATCTCTGCAGAAACCAAAGCAACCAAAGCCTAAGGTGCTAGCATCGGTTCTGAACACGCGCTCGGAGGACTCACTCACCAATTAACACCGGGCTCACTCACCAATTAACATTGATTCTCTCTGGTACTCTTTGCTGAGGTGGCAGCGCTGGGTCACACAGGACACGTATCTCTCCAGAACATACCAGCACATTTCATAGTAGAAAGGATAACGGAATTTGGCGTGCACCTGAAAGCAAGATTGAGACCGTCAGTCCACGGGGAAGGGAGGAGAAGTTTGCAGCACAAGGGCCAGCCATCATTCTCATCGTGGTATCACGAGCACACACAGTATGCAGCAGGGGGAGGGGAGGGCGGGGGGAGCCGCGTGAGACGGACGCCTTCAGCATACAAAGCGAGGAGGCCGCCTGCCTGCCTGCCATGATAGCATCATTTCTTGGTTCACTAATTTGTATCCTCTTGGGGTGGCGGGAGAGGAAAGGGTTTGTGTTCTTGTGAAATCATGAAACTGATGGATGGCCCCCACGGCATTCTTTACCTTCTGTATAAACATAGGGTGGTCACATACAGATGTTAGTCACTAAAATTCAAGTTAAAATAGAAGTGGTTTATTTCATTTCCAAAGCACTATCACATGATTATTTATTTTTTTTAAATCAAAATGGCAGCATTACCTAAAACGACTCAAGCAGGAAATACATCTTTTTCCAATCACCACCTTCCCAACAATTTGATTAAACAAATGAACAAACACAAATTCTTGATGATTAGTACACACATTAAAAGCAAAAATCCCTTTTGTGGTTTACACTTCGCATTTTGATAGCGAGCTAACTTTTGCTACAAACAAAACTGAAAGCGGGATTTTGACAAAAGACTGTCGAGCTGCGCATTTTTTCTTTCATCTCAGACCTGTTTGCACACAAAAAGCTTATTCCCTAATGTTAGGTATTTGTGAGATCATTTCAGATTCAGAAGAAAACGAAGTGGGTTTCCTTGTCTTTCCCGATAGTTTTCTATCCATGGGAGGTCACTGTACCAAGGAACAATCTAGGAAGGTCCCCAAATGCAAGAACATAGAAATATTGGTTGTGATTTGTTAAAAACAGATGCCATGCATCTTGCATAAACTTGTACTTGCACTGTACACTTCTTTTTCTCCTGGTGACACAGAAATTGCATTTTGCAGGCTTGCATTCACATATTCCATTGGTATTTAGGAAACGCTTTAAGATATTTTATGGATTTTAACTGTTCCCCTAGCCAAGAGGTGTCCACCCATGTTTAATGAAAAGCTGGACTGCGCTAGAAGGAGCATTATCTTAACTGATTTAAAACAAAAACCACCACCCCACCACACATCACCCGAAAAGCTGTGAGGTCTAAACAGACCCACTACTGCAACACCTGGAAACTCAGGTCCGGCTCTGTGAAGCAGGCGCAGTCTGAACATCTGCCTGGTGACACCAGCATCCACTTGAGCATGCCAAAGGCTTATTACAGGAATGCCCATGCTTGAAAACTGTCCCCAAGGTGGGCAAAGAACTTGCCTCTGCCCCCACAGGGAGCACAAGCACTTTTAGCAGTGAAACAACATGTAATTAAGGGAGAACACACTGTGTTGTCCCACTAAATGCATCGCAATGTAGGACTTCGATATTCCATGGCAATTCGCAGAAGTTAAGATTTCTTAAATCCTCCACAAGTGGAGCTGGCAAATCTGAACTGCGTGGTACGATGGGTCATGCATCCAGCAATGCTGCAACTTCTCAAATGTTTCCCTGTCGTTTGTTATAAAGAACAGATACCAAAAAAGAAAGAAAAAAAAAGGAAAAAACCAACCAACCAACCAGCATCCCCCTAAATGTGAGAACATTTAACCCCAGGGCCTTTTTGCAGTAGAGAATTTCTTTCCTTTGGTTTAGTTATTTGTCATAAAGAAGAGCTCGAGTCACGTCTCACTATTACGGAACACAGGGGAAATTAGCCATGCTAAAATATATGCTAATAAAGGAACTCAAATTTTTCCAAGAGAGCACTGCAGGAAACAAAATTTGCAAAGAATTGACTTACAAACAGGAAGCCGCCTTCCACCCCTCAGCCTTCAAAAGGTTTTCAGCCACATGCCTGGGAATATTAAAGACATCATTGCTCAACATTTGTTGACAGATCCTGAGCTTCACCAAATTTAGTTGTTACCAATGTTAATTCAATGTGAAAGACAAGGCAGTAATGCATGCAGTGCTCCCATTATGTATATCAATCTTTAATATTCAATTTGAGTTCCTAATTGCCTCACTATCAATGTTCCAACCCACAGCAAATCCCTCCATGCCTCTGTAATTTACTATTTGCCTGAGAAGGCTCTGCCTTTGCAAGCCTTCTGAAGTAAGAGCGACCACATCCAGCGCGAGGTACCGTGCAGAGATCTGCCGCGGCCTTTGCCATGAGAGTAAGTCTAAGGGTGCTTTAAAACCTTGTACAATTTGCCTTGTGAAGAAGCAGAGAACATTATTTATGATATCCTCGAACGTTTATTAATTGATGGGTGTGAGCTGTGTTACATACAAGTCCATAATTTTTCCATTGTATAGTCACGGTCAAGTGAACTCTTATTTGGGGGGAAGTTACGCGATCATTTAAAAGTGTCCTACCTGATATGGACTCTGCCAGAGGACTAAACCCCCACCAGCAGGGAAATAGCATCTAACCAGCATTTCCAGCTCTAACTTCTATGATTAATAATTTACAATCCACAGAATAATTTTTTTTAATTATTCCTGTACAGTGAGAAAAACCCTCTCTGGAGTATGATCTATTTCCTTAGTTCAAAGTGAAATAATTTTAGAGACCTGTATCTCCCTCCAAAAACAAAACAAATTTGTAGGAAGTAAGGCACAAAGTTTCCTTAAGAAATGATTTCTCATCCACAATATCCGTTCAGATTTTGTTACAAGTACAAACTCTACTTGTATTTAATCTCTCTAATCAGAATCTCGAAAAACAACGTAAGATTATTTACAAAATAATCCATCCATCCGCTTAAAATATTATCTTAAGTTCCAAAAAACCACATCAGTAGCAAACACCGTCATCTGTGAGTGACCACCTTACGTATGAATTTTGAGTGCTCCTGTCCCCATCCACGTTCCAGTATTTTAACGCCGTTAAATTTAGACGAGTTGGGAGGGAGTTTGACACATTCTTCCTCTTCAGTAATACCGAGCTGTAACACCCCTGTGCCAAGATGATGAATCTCCGCACGGCAGCCTGCTTTGCAGTTATTCAAGCTGGTCTAGCAGAGAGCTAAACAGCTTGGCCTATTTGACTAGCTGTTAATTGGCCTCTAGGAAAGCCAGACTGCAAAATGAGAGTCTCTACAAACTGTAAGGCTGGAGAATATTTGTTTACCTCAATTGCACATTAGGAGCTGTTTCCAACAATAGACATGTTTTTTATTACTCCTTAAAACTATTTTTAAATGGCTATAACCCTCTTAAAAAGTCTCCTAGGGATTTGAGAAATTAAGCTAGAATAAGCATAACAAGTATATAAACTAGGCAATTTTATCAGGCTGTAAATCAGCATTACCATTTCAACCATGTATTTATTCTTGTCTTAGCTGCTAAGACAATAACAACTACACCTAGCATAAAAATGACTTTGAATATCAGCAATCAAAGATGATTAAGCATTATATAGCAGGTTTAAACACAGCGAAACCTCCATAAAATTGCTCTCTGCAAAATGAAGAAGGGAAACACACCTGTATTACACTTTGATTTGCGCGTGGCAAATTACTTCGTCAATCACATCGTGTAATTTACTTCTGTGCTATACACAATGGAAAGATCAATACTGATGAGAAACTCATTTGCAGTATGTTCACACTGCCAAATTTGTGTGAACTACATACTGTACTGAGTCTGCTATTCTAGCCCGTGTATGAATAAAATTATTTGAACAAAGAAATTACAAAATTTGATTGGCAAAGCAAATAAAGCAGTACGCACTGGAATTCCATTTTGAAAACATTTACCCCCTCAAGATTCCTGCGTGATATTTTTAGTTGTTCTGTCTGTTATTATTTCTAAATAACAGTATTGATTTGTCTGCCTCTTTCTTATCAAACTTCTGTATGCTTTAGTTGCAAGTCTTCTATTTTCTGTCTTGAACTTCTTGCTAGTCTTCGACTGTTCACACAGCTTTGTTATTATACAGCTGCCTACAAGCACAGGTTTGTGAACAAACGCACGGGGTTGTGCAAAACAGTGCTGGCACAGCAACATCCAAGTGCCGAAACTGTTACTGTGAAGTTGTGGAAGTTCTGCGTTGTTGGCTTTCATTAGTCTCTTAAAGCACTCAAGTATTTATTGGAGGGAAAATTATAAAGAACTGCAGATACTTTGAATTAAAATAAATCAAACCCGACAAGAGTAAAGACCTGATTTGGGATTTCCAAATGTCACAGAACCCCTTTCCAGAAAACAGTGACAGGACATTTTCGAAGAGGCAGACATCACACCCACTGAACCTTCCCACAGGATCAAGGTACAAGTGACTTTTCAAAGGCACTTCACTGTAGCTGCCCAGTAGGTTCCTAAAAGTTACCAAAAAACTTACAGGGCAATCTGCCTCCTGGTATAAAAGCTCAGGAGATCAAAGCTGCCCCCCGTTTCCCAAGCAGAAGGACCTGACATGAAGAAGCACTACTGAGCAGTTGCAACTCCAGTAAAATGTGTGTGGCTTTCGGTTGCTCAGGTCCTGTGGGAACAAGATGCCAGCTCTCTTTACATCAGGAAAAAGAGCATTTCCCTTCCAGACATCAATGGAAATAAATAAATTGTCTTTTCCATTCCAGTTACACGTGCTAGCACCCTTCATGGCAACAACACGCCTCTCCTTTGAGCAGCTGCAGCATACGTATCCAGCGTGTATTGCTGGTTCTTACAGCCACTCTAAAAACCTCCCTGTGCCAAGCTCCTTTGTTGAACTTAGCCACAGCTCAACTCTGGCAGCCAGTCCTTTTCCTGAAGCACTCCTACAGCTCATCCCTTCTCCCTTCACTCTGCAAAAGAAGCTGGTGAGCCCCTTCCTGCTTCTGCCATCCCAACTTTTTCCTGTTCAAGTCCCTTTAAAAATAAAAATAAAGGGTAAAGATACTTCACATTCTTGCCTTGGGAACACCTATTCGAAGCCAGGCTGAACTCCATCTGGCCTTTACCTCTACTTCTGCCCTCTGCTGCAGTCTCTGTTCTAATTCTTCTGAATTTCAGGTTTTGTCTTCATCTGTCTTCCACTAGGAATTCATTCTTCTACTTAAGATTCCTTCTCCTCCTAACAATCACTGCAGGAAACCAACCTCTCCCACTACCGCTTTGCAGTGTGAAGACTAGCAGGCCCCGTACCCCTGCGAAGCACGGGAGCACTCTCTTCCCAACACAACACTGGCAGAGAGAGGCTGAGGGGAGGACACCCTTCCTCTCACACTGAGCCAGAGATGTCTTTCGAAACAACAAGTATGTGTCTCAGACTAGCGCAGTCTCACTGCAAGGAAAGTGATTTGGGGCAAAAGCCCACTTGGAGCCAGAACTGTGCCCTCTTGTAGAGGTGAACACAATGAGCTGACGTTCAACACGCACCATTTTAAGACTTTTTTTAGTGAAGATGTATCACAGCTTCCCGCTGTGTGTTTTGCCAGCCCAAATCTCCACGAACGCTTGACCTGGCACCTGTGCCTGTGGTCTACCAGCACTGTCACAGCGCAGTGCCTCCAGAATAGCCAGCCACAAAAATCCTCATCTAAATTTGTACATACACTGGTCTATATTTACATCAAAATTATAGGATTGCCTTGCACGGTTTATTTAATAGCCTAGTAAAACTGTGGCACTTCCTTCAGATGCTGCTGCTTTATGGAACTGCAAAGAACATGACAGCTAGGTGTCAAGCTTATTAATCAAGGGCATAATTTTCACTCCTCGAGAGGCTGCACAGAAACCTCCTCCAGATGTAGTACTCTGCTGCAGCCAGGTGAGCATCACCATTCAGACTAACGCCCCAGCCCAGACTCATTTGTCCCATGAAATTCTTGCATTGTATGGAGTCATTGTAGAAGAAAATCCTGAGAAGCACAGAAGATGATGTTTCTCATGAAACTTCTCCACAGCTTTCTCAGTTCAGCTGTGGACATTATTCTCCAGCCCTGGGTATCCATTCCTGGGGGTTAGCAGGAGTGTACTGGTACAAAGGAATTGCCCTGTAAAGGGCAATATGCTTGTGTGCACGAGGGAATCTGTTTATAAAGTTTAGCAGGCAGACAAAAGGTACAGAATGGACATGTCAGTTGGAAGCAGGGAAAAACAGATGAGTAAACGTCACTAAAAATCGCCAACATTTGAAAGTCTCGTTATTTCATGTTTACCTCTCAACAATTCTGACATGGAGATCCCATCAGTTCGTGTTTCTCAGGAAGGAATAGGGGGGGGAGAGAGACAGAAAGAGGCAGACCACGGTCACAAAGCACTGTTCGGTTAAGAAGAGAATCAAGTATCCTTACCCTTGTTCTGTCCTCAATTTCATAGATGCGAAGCTGCATGGGAACATTAAAGCTATGCAGGATATTTCCACCAAACACCAGAGAATCTACCGGAGTATAAACCGCATGTATCCACCCTAGAGAGGGAAAGCAAAGAACTGAGAATGCCTCACACTATGTAGTATTACAGAGCAATTTACAATCAACTTTTAACAACCCCATAAACCCCATTCTGAGGGGGGAAGAGAAGTTAAGTAGTGAAAGGTTAAATAGTATGCTCATAGCCACGCTAAGACTAATAATAGCAGAAGGCATCTTATGATGCACAGTCTCACAACCCTCTGTGTGTTGAGTTCTTCTATTTATCCACAGAACGGTTTCAGTGTTTACTGAGAACACGCAAGCTTGTGACTCAACCACATCCATGACTAAGAAGTAAACTCAGCCTGCTCAGTACACTTGGCTCTCAGATGATCTCCTGGCACCTCCAGTAGGGCTGCAAATCGTGTTCGTGGTGGTGGTGGGCTAGGGCTGTGGAACCGGACTGAGTCACATCAAACTTCTGCCACGCCAGCACCACAGCACACATCTCCAGGTGTCAACAATTCCAAGTTATTGCCAGCCCTCCTTCGGAGGTGAAAGTTTTATGTTCTGTTATCAACTTCCTGAAGCAGCAATTGAAAATCTTTTTCACTGCCAGCCCCAAGTTAAAGGACTTAACATTTCTAATACCCGAGCTGATGAGGCTGTTCTGACCCTATCCTCGAAGGGACTGAATTCATTTCACGGGCTCCAAAGCGAGGGAAGAATTTTCTGCCGTAACAAAAATCCAGATGTAGCAATTCAGGCAGCCACACAGCTCTTCTGCTTCTGTGTTGTTTGCTTGGTGTGCCAGCAGACGAAGGCCTGGCTATGCAAAACTGTAGCCTCTGATCTCTGCGGTGAAAGAGGGATTGATCCTGCTAATGATCTGGGACCCATGGAGACCTGACGCTTTTTTCTCCTTTTTTTAATGAAAAGTATTACAATTTATAAACCAGCAGATAAAAGCAACAAAGAGGGCAGTCAATTTTCTCCTAACTGCGCAGTACTTTCCATTAAAGCTCTGGCGGCTTTCCTTCACTTCACGATCAGTGAGGGAGCAGGAGAATGCTGCTCTGCCTAAAGGGTTCTCCAGCTAGCAGCCACGAGAGCCTTCCTTTGCAACAATCCCTAGACGCTAAGGGCCTGCAGAGGCGCACCTGAGAAGTCCTCGAGCCCCAGCAGATGGCAGAACTGCAGCTTTCATTTAAGGGCACGTTGGTAGGAGAGTCAGGAAGGAAAAGAAATCAACATGAGAATTTTCTCCCTGGAAACATCCCTCTGGATACATTTTTTCTGAACGTCAACATCACAGAAAGGTTGAGGTTGGCTGGGACCTCTGGAGGTCACCTGCTCCAACCCCCCTGCGTGAGCCAGGCCACCAAAAGCTGCGTGCCCAGGACCACGTCCAGACAGCTTTTGAGTATCTCCAAGGATAGAGCCTCCAGAACCCCTCTGGGCAGCCTGTTCCAGCGCTCAGTCAATGTACAGGTCAGATTCCATGTGAGAAACGGGATGCAGAGAAAAACGCAGGTGGCTCGTGGCTCTGGCAGCTCTAGGTATTATCGCATCTTTCCTGCTCCAGTTAGGATAATTTCAGCTACAAGCCACTTACTATCACCCAGCATGTTTATTACTTCCAAATCAAGAACGACCAACTAGAGAGGATTTTTTTTTCCCTATAAGGGTAGTACAGCAACTATGCATGTCAATAACACGAAAACACTTCACAGTTAAAGCAGTTCATCACCTCACATGAAATACATCAGTCTGTACTAAGAGCAAACTACTGCAAAATAAATGATACTCCTGACCCTAGTCTTTGGGAAGGAAAAAAGATGTAAGGTGAAGGAGTTCAGGGTTACTGCTTCCACGAAGCAATCAAAGACTGCAGTTTCTGCAGTTTGGGGGTTGCTGGGTCCCCAAAGCTGACTTACTGGATAGTTGGTAAAACTCAGGGTCAACTTGGGTGATAATTCAGCTTAATTGCCAGTTCCAGAGATGAACAAGCTGAAGGTCCAACAAGTGCAATGACTTGTCCATGGCCACATGGCTGAGCGGTGGCAGAAGACAAGCCACAGGCAGCCAGTTACCAGCAGGACGCTGAGAAGCCTTCACCACTTGTTTACACCACAAATCTCCCAGAATAAATCGATGTACACGCAGACTGACAGATGTAACAAGATATTTTAATGGAATCATCAACATCATTCTAAATACAACCTGTTATCAAAGATTTACAGCTCAAGTAAGAAGAGTAACTGAGCTGCAACCTGGCTCTCTAGGCATATAGGAAAGGTAAAAAGGTAAAATCCTTCATTTTAAGAAATAAAATGAAACACCATCAATGCTATTGTTCTTCAAGTGTCTGTTTTTAATATAACCCCACAGCAGCCTCTTCCCACAAATTTTATTTCCTCGGTGAAAATTTCACACTGGAGTGCAATCAATTCCATTTTTTCCTTTGCTCTTTGGGTTTCAGTCTCATCACACCTTCCCTGACCTCTCAACTCTGTCCCCATTAAATGTCAAGGGTCTTTTTGTTAACAGCCTCTAGACTTCCTCAGTAGCTGTCCCAATATAACTGAGAGAAACTAGAAAAGACCAATCAATGCCTCGAGCCAATGCTCAAAAAAACCCCAACAGCGTCCCAGACATGACAAAACCTCAACAGAAAGTTTAATGAGCATAAACGTAGTTCCAATGTTGTCCTTATAGAAAAGCTGGAAGAGGTGCAAACTGAAGTCTTCCCTAAAATACCTGAGACAACCTCTGGTTCTGCAGATAATACACTGAATTCCCTACTTACGTTTCTAAACTAGGTAGCTACTCATTTAACAAACAATTAGTACCTTCAACTGACAGATGCAAACTCCTAACTTCTGAACTGAGCATTAGGTCCTTCAAGACACACGTATTTCTAGTAACAAGACTGAAAATACTGTTTTGTTTTTATGACACTGTTCTCAGTATTTTTTATGATACAGTTCTCAATAACAAAGCACTGAAATCCACCAGAAAGCCACCAGGAAAAAAGTTAAAATAAACCAGCGACCAAGCAACACACAGAAAGCCGTTTACTGTAAAGCCCTTGGAAGTCAAGTTCCCTACTCCTGCCTAAAGCAGAGCATAAGACAATTTCCACACGTGGCTCAGGGATGAGAAAGGACAATGCCGTGGGTATCATCCCTTCATGGAGGAACAGCGTGGAAGCGTGGAGCTGGGCAAACAGCTGAGCCCCAGGGACACCCTAACATCTCCAGCAGTTGATTTGCTCCCAGAGGCAGGATCCAGCCCACAGCCCCTCTGCCAGCGAGAGGACGCAGGCCTGACAGAGGGGTCACCTGCTGGCAACACGGATCTTGGCCGCTTGGCTGCTGAGCATTCTTCGGTCACCCTGCATCCCAAAATAGGCTCAACTCGCCTGAGGAACACGGAATATTGAGACTGCAGAGAGACAAACATGAAGAGGTGTGTTCCAGGGACGCGGGACACTATGTGCAAGATTAGACGAAAAAAGATAAGAGAATTGACAAGGTAGGAAAACACAGCAAGATTGGCACAGAAGCTACAAGGGAAAAGAAAATCTTCTGTTCTAATATTAACAAGACTGTGTACAGAGACAAACCGAAGACACCAGTACCAGAAGTAGGAGGAAAGAGACGAGCAGAAAGCAGGAAACGCTTCCCATGAGCATTGTATATTGTGGAAACGAGCTCTGAGAGCAGATAAACTTGGATGGCACATGCCATTAATTTCCACAGCTTCGATGCAAGCACGACTCAGAAATAAACTGTGAGGAGGACGAGCGCTCATTGTGACCACTTGCTACCAAACACACCCACGTCGGAAGCTTCCCAGTTATGGAGGCTTGTAAAGAGGAAGAGAGACCTCCAGGGAGGGTGTGTGTAATCCGTAAGACAACAATGAAGGCCAAGGGGACTGCTTTGATATCATCCACATCAACACACCCTGCGTGTCTTACTTTCAGCTACACTGTTATTTTGCTGGACGGACTGACAGGTCCGTTGACATGTATATGGTCACATCACCATGTATATGGTCACATCCGCTCACGTGTGTCTGAATGTTCCAGCTCTCACAGCAAAAACTTGCCACGCAGCCTCCAACAGAGACACCTCTGAAGGGAGAGTCATCAGTTCTCTCCTCGGCAGCTGCTTTCCACTGTCTACATCAACTCAGGTACTCCTGCACAACCCTGCATGTTCCATGGGTCTGCGCGAGACAGGAGATAACATCTCTCCCCTTGGCAGCATTCCCAAACCCAGAAACATTCTCTCTCTGTTTCTGTCCCTCCCTCTCTCAAAAAAAAGGGAATGCAACACAGAATACAATACCACAAATTTAATTTCATCCTTAACGCTAAAAAAGCACTGGAGCGATATCAGAAGAAAGGGATTAAGGACAGAAAAAAATGCCAAAGTCAGAGGAATAAGATATTGTTAATTTTTGGCTGAAAGACAAAAAAAAAAAAAGCAGCACCTGCTGAACATTATCTAAAGCTACTATTAGACTGTACAGATGTGACACATACTGTGTGGCCTCAGGGATGAGTCAATAAAGAGAAACCTTCCTCAGAGGTGACTGGTTTCAAACCAGCCTGTCGACAGCAGTTCCATTTGATCCCCGTTTGGTGAGGCCTAACCCAAACTGCAGCAGACGCTGCTGAACCAACACCGGTTGTCTAAGAAAGAGGCTAACGAGCAACTGGACATGGAACCGGCCACGGTGATCTTTCTTATTGCAGCTCTCGATGATTAACGAGCGTTTCTTCCTTCCCAAAACAACCCTAGCTTACGAAGTAAAACCAGCATTGGGCAGGAATCTTATTCAGGAGACTCAGAAATGCCCTCAGCTGGTTTACAGTTAGAAGTTATTCCACTGCTCCTAAGGTACACTCGAATATTTAGATGTTATCATCTCTAGTAAATCAAGAAGGTAAAATTAACAGTAAAAAAGCTTTTCTTAACAATTAAAAGGAATACACAATCTCATTATCTTCTGAATTTTATAAAACAAGTATTATTAAACATTACAAACTTGTTAGAAGATTTCAGGGGCCTGTAAATTCCTGCTGTATCTTCAAGAATGGAATCATCCTTCCAAGAATAATAAAATAGAATATTAACTTATCAAGAAAGCTACAGGGCAAACAGACTACAGACTCCAGGCCAAAACCATGGCGCATCCATTTCCAGTAGTAACTGAACAGATATTTTGCTCTGTGATATAGAAGGCATACATGTTTTCCTGTAATTCTACAGCAACTTGGTCTGGAAAAGCTAAAATATGTAAATAAATTAAAAATTTTTTAAAAAGGAAATCAAAAGTGACTAAGGAGATGGCCTTACAGTGAACAATGCCAGCAAACCAGACAATTTCTCTGAACAATAAAGAATAATGATTGGGTCACAGTAGTGCCCACAACCAAGTATATCAAGGAAACATCATGCTTACATTAAGAGTAAAAAATTAATGATTTTTGTCCCCAGTAATACAAGTAATCCAGCAATTCTCAATCTTATGTAATTTGATAAGAATCAGGTAGAGCACTGCAGAGGAACAGAACTAAAATCCAACATCATGCTGTCACCTTCCATCTGAAAGTAGCCACTCGAGGCAAAAACTCTCTCTGATGCTCTCCGCTGATCTTCATCGCTTGGTCCCTAAAGGTTCCGGGCACGGAGCTTCCACTAATGTCAGTGGAAGCTCCTGAAATGGGAAAAGTGAACAGCAACCAAAAATAGCAAGACAGCTATGCAGCCCTAACACGACTCCCTGCAAAAAAATTTACCAGTCAGATTTTAATAGCCTGTCATTCTCCCTGATAGAAAGCCTCTGTGCTACCTTCTGGCCCCATTACACAATAATTCATCAAATACTGACTGGCACGGCGGAGGTGACCTAGAACCGCACGCTCGTAAGAGGCAGAATCTTACTGATAACCACAGATACAGTACTTGAAACGCTCTGAGTCCTTGCTAACCACAGTGTAGAGTCTAGCACAGAACAGCCCTTTCCAGCTGCTTTCCTTCCTCCAAAAAATGTTCATCCAAGAAAAGTCATTATTTCTGTATTTGACTGCAAACCAGAACTTTGGAGCACTCTAATGTTACCATAATAACCATCACAGAACAATGAGAATATTTTGTTAGACTGTGGCTCATTTTTCATCTCTCAAGAAATTGAGAGATTATAACGACATCTTTCAACGCACTAGGCCCCACAGCGTGTTACAGTAAAGAACATAAAAAATAAAACAAAAACTGCTTACTCAGTGGAGGACGGCTAACTACAGGGTGAGACACAGCTTTCCTAAGACAAGCATGCAGCAACACTAGGGAGAAGCTTGGAGAGGAGGCAGAAGGAACGCCATGCCCAGCTCACAGCAAGTGACCTCACCTGGATTTTGATCACAGGAAAGCCTAAAAGCTCAGCACTAAAAAGTCTCCTACAAGATCTATTGGTCTATTAGTCTAAAGTCTATTCAAGATTTGACCTACATCGGTCAAGTCTTGAAAATCAAAAATGCACGGTGACTTCTGTCCGGTACTTTACGGACGGTATTGGCCTATCACTTGAACTGCTCCTGCCCGATCTAAAGAACAGACAACGCACTCAAAATGGCCTGGCTACTTGATGATTCCCCCCAGAGGCAGCTCTCTTGACTACCAGCTCACTCACACTACAACATCACATCTCTTCACTGTACTCACATTAACACCACAGATTTGGAAAGCCTGCAGTAAAAGACACCCATACCAAGCTTATCCGTGGTCAAGCCGACAGCAGTATCGGTAACAACCCAGAACCAGCTGAGGTCACCTTTTCACAATTACACACTTACTTCACAATATTAGCAACAGAGACAAATACTGCAAGACAGATTTCCCACAAGAAACTACAGGCTGGCCTGCTTTCGCATGCCCCGATTTTGCATGCGCAAACACTCTTGAATTTCAGGTACAAGCGCCTACATCAAGCATAAACACACACACACAAGAAAAGGTCACTTTTTTGGAAGAGAGGTATCAGAGGAAATTGAGAAAAAAGCAAACAAGCTTAGCATATTCCCAGCTACTGCAAGATCTTGTTTGTAGAGGACAACGGGGAAGGAGGAGAGAGACAATATCCCTGTCAGACCCCCAGCACTTACAATCAAAATGACATATTCAGCAAGATTAGAAGACTCAAAAGAGCACCTGGATTGAAAAAGGATCAATTTTTCATTTAGCGTATGCTTGATTTTGAGCTTGGGTTTAGGAAGCAACAGTGAAGTTTAGAAGTACACAAGAGGAATGAATGCGATGTTCAGAGAACCAAGATGGGGAGGGAATTCCACGCATAAAGCACCACTTGGGGGAAAGGAAAAAAAAAGTACAAGGATAAAAGTAAGAGATGGTTGAGATGGTTTACAGAGCATGAAGAGTGGAGTGGCAGGTGAAGGGCATGAAGGGGAGAGAGAACAGGTTCCAGTGAAGTTAAGCAGTGATGTAAAAGGAAAAAAATATTTACACTCAAAGTAAAAAGGCACTAAAGGTAGTCAGAAACCAGGTAGCGCGTTTTCATTGACTTAGTGAGCAGTACATTGCAAGCAGGCTGCAGGGGAGCAATCAGGAGGTAATTGAAGAAGTGGCTGCATGCAAGCCAGAGACAAGTGCCTACAGAAATCCTGAGCGGAAGAAATCTGGAGGGACGCTGCTCAGTCCATCCCTGCCACAGCGATGACAGACACCTGAGTATTTTCTCCATAACCAACACCACGGTGGACTCCAAGTGCTCCCACTCTGCACATCCCCAGTGCAAACCATACACACTGTCTTGAAGAACGCTAACAGCACAAACAATACTGGACAAGCTCTAGGTTTGATTGTGATTGATAAAATTGTGTCCCTGCTGAGACAATAGCTGCACACTGAGATTATGGTTTCCTCTCCAAGACCCTCACAGCTTACACAGAAAAAAAGAAGCATTTGCTCTACAAAGAGCTTCTCTTCTGTCTGGCAGGTAGGTCCGGTACGCAGCGTCCGCTACATCACAGCGAGATGTTACCTCGACCAAATTTCATCCCTGTTAACAGGTAACCATATGAAAGTTTAAATTGCTCCTGATAAACACGCACAGTGCTAACACCCAAGGGCCACAGCATTCTTCACTAATAACTTGTCCTTATGCACGAAGACATCTCCCATCCTGGGAAAACAACACAGATTTCTACAGGAAAATTAAAAAAAAAAAAAATCATTCGCTGACTCGAGTAGTTACTGTAGCTTCCTCCCCCCTCTTGAACCTTCAGCTGCTCTCACCTCTTGAGCGCACACCTGGCCATAAACCCCAACAAGTCACAAAGGGGTGTATTTCTCAACTGACAATTAAATGCTGACATCGGTTTAGATTGTACTAATGGAAAAGGCCGGGTTCCTAGTTAAATTATCACTTCACTGCAGACTTTACCAGTCGATCATCCTTGACTCACCAGCGGGAACTGGTAAAGTGGGAGGTGAGAGCTGGTAACGGTGCATCACTTGCTTGGAGAAGTCCTACGGGGCCATGAGGAGTGCAGCTTGGGTCCTACACGCGGCACCGGACACAGCATCCCTCAGAATCCCAGCTCACTTCCCTCCACCCCATACTTAGGAGGGACTCCTAAAGCGCTGCCAGATGCACTTTGACCCAGGACGACTCGCTACGCTGATAATACCTGGCTCATTTTCTCCTTGATACCACAGCTGTGATCGTGCCTTTTGGTGCTTTCCAGGGTTAGCAGCATAGGTAGAAACTAACTGGTTTAAACTTAATCCTGAAAAGATGAAGGTGGTGATGCAGAGGGAAATACCCCGAGGCCCTGGTGAGCGCTATAATTATGCCTTCTGTAAGAATAATTCCCATTCTTGTGCAAGTGCTTTGTAGTTTCAGGGATTTACTGGATCTACTGTTGATCCTAGATTCTCAAAGAAACCTTCCATCTCCCACAAGCCTATGATCTTACTCCCCCATGTGTCTTGTTACAGTCTTCTCTACCGACTTCATCCTTTACCCTGTGATGATATAATAGCATTGCTGGGACCACCCCCAAAAACGACTTGAAAATGAGAGCACAGCGGGAGATTTCATGCAAAAAGGCCCTTCACTGACACGTTCTCCATTCGCAGTCCAGCCGAGCACTAGCTGAATCACTCCACACTTTCTGAGACCGGACCTGTCATTAGAAGGTGTTTGCCTCGCGGCCGAGTTGAGGCTGGTTCAGAGGTTATCAGGCTCAATTGGAAGTGTGGGACACGCTGGTTTTACAGGCACCCATCACCAGAAGCCAAGCACTACCAACGGTTACTGAGTGCATACAAAACACATTCAAACATTAACTAGTGCGATACTCTCACAAACCAGAGGGAAGAGGTCACAGGAACTGACCTGTTTTACAAGGCTATGCTCAATTTGCTGACCTGGAACAGCTTTTAACTAGGCATTTCCATGCTCTTAAAACAAACGGGGAAATATTATCCTTTCACATAAGTAAGAGATTTGTGGAAAAGTTTTCTGACAAAATACACCAGAACAAAACCCTGGAATCCGTGAGGTGCTTACGGAGAAATTATTCATGTATGCCTTTCAAACGTGGCACGGAGCCTAAAATGGCTGAGGTATTGGCATTTCTGTACTTTGGGCTTTCCTATGAAAACAGAAACCACAGTCAAAAAACACATTTGGAACCACTTCGCTCCAGCCACCATGTTACAGTTGTGTCCTGTACAGGCTCCCACAACTTGCTGTGTTCCAACTGCTGAGCATGACTAAACTAACAGACAGAAAGTCTTATTCGTAGGAGGCTGCTCACAAGGGAACAAAGATAAATACAAAGATGCAGTAACGGGATCTAAGCAAACAGCACAGGCACACTCAAACACCTAGATCAAACAGTAACAGCACATCCTGACCTGCTTCAAGGGAAGACCTAATTCCTTTAATGGATTAACTCCTACACCCTCCAAGTCATTCTGCCTGTCACATCCCAGGCTGATTCTTACCAAATGCTTACCAAACATGCAAATTTGTGGCCTTCGGTTGATGCTAATAACACTCCCTAGTTAGCAAGAACATTATCAGTGACTTCCCGTGACCTGCATTCTATCTGTCTCCAAAATTTAAAAAATATATATAATAATCTTATCCCCACAGAGTAATTCTAGAAGCTGAAGAACCACCAACCAGTCCTTCTGTCATGTAAAAAGGCTATCAATATTTATTTCCCTGGTAAAATCCGCTAGACAGAGGCAATGTATTATACCATTATAAAGAAACTTGCAGTCCCATAATACTCAAAGAGAGCAAAGCCTGATATCATTTGAAATGAAGAGCGTTACAGATTGCACCATCCTTAATCCATTTTAGGCAGCAAAATAAAGGCCTAAAGCCACCAGCCTTCAAAGCAGCAACCATTTGGTTGCTTTGCAGGAAGAGGCTGAATCACGCAACGCAGCCACTGAGGTGGGCAGCAGTGTACAAACAAAGCACGGCTGGGCTCCTGCAAGATGCCTGGACTCAGCACAACCTCCATCAGACCGAAGTCCTGAAGAGTTACGACAACAAAATAAAGCTGTTTCACCACAAAGCAACCCTAAGTGAGCACAGCATCTGCTGTTCCATGTACTGGAATCTCCACCGGGCTCTATCAAGGACTCAATCCACCTCACACCACAGACAGAGGCAAAGAAGTAGGGTCGTGAACCACAGGTGAAACTTGCCAGAAGAGTGCCGGAGACTTGACATCTCTGGTTACTGAATATATTTAACACCAGTTTTATCTCAGAATAAGAAAAACAGAAAAGTCCCTGTCCAGGAAGACAAACAACATTAACGAAAGACTCCGACGAGAAGAGGGGGACTGACAGCCCCAGGGACCCAAGTCCCCTCTCCTTTTCCCTAGCACAGCCCAAGTGATCACTGCATCCACTTCCTTAGTCTGAATGGGACAATTGCTGGGAAATCAAGTGCATTCAGCTCCTTGCCTTTCCTTTGCCCAGGAAATAAAGAGGTCAACATGGGGTTCAGATGTGAAGAATTGTTTCACAGACAACTGTTAGTCAAGCACAACAATTCCAGTGATTCCAAAACCAGTTAACAAACGATACCTGAAGGAATGAAGAACGTATAGCCTTGTTTGAGTTCAATTCTTTGGCATCTTTCCACCCTGTCTCCCAGAAAGATATCACTTTGCTTTCCTGAGAGCACCCATTCTTCATAAAGTTCTAGATTCTGCAGAGTAGGCGGAATCAGCCAGAAGATCTAAAAATAAAGCAACGATTTAACTATTACCAACAATCAACAAAAACACGCAACTGAAAAATTCCGAGGAGTTTATCGTGTGTTAGAGGAATGAATGCATAGCACCGAGCCTGCTTTCTGCATAAAACACGTGATTTCCAGGTACTGTACACAGAAATCCAGAGTAGACAGCAGCAGCAATTAGCACAGGGGCTGGAAATGTCAAGGTAACTGTCAGTTGTCATCTCTCTTCCATGAAGCATCTTATTCAAAAGATGCCTGCACAGTTTACGTTCAGTTCAAAACAATACGTTGGCATAGCACAACTTCACTGGACACAGATGACCAGAATCTGTACCACAAAGACGTTCAATCTGCTGTATTTTCTTTAGTGCCCGCCATACGCTGTCTACGCTAGAATTAGGAAAAAGCAACCGAAAATAGCAAAGATGTGAACGTAGCCACACACGCTGTATATTTCAACATTTCTGTATTCTGCACTATTTCAGGTCGGGTATGGTGTGCACACTAAAGGAACACAGAATCTCTAAAAGGAAACTGAGAAGCTCTAGCTACAGAAGGAGACTTACGAGGGCACTCTGACCCAACAAGGGTACACACAGCCATGTACTCACTGCAAGACGCTTCTAAAACCATGCAGCAATAACAAGCGTAAAACCACCAACAAATAACACATCAGATATTTCAAATAAAGCACTTGCTTGTTTCACAAAGGTGAATGGTGTCTTTCTAGTTCAGCAAACCCCATGCACGTCAACAAAGGTAAATGAAATAGACTGCTAACTGATTAGCCAAAAAAAAAAGGTGAAAGAGAAAAAAATGAAAGAAAGCAACCCCATCCCTCCATAGCAGACAGAGAGGAATAACAATAAATTTCAAACAAGGTTCACCTACCTTCCCCCCACGGAAAACGTGATACCACACTGAAGTGCCACCAAAATCAATATGAAAATCAGTGAAGCATCCTTTCACACTCATCAAACAGTACCTGAAAGCAGAGCGAAGGACAAAAATGAATCAGTCTGAAACAGTATTTTTCATGCCTTAATTTGCAGAGGTAACATGTGTGATACTGTTTCCATCCACTCAAGTTTTTGCATTTATAGTACAGTTTTTTTTTTGTCTCAAAGTAACTATAATTAGGTTTCTGCTGAAAAACGTGCATCTTGAAGTTTGAGTCTGCTGTTCATACAACTAGAAAGAAAGCTTCAGAGTTAAGGAATGGAAAAATAATAAAAGTTATGTTGTTCAGAAATATTTCTGATGCCACTGCCTATCCCTGGGGTGATCTCTTTAATGCTCTCCTTCGCACTGAGACACAACCTTCAGCAAAAGTTGTACACAAATTGCTTCAAAGAGCAAAGTTTTGAAAAATCTAATTTGCTTATAAATCCTCCCACACGTTTAATCACCTACTTGCCACTAATGCCATTTCTGCAAGGATCTGGGGACAGAAACCTCATTTGGCAGATTAACTCTTTTTTGTTCACGTTTCTAGGCATTTCTGCATCAAAAGGCATAAAGGAACCAGCTGGCAGCATTGCTGAGTATTATCAAATCCTCTATTTTTTTATGCCGTCTTGATTCAGGTTTTCAGAGCGGTTTAAAGTCGACATCGCTGGCAAGATACACAAGAGCGCTCATCTCGCTGCACGAATCTCAAGCCTCCAGCCACCATCTGTAACTAATGGCCGAAACACAGCCGCCCTTCTCACTATAGGCACCTTTGCAAACGCAGGAAACACACACCACTTAACCCACTAACCTCTTTTCCTTGTTCCGGTCTCCGTTTCATGGCTTTTTTATTATTATTATTAATTATTAGGTTGTTGGTTGTTGGTTTTTTTTTTTTTTTGGTTATGGAAACAGTACCAGAAGGGGAGTTGGAGGAAAAAAAAATAAAAAGGAGAAAGAAAACAGCTTTCATTTAACTGTGTCTTTTTCTCATCACAGTCAGGTAGGGAGAATCTCGGCAGTATGCAGGCGGCGTGCAGAAGTCCCTCTAGATGATAGGCTGGAAAGGACCTTACCATGTGTCTGCAGGAGGCTGGCAAATCAGCGCGGCGGTGGGCACATAAGAGCCCGCTGCTAAGCAACCACATCCCGAGCCCAGCTGACGGACCCGTGCGCAATGCTGTCATGAAGACGGTCGATTTGCGGGCTTCGAAAGGTCCTGCGCCTCCGTCTCGCAATTAAAGCCTCTCCTGGCGCAATTACGCCGCTCGCCCCTCGCCCGCTCTGGAATCCGTCCTCCTGCAGGAGCAGGAAGAGAGCTTTTTCCGCCCCTGGGGTATTTCAGATGCTTCAAAAATCACAGCCAGCCAAGAAGCTGTCTAGACTCTCAATATGCTCCATTTCAAAATATGAGTCCTTCCCTCCCAAATACATTTTTTTTTTTTTATTTCTCCTTTCATGTTTTTTTCTCTACCAAGATGTTGTTGATTACAAGTCAGACAGAAATTAAAAACAATAAAAGGAGCTGGGAAAGGAAGTTGCCTTTCTTCGAGCCAAACTGCAAAAAGTCACAGATTGAATAATTGCTAATAAAACAAAAAACAACATGGAAGTTCGCAGTTTGCGGGCAGCGCTGAGTACCATTGTTTTGCAGTAAAAAATTAAAATCCTTATGGAATCAATTATTTCCAGTTTGCAAAAGGTCAGATGTAGAATACATCACATTAACAACAATTTTCTAGGACTGGGCTACCTACCTACAATTACCCGCTGATATAAGGCGTTCTAAAAAGCGAAAATGGCCTTGCACGAGCCAGGTTTTAGTCCTCAGCAGCCAATAAAAGAAAGCTGAAGCTGATGATCTGTTTGTATTCAAAGAGAAAATAGTGGGATTTATCTCCCATCAAATCAAAGCGTTTAAAAATTAGTTTTGTGAGAAAACACCATGGCAGAGAAAACTGTGAACACACAACTTCTTGTTGTTATTTTCCCTCTGGTTTCTTGAAACTCCTCTAAACACAATTTCCACTGTAATAAAGGTGGGTTTAGTGAAAGAGCCACATATGATGGTTAACAAAAACCTACAAAGCATTTGGAAAGCAAACAGTTTTCCTTTCCATCCGCAAACGAGCCATTCCACGTTTAATTTCTGCTGTTCATCTAACAGGGCTGCTTTTGTCCAGCCCCAAGAAGCTAACGAAGGGCTGGGGAGCCTGAAAAGCGATCTTCCGCCATACAGCAACGTCCCTCGTTGCCAGAGCCTGGCACAATGCCTTTGCATTGACCTCTACAGCTTCCTCTTCCAATGTACACCGCAGTCACATGGGCCCCGCGCAGCTCCATGCCACGGCTAATCTTACACCGCTCCGCTCTAACCTCAGCGAGCGGTTTCTCGTCGCTTAACAGCTGCTAATTCGGGGAACGGCTCAACTTTTCAGGTTTTCCCCTCACACAAGCCCGCCCCCCCCAAAAAAAAAAAAAAGGGAAGAAAGAAAGAAAAAAAAAAAAAAAGAGCCATCACACAGCATCCATGTTGAAAGAAATCTGGAAATTACATCCCGCTGCGCGCCTCCAGGTCGCAGCTTCAGCGCCCTGGGCCGGAGCAGGTAACGTGGGTGAGAGGAGCACAACCCCAGGCGGCACACGGGCACAGCAGCTTGCCAGACTTACACCCTGAAAGCACAGGCGACGCAGAAGGATGCCCCAACTTTAATTTTCCTCGCAACGGCCACCACATCCAGCCCCTGCACGCTCCACTTTTATCTCCCTGCATAGCGTCAGTTAGGGTTTTAAAATATGCAGCTGCTTGTAATCTCTTGGGGGGGGGGCAGCTTCCCTTCCCCACTGAAGAGTTTGTTTTATGCTCTCCACCAGCCTGGAATCGTTCAGGTTAACGTGCTGTTATTTTGGAGGAAGGATTTGTGGTGCGAGGGAAAGGGGAGCTTTCCCCCCAAAACCTGGGAGGATTTGTTAGTTAGCGAAACGATGCGAGGGAACATGGAGTAACCTGCGAACTCGCAGGGAAGAACAAACACAGAGACCCCCCGAAACAGAGAGGGGGATGCTGCAAGCGGGGACAAACCGCTGAGCGAACACGGGGAGAGCCGGGCACGCGGAAACAAGGCAGAGGCAGCGCTCCGTGAGCGAGCGCGGCCACCACACTCCCAGGCAAACCCACAATGCACTCGCCACGCAGAGCTCCGAACCCGCAAGCAAACAGAGAAACAAAGACAGCAGCAGACACGCCAGGATGCGGACGCGCACAGGCGCAGGCACACGCGCAGGCAGGGAAATGCAAAGGCGCAACGCACATGCACATGAACTCGGGGGAGACGCGTGAGCACACGCAGAGGCAGCATTACCCTGAGCTTTAGCTCCTTGTCTCTCGCAAGAGGCACAGCGCACCATACGGCTCTATTCCCTCTGGCATTGCAAGGGCTCCCCTGCCACTGAGCTCAGCCCATAAACCACTCCCAAACCCCAGCAGAGGCTTCTGTTTTTTGTTCGGGCCAATGAGAAAAGTATAGCTCACTCTTCCTTCCTCCCAGGAGCAGCGCCGGCTGGTTGAAATCCCTAAGCCTGAAACCGAATACCGCACACCCATGAGCCAGCTGCAAGTGCCAAAGCGGGGGAGAAGGAGCAGGCCCCGCTCCTAACGGGCCTGACCCCCCCCCCCCCCCCCCCCCAGCAGCAGCAGCGCTCCCACACAGGGGCCCCCGTAACCGAAAGCCACAAATTACGCCGCCAGACAAAAGAAACCATTGTCACCCGGGAGACACTGCTGCTGGCCGGCCTGCGCCGCCCCCCAGCCCCGCCGGGCCCCCGCTCGGCCTCCTCAGCCTGGGGCTCCCCTCAGCAGGGAAGGCCCAAGGGCCCCGGCCTCCCCTCACCTCATGGCCCCAGCCTCCCTTCACGGAAGGGGGCCCTGGTCTCCCCTCAGGGCGGGCACCCACCTGCGGCCGCTCTCCCTGGGGCCCAGCGAAGCCCCACAGCCCCCGTCCCCCCCCTCAGCGAGCAGCTCCTCCAGCCTGAGGAGCGAGCAAAACAGCACCTATCAAGATCAAGTAGTAACTAATCATTAAGCTCGGTGCGTGCGCCAGGCACTTCAAAAAGCACATAAAAGAGCCGGTTCCTGCCCTGAGGGGGGTTACGATCTGAGTCAGCCAGACAAAAACAACACACCAGATAACAGAAAGCCTATTTTCTGCGATGCACCTCAGCTTGCACCACAGATTTTGCGAAGCGGTGGCACCATCCTCGTCCCACCTTCGCCCCATTCCCTACCAAGGTGCCAGTAAAACCCCAAGCCCCGGTGAAACACCAAGCCCCGGCCCGCTCACGATCCCCGCGTGCCTCCCGCTGCACGCGGGGACTTCGCAGGGAAGGAGTTATTTACATTCCAGCCATCAGATTTTGGCACGAGCAGCCCGCATAGAGGAACAGCAGAACTGCACCCAGCTACCATTTCAGGCTGCCTGCAAACCTCGCTGCTACAGCTCGCGTTCGGCTAACGCTGGGAAGGTTACCTTTGAACTTTAAGATCCGAGAGGCCTCTCTTTTAATTGGAAGCTTAAATTTCTGAGGAGGCAGCGGCGGGCGCGAGGAAACGAACCAACCTGCCGATTCGCCGCAGACCTGGCCTGGCTGCCCTGTGAGCACGTGGAGCTGGAAACAGCCTTCTGGTGCCTGTGCAAATGCAACTCATTTCTCCATCTTTGTGACATGGCTGCTCAGCTTCAGCTTCACCACGAGCAATTTTCAACGCCAGCATTTATTTCAGTTATACGCGTGACACTGCAAGTCCTCCAAGCTGTATACAAGGGAGGATTCGAGGCTAATGCATCGACTTGAAGACGTTAAATTCTATTTACTTTGCTAGCTTAAAAAGTTTGACTGAGAACTTGTGCTTACTGGCCCAATTTTCTTGTACTTAATTATGTCTGTAGAGCAGTTTTCTATCCAAAGCTATTCAAAAATGGCACACAAAGTGCATATGAGTATCACACACGCATAAAACAGTGCCAGGTTGCACTGCAGGACCTACAGACTCCCTCAAATCAAAGGGCGATTTCTGCCTCCAGAGGCACACCCTCAGCTTCCCACTAGACCACAGTTTGAAAAGCATTTTAGCATCTGCTTAAATCCATTCCTGCTTAGTAAAGAGATGAATAGAAAGGAATGGATGGCTGAATAACAGCCTGGCAGAGGAAAAAACAGGGCTAACACAGAGTATATAGTATCAGAGCAGCACCCTTCTGTGAACAGGTGGATATTTCATATAAAATACCCCATCCTTAACTGAAGGACAGCAGCAATACAAAAGACCTATTACAGCAGTGCTTAGGTATTCTAATAGGAAGAATTCTGAAGGCAGAAAGCATGCTGCAGTGAGTCAGGGCTTCATCCTCATTTGCTCCCCAGTGCAAACTTGATCAAGTTTTCAGAAATGCCTGTTACTGTTTCTATAGCTATGGTGTCCTGGCACAGTTGCTATTTGACTGCCTCTGCTGTGCAAACAGGCTTCCTGGTCTCAGCAGCGCTGAGCAGCTCGCTGCTCCCCAACATCTATCTCATGGCCCTGCACCTCGCGCAAGCTGCAGAAGGGCTTTGCCCACGATCCCACAGCTATGATTTTTTCACACTTCTGCATTGCCCTTCGGTTGGCACAAGCATTTATGCAGCCATGTGGTGGTTAGGATGGCCTGAAAACTAACCAATTTTTCTTTATTTCTGAGTCAGTTTTCAGCCAGACCAGTCCCCAGTCCAGTTTACTTCGCAGCTGCACAACGGCATGTTCTAGCGATGAGGATGGGACAATGTGGGCACAGGACTGTTTTTTTCAGGGGCAATGCCAACTTATATCAGTTTGAAGTTTGTCACATTGCCGTCTCAGCTGGCCAGCCCCCTAATTTCTCCTGTTGTCTTATTGCTTAAGAGGTAGTACTTCGAAAGTTTTACTATTTTTGACATAAACTCTTGCCCCACTTAATTCAGTCCTCTAAGGCTCTCATTAGGAAAGTAGTCATTTACTTACAGATAGAAGTATAACCTTATTACCCTGATTTTTTATTTATTATTTTTTTTAAAGTTAATGGTGCAAGTCCAAGTGAAAGCCAGGGCGGTCTCCAGCGTGTGTAGTGCTCCTAGTAACTGAAGCAGCGCAGCAGATGGAGCGTTCTCTAACTTCACTCCCAGCACGGAACTCGACGTGCAGGAGCCAAGACAGACATTTATGTCTGGTAATGCCATCTGTGTCTGCAAAACCGCAACGCGCTCGCTGGAGTGCTTTTTGTTTGTAGGGAACACGTTAATGGTGGGTATCGCATACTGCAAACTCTTGGTATTATGAGAACGCTAAAAACAAGAATGAAATAAAACAATCCGATTCCTAAGCAACGACAGTCCGTATTAAAGAATATGAATATTGGCGATTCACATAAAAAGAATGGGTCACATGAAACAAGTGACAGCACTGACATTTAGCTCCATGATTGAACACAATCTCTTTAATAAGGGCTCGTGCCCTCTGGGTACTCCCAGCAATAGTTGGGACTGGTATCTCTACAGAAAAGGGTCAATCTAAATTTCCAGAGATGGAGAAAGCTAATCTCTTGAGGAGTTCATATTTAAACTGGGCAAGTTCATGGAAGAGAAATCTCTTGAGTCACTAAGCACACAGAAACCACTTCCACCTCAGGAAGTCCCTGCCTGAACTGCACACAGTGGAAGTTCAGAAGTCTGTTGAAGGGCAGCACCATTTTATACTCACACCGTTCTCACGCTTCTCTCAGAGCAGCTACGACAGCGTGCAGCAGCAGAAAGGTTACCAAGCACCAAGCAACTTTGTCCTGATCCAGGACAACTTCTCTCATGTTCCTGGACTATCAAGGTTTGTTTTCAATTTTATCTTTGTTGCTGCTTCTTCAGACCAATGAGAGTTTTGTGCCACCAGTGCTGGAAATCATCTCTCTAGCCTTTATGCTAGATGATGCTAGTAATCGTCATCTAGCATCATCCTCATACACCCTCACTCCAGCTGCATCACCCTTGCCTTTAATCCTCACTCACAGGAACTCCTTTCACCCACAACAAACTGTTTTTACATTTCAAGCACTTAGTCTTTCACTGATTAGCTTCCCTTTACCTATCACATCTACTAGTTTATCAAGCTGTCAAACTCCACCTTCACTTTGCCAGTTGACAGCAACCTCAATGGCTATGTGTCTGCTTCTTTATCAGGCATCCCTTCCTTTCTACCAGGCCATCCCCCACAAATGGGAAAAGCTCCATGTCAGAATCTGTTGAATTGCTACTTCTCTAAAATCCCTCTTTGAAACCTACCATCTGGCATTTCATGATGCAAGTAGTGAACTGCAAGAATATACTCTGCTTTTTCTGCTAAATTCTGTTAGTCATGTTGTTACCTTATCCTTTAGAGCATCTCTGCCTTGTTTTGTTTACTTGCTGCATTTTTTGTCAGCATCTGGAGAATGCCTGTACTAGGAAAGGGACAGTTTTCCTTAGTTCTTGCCTTGTACAGTCCAGGAATCCTGAAGCCCTGAATCATGATTCTGTTTCTTAGTTTTAGCCTATTATAAACAAAGCATGTTATTTAGTAGACTAACCACTTGGGAAGCAAGTTGCCTGGGTTCTATTTTCTGCTCTGACACTGACTGATTGTGTGACCTTAGGAAAGTCACTTAGGACATTTCCAAATGCATGCATGAAATTTGGCACTCCTATCCCTATCTAGTTACCCTAACAAGTAGTTTACTTTTTCAGGATAGAGTACCTTTGACTTCCACCAAAATCAGGGGTGCTGATCACATCACAGGACAAGGCATCCCTCCAGTGCTTGCCACAGAGCCCCTTCTGTTATGGAGACCTGCACCTTCCAGAACATTTATTTTTAGAGTAAGAGACTAAATGCTGTGTATCACTTTGTGACTGCACACTCTTTTGTATATGTTGATATCAATCTATTTTAGACATTACAGTTTGGAAACAGTTCTAAGCGATTTGCAAAACGCGAGAGGTCGGTTCAACAACAGAGCCTGGGATGCTGCCAGCATTAGGTCTGGCCAATAGAAAAGGCATCTAAACCAGAAACAGCAGTGAAGTCAGCTTAGGGCTTCCAGGATTAAATGCTGTTCATTGGCCATACGGGTCAACAGCTATTATATTATTAGCAGCAAACCCTGTTTACCCTACAGCCCCTATGAATGGCAGTGACAAAGCTGGGGGGAGATCCGCACCTATTCAAAATGGACTGCAAGGTCATTTTGCAAAACATCTCTCGGCTAGTAACTTTTCAGCCGTTAGTAAGTTAGAACCTGGGAAGGATCTGAACCCAGCCCACAGAGGAAGGACTTTGAATCATATTGTGAGAGTTGTATGGCACATCTGCATCCCATGAAGTGATATCTTTAGGGAGCACTTTTTGAGAATAAAACATAACAGTTCAGTTGGAAGGGACCTTTGTAGATCATCCTGTACATCTGCCCGACCACTTCAGGGCTAAACAAAAGTTAAAGCGTACTATTAAGGGCATTATCCAAAAGCCTCTTGAACACTGACAGACATGGGGCACCAACCACCTCGCTAGGAAGCCTGTTCCAGTGTTTGACCACCCCTCACATCATTATTATTTCAGAACAGAGATAGCCTGCCGTTTCAAAACAATTGCTCAAAACTGAGAAATAAAGAAATAAAGGCACTTTTTGAAGGGATTTGATTAAAAAAGTATTAAAACTGTAGATTACTTCTCAATTAAAAAATTTAGACTAAAATGTGTTGAGAACTTTTAAAATTAATACAGAGAAAAAATAGAATATTCTGTTCCTAAAGAACTTCACCACAGGCTTTAAGAACATGATGTATCCATTATAAAGTTCTCAAATACAAAACTGTTCTCCTTCAAAGCTGGAGCAGTCTATCAGTATTACACAGCTCAAGCAGGTCAACCATATCAATCCCCCTTCCTGCTCACTGAAAAAAAATAAATAAATCATTATTTCCTCTCCTACCAGCTTTTAAGTTCAAATGGAATTAAACAAGGAGGTCAAGAGGAAAGCATTTCAAAGACTTTAGAAAACTTACTTTTTCACTTTTGGGTATTTCATCTCTGAAATAGCATTGGTAGCATCCGTCTGTCTCTCCTTCAAATGCTGCGGCCACATATTATCCACCCAGTCGACTAAGTCCACCTGAAAGCCCCACCAAAATCAAGTGTTAGTCACTGAACACATGGCAGATATACTCCTGTTGGCTAAAACTTCAACAGCAACAGCAGCAGATCAGCAGCTGGCAGACGCCCACAGACAGCAAGGACCTCACCGTTGCAGTGAGAGTCCTTGGGACCCAGTTTGTTCGGGAGCAGCACTTCATCACTGTAACTCAGCCCTGTGCAGCCTAGAGTAAGGAGGGCTTTGCAGCTGATTTACTTGGGTGCAAATTCTGGCCTCTGGGCACCTGTGAGCACCACACACCTCTTGCAGCATCACCTGCAGTCTGTATTCAAATACATTTTTGTAGCCAGTATCCTAGAAACTGCGTTTATGAACATTAAAATATAAACAGAAAAGAGATTACATTGCTCTGATGCCTTACATTTCAAGGAACGTTAACCCCATTGTTCTGGCCTAATTTTGATTTGGGTAATTACATTATCGCCTACCACGCATCTCCTTCATTGTTCTACTTTGGAATAAAATTCATCAAAGTTCTTGTCCAAGAGCCAAACTTTTAAGAAACATGTGCAGGAGAAAACAGTGATTGCTGAGCTGTAAGAAAGACACTGCCAGCAAGATGAAGAGGAGATGGAAACTGAAGATTGTTCAGGGACATTGAAACAAATCTCCTTTGGGTGCCAGAGCATCAACTGCTCGCTCTGTCCATCGCAGCCACGGCAAGGACAAGCCTGAGACTCATTCTTTGGTCTGTTTAACGATGGAGCTTGTGCTAGGTATCCATAACACTCCCTTCTGGTTATGCAAGTGGATCACATGTGCCAGGTTTCAAACCGGGAAACTCCAGTGAAGTAGAGAAGTCCAGCCAGGCAGGTGCAGTGCTGCATTTGGCCACAGCGTGGCTGTACATCCTGAGCCAGCTCCAAAACTTTAGATGTGCAAATTAATCTCCATGTGTGGGTCAACGAGGATGTAAGTCCTATCCTAGGTGTTGGTCACAAAGCCGTCCTCTGCCTGTGTGCAGCAAGAACTGAGAAGTCCAACTCTGTCATGGGCAGCACCCGACTTACCATCCTGACTGCTCAGCCTTTTAAAAGGCCCAGATTATCGCAAGGATGCTGTTTGTAAGAGCCAGCCCAATGGCTTGTATCCCCAGAGCATTTTCATGATACTGCAGCCAGCACGGTAAATTCTTGCAGGCTGGGGCTGGCTTTCATCTATTTGTCCATCTGCACCTGGTACTGTTGATAACAGACAGTACTTTGTGAAGAGGCAAAGGGAGATCGTGCTGTCAGTAGAAGTAGTACCAATTCCATTAATATCACGGTTGTATGTGAAAACAAAATTGATGGTTACTGCCCAGATTCTGAAATAATTCCCACATCCTGAACTGCAACCCACAGTCTTTTACACAATAGGGAACATGAATCAAGTATTTCTGCCTTACGTGGGCTGAAAGAGCCCTGCAGCATTCAAGGGATCCGCTCCTACCAAGGTAGCATTTGGTTAGTATCTGACCTTGCATACTGAACTTCCTCACAGCCTCCGGCACCCTCTCTTCTATCCCTCACTTCAGTACCTAGCAAAGATGCAAATCTCTTTCAGCAAGATCCAAATATTGCTGCTTTTACAAACCACTGTGCACTCAGGCCACATTAAATAGACATGAAATATTCATTTGCACGTGGTAACAGGTACCTAATTGCATTTTTCAGTCCTGAACACCCAGGAAATTTGCACAGATGTTTTAAAAGCTCAGTGAGCATGATGTGCTTGGAAAAACTAGGATCAGCTCAACACCATAAACTCCCCAGAGCACCTCCAAACTGCCCACTGGTGTCTGAATGACAGCAAAAACCTGCCCAAACTTCTAAATATGTGCTTAATATTCAAGTTGTGATATGTGTGTAACAGAACACAAAAGCCTACTTAAGAATTACTTCCAGAAATCAGTGATTAGAGCTGCCATCTATTTTTGACTTGTTCAGGCATAAGTGTGGTGTTTATATTGTCTGCACAGGCGAGAGATGTCCCCAGTGAAAAAACTGCTGGTGTAACTAGAGTAGCATTTAGGAATGAGAAAAGTGTTTGAAAAAAAAGCATCATAGAGGTACAGTTTCAAACCCAGCAGCACCTTGATTGTCCAGTCCTAGGAGCAGATTGAGAGGGAAGGAGCAGCACTCATTCTGCTTTGAGAAGTTCCTTTGTCCTCTGAACAACCAGGACCGATATCCAAATTCTCTGCCAAGTGTCCTGAGAAGACGCTTTGAAACCTCCAACGCCAATTCCTCCACTGCATCACTGTGTACTACTGAGCTGACACTCTCATCCTCACCCACACATGGCTATGTTTTAGTGATAAATGAAATGATCTGTATTAATAAAATCATGGTTTCACTGCCGGTGACTCCATCGGGTAATAAAGTCACAAGAGCCCTCCACCTTTCTAAAATGCACACAAATAAAATTCCTAGCTTTATATTTTACATTAAAAAAAAAAAAGTTCTACTGTTATTTTGGATTAGGCTACATTTGCACATGAACACCAAAAGACAATAGACAAGTATTTAATTTTGCAATTCCCCTAAATACCTCCACAAGAACTGTGTATCTGTACAAATTTCATGATTAAGAGCTCATCAGGTACCTAATTCCTGTAATTTAAGTTCCACTGTCAAGGAGACCAGCTTTCTAGTTAGGTAAAAACGTGATCCTGAACGGACAAGAGTTGCAGGTGCTTCACATCACTTTGTCTCAAGTGCGCATCCCACAACTCCATGCTTTATTTCTTACAAAGCAGCTGGTGATTGGGAAGAAGCTGAAAACAAACACTGTCCCCACAGGATCCCTTACCACATTGGGGCGCTTGACGATGTTCTCCAGCTTCGTGTGACTGAACTCCAGGCTGATGACGTTGTAGAGTTTTTCGCGCTGGGCCTCCGGTGTTTCATAGTACCTCACAAATTGAGACATGCTCATTTCCACACCCTTCTGCGTGTTCACATCCATCACATCCACTATCCGTCGGCTTCCTGCAAACGCACAGAAACACTCATGAACATTTGTCTTTGCTTCGCTTTCAGTGGGTAAATTCTCAACAACTGCAGGGCAGCTGCTATTAGAGGACGAGACCAGCATCAGGCCCTCCACAGGTCCTGAGCAGCTCAAACAGTCAGCAGGGAACTAACCTGGAACCAGGCTGCGTGCTGAGTATGACACTGAGCAAGTCACCCGGTGTGTCTGCTTCAGAGAGGTGGAGAGAGTAGTTCCCTCCTTTACATAGATGGCATGAGCAGAAGTACATTAAAATCTATGAAGAACTGATACAAAATGGTAGCAGGGGGCATGCAAGACAAATAGCTCTCCAAGTCATACTCTGCAATTTTCTAAACATCCATATGCCTCTCGAGATGCTTTTGCTCATGTACAAAAATTATCCATAAAGAGCAAACTACCTTGCATAACTGGATGCTATAAACTGCTGAACACCTCATACAGATTGCCGAATATTCTCAATTCCAGTTGTTGTTAGTGGAGATGAAAGCAGTAAATGCCTTGCAAGACAGAGCCCCCACTTTGGATCTCCAGACAAAAACTACAGGACATACTTCCAGCTTCTCGAGTGGCAGACATACAAGTCTCATTAGCACCAGAATGTTGAACAGCAGTTTTAGGCGAGCCTTCAGCTTTACACAGATTAATCCACAATCTTCTCTTCGGCCAACTGGAAGGTTTCACCTCTCTCAGAAATTTCACCATCCTAATTAGCAGTTCATTCACGTGTGAGCAAAAGGCAGCCTACGAGAGACACGCCTCAGTTCCAGGAGAGAAGGATACCAGCAAACAAACTCACACCACTTCCAAAAAAATCACTCCAAAACAATTTTCATTGTTGAAGAAATAACTCTAAATAAATAGTGTTAAAACAAAATGAGGGGGCTACATTATGCCGTCAGAGGGAATTATTAACAGTTACAGCACCTGGCCTATTGCGTGCTGGGGAACAGTATTTCAGCAAGAATGAGAGCTTGGATTTCATCACTCCATTAAAACCATCCTTAGCCACTGATAGCAACGACAGTGACAGATGTGATAACGATTCTGGAAAGGAACTCAAGACCATAAAGCTTTATAATCAAAAAGAAAAATTTACACAGCCTAAATCTGGAAGAGCCCCACTGGCCCGTCACTCAAACCCTGCTGCAACACCGCTGCACGGGGATTTGATTCCTCGGTCTGAGCTCAGGACTGTACGTCGTGTTGCCACCTTGAGGCAGGATGGGGAGAAAGTTTTGTTATGTCTGAAAAAGCACAAGAATCCTTACATTTGGTACTTGCGTGTTTGAAACAATGCACATTAAATCTAGTTTTTGTTTGTTGGTTGAGTTTTGTTTGTTTTTTAACTGCTAGCTCTACTACCTAGGGAGAAAGTCTGTTTTCTACTCAATAAATTATCAACTGCGGCAAAGCCCCGTTAAACAGTCCCTGAATTAGACACAGCCTGATTCCTCGCTTCCATGGCCAGGGAATTAAAGCAGGATTAAAGCAGGGGCTACAGCCCAGAGGGGTTAAGCACACCGGTACTGAAAAATTGTATTTGAAAGGCTGCATGGCAGAGTCTGGGATCTGCCATAGTACAGTGCAGGTTTGATCTCAGCCTTGCTGGAGACGACCTTGTACAGCCTCTCAATTATCCTTTCCGAAAGAAAAATCAGCAGTTACCTGATGAATTAAAAATACGGGGCCCGGCTCAATAACAGGTTCGTTAAATGTACCCGATTATCAATTACGAGCAGAAGAGCTAAGGTTTGAATTGGTAGTCTCTTGACTTCCGAATTAAAGAGCAATTTGAGGGGATGTTTTTCTCTTAAGCCGCAGTACTATCAAACAAGCTCGTGCATAATGATTCCTGGAGCACCGCTTGCAAAATTTGAGACCTGTAATTACAGGTTAGCAACCTCACGCTCGCTGCCCACTTCCCAGCGGTTCTGGCTTACCACCAGCTTTTTCGCTCCTGAAAATATTCAGACGTTTCTATTTCTTCTATTTCCTACCCCCAGGAGAAGGTTAAATATCGTCCAGAAGGGGAGGCAGGTGAAGAACAAGGGAAAGGAGCACACAGAGGCTGCGAGATCTCAGTTCGGGCTGGATTTCTGACAGTCTGCATGCATTTTACATGATGCACAATCTCTGTAAGCCATTTCCCAAATATCCTGACTACACCAGGCCTGATACTGCCCACGGAGTCCCAGCAGCTCAGCAACCCTGGCAGCCTACAGCTGCTTACAGGGGCTGTATTCCTCACATCAGCACGTCACTCACTGCACGCGGATCCACAGCTGGCAAAGAGCACCTCTTGCTGCTGCCATGGGAAGCTCCAGTGCCCCATCTTTGGCTCTCCGGGGTTTTTCTTCCCATATAACTCTTGACTGGGGAGCATCCGGATGGTGTGGGATTAAGGGGTGGCGTTTCCGCTGCTGCAGCTGATGTGACTCAGAGTTGAAGTGGCAATGCTAGGGTTCACTAGAGTGGATTTACTGCCTAGAGAGGAAACATCTTCCTCCCCTAAAGCAGCTTACTCATCAAGCACAAGTGAATCCCAGAGGATCACAGCCAGTAACCAAGAGACAAGCTAGGTGCCATCTTTGACAAGAGGCACAGACCAAAGCAGGCAGGTGAGAGAAGAATCAGTTGCAGGGGTGCAAGCTGGGAAGTAAAATCAATTGGGAAGAGCTACTCCAGAACTAGGTTTCATCAATTATTTTAACCCTTTGTGACAGAATTAAGAGACACAGTTTGTTGTCTACAACCAGGAGCCAACCTTGAACGCTGAGGGACAGAGCCCTAGGAAATCTGCAAGCTTCATGAGTGGGTTAATTGTACCTAAAGACTGGGGCTTTGACTTGCATGCCGGTTAATGCCTCTGGAGCTGGAGGGCATGGATTCTCCTGCAGTGCACAGGAGACCACCTGTGATGGATGTTCCTGCTAGCTGGAAGGGACAGAGGCAGAGCAGGGAGCCCTTGCTCGAACGGAGCTATTATCGGCCTTCCCCCCATTTCAGAACCAGCATAAACACAAATTAAGTTAAAAGAAACACATACCAGGGCTCTGAGATCCACCAGAGGGCACAGAAGAACAAAGGGAAATAAGGATCCAGCTTGGAGGCTTGCACACAGCTGCCCTGCGCCCCCAGCTCCATCCTCCCACCCAGCGCACCCCGTGAGGGCTCGGGACACCATACTTTAAAGAGATTTAATTTTTATTATAACATTCATTCAAAGTGGATTTACTGCTGTTTATTTCTGGACACCAACATGACTGTTTTAGCAAAACTATCCCAGTTTAGCTGACATTTTTTCTCTTTATAAAGAGAGGTTTACTGTGTTAGGCAAAGGACAAACTTAAAGGGAGATCAAACAGGAAGCTCAGCTCTAAAAATAGAGACGGTTCGACTTCCAAAATGGCAAGTCAGCGGACATGCTAAACATAGGCCAGTGTTATAATATTTCATTTTTATTTCTGAGAACAACAACAATAAAAAAAACATAGAAGGGAGCATCAAATGCCATCTTTTTGTTTACTCTGTGCCCAGAAGCCCTCACTGGGGATCAAGGCTCACTGCAGGCACTCGGGGGAAGCTCCCCACCGAGGCAGGTGGCTGCACCCATCATGTTTTAGCCCAGCACCATTTAGTGCTGGGAGCTAAACCAGAGGGAAAAAGAAAAAAATTGGAAGTTTCTCCCCCTCTCTGTGAGGGAGGAAGACAGCTGGGTTAGGTTTCTACCGGTTCAGCTTTGTGAAGCACCTCATTGCACAAAAGAGCAAAGCCCGGGCCAGCAAGTAGGGAGTGAAGGAAGAGAAGAGCAGGACACCGATTTAGACTTGTTTAATTGGCAAGGCCAAAAAAAAATGTGTTGTTAGATGCAGTGCCAATGGGCAGCACAGGGGATAGAGATGCTGTACCGGGGCACGTGCCGGGCAGCAGCAGCAGAAGCTAGATGCTGACCTAGCTGACACCACAATGGTCTGGCAGGGGCACAGCACAGGAATTCAAGGGACAAGTTTCTATCTTCAGCCTGCCAGACACGCTGGGGGGGTTGTAACCGCTCTGCCCCAGGTCCCAGTTTCACGATACAAACTGTTCACTGGAACTCAAGGAGCTGATGAGGCTCAAATAGCTTTTGGTAAGCGGGGTCAGCTCCCTGCCAGCTTCCCAGCACAGCTCCACGCCCAGGGTGCGGGATGCGCGGCCGGCACTGCCGTCTACTGTGGGAATGGGATGGCGACACCAAACCGCAGCCCAATATCCCCTCCTGGCACCACAGGCTGGAGATCGCCTTCCAAACAATATGCTGTTTAAGAGGCATGAAGCCCGTGTGTTAAATCGAGCGATAGCCTCTGAAAGTCTGCAATATGCCACTGGAATTGAGATCTCTGCTTTTTATGTGAGCTGTCCCACTTCAGTGTCAGTGGGTGCCAGTGAAACCTAGGAGGTCCTAAAGGGCTCCCTCCGAGCTGCTGCAAACCACTTCAGTTTTCAACAACTTTGGTAGATACCTCAGACTGTGGGAAAATCCCTAATGTAACCTTCACTGGATGGAAAAAAATATATTCAGAAACTCTGAAGTCCAGTTTCTAACTTGAATTCTGCCCAGAAGGGAACCCAGCATGGCTTCATGCAGTTGCCAGTTGCACCCAGATGGCAGCAGCTTAATTCTTCCTAGACCTGAGAAAGCAGGGATTAGAGGGAGGAATAGTTCAGAGATGACATTGCTGAGTTTGACTAACATGTTTGTGTCCCTCAAAAAGCAAATGGATCCCCAAATAAACAAAGAAAACCCACCTGTCAAATCCTACTGGTACTGCTGGCAGCCAAGTACATTGATCTCTGTCATTGCTGGTGACAGGAAAGCAAAGGGACGTGCAGAGGCTTGGTTTTCCTCTCACCCTTGGTCTTGGAGATCAAAGCCTACACAGTCAGGTCTTTAAAGAGCTGACAGAATCACAGAAAACAAATATGGGTGTGATCTATTAGGTCCCACCTTGTGCATCATCTCCTTGGGCCAGAAGAAGGCTCTCTGAAACACTTTTCAGAGCTTTGTCGTGTTCGCTTGTTACTGCCATACCTCAGCGCACAAATTTTTATCACAATTAAGAGCTTTGCTGCTTTCAGCTTTCCTTGGATCCTTATACAAGTTAAAAGTACCAAAGCCTTTCAACACAGCTTGTGAGGAGAACAAAGCAACTAAATGAAGGGAACCAAACATTTTCCATCCACATAAGCATAATGGTCCGGTTCGGTCTACACCAGATATTAATACCAAAATACGTGACTGATTGCATGTTCTTTGCTACTCCTGTACTTATATTTTAAATTCTATTAACAAACCCTTAGTGAGTTAATTTAAAAAAAAAAAGTTTACGTGAGTTGTTAGACCACCCCATGAACAGCCTAAGTCCTGTACTTGCACTGTTCCCACTGACACAAAGCCTGGCTGTGCACGGTGAATTCCACACAACAATGCTGCTGATCCTACAGAAGTGACCGCTCTGGTCACAACTTTAACCTCTTCAGCTCAGCGATCACAATAACTGAAAGTCTTCCCCCCGCCTCCTTAAAATCCTCAGCATGTGTTGAAATCACCCCTTTTGTCACTAGCCTGGATTGCAAGCCCAGCTTTGGAGACGAAGAGAGATTCCGGCCCACAAAGCTACGCCTACAAGGGGACTGCTCCAGCCTAGAGAGAGATGAGGCGGTGTATGCTGCAGAACCCAGGAGCACTGGTTTATATTTAGGCGCCGTATGAGTGTGCTTCCTCTTTTTCTCTCCTTTACTTGGGTCACGGCTTCCAGAACTACTCGGTGCTCCTTTCTTTGTAAGATATGTTGCCCACAAAGCATAATATAAAAACAAAATCAAAATGAAAAAATGGAATTCTCTGGCTTTGGACATCCAAGGCTAAAGCAAACAATTGCATTCGGTTTCTGAATCTAGGGATGGCAAAGGCCAGCGATGGTCAGCTGCCACCACAGAAGCCCTTGCTTTCAAACAGCTTGCTGCGTAAGGCCATTACCTCTCTCCTTGCTCAGCTGAGGTTAACCACTTGTTCCTTAGTGCTATTGGCATAAAGCATTCACACAGGTGTGTCTGGAGATCCAGGCACATACAGCTACAGAAATATGCTTTTTCTCTTCTGCCCATCCACGACAGACACCTCCCCAGCTGTGGCCCAGAAGCACCGCTGGTGGAAGAAGCTGACACGAGAGAGGCCTGGAAAATATCAGGCTGCACAGCTGCCTCTTCTGGGCACGTGCACTTCGTGAGCGGTGAGCCATTCAGAATCAGTCTGAAGAAAAACTGTTAATATCTATTGTGCTGCCCCAACACTTACCAATTCATATACCTGTTACTCCCCAAAAGCAGTTCTTCAGCTAACTTAAATTTTTTTTATATATAGTGGTATTAAGACCCTTCTGGAGAGTTTCTACGAAGTTTTGTGACTTTACATGACTAGCAGCCAGGGAAAAAGAACAGCATCTGAGTCTCATCATCAGCCCTGGCTGGGAGTATCTTTGAGACATGGTTGACAGGCTGGAAGACTGGCTGTAGTTACAGAACAGAAATGGACCACAAGGTTAAGTTCTCTGAATTTCTAGGAGCCTTTAAAACAAGGGAGTAGGAGAATATGAAAGAAAGAAAGAAAAAAAGGCACAAAGTCTCAAATACAAAAGGACATGAAGATACAATGCAGATCTAAAAACTGCAAGTGTGCAAAATTTTTGGAATAAAGTAAAAATACTCAATACTTAACTAGCTACTGCTGTGCACTTGTTCTTTAAGTAGCCCCGTGCATTTGCTAGCATCACAACACACCAGCATGGCATGAGTGAAAACAAGGAGCCTGCAGAACCACACTCAAACATTTAGTGCAGATGGGGTAGATGTTTAAGGAGATGTTAGGAGGGCCTATGACTGTCAAATTTTAAGTCAACTTATGAAGAGATGACAATGACATTATGTCCTTCAGAACTGGTAATCAGATCCACCTTAGACAACTAAATTATAAAGCCTAGTTGTTATTAAATTACAACAGAGGTTTTCTTCTTTCAAGAGTTGTCTCAAGTTCCTAAGCAGGCCAGTAATTCCTCTTCTCCCTTTGTATCCTTGGCTCAAAGCCGTTTCACAAATTCCAACTGCTGAAATGAATCCATTGTTTCAGGTTGAGAGAATATGCAGGATCTCTTTCATATCAGGTAGGTGTCTCGTTATAACTATTATTCCAACTGTGCAGTTTCAAGTGTTTGTTCTTTAAAGCAAAGCTACTGTACAAGAAGAGTGTTTTGTCCATGCACATTATACATGGGTGCTAACATGCTGGTCATAAACATTATCAAACTAAGTAACAGCTGGTATCCGCATTTTTTAAACAATGAAAATAAAGCAAAACAAAATGCCAACAAGTAATGGCAATGTTTCTTTGGAAGTCTGATGAAATTTAAAAAAGGACACCTGTGCTCAAGTAAGTACAAAGAGCAAACAAAAAAATCACTATTTTTTTTTCCTCCCTATTATTGCCACAGGCTAGAGTTTTCAAAGCGAAATTTAAGAATCTAGGCTACCAAATGTCATTATTTCCTTGTGACTTGTAGGTGCCCAAGCTGATACTTTCTGTTCATAATGTGATTGTTGTGAGATTTCAGAAAAAAAAGTTGAGACCAAAGGCTCAGTAACTTTCTATGGAATTTATGTGCTTTGAAAGAAATCCAACACCACCTCTTTAAAAGGTTCCATAGCAAATGTACTTACCCGATTCTAAGAAGAAAAGAGAACAAATGATAAGCTGAAATAGCAGCAGCATACTATTATGATGAGCACTTAAAAATAAACACTAACAAGTTTACACAGAACACAGCATTCTTCAAGCTATGTTCTCCATCAACTCCCACACATTCAAACACAGTTATGATCACTCCACATTTGCAAAACATAACTCCACTTCCAGGTTCAGCAAGGCATTGAAAAAACTTTTGAAGACCCTGTATTTCAGAAACACAGCCACCTGGAGGTCCATATCTGAGGAGTCTGCCAAAAACGCAGCAACAGTCACAGAAGATATTAATAAAATACAGAATTTTTCACCTGCTTTATTCGAACATTACAAGGGGAGTTCAACACATATTAAGGCAAAAGTAGGGGGGAAAAAAAAGGATCAATGATACGCAATATGAAGGTTGTTCACCAGTGTTTCCTGAAGTCATTAGTGCCTAATTCAGAAATTAGGAATGGAGATGGGAATTGCACCCACTGGCTCTCAGTCTCGATGTGGCAGTTGCATATAGCACCAATTCCACGGTGACTGACGATATCCCATAATAACCTTTTTTTTTTTTAAGGTATAACTTACAGTCAATTCCCCAAACATTTTAGACTTTAAAAAAACAAACAGAAGTTTCCACCTGTGATGCCAGAAGTCATCAACTGTATTAAAAATATAAAAACCAGCAGGTGATAATGTTACGGCCCAAATTACAGGCTCAGTACAATGACTCCAAATGGAGTTTGTCCAAACACAGTACAAAAAAAAACCTGACGTGCACTATCTGGCCTAGACCATACGGACGGATTGCTGAACCAGCTGTGAGAAACAGCACACTTCTACATTTAATTTAATCTAAAAGTTAATTATGATTGTTATTTCTGCTCCATTGTTTCATAAATCTAATTTTATTTATAAATATCCTCCCGCTTTGCTGGCCATGTACACAGGAATCTCCACCCCCTAATATTTCAGGGGACATCAATCTTGAGGAAATGCAACTCCCACACTTTGACTGTTATACAGGAAAAACAGTGCTGTTATGCAACGCGACGCTGTTCCAAAACATCTCAGAGCCTCAGCTCTGGCAGTTTCAGAAACAGAAATGGCAGCTTATCAGCTATGGGGCAAATCCACAGAAAATTGCGTACAAGGGCCATGCACCAGGCTTCCCCACAGCAAGGAGAGGCACTCAGTATCTACAAATGTGCACACGCAGGTATTTAGAAAAGCCATAGAAGTTAGAACTTCCGATACCCTCATGTTATTTCCTAATTTAACTGCGGATTGACCAACAGAAATGCTGCTAAATAGCACTTCCCACATCACTTTGACATTTTCTCCCAGAGAGGTATTTTCCAGACCCTATAAAATGACCATAAATTAAGCAACATTGCCAAGTTTTGTTTGTGAAGGAAGGTTATCAGAGATAACCTCTCTTCCACAGATAACCCCAGCCAGCAGAAATGCAGCACAAGTTCCTCTCCTTTGTTTTTCTTAACTACAGCTTTCCCAGACTCAATATCCCTATTGATTATTAAACTCAAGAGTAATTTTCAAAAATTCTTCTTTCAGAATGCAGCAACTGGACTAGTTTAAAAGACTAACTCCTATCAAAATGGAAGCGAATAACAATAAATTCTAGGCAACAAGAATGCAGTTAAATGTTTCTGAAAGACTGCAGCTAACAAATCCAGAGCTCAGCTAGCTTCAACGGTGATGACTTAGCAGAGTGCAGCATCACTTTTCAGTAACGATTTCAGAGAAAGCATAAATAACACATCCATCTTAAGTAAAAGGAGATTTCAAAGAAACATACTGTGTAATCTCCTACTCAAAATGTAGCTTTCCTTAAATTTTTTTTCTTTTGCCAAAATTGCTAGGAAACGTTTGATGATTGCAGTCACCACTCTTCTGTTTTGTGTCTTATCAAAGACAGGCAGTTTGCAAAGCTTTGTGCTCAGTCTCTCAGCAACCTTTCCTCCACGCGCTGACCTGGCCTGACACTGATAAAGTCTGAGGAGAGCACAAGCAAAAGGTGATGGGGCTCCAATCAGACCTTTTACAAACAGATACTCTACACCAGATTAAAAAAAAAAAGGAACTCGGTCAATGCAACTGCTGCTTTCCAAGATCACAAAAGTATACGTAGGACACCTGTTAAGAAGAGCAAAAGCATTCACTCCCCTTCAAATGGCCAATTATCCAGCATGAGATCAGAGCGTGGTCAGCACCACTAATTAGTGTTTCCCCCAGCCTTTTTAATTTACAAATTGCTTCTCCATGCCTTCTCCCAGATTCTGAGAGTTATCACAAATGTCTACAAACACAACTGGACAAGTATTTCAAAGCAATTCTGTTCTGTATAGAGTTAATCCAGTGCATTCAAAATAACTTACCCACTAATAGCTTCACATCTCTGACGGTGAAATCCGGGTCAGGCATTCTGTAATTAGCAAAGAAAGCAATGTTAAATACTGTCAGGATAAGTATGGTTACACATTCGTTACCACAATAAAAGAGAAATAAATGTATAGTGCTCTTTGTCCGTTATGCAGAAGGTGGAATCAAGCAAGGCCTCACTGAAGTGTGGACAGTGCAAGCTCTAAAGGCACACAACATCATTGCATTGGCAAATGTATGAAAGTTTCCCTACTCCTAACGAACATGGAGAAGAGGTGTCTTTTCAAGCACTCTCCGGCGGCACTGGAGTGGGACGAATGGGAAGGGGTTGAGGCGATTTCAATGAAATCCCAAACCTTTATGACTTGTTTCTGCTAGGCAACTCACCATGCCCCAAATATATTCCCTAAATCTGCCAGCAGACACAAACTGAGGCATGGAAGGGTAAACCCATTTGTTCAAAGTCACATCATCACAGTAAAGCGTTGAAAATAATGAACTGAAGCCTCTTTGTTTTAATGACTATTCCAAACCTCCTCGCCTGGCAGAAGACAACTCAACTGTATTTGTTGGGTAGGGAAGTTGCTGCTCAATTCAATTGAGACTAATTCAGAGCTAAATTAAATGGAAACATAATTGGTTCATTGATGTCGATGCATTTATAAGATCACTTCTAACACAAGCAAGGTCTTAGAGTTTCATGTACGTCAAGTGAGTGAATTTTAAGTGTCAGGAAGAGAGTAGAAGTCTGCAACCCATAGACTGGACGGAAAAAGAATACAAAAACAGTAGTGGGGTTTTAAAGTTGATTGACTTCATCTTAACGAGGGTAGTTCAAACTTCACATAACACAAAAGCTGAGGAAGGAATTGTATGAGAAACAGCCCTGTGGGAAGTGCCAGCTAGGTACTCTGCCCCGCTGCCGTGGGCGGAAGATAAACAGCTTGCTTCTACTATCAAGTACTTCTAGTACAATTCAGTTAGAAATCAGAATTATAGAGCCTATAGGCAAAATTTTATTTAGAGTTTTTACTATTAAGAAAACACTGAAAGGTAAAGTTAAAAAATACACTTAGTGTCATGCATGCACCTTGAGAACTATTTGCCAGATCTTGTTTGTTCACTTACTTTTACCCTTATCACCTTCCTCTGGTGGGATGCAGAGGCTGGACAATACCTTTTGTTAGGTCTCTGCCAACCCTCACATCTTTGCATTTAGCTGCGAGGGCCCCCCAGCTTTGGAATTCACTCCCTTGCCAGAATGAAACAGCCTGAATCCACTGACCTTCAGGGTTCACTCAGGGCTCATCTTTTTATCCAGGCACTAGGAAGGCAGAAGTAGGGGAAGGAGGAACTATTTGGGGGCAATAACAATATGCCAGGCTTATGTTCAAATACCAAAGCTTGCCTTTATTTTATGTCAGATGTATAGGTGGGCAATCTTTTTCACATCTGTAGAAATCAAAATGAAATTCAAGAACCAAAATAGAGAACAACCCCAGATGCATACAAACAAATCTACTCTGAGAGCTCCAGCGGCAGCTGACAATAAACTTTACCCAGATTGGAAGAACACAATCCTCCCTAACAGTAAAATTACATGTTTAGCTCTTTGGAGAGCACACCTGGCATATCCTTGTTTTTTCCTCTGCAATCTCAGGATGTATCATACATTAGAGAAAAGGAACACCAGGGGAAGAATTTCAGGCTTGAACACAGCAGGTTTCAAGTACAAGAACCCATTTTGCAGCTGGGTTACCTTGGGAGGTCCAGCTTTGATTTGAACCAATTCTGCTGGCTGCTGAGACCACAAATTACTGTACTACTTCATCTCCAGACCCGCTCAGCATAACTGCCACACTCCCTATTATACAATTAGGGCTGCTTTGCTACTGTTCTGTGATGGCAGAAAATTTTTTTGACTGTCACCGGTCCTATACTAATCGGTAAGTATTAGCTCATTTGTTTTTCTGCACATAAATCCAAATCACCAACAAGGCAGAACTGAGCAGATATTTTCTTCTCACTGTTATGCAATGTTCAGGCAAATTAATCTCATGTAAAAAGACTGTAAATGCTTCCAAAGATTTCATATCAAAAAAATAGTTGTGAAGAGTAGTATAGCAGGGTGCCTTGACTTTACGTCAAAATATACCATTTTGGGTAGAAAAATGCAATATGGCAAACTACCCACCGACTTAAAGCAGCCAGAAACAATTATACCTACCTGAAGCTATGGGAGAAATTGCAGTCTTGAGGTTCAGAAACAGAATTGCCCTTTTCTCCATGTGCACTCACACACTCCTGGAGATTTCTACTTAACTGCATTTGAGGAGACTTTCAGCATTCTGTTATACACATACCATGCTACCACAAACAGAAAATGCAAACATCTTACCGTGCACTGGTACAAACTTGCATTTTATTAAAAGTTTAAAGATTTGCTAGAAAGTCTCCTATTCAAGTCCTAACGAGGATGAGCTCTGCATAGCATATGTATCTGATTAACCACAATACAACATAAGATGACTGCTGTTCAGACAGAAGAGACAACATCTTTCCAAACTGAGTTCTCCCTCTGAGTTACAAGAATGGAAACAGCCAAAAAACTCAGAGATACAAATTATCTTTTGCTAATAGATCACAGGTGGACCTTTCTGCTTCTAGCCATACAAGTAACAGCTCATAATGGTTAAAATATATATACTTGAAAGCAATTTTCAAAGTTTCATTACATTTTTTCCCTCATTCATCTTATTTCATGCCATTTCAGAGTGCCTCCAATCACAGTAACCAAACTGTTCAGCTAGGCTTTGTACATCTGCCAGCCACAGACATGCAAGCTGACTGCTTAACAGCAAACAAGTGGAAGCACATATCATCAGCTAATCAAAACATCAGAAATGTAGAAATCATCTTATATCACAGCTTTTATAGACCACTGCATCTCAAAAGTTGCCCTACACATACACGGATCACCTAATCCACCACATACGATAAGCACATCCTTCTCTGGACAAGCGACAGTACTGCTGGACAAGACCCACAAAAGCATGATTTCCTCCAGAGCCTGCAGCAGAACATAAGGTTCTGGAGTTTCATCAGCAAACGACTCGAATCCAAAGGCAAACTACTCAGTCTCGTCCTAGTGATGGAAGATAGACTGTGACACTCGTTATTTCAAGCAGCAAATGTCAGGATAATGAGACTAAAGGTTTCAGATCGGTTACTCAGGCAGGTGTCGATGCTATTTTGATCTCGCCGGAACACAATGCGCACAGCAATGATGGATCAGCATATCCACATAAGGTATATATTGCGTGCCAGCTATCCTTGACAGATACATGTAAGAAGTGGAACTGTAAATAAAATTAAATCATGTTATCCTGCCGAGTGTCAAATAGGAAAGACTGCTCATGCATTTCACTCCTCTCACTTAAAATACACATAAATCGCATTTCCAACCTTCTCTCACTCTAGTGGCATTTACACCCAAGCGTGTGAAATTCCTTTACAACAACATTTCAGACTAATAATTCATGCTCATTTCAGTTAAAAAAAAAAAAAAAGAATAGAACATGAATGTCCTATACGAGATTACTGATCTACAAATCCTAACATTTTAATCCCCCAGAGCAGCCAGTAGTCAATGACTCAGAAGAGAACAGAAATATAAAACCAATTCAGCCAACTGACTGTGAAATGGAGAATTCCACTGATCCCATGCAGGAACCATCCAAAGCTCGTGTATCAGATAAGTTTGATCTTATTTTTGTCCACATACTAATTGATCAAAAATATCCTTAAAAAAGCACCAGTACACCTATTCTTCCTTCTCCAGCGGTGAACTCCAGCTACAGTATTAGGATGATAGCAGCAGTTGTTAGGAAACAGAAACTGGCTAGTCAAGCCTGGCTGCTGAAACTATTTTAAGCTCATCACACCAAACTGAAGCTCCTTCACCCTCCAAAGCATTAGTGTATGATGGTCAGGAAAGCGACTCCAAAACTCTTACTGTGGCTTCGTATTTATTCCTCTCCCATCTTCACACAGTTCTGAAGTCCAAAAATGTATTATCTTAACTGCCAGATCTGCAAAACTCCAGCTGAAAAATGGAGAGTGATGATCCTGTAACTTCTTCACGTCCAGCACGTGTTCTAAAACTGCTATTTATTGGACTGCTTTGAAAACACTTACAAGGAAAGGTAGTTTATTTTCAGTGGTCATCTGTGAGGATTGAACACCTATACATACATTCATGCTGTGTATGCGCATGCACAAGCATTTGAGCAAAGCCATTTTTGGGTCTCAGCAAAATACACCTGTAAGCTGGCCTGTCCATACACCTTGTGTATGACCGCAAAAGGGACAGGTACACAGCCAAAGCCCTCACGTCTTCAAGGTCTCAACAACAATTCCTGATGACTTCCAGGAAGAGGAACAGGAAGACTGACTTTGACCACATCTAAAAAAAACACATCTTGAAGAAAAGCAAGCCAACAAGTGAAAAAAAAAAAAAAAACCTGATCACAAGATCTGATTACCTTGAGGAGTCTCTGAACTCCTACATCAAGACCAAAGACTACTTCCCAAAAGTCAGAATCATGCTAGGATGCTTCAGTGAAAGCATCTAGCTAGCTGGATATGGGGGGGAGCACCAGGTGGCAGCTCTCCAGACTTCGGACACCAAAACAATAGGGAAGCCAATGACGATGTGAGCTGAGACTTGGATGTTGAAACGTCTGAGGTGGAATTGCCTCATTACAGAATCCTGAATAGTGAGCTATCAGGAAGAAACAGATATTACATCTTGTTGTTACAGACACTGAGAAACAAGGTAACTCTACAGGTAACTTCCAGGTCCACAAGTTTTCCAAAGCCACCCTCAAGATGACGGCAGAATCCTGAGCAAAAGGGAAAGCACACCCAATGACCCCATGGCTTCACTCAAACTTGACTAAAGAACAGGTGCTTAATTTGAGGATGGTGGAGAACTAAGGCTCACAGATGGTGCTCAGAGCACAGATGGTGCTCAACGCCTTCAGCTTCAGAGTCCCTGCAGCCATACACACCAACAGGGACACAACAACTGGTAGGCCAGTGCGGAGACAAAGCTTGCCTGTGAGATGCCAGAGCCAGCGCTCCGTGCAGACCTGAGAACAAGTTGCACTGCCTCTGGTTCCTGACCACTCCCTAGTTTCAGAGAAGAGCTGATGGCTTCTTCCAAAAGAAGTTCTTGAAGCTTCTACCACCTGTCCTTTAGGAGCAGCAGGCTAAAACCAATGCACACAGAGAGATCAGTTTTCTCAGATATGATTTTCCACAGTAGATGTGTCCTTCGAATTACTCCTCCAAGAGGAGCATCAGGTGAAGAAACATACTGACCAAAGTAGCAACAGCCGTCGACAACAACAAAAAAGCCAACTCACTGCCGAGCCCAGCCGAGAAGCCGAAAGGAGGTCAGAAAAACAGAGGCTCTTAACACAGCAGGAAAAAAAAAAAAACAGCAGGGAAACAAACAAAGAGATGGTATCTTAATGTCTGCATTATTTTTTTAAACAAGAAACTAGACTGAGCATCCAGTGCTAAACAGAGAAACAGCTAGGCTTAATAACCAAAGAAAAAAATATTCCCATACAACATCATGGTACGACCAAGTAACGCTTACTGTAATTACTACTGAGTACCTATTAAGCACTCCTCGTTCAGAGTTCAACACATAAAACTGTTTTATTACAGCAGAAGTGGCTCCTATTTGCTCTTAGAGTAAGAGGATATGCCCTTGTCTTCTACCACAAACCCTATTTCCTTCTTTCTCCCTCTCCTTAGGTTACATTGGGGTGGCTTGAAGTTGTTAACATCCAGTTATTAAATAATTGGGACTCAGTTCACCAGACTTTGAGGTGTTCCAGCTGAAAGTGAGCAATTGTTCTTTCACAAAATTAATTTTCAGTCCTTCAGATATAATCAGTTACACAGTCAAAATTTCCAAAAAGTGCCAAAGGACATTAATCTAAACTATAGATTGAGAGACTGATTAAGTACATCATTTTAGCATTTCTCTCTTAGACCCTGTCATTTTTATGAGAAAAAAAAAAAAAACACCTTACAGGAGTCACTTATTAAAACACCAAATCCTTTATGACTGGATATTAACAAAATGCAACCTCAGAAAGACTCTAATAATACCACATTTTAATGAGATGCTATTAAATATTTATAAAGCAGTAACATTCAGAAGAGATACAATTATCATGGGAAAAGACAAGCACCATTTGACTTTCTACCTGTAAGGCAGAAACCAATTCAGAAGTCAAAAACTGAAGGGACATCGTTCTGTCATTACAACATGAAATGGAAGCCAGAACATTTGAATTTTATTCCTAACTTTTATCACTGGCTTATTTTTGATTGCGTAGAACCACACTGGATACACCTAAATTTTATAGCACTCATTATCTGCTTGTTTATAGGTGGGAAATAATCATTGCCCTTCTCAGAGGTGCTGGCAGTCTGACTAAATGCAATACATTTGAGATCATCAAGAGATATCACATACAAGTACAAAACATAATGGTTATTTTATAAAAAACATTTATTAATCGTCAAGATTTGGTTGTAACTTACTTAATTCCCAGTCCATCCTTATTTCTGAAGATAAGGGGAACTCTGAGAGCTTCTCTTTGCACATACTCAAAAGTAAAATCTGTGGGGATAAGGAATTAAAAAGAATCCAAAATCAATTACAATGGCATCGGCACCTCACGTTGCATTCTCTCGAAACGCTCCCCATTTTTGTTTGCTCACCAAAGGCCTCTACCATCACTTAAAGAAAAATATAAAGAGAACGCATATTTTAGGTCCGAACCGGAAACCAAATGACAGACAATACTCTCCCAGCTGCTCTCTATTTTTCCTGTTCACTGATGCATATAAAACAGAATCCAGTCAGTTTGTAAACTAAGCTCTGGCGTGAAACACCCAGGTTGTAACGAAATGCCAAATTAACAGTTAAAAAATAATCCTTACTAAATTACTGTGGATGAGCCTAGTACTTTTAGGGCAAATAAGCAGGTTAAACTTCAGTTTCTACATTATACGTTTCAAGCTTTCACATTTTTATTTACGGGAAAAGAAAGTTGTGAGCATTATCTGAGCACAGCACAAAGCTCTGATTCTGTGAACACGTTGTCTTCTTATGCCAGGGTTATTATTGCTTTCCACAGATGACATTTTCATAATTAATCAGAAACCTAACTGCAGGAGCCATTGTACAGAAATCTTATACAGCTGCTGGCACTTGGGGAGGTGGGGAAATTGAATAGTTTTGGTGGGGCAGTCACAGGGTAGCACCCAAGCAAACTGGAAATTAAACAAAAGTTTGGTATGTTAACGCTGATCAGCATCACCTTGTTGCTTTGCACAGACGTGGCCTTTCCTGGGGATTTCTTTATGCTGTAGTCTGATACAATAGCGGTGACTCAGGGATTAGGAAGTTACAAGGCAGGGATTTGGGTGAGCAGTGCCCACAAAACCCCACGCTCCACTTGGAGCATTCGGTCACAGAAAGGAAAGGAATTTTACAGCGGCCACGTTGTGTTTCTTTAGTTCTGTTTTTCTTCCTTTCTTACAGGAAAGTGACTTTTAAAGACATTCAAAACGGAAAACAATCCTTGAATCTTCAGCAAGTAAACTATGGCACTGCCAAAGCCATGCTACATTTCATGTCTTGGAGTCAGGTACACCCAAGTGGTTTAACTTCTCCAAATTCAGCCACCAGCCTGTGCGCTACCTGGGAGAGTACAAGAACAGGCTCGAGCTTGTGTATTGGTGATGCTTCTCTACTAGAAAGACTCAGAACAGAAAAAGCAGAGGGAACAGAGGCTCAGCTCCCATGCCTACACATGGATTACCCTCTCTTTTTACAACCTTTTCCTCCCTGCATTCAGTTCACGATTATGACAAGAGCAGATGTAATATTCCTACCTAGAGTTACCGAAGCAGAGCACTCTGATTACCCCTTTGCAAAAACATTACAGAAACTTTATTTCAACTAGTCTGCAAATAAGTGTAATTAATACCCCATTTAAATAAGATACCAATTAAATATTTCTGTAGTAGATAAGTCTTCATTTCTAGTATGTATTCACCTTAAAACCAGTCTGCTTTTAGTTAAGCAAATAAATAAACCACAAGCTTCTTTATTTTTAAGGACACTCATTCAAGACAAAGTCAACAAACATCAGGAACAACAACAGCAGAAGAAGCAGAGAGATACACGGCCCAGCAGCCCAGAGAACAAGTAGGTATGACAAACTGCATTCAAGCCCCAAAACCACACCACTGCTTTGCAGCGTCATGAAGAAAAACTTCAACCCACAATCCTGGCAGGAAAAAAAAAAATCAAAGAAGAGTTATCATTAAAATAAAAACAAAACCATGGAAATGAAAATAAATATCACTCAACCAACTCCATGTGTTCATATAACCTGACTTTTTTCTTACCAAACATTGTCACTGTCCTAAATTCAATTCAACTTCTAGATGTATAGAAATATAAACCAACAGTAAAAATAAAACCAGAGCAAATATGAAGGCAGACCCATTCTTCGTAATGCCCCAACAAAGCATTTAAATCCCTCCTGGGGTTGAACAAAGCAGACACAGACCACAACAAAATAACAAAAGACACTCATTTATTTCCAAGTTCCACAGAAAGTGGAAAGCTACCCAAAGATTTTTGGGCTGCTGAGCCAGGGAAGCTGTGGATTCTATTAGAGCTGGCATGTAGCAGTGACAACCACTGGAGTGTTGGGAAAGTGAGGGAAGAACGCAATCATTTTCTGGAAAATTAATTAACATTTCTGAGCTATAAAAAAATAAGTGTTTGTGTTTTGTTTAGAGGAAGGTGGTGGTGGCGTGTCGGGGTCAGGGTTGAGCTTATCTCCTAAACAAACACCTTCCTAACTAAGATAGCTATTTAATTTCTCCACCACATTAACTTTCCTAAAAGGAGCTTAGGAAGCTCGCTCCAAAATAACTCTAGGGGAGCGAGGGGACGTTTTCTCCCCCCAGATTTTCGGCTCCGCTCCCAAACCGAGGGCTCGGAGGGGGGGACCAGCAGCCCCTCAGCCGCATCCCCGGGGCGGGCAGCGCTCGGCGGGGGGGGGGGGGGTCCGGGCTGCAGCCCCGGGCAGCGGGGACAGGAGGGGGCCGGGGCCGTACCTCGGCCGTCCATGGCTCGCACGAAGTCCCCGCCGTACGCCCGGCTCCGCAGCTTCTCCTCCAGGTCGAAGCTCCTGGCGCTGACGATCTCCTCCACGTCCGAGAGGTCCTCGTCGTACCTCCTCCTGCCCAGGGCTCGCTGCAAGACACAAAGCGGGGGGGGGGAGCGCTCGGAACCGAGGGGGGGGAACACGGGAACCGAGCCCCCCCCCCTCCGTGCTCCCCCCCGGCTTTGGGGCGCTCAGCACCTTCTCCATCCCCGGCACAGGTGCGGGCTGCGGGGGCGCTGCTGCTGCTGGCGGTGCCGGTGTTGTTGCGCCGCACGTGGGTAAGGGAAGACCCCGGGGGATGGGGGGGGGGGGGGGGGGGGGGGCTCGGGGGGGTCGTCCCGGAGCCCGGCGCTCAGGTTGGGGTATTTCCATAATCCCGGGGTTTCCATAGCCACGCCGGAAGGCGCGGTTTCAAAGCAGGGCGCATTATGCAACGCTGCGAGCCGGCTGCTCCCCCCCTGCTCAGCCCAAAGCCCGGGGGGCAAGGCACTGCACCCCCACCCCCAGGTGGGTTTCTGGGTTCCAACGACCCCTGCCCATGGGAGCCCCAAATAATCCCAATCCCCCCCCCCCCCGGGCGCAGCGCCCCCTCCGCAAACAATCCCGCAAAATCCCTGAAAAGGCGCAGAAAGGAGAGAGGCAGCAGGCGGCTACACACCAGTCTTCTTCCAGGGTCTTTCTCTGCCTCCATTTTTTGGGGGGGGAGTCTCATCACTTAATTGTCAACAGTTCCTCTCCGGCATTTTTGCTTTTTTTTTTTTTTTTTTTGGCCCAAACTGGGAGGAGGGCAAACAAAAGCCGGCCGGGGCTCTCCCGAAGTTTGGTCATTTTGCACCAGCACTTTTTCTTTTTTTTTTTTTTTTTTGAGGCGGGAGGGGGGAGAAAGAGGGCGGGGAGGGGGCGGCGATGTGCCCTGCCAGCGCCTCGGCATCCAGTCCCAGGAGCTGCGGCTGCTGGGGGGGGGGCAGGCTTCGCAATGGGGCCGGGGCACCGGGAGGGGGGTCCTGGAGCACCGGGAGGGGGTCCTGGGGGTCCCGAGGCTGTGTGGGGGGGGGAGTTGAGGAGTTCCCCCGCAGTGCCCCCGGGCTGCTGTCGGAAAGGGCAGCCCCGAAGTGGGCGCTCTGGGAGCCGAGCCCCAAAACAAGCGCGGTCGCACGGCGGGTGGGGGCGTCCCCCCCCCGGTGTGGCCGCTGGGGTGCTGCCGGTTCCTGGCATTGTCGGAGCCTTTCCTCTCCCGAGCGCCGGTTCCCGTCCCTGCGGTGACGCGGAGCAAATACCGGGACCATCTGATGGCAAGAGCAGGGCCAGGCTGCGCGTTCCGAACAGCCTCCAGGCTTGGAAGCGTTGCTCACCTCTGCCGCGACATCCCTCGCCTCCCCGGAGGGAACATGAAAGAGCCCCTGCACCCAGGGCCAGGGGCTGGAGGCTCGGACGGGGCTCCTCCGCTCGCTTTGGGCGGGTGGCGTTCGTGAGAGCGGCGTTAGGAGCTTGTGAGAGCGACGTGAGGAGTTAAATGTGTTCCTTCTACCTTCGGTACGGTCCTGGCTCGGTGTCACCTCACCTGGGCCAGCAAAAGCAACCAGTCTCTGATGTAGCCAGTCCAAATCCCAGCAGCAAGTTTCAAATGTGGAGCAGTTCCGTGGGGACCGAGCTTTTCCTTAAAATGGGACATTTCACTATCCCTGTCTGCTTCTACTCGACAGGAGCATGCTCATCCAGCACCCGGTCACCCCTTGCCTACCTAATCAATGACATTCTAGGTACTATATCAATGTTTTAAATATTGTCATAAAACGCATTAAAATTCAACTTTGTGGGCCTTGCAGGTCATCTCTTTTGGAAAACCCCTATTTTAATGAGCTGTGACACGTGGATAAAGGCAGGACTTGTCTCGTGGATGGAGTTCTAACTCGGCGTTTAAGGTAGTGAGTTTCTCTTTCTGCATCTGCCAACAGCTGTTTGCAGAATCTTGAAAAATCATGTAATCTTTCTCTAACATCTCCCTATTTGCAGATGATTGAACTTTATTATTATATAGAAGTGTTGTATAGGTTATATATTGAAGTGTGGGTTCCAGATGTCTGTTAAACCCAGAGCGTTATTAATCCATAATCCTGAAAAGATGTATGCATATGCTGACCTTTCAGCTAAGATTACTCAAACTTAAAATTAAATGCACGTGTACATCTGTACGGTTGAGGCCAGAGTACTTGTACAAGATAAATGGATGTTACGAGAGAATCATCAGACAAAAAAACACATCATCCATCCAGTCTACAAAAGTCCGCCAGGAAAGACAGAACAGAGACATAAAAGAAAATCAGCTCATTTTTCTAAATCTTCTTTGGGGATGCAAACAATCTGAGACTCTTGGTGTCTCAAGCAAAGCCTCCGAGGACTGTATAAATCACTAACGCCTGGAAACCCTAATGCACGTTATTGAAATATGGAAGTAAATATGTCTCAGAAATATCTATAGACCTCCAAACACAGAAAACACGTTTTTAACCTTGTTTTAAGACAGAAGTGATTCCAGCTAAACTCCAATTCATTTTACCTTTGAAAACACCACTGTAATCATTTTGTGTATTAATACCAAAACACCGAGACACAAACTTAAAAGAACTGGGGGAGAAAGGGAGGGGGAGGTGGTAGGATGTGGGTGATAAGAATATCCGCAGCTGCGTTAGATAGGATAAAAACATTTAAAAGCATTATTAAAGCTGTGTGCCGCAGGACATAGGTTAACTGCTTGCAGCTGAGGGCTGGGAGCTGCTTTCCCTCCGAGCAACTCACGCTGCGGATTTCCACCAGGGGGTTCTGCTCCCCGCCAGGCAGCGCTCGGGACCGGGCTGCTGCGAGGTAGGCTTGCTTCACCGTCAAAAACACAGAAAAAGCTGCGTGCGCTCATGCTGTGAGAAGGGAGTGGTGATCCTTAAGAAAAGGGTTAGCCTGAACGGCATTAAGATAAAATCTGAAAACGCCTTTTTGCTGGGTGTTAATGTACCTTAAGTTATTTCCATTCCAGTCATGTCTCGCAGTGTTTAAAATGCTTAAATAAGAGCTCCGGTGTTGTGCTTGGGAAGGGTTTGTGAAGAAAAGGGTTAATTTCGCCCCTCCTGAGCTTTCAAACAAATTTATATCCCATTGGATAGAATGGACTGAAATAAACTTCTAAATGTTTTTAGAACATCTCTCATTATGTAAAACCTACCATCCTATAGCTTACTTTAGAGTTTAGATGCAAGAGTAGATATTTAACCTTTTCTTGATTAAGGAAATTAGAAATGATTATATAATTTTCTAGGCAAGATGAAGACTTCTATCTGCAGAAACTAAACTTTGTTTTATGTTAGATGAGATTTGCAGAAAAGTTTGCCTTAACATCCCTGGTGCTTTGGACTACTAACAATCCTCTCAATTTGCTTTTCACAACTGCTACGTCTGATGAGTTATTTTTAATGCAGATCTACCATAATTTGCATTCTGTGATAACCTGATTTGGTGCTGGTACAATAACAGGAACAAATGCAGTGATGATTTGCATGTGAAGCTCTCAGTATGGCTTAGAGAAAGAGCAATGCAGAGGGTAGCACCTCTGCATGCTCCATACGTACAAATAGTGTTGTACGGTACTCTGAGCACCTTTTCTTCTTACCAGTCCTCCTACAGAAAATAGAGAAGTGCATTTCTAGCAGAATGTTTCATGAGTATCCTTGTGACAGTGTTCGGATTTCTCAAGCCTCTTTGGAAAGAAATTTGGATTTCTGCCACCTCTGATAGTGTTCATGCATAAATGATCCAGAGAATGGGTTGATGTTACCTCTAATTAGGGCCAATAGCAGCTTGTTGCTGAAGGGGCCAGCTCCCTCCTCCTGCCTGCATCTCCCTCATTAGGTCTAGCATTCCTGCAGCCCCGGGGTAAGTCAGTTCAGTGACTGGATCCAACAGAAAACTACCCCATCAAGAAAAAAATACACTTCTTGTTATGTTTTTTCACTGAACCTCTTGCTCTGTAGCCATTTGATTGGTGTAGTCTACAGGATGGAGAGAAGAGTGGAGTGAGATGAAGGAAGGTTGCAGGACTACGCCCTTTTGGTGGCCTTCTGTAATTACACTAATCAGTGGCAACATCAAACCACAGCTTTGAACTCCACCATGATTTCATCCCCTGAATCATTTCTAAGTTAATTGAGCATGACTGACTCTTTGTTTCAGCTAGCTCTAGAGTGCAGAGGTGTGTGTAACAATGAGTAAATAGGGTTAGAAATAAAAGAATTTATCCCATTTAGTTTGTAGCTCAGAATGGAAAATTGTAAAATGGGTAAAGGAAGAAAATGGGTACACTGTTACAGTCCTAAGGTTTTAATTGTAGAAGGTGGCTTGATCCTTAATTTATTCTAAGAAGTGATTTATTTATTTTTGCTAGTGGGAAAGGAAATTATGCTTGTTTTAAAGCTGCAACGGTGGAGTTTTTGAGCTTAAAATTAGATGCTTTTGGCTTGGAAAGGGAGATGAGATGCAATTTATTTACTGGCTAGGTCTGAGTCAGTAGGTCCTTTTTGGTACTGTTTCCTTGAAGGAAATATGAATCTAGCAATATAACAAAGCACAATACTGTTAAATTCCAAAGCCCTTCCCGATAAACGGGAATAGGAGTGATGGACAGAAACAGTGAGTTCAAAGTACTTTTATGCATCTCTTAGGTCACAGGTAAAGTAAGCTGGATTTGCGGTATGAAAAGCTTCCCATTTTCTAATCTTTAATCATACTGTGAATGCTAAAAGTGGCACAGCAGACTCAAGAAAGCAGTCATTTGGTTGTAATGCAGGGGAACACCATCACTTCAACAGAACCTAATCAGTAGAGCAGTCTATTTTAATACACTTATTTTGGACTGTTGAAATCCTTCTCACCTGCACGTCTCTTGCAGGCTTTCCTATAATTTCCAGAGTATTGAATCAGATATAGAGCTGCTGTAGTAATGACGAATTCAAAAATTCTATTTATACCCAGTTCTACTTTGATAGTTATTTAATTAAGGCTATTGAGTCTCCCTTTAAAACAACTAAAACTTCTGCACCAATACTATAAATACAAATACGTTCCTTTTTAGATAAATCTGATTTTAAGGAACAGATCAAGACCTAGGCGTTACTTATGCAGCGTTAGTAACACATGATGTTATAGTTCAACTCTGATTTTGTGCAGGGAAAAACCAGCACACAATCAATCTTGCTGTGCATACACAGTATTTCTACAGTTTACAAACAGCAATGCAAAACAGTTTTAAATGTATGATTCCACAGAAACTAAGTGACAGACCCTTAAGGAAACTTTGCTTGGGATGAGGCGGAAATGTTTACATTCCTGGTTTCTGATGGTAACCGTTTTCCCAAGTACAATGAATGTAGTGAGAAAATCACAGCATCATTGTTCCTCCTTGCTTTGCAATCTGGTGCTCAGGCATGGCCTGGAGCATTGATGGGAGATACTGAAAATGCTCTGATTGTTGTGAGGCAACACCTGTGTTGGGGGGGGTTGTTGTTTGTTTTAAGAATTAAAACACATTAAGCAGGGTAGTATTTTATAATGCTATCTTAGGCTGCCTTTCACGCAAATGAATGCTGTGGAGTAGTTCTGTCACGCCCAAAAGAGAAAGAAGGTAGCAAGCAGTACCTGGAGTCACTTACACAACAGTGAAAGCTTTTATGGTAACTCTGTAAGTCAAACTTGGCCTTCTACAGAAGTCTTTCAATGCCTCTGTCAGTAAAAATCTAACCAGAAGTTGTTTTCAACAATAGAAAAAAATATTTCCTGAGAAAAGAATGAGATCAAATCTACTGCACTAGGAAACAGTAGTTTCAAGGAGTATATCCGAGTACTTCAAATTAAGATTTTTTTCTTGTCTGCTTCAACTTTTTTTTTTAAAGAATACCACGTAAATGACATGTAAAGCATTGTGACCTACATTGGTGCTGATTCTGTCATCATCCTTAGATACTCTAGACACAAGTAAATGAACACTATTGCAAAGCAGAGAGATGTTGAGGGGAACAAAGCAAAAATATTCCAGACTACGCCACAAACTTCCTAATTCTAAGTAAGGCAGAGAACTTCCACACCATAGAAAATAACCAATTCTTTTGATTTCTAATAGAACAGGTATTGCGGTGATTCAGCTTGATGTGACCATCCATTTGCCTTATCCAGTATTATTTGTATTCCTAGAATCATAAATTTCCTTACTAGACTTCATTAGTAACTCATTTCTCTAACATCCCTCAGTTCTGACCAACAAGCTTGTCACGGCACAAGCACTGCCTTAAGCCTCACCTTTTCAGAAATCATCTTTGGGACTGGGCCACGTATTTGCTATGGAGTTCTGCTCTGTACCTCAAACTTCCCTCTGTAAAATACAGGACAAAAAAAAAAAGCTTTAATACTGTTGCATGAATGTGGCAATTCAAAATCTCGTAACACTGACTATCTGTGTTGAAATGTTCTGCCTAATAAACGAGTGTTTGAACTGCTTGCTGATAAACAAGTCTGTCAGGAGCACTGGGCCTACAAAATGTCTCTCAGAACTTGAACTTTGTGACAAACGTCTAGGTGTATCAGCTTTAAACGAAGCGAGGGTGAATGTTCAGAGGGGTTTGGCTCCAAAGGACGGATGTAGATTGTGCTCAAGGTTTTTGGGAAGGGAGGCTAGTGCGTGAGGTAGCTGAGGAAGGGCTGGGTGGCTGCGTTCTGAGGGGGGGCGGCAGCTGCCCCGTCCCTTTTTCTGTCCTGTGTGGATTCACCAGCAACGAGCGGAGGGGGCTGTAAGAAACTCCCTCACAAACTACAGCTCCCCGGGAACTAAGCTCTCGTTACCGAATTAAACAGCAACCTGCTCGGCGGGGCTTCGCCCTCAGGGGCCCGCTGAGGGGCGGCCGTGCCGGGTCCGCTCCTCACCTCAGCGGCGGGCAGCGGCCGCCTCCGAGCCGCCCTCGGGCCGCCGGGAAGCGGGCGCGGAGCCGCGGGGCGGTGGCGGAGGAGGGCCCCGGGCCGGGCCCCAATGAGGCGGCTGCGGGGCGGCGCTCGGCGGGCGCAGGCTCAGGCTCGCCGCGGCGTGGCGGCAGGCGCGGCCCCGGCAGCAGCAGCAGCCGCCGGGCGCCATGGGGCGTTAGCGCAGCCGGTGCCCTCGCTGTGCCGCAGGAAGGAGCCGCCGCCGCCGCTGCTGGCTGCCTCCCGAGCCGTTCCTCCGCCCGCTCCCTCGCCGCCCGGAGCCCCATGAGCCTGAACGAGCACTCGATGCAGGCGCTGTCCTGGCGGAAGCTCTACCTGAGCCGCGCCAAGCTGAAAGCCTCCAGCCGCACCTCCGCGCTGCTCTCCGGCTTCGCCATGGTGAGCGCCCGGCGGGCGAGGGGCGCTGACGGGCCGCCGGGGCTCGGGCGGGAAGCGTGGGCGGGGGGGGGAGGCGAAGCGGTGCCGCCGCTTCCCCTTTTTCTGACCGAGGACGAAGCCCTGAGGCGATAGCGGTCTTTCCCCGGCCCTTCCCCGGCCTCCTGCCCCCGGGGCTCGGCACACCCGGGCGGCCCCGGGGCGGCGGTGAGGAGGCGCCTGAGGGGGGGGAGGCCCCGGGAGCGCCCGGCCACGGCCCCGCCGGGCTTGGAGCTGCTCCGCTTCGCCCAGCGCTCACCGTGGCTCTGCTTCTGGATCCTTTTTATTTTTATTTTCTTCCTTCTTTGCGCTGGGTCTTAGAGTTGGCGGTGTCCCTCCAACTCCTTGCGCCTGTCGCCGGGCTTTCGCAGCGCCGCCGTTTGTGCGTGTGTGTGGAGGAACTCGGGGGCTGCTCAGCGCTGAGGGGTTTTGTGCGAGTTTTGGGAATGCCTCGTGGTGTTAGTGTGCTTGGGGTCTGCTACAGGATCACAGCCTGGTAACTCTAACTGCTTCAAGTGGAAGCTGGATATAATCAGAAATACGGTCATTTACAGACTCCATCGCATGTCCGGTCCCCTGACCTACCAAGCAGCCACCTGTGCGTCTGTGAAAATACCTCATATTCATGCATTTGTTCTGCGTTGATTTATTTTTGCCCCTCTTTCAGCAAGGCACTCCCCCGCCGTGCGATGAACCCCCCGCCAGACCACTGCTCTAGCTGGAGGATGCTGTTTCAAAACACAACAGCCGGTCCGCAGCCGCCTTCTGACGGTCAAATAAATGTCACTGCCCTTCTTGGATGGCTAAAAACAGCCGCAGCTCCTCGGGGTGGCGGTGCCCGGGGCCCGTTTGACTGACAGGCAGCTGTGTTGGTGCAGCGGCATGTTGGGCTCGGGTCTCCTTGGGTGACGCGCAGCTCGCACACCGCTGCTGCTGCTGGGTTTCCCTCATTGTGCGCTCCTCTTGTGTCAGAGCAGTTTGCCAGGCTGGCTGCTCGAGTCAGGATTTCTCACAGAGAGATGACAGAAGGGGAAAGCTGTAGTCTGCACTGTGCTTTTCTCTAAATACCTGCTGTGTGGGTTCTTAGCGTCCTGTGGATGTGCGAGGTGCATCCACTGCTTTCCTGGCTGTCTGCAGCAGATCTGGGAGCTCGGAGTCCTGCAGCTGGAAGCATCTGCTTTTGAATTGATGTTGCTCAGGGTAGTTCAGGAAAAAGCCACTTTGTTCTGATTAGCAAAAGCTGTAGTTGGAAGGAACATTGCCTGTGAATACTCATCCCATTTTGATTTTCTTCAAGTTACCCTCTCAAAAGTTCTGCTTTGATGTCCAGTGTGACCTTGTTAAAGAAAAACCAACTTGTAGCCTCGTTGGTTTGGCTGTTAAGAGATTGTTGTCTGGCTGGGACTTCCTCATCGGTTTCCAGAAGAGCTGACTTGACTTTCAAATATTTTTAGGTTTCTTTTGAATAACTTTGCTTATCTGCTAAAGTTTTCTTCAGCGATTTCTGCATTGAAAAGCAGGGCCTTCTTGCTGCCGCCACGCCTGTGCATTGTTTACCAGCTTCAGCAGATTCCTCAGCACCTGATATCTGAACAATAGGCTGCTCAAGTACAATCTAGTCTTGGATCTCAAACTTAGTACAGCAATTAAGTGTCATTGTTCCTCCCTTTTCCTTATCAACGCAGGGAAGAAAGAGCCTAAAAGACACGTTCAGGACCGCCCAGCAGATCGGTGGGAATTGTCAGGAGAGGAATGTGCACGTCTCCATGCCTGCTCCATTGATCCTTGTTCTTTTATTAAACAGTGCTTGCGTCCTCTAGTATGAGCTAAGTGTACCCCTGCTAAACTGGTCCTTTATTGTTGGACTAATCTCGTATGTAACAGCAGCCCTTTTCAGAGCTCATTCCCTCAAGATTAGTTAAGCTTACCCTAGTTAAATGATGCATGCCGAAGTCAAGGGATTGCACAGGGCAGTGACGTGTGTAGAGCATGAAATGTCAGGTCGCGCTTCCACAGAGGAAACTTATTAAAAGCCTGCTCCGTGATCAGTTTTGTTTTAGAGCCTGCAAATCAGTATTTTACACTTTGTGTTAACCTCAGGGAGAGCGGTGCAGGGTCTGGTGGCTGCAAACTGATGTTAGAGCCACTTTTCCCAGGAGTAAACCTCAGCATTTACTTTGGGCAGTTTTCCCTGGATGCTGTCTTCCACTGCCATATTCCTAAACAGAGAGCTGTGAAATTTATAAGTCCCCCAAACGTTTAGGGGTAAGGAAAGAAACTGGGGGGCATATGTAGTCCATGAAGGGAAGGAATGGAGGGTTCCCTCCGTGTGTTGGTAGATGCATCGAGGATTTATTCACACTTCTGTTTCATCTTCTAGATCTTGATGCCTGACTTCCTTTTCCATGCCTGTCTTTGTCTTAACCCAGTTTATCTCAGGGCTGACCATCACCACCAGGAATATTTTGCAGAACATATCCAGTGCTGCTAACACTAGCTCATCCACACCTGTAGTGGCAGTATCAAAATCTCCAGTGCAGGAGGATTGCTGGCAGGTTATTTTTGTTGGAATAATTAAGCGGATGTGTTAGCATCATTTTGTCACCACAGTTGCATCGTGGTAGTTTGACAACTGCATGATACCGGAGTTGAAAAAATCAGGGAAGTTGTTAAATCCCAACAGCCATCAAACTGGAAAACTCAAACATCCCCCCCACCCCCCAAAAAAAAAAAAAAAAAATAAATTGACAGCTCTGTGAAAATACCCGAGCCTAAATTAGGGATCTGCGTTATACAGCCATGATAGTTGATTTAGTTATGTTTAGAATTCGGAGGACGTTACTTACGAGACAGCGCGCACTTAACTTGTAAATGCCTCTCATGATTCAAGCTGGGCAGAGTGTCGTAAATAGTAGTATATAAGCTTCAAATACTGGATATCGTCAAAGAACCGTCAGCTCGTGCCTTTGAAATGTAGCCAATACAATCTTCTGCAGAGAGCTTCAGTCATCTTTTGTAGAAGATTGACTGCACTGATATACATTATTTCAATATCAACTACTATGGAGATATTTCAGGAAGGATCCAGACCCCGCTGCTGCCAGCGCTGAGCAGATAGCATAGCCCTTGTCTAGTAAGGGTTATTCTGCCATTCTAAATCACTCTGCAGTGATCTCTCTTCAGGAGTTGCAGCTGTAGTTAACCAGGATTCTGGTAGAATAATGTGCAAAAGCTGTGGTTTGTAACCTCCAGTAAAGCCTTACAGGCCTGGTTTCATGGCTCCTGTCACCACTTGCTTTTTACATTGCTGTTGCACCTGGAGGTTATGGCTTGCCTGGAAGAATCTCGTCTGTGTGAAAGGTTTCTTCTGTTTGCTTACAGTCGTGAAAGCAGCGTTTTGTTGCTCCGTTGAGCATCCCTGTCTCAGGTTATAGATGAGGAAGGCAGCAGCGAGGAGTGCTTAGGGCTCTAACAGCAGCTGCGGGTGGCTGCTCTGATTTGGAGGATGTCAAGGTGACATTAAGCTGCGGTTTCTTCTCCCTGCTGTGCTGTCTAATCTGACCTTGTACTTATAAACTAAATTTATCGTAAGTTATGCTGTGTGGAGATGCCGCCGCCTTAAGATGTGTTTATTCCTCTTACGTGGGTACTGCATTTTCATGTTTACCAACAAAATAAAATTAAATCATGCACTTCTGTTCCAGTGGTGACTTAGTGATTGTCAAGGCTTTGCCATTCTGCACCGTAACAAGCCCCAGCCGTGATTCTAGACAGACCATAAAGGAAGCTCACTTTCTCTTCTGTGTAAAAAAGCAGTAATAATGTCGTTATTTTGGCTCTTCTTTTTAAATTTCCTGTGACTCTGTACAGGCCAGAGCCAGTCTTTGTATGAGATGTTTATAACTCGTAATGAATGGTGCAGAGACTCGGTGGAGAGCCTGGCTTTGTGCCTCTGCCTCTGGGAGCGAGCAGCGCTGTCAGGAACAGAGACCGACCGGCTCCGGAGCGTGGACAGCCGGAGGAGCACGAGTTCCCTGCGATCCCATCCCGATCCCATCTCCTCCCTGCGGTCCCACATGTAGACAAGCTGGGGTTAGAACGTGGGATTTGTTATTGAAATAACCTAGTGATCTGAGCCCGAGACTTGGAGAGACCTCTCCTGTGGGGGGGCTTCCTGCTCAGAGTGGTGTATGTTACGGAGTCACTAGTGCATGGAAGTGTTTGGATAGCTAGATGCAGCCGAGCCTAGTCAGAGCTGCAGCAAGTGAGGGTAAGAAAATATTTCTGCAGGTAGGTGTTGATTAAAATATTTTAGTGATTGCTGTGTGCAATTTTACTGGGGCGTATTCTGGCATGGTGAGGTGCAGGTGCTGTAGCTCTGGTGTGCTTCTCCAGGTGAAGTTCTCCTTGTGTGGATGGACCCTTAAAATATGCAACCAGGAAGGAAGCTTTCTTAAAAGCCATTCTTGACATATCATGTGGTATAGAAACTGTCGTCTTCTGAATCAGTTCCTTATCTAGGAACGGTAGCTGTAGCCAGGGAAGAGGAGGTGAGAGCAATCCTGCGAGGATGTACAGGTAATCCTAGACTTGGGCTCAGTAAGTGCCTTTAGTAAGACTGATGTTTGAAGCCAGCAACCTTTCCGGAAGGGTTTTGTTTGTGACAATCTGCGAGGAAGCTCCCTCCGTGAGTGGTAGGCATAGTAAGAATGTGACGGTACCAAGAGCCAGTGTCTCTCAAGAGTATTCCATTAAACGTGTCGTTATAAGGTTGTCTATGTTTAAATCCAGTAACTTTTAATAATACTGGTTTCTCGCTCTCTGAATCTCAGATAAAAAGGAGAGAAGAGCGCTTGCCTTTGGAGCTCTAGACAGGTCAGATAGCATTATGTAGCGTACAGGAGACAAATCTACAGCAGTCCTGTCACCTGGCCGTCAGTGGGCACTGACCGCAGCCCCGAGTTACAGAATGCTTTTAGCTAAAATCGGGCATTTAGTGGAGAGGGTGGTCATCAGAGCTACAGTCAGCAGCGAGGAGTTAGAAATTGCTGTGGCTCTGCCTGGTTTGAAGCTCTCTCTGTGGCATGAAACGTGCTGAACTCGGCCTTGACTTGCAGCTGTATGTTAACGGCAGTACTTGCTGCTGCGAGAGGCAGACCCTAACAATTCACACGGTGCGGCGGTTACAGCGCGGGCTCCCAGCCCGTGTTATGTTCCTGCCTGCCAGAGCTCAGGGCGGCCTTTGTGGGGAAGGGGAGTAGAGGAAGTCATCTATAAATAGGCCCTAGATAATACAGATTTACTTGTATAAGATAAGGCATTTTATTTCCTTTTCTATACAGCAGTGGCTACTGATGCTGAAAAGGCTGTGAGCCTGTGGTTGTCAGAGAGCTCTCAGAAGCTGTTTGCTGCTGTTGCCCGTAATAGCAAAGAGCACGTACCTTTTTTCCACTGTTGAATCTCAAGTGTCATTATGACCTGCTACATGGGTGGCTTAGTTCGGTCCTCCGTTTTGTTTTCCTTCTGATTGGTGTCTCTCACATTTTATTTCCTCTGAATACTCATTTTGGAGAAGGCGATCCTAAAACAGGAATTGAAACTTGCTTTATTCTGAAATTGAAACCTTTCTTGTAGCCTATAAAATTGGGGAATAATGCTGAAGTGTGAAGCAAGCTGTTTATTGAGGTCCCACTGCTGCGGTAAAAATGAGCAAGTGGCAAGCCAGGACAGTTGCTCATCCTGCATTTCTGTGGCCATATAAGCTTTGTTTGTAGCTGTGTGTTTGGTTCTTTATGGAGAATTGCATTATTGCTGGTGAAAGTAGTTTTATTAATGGTTTTATTGTTATCACAGTTCTCTTCTTGTAAAACAGAGAAGTTGATGTTTTATAGAATCTAAGTCACTGTGTCAGTGCTCTTATGGATAGAAACTTTCAGAGCACTTGGGATAGCATCTGAATGCCCCGCTTCCTTTAGTTCTTTGAAGACTCCAGTCTTGCATCCTATGACCACGAGAGTCCCTTAGTTTTGTCAGGAAACTCTATTTCAGATTTACAGCTTCGTCGAGGGCTGCAGTAAATCTGTCAATTATATCTGTAGGATGATCTGAAGTTAAAGTTAGCTCTTCTCTGAGCCAGGGATTAGACCAGATGACCTCTTGAGGTGTCTTCCAGCCTGCGTTAGTCTATGGTTACGCAGCAAGGCAAGGTAATGGCAGCGAAACGTAACGGAAGTCATGGAGGAAGAATGTCCTGCATGGAGCACAGCATGTACACATCCGACCGTGCGTTGCATGGGCTTGGATCATAGCAAATGTGCTCACGGGGGCCCTGGTATGGTAAGTGTAACCTTACAAGAGCAGTTCTGATCTGTGTATTGAAATTGCAGCGTGAGCAAAGGAGACAGGAACTTCTCTTGCTTTGCATCACTGTTTGAAAACAGACGCAGGGCCTCATAATGAAAAAATGGAGCTTCTTGGTTTAGGTGCCTCAAGCCTGGCCCAGGCAGTTTGCTGCTCTTGAGAACAGAGGCTTGCAATTGAAAAGCACTGGCAGTTTTTTCTGCTAGTTTATAGTGAAAGGGTTCCCAAATTAGCTTCTTTGTCAGTTTGAGGAGACAGAAAGCACAAACTGATTTTTCACTTAGAGGTCAAGCAGGAGTTAGTCTGCCAGGTGCAAGCACAAGGAGGCTTTGCTGTACCCCCCGTGGAGAATTCTGTGCTTCACTTTGCTGTAGGCTCTTTCCTGTCCCAGCACGTGATTGCTAGTACTCTTCTCTCTGGTTCCAGCCGTGGGGAGGAGGTTGTGCTGCTTGCTGGCACGACAGCCAGCTGGGTTTCCTCCCTCATGGTGGCCTCCCTTGGTGCTTGCCATCAGAGCTGTGCTGGCACAAGCTGCTGGGGGGGGGACTCAAGAGAAGATGCCGAAACTGTCCTAGGCATGCACCCCCTGTGGAATGCTCCATTTTTTGTGTGTGTTTGTTTTCTAGGAATCAGGAGCTTGCCCCCCCTTGGTACGGAGCCTTTTTCTGGCAGGTTTTGGCTGTGTTGGGGTGCGCGAGACTTCGAGGCAGGGTGGCTGACTGCCCTGCCTCTGCTTTACTCACAGCTTAACTTCTTAGTGTCCCAAGCTGGGGGTAATTGGCAGTGTGTGGTGGTGACTACTTGGCTGCCAGATTATTGCACATGTTAGAAGGCTCGTGCTGGGGTTACCGTTCAGATGATGGTGATGGTCTCGGTAATTATTTTTATAGAGAGGGTATGCTTGCAATTAGAGTAGCTAATTGCATGGTATGGTTTGAGCTGAAGGAAGTTACACCCTTCCTGCTCGTGAGTTTAGTTGTGCCAAGCCTTAAGTAACAGCTCCAGTCTTGACAGATTTCTGAAAGCACTTCTGAGAGGTGATTTGGGGGCCTACCAACACAACAGACATCCCGTGCAGAGCAGATCGGTCTCAATGCCTTTGTCAGCCATACACCGAAGCTTTGCTGTGTACCTTGAACTTGGGGTAACTCGGGTTCCTGGTCTGCGCCCCCATTTTTTGTAGACCAGCTCTCCCTGCGATTTTCTCTGTGCTTATATAGGCGCAGAACTATGAGTGTCTGAATGCTGCTTAAATTCAGCTTGTTTCTTGTAAGATGTTATTTTGAGTATGCATATAATAAAGCCAAATCAGAAATAGGTGCTTTTGGATTAAATGTAATTTTAGCTGACACTGAAATGGAAAGAGCTCAGGAGCAGCTGTTATGTTGGAATTAAGAGAGTCTGACTAAACTTCAAAATCAGATGCTTGATATCATTATTACGTGGAGACATTGATTAATAGAAATGTAAAATGTCTTCAGTATTTGGTGAATTAAATGCTTTTTAAAAAATCATCAGTTCTTAAAAGAAAAAAACTTTTATGCAATTCTTTAGTGTCTTATTTGGTTGTTATCCTAATAAGTACTCGGATGGAGGATTAAAATGTCCTGCAATAGTGGGATGTTGTTGAGTCTAAAATAGATCTGGCAGCCTAGCTTTCAAATTCAAACTATGCACCAGAAAATTTGCATGAAATAAATTCTGTTAAGTATGAAAATGAATCCTCAGTGTTGAAGGCTTGCAGTTTTTCTGTGGAAAAACACAGCACGCAGGAAGCCCAGTTTCCCGTGAGTGCTTTGGTACTAAGGAGCGATCCCCGTAGAAGCGACACCCGACGGCTTTGTTTATCCTCTCAAATGTGAAGTTTTCCACAGCTGAGAAATGGTATCATAAGATCTTTGAACAAGAATTGTATATGTATTAATAAAATTTCTTGTTGAGTTCCTTGTAACACTTGGATGTTGTTCGCTAGCTGATTGGTTAGGCTTACGATGATAAAAGCTTTCAGTAAAGGAATTAAAATATTGGCAAAACTCCTTGAATGCCTGTTGAAACATGTCTGAGCAAAGGCCCCGGTTGGCTTAATATTTGGTACGTTAGCAATAAAGAGTTGCAGTGTCCTAGAATGCTGATTCTGTGCGTGCATGGAGATGGGATCCCAGACTTGGTGTAGTTTGGCTCTATATCTTCCTGCACATATATTACCTACACTTCAGGAAATTTTCTGTGTGAGCTTTTGATGAAAGTGGAGGTGTTGGAAACGTGCACTGTAGGCTGAACACCATCTAAGCCATTGGTGTCATTTAGCAGTGGGCTAAACCTGGCTCGGTGGGACTTGTGAGCTCATTTGTGTTAGGAAATACAATGCCTAACTGTTTTCGTGGTCTTCTGAGGGCAAACTGTTGCGTTACAGAAGAGCTAGACTCAGAGCTTAGTGCTGCTGAGAGTCCGAGGCCCTGGTACCACTGCTTCTCCCTCAGTCACACGCACCTGTGCCAGCTTCCCCGTTCCTTGGAGGCGTTGCTGGAACGGCTCGGTCCCCAACCTAGCGGGTGCTGACCGCTTCTTGACCAGGGTAGTGATTGCTGGGCGAGCGATCCGACTCGCTTCCATGAAGATTTGAGACTGGGCAGCCAAGGTGCGGGTCAGTCTGAGCTGTGCTGAACGGCAGAACTCTGCGTCTCCCTCATATGGGGTACATGTGTTCAGATTTAAGGCTGCCGTTAATTTTTTTTCTCTGTTCTGTTTTGAACATATTTTGTTTATTTAATGAGATACTTTGAGAAAGATCGCTAAACTTAGAGACATTGTTGCGCTATCCCCTGTATGGAAATGTGCTTTGTCTCAAAGGCATATTTATCAGGAAAGGGAACTTTTCAAGAAGGTTCCTGGGAGTAGCGTCACTCATCAGTTGCACATGCTTAAAATCACCTGGCGGTTTTAAAACCTGTTAAAAGCACGCTATGTAATTTCTTTTATCAAAAATATTTCAGCTGTGTTTATAAATTTCCTAGTGCTGTTATTTAATGGGAATTTCTGCTCTTAAAGCACGGGCATGCTTAGGGATCAGGTTTGTAAAAGGGCATGGCTGCATCGGATAGTAGAGGGCTGGCCTTGGAGCATATTCATGAGGTGTAGCGTGCTCACCCAGGGGTGCGGTTAGACAATTTCCAGAGTTTTGTGCTCTCTGGGATGTCTAATATTGGTTTGTTCCACGAACCGGATGATTTCTCCTATAAACACCAATATCCATGAGTTCAGACAGTAGAAACTGCTGCGCTCTCTCAATCTGGGATCTTAGTGCGCTGAATTGTAATTCCTTCTCAAATCTTTCCCTAGTAGTTCAAAGAGTTGCTAGCAACGTCTTTTCTGTCCTCCGGTCTTCTCCACGCTTATTCCCTCTAACAGGCTTATTTGGCCATGGACGTTGTGGAGCCTTTCACATTCTGAACTGCTTTTCTGGAGCCTGCTTATATACTTACTTTGAGTGAAGGCATATCACCAAGAGCCCCATGGAAAGGTGATCTTCCTAGTGAAAGGCTCCTGCTCTTCAGAACACAAATAGATAAGGTGAAGGGACCACCAGGCTTGTGAAGGGCAGCCTGCAGCCTTCCCAGGCCTTTGTGTTACTGATACCTACTTCAAAAGACTTGCTACGGTATTCATCCTACATATGTGTGGGACACACAACATTTCCTAATATCCAACAAAATTTATGATCTGTAGTAAAAGATCAAAAGCTGCCACTACGATATAATACAGGAAAGAAGAAATCTTTGTGACCAACATACTTCGACTCCTAAAATCCAGCTATTTTGTTGGGATGAGCTGGAGGTAGCAAGGTGGTTGTGCTGTTAGTAGTTCAGCGCATACTGATGGTTTACTTTACAAATGAGCAGCAAATATGAGAAAGGTGGCCTTTGCGGGATAGCTCAGACGTAAGATTGACATGAAAAGAAGTTCAAATGTAGTCTCTAATTTTGTTTGGATCAGACAATGTTCCGGAAATGTTTGGGCCCCAAATAAGTGTTTTTATTGTCAAAGAATAAACAGAATTAGTATGACATGCTTAATTATCCTGCAATGAAAATAATTTAAAATTAGAATAATCAATAACCAAAAAATATGTAACACAGGTAAATATCTCCTTTTTTTTCCCTTTCCTTTCAGGTGGCTATGGTAGAAGTTCAACTAGATGCAGACCATGACTACCCACGAGGTCTCTTGATAGCCTTCAGTGCCTGTACTACTGTCCTTGTCGCAGTTCACCTTTTTGCACTCATGATAAGTACCTGCATTCTTCCAAACATAGAGGCCGTTAGCAATGTGCATAATCTCAACTCTGTAAAGGAATCCCCTCACGAGCGTATGCACCGGCACATTGAGCTTGCCTGGGCGTTTTCTACTGTCATTGGGACTTTGCTCTTTCTTGCAGAGGTGGTATTACTGTGTTGGGTGAAGTTCCTTCCCTTAAAGAAGAACCCTAGCGGTCCGTCCCAGAACAGCAGCTCCACCATCACATCAGGACAGGCAGCAGCCATTGCATCAACGTCTATTATGGTTCCCTTTGGACTGATTTTCATTGTGTTTGCCGTCCACTTCTACAGGTCACTGGTCAGCCATAAAACAGACAGGCAGTTTCAGGAACTGAATGAACTTGCTGAATTTGCACGGCTCCAGGATCAGCTGGATCACAGAGGTGATGCCATCTCCCCAGCTGTTACCCATTTTGCATAAACCTGTACTTAAAGAAAATAAACCCACTGTCCTGCTTCTGCCTTGTTATGTTGACTCCCTCATGCATGAGCTGGTCAAACTGTTGATTTTCCCTTAAAGAGAAGGTTTATAAATGTTGTTTGAACTTTATGGAGAAAAAAAACGTTCTTGTCATAATCTGTTGGATCGCTGACATCTGAAGGAATGGATGGCGGGGTACGCTTGCACTGCACGTGCATCCCTCCTCATGTGAGCACTCTGGTTTGCTTCTTGTTAGTGCTGAATGGTGGCTATAGGAATACGTGGAGAGCAACACTGTAAATCTGGGTATTTGTTAGGGACAGATAGAGAATCCTTTTTCCTCTTTATTTGACGTTGGCATTTACTAGAAGATACTGCTTGTCCAATCCATGTTGCATGGCATGATACAAATTACTTGGGATATGCAGCAATTAGCACTTGGTTTCAGTGCTAGCGCTGCTCTCTCTGGAAAGCCTGACAGATGGTAGAAGTGAAAGCTTTCCCACCACCTTCCCCAGTATGTTTTGCTGCCAAGTAATTAATACTTCACTGATTTCTCCAGCGCCTTTTCCTATGGCAGTTACACATTTTATAACTTGCTAAACACCCATGACTAGTCCTACTGTGATGTGGTATGGCCACATGAGTAGGAATGAGACTACTATACTCTTCTTTGGAAGAAAATAAAAGCAATAACTGCTCTAAAGTTCTCGTGAGCTGGCACGTATTGTATTATCTGAAGAGATAGAATCGCCTGTTTTCCATTTAGGAATCTTTTTTTAAAAAAAGGAGGAACTAGATGGAAATTATCACTGGATAAATTTTGCTTGAAAATCAGAACCACTGCTGTTTTTTCCAAGCCAAAGTAGTAATTATTTTATACTTTTATATAAAAAAAATATATTTTTTAATAAATCCTCAGACACAAGCAGCAAAAGGTGCTTTCTCTGCATTGGATTCCCAAGTAATTAGCTATGCCTTGGTCTTCCTTGTTTAGAAAAAGTCTTCTGCTTGCTGAAGTGTTGTTGTATGTAATAACTTCAGACATTTTTTGCTTCCAAAGGATCTGGAAGACTAATTTTCTCTATGTCAATTTATTTATGAAAGTAGATTATTTGTAATTAACATTGCTGCTTACTTTTCAGACACGCATCTGTGATAGGCTACAGTGTCATTTTTCTGTTTTCTTCCTTACGAGGCCAAATGGAAGCTTTTGCTTCTTAGGTAAGAGGTGTGTCCAAGAAAGATGCAGCAGCTGTGCTGTGCTGCTTCAGTAATTCCAGCTATGTCTAGAAGTGGATTTTCTGGAATGCAGTTCTTGTATGGAGAAGCTTTGGGCTTTAATGGGTAAAAGCACTGAGTAAAAGTCATTATTTTTTTTTTTTAAGACAAACAGGTTTCAAATCTATTGGAACTAAACTTGACCCCATACTGTAGCTAACACTGTGGAATATAAACCTGTGGTGTTTTTCTTTTTTTAAACCCAGATGGGTTACAGGGAGCTGTACCTGACTGAGCCTGGGCTGGATGTGGTCTCTTATATCCAACCTCCATCTCAGGTTATCCCGATGTACTTACAAGCCATGGGATGTGTCGACAGGGTGGGTGGCAGAGTGTGGTGTTTACCAGGGAAGCAGCCCACTGAAGCGACTGGGACTGATCCCTCATGTCAGCACTGCTGCAGTGTGAAGTGTTGACAAGGCTACCTGCGGTGCATTTTGTGTTCTGAAAACTAACCATTAAAAAAGGACTTGGCATTTTTTCAGCAGCTTTCTTGCTGGGATATTCTCTGTCCACACACAAAAAACAACTTTCCACTTGCCAATTTCACAAGTCTTCCTGGCGTACAGGAGCCAGGCAGGATTTTCTGTAGCTCTGCCATTATTTTGTGTTTCAGGTATAAATATTCTATTACTGGTGTAAATCTGATGGTGAGAATTATGACTACAGTTCCTCAGGTATTCATTCATGGAGCACTGAAAAGATTAAATAGTAAAGGCATTAAATGCAACAGCATTCCAAAACATGAAATCTTTGCAGTAGGCACAAAATGTATTTGCCCATCCTTCCATGAAATACCAGTCCCATATTGGGAAGGGAGACTCAGTAAAGGAAGCAGATCTGACTCAATATTCATACTAGAACAAATGGCTTAAACAATACACTTCTGTCTGTAAGTTATGCATTTTAAAGTTCTAACGTTATTTTGAATGTAAGTCCAGAAAATGTTTTCCAAGCTTATTTTGTAAAATTATTTTCTGTCCTTAAGTTGCTGAATTTCTTTTTATCTTGCAGATCTTTTAAAAAGTGACAGGGAAGTGTTTTGTTTAGGAAATACAAAATTAAAAACTTCTTAATTTTTTCATGCTGTAAGTTTTGAGCTAATGGAGCTGTTACAACAGCTGCTTTTCTAACTTTTCTGCAATTTAATCTCTGATATCAAGTGTGTTTCTCTCATTTTCCAGCTCTGGAAATGGTTATGAATGTCATGCCTTGGGCACTCTCTCATAACTGTGTGCCAGAGGCAGTAACCAGACCCAACCGCGTGGCTCTAAATGTTAAAGAGTGCACACAAAGTTTTGGTTTTATTTATACTAATGGTATTATGCATTTACCTGAAGCATTTTAAACATCAGTTGTTGTATATCACTTCTTTAGATATAAAATCACTTCAAATAATGAAATAAAATATGCTCGGTTGCTGCTCATTATTTGTTACCTAGATGCCTAAAAAATGTTCTTCTTTGCATCCATTATCTCTGTGGCTATATTGTGCTAATCCTAACTGTATTTCTGAGGAACTCCGACATGTATGCCATTAGTCATCTCAGTCATACAAAGATGAAATTTCCTGTTCACACAGGTATAGGGAGCATAATGTTGGCAGCATGGTTTTCCTCCCCGCAGCACTGCTTACACCTCGATCCTAGGCATGTTTTGTTACTCTGAGTGTTTAAGTAGGAAAGTAGGTTATCATCTAGCTGAGAAAATGTGAAGAGTCAAGGGACCGCTTGAACTGTGAACAAGATGCGATACTCAGAAGCGCAGTTTAAATCAGGTGAACTAATTACACGCTCTCCCACAGTGCAGTTTTCACCAGGTGGCTGCAGTGCCACCTTCCTTCGTGTTCTCGTAGGTGACACTTATTGGTGCTGGCAGCTCCACACGGTCCTTGCCCCTCGGTGCAGGCGGAGCAGCCGGCACAGGGCCGTGGGCTGGCACAGGAGCAGAGCCGGTGCTCGATGTGGGGCTTTGCTCTAGTGCGGTTAGGGAAAAAAGCACTGTGTTACACGATGTGCACAGACAGCAAGTAAAGCTGCATTAATAAAAGTGCTAATTGAAACATCACCTGTTACAGCTTCCAAAGCCGCTTGGTTCACCAGTATGTATCCAGCTAAGCTGGGGTGCATTTATTTGACTGTACTTCTCTAGGGTTTTGTTTTTATAGCACTTAATTGAAACCCTGTTGCTTCTCTAAGGCACTGTTAAAGACCTTGAAACCAACAGGAGAGCTATTTCTGTGCAGAAGGAGTAAGCCAGAGGAGGTGGCCAGTCACTGCCTCTTCCAGCTTGTGTTTGTTTTGTTTTGTTGTTGTTTTTTTTTTCTTTTTTAATAATGGTGGGTGGGAAGAGGCCTCATGCTGAAGCATACGGGGGCAGTTTTGAAGGACAAGCGGGGTGACCACAAAGCGATATGCCACAGCGAGGACGCGAGACTCAAATGAGTAAGTAACCCAGGCTTACGTTCTTATCTTGCATCTCTTTTTCTTCAGCATCTGGTTATTAGTTTTGGTTGTCATCAAACATCACTTGGGCCTCTGCTAAGACAGCATCTGGATCGGCTAGTTCAATCTAAGTAAAAAGAATGCAAATCAATTATGTAGAGAGGGCTCAGAAATCATTTGGTTTTCACTCAAATCCCACTGTTGTCTCCGCAGCTATTGTCTGCGTTTCTTTTGTGCTGGGTCAGGTTTTGGTGCAGAAGTGTGTGCTTTCACAGGTGTGGGCGAGTCTGAGGCTCCAGCAGTGGACTTGTACCACTGGGCTGGCCGCTTGTCCCTGCGGGGCTGGTCAGCTCAATGCTGGACAAGAGCCTGAGTGTGCACCCCGAGAGCCTGGGGCCTGTGCGGTGGCTGTACAGCAAAGCGTGGCCCTGAGAGCCACCTCGAGCTCTGGTGAGTGCTGTTGGTGAAAACATGGTTAGCAAAAACAATTCCTAGGAATTACCTTTGGGATTGGATACTGAGTAGGGGCAGGAGCTTCATCTCGGCCAAAGTCGATCATAATCCCACATTTTGGTATGTCTGCCACCCAGATGCCTTCAAGCAATTGTCCCTTATCCAGGTAGAAGAATCGTCCTGGGCCGTGCTTCTTTCCATCTTTCCAACCTCCTTCATACCGATTTTCATTTGCTGCAATTCAGTACACGAACAGGCAGTGAAATGGGCACCATTTCATCATGGGGCTAGTCGTGAAACCAAGCAACGCAGCAGAGGTAAGAGCAGATCATCTGCTTGGCTCCAGATCCGGCCCTTCCCAGGGAGCCACAGCACAGCACACGGTGCTGCTTTGGCACTGCTCCATTTGCTGTACTGCAGAGCAAGAAAATGCCTGGCGAAGGAGCCCACGCTTGTCGCCAGAACAAGGTGTGTGTTGCCCTGCTTTGTTCTCCTCCTGCTGACACTCATTTTGTGCTCAAATCCCAAGCACGTGAGCTCGGGCTGGGCACCAAGCCACTGAGTCACCTTCACAGCCCGAGCACTGACAGGACACAAGCTTCAGGTCTGTCCCTGCCACACACCACAGAGGGAGCCTGCCTCAAAGGGCTTTGCTTGTCTGGGCAAGGAGGAGTAGCAGCAGCAGCTAGCTAAAATAATCTCGATTTCAAATAATACTTGTAGTTGGATTGCCTCTCAAGGAATTACGGCATGGGAGTTCCTGAAATGTCTGAAGGCTTCATGCAATCTCTTGCAGGCTGTTTTTCCAGCTGTATGGCATCTCTGTGGTTTTCTGCAAGTGGAGAGAGTGGGGGGTGCTCTGTGCTTCTCTCTGGGAATCCATCTATCACCAATGGGAAAAGCCCCTTCCTGACTCAGAGCTGCAAGGGGAGGAGAGCCGCCTCATCCAGTGCTGCTGTTTGAGAACAGGATGTTCACAGGGTGCTGGTGGGGCTGGGATGCATCCAGGCCGCCCTGTTCTCACCAGGAGATCCCTCTGCCATCCCCTTTTCCTAGAGACAGGGTTTCTAAGCCAACAAATGGGCATTTCTGACCAGGTGACTTAGTGGAAATATCTTTGGGTCTCAGCTGGACTCTGCCATTCCTTGAGGCAAGAGATGACACACATACCCAGGTAGAAATTGTGGGATCACCCTGGGAGCTGCTTGGCTCCTGTTCTCCAGCCTCTGCCCATGTGGAAAACAATAAAATCACAGACTGGGCTGTGTAGGACCCTCCACAGGCTGCGCTGTGGCATTTCAGTGTCCCCATCCACTGCCCCATGTCCTATCAGGGTATCTAGGGCTCCCTCACCCGCTGCCGTGCTGCAGCGGTGGTGGCAGAGCAGCACCTTGCTCCTGGCCACGCTCACCCTGCCAGGCACGCTGCCAGGAGGAGCGATTTACCCCGAGCTGTGGCTCGTTGTGACCTGTGCTGAAGAACTTTTTCTTTCACTGCTGCAACGCTGCCAGCACCCAGCCACGCTTCCAGCACCCAAGCTGAATGCGTTACCAGTTTGTGGGTATGGAATAATCGTTCTAGCTAATTTTAACCAAAGGAATCCAGCTCACTGGGGGGCCCAGGCTGTGCAGCCAGGCTCTGGAGTGGCACAGCAGCGGTGGGTCAGCCTGGAGGGTGTCCGGTTTGCAGTGGGGAGGGTGACTCGGACGGGAGCAAAGTGGGGCAGTTGACTGAGCTGCCCCTGGAAGCATGTGTTGCTGTCACTGGTATGAGCCATTGGTCCAAGCTGAATTTACAGCCAGCAGAGAGAGCAGAGTCATGTATGCGATGTGCAGAGGAAGTTGTGCTTGTTCCTCCCGGCTGCTTTGCTTAGTTAATGACTAGCTTTAAGATTGTTTCCAAGATAATAAGAAGAGATGAATAATAGATAACATTCCTTCAAATGTTCCTGGAACACAGTGTCTTATACTGCGAAGGACTGGGATTCTTGGCTTTGGGGAAAAATGTGTTAAATCCACAGCAAAATAAGAAAAAAAAAAATCCAAATTTCTATTTTTATGATGCCCCCAACATTCCCAATCTGTGATACACTCAGTGTCATGTCTGGGAAGGGATTGTGTACTAATGAAACCCCTACTAATTTGCTCAATGTGAGCCAGCGTCAGAAGTATGAGAGAGGATAGTGAGCCCAGAAAGATAGCTCTGTTGTTTTTTGTACTGGAAAACGGTCTCCTCTTTGGTATGCAGTAGCTAGAAAGCATGCCTGGCAAGGCGCCTGGTTTGAAAAGAGAGATTTTCTCTTCTCTGACCTAACAGTATATTATCTCTAACCCTAACCATCCCTGTCATTTAAATGTAAATCATAGCAAAAGCAAGCTTCCATGCGTGTGGCCTTGAGCATCGTGGCACCCGCTCTTGCCCAGCCCCTGCTGCCTCCAGCCCAGAGCCCCGAGGGAGGAATCAGGGCAGCTGCCTCCACCCCAACATGAAGCTGTGGGGGCGATTCAAGGCAGCACCCACCGATCTGGCCGATGTCAGGAGAGCAGCGTGATGCTGATCGTTTCGGAGGGAAGGACCATCCCTGCTTGATGTGGGTTTTGCGCAGGGGCAGGTGGACACGCCGGTACTTACACAGGCACAGCATCCCCTGCCCGCCTGGCTGGCCCGCCAGCCACTGCCCCTCGTAGACGGAGCCGTCCCCGTAGCACATCCGACCCCAGCCGCTCCTCAGCCCGCCGCTCCACTCGCCCTCGTAGCACTCCCCGCTGGGGTAGAACATCGTCCCGTAGCCCTGTGCGCAGCAGAGACGGGCAGTTAGGAGCCTCGCTATTGAAAGGTGTCAGTGTTTGATTTGGGGATATTAATTTCTGGACATACCGCTCCTGTTCTTACTACCTTTAGATATGTAGCTGCCTGATGGCACAGCTCAACCACTGTCCGTGTGCTGAAGGGGCGGTGAAGGAAATAGAGGTGATGCGATAGGATTTTTTTTTTTGCCAATGATATTTCAATGACAAAATCTCAGGTTTATATCTCTGTATATTATTTTTGGCATGACTGCTGCTAATATTTAGCCAAAAGCAGGTTCTACTCGTATATAAACCTGCATGGGGATACACAATGTAAGACACCTGCCTCTGCAAGTGGGATTTGGTGTCCTTTGACCCAGCCAATGTCTCCTGCAGCCCTGAGCATCCCAGGCTGGCAACCCTTTCCCTGCCCTGGGCAGACTGACAGTATCCCAGTGCTGCTAACGATGGATTTTGCCTTCTGCTCCATCCATAAACCCACGCAGGTTTTGCTCCTCAAACTGGCTCTCAGCTTGATTTGTTCGGTGAACTTGTGAATTGAGCCCAGTGATTGTGTGCAGGCCAGAAACCCCAGGGAGGTGTTTGTCCTCTGCGTGTGCTTGCCAGGTAAGAGACATCCCTGTAACGAGGCATGATACCAGTGAGAAATATTTACATATGATTAATGAGTTTTCCCATAGGAAGAAAGCAGTAATTTATCTCTGGGAAAAAAAAATCAGTTACAGAAATAACTGATTTTTCTGAGCACTAATTCTACTAAACTGCATGGATATAAAGGGGAGGATTTTATAGGGGGTAAAAGAAAAAGAAAAACAACCTACTGATGTTTGGATATAGTAAATATTTTGCCAGAGCTCAACCATCCAAAATACATTCTCAGGGAATGAGGAAGGAAGCTCCTGCAAAGAGGCTCGAGCCAGAGAGCTGCACGCCAGTTAGAAGCGTAAGAGGCCATTAATTCAATTTAGGAGCGGACACAAAGGCGAATGCAAGGTTCCCATTGGCAGATCAGAAAATGCTCCTAAAAGGATTTTGCACATAGGATTGCAGTCATTTTTACCAGATGACTTCCTCACTGAGCTCCCTGTAGAAAAACCAGTGATTTATGTGACAGGCTTAATTTCCTGAAGAACTTGTGTTTTTTGCTTAATGCGCTGTAAAACTCGCAGCACAGCGCTTCTAAGCTGTATTTTCCTGCAGTGCTTGCAACCATATTCCATCAGCAAGTTCCTCTGACTGCTGCAAGCATGCTGGAAGCACAGCAGGTGGTGCGAGTCAGGACACACGGACACCCGGACACACAACCTGTGCGGCTAATCTAGAGGGAGCCAGAGCAATGAGGGGCAGCGTGGGGCTGGGCAGGGGGTCCCTCCTGCTGGGGCTGGGGACTGCAGGCTCTGTAGGGTGATGGATGCCACTCTTGAAGTTTCCTGGGCTCTCTGGAGGGACAAGGCAAAATTTAAAGCAAAGCCAAGCCTGGAGGCAGGAGGGAAGGGAGGGCAGGCAAGGCTCCCCACTGTGAGACAGCTTCAATTTGAGATCTCTTGCTCTTGCCTTCATTTTCTTGCTCTACATATTAATTTACCCCAAACCCCTCCATGCCTTCAATGCAGCCTCAGGGGACAGGCACCATTTGAAAAACCAGTACTTTAAGTTATTTTTTTGCATGTTTCAGGGCAGATGCCGGAAATCACACTTACACATTTTTTGTCGTTTTTCCACCAGCCTGTGTACACTTTCTTGTATTCCTTGGTCACGGGGTGAGGAATGCTGTATGAGCCATACCCGTCCCGCTTCCCAAACTTCCAGTCACCGCTGTAAATAGCGCCGGTGCGCTTCCAGATCTGGGTGCCTTTACCTGTTTCAACGAACAGGAAATACAAGGAGGTCATCACAACGGGTAGGAGAAGGCTTGATGCTAAATTAATACTACAGAAGCCAAGCACGTTTCAATGTTAGCGATGCAGCAGCAACCCTGCTTTTTTGGGCTGTTTCTGTGCACTGGGTTGTGTTTTCCCTGCGACCCGCGCGGTGGGAGCCGAGAGCGCTCTGTCGAGCACAGCTGGGGCGGGTTTGGATACATGGAGCTGAGTGCAGGTGGTTGTATTTTTAGAGGATTTTTAAAATCCATAATCTAGATGGGTCAGGTAATTGCCCTGCAGCTGAGTGCATGTAAAAGCTCTTCATGTTACCTATTAGAAATACGTCTGAGCACACTTTTGCATGGCATTATATTTAACACAGTCATACATACACGAATGCTCTTCCAGGAGTACATAACAATCCCTGACCATTCCCTGGCCCTTTGAACCTTTGTAAAGACACCTCTATGGATATTTTTTCTTCAAACAATACATCTTACCATGCTTCAAGTTGTCCAACCATTCTCCAGTGTACTGATCCCCATTTACAGCATAGACCGTATGTCTTAACCCACATTTCTGTGCCTTCCCGTCCCATTCATGCCAGAGAGGCTCTATGGCCCTGGGGTATTTCACAACAGGCATTGTGTTTTCAGCTGGAGAGGAAAACAAACGATTGCCAGAAATAAATTAGGGTGAAATTGCTAAGGCAGGTACCGCAGAACAGTCTATCAGTGAACTGTATTTTAATATGCACCTGAGTCAGTAATTGATGTCTGTTTTTGACACTGTATCAAAGATAAATTATACATATATATAAGGATATGACGAACAGAAGGTATCTAAAAATACCCATGTATGAAACTGCACTATCTAAAAATAGGCTTGTAGTATGTTAGGAAATGCTAAATCAGCTTCAGCAGGATATATCTGCGGTGGACATTGGTCTCTGCACCTGCAAGAGGACTTTGGGACATGAGGGAAGGTCAGCCCTGACCTGGCACAGTGGAGACGCAGACAAGCTGCTTCCCAGGGCTCATCCTCCACCTGCTCCTTGCCAAGCAGGAGCACTGGTTCAAGCAAATTGTTTGTTTGTTTGTTTTTAGGAAATAGCTCACTGCTAGGGAGTAAAAGCTAGATATATCTTAGAAAACAGAGTAACAGAGGTAGCATTCATCCTTAGTTTTCCACTTGGTCATTCAAAAATGATTTAGGGGGATATCACTGCCAAAAATATATATATATATATTGGTGTCTCACAATCCTTCCCACCCAAAACAAAGCAGTGCTGTTCATTGTGCTACCCATCTTGCTCCTCACCCGTGGCACTGGGGCAGCATGGGGCAGGCAGCGGCAGTGGGAATGGAGCTCATTGTGAGCTCAGGGGGGAAAATTCCTGCAGCCACCCTGGCCAGGTGCGTACCAGCCCACAGAGGGGCTGCGGGCCCATTCCTCTGTGTTGTCCCCACTTTAGCTTTGTGATGAGAGAGATGAGGGTGCAAGAGAGCAGTGGGAGTGGGTGATTTTAGCAACGAAGGCAAAGGAAACAAACGCAAAGGAGCGATGCTGCAGGAAAGCCCACATGCTGGAGGGGCAAAGCACCCTCGAGCTGGACCCACGTTCTCCTGCCCCCAGCCCCAGCTACCCCACGGGCACCAACCTGCGCTCGGAGAGCGGTGCGGGCTGGGTGCTGCAGCTGTGCACACCAGGGCCGAGTCGTCATAGCAACTCTGCCAAACTCCTGCGCGAAGGGAGACGGGAGCCCAGCAGGCTGTGAGCGGCCCGTAGGGAAAGTCACTGGGAAATGAAAACTGGCTCCTGGCCCGCTTCGGCGACTCCAGCGATCTGAAAGTACGGCATGGTGACGGTGCCCGTTGTCGTCAGGACGGGGGGTGCTGTGCACGCACCAACATGCCCCGTAGGGAAAGGACGCATCTAAGGCGCTGCCAGGTAACACACAAATCAGCCTTGCAAGTGGCAGAAGAAAATGGAGAAACCCCTTGAAAATGCACATCGGAGGTCGCATGCAGAAATCCGACTAAACCTGACACTTCCTGTTGTTAAAAATGAGATGAAGATGTTCAGGAAGGATTTAATCACCCTTGTTCATAAAACGTTTCCTGGCTTTGGGCGCAGCCTAAGAATCGCCAAAGACAATTGTTCCTGTGTTTTACCATGGCAAAGGTACAGTGCTGCAGAGGGAGACGGGGATTTGTGGGGGAAATGAGAGAAACCCATGAGGGGGAAGAAAAAATGCTTACTGCAGCCCAAAAATTACAGTCTTAAATTGCAACCAGAAATAGGTCCTTCTGGAAAAGTATTAATTATTTTGACTGTTTCAGCCCCTATATTGTACCGCAGTTAACCGAGAATTTGTCAATTAAAATAATTAGCTAGCTCAGACAATTTCACTTGTTTATTTTTAAACAGTGCAGGTTGTCCAAGGATTTTGAAAAGCAAGTCCAAACTGTGTATCACCTAACCACAGCTTTTGCTAAGCAGAAGATATATGCATGTATATATTTGAAATTCAGTATGTATTTTAAACTGGTTTAGATGCAATGAAGAATTTAAAAGGATTAAGATAATTAAGCAACAAATTAAAATTCACAAATTGGTTTCTTAACCTTTTTAATGTTTAGAGAAAGCACAGAGGCATGTGTAAGTAAAGCCAGTGGTAATTAAAATAATATACGAGCATGTGTTGCATAGAAAAATTCCGAGTAGAGCTGTGGTCTCTCCAGCAAAGCACTTGCTAAACAGAACCAAAAGACACCCCAGGACTGAGTCTGCACCTTTCAACAAAGCAGCATTGCTCTCCTGCCGAGGGCTGATCCCCAAATGATTTAAGAGAGGGCTCTACTATATTAAAATATTTTTTAATTATATTGTATTTAAAAAAAGAAAAACTTTCTCCAAGTTCCAGCTAGGATGGTAGCTCCAGTACGTGCTGAAAAACAAACCAAGCAATGGGAGGATGCTGGGGAAACATGCCCAGATATCAGCCATTTGTGGAGCAAGGCCACGAGACGTATGAATGTGCCTTATTTTTTTTCAGTCTAAAGATTTAGATTTTTTATTGTTATTAAATAAACCCAGAGGACCTCAGTGTTCTACAACATCTGAAACCAATCATTTTCACAATGAAAGCAGACAGCTGCTCTGAGCTGAGTTTGCTCTCACAAAGCTCAGGGAATCACCGAAGTGAAATGCCCAAACCAACTGAAAACTATCAGAGTCAATAATTTAAGTTTATTCTGGGAACTCTGTAGAATAAATAGAGAGAAACACTTAGAGAAACATATGCTGGAATTCTTTAAAGGTGAAGAATGTGACAACAACATACTGTGGAAGTAGGATGCTCAGATGTGTGTTTTATTGCTGCTATATTCAAAATAAAAGCCAGAGGAAGAGGTGGGAGGGTCTTGGACTCGAACCAAGCGTGTGTCAGTTTTGGCCAAATGAGTACAGAGTGGGTGCAGCACTGAGGGCTCTTCCCCTCAGCTCTGTTTTTAAGAATTATTATTAGCAGGATTTGGGATGGATTAATGTAGAAGGTTTGAGATATAAATTTCACTGGCTGATTTTTGCTTAAATAACAGCCTTGAGGGAAAGTGTTTCTTTAAATCTCTTCCCTCCTGTTTGCTGTGAACAGCTCTCTCAAGATAAAAAAAAAAAAAAAAAGGTGTTGCTTTTACATCCAAACAATCTAAAGTAAGAGCTCTAGGTTATCTGAAATGTTCAAGCACTGTCATAATCATGCAAAGTGAAATGTTTACTGGAGGGCGGCTGAAGCCGATGCTTACCAGATACTCTCTCCCCCTGTATTTCATTCTTTTGCTGCAGATTTACAGTTAATTGCCTCTACTCAAACACCTGCAACAACACTGCTCAGACTGATGTAAACCAATGAAGTTACCCAAAGCTGAGAATTATTTGCTGCGCAACTGGAGAGTGCCTTGTGGGATCCTCAGCACTGTTTTAAAACATGCAGGTCACGGTATGATGACGGAGGCAAGAGAAATTTGGCCATGCTTGAGATAATGCCTCGTTTGTTCCAAGTCCTTAACTGAGGAATAAGTCCAGATTACAAAATAAGATCAGCAGTACCAATTCCCAGCTGAAACATGAGCTAAGTATTTTATTTACCATGGCTTACTGTCACCTGATGAGTGAATGGGAATTTACCATGTTTGCATTTTATCCTTTCCAGTTTGCACTGTTTTGCTGTGATCTTTAACTTGAATAATTAACTCAATTTCTTTGATATGTTTTCTGGCAATGAATGGTTGATGACATGGTGGTTAATCAAGGTAAAGGCAAAACAGATTTTGTATTTGTAGATTTGCTTTTCAAAGGCCTTAGAAGAAAAGCCAGCCATTAAAAAGCTGGAATGTTAGAGCTGGAAGGTTAGCCTTGCAAGATACCTAAAAGTGTTCTTTAGAATACTCGGGTTCAGAGGAAAGTTAACATTTGTCATGTGTTGACACTGGTGAAAGACACTGGAGAAAGAGACAATAAGAAGTCTCTCTCACTGTTAAACCTGCACAGCCACGTTTCTGGCTTCTGTAAAATGCTAAACTGAATCAAAGTCTCATCTACACCAGCGCTAAGCTGTGGGAGCAGAGGGAGGGCTGGGGACATAGCCAGTGCAACTGCCCAGGTCTTGACTGCAGTGGTGGATAGGGAGGCATCCTTGAAATCGAATATGAAAACTGTATATGATGGGGGTTAATCGGCTGTTGACTGAGCAGCATGTGTGGTTTGTTAAGCAGGCCTGCAGGAAAAGCATGCAGAAAGAATGGAGGCTCTCTGGAGATAAATCAGACTCCAGAAAACCAGGCAGGGCTGTTGGAGCCCCAGCCCCAGGGACACACTCTGAGGAATTTGCCCCAAACTCCAGCTGAGCGGCAGAACCTGTTTCTAACACAGGGCTGGAAAGGTGAGGTGTGGAAAAGCCAGGAGTGGCATTTTTTAAATAGCTTTTCTGCAGCAGACTGTACCTCTCCTGTTTGGTCAGGGCAGGAGCCGTTTCTGCAGGCAGAGGTGGACAACCTTCAGCACAGCCGTACCGAGATGCGAGCGTCCGCTGCTCCTCTGGGCCGTCCCTTCCCTGTGTCCTCGTGTGCTGGAGCAAGAAGATCTGACTTAGATCTGCATTATTCATCAGGCATCGCTGTGAAGGATTTTTGGATTAGTGCACACCCTCTTACAGACCCACCATGGATATCTTGGTCCCATCAGGATTTTTGCAGAATCTATATTAAGGAGACTGCCAATTTGAAAACTTACTAAAAAGTTAAAGTGGTGAACACTTAGATTTTTGAGTCTCTTCCTTTAGGAAATCTAATTTTGCAGCACATTTCAGTTGTTGCAGACAGAGAAGTGCAAAAAGCCTGAAAACTCAAGGAAATGTTTAAAGAAAATGAATGCAGAGAACTTGGATATGCAAATTTGAGTCTCTCAAGACCATATACTGCTATATAAATTATGTGATTTTTCTTTTACAAGTGTTAACTAAGAAACCAGTCCTTTTATAATAGACGTATATAATCAAAATCTTCAGTTTCCATTCTCAGCGAGTAAAAATATATACACTTATAATTAACAAATTGTTTAGTTTGTTACAAAAAAATAAAATCACTGTTGTCTTACCTCACTCTGATTTTATATGTAAAGATGTGACTGAAATAATGAGATTATACAAACAGCAATAATCTCCCAGGAGATGGAAAGAGATTACAGGTAATTCTGAAATCTTTTGTAACAACACAACTTTAAATACTTTTAGAACTAGCAGTGCAGATAGCCTCTTTTGTATGTAGTGAAATTCTTTTGTGTTACTGTTTTAAAGAAAACGCACCTCTTGAACAAATATTACTAATTAGCACACTTTAGTTAAAAGACTTTGAAAGAAATCTTTTGGGGTTATAATTATATACAGCCTCAATACCTGTAAGCATTGTTCCTTGTCAAGAGGCGAAGGGAAAGAATATTAAATCTTTGAATAAAGTTCTGGTGATCCCTCAGCAGGTCTCTGTTCACTGCTCCACAGGACTCTACAGCTTGGCTCTTCATGGGAAATGCTTACAATTTCCTGCTTTTGTATGCGCACCTTCCCTGGGGGCTTTGCCTGCAGAAACACAGGCTCTAGCCCCAACAAATATGTAACAAGGCTGCAGAATTACGGCCCAGGGCAAATATCCAAGAGTGATATTAAGAGCTTTCTTTTTTTCTTTTGAGGTTTATAGATAACGAGTTAAATGAATAGTTTTAAGGGTTATTGACAATATTTTCTCAAAGTGCCTTCTTGAATGTTAGTATTGGCAAAAGTAGTCCTATAAATGTTGAAGTGCTTTTACTTAAATGTTTTTACTTAACAGAAATTAAGTAAAATTTGAGCACCCCGGTCTAGTGGAAGGTGTCCCAGCCCACGGCAGGTGAGTTGGAATTAGATGACCTTTAAGGTCCCTTCCATCCCAACCATTCTGTGAACTGACAGCAGTGTTCTGCCTGCTTTTTGGACCAAGCGGCCTCTGCCAACCTCACTGAACACCTCAGAGCCCACTAGCATGCCAGCAAACCCCATCCTGGATTCAGCCCAGTCTGCAGGAGGCTGTTACCAGCCCAGCCTGCTGTGCGTGCCAGGAACGGACGGGATGCAGCTGAATACTTCAACAGTGTCTGTTTGGGCTTCCTCTGCTCATTAAATTTTTCCCTCATACTGAAAACTCAGCGCGCCCTGACCCCAACACCTCACCATTTTCCCTGATATTGAGGACCCGGTGTGCCCAGACCCCAGCATCCTGTCATTTTCCCTGATATTGACAACCCGGTGTGCCCTGACCCCACATATCTCGCTGTTTCCCCTTATCTTGACGACGTGGAGCGCCCTGACCCCAACCCCTCGCCATTTTCCCTGCCATCACAACCGGGTGTGCCCTGGCCCCAGCCAGCTCCCCTGGCCCCCCAGCCCCCCGTTGGTCCCCTCAGCCACCAGATCCCTCAGCGGGACACATCCCCGGGGCACAGCGGCTCCGCAAGCGCCACCCGGAGCCTACCGAGGAGCTTTGAGCCCCCGGGGGCTGAGCGGGGCCGGGCTCTGAGGGCCGCCATCGCCTCAGGCGCGGGAGGGCGGGGCGGGAGCCTCGCGCCGCCTCAGCGCCGCGCCCAGCCCCGCGCGATGACGTCAGGGGCGCGCGTGGCCCTCGCGGCCCCGGCTGCGGGCTCGCGCCGCCGCCCCCCCCCCCCCCCCCCCCCGCCGGCAGAGCTCGCGCCGCCTTGCAGCCGGTCCCCTGCGCCGCATTGCACCGCGCCATGAGGGTGCAGCTGGAGCGCTGCTGCGGCGAGTGGCGGGAGCTGGAGGAGGAGTTCCGGCAGCTCCAGGTGAGGCGCGCGCCGAGGGGCTGGGCGGCGGGAATGGCCCCTGAGGGGCGGGGGCGGGGGGCGCCGTGAGCCCGGCGCTGAGGTGGCAGCGCCACCCGTGTCCCCCCCCCCCCCCCCCCCCCCCCCCCCAAGCATGTCGGCCCCTCACGTCCCCTCACGTCTCACACAGGCATCCTCAAAGCAATCCCCAAACCCCAGCGGCTGCGGCGTGGCCGCCGGTCTCTGCGGGGCCGCCAAACGCGCCGCCGGGCTCCAGGGTCGAGCGGGTTTCTCGGTTAAAAGTCAGTCAGGGGGCGTGGGGGCGGCGGCCGAGAGGGCGCGGAGATGGGGCTCGGCTGTGGGAAAGCCTGCGGCATCCTCCTCCTGAGGGCCGCCGGGCTCCTGGCGGAGCGAAGCTCAGCGAAACGCCGGCGGTTTGTGCCCTCGTGTCAGCACGTCCTCGGGGACGGGGAGGTGGCGGTGCGAGGTGCCGGGGTCCCACAGACCGAGCAGGGCTGGCGGGTGTCCGAGCGCCTCAGGGCTCGCGGTGCGGGCTTGGGTCCGACTGCAGGCTTCGGAGGACGCGCTCTGCGCTCGAATCAAACCGCGACGTGTGGAGCAGGAAACCCGGCTCTTCAGTGAGACGCCTCAGCATCCCGTCACGCTCAGGGTGCTCTGGGTGACCGCGCTGAGTTGTGTGGGTCAGGGGCTGCGGCTCCCTTCTCCCACAGAGGAGGACCTCGGGCTCTGCCGTTAGCTCCCGTCTCCGACGCACCGCCTGGCTCGGCGTGAGGTGCCGGGGCTGCGCGTGTGTTTCTGGAGAGGTTTGGGTCGCTGGGACAGCGCCTCGCCTCTGGAGCAGCAGCCTGAGGAAGAGCTCGGGGCTGTGGGGCGTTGTGGTTCTGGGGCAGGGCCGGCTACGGCTTCGTAACCCTGGCTGCGGCCCCTGCGTGCTGTGGGAAAAAGCCAGTTGCCCTGCAATGACTTATTAATTGAACCCTACATATGAACAGATAAAACAGATTTTGATTAGGGAACTTAGACCTGCGAGGGCTCCCTGCGAATGTGGCTTAAATCCTGCAGGCAAACGACACTGTTGACCGCAAGCAGTTGACCATTGCAAGCGCAATGGAAAACAGACCTCAGCGTCCCTGCAGAAAGCGCGAGGCAGCGGCGGTGGTGTGGGATGTGCTTGCCCTCAGTCTGCGGGCAAACCGGGCAGTCACGGCCCAGACTCTGCAAAACTTGTATGTAGGAGTGTAGGGATGGTTCTGATGTCCCGTCCTGGGGAGCTTCTAGATTTGGGGCAAAAATATCTCTCTATCCCTGGTACACGGGACCTTTGTTTTTCAAGGCACGATGCTTCCTAAGTGGAAAGAGCTGTGGCCACGCCTGACCCTCCAGGAAGGTATTTGGCCTGTGGATTATCCGTGTTAGCAGAAAGACAGCTCCCTGCGCTGCCAGCGGGCCCCCTTTGTGTGCAGTCACTTGATGAATAAATAACTTCATTAGCAACTGTTATGTTGTTGTAGATACTAGCGTCACTTTTAAATCATTATCCTGATATTTTGGGCTAGTGGTAGAGTTCACCAGTTCTCAACTTGCTTGTTTGCATTTCCAATAAATACTTGAGCTTTTTCGGCGAAGAGCTTCTTACCCCCTTTTAGCAGCCTTTCCAAGGACACCGTTGCGTGACATCCAGAGAAGCAGAAGGAGTTGCTGGGCGATCCAGTGAGCCCCAGAGCTCTCAGCAGAACCAAACCAATCCTGCGGTGATGGGCGCTGCGGTGCCTCGACGTGGTTAGGTTGGTTAGTAAGGTTTTCAAATGGAATAGTGGAGCTCGTTTTATATCGCTGCTGTAAATAGTGAACAGCCAGGTCCTAACGAGGAGGAGAGCAAAGATACGTTTTGTGTGGCTTTAGCACTGTGTTTATGCCTAAGGAGAACTGGCAGCAATTTTCCGTGGTGTTACCTGAGATGTGCTGGTAGATAAAGCAAATGGCTATTTAACCCCTCCGTTCCCTCCTCGACACTGACTCTGCAAACTGTCTTCTGAGTTATAGCTCTTAAAAAGGATATTTTTCTCCTTAAACCAGGGCTAATGTTGAACTTCCACGTGATGATAAGGGGTCTGGCTCGCAGAGGGCCCTGATGCAAACCACCGCATGCCCAGCCAGGCGCCGAACTTGTACGGGTTTGTTCGTGGTGTGGAATCTTCCGTGTGGGCTTTATTTGCTAAAGAAGTCCTTGTGCACCTCCCTGCTGTGTTGGAGCGGGTTGAACGCAGGGTCCTGGACCATTTGCATCCTTTTCTGTGCTGGGCGAGCTGTGGCATGGTTTCGGATGTGCTGGACGAAGCAGTGGGCTGTGCTGGAGCAGCAAGTCGTGGGGCTTGGGGTGGCCGCAGTGGCCAGGAGGCTTCTCTAAATGCCCAGGTCGTGTTTTGCGGTCACTTTTGTAATTTATTTATTTTTCTTCCCCCTCTGGGTCCTCATCTCCTTTCCTCTTTTTTTCCAGATTGAATCTGGCTGCGAAATCAGAGTTCCTGAACTGCGATTTCTCCCCCTGTTTGCTGGGGATGGATGGGATCAAACATCTGCTTTGTTACAGGGTGGGCTGGGAACAAGAAAGTCCCAGGTGGGGAAAGCTTGGTAGCAAGAGGAAATGAGATGAATGCTGAGAAGATGCTCTCTCTTTTGCAAGAACTTTTGTTAGTGTCCCTTTAAGCCATGCTGGTTTGGTATCACCCCTTGGTTGTCTGCCTGAGGGATTGGAGGCTGCTGTAATGGGTTGACAGGGGAAACCCCTCCCTGGGTGCCTGTTGACTCCCAAAAAAACAGGGCTTGCTTCCCTCACATGTGAGGACCCAACGCCGTCCGTAACCCAGAAGGGCTCTTCCTACCAAACCTCGCTTCTTCTCCTGCAGGAAACGCACAAAGTTTACAGGCAGAAACTGGAGGAAGTCACCAGCTTGCAGACGGCCTGCAGCAGCTCCATACACCGGCAGAAGAAGACGTTAAGGGATCTGAAGCACAGCCTGCAACGGTAAGGGGAGGTCTGAAGGGGGGAGGAGGCAGGACTGGAATGTTTCTGCTTCCCAAAGGGCAGAAATGTTTGGGTTTTTAGCGGTTTAATATGTAGTCTGCGTCGCAGTGGCAATTTTGCGCCATATAAATCTTGAGTCACTTCCATTTATTGCAGCCAGGTAAAATGTTTGTGACCACATGAGAGATCGAGTCCTATAAATAACGAAGACCCAGTTAAATCGTTGAGGGAGGCTGAATGGGTTTGCACGCCTGCAGTAGGTGCAGTACTCTGTGGGACCGTGCTGCTTTTGGTCTGTGCGTTTTGCCGGGTGAGCAAAGCCTTCCTCCATCCGCTGTGCTGGCAGGGCAGCGTCAGTCCTTGAACCTGCAGGTGTAACTTATCCCCGGGCGGATTTACAGCAGGGACTGTGTCCCTCTGTGAGGCTGCTCGCCAGGAGCCACCAGCTCAGTTCCTTGGTACAGACCTCAAACACCACAGCTTGCTAACCTCCCTGTGCTAGCCCCTCGCTCTCTCTTTTACATGGGTAAAGCTGCAATGTGCAAGTAAATCATCAGCTGTGCGTTTTGTTACATCCTGAAGCGTTTTATGCCTCAAGAGCTGCGGCCTCAATGAAAACTTTTGCTGGGCCTGGCCAAGACTTCTAAACATCCCCTGGATCCCAAGCCTTGTGGGGTTATGGGGGATAACTTTGGGGTCTCCAGGGGGGTGCTGGGGTGGGCACAGGCTGATGCCTCTGCTCTCCACAATCTTTTTTGTGTGTTGTGTGTGGTGGTGGTGTCTGCAGGCAGTTTGGGGGTTTTGGAGGGCTGGTAGCCACAAACATAGCTTGTAAATCCCTTCTCTGCAGGTAGAACAGCAACGGTGAAAGGGAGGGTCATGCAGAGCCCTCCACTTGCCCAGCACTGCCCAGCTGCACCCCCGCCCCTCCTAAAATGCCTGATTTCAGCAGAGCGAGAGCAGCAAGAAAAGCAAATTGGAGGTCCCTTCCCCCACCTGCTGTCCTCTGTCCAAGCTGCCATTGACTGTGTGGGGGCTCCATCAACCTTTCAGTTTAAATCAGTTTGACATCCTTTCAGTGGCGGCTCAGAAGGATGCGTGAGGTCTTTTTTGTCTTGTTTTTAGAGGCTGTACAGTGAGCTTTTGTCCTTCATGAGGAGTTATGGGGTCTGGGCGTAGAGGCTTTTCACCTCCAAAGGGAGCCCAGATCAGTTTGGGTGCTGTAAGGGCAGTGCCTGAAACCGCACGCAAACTTTCCGAAGTGGAAGGTGCTCCTACAAAAATGGCACAATGTGCCTGAAGAGCTCCCAGTGGAAGAGGTACAGAGTGCTGACACTGAGCTGAGGTGAAAGAAGCTGGTTTGTACACCAGGCAGGTGAAATAACTCACAATGACACAAAACAGGCAGGGAAATAAAATCAGGGCTAAGCCAGATGTTGCTGTGGAAAAACAGGAGAGAAGTGCACAGTGGCATAAATTTACAGTTAGCTTTTTAACAGCATGAACTTTATGACAAAGTCCTTTTCCCTTAAATAAAAAGGAGGTAAAAAATACAAAGGGGAGGATCTTGTTTCTGTGTTTTTGCAGGTGCAAGCCCAGAGCTACTCCTGAAGAATTTGCTCTCATACAGCAGATCAGCACCCAGATCAAAGAGAGGCAAAATGCCTTCTTTGACATGGAAGCCTACTTGCCAAAGAAGAACGGGTAAGTGCTTTGCCAGGAGAGGCACGCACTCCAGGAAAGCTGATCTTTGAGTGTTCACAGCGGTGTTGTTCCCACAGGATAATGTGCATGCTGAAGAAATACATGTACAACTGGATTAGTCATAAATCTCTTGCTGAGCTGCTGTCAGTTGTACACAGAATTCATGAGCTGGAAGTGTATGTAAATGTGCTGTGCGTAGGCACAGGTTTTCTTGTTAAAATAGTAGTTAAATCTGCATCCGTGAGAGCTCATGGAATTCACTGTTCCAGAGACATTTTCCTGTGCTAGTTTTTTAAAGACAGTCAGTATGAAATTTCCCCCCTCTTTCATTTATTTAATTTTCCTTCCTCCCAAATAGTGCTTTCAACTGACTTAAAATTTGTGCTTTGCTTTAAGTGGGGTTGCTGGGATGTATTTTGTGCAGTTGTCAAGGGCTGTGCAACCCTGGCGGTCAGGAGATGCTGATGCGGAGTAAACCGAGCCAAGTGACTTGATTTCTACCCTTGATTTGTTTCCTTTCCCCTTCCTAAGTCTGCTGCTTCTGTGTCTGCGTGGTGAGATGAGCGTTTTGGGTGGAAATGCTCTGGGGTGGGGAACTGATATGAAATGAAGAAGCTGGTAAAAGGTGCTGCAGCATTGTGGGTAGAGCGCTCTGCCGGAAACTTTTCTTCCAGTTTCTCCACGTTATTTTTATTTTCTGATAGCGTATAATAATTATCTCACCCTCAGACCATAGCATGGAAAAGGGACCAGGAAAAGAAACCTTTTGTCTAACTTGGAAATGCTGACTGAACTTTCTACATTTAAATCTTCTTCGGTGGTCTGTATTTCCAGTTTGCTTTAATTAAAAACCTACAGCAAAATGCGTCTCGGGCAGCTAAAATGATCTCTTAAGCTCTGATCTGTGTCAGCTGTGGTGTTCAGAGCAAACAGCCTTACGTGGGTCTGCTCTCGGTTTTTGTCTTCCAGTTTGTACTTAAATCTCGTGCTGGGAAACGTGAATGTAACCCTCCTGAGTAACCAAGCAAAGTAAGTGAGCGGTTCCATACAGGCGCGTTGGGGGCTAGCAGGGGGTGTATGCTGCAGTCCGGAGACAGGAATGGTTTTCTCTTAGACCTGATCCAAGGTCATCTGTCAGGATTGGGTAAATCAGACCGAGACAGGCCAAGCTAAAGCTTCCTTTAGCTCCAGTTTTGTCCCTTGTTCACTTTTAAGCCCAGCCAGGGCTGTTGCCTTAGTTGTAAGGGAGTTTCAGCTGGGTTTTGCAACAAAAAATCATAGTGAGTTCCAGGCAAACAGGGCTCCAGAAAATGGAGATTTTTCTTTTATATAAATCTGAGAAATAACGAGAGCTGCTGCTGCTTAACCTGGCAACCCGGAAACCAGCTCTTAGCGACTGAAGCTGTTGAGTTGTTTTGCAGCATCACGGTCATGCAGGTGAAATGCTGCTTTTCATCACTGCTAGCTGATTTTCTAAATGTTTCAAGTAAAATCTCTTGTCTTTTGGTTTGGGATGTGGATTTGTATCTGGTTTGAAAAGAAGCGAAGCCACATTCAGTAAAACCTCCGTTTACACCCACGTGATGCGTGACATTCCCTGCTCTGTGCTTTTTTCCTTCCAGGTTCGCCTACAAAGATGAGTATGAGAAGTTCAAACTTTATCTCACAATCATCTTGTTACTCGGGGCTGTGGCCTGCAGGTTTATTCTTCACTACAGGTAAGCTTGCATTTTTTACTTTCAACTAAGTGTTTTGAATACAAATGTGCTGGATTAGAAGCTGATTCATTTGAACTAATTGCCAGAGACCAGGAGATGGGTGCAGGCTGTATTTGGGCTTTGAATAGTTGTGGTTCCCCAGCAGGGGAGCTTCTGTACCTGTTTTTCAGTGCAGGCAGGACCTGTATTTTAGCTACTTGCTTTTTCTTGATTAACATTTTAGGAGTTTGTTATAACCAATAGAAATCACAACATGATAGTCCTGATCTGTTGTTTTTCTGGTGTTGCACTGTGCTTGGGAAAGTGTGGTTTGTTTTGTTTGCGGGTTGTCCCAGGTAGGTACCAGCACCGTGCTGTAGCTCTGGGGTTGCAAACACCACACAAGAGAGCATTTCCCTCAAATGGTTAGACCAGAAATGTAATCTTTAGGTCACAATAATGCATCACCAGCAAGCCTCCACTATTCAGTTTTGCTTAAAAACCAGCCAGGTCTTTTAGCTGGACCCTTCCATCGACGTCTCTGTGGATCGTACCAGGGACTGGTGCTGATGTATGGAGGCTGCCCCAAATCCCTGTGGCTTCAGGGGGCTGCAGTGGCAAAATAAAGACACTTTTACCCCCAGAGTGTAATGCTCTTCTGTTCTTTTAGTTGATTGGATTTATAGAGATCTCATCGAATCTCCTCATTGAATTAGTCTGGAAATGCTTCTCTAAATTGGATCATCTGGTGCTTCCATGGTGTTTTCTCTCCTTCAGAAGGAATTAATGTCATCTCTGCATACCTGCTTATCGGCTAAAGCTCTGCAGCGTTATATCATTGGGCACTTCCCGGGGTAAAGGACCCTCAGCTTGGCAGCAGTGCCAATACCTGCGGCCCTGCACGTGGATTAGAGATTCCCAGGATAGGGGCTTTGTGTCCGTGACCTCACTTGGGCAGGCTTTCATCCTCCCAAGGGAAGGGAGGGAAAATAGGGATTTTGAAATGTGTCTCTGTAATTAACAGGATTTCTTTTTACTGTGCTTTTTTCTTTTTAACAGGGTGACAGATGAAGTGTTTAACTTTCTGTTAGTGTGGTATTACTGCACGCTGACGATACGGGAAAGTATTCTTATTAGCAATGGATCAAGGTACTGTGCCAACTCCAAAAACTATTTAAAGCGTGAAACGTCCATAAAATTAAAACAAGCAACAAAAGCAGATTCAATTCGGCGCCGAAGCCCAGCAAATCTGAGATGTTGATTCCTCTCTGCAGGGTCTGTTGTCCCTGTTCCTCTCCCCAGTTTCTTCTAAGGGCAGATGTGGCCATCTGGGGCTTGTGTAGGGAGGAGAAGGCACAGTTTCTGCAAGTCTGTAATTTCTTGGTCTGGGGTGTTGGATGTTTTTGATAGCTACGGGTTAGTTGTAGATGTGATCTGGGATGTAATTATGCGTGTTTTCAGTGACGTGACCAACCCAGATGCTGACTTTGTACCTTCTCGTGTCTAATGGTACCTGTATGTGTGGTGGTATGCTGGCATATGCTCGTGAGAAAAAGGGAGCAGGAGCTGAGTCACTGTCTGGTTTATGCCATGCGGCCAGCGTGATTGCTCTGCGGGTCACTGCGGCGTGTCCTGAAGCGTTTGACTAAATTACAGTTGTGTCAAAGGAAAATTGGTGGCTAAGAGGAAATAATTGTTTAAAGAGCTGGGAACACAAGCAGAGTGTTGGGAGAAGTAAACTGAAAGGTGATCCTTGCTCCAACCCCTAATTTCTTATGACACCTTTAGCAGGAGTATCGTAAACTACCCCTCTTCTATCTGGATTTTATTTCGATTATCAGATTTTCCAGTGTCCTATTCCCCTTGCATTTTGGCACTGAGCTTGCTGCCTGTGCAGCGTACGGGGTTACCAAGCACACCTGAGCATTACTAGAGCAAGAGAATGCAGGAAGGAGAAGTTCAGCTTTTCGTCTGGGACTTTTACCTGATTAGTTCCAGAGTCCCGCATGCAGCTGTTGAGGAGCTGGGCTGCTCCCCTGCAGGGCTGCCTGCCAGAGAAGGCTGGCACTGGTGATGGTGCGAGGACCGCTGGGTGTGCGAACCCTTCTCAGGGCGTGGGTGAGCCCAGAGAAGTTACAGGAAAAATCAAAACGAAGCAAACCTCAAGCCGGCTCTTCCTGCTCCGGCTGCAGTTGTCTTTCTGGTGCTGTCATCCCTTCCCTCCTCCCACAGGCCCTTGGAGCAGTAGGAATTTCAGGGCGTCCTCTGACTTCCCAGCACCCTGGGAAGCTCTGAGCAGCCTGGGGAGGGAGTCCTTGTCCTGGCTATGGAGGGCGATAACTCGTCCTGCTTCTGCTGTGCCTCTTGCTTTTACTCTGGGGGAGCTTGAAGAAGTTGCTTGAATTTGCACTTGCGTAGCTTGACCTGGAGTCTTGTCATAGATTTGAGCAATAACCTGAAGGTTGTGTCCCTGCTTTTCATCATCCAGATGGGCTGGCACAGGGCGTGGGTAAACCCCAGCAATCGCCACTTCTCTTCCCAGGCGTGAGTCTGCATGCAGGCTTGCTGCTGGGCGAGTGGCTGCTGCTGCAACACTTGCAGCTTCCCTGTTGCATTAATTAATGAGGCTTCTGACGTGTCTCACTCGCAGTGCATGTGCCTAGTACCAGTCCTAGGGAGCAGCTGTGACGGAGACGGGGTGGCAGCAGCCAGCGTGCTCCATCCAGCCCGTGGCATTTGCAAAAGAAAATTATTTCTGTCCAGTTTGCTGGCGTTACAGCTAGCCACTAACAATGAGTGAGGCATCTCCCCGCTGACCACGGAGCTTGAGGCTGTGCAGGGCGTGTGAGAGCTGAACACGGCGAGCTCTGTGAGGTGCAAAGGAAAAGTTTGCAAGGATGGGAAGTGGCTTGCCTGTGTGCAGCAGAGAAACCTCTGGTTGATGTGGGCAGTGTGGGCTGCCTCGACTGCCCCTGCTTGTCATCGGGTAACAAACTCCTGCTGTCCCTTCTTGGTTTCTTGGCAAGTCCTTTGTTGCCACCACCTTAGTTTTTGTTCGTTTGATTTGGGCCATCTATTTATCCATGCTCCAGTCAGGATTATTTTTTGTCTTTAAAGCCAGACCTAAATAGTTAAAATTCATGTTTTCTGTCTAACTGCCGTATTTTTTTTCTGTTCAGGATCAAAGGCTGGTGGGTGTCTCATCACTATGTCTCCACATTCCTGTCTGGAGTAATGTTAACGTGGTGAGTTTGCTTTCTCCTGCTCACGGTGCTTTAAGATGTGTGCGTCATCCGAGCATATTAATCCAGTGTGACCACATAGCTGTGTCTGCCCGGGCACATAGCAAAGCATCAAACTTGTCTGATGGTACGGATGTTTTCAGTGATAAATACAACACTCTGCAAGTTTGTTTTTACACAGCTGGTTTAAAAAAAAAAGTCTCCCAATTTCTATTTCTGTATAAACTGAGTAAAACAAGCAGCATTTCTCTTTAGAGAGGGAGAGTGACGCAAAATGAATTGTTTGGTGCCTTATCACCCAGATTACAAACCAACTATAAAGCAAAAAAAGCAAGTTACATTCCAGCGTGGTGGTGGTGGTGAAAGAACACAGCAGCGCACCCTGTGTGCGGTTCCTGTATGACCCACTTCAGCTTTGTTTGGCGTGAACTGATTAGTTAGTAAGTAAGAATTGTTTTGAAACAACGTGTTTTTGTCCTGAATCTCTAAGGAGATCATACAGTCACTGCAGCAAAAGGTCTGTGTCCTGAACTATTGTTGAGATAAGGAGCACAAGCACCCCTGCTCCACTGCTTTAATTCATAACGTGGACGCTGCTGAATGGCTTTGATTGCTGCCTGGAGGAAACTGCAATAGGCAAATCAATAAGAGGGGGCAGCCTAATCAATCACACCGTTTGCTGCCTGCCAGAGCGGCGATGTGCGGCTGTAGCACCCTTTCTGGACTCCGGCTGGGGTGGAGCGGGCTGGGCACCAGCTGCTTATTTCATCTTCTAATGGGATTCTTGGCTGACAAGGGGATGGGTGCTGCATTGTATGCTTTTCGTCAAATAAATAGACTTCCTTTTGTATTTTGCTTTCAGGCCAGATGGACTCATGTATCAAATGTTTCGCAGTCAGTTTTTAGCATTTTCAATATTTCAGAGTGAGTATATCCTACCTTGGTATTTCATGGGATAAAATCGTTTTCTACCTGGTACGCTTAGAAGAAAACAGATCTGCTTCCTAAATACTGGAGTATTACACTGTGCAACTATAAACAGTATCATACAGCAAATATACAATGTACAAGCATAAACAGTAATTAAATACTATTGGATTAAATATATCAAACTATTTTAATAATGTTTCTAATACTTCTGAATAGCCAGTGCAATGATGCTTTCATTTATTCCCCAGGTTGTGTTCAGTTCCTACAATATTATTATCAAAGGGGCTGCCTTTATAGACTCCGTGCTTTGGGGGAGAGAAACCACTTGGACCTTACTGTAGGTGAGGTTGTCTGCGATGCTTTGTTCGCAAAATTGCGTTATGTCAGACAGAAGGGGCAGGTTTGGGAGGCAGTGATACCGAGATGGCTTTGTGGCCTTCAGAGATTTCAGATTTGTTATCCCCCTGCCCTGCTGCCTCTGGTACAAAGGCAGGAATGGTGGCAAGTCTTTTATCATCCTCCTTGGGTCCTGTGGGGTGGAAATGGAGTTCTCTGATCTCCATCAACTCTTGAGAGCATTAAGATGGTTGTGTTGTTCATCCCCATCTTCATCTTCCTCCCATTACCACACCTTCAAGTGTTTATTTTAACCTAGCTGATTATCGCTGAGCAGTAGAGGAATAATCCGTATGGGGCGGTCTGGTTGTGACGAGCTGCAGCTTGGGATGCGTCCTGGCTTGTCTGTGCTAACTCCCTCTCTTCTGTTAACGTTTTGCAGAAGGATTTCAGTCCTGGATGTGGCGGGGGCTGACGTTTCTCCTTCCATTCTTGTTCTTTGGGCATGTAAGTTGGGCTGTTCTGTTCCTTCCTCTGCCATGCGGGGCCTGGGGAGGGTGTGCTGGTGGTGCTGCGGTTGTAGTACGGTAACAAGGTGCTTCAGATCACACATACCTCTGCCAAACAATTCTAAATTTTTGCTGGTAATTAAATTGCTTCTTTTTCTTTTTTAGTTCTGGCAGCTATATAATGCAATCACACTTTTTGGATTGTCAAGGCATAAGGAGTGCAAAGAATGGCAGGTGGGTGTTGGTTCTGCTCAGAAAAAACACACAGCAGGGGAAGAGGGGGTGCTTTAACCACATCCTTAAAAATGCTTGGCTATCTGACCCCATCGAAGTATCTCAGGATGATGTGGCACAGAGCCTATACAAGAGAATTCTAAATAATTGTGAAATACTGTATGGAAACTTGCACCCATGGGTGACCACACAAAATGAAAAGCAGAAAGTGTAGGGGAAAGAACATTCATTTGGGTAAATATCTCACCATGTTTTTCATGTACACGGGCATTTAACAGCAGTGGCTGCGGAGTTGGTGGCTCTTTTTTATGGTTAAACCATGGGTTACATGCTTAAAAACAAGGTAGCAAAAGTAAGAAGACAATGAATCAGTTCAAAAATATATTATCTACTTTACAGCCCCAGTGTTAGGGAACCTTCCACTTCTTTTCTTAGTTGCTGTCACCCATCAAACACGTCTATCCATTTTCCAACTATCCAGTTACTTCTGTAGAGCCAGGCTGATCACAGATGATGGTGCGTTTGACCATGTCACATCCGTAGTGGTGCAGATAATCTTTATTTTGGTCAGATCCTGCTGTAGCTTGCATACTCACTTTGTCACATAATGCTAATCCAATAGATTGGATTTAATAATTTGATTCTCCTGTCTGTAAGAGTCCAGATGTTGAACGGAAATAATTTTAAAAATGAACCATGTTGTAATATTAAAAAGCAGTAAATGCTACTTAATCGTGATAAAGCATACTTCCCATTTAACTCAGAACTAGATGCACGGGTTTGTGTTTGTCTCCAATCTTCTTTCCTGGTGTGATAATAGATCCTTGGACTTGCTAACCAGACCCCATCAGAGCCTGCTTAAATGTGGAAACAGTATCCCTGCCCCAATTCATCTGACCCTTAACACTCCTTTTTTTTTTTTCTTTTAACCTTTTTTGTTTTTTTCTCTTCCCCCCTTCCTCAGGTTTGTGTGTTGGCTTTCACGTTTCTGCTGCTCTTCCTCGGGAACTTCCTCACTACTCTCAAAGTGGTGCACACGAAGTTGCAGAAGAACAAAGACAAAATGAAGAAGCTGTGAACCTACCAGGGTGTGCTGGATGCCAACACGGGAACTTGGTGTCCCAGCGCCTGCAGCAGGCGCTCGGCGTTGGACGGCGCCTCCTGAACCTCTGCTACGCTGTGAACGGACTTGGAAGGACTCGTCTGTCCCCATGCTTGGTGAAGGATGTGGACTCTTCCAGCACAGACTCAGTATTAAGCAAGCATGGCTCTCCAGTCTGCAGTCCTGCTATTTATGTATATTTAATACAAAACGTGTTTGCATTTGGTTTTTCTGTGTGTGTATATATAGCAGCATGCACCTGCCTGGCAAAAAGCCAGCACTGGGAGAATGTGGGATTTACTGTAATTCCAGTCCTGGAATGATATTTAACACTTTCCAGTTTTATTATTTAAACTCTGGGTATTGGATTTTTAAAGCTTTATGAACACTCCAGGTTGCTCAGTAATACAGACTGAATGCTGTTTTCAAAAGCATTTGTTTAAAGCATATTTTCAGTGGCAATACTAACCTATGTGTACTGTGAAAAAAAGCCCATCTCTGTACCATACTGCTGCTATATACACTTTTAAAAAGCTATTTAAAAAAGAGAAGTCCTCTTAAACAAGCAAGCAAAAACGGTTGTGAAATGGCAGGAAAGTCTGCTAGCCCTCTTCCAGGGAGATCAGGTAATCTGCCCAAGCCTGGAAAACACCTAAAAATAAACTGTAATTTGCAGCTGCTTTATCCCCTTTTTAATAACCAACATGCTGCCCTTTGAGTTGTTCTTCTGAGACAGCGTTTTTTTTGAAAATGGTCTTGATCAGTGGCAGTAAGTGCAGTTGCACTTCAGTTCCCATTTTCGGTACTTCTTTGCTCCCAGTGCCATTCTGGAAAGGTGAAGAGAGGCTAAGCAGAAGTATGAAATGCTTCCTTCAAATACTGTACTTGTACCAAGCGTTAAGAGAATGTAAACACTTGTTTGGAAGGACAGCTGAGGAGAAATACTGACTCCCATCCCACTGAACTCCTTCTGCTTCTTGAACTTAGTTGAATAAGCTTGTTTTGGGTGCTTTAACATCTGCACCTCTGAAGCCCAGCTGCAGTATTGTGAGCTGCTTTATGCAGCCCGTTTCTCAGCTATGCTGGCTTCCCTGGAGCTAGCACAAGGCCCAGACTGGGCGAAGGGCTTTGGCAGGGTGAGCTGAAAACTACGTCCTTCTCCCAGTAAGTGTGCTCATGAAGAAATACATATGCACTATATACTTTAAATGGTTTCATTAGTTATTTTGTTGCTGCGAGGCTAGCAAAATTACCTTTACAGTGTCTGTCCTGTGGGCATGAACAATAAATTGCCGTTTGCATATTTTGAACAACTTTCCCGCTAGCTGGGCTGTATCTTGCTACATTAACTTTTGACTTCTGCATACCATTTGTTGATTTTTTTCTTTGTCTTTGAACTCTCTATTTATGAAATGTAAATTATTTTATTTTGAGAGCAATGCTGCATCCTGCTGGATCTGAGCAGTGGACCTGGTACTCCAGGGGTGAGGGAGCTCTGCACATGGCAAGTAACTTGAATTCTGCAGCATGAGAGACTCGGATTGTAAAAGCAAGGAAAGATTCCAGCCGTGGAGCTGAGGGTAAATGTGGTGACCTCCTGCGTGTCCATGTTTCAGTCGCTCACTGGGTAAGGTCACGTGTGGTTTTGTCTTTCACTGACAAATGTCTTCTCGTGGAGAAATGGCTGCACAATTTGTGGATTTTTTTTCTATAGTTAGCAAAGATGTGCAAAAAAATCTGATCTTTAAAAAAAAAAATCCATTTTAAGCTTGTAGGGATCCATACGCCTTAGCTAATTCAAAGCAAGTTAGGGAGAGAAAAAACTGAGATTTCAAGGATCAAGGTCTATTTATCCCACATCTAAAATAATGATAGATCATTCCAAAAGAATTTTCCACCAGCTGGTCATGTAAGCAGCAGAGGATAAAACTGCATGAAATCTGAATGATGTGCAGTTATCAGGCTCCTCATGGAAGCGTTTGTCTAACAGTAGACCCCTGGCATACGATGCCCAAGCTTCCTGGCAAAAGCCTGTGTATTGTTACTGTTAGGCAAGTCATAGAATCAGAAAATCAAAGTCTGTCTTTCCCTTAGGATGGGCAGTAGTTTGCCTCAGAAAGAAAACTTGTAACACCTGTACTGCAGAAACCTCCTTCACCCTTACAGCTTTGGTTTACAGTGGCTACAGACAAGTGACTGACCCTGAAATCTGAGATCTTGCTGCAAGAGACCGTGCAAAAGAACTAGGAAATGTGAGGCACATGTGCTCGGTTTTTCAGTGGGAGCATCCATCATCCTCAAACAGACAACTGACATCTTCGTAACAAAAGGGAAAACGTAATTTACAGTTGTAGAGAGATTTCAACAGTTACTGAACAGGAGTTACAAAGCCAAGTATTTCCCCTCTCCCTAGTACACACCAACATTTGCGTGTTGTATTAAATAAGCTATATAAGTTTATTGTAAAACTGCTTTTATTTTACACATAGTAGCTGACTGGAGTACTTTTATCTTTGCATGCTGTAAATTATTTTCTGTGGTGCTCTGCGTTTGGATTGGAGCAACCAATGCATATCCAAAGATAAATACCACTTTCTGTTACAGTACTGGGCCTTGCAAGGAGCCATCTGAAGGAGCAGCTCTGCAAAGTTGGCTCACGGGCCGTGGATGCTTCGGCTGTGCCCTGTGGTGACAGCTTGAGGCTAACTCACAGCACTGCCACCAAGTAAATTAATTTGAGAATGTTAGTACCAAACTTAATTCCTGTCTCTTCCAAGGTGCCGGATGGGCTGCTCTATCAAAACTTCTGAAAGATGTGCTTTTTCTCCTTGAAAAAGACTTTAAATTGTAGCTACAATATGGCACGATTTTGCAGAGGAAAAAAACAAAAGTCGTAGTAGCAGTCACTGTTCGTTGCAATTTAAATAGTGAATCCAAGACCTCACTGGTGGTGGTTTGCAGTTGGGAGCAAAAGGCAGACAAAGACATGCAGCATCAGTTAGCCTTAATAAAGAGCCTTCAAAACTTTATGGGAGTGGTGTAACAAAAGTACAAAAATATTTAAAAGTTTAAAATTTTTAAAATAAAAATAGTTGCAAGAATACAAATGGGGAAAAAGAAGAGTCACACTTGCCAAAATCTGAACCATGTGGCTCTTGTGTGGTCAATGCTCTCTTGCAGTCCAGATCATAACACTGAGCACGCCCTCTGTTTCTTTTGGCGCTTGGCTTTTTTCATGGCACTTAAAGCAATGGTTGTTGCTTCTTTAAAAACTTTTTCTATGTTCTCACGACATTTTGCTGAGCACTCCAGATAAACCTCTGCATTTATCTGCTGGCAAGCTGCTTCACCCTGGAAAGAGCAGGTAAGAAAAGATGTAAATCTAATGTGTGAGAGAAAAGTGAGATGGGAGAGAAAAAATTATTTTGTACATCTTCATAACAGAAGGTCAGGAAGAAAGAAGCTGCCTCTTCTGAGCGCAGTGCAAGGGCCTAAGTGGCTTTGGAAACAAACTGAGGCACTTGCTTTCTGTTGTTTTTTTTTCTTTCTTTTCTCCAAATTGATCTAGAACCTGGCCTGCTAATATTGTCGACATGGTCTCAATGTTATCATTTAAAGAAATGCTGAGATAGATACTCAAGGGAGGATAAGCTAGACATCTTACAAGGGGAAACTTTTTTCAGGCCTGACCTTAACTATTAAGTGATGTCATCTTTAGTTTGCAAGCTTCAGCAATGAATGGAGCACGTGGGAGCGCAGTCTGGATAAATGTCCTGATTTGTTTTGCGGGTGCACATATTGGAATCCTGACTGCCACTTCAGAGGGCCCATCAGGAATCCTAGTACACACAAATCAGTGTGTGAGCCCTCATCACCCAAACACATGCACTGGAAGCAGAGTAGAATCTAAAGCATTTGCATGCAATCATGGCTGTGTGAAATCACTCCAGACAAAACACAGTGATTTCTTACTTTGCTTGTGATCCTTTTTTTTTTTTTTAGTCATTGCAGTCAGCCCCCAGTTTTGAGTACTTGTGAGCTTTGGAGCGTGAATTCCAAGTCTGCAACCCACAGCTCACAAAGTCTGCGTTTATTCATTATAAGCCCTGGGAGTGGGGTCACTTGAGCATTCAGACTTGTATAGGGGGATTTTTCTTCAGCATATTTAAGTGAAGTTTGTCTCCTTCCAGTTGTTTGCAAGCTGCGGTGCTGGCAGATACTGTTCAGCTCCTCTGTGCCTGGCATCAGAAGCATCACGTCGCATGACTCGAGATGCTCTCAGCTGTAAGAGACTGAGGTAGTGTATATATTTAAGGGGAGGAAAATCAAGTGGGAGGGCTCACGTAGGCAACAAGGTTTTGTGCATCTGGTGGGCCCTGGAATTTAACTGCACGCATGCTGCTGCCTACCACAGGTGCTAGCTTCACTTCACCTTCCCTCCTTTAGGCTGGCGCTCCACCTCTTTTGTGAGCATTCATCTGGTGAGCTGCTGGGGCAGGAATGATGCCTCAGCTGGCTCCCCAGAGGTGTCCGTTGCTTGTCCTGAACCTCACACGTGAGGAGTGATGAAGGGAGTTATTAATGCAAGTGAGGGAGGATTTGCAGCTGTTCACAATGTGACAGGGCAAACATCTAATCTAGTGTGCATGGAAGACAAGCTGAAGGTCCTAGCATGATTTAGTGGTGATGCAGCAGCAGCTTCTTTTCACGCTGTTTAGAAAAAGTGATTAATTCAGGGTCTTAGTGCACTTAACCTTGTTCCTTGGACTTGTGTTTCAAATAGTCTGAAAGCTGCTGTTCGTGCTCTGACAGAGGAGAAGGATGGCTTTGTAGTTTGAAAGAAAAAAAAAGCGGAAGATCAGAGCAGAAAGATCGTGTTACGTGGGACAAACTGTTCCACCACTAACTGTTCCTCCTGTACGTAGGGCAGCAATGCCCACCTTGTAACATTAGTTGTAGGTCTCAGTGCTTAAATTGAAAACACTCAACAATATATATATATATTTAGATTAGACCTCAAAGAAAAGTTTATGTTAGAGAAGCCTCACAGATGGGTTTTGCTATTGTCCTTGGAAGTATTTCTTTTTAAGTAGGGTTTGCAAACACATTTTTTCCAGAATGGTCGATATTTTTAATCCTGTAATGTATGTCCTAACATTTTTTTTTTTCTCACAACACCAATCAAAGTACAAGTGATGGGAGCAATGTATTGTAATAAAAATTATGAAAGAAGTCCAAAAAAGTTGTTGAGGCCTACAAATTTCTAACAGTAATAACCCAGCTGTGAGGGGAAACCAGTGAGATGTAGCGAGCCTAGAAGGCCTAGCTACTGGTGTCCTTTCAGACACCCTGAGATATGCAAAAACAGTCTTCAAAGGTCTCTATTTTGGCACTAAAAATGGGTGGTGATTTGGCCACTCAAAAAGGACTTACAGAAACTGCTGTTAATACTGACAGTCAATAATTTATTTATCTGGCCATTCTGACTACCTAATTTTGGACTATCTGTTTATCTCTTGCAAAGATGACAGCACTTTAAATGCACTTATATTTACCTGGTTGTAGGTAATGGGTTCCTGCTTAGAAGCCCTGAGCTTACGCAACTGCTCCTTGTCTTTCCGAAGGTCTGTCTTACAGCCGATCAGCACGAGCGGGACACCTCGGCAGAAGTGATTCACTTCAGGATACCACTGATGGTAGAAAAACAAAACCTTTACATCTTTTTTTTTTTTTCTTCTAAAATTTAAAACAAGCCAAGGAACAGAGTTAGCACTGGATATACACTACAATTTCAGTGTTTCGGAAGCTGTTAATCTAGTGTAAGAGGCCTGACACGCACTATTTACATTACAGAATCATTTAAAAGTCCTGACCAAAGTCACACGCTCCATAAAAACATAGATGGTGTCTACCCCTATGCCAAAGTGCTTAACATCTGTTTAAACTCCGAAGTGCTTCCCTGAAGTCACACATAAGAGCAGAACTAGGACCGAGCCTTGCTTTGCTGATGCTATATGCAGGAACGCTAACTTCTGCTTAGGAGCACTACAGAAATCCTACTACAGACGAGTAGTTGCTTACATTTCTTTCCCCTCTAGTTAAATGTGCACATGAAGGACGTAGACTTGAATCTGAAATGCTTATGTGCAGTGGTTGTGAGACATCGCTACAGATGAAGTAGGTTTCACAGCTGGTTTGTGATCTTTTTAGTGTCCAGCGGACTTGAGCCCAGTTCTGAGCACTTGTGTGCCATGGGGAGGTGAGTTTTGGGTTTAAGGTCTGTGACCTGCTCAGTGCATGACAAATGATCTGTGCATCTATGCACCCTGGGTACAGGACTACTAAAAGCAGCAGCTTTTTTAGTCTGACATCTTGTCATGCATCAGGCATATGTAATTCTTTTAAAAGGTTCAAGCAATTATGAAAGGCTCTTACCTTAACTGCTACATTATCATAGCTGGTGGGGTTCATGACATCGTAACAAATTAACACTACATTCGTGTTCTGGTAAGAAAGTGGTCGTAGCCGATCATAGTCCTCCTGCCCTGAAACACAGAGAACGTCATGGATAAAAGAAACCTCTGCCCTTAACAAGCAGTATGACGGGAATGCGTAAAGATAAATACTTGAGATCAAGGGTACTGTAATGGCACAGGCTGAAATTTTTCCATACTTGTAAAATTCCTTCCCTTAAACGCAGGATATTCCTCTTCACTGACCAAACTGATTCTTTAGAATATAAAACATGTCCTCAGGAAGTTTTAATACAAACGTTGCTTTGTCCAACTACTAAGTATTTAGAAGCGGTTCTAATCGCCAACTGCAGCTCTCAAACAAAATCAGCATGAGAAATTAGACAGTTATTAAAATATTTGCAATTTGGCAGTGGCTCCATTTTCCCAAAGACATTTGCACACGCAATTCCATGATGAGAAGAAACACTGTATTTGTTAGAAATGAAAATCTTAGCAGCAAACTTGTGTTTCTTAGCCCAGTGAGCTGAGAGGAAGCAGTGATTAGCACGCTGTTCCTTTAGCACCCTTGCTCACTATAGCAGAACACGAATGATTTTACAAGACATGCACTAACACACAGCAGGCTTAACTGTTCTTTGAAGTAGGGCATCGCTGCAGGTCTTAGGGATGCTGCTGAATTCTGGAAAAACAGGATTTTTTGTGCTTCTGATTAGTGATCCTGCAGCATGTGTCTGACAAGAGGAAGTTAATTTGCTTCACACCCGTGCTCTTCCCCTTTGCTTGCAGTCACTAATGCTGTACATGTGACTTAGCTGTAATCGCTGTGTTGGGGTCTGAAGGTATCTTGCTTTTGAGAGACCATGTTCAAGAAAGCGGTAATTACCAGATGTAGGTGACAGCTCAAGAAAAAAAAATCTCTTTCACTTGAGATGTTTTTCAGAGACTTAATAAGGAAGAAAAAGCTACTGAAGCAGTCTGTAGAAGATCTATTTACCACCTGAAGGCTGCCCCTAGACTCAGGCACATTTCCATCAGGAACCAAAATGAGAGGTGGGAATGTCAGTCCTCTTCATGATCACCACCCAGTATGGACTGTGAACTGTACACAGCCCAGACGCTGCCCTCCAGGAAAGCAATCTACCTCAAAGCTTTGCACTGATGTTTCAAATAAAGGGATGCTGAAAACTTCAGCGTGCTCCAACTTTATACCAACCGTTCCTGTCCTGGCACCCAGCTCGGTCCCAGTCACATCCTCATCCCTCCGGCCAACATGCTCATCTCCGGGATTGAGGGATTGCAGACACCAGCAGCCCACCAGCTACACCACTTTGTCACCCTCTGCGTTAATTTAAATGATGGATCGAGATACAGGTTATCGCAAGGTGATTACAGTGCAGTGGGTAAACCATGACTCAGGGCTTGAGATGTTTGTAAAACAGGAGTCTTAGGTTTGGACTATTCTCTGTGTGCTCTGTGGGTGAGGTGCTGAGTAAAGAAGGAATGATCCCTCCAGGTTTAATCCAGAAATAATAGACAATCCACAAAATTATGCACGTTGTATAAACATGCAGAGCAAAGACTTTACTGCTTAGCCCTTCTTATTCTCCTAAATCCACCCTCTTGTTTGCAACCAATTTGCCGTTCTGTTGGTGAGGTAATCCTCTAACTGCGTTAAACGTATCAGGTGCCAAACGCTTTTTCTCCTAACTTCCTCTAGTGTTATGTGCCCTGTATGATTTTCCCTGCTCGCATTCATGCCTCTGAGCCTCTGCAAGGGTATCTTGTAAAATCCAGAGGTGCTTCAAGTTAGTGCTGGCAATCTGTGAGGCAGACAGGATGGTCCCCTTGGAACAAATCGTATTGGCCTGCCTGGAGTCAGTGCGTAACTGCTAAAACCTCCTTCTCTTGGATAGGATCAGAGAAGAGATATCTTCAAAGATGAGATACAAACACGCTGTATTTTAAGTCAAAAACTATAGAAATGGACCACCCTGTGACCTGTACCTTCCTCTTCAAAAAACAACTGCGCGGTTTCGTAAGCAAACAGAAAATAAATGTCTAAGAAAATACGGTGCTGTAAAATGCACATTTGGAATTTCAAACACAGAGCACAGAACCAGGTAAAATGTTCCCCCTGCGGTGGGGCGGTTAGACAGTATGTTGCTTAACTTGTGTTATGGTTGGATAATTGCAGCTCTCACCTGGAAGGAGGGGAGGCTATTCTTTCAGAGCTCAGATGCAGTTCTTCAGGTGCTGTGGATGTAACAGGACCCAGCTCAAGCTGTGTCTGAGCATCGACATCCCTCTCACCAAGACCTCACTGAAAACATTTCCTTTCGTAGCCTGTCCTTAAGTGCTGCTGCTGAAATGCAAGAAAGGGCCCGGGAGACTTTCTCTGTCAAGTTGCTCAGGCTGTGGTCAGAGTTTATTTGGCACAGATTTAGGTCTTCTCTAGCAGAGGTTTTAAAATGAAGGCAGAGGCTGAACCTAGGCAGTTACTGACTGTATTTGCAAAGCCCCTGAGGGCGGTTCCGCAAGCACTCATTTTTTCCCTCTACATAACAAAAAGCACGCTGTGAAAGAATCGGTCAAACAGATGCCTGTGTCCGAGCACATCTGTGGTTCTCCTCTGCCTTCTTCAATTCACTGTAGCATAAGAGACAGCTTTTAAAGCAACCAACCTGCAATTTGCTAATTCTTTATGAAGATCACATTCCAGCATGCCTCTGTGATGTGCTGCGTAACCAAAGTCACTGCCACTGGGCCCCGAGGTGGGGTGGGACCTCAAGCGATGGGTGAGGGAGAGCAGAGGAAGTGAAACCACAGGTCTCAGGCTCCCATGCACATTCGCATTGCTCTTCCTTTACCGAATCACCCCTGAGGAGGTGCCAGCCTGCTCATTGCTCAGCCCGGCCAGGAGCTCAGCAGCCCCTTGCAGTGCTGGAAGAGATGAGTTGTGTGGGGACACCTGCACCTTTTCTGGCACTCGAAGTCACTGGGAAGGCAGGGAGGTCCTCCCAGCGAGGCACAGCCTCGCCTCTCTGTGTGTCCCTCTTCGTTTATCAGGCTGTCAGGGATCACTCAGCCCAGGGTACCTGGCTTTGGTCAGCTTTCTTCTGCAGTGGACGTTGTAGAGAAATGTCCAATGCAGAATGTCTTCCTTCTACACCTAATTCATTAGAGGCTTTTTCTCTTTCTTGTACACTGTAACGTGGTATTTCTGGCGGCTCCCTCATGGCTGTGTGAGGATGAAGGTGGACATAAGGGGACGCTGAAGTACTGGGTGCTACAGGTCCCATTCTCCAGTGTCTTGTACGAGGCCTCTGGGGGCAGACCCAGCAGGACTGACCGGTATTGTGCAGAGCTGTGTTTCGTAACACGCAAAATACCACGTCATGAAGTGGCAATGAAAAAATGCACCCAGCCCTGCCACCCTGTCAGGGCAGGGAAAGGCCCGAGACAACAACCCAAAGACCTCTTTGAGCTGTGGAAATGTGTCTTAGGGACAAACTCACTAACATATTGCCATTGACAGGAGATGGTAAAAATAGATTCAAAATGTACCAGCAGCAGGCTAAGAGTCTACCAGTAAGTGCTGCTCGACTTGCAGGAGCACCGGCTACTGCCACCGATAGCCAGCGTGGAAGGAAGAACGTCGTATCCCGTCACCCCAACCAGCCAACCACTTCCTACATGTCAGTGTGTTGTCTTCTAAAACCCTACTCTCATTATTTAAAACCAGCATGTAACCACGCGGAGGGGAGCCCTCACCGATACACAGAAATGCACCAAATTCTCTGTGCACAGTCCGCGAGAATGCCACGGTTATTAGCTCGGCAGCTATGCTACTTCGCTACTTGGTTTTGAAAAGTTTGAGAAGCAGACTGCTTGGCAGGCACGACTCCAGTAGAAGAGGACCCTTGAGGTGGGATGGGGAGAACACATTTCACTTTCAAGCACTCCATCCCTTTCCAAGTTTTGAAAAACTACTCTTGCGTGTACTGGCTCTTAACGTCTCTCTGAAGGCCTCGTGCTGTAGTGCATCTGTCACTGTAGACCTGAAAAACCCCGTTGAAGCTTCAAGCATGCTTCCTGCCAGTCAGAGCGAGCACCCACAATGATGAGGCATTACTTCCTCCCCAGCCTTCCCCAGCCCAACGTCGCTTCTTTCTTTCTTCTGAGAAACTCTTGCATTGAGCAGCATCAGAAATGGAAACCTGCGTCTGAATCGCAGCTCAGGCATCAACACCGCCGGGCTACTCCCTTAGCATGCAGACAATCACAAAGCTAATTTCTCTCTCGATTCCTTTGTTGAGCCCGGCAAGAAATGGAAATTTTTAATTGAATATGCAGCTGCAAAGCCTGTTTGCAGACAAGACAAGTGATATTACAAAGCTTTTACACATTGCATATGTATACCACCAACTTCCTGCAACAGCAAGAGGCGTCTCTGGTGAGGAAGGTAGAGCAGTGCGATACAAAAGTCTCCAAAAATTGCTATTCTGGCACTCTGTAGACTAACTCATTAATTCCAGTTGTTACCAAAATTCGTGCCAAGCAAAAAATACCTTCTGTAGCTTGAAATGTTTGATTCTTAGGCGCTTTGTGTGTGTGTCCTTCTCCTTCAGTAAGTAGGACAAGCTCCAAGTCTCAAACTGAGCGGGACTGAACAATACAAAGAATCCTTCTAATTTGAAGCAGCCCCCGGAGCTGAACCTGTCCTTCACCTTCCCATGACTCTGACGTACATGCAGCTCTATTTAGTGTTGCTCTTAGTTGGATCCTAAAAATATTGAAGTCCTTTCTGCAGTGGGTGTATGATAAAGATCCAGTTACATTTTTTAGAACAGATTTGCCTTCTCCTCCCCTGCACTCCTGCATGACACTTAGCTGAAGCCCTTCGCTTCAAAAATAGATTCACATCCTTTTGATCCCATTTAAATGATTTTACAATAATCTGAATGATTTGGGGACCTTTCAGACTACGAAGCAAAACACGGGTGTAAAGCTCAGATTTTATAGAAGAGCACAAACAACGAATTCAGTAAGTCAGAAGACGATTCATTAAATGTGGCCGATAACGCTATACTGTTAATCCGCTGTACTTCCAGTAATAAGCTGTGTGTTTGGACTCCTCCTGAAGCTCTGACTGCTGCTGTAGACCTCTGCTGCCCCAGAGCAACATCACCCAGCTGAGACAACAACCTAACGAGCTGCTGCTGCCTGACACGACAGAGGCAAGTCAACGCAGCGAAACACTGATGCCAAACTGCATCTCCCACTCCGCATCCAAGTGGCAGAGGGCCAGGAGCTCTCTTTTGTGCTGAACTGGACATCCTCCCTTGAACTGAGAGAAAAGGACGCAGCCCTTCGTTCTAGTCTAACCCTTGAGGAACTCAGGATCAGTTTTGTTTTATTAAAAACAGGATGGGATTAAAATGTGTGCTCAAGAGAGTTCTTCCTCTAGCAGAACTTCCACCTTCAGAAAGAGGATGAAAAGCTACTTGAATTACAGTGTATGACACAGCCCTGTAACATAAAACTATGTAAGCAGCTTTGAAGTATAACCAAAACTCAGGTCTTTCCCCCTTCCAAGCAAATGCCTTAATCAAGAAGGCAACGTCCCCCCTTTCTTTACGTCTGATAATCTTGATGTGTCTCATGCAAAGCGAAAGAAATGTAACAGGAAGGGAGGGCTCCGTGCCAGCAGCCTCTAGTGACTCGTAGCCTGGCAGCCATGTCACTGTATTTAGGGAGTTGAGATATGTCGGGTCTCAAGGTCTGCGGATAAGGGATGGAAATCAGTTGCTCCTTCTTGGCAAAAAACCCTGCCAACTAGGCAGCAAAGGCATCTCCACTTCCTCAAGCATCTTGTGAAAGAAAATATTCCCACTCTGTTCTTTGACAGGGCGGTGCTCTGGTCCAGGACAGCATTGGTAGCTGTGAACTAGACCTGGAAAGGTGGGCACTGTCTGCTAAGTCTATGCCTGAACAAAGAAACGGTGAGATAAGCCCTCAGCACCAGGTTCAGCGAGCATTCTCCGGGCTGCTGGTGGCTGTGGACCTTGCACAGAGCTGAGCTCGCTGCACGACACAAGGAGCTGGGCACTGATGTCAGGCTTGTGGTTGTCACTCATGATGTGACATGCCTCGGGGGCTCAGTGCCGCAATACGGAGCCTGCCCTTCCTCCTGCCCGTCCTGAATGCAGCCCGCCTTTCTGCAAGCCTGGAAGAGACTCCAAAGGCAGGTGCTGGAATCTGTACCATAGTGATTTTAAGTGAGAGGGCCCAATATCAAGAATGGTATGAGGGGTTAAAATTCTACACTGACAGTGAACAAACATAAAAACTCAACAAGCTCACCATGGCAAGTTCACACTAGATTTCAGCCCTTTTCTCTTCAAGACTTGATTTAAACAGAAAAGCTTTGCCACTTAGTAGAAGTTAAATTATCCAAATCACTGGACTCAAGACACTGACACCAGAAGACAAATTGGCAAACTGAGTGCTCAGGATCTTAATATACTGCAGTAAAGGTTAGTAAAAAAAAAAAAAAATAATCACTTTTATATTAAAAACCTTTAAAATTATCTATTCAGATACCATATATGGTATGCAAGAAGGTAAGTGCGTTTCATTACTATTAAAAATGACTATGAATGGCATTCAGTTCTTACTTGTGTTGGTGTTAATTTGGAACAATTCTGCAGACTTGAATGCGATTTACTGAGCTGAAATGGAGTGTGTGTCAATTTTAGGGCTCATTTAGGAATGCAGCTGGACAATCGAGCCTAGGAACTTTGAATGAAGTTGAACACAAATCAGTTCACGAGTTCCTGATACAAACACAAACAAACTATCAGCATTTTCAAGTAACTTTTAACACTCTAGCCTTTTTTAAACACAAACCAGCTTTTTTTCTCCCTTACTATTTGCTCACACATGGCAGGAGATTAAAATATTTTCTGGGTTGACTGCATTATGCATTGCATTCGGGAACTATGTTCTAATACCTTCAGATATGTTCGCTATTTGATGTGATTTTCCTACTAAACTGGGTTGTTAAGATACGGAACGAGTCCCCGGGTAGAACTGCCACCAGAAAAGTGACCGTTCTGTCACGGCTGCACCTTTACGCATTTCTCAGGTATTGTCCCAAGGCAGCCCCGTCCCAGGGCCCCGGATCAGCTGCCCCTCGCGCTTCAGCATCTAGAAAACTGAGAGTGCGTGGAATAAAAGCCATTACCTGCGGTGTCATACAGATTCAGGACGACTTCCTTTTTGCCAATCGTAACACTGGTGGTGTACTTCTCAAACACAGACGGTGCATATTGCTGCAAAGAGGAAAAATAATTCCGCTTAGGGAACAGCAACACACGGCGCCAGGGGCCACGGGGCCTGGCGGTGGGCTCCCCGCTCTGCCTCTCCAAGCTCCCCGGGGCCCTTCAAGCTCCCCGGGGCCTCTCCAAGCCCCCCGGGGCTCCTTCACCCCTTCCAAACCCACCCGGGACCCGCAGCATTTCAGCCCTGCCGCCGGCCCCCAGCCCCTCGTCCTGCGGGGCTCCTCGGGGTGCCCCGGGGAGGGCAGGAAGGACGGGAAAGGAGCCGAGGAAGCCCCGAGGCTCACCTCGGGGAAGGCGCCCTTGGCGTACACCATCAGCAGCGAGGTCTTCCCGCAGCCGCCGTCCCCCACGATCACCACCTTCACCTCCTTCTTGCCCGACGGAGCGGCCGCGCCGCCCCCCTTGCTGCCCGCCGCGCCGTCGGGCAGGGTCCCGTTGGCCGCTTCCATGGAGCGGAGCCGAGCCGGGCCCCAGCCCCGCCGGGCCGCCCGCCGCTGCCGCCGCTCTCCGGGCGCCCCGGGGCCGCCAGGCACCGCCCGCGCCCCGCCGGGGATTGGCCGCGCCCCGGGCGCCGGCGCCGCAGGTGGCTCCGGGCCCCGCCTGGGGCCGCGCTGCCGCGGCCGAGTCCCGTGAGGAGAGGCCGCGGCTCCTCAGGGGCCGCGGGGACCCGCCGTCAGGCGGCCTCGGCCCCCGGAGACCCTCAGCGCCCTCAGCACCCGCAGCCCCCTCAGCACCTGGAGCCCCCTCGGCACCCCGAGCCCCCTCAGCCCCCGCAGCCCCCTCCCCTGGAGCCCCCTTGATTCCCGGAGCCCCCTCAGCACCCCGAGCCCTCTCAGCACCCCGAGCCTCTTCAGCCCCCTCAGCACCCGGAGCCCCCTCAGCACTCCCGCCCGCCTCTCTCCTCACAACGACGTCCTCCAGGTGAGGCACCGAGGCCTTCCTGGTGTACAACTGGGGGCCACCGCGCCCCATCCCACGGAGCCTCCGGCTAAATCAGGTCGGGCTCGTGTTCTCTGTCTCCTCTCAAGACATTTTCACATTTCCACATTTTCCTTCGTTTCTATAGGGACCCCCTGGCACCTCAGATGCCGCGTTGGTTTGCTTCAAGTCGCCAGCAGCTGAGGGACAATCACCCAGTTCAGCCTCAATTTCGGCCACCACACACCTGAATGACAATGGATGAGGGAAAGGCAGTGGCGGAGAGGGCAAGATGCCCCTGAGGTACCCCCAAAATGCGTCTTCTTGTGGCCTTGGCAGAGGTTGTGGCTAAATACTTGCTTTCTGCTGCATTACCTTGGAGGTCTTTTCCAACCTTAATGATTCTATGATTTATTGCTCAGGTAGGAACCAACAGCTCTGCTCGTTGTGCGTTCGCCTGGTGCCATTCATTCAAGGCGAGCTGTGATAAAAATCAAACAATTTCACGTTTTAATTACAGAGATGTCAGGCCTGCAAACGCCTACTTGTAGTGTTACTTCACACCGTGGAGTTACAGGTGCAAAGGTAGGGAGTCGGAACCGCCAGGTGAATTTGGCCCCAGTCCACGTTTCAGGGGGTGACTGCGTTTGTCACAGCGCTTGAACTGCTGAGATGCAAATCTGCCATAAAAATTGTGTTGTTTCTTTCCTGGAAAATGATAAACAGCATGCTCCATCTCAAATAAACCCCATCGTTTCTTAAGAAATCCAAATTGGCTCTAGAATTTTTTGAAATGCCACTTGTGGGAGTACTAACAAATCCCCAAGGGTATGCCTAAGTATAGCAAAATTTTTATTTTAATTCTACAAAGAAAAATCGTAATTCAGTGTTTCACATTTTCTTCTGCACAATTGTGTCACTAGATGGCCTTCCAGACTGAATGCAAAACGTGATTGCGCTCCTCATGTCTTGGAATAACCTCTTCCAAAGAAAGGCCCTGCTTTGTGCAGAGGGCAAACAGAAAGAAAGAAAAGGATATTTCAGTGACAGGAAGGAGGAGGGACACATAAATAACCAATAAAGGGTCACGGAATTCCAAATAATAATAAAAAGGTAGCCAAATTCACACCTGTTTAAAGCTAACTTTTTTACTGAGGAAATTTTGACAAAAGCATGTAGAATACACAGGTTATCTTTGATATCTTATCTGCAAAATAGTAAAATCTGTCAGCTCCTGTAGGTTGCAGTGGCTGAGGGCATTCCAGTATTGCCAGTGCACAGGCAATGAATGGCCCAGGAGTGATTTGGTTTACCCTGAAATAATTTCTTTGAACCTGTCTCAAAACGAATGGCGTAGTAGGGTATGATTAACAGGTAGACTTACTAGTCTTCCTTCTTCAGAGGTTTTTCAATTCACTAATTGCCATAAGAGTTGTGGGGGGATGAAAGTATTTTGTGCATCCCTGTTACATTGTTAGGTTTTTGTTTGTTTATTTTTTTTCCAAGCCTCACAAAACAAAATAATTTCTACATTTCTCATTCTGTACATTTTATAGTTAAGGACACTTTAGATTCGTACAGTTTTAGATTTGGGAATGAACAATTTAAAATGAGAAGACTATAAAATCAACTGTAAACTCTCCAAAGACTCTTTTTAAGTGATGGATGTTCTATTTGTGGTGGGGTATCTTAGTATTGACAAAATACAGCATTTCAGTGTCTCAGTTACTTATTTTTAATTAATGGGTATGCAGTGTGTCAGGCAGAAAAAGTCCTATGCAAAAGCTAAGTGCATTTTGCTGACTGAAAAAGTAAAATCTAATATGGAATTCTGCCACTGATTTAAATGGAAGAATATTCAACCCTCTATTAGCAAAATTCAAATCTAATCACTATTAATTGCAAGTGTCCTTCTCCTACTTTTGTTTTGGCCTGTATATTGATTTTGGCACAAGTTCTGTTTCATCAAAAGCTTGCACATCTGCAGCTTGAGAATCAGTATGCGCTATCTACAGCGAGCACATCAAAATCACGAACGTAATGGGGTATGGTAAATATCTATGTTCCATTCTGGGTACCTATTAGTTGCTTCACAATTGCCAGGGAAAATAATAGAGAGAAAGGTTAGCACACTGCCTAGGAAAACTGCTGGAGGCGTATGATTTTTAAAAGAAGTTTTAACAGCTGAGGTGGTATTGATGGGTAATTTGGGTTAGTTATCAGGACACCCAAAAACGACTCACAGCTTAGGTTTAATACTGAAGCTATAAACTTTTAGAATACAGGGTGATGAAAATTCGCAAAATACCACCCAGGGAAAAGTGCTCCAACCTCCCGGGCAGTTTGATTGTTACCACGTAGGAACTTCAGGTGAGCCATTAGCCTCACCTCCTAAGGAAACAGTGCTCGTGCCCTGTCCCTCTCCGTCCCTTGCAAGGTGCTTGAAAAAGACAACGCAACTGAGATTTAATAATACGAAAGGCCCATGGATTTTGTGACTACAGAAAGTCAAGTGGAGGAAGAGAAGCATAAAGGTAAATTTTTCTGCTCACAGAATACTGTTTTAGGTAGTAAATATGATAACAGGTCTGACAAAACACGCTGTTAGCAACATTCTTCTGTCTGGGGAACTCTGAGCACTGCTGGAGTTCTAGGTTTCCAGTCACTTAGGATCTGTAGCATATGCCCTTAGCCTGATGTGTATGCCTTACAATAATATTTTTTAATGGAAAATACAACGATTTTAGCTAGCCAGCAAGGTGTCAGACTGCTGGGACTTCCTTGTATCCACAACTGCAGAGAGCAGTAACAGCAAACGCCATCTGCTGTATACTCATGTTATTAGTTTATATTGCAACGTGAAGTAGACAAGAATGGGGACCTGTGCTTTCTAGAGTGTCTGTAGATTTTTGAAATACACTTAAGAATTTTCTTCTTGATAATACAGACCCCAGCTTTTCAAAGATTTAAACTTAACGTTAAGAAATAGTTCCATTTGTGTAAAAGAAAATACTCGTAAACTTAGTTTAAAATGTGCATAATGAGACTGACTCCTATATTCATTTTTGAACATTACCAGTGATAATAATTGCGTTGTCAGTGATGAACTCCCACTGAACTACACCGTGTGCATACAGAGCAAGAGAAAACGCCCTGGAGAGTTTATAATCTCAATGGGAAACACAGGCCCTAAAGACTGGGATTTAGCACGTATGTGCAGTGAATTTCCAGTAAATTTCAGATGCTATACAAGTGCCACAATTGTCTGTAATGCACAAAATGGGAAGAATAATCTCTGCCCGAAAGAATTTGCTATGTGAACTGACAGGGCAGATAGGGAAGGGGCAACTCTATAGCGTAGGAGAGGTGAACTGTACCTTGCACGCACAAAGGAGTTCCTGGTGACTGTCAGTGTAAGAAGAGCCTGCCATGACAAAGCCAAGTATGTACTCAAGGCAATTCCATTTATTTACAGAACAGCTGTACAAAATTGTTTTTTTCAATTGTGTTTTTGCTCACAACCCCAAGCCTTTTTCGGCCCTCACGCCACACAGGAAATCTCTTTCCAAAATCAAAGCTCCCAGTTTCCTTGACTTTCAGCTGCTTCTCAGTATCCATTTCTGTAGTGCTTCTTGCTGTTTCTCTTGCACATGCAGAGCTCTACCATCTGGTCCTCGCGGCCTGATATTTTACACACACACCCCCGCCCCCAAAATCCAGAAAAATCCCTTGGGCCACATGATTCACCATCTATTCAGGCCTTGCCATGTGCCTGGTTTTTGTGTAGTAGCCCCTACTGATGCAAATCCCTTGTTTCAGAAGGGGTCTCAATTGCCTTTTTCACTGAAGGCAAGGTGGCTGTGACACCTGCCAGTTTCTAAGAGGTTTCTAAAACGTTATTATATTGTTGTTTGGCTCAGTAGGAACCGTATTTTTTTTTCCAATAAAAACGTATTAACTTTCTAGACTATTAAGTAATGTGGAAAAATTATATTTCAGTAAGAAAATTCCCTTTCTGCCTTTTCATGCTTGAGGAATATAGTTCCTGTTTCACTTGGCTCAACTAGCCCGTGCACTAAATCACTGCAAAAATCCTTCAATAAGCTCTGCATAAAATCTGTCCAAACGCTACCATGGAGTTCAGAGGGCTAGGAAAGAAAACAGGACAAGTGTCTGCAGCAGGAGGCGTTGGCCAAATGAGACACGCAACTCAGCAAAACCAGGCAATGAATATTTGGGCACCACGAGATAGTTTGGACAGATTTTGTTCATAAACCACAGCTCGACTACTGCCTAGAGAGCAGCTATTTATAGGGAACGCGTTCTGTTTCTTGGGTTATTTTCTCCAGTAGGCTTTAAATCAGGGATGCCAACTATGTGGGCCAAATTTCTCCTATCTGATATGTACACGGCCAGTATTTTGGATCTCACCTTTCATTAAAACCCAAGTTCCTGGCTTTGCCGCTGTGGAAAAAAAATATAAAATCTATGAATTTGAAGAGTGTAAATCACCACAGCAGTGTCTCCGCCTGATGCAGGGGGTGCTTAGCAGCACTTTCAAGTCCTCTGTTCCTCACTGAAGCGTGAATTCTCAACCAAATTCTGCTGGAAAAAAAGTGGGGAAAGCAAGGTTAAGATCACCCTATGCGTTTCTGGAACACGGCGCAAGGACTGGTTTCTGAAAAGCACGAAATGAACGAGTATCTGCCAACAGCACCGTAACTGCCGCCGCGGAGCTGGGCATCGCGCGGCTCCCAGATGTGCTGGCACGGCGAGGAGTTCGTCAGCGCTAGCACGGGGATGCTGGATCTCAACCTCTGTGCTCGAAAGGGAAGCTGGCAGGATAAAGAATGCCTCGATGCAGGCAAGCTCTGCCGGTCGTGTTTGTGTCGGTGGCCGTGGCTGGTTTTGCCATGGGAACCATTAGGAGAAGTGGGTTCGGCGGTGATGCGCGGGCTTGCTCATGGCTGGGTGAGTGCAGGGCTCGGCTACAGGACTGCAAGGAATTAATCCGCATCTGCGTCCAGGTCTGCAGCTCAGAATAGGCCGTCAGGAAGTAATTTGGGGAAACACAGGGAAAGGGGCTGTAAACGGCCTTCCTCGCCGCGCGTACAGCCCCTCTCTGACATACACCCCTGCAGCCCCTCTGACGGCTGCCTTCCCTCTTTCGTTCCCTCACCCTCCACCCAACCCAGCTAATAATGAGATGCTAGGTTGTGTTTTTTTTTCCAAAACATGTGCTCCCTGTAGTATCTGCTTCCTTCAGATAACTGGTCCCATCTTTTCCCATTCTCACCCACCAGGGTTGCACAGCAGGGATGAACGCTGCGGCCTGACGGGGATGGCCGTGGCCGGGAAGTCAGTTGGCAGATCCCACCAAACCCCAAGTATGTTCTCTGTCTTTTCTGAGAGGCTTTTGAGAACCTCAGATTTAGATGACCCCGGATTTCCTTTGCTAAGTACGGGGCTTCAGCTGGGTAAGGTACAAGGGAATGCCGCCCTTAATCAGCACATCATTAGCGATCCATTAACCATCACTCTCACACCTGGCCCCAGGAAGGTGGCTCCCAAACCTTTTGGACAAAACACGGGGAAATGGTCAATATTCTTTGGGGGATGATCCTTTTGATGGCAGGCAGGCTGTAGGAGAAGGCACTGGTGTGAAATAGGGGCAGAGCAATGCATGGCATCGAAATAAAGGGCCGATAACGCACTAAGCACACGTCCTCCCCTCCGGTGTTTGTGCAAACCTGACATGGAGGGCAGCGACTGCAGGCTGGGGAGAAGATAAAATCTGCTGCGTAACTGCGTTTGGGAGGCACCATAACTTCTGCTGTAAGGTCCTGCGGCCCCGTGCTGGGCAGTGAGCTTGTTTCCTGCGCGTTCCTCTCTTCCTACGCGCGCTTCGCCCCTCCTGGCTCGCACCCGGACAGCAGGCATGCTGCGAAGTTCCCAGTTGCTTGCTGGGATTAACGTAGCGGCTCTGGTTTCTTCAGGCAGGGAGGTTTCCTCGGTGAAACCATTCTAATTAAACTCTGGCCTCTCATCGTGCTAAAAATGCCCCTCCGTGGCAAGCAGCTGAAGCTGCTTGTAAAATGTCAGCGCCCCTGGACCTTTAATGATCTCAGGCCCTAGCAGTGGCAGAGGCAGCGCCTGTGCAAAGGCCCAGGACTGTGGACAAATGAATACAAAAACAGAATTGCTCCAAACCAGACTGACAAGACAAAAATCTTGCAAGTACACACACCAGGCTGTGCATTTCCCAGGCGTTTTACTGGCTTGAAATACACACACAGAGCCCACAGCAAATCCTTTCCGCTGCAGCTCGGGGCGGGCACCTCGGTTTCCTTTTAGGACTCAGTTTTGGACCTGGGGAAAAGCATGCTGAGCCGCCAGGGCTGACCATGGAAGAAGGCAACAGCTGCAAGGGCTTTGATTCCTCTCCCCACGCCTCCTGTACAAATGCGTCCCCAGCCTGGAGGAGCTGGGGAGAGGAACGTGGCGGTCCCCGGCCTCCCTGCCAGCTCTGCTGGCATCTCCCGTCCCGCAGGCGATTGCGCGTTGGGCTTTGAGACCATGAAGTTTGTTTTTTTTTTGCATACAGGCAGCTGAACGGTGGTGGGGCTGGAATCTCTTTTGGTCCCAATAACCCTGAAGATGTTTGTGACGCTTTTTTACATCCCTTACGCAACATGGCAGGAGCTTGGGATCGTTTAGCGCCGCAGGAATCGCTTCTAGACACTGAGAGCAGCAAGTCTGCCCAACGTGCTGGCAGGCAGCGCGCGGGGAAGAGGCAGGACAGCGCGCAGGGCAGGATGCGGGGCAGCTCCCAGAGGAGAGATGGGGAGAAAAGTAGCGATGGCGTGGACGCACTGGAGACTAACTTCAGTTAGGCATTAGCAACGGCCTGCCCCTCGAAGGTTAAAACAATTAAAGTATATGGAAAAGGCATTTGAATTTAAGACTTATAGAAAAAAAAAACACGCACAAAAACACAGAAAAGCTAAAGCAAGTATAAAAATAAATCAGAAGCTAGGCAAAGGTAAGAGCAGAGCCTGCAGGAATCCCGTCTAAACAAAAGGCAGGGGCTAGCCAGGGAGAAAACCCCAAATGGCAGGGGTTGAAATGCAAAACCTACAGAAACCTACAGTCCATTGAGAAACATGAATGATGCTGTTGTATTCCACACCTCCTTTTCCCGGGTGAAGCTGTCTCCACGAGGTGAAGGGCAGTAATGAATCAACCTCCTTTTCCTCTCCCCCTGTATTTTCCTATTCAATTATTCACAGGCCGTGCAAGTTCTGCTTTATTTCCCCTCTCCATATGCCGCACTCCCCTCCTGTTTTTTTTTTTTTCTCTTTTTTCCTATTCCGAACCGTGCACTTGGACTCTCTCCCACTTCTTTCTCCTCGGCGTGTGCCCCCTGCTCTGCTAAGATCTGCTGCCTTTGTAACCTCCGCTGTGCGCATATGCTGCCTCTCCCTTGCCCTCCCCTGCTCCTGCTCGTGGCCCTTCGCGTCGGGGTCCCGCGAGCCAGCCAGGGCAGAAAACAATCAGAAAACAATTCCACCATGGCCGCTGCTGGCTCCTCTCCGCTCGATGCAGGGGACCCAGTGCTGCTCCCTTAGCACAGCTGATTGGTGGCGCAGCGAGGCCGGCTCTGCAGCTGCTTAGCAACTGGGCGCTGCTGCCATGCAGGCGGGATGGATGGCAAGGCATCCACCTCCCCGCGTCCTGGCCCGCTCGGCTGAGAACCGGGGCTGAGCTCCCAAACCTCCTGCCGAAAAATAAATCGGGACGGGGATCCTCGCGCGCTGATACAGGAGCAACAGCAACAACGTCAAGGGCAAAACCGCCTTTTATCGCATGTCGTAGGTTGTTTGCACCGCGGCAGTTAGAAGGAAATGCTCCGATTTGTAAGCTGAACTCCTTCCATTTGATCTTTGTCGTCGCTTTGCTGGCTGTAGCGTTTGGTGCTCCATCACTTTAATCAGACGTCCCCTCGGTGCCCTGCGTTTGTTAAAAAGGCTCACAGCTCTCCAACCAGCATCGCATTTAGGCTGCTTAATGACAGGTGTCCAGACACACGAGTATTTTAATGCATAAATACCTTCTCAGGTCACTTATCTCTGTCTTTGTGTGCTTTTGATGCAAACTCTGCAAGTGTCAGAATTTTTTAAATGGTACATTCCTTTTTTTTTTCCCTTTAAAAAACCATACTGTTTAGGCCGTGAAGCAATGAAGTGAAATGTTTAGTAATTTGACAGCTTTAAAACATTGATTAGAATTGCCAGCCTTCTTGATTTATTTAATGATTTCTGTAAGCATGAAAGTACTCCAAACAATAACCGGTTGTACATACTGATGGGATCACGGGGTTTCAATAGCAGCTGCATTTCAATGGCAAGTAGCAACACAAAACATTCTGCAAGTCAGGTGTTGAAACAGCTTTTTTATTCTTTTAAAGCTCAAGAATGATTAGATCTCTGAAAGCACTCACTACCTATCTTACAGAGGTGGCTTTGTCATAATACTACCAGAAATAAAATGAACAGATGCAGTTTAAAAGGAAAAGAAAAAAAAAAAAAGACAAAAAAACCAGCCCTGGCACACGTCCAATGTGTCCATCAAAAGTTGTATGGATCTTAAAATAACTCTTTGTTCCCCTGTTGGGTGTGAAGGTATCCCTCTTTGTACCCAGGCAGTCGAAACAAGACAGCAGACCAGCACCTCCCCGTTGTTATTCAGTACGTGTGTCCCGTGCATCCTCAGAGCATGCAGGCACACAGGTGACATCTGTCAGGAGGTTGCATATTTTGGCTGAGAAATCCCCTAGCCGTCTGATCTGCCGTATTTAGGAAGAAATGAAAAATGTCATCGCCAAAAAAAAAAAAAAAAAGACCTGAACAGGCAAATACCCAGGCCGCATTCCTCCTCGATGTTCTTTCGATATTTTTAGCCTGGTTTCCTAAAATTAAGTCTAATGTGACTGTGTAGTTCTGTGTCATTTTCCCCCACCTTCTTCCAGCCTCCATCAAATTTGGCAGTGGGTGAGCAGCCCCAAACACGTCTAGGTCTTGGAAGAGCAGCTGAGCAGAGTGGTAGGGGCGGCAGCGCGGAGCTGCAGGGGAAAGGCAACAGGGCTCAGCCCGGCAAAGGGCACTGCCAGGCCCAGCTGGCCCCTGCGCGTTTCTGCTTGCTCAGCCGAACTGGAAGGTGAGTCTGGGGGATTTCTGCTGCAAGTCCACAGGGGCAGAGCTCCCTGAGTTTAGCTGCTGAGAGAGAAACTGAAGAAGCTTCCGGGTTAGGTAATAAAGGTAGTATCACTAGTAGGAGATGTCTACAAGAGGGCTGATGTGCCATACATATTTCAACCCCTGTGAAGCATTTATGTGATTATGAGTAGAGAATATAAAACTAAGACGGCGTGATCACATGGAATAAAATCCATCTAACGACGTCTCAAAGTGCAGTAGTAATCACCGTGTCCTACAGCTGTTATCTTTCATTTATGGGTCCTGCAACTATCTGGTTTGGGCCCCGTGTTATTTAATAGCTATGCTTTAGTCACCAGGGCAGGCGCATGCTGCAGCGAGCCTCAGGCTCCCTTCCAGCGCCTCAACTGGGCTTTCCTCCCATGGAATGGGTGCGGCACGGGATGGGGTAGATCAGATCTCCTCCTGACTCAGTATTGGCAAGACTGAGGCACGCACACACCTGGAACTGGGACACTCCTACAGCAGGGGCAGAAGGAGCGTTCATCAATGAGCTGAGAAGAAAACTTGAAGTAATTACATGTCCCCTACAGACCTGGTTGGTAACAGCAGCAGCAGGATGTATAAAAAAAGGCCACTGCAAGCAAGAATGCTGTCTAAGGACTGCCCTTTTCAAGTGCAAGGCCATCGACAGAACAAAGAGCAGAAGCTGATGGGATGGGGATACTGTCCCAGGAAGGAGCAGGTTGGATAGCATTTTAGGAGCCGTGCGGGAAAACCAGCTGAGCACGGGCTGGAGCAATCCCTGGATGTGTAACAGAAACCTCAGCCGAGCGTGCTGGCGGCACCGGGTGCCAGCACTGCTGAACGCTCTGTCCGGTTCCAGGTGCCCAGATCAAAATGGGAAGAACTGGAGAGTTCACAGGGAAGCGCAGTGGCAGCGATGACAGAATCGGTAAACCCGGACCCGAGAGGAGCTCTGCGAGCCTGCAAAGGGAGCACTAAATGCTCAGTTACCAGTCTGTACACAGCTACACGAGGACAGAAATCTGGTAACAGAGCACTCAGTCCAGCAGACAGACATGCAGCAGCGCCCAATAATTGAAAGCAGAAACTAGACAAAACTCAGTTTTAAAAAGGTATCTTAATTTCCAGTCTGTCAGGTCGATTTTGATAGAAACAATCTGCCAACTCTTACCTTACTCTCTCTCAGATGCCATTTTAAAATTAAATTCTGATCTCCTTCCTAAGACATGGGTATGCTATTGTTAAATTCTCTCAAATGAAAAAAAGCAACAAACTCCCAAATATCTTATGACCTGCATAATGCAGGAAGTCTAACCAGATGAGCCTAGGTCCCTTTTGTCCTTTATAAGCTATTAATCTAGTCTGCTTGCACAAGCAATGGATTGTGACATGCAAACCTTCGATATAAAGGATTCTGTGTACAAGCCAGTCTAAAACAAAACGCTGTAAACAGTCCCGATCATTGTTTGGCAGAGCAGCTGCATATTTTTTATTTCACTTTGCCTCTCGATCTAATTTGCTTTAGTTGCAACACTTTGCCAAAGAAATTAAACAACTTCTTATTGATAACAGACACTAAAAGAATTAGCATAAGAGTTTTCGTCTCAACAATATAGGGGAGGGACGCCGCTGTGGGCAAGAACAAACCCTGCTGCTTTAAGAATGTGCGCAGAGCCACCATAGGCCATTCGGAGGAAAAAATCTTTTTTTTTTTTTTTTTCCCTTTCCCCTGAAAGATCTCTTTCTTTCTCTAAAGAGTCTCACGCAGTAAACCAGGGTCAATCTAACTCGGTATGAAAGTCTGGTTTGACCTTTCTGGGATTTAAACGCGCTGTACCAGAACACTCAGCTTTTCAGATACGAGCTTCAGCCATTAAACCACCCACTCCGGGAGCGCAACTGGTCTCAGCTGCCTTGGTGGCTTTTAAACTACACCGAACATTACAGTCATTTAGAAACCCTGAAAACGTAAAGAAATTTTTCAGTTCAGACTTACAAAAGCAATTTCCAGCAGTGCTGAGGACCCACACCATGCACTGGGGCTGCCATACCCCGCTCGCCGCCCCAGCAGGATCTGGCCCTGCCAGCACCAGGCACCAGCTCCAGGACGTCCAAATCTGAGCCGCTCGCCGATGGCAGCATGGGGACACCCGTCCCCAGCGGGGACCGAGCGCTCACCGCGATTACAGCCCTGGAAAAAGGCACAGGAAGGTGCACGTACAGACAAAGCTGTCTGAGCTCCCGCAGTATTATGGGCTGGCTGACTTGTTTTGAAGCCTTGGCTGTGTTAGGCAGAGCCAGTTTGCTTCAGGGTTAAATAAGTCTAAAATTGAGGTTTAAGTTAAAATGCAGAGATTGTTAATATCCAGATATCTACTTAAACGTCAGCTTAAAATCCCAGGGAATTTAATGGCCGATGCTGTTTAGATCGGCTAATTTTCTTAATCGCTTTACACGTTGATTTAACTCGTGATGCAAGTGGTAAAAAAAAAAAAAAAAACAGTTCAAAATAGGAAATAGAACACCAGAAGCCACCCTGCCAACCCAAGCACGGCTCCACGCCGTGCTCTGATCGCCGTGCTGCCAGCTTCGGCCATTTCGTCCCATGCCGGGAGGCCGAGGCGCTCCCCACAGGGCTGCCGGGGGGGGCTGCTGGCACCGGGGGGCACCGGAGCCTGAAGGGAACCCGTCTGCGAGCAGTTCGGAGGGTTTGGTTTTCCTTTTTTTTTTTTTTAATCTTCCTTTCCTCCTGGTGGAGATGTGTTGTGTTGTGCAGACAGGTTTGCTGCTTGCTCCGAACTGCCTGGGGTGCGGGGAGCACTGAAGACCGAAGAGGGGGGTGAGGGTGGGAAGGGGAAGGAGAAAAAAAAATAGAAAAAAGAAAAGAAAAAAAAAAAGAAAAAAGAAAGCGTAACCTGACGTTGTTGCGAAATTACCTCCTTGGCAGGGCAGCAGGGCTGGAGCCTCGGCACGCAGCACGGCACGGGTTTAACCAAAGCTGCGGGGCCCGGCGGCACTTACCTTCCTCACCTCCTCACCTTCACCTTCCTCACATCCTCACCTCATCTTCCTCACCTTCCTCACATCCTCCCCTTCCTCCCCCCGTGGCAGCCCCAGCGGCCAGGCCAGCCCCGAGGGGGGTTTGCTCGCTCCCCTCCCGGCCCTGCCCTATCTCGTTTTAGCATGCAGTGAAGGACACGGCGCAGCTCCCCGCCGAGGCTTACGAAGCTCCGAAAGACAAAACCACCAGAACCCCACGCCTCCGCCCGAAGCGAGCTGCAGGAAAAGCTGCTTGGAATGAAAAAAAAAAAAAACCCAAAGCCAAGGATGAAAAAAAAAAAAAAAAACCAAACCCAAGCACAACAGGAACCCCTCAGCGGGGCCATGGCGGCCCGGCAGCGAGCCCTCGGCTGTGGGCGCCTCAGGCCGGCCCCGCTCGGGCCGGGCCGGCTCCTCCCTGGCTGCAGGCGGCAGGAGGCAACGGCAGCGGCCGCAGCGGCTCGGCGGTGGCGGGGCGAGGGTGTGGGGAAGCCCGGGAGAAGGAAAAAAACAACCGAGGAGCCGTGTGACGAGCGGCGGCCGCGCTCCCCCGGCACGTTGGCGGGGCGCAGCCCGCTCCAGGCGGGGAGCCTGGCGACGCCGCCCTGCTCCTCCCGCGGCCAGCTCATTTGCCTGCCTTTCTCCCCCCTCAGATTTTTTTTTTCTTTTTTTTTTTTTTTTAAGCAGGAGGAGGTTGTTTGTTGCTCTTTTTTACCCCCCCCCCCCTTCCCCCCCCCCACTGCATTAGGCTGCTTCCATCTTTCGGTATTTATAAAAAGCGAGCCGCAGGCTGCGGCTGATGGGGGAAGGGAAGCAGGCGAGGGGCGGGCGGCGTTATTTATAGGCTCCCAGGGCTTCGCCTGCATTATGCGAGCTGCCTTTGTCCTCCCCGCCCGGCCGGCCGGCCTGGAGCCCCGCCAGCCCCGCCGCCTCCCCGCTGCTGCAGGGCGCTCCCCGGCGCGGCCATCTTGTGCGAGGCAGCCGGGGCGAGAAAAAGCCGCCGGGCGCCCCGCTCCCTCCTCGTCTTCGCCTTCCACAACCCCTCACAAAAGCCGTGGGGGAAGGGGGGGGGGGGGCAGGAAAAAAAAAAAAAGAAAAAAAAAGCCGTTTCCCTGCAGTGATCGGGACGCGCAGAGCCGGCAGGCAGTGGGGGAGAACCCGGCTCGCCGCCGCCCCAGCCCTGAGGAGAACGCGGCGCTGAAGGAGAAGCCATGATGGCGGCTACCCTCACACAACATGGAGCGCGACCGGGAGCGCCCTGCCCGCCGCCAGCCGCCCCTCCCGGCGCCCCGAGACGCGGTGCTTCCTCAGGCTTTCACACAATAAAACCACCAGACTTCGGCGGGGAGGCCATTTCATGGGCTGGGTGGCTGCACTAAAGCACAACTGCTGTGAATTACCAACTGCGTCACGGCTCTCCAACTGTAAAACTCAGGCTGCAAAGGGTCCCTCACTTGGAAGGCAACTCCCTCATTTTGGATTTACTTCCAGACCTCATTTTTCCCCCTCTCTCCAGCCCACTGACTCTCGGTATGAAGGATTTTACAGTGCTTTTCAGTGAGACATCCGCCATTAAGACTCACCGTCCTGAAAAACAGCCCCCCCCACCCCATTTTGTCACTTGCTTTTTTTTTTGGTCGAGCTTCTGTAATTAGACGGATAAACATGTAAGGGAACCCTACCACCACCACCACCACCTTTTCGCCTTTTCAAAAATCAACCTCAGTAACATCTTACGGTTCACAGGCAGACTTTTTTTTCCTCTTTTGTGCGTTCAACTGAACAGCCACGTAATGCCTGCAATGGATTCACGGCGTCTCTCCGCAAAAAAAAAAAAAAACAAAAGCAGGGCTGCGGACAACCAAGCGCTTTGTGCAGAAAGAGAAATCTCTCCCTGAGAATAGAAAATTTCAGATGTGCTGTAGATGTATCTGAGGAGAAGGACATCGCCACCGCTCTTAAGACGACCATTAGGATCTTTCGCCCAGGACAATAACGTTAGCCGCACAGGCCTGGTCTATATGTTTCTCTGCAAGGGCAAAAGGGTTTACTTACCCGCGCACCATAGTTGAATGCAGCTCTGAAGGTGAAGTTGTTACGCTTTTTTTTTTTTTAATATGGCTATAAATATATATGATCTGTATCACCACTTCTCTCATAAGTTTGCAAGTCAAAGCAGATCTTGTTGAGATAGTTACGGATCTTTATATGGCAGTGGTCTAGCATTAAAAAAAAAATCAACCGAAAAGCAAGCTATAGAAAACGTTGTCCAGCTATGTTGACTGACCGTACGCAGCGAGGAGTCCTACTCGAGGCTTAAATCTACGTTCCCGTGGCAGATTTACTCTGTACATAAAAAGGACGCTCAGTGTTTTTCCACGGAGCACGCAGACGCTAAAAATGCTCTCCCGCATAATTTTAGGCTGCGTATGTTAGTGTGAAAACACCTGGTTAACAGTTACTGGTTGTAAACAGCTTTAAGAATCTCTTAGGTAGATATTTTGCTTTAGAAGTCAAATATTTCAAAAGCATAAATTGGTTTAGATAAACAGACAAGAACATAGAGACATGCAAATGAAGGTTTATAAATAAGGACCACTTCAGTAACATTAACATGAAAACTACACTTAGCAAGGACAGAATGGATTGGGTACTTACAATGTAAGGAAAGAGAAAAGAAAGCTTATAGTAAGATTGCTTTTTTTTTTTTGCCAGAATTCAGTATTCCTATGTCTATATTTAAAACGTTACCTTTAAAAGCACCAGAGGAGTTAATAAAAATGGCCAGGAATTGAGTGTTTAATACAGGAAATACTTTCTAAAATTTATTGTTCAGTCATCACAAAGCTCTATAAAGCTTCGGAAAAAAAACCAAAAACCCAAACCGAACAACGAAAAAAAAAATCATGTATTTACTTTTTTTTTTTTGTTTTGCGTTCAAAATTGTTACTGCTGACAAAGGGTGTGCCGTGACCTAGTTACACAAGACAAAGATGGATCCCGATTCATAAGGGAAAAAAAAAAAAAAAAACAAGATTTTTTTTTGGGGGGGGGAGAAAAAAAAAAAAAATCTTCCTTCTTCAGCGAGCTCCTCTAAGCCTGCTGCCAGACCTTAAACACCCCCCTTGGGCGCTCCTGCGGAGTGGATTCAAATGGAGGATTCCCCCTTTGTGGAACAAAGGAAAAAAAAGCCCGGAGTTGGCCACGGCCGCCCCGCCGCAGGAAGATGGCCGCCCGCGCCCGTGGCCTCTCCTTAGCTGTCTGCTCGGGGCCGCCTTTAGCGCGCCGCCTAAGAACGCGAGCCCGATGCAAGCCGCGCGCTGATTGGCCGCCGCCGCCCGCCGCCGCTCCCCAGCCAATTGCCCGCCCGCGGCCCCGAGCTGCGGCCCCGCGCCCGCCGCCGCCGCCGCCGCCCCGCGCCCGGCTCCGCGCCCCCGGAGGGGGGGGGGGGACCGGGGAAAGAGGGGGACCGGGTGGGGGGGGGGGGCACGGGGCAGCCGCGCGGCCTTTAAGCCCTGAACAAAATGGAAGCTCGCCGCTGATTGGCTCCCGGGGCTTTAATAGGCAAAACCGGCCCCGTTTTGTTTTTTTTTTTTTTTTTTTTTTTTTTTTCCTCTCTCGGTGTCCTCCCCCCGCCGGGTGTCGCCGCGTTGTGTGTGTGTGTGTGCCCCCCCCCCCCCCCCTCCGGTCTTCTCCATCCCCGCCCCGGCTTCGCCGAAGTCTCCCCAAAGTTGTCCCCACCTATCGGCCCATCTCGTTTAGAAACGCTCGGCGCTAAGGTAAACGCAGCGGGCAGATTCCACGCTGCAAACCCTTCCGCGCGTCGCGCCGGGGGCGGGCAGCCTCGAAAAAAAAAATAAAAATATAATAAAAAAATATTTAAAAAACCAAACAGCCCCTCCGGGGGGAAGCGAAGGAGGGGGGGGGGGGGCTCATGCCGGCGGGCAGGGCGGCGGAGGGGCGGCCGGGGGCTGCCCGCCGTGAATGTGCAGGCGGCGGAGGGCGGCTGAGGCGTTCGCGGCGCTCGCAGCGGTGAATTGTGGGAGGCCGCCGCCGCCAGCAGCGAGCGCACACACACACACACACACACACACACACTCACCACACACACACACACTCACCACACACTCTCACACACACACACACGCGCGCACAATATGTGGTGGCTCGCGAAAACGGGAGGCAGGAGCCTGGCGGGCAGCCCGCGCCGGTAACCGGCCCCATGTGAGGCGGGGGAGCTGCGCCTTTCGCCGCCCGGAGACGCACGGTCGGCCGCCGAGCGCGATGTCTTTCCGAGACACCAAGGCGGGGGAGAAAGCCAAGCACCCCGAGGATCATGGCAAAAAGCAGAGTTCAAGTGAGATTCGGGCTTTTTTTTTTCTCCTTCTCCTTCCTTTCCCTTCCTCCTCTCCCTTTCTGCCTCTTGTCTCGCTGGGGTGGAGGGAGGGGGGGGGGGGACCCGGCTCGCGATTCCCCCATTTTAGGGCTCGCTTCGCTGTGGATTTCCTCCCTGCCTGGGTGTGTGGAGCGGGCGGCTCGTTTAAAAAAAAAAAAAAAGGAAGAGAGGAAAAAAAAAAAAAAAAGGGCTCTTTGTTGGGTATTTTTTTTTAACTTCACGGTTTTCTGGGTGTTTTTGTCTTTTCCCCTTCACCCCCCCCCCCTCCTCTTTCCCCTCCTCTCGCCCCCCTGCCCAGGTTGGATCAACGGAATGGAGAACAGCACGCAAGCCAGCACTTCTGTCGAGAAAAGAAATCACCATTGGAGAAGTTACAAGTTGATTATTGACCCGGCTCTGAAAAAAGGACAGCACAAACTCTATCGCTACGATGGGCAACATTTTAGCATGCCGGTGAGCGGAGGGGAGGGGGGGAAAGGGGGGGGAGCTGTGGTGTTTCCCCCTTTGTATCGTGCCCCCCCCCCCCAGCCCTGCACGCCTCACCCCCTGTCGGAGCTGGCATTTTGGGGGCTGGGGGTCTCCCCAGGTCGCGGTCACCCCCCGGCACAGCTGAAGGGGGGCCCGGGGGGGACAGGCACCAAAGTTACCGCCACCTGACACTGTGCATTCAACTGTCAGGAGCCCGAGCAGGAGCCCAAACCTGCAGCTTTCTTTCTGTGTTTCCAATCCGTGTGCATTTCCCAGCAGTGTTGCAATTTGACACGTGTGTGTGTATGCGTGTGTGTGCTTTTCCCTTCCCTCGAGACAGCCCCTGCTTCCTTGGGGTTTATGTTTTTGTTTTATTTCTGTCTTAAATTTCAAGCACTGTTGTTGTCGGTTTTGTGCTTTTTCTCCTCCTCCTCCCAGAACTCGGGAATCGCTCCTGTGGATTGTGTCAGGGATCCCCGAATAGGGCGAATATGGACCAAAACTAAGGAGTTGGAGCTCTCTGTCCCCAAATTCAAGGTACTGCCCCGACTTTTGGGTTTCGCTTTGTATTCTTGTTTACTCGGGAGTGTAGCTTGACTTCCAAACAGTTTAATGAACCGTTTAAATGACAGTCGTCTCCCTATTAACATTATTATTCAGCAAACCGTTTAACAATAATCCTGTTCTATAAAGATAACGAGAAATCCATACATCTGTCTAACGAGATCCCTTGGACGTTTTGGAGCCGTGTCTTGGGGGGCTTCTCCTCGGGTTGGGGGGCAGCGGAGGGGGGCTCTGCTGACAGCACTGCTCCGACCGGGGCGCCGGCTCCGGTCAGCGGCTGCGGGTTCATCCGTTCATCCCGCAGCCTCGGAGGCAGCTTTCTTTCCCCAAAGTTTGCAGGAGGCTTTAACCCTCTCCCTCCCGTGCCATCCCAATGCCCTCCTCCGTGCTCTTTAACGCCGCCGGTTATTGTTACCGCCTGCCCCCCCCTTGTGCCCTCTTCCAGATTGATGAATTTTACGTGGGGCCAGTGCCTCCCAAGCAGGTCACCTTTGCCAAGCTGAACGACAACATCCGCGAAAACTTTTTGACCGACATGTGCAAGAAATACGGCGAAGTGGAAGAGGTGGAGATTCTCTACAACCCCAAGAACAAGAAGCACCTGGGCATCGCCAAAGTCATCTTCGCCACCGTCAAGGGTGCCCGGGAGGCCGTCCAGCACCTTCACAACACCTCCGTCATGGGCAACATCATCCACGTGGAGCTGGATACAAAAGGTGAGGGGCACGTTTCGGCCTGACGCGGTGGCGGTTCGCAGCGCCCGTGCCCTGCCTCTCCCCGAGCAGATGCGATTGCAGGACCGCAAGGGCTCGGCGATTAAAAATACGGAGGGAGCGCCCCTGTCCCCCCGCGTGCGTGTCTGGTTTCTGGGCCCTTTGCAAGTCACGTGGAGCCAAATGTGTTGTCAGTTGCTAGGAGACAGCCCTGTAATTTGCAAAATGCTGCCATCCTGCCGCCCCTGCTCCCCCAGCACCCGCCGGCTGCGGGGTCCTGGCCCTGCTCAGCCTCCCCCCGGGGCTGCCAGACCCCCCTGGCTGGCAAAGTCTGGGCTTTTGGGCAAACCTGGGGGTTCCTGGCGCCCAAAGCAGGGGGATTCTGGCTGTGGCAGCGGGGCTGGGTGCCGTCCTCCGCGTGCCTGGCATTTCATTGATGCTTAGTGGTGAAATCCCGGCTGGCAGCAGAGGAGTGCACAGCACTTGACAGCGTGAGTGTGCGAGTGAGTGTGTGTGCAAGTGTGAGGCTGTCTCTTAAAGCCACAGGAGCCCCGCGTCCCGCACGTAACCAGCCCCAGACCTGAGCGCTGGGGAGCCCATAAAGTTTGTGGGAGCGTGGAAACGCTGCGTCTTACTGCTTTCTCTCTTCTCTTTCCTCCAAGCCTGCTAGTGAAACACTTGGCTAAAATGTGCCCCAATCTTAAAAATCCTCCGCTGCTGAAGGGGTGTAGACATAAACACGGTGCAGATCAGTTGTCACTTGTACTTACTCCTCATTGCAACCGTGGCACTTCCAGCTTAAAGCAGACTTGCTGCACTTTTTCTTGGGAAGAGGACATTGTTAGCACCGTTTTCTTCCAAAAGAGAGAAAAAAAAAGTGTAATGCTGATGTGTTTGTTCTGTATGACATGGTTTCGACAGTTTTGTGTACAACCTGTGCAGCAGCCGGTATGCCACACGTGGTAAGAGGGTGTAGTAGGACGTTAACTGACGTTACTGAGCTCCGGTAGAGGAAAAATCACAGCAGCACTCTAATATTTTCTCTTGTAAGCTAACCTTGGCTTTACAGACGTGTGCTTTGAAATTCTAATATCATTCGATTCCACAGACAGGCTCTTCCCCTGCTTACTTGGAAACTTGAAGGTTAAAATTCCATTGAACAAAAAATTAACCGTTTGCAGTTTTAATAATGCAAGCTACCGCAGGCTTATAGGTAGAGAGATCTCAGTGACAGGCATTTCAAACGAGCTGATCGTACTACATTCCTCCTTGTTTTCCTCCATTCATAAACTACTCACAAGTCTCGGACAGACAGCTGTTCAAGAAAGTTAGCTGCCCATCAGGGAAAAGAGGGCTTTTTAAGCTTCTGTTCCTTGGGAGAAAACATCAAAATCTTAGTTTTAAATTGCATTTTTGTTTTATTTGCCATCTGTGTGCTTCTAATCTGTTTTTTTTTTCTTCTGCAAATGTATCGAGTTGGCTCTAAAAGAGTAAAACTGTCAGTGTTTTATAAGCTGACAGAGTCAAGTGAAAATATTATTCCTGAAGTAGCATTAGCAGGTTAAGTCATTCGTCATGTATATCTGCCTGTATGTGTGCGTATCTGTGTGTATATATATACATTTATATGTATTTCAAGCTATATATATTATCCCAAATTTCTTTCTAGCATTCAGCTTTCCAAGAGCATGGTAGAATTAATGGTTGGTTGAAAGCTTGATTATTGTAGTCTAGCGAAATAAATACGAGGAGCAGAAGTGTTTTATCTGTCTGACCTGACCACAAGCCTGGGAATCTGGAACTAATAATTCCAGCTCCCTAATCTAAGACGGGCTAATTTAAAGCAACTTCTCTGCCTCAGTTTGTCCCGCAGGATGGACACACTTAATAATTACCTGGCCTTGGAGAAATAGCTGAGAGTAGTTTCACATTCATAAAGCTCTTTGAAAATGAAGTTGTGACTTTTATCAGGGATCCAAAAGGAGTTATGAAGCTTTCTAACAATTATTTTACATTTATTTAAAAAATGGTTTTAAAGTAAACCCAACACTTCCGTATCCACGACGCTGTGGTTTCCTGGGGGTGTGCATGTGTTAATAATTCCAAGCATTTTAGGCCTTGTCTTGAAGAGATCTGTTTTGTTATGACTTCAGCTGAACTTAAGCAGTTTACATAGTTGATGGTGTGGCTCAAGGCTTTATGAAATGAGATCTGAGAACCAAATAACCTCATCTACAGCATTTGTTCAAGATAAGTCAGTCCTCTCCCTGTGCAGCATCAGGCTGTGGGTGCTTTGCTTTCAAATTGCCCGGGGTGATTTGCAGGCAGCTTGGGGTTCGATCCTGCAGCATTAGCCAGGGAAGTTGTGCTGGTCCAGGGGAGTTCTTGCCTGAGTTCATGCTCTGGGCTCAAGTGCTGGCCCTGTCCGTTTTCCTACGTATTCCTTATCTTCCAGAGCAAAAGCCAGCAAACAGTCTTGGAGTCTGGTTCTGTTCCTTTTGAAGTGGATGACAAATTTCTTGCCGACTGCAAAATAAGTAGGACTGGGGTTTTGTGGTAATGAAAAACCCAATTTTAAGAACTGGGTCTTACCTAGAGTTCAGGGCTGAACTGGGAATGAAAAGACTGAGTCTCAGTAGCGATATAAGGGCCGTTTTGGTTCTCTAGCTTTTATTCTTTGAAGGATGCCATCGAGCACACCTTTGACTAGGGGAAAAAAGGATCAGCCAGTGCCTTTTTGGAAAAGCACCGCTAACGGTTTTGTCCTTGGCTTTCCCAGGCATCGTGTTTGCGTTAATAGCAGCCAGTTTCTGCTAGCAAGGTGGGTTGCGAGAGCTTTCTGAAGTGGCTCTGGGTGTTGGCAGAGCCTTGTCCCTTTGGTGAGAGTTTCACTTCTCAAATCTGCAGACTATTTGCTTGGCACGTTGGAGGGGAGGGAAAGTGGTGCTCTCCAAAAAGCATGGTGAAGAGCAGAGCTGCCAAGCAGACTGAGAAGGATTTAGGAAACCTCCTTGTCTTGGCTTGAGAGAGGAGCGTCTGACATTGCTTGCCCTGCAGATTATTTAGAAACGATCCCTACAAACCTCAGAGGTGATGCTTGCTCCTCCGTGGCAGGGATGTAGCAGGGACGTGCAGATGCCAGGAATACATATTTTTACACAGGCTACGTTATTTCTGTTTATTAAACTCTTCCCATTGTGGTTTGTGCAGGTGAAACCCGCATGCGGTTCTACGAGTTGCTCGTTAATGGTCTTTACACTCCTCAGACCCTTCCCGTAGGCACCGAACAGGACGCATCGCCAACTGTGAATGAAACCCTCCAGGTATGGTTTGCTTGGCTTTTTTTTTTCTGAGAGTAGCACTGTAGAAAATTCTAAACGAACCCTTCATTAAATTTAGCTTTTTAACACTATTGGTTTAGCTTCTTTTGTCCCGCCAGTTTCAGTGGACGTTACTACTCCCCATTTAAATACTCCTTGCTCCTAATTGCCATAGCATGTGTAACTGCAAACACAGTGCACGTGGCCAGTCTCTGTGCCCGTGTCTGCGTAGCGTGGTAAGTGCTCTTTGTATTTCTGCATGGAAAATACCTGCTGAACCGACAGCACGTGCCCTGTTAATGTTCGAGATTCCTGCAGTTAAGAGGACGGATCGGGTCTGTCCCTGAGATGAGATTATTCCCTTGAAGACAGGGGGAATGATTTAAGTGGTACATTTGGCCTGGTGTCTGCAGTAGGTAATCCTTAGCGCGTGTGCTCTTCAGCCGTAAGGGGGGAAAATACCAAATCCTGAATAGTGGCGTCAGTTCTCCAGAATCTTAATTAGTCACTGGGATCAATTTTTAAGAAAAGCAGCGTGCAAAATTCTTGGGTTCTCTCAGTATTTAGGGTACGATTCTCTAAAATGGGTTTGTGCAGGTAACTGCTCCCCTACAAACCCCACTGGAACGAGGGGGGTGAAGGGAAACGAAGCCTGTTTGCGTGGGGTCACCAGCCCCCTTGGCTGATCTCAGTCTGCTTTGGCTCTGATCAAGGCTTGGGAACCCATTTTAAGGCATCAAGTTTTCAAAGAGATTTGGCAGAAGTTTTTGAAACTTTTAAGTATAAATTTCTTTTTTCAACTTCTTCGTGCTCTTAGGTCTCCTTAAAATGCCATAATTTCATTAATCTTGTAGTCAGGTGTCTTCAGGACAGATTAAGAGATGTGCGTTGAATGTGAAAATCCCACTGATCTGAAAAAATAAAATCCTCCTCTTAGCTCACTGCTCACCCCTATGGCAACAAGGCAAGGCCCCTGCATCTCTTAACAAAACCACAGAGGCTGATTCTTCCTTACCTCCCAGCCAGGTGGTTTTTAGGGCAGAAGAGGAACAAGTAATGATTTTGCGCTGAGCAGGGCCTGGCTTTGCTTTTCTGCCCGTTACAGCACATCCCAAATAAAATTGGCCAGATTTGTTCACTACTTTTTCAGGGTTAACAGCAAGATGCTTCATTGATGGTATCCCCCAAGTAATCCCTACTGTAATTAAGATAGGTTCTCTAGATATTGTGTTTGTATATTGTATTGTTATCCTGAATTGATTTTTCCCCCAATTACCACCAGAATTAGTGCTTTGTGAGTAACTTTAACTGTTTGCATCTCGTTCCTGTCACTGGAACCTGCCAGCAAGCTGGTTTGCTGTGGTAGTTCAGTAAAATGCTCCCGACGTTAGCTTTCCCCCTCGTGCAGAACAGCAAGGACCTGACACATCTGCGAGCCACAGTCCCTCCCTTGAGACCGTATCCAAACCCCTCCTGGAAAAGAGCTCACGTCCCCACGAGAGGTGCGGAGATGTGGGCTTTAGCAGGGAGCACGATGCGGCTGCTTGCCGAGCAGCTGAGGAAGAATCCTTCCTGATGTCCACGTGCTCGTGGTCCCTAGGGGCCACACCAAGAGCAAGGCAGCGTTAGGTGAGAGCTCGGCTGGGGTTTGCGGTGCTGGCGTGCGATAGCAGGTCGTTTGAAAGGCCTCTGCACCCGCCCGTGCTTGGGAGAGCGGCAGCCGGCCCGTAGTGTCACCACGTAGGTCGGCATCCCGGGGTCCTTTAGGGGAGCTGGAGCTCAGTCCTGCCTCTCCTGCTACCAGGAGGAGTCTCCGTGAGCTCTGGCTTTGCTTTATAGAAAATTGATTCTGGCGCTGATGTTCAGCAGGGCACTGTTATGACTCAGCAGTGTCTGAGTGGGAGCAGGGCTTCTCCTAGAAACCCCCTGAATGTGCCTGTGAAGTGAATTTCAGAGCAATTACTTGGCTGCTCCGTCGGCTTGGAGGGTTTCGGTTTTCAAACGCCATGTTCAGTGGTGCTCTACCTGAGCATTGTCTTTGTGCAGGGCTCACGACGTATTTTTAGCAGCTGGGAACTTTTTCTTCCCTTTCTGCCTGTAGCCTGCTCCTTCGCTGTTGCAGGGGAACGTTTGGCAGAGAGGGCGGTGGCGTGCAGCTCCTGCGGCTGGACCAGCGCAGAGCCCTCCTGCCTTCAGCAGGCCTCCGCGTTCAGTTTGGGGCTGACAGAGGGGTTTGACTGCAGGTTTGCAGTTTGCCGGTTTGCATGCTTTGATTTGCTCACACAAAAAGTTTCCTGAGATATGAAACCATCAGATTATGTCCTCAGACTTTGCAGTTTCAGTGCAGGATTTTTATCATTCCCTCCTTGCCGTGTCGACGCGCTGTATGGAGTTGCTAGAAATTTAAAAGTAGCTGCATTTCTGCGCGTCTTCTGCTCACCTGATGCTCTTGGGTATAGCTTATAAAGGATACTGTTTTATCTGCTTTCTTCCTTCTCTTACAGACAGGTTCCTCTTTGCTTGCCTTTTTCTTTTTAAATTAAAGGGAACTGTTCGTAATGGATAATGGTTTATGTTTTCAGCGATGCTATAACCTATTTTCTTTGCTATGGAAATCAATTCAAACTCTCAGGTACTCGTGTTCTCCGAAAACCAGGCGGATTAGACAAATAACTTTTAAAAAGTGTGTGTTTTAGGTGCTTTTCTCTTTCCTGTTTTTGTAGTTGACAGATTCCCTGAAACGCCTGAAAGACAGCAACCTTTCTTCTGCGGGCTCCTCCGTCACCCCGAACAGCAGCACGCCGTTTTCCCACGACACAGCCTATTCCAGCTGCCGGCAGGACACCCCGAACTCGTACAGCCAATTCACCCCGCAGTCCCAAGGCACGCCTCACACCCCGCGGCTAGGGACGCCGTTTTCCCAGGACTCCACGTATTCCAGCCGGCAGACGACGCCGGTGTACCACTTCGGGCAGGACAGCGGGTACAAACCCCGGAGACACGAAACCAAATTTACGGATGCCTACAACCGCCGGCCGGGCCATCACTACGTTCATAACTCGGCGGGTGTCTTCCGAGGGACGGAGCATCAGTTCGGCACGTACAAATCCCATCCGCAGGAGCCCGTCCAGTTCTCGCACACTCCTCCCCTGAGCCACTCTGGTTCTTCGAGTTACAAGTCTGCCTTCTCTCCCTACCAAGCACCAGCCGTGTTCCCCCAGTCCGAGGAGCAGCAGTTTCCCCAAACTTCCAGGGAGACGGAGTACCGGAGACCCGCGCCACCTCCCGCAGAGATGGTTGTGGAAAGCAGCGCTGCCACGAACATTGATTTTGTGCCGGTGAAGGAGAAACCGGAGGAACCTCCGCCCTTGCCAGATTCGAACTCTGCTCCTGAGCCGAGCGCACCATCCTTCTCTCAGACCCCAGAGAGGAGCGAGACCCCCGGCACCCCCACCATGGAGTCTGAAATGCAGCATAACAGTTTAGACTCAAGGATTGAGATGCTCTTAAAAGAGCAGAGAACAAAGTTACCCTTTCTTAATGAACATGACTCGGACACCGAGGTCCGAATGGAAGGTAGCCCCATCTCCTCCTCTTCCTCGCAGCTCTCCCCAATCCCGATGTACGGTTCGAACTCCCAGCCCGGTTACAGGGCTCAGACACCTTCCTCGCGCCCTTCCAGCACAGGCCTGGAGGACATTAGCCCCACGCCGTTACCCGACTCCGACGATGACGAGCCCATCCCTGGGACGGCTTCTCTCAGTCAGAATTCCAGGGGGACGTCGGAGGCCGGCATGACCCCCATCGATCAGCTCAGCAGGACCTCCAAAGCCGAGCCCTCGGAGGCTAAAGAAATGGTGCCTGGTGACCAGACCCCAACGTCCGAAAAAATGGATGAGGTAAGTGAGCTGGGACTGAGTTACGAAGCTCCGGACCTGGGCACGGAGTTGCGCTTGTGTTTTTTCTTTAGTGTCGTTCAGAGCGTAGGATTTTCTGGTGGCTTTTTCTTTTACTCGAGGCAGCTGGAAACGAGCTAAATGTGACACAAAGCGATGGTCTTAACTTGCCCGTCTCCAGGTCTCTTTGTTTCTAACAGCAGCCTGCTGCAATTTATAGCTTCAGGAGAGCTCGAGGGCTGAACAGGCCCTGGAAGTTTGGCCACTGCTCACGCTGCGAATGTCCCGAGCGCCAACAGACCCTTAAGCCACCAGAGCGGTTAATCGAGCGCTTTCTGCCGTCGCTCTGGTCTCTGGGTGTGGGGGTGTGCGTGCACACACGCTTGCTTAACGGGGCTTTCGTGTTAGGCCGGAGTCTTGGACGTAGACTTTGTGACAGCTCTGCAGCTATTTATGCCGTCTGCCTGGAGCAGGGGGCGGTTGCTGGGCTTCAGTGCTCCCTTCACTGGGAGGGAGCTGCCTGCCGGGCGATGCGCTCCCCCGGGCTCTTCCAGCAGCAGAGCCGAGCTTGCTGCCTCTGCTGGGGCAGTGGTGGCCGAAGGGACAGCCAGAGCTGAGCGGGGTGGAGTGGGGCCAGCAGGCAGGAACGACGTTTTGTGGCGTGTCCGTTTGGGACCTCTGCGCGAAACCTGTGAGCGTCGCCGCAGCGGACGTGTGGGTCCTGTTCGGCCGGGCCACGGAGCAGTCGAAACAGAGATCTTCCCAAATGCCGGAGCCTTTCTCCCCGGCATTTAGGGCAGTAATGCAGCAGGTGCGACTGCTGTCCCTGGCGCACGAGCGCTGTGCGGTGAGGAGACCTCAGCCCTCCGGGAGGTCCGATTCGGGTAAATGCCCCGAGCGTGAGAGGTCAGCCTCGTGTACTTGGGGGAGTTTGCTGGGGTTCACCCGGCTCAGTGGGTTTCTCTCCAGGGGTCCATGGCTGTGAGGTTTTCACCCCAGAACTGGCTGCGTTTAGGGGAGGGGGAGCTGCTCCTGCAGAGAGCGGAGCGGGAGGAGAGGCCCGCAGCAGTAACCCTGCCTGTCTGAGGCTCACCTAGGAGAAAGTGTAACTGCGCTGGATAGTTTGTGTTTTCTCCGTGCCTTTCCAAACCTGCCTGGCCTCCCAGTTGCCTTTTAGTCTTCGAAACAATTCGGTTGTTTGAGGATTCCTTCTTCATCTGGGCTGGCCCAGGCTCCCCTCTTGGGAGGCACCTCGTGGCCGGTGGGACCTGGTGATGTGTTAATTAGGAACAGGGCTCTGATTCCTTAAGCTTGGCCCGGCAGGCTGAAGAGGGGATGCTCTAACTTGTTAAAACCCAGGAATAAATAAAACGAGGAAGGCTTCCGTCCTCTCCTCGCCGTTCCGGGCTTGGCTTTGCCGTCCTTACTCTTGCGCAAGAGAGTCGCGGGCGATTGGGAGCACGTTTAGGAGGATGGGTGAGTGCCAGCGTGGTGTGTGGGGTCAGGCGCCTTCCGTGGCTGGGATCCGCGCGGGAGGACCGGCCGGGCTGTCCCGCTCGCAGGTTGCGATGTGGGGCAGCGGCGTGCCGACGTCGGTCCAAGCCCGTGCTAAGCCTTTGTCTCCCCTTAACGAGACGCCGGTGTCAGAAGTTCACGCCGCCGGTGCTGCGATACCCCGCGGTACGATACCCCGCGGTACGGGTGCCTCGACCCTCGCGAGTCACAAGGGTGGGAGCGGGGTGCTCCGGGCGGGTCCCGCTGCCTTCCTCGTCTCCGCTCCCTCCCCGAAAAGTTGGCTGCTTGTTGTCGGAGCTGTTTGTTCAGCCCTCCTCTCGGTTACAAATCGCGCTAAGCTGTTCCGGCGTGTTGGAAAAGCTGCCTGCGCCTTCCGTTGCTCCTCCTGATGCACTGAAACCATCTCCATGTGGTTTTGCTTCCTTTCCCCGCCCTTCTCCCCCACCCCCAAAGTTTTTTTTTTTTTTTTTTTGCTTCAGAAAAAGGCTCTCCTGGCTTCCCTCTCTTTTGCTGAAGGAGCAGAGCCGAACGGTGACTTACCGCAGGCTGAAATCCGAGCTGCAGCTTTGCAGCTGAGCCGGAGAGGGGCACGGAGTGTGTCGGAGGGCTGGGAAGCCGAACCTCCGGCCCCGGCCCGTTGCGATAGCACCGAGCGGCTTCCAGTCCTGCGGGGACTCCTCCGGCAGAGCGGAGGGGAGGCAGCCCCGAGCGTTTCCAGCGGCTTCGGCGCGGGGAGCCAGGCAGAGGGGATATATTAGAGGAGGGAGGGCTCATTAAGTGTCACGAGGAAGCAATAAAGGGCAGAGAGTTCGAACTTCTTTGCTTCATATTCGGCTTTTGGAGGGCCCGAGCAGCCCCTGGCCTGCCCCCTTTGGTGGCTGCTCCAGCTGGGAATGTCTCGGGGCCCGCAGGGACAGCAGCGAAGCCGCAGGGAAGTTTTACTTGAGACAGCAGCGGCGTTTGAAGGACCTCCTCCTGTCCCCGTCAAAGCAAGCAGGATTTCTGTCAATGACAGCCGATACAGTCACGTTTGTCCTGGAGGTGAGGTGCTGCCAGATCGTCAGGGAAGGTGACTGCCCGTCGGTGGAGAGGGGACAGGCGGGCCTGGCGATGGCTCTGCTTTGTCACACGGGACCCTGGAGCCTGGTTTCCAGACCCGCAGTGGTGCTGCGAAGGCAGAGCCAGGCTGTGGCCGAGGAAGGGCCCCCAGCGGCGATGCGTCGGCGGGGAAAGTGCTGCTGCGTGGGGTGAGGGGAGAAGAGGGCATCCCTCACGGGCAGCACGACCTGCCAGCCGGGAGGACGAGGCAGGGAGGGCTTTTCAAAACCTAAAAGATGACCAAGAAGGGAAAACGAGTTGTGCGGTTATCTTAATAAAACTTGGGAGGGTAGCAAAGTGCAAACTGCCCTTCCCGTGTTTCTGAAGGATAACGAGGCAAGAATTTGGATGATTTCTTCGTCGTGGGATCTTTCTGTGCCGCTCCAGAAGTGCAGGGGTTAGGGAAGTGCCGTCTGACGTTTTGACATCCCATCTGAGCCGGGTCTTGTTTTCGCTTGGCTCGGTACAGGAAGAGGCCCTGCCGCTGTGTGCCGGGGAGGGCGGCAGGATTAGAGCAAGTCACGTTGCTGTGTATCGATGGTGCCTTTCATGTTTCGGCTCACGAACGTATCGGTTTGTGCGCGTAGCCTGCGCGTAACAGGAAGGCCGCGTGATCGACGGGGGTATTCTTCCAGATCTACAAGTCCAAAAATGCTTTCTGAGCAGGGATCAGCGGCCTCGCGCCTTCCTGGTGCTCCAGCTAAGCACCTCCTTACCGCGGTGGGAGGGCTGCCTCAGCCCTGCCAAAGAGAATCGTGAAAACAAAGATCCTGAGACACCGACGAGGTGCGAGCAGTCCTGCTGTGAAGTTCAGAGGGAAGCCTGGACGCTGAGGAGCGCGCAGCAGCCCTTCAGGCACCTGGAAGCCGCTGCTGTCGCTTGTGCTCCGCGCCGGGCGGCCGTGGTGGCTTTGATGCCGTGCGGGACGCCGAGGTGCGTCCTACGGGACAGCACCGGCACCGCTGTGATGAGTTCTCGTGTGGTCACGGGCAGAGCTGGAAGAAATCCCTGCTGAAGCGTCACACCGTCCCTGCGGAGCACGGGCAGGACGCGATGACACCCCTCAAGACACCCGTCGTGCCCCGGACCTCCCCACGCTGCCGCGTCCCCGTGCAGACCTGGCGGCGTTGCAGCACCCGGTGACCCGCTCCCCTTTTCTCTCGAGCTCCGCTCCACCTTCCGTTGTCAGCAGCGGGCGAGAGGGAAAGCGGCGATGCCTCGGCGCGGCGAGAGCAGCCCCGGGGGTTTCCTCGCCAGCGGTCCGAGGGCCCCTTCGTGGGCTGCCGGGCGCCCGAGGGATGTGTTCAAGGTAAACGGCGGAGAAGGCAGAGCCTGGGAGCGGGGAAATCGGATCCCTTGGTTTCCACAGTAACTGTGCGAGAGCCCTCGTGCCATCAGGAGCTGGCAGGGATGCGTGATACACACGGGCCCACCTGGGAGCCGATTTACAGCTGGGGTGGGATCCGGCAGCTCTGGAGGGAGACGGGGGGAAGGGGACGTGGCGGCTGCTCTGAACGCATTTTTTTTTTTTTTAATTGAAGAAAGGAGAAAGAACGGAGAGCGGCGGCGTGTGCGCCCAGGCTCGTAAACGCTTTTTCAAATTTTCCTGCCTCCCGAGCTCTTGCGAAGGCGATCACGCCTGACGGAACCGGTTCCTAATGGAAACTCGACAACGAGGTGCGCGTGGTGACCGCGAGTTTCCAGAGAGGCAGCCAGCCCGTGCCAGGCAGCGGAGGTGCGGGTGGCTGCCGTGGTTCTGCGCGGGAATCGCAGCAGCCCTGCTGAAACTGCGAAATGAGAACGGGAGCGAGCCGCTTCAGCCGGGCTCCGGACAGAAGGGCAGCCCACAAATCCCACAAAAGGTGACTTCAATACGGCCCTGCACAGGCCCCGTGAGCCCGCGGTGCCGCGCTTGGCGCTGCGCGTTCTTCAGAGCTGGTCCTGGAAGGCCGCCGGCAGGGAGTGCTGCCTCGGGCACCCCGCTGCTCCCGAAAATCCCAGAAAGCAGAGGGCTCTGCTGGCGTTCGCTGGGTCGCGGATGACTTTTGGCTTCTCGTGTCGGGCTCTGGGACGATTCTGGGAGCTCCGGAGCAAAGGGCTGGCCGGCCGCGTGCGCCTGGTGTGACATGGGGGCGAAGCGACCCGTGGGGGCTTGGCGGAGAAAAATCCCCATGGGGCGTTCGCCGGGTGCTTGTGAGGGAAAAGCTCAGCTGAGGGATGTTTGGCGGCGCGGTTTGGTTGCTCTGTGATGCCCGGCTATTTCGGGGGGGGCATGTCTTGTCGGTAGCGCAGCTCGAACCGGTGAAGTGCTTTGGAGTGTAACTGAAGAATAGAAAGCGGGCTGTGGTTGGGAGGCTGACTGCTTCTCTCGCTCTCTCATATCAGGCCAGGGCTTTGAGGCTTTTCCATTTTGCATATCTCGTAGAAATGACACTGCTGTCCCTTTTTTAAAATCACTGTTGCCAATTATACTCTCGCCACCGGCTCGGTTCTGCCTCCCTTTTGCCACCGGTGCCCTTCCGTACGTTCTCAGTTCCTAGCGGGCCGGGTGCGTGGAACTGAATCGCTCGCTGAGAGGCAGAGCGCCGCTCCCGTCGTGTTTGTGTGGCGTGCCGATGTTCCGCAGCTCTGGAAGCCCGAACCCGAATCGCAACGTTCAACCGCAGCGCGCAGCTCACGGTGGAACAGCGCTCGCAGGTGAGCTCCGCAGACCGTTCGCAGCCGGAGCCCTCGGCTTTTGCTGCCTGCGGGGCTCTTCCTCTTCTTCTCGGCGCTGGGATTCGGGCTGCGACGCTGTGCGGATGGCATAAACGCAGCCTGTGGAGGCTGCCACCGGAGCGACACGTTTCTCCTCGCCGTTTCTCTGCCCCATCGGAGTTCTGGCCGCGTTCCGCGTCCGGCGCTTGTGCCGAGTGACCGGGGGAAGGCGGGCGAGGCGCTGGGTGGCGGGCTGCGTCGCAACGCGCGCCGGCACCGAGAAAAGGCGCCAGCGCGTGAGGTAATCGGGAGAAATACTGAGAAAATAACCGCCGTTAACATATCGCGCTGGCAGCCGCCAGGAGGGCACCGATTTCTGGGGCTGGTTCTGAAGAAGACGGAGCCGGCGCCGCCCTGTACGTGGCCACGCCTGACGCGGAGCGGCGAGCAGGCGAGCGCTGAGTCCAATTTCTGCTGCCTGCTGCCTTGCCCGCGCCCCCCGAGCAGGCACCGCTCATCAGCAAACAGCGCTTTGCATGCGCCTCAAGTTGGAGCCCCGTGACTTCGCTCCCACCCCCCCCCCCTTCTATTAATTCTGGTTTTCAGCTCGGGGCGCTGGCTTGTGCCTGGCGAAGACGGGGCGAGACTCAGAACGAAAGCCGTGGGGCCGTTAGCTCCGTGCGTCACCCCCTGCCCACGAGGGCTCCCGCGGCCCAGGCACGTCGCTGCTGGCTCAGGCTTTGGTACGAAAGCGCAGCGCTCGCTTCGGGAAATGCTCGTTCATCACGAGAGAGAAAGGTTTCTCACGTTTTTCAGCTCCTGAAAACAAAGTGGCTTCAGAAAAGGAAGAAATGGGTCGGGGACAGAAGTCTTCTGAGATGTTTTTGGCGTGCTGAGTGCTGGTTTCCCACGCTGCCAGCAGTGCAGGCAGGCCCAAGGAGGCCAAGATGCAAAGAAGCAGCCAGGCGGCAGCTCGGCGGTCCCGATTTCTCCCCGGCTGGCACGGGCTCGCTCCCGCGGGCGTTGCAGGAGCGCGGCTCCGGGAGCAGCGAGCAGAGGAAGTCGTTCGCGGCTGGGGCTCCGGCGCTCGCTCCCTGCGCAGGCGGCGCCGCGGGGAGGAAACGAAACTGCTGCTGGACCTGGGGCTGGAGGCAGCGCCCGCGGCTGCGAGGCTGAGCTGCAAAAGGGGCAAACGGCTGCAGGACGGCGTCCAGCTCCCGCTCGCCGGGACTCCGACCCTTTGCTGCTTCGTGGGGCGTTTGGATTCACGGGCAGCTCTGCCGTGCGTGTGTTTCGTGGAGTTTGCGTTTCCGTGGTGCTGGTGGCTGTGTGCTAAGTGATTTCTCGCACACCTTCGGCCAGCTCGCGTCCCAGCAGCTCTCTGTGCCCCCGTCCTTCCCCCGCCACGCAGGGTCCCCGCGCGCTGCGTCGCGCGGCGTGTGTCGGTGCTGCTCCCTCCGGAGCCTGCGCAGGGACCGCTGAGGCAGGCGGCTTCTTTCCAGGTTTCCCTTCTCCCCCAGGAGCTTGTTATTTCTGGTGCCTCGTGTGTGCCAGGCTAAAAAAAAAAAAAAAAAAAAAAAAAAACCTGCATATTTCTGGTGCTAGCTGTGATACCTGGGGGAACGGGGAGCTCGGAGTGCCCGGGCTGGGCATAGTGTCGCTGCGCGCCTCTGGGGAGGGCTCTCCAGCGACGTGGCTCTGTGTGGCTGCCACGAGCTGGCGTTTTGGTCCGTCTGCACGTGCGGCTGGGAGGTCCTGGCGCAGGTAACGGAGACCTTGTCTTGGAAGGAGGCAGCTAAACGCCAGCAGCCGTTACGGCGGTGCCACGAGCGTCCGGGGGAAAAAATCACCGAGATAATAACAAAATCCGTAGTGCTGCGTAAAGGCGTTCGAGTTACAGGGAGACGGAAAGGGCAGAGTACCAGCTAGCTGCCACGGGGACGTGGGTGAGGGTGCGTTTGGGCGAGGGAACCTCAGTGAACGTGTTAGTGTGACGTGGGGGGGGGACGCATCTCCCCGGTGTTCGGCGGCTGCGGCCAGGGAAGCGCCTTTGGGGGACCCGGGCACCCAGCTGGGTGCCACCTGGGGACACGAGGAGCGGGGCTGGGGGTTTTTGGGGACACGAGGGACTGCGCTGGGGGGGTGGGAGGTTTTCGGGGTCGAGCACTGTGCAGTTGGGGCCAGCCGGCGTGGGGCCTGAAGGGGTTCGCATGGATCTGCTTTCAGCGTCTGGGCTGGAGAACACCCAAGCTTTAGACAGTGGTATGCCATAAAAAAATACATATTGGAAAAAACAAAACAAAAGACAGAAAACAAAACAAAAAACAACACAAAAGGACAGCTCATAATAGGCTCTAGATTCATGAATTGAGTTGGAGCTTGTGCTAACTTTTCCTGTAAGTGACTATTGGGCTGAACACCCGGACAGGTGTAAGGAGGATGACAGTTGGCCCCGGCTGTGACCCAGATTTGCACGTAGTATTTGCACCGCTGTAACGAAGTTAACGAAGCGCCGGGGTCAGCAGCTCGGCGCGCTGCCCCCACGTCTCCGCGGGCACAGCCCCGGGGCAGCTCCAGCCAGCGCGGCGCGGGGGCGGCGCGCGTGGCGGGACGAGTGGCACGGCAGTAAAAAGCTGTTGCTTGCAAACCACGAGGCCAGCTCTGCCTCAAAACCGTCAAAAAAAACCAAAAAAACAACAACAAAAAAACCCCGTGCCTTTCAGCTGGTCGCCCAAATCGACGTGCAGCCCAGCCGCCCTGGGCTGCTGGGGGCCTTTCTCACGAGGGTTTCCTGCAGCTCCCCGAACGGGCAGCCTGTGTTTCGGAGAGATCCGTAACCTCAGGCTGATGGACGGACCTGGGGGGAAAGCTGGTTTATAAAAAAAAACAAAACAAAACAAAAACCAGCCCCCCAGCTGCGTGGTTCTGAGCGTGGTCTGGAGGTGGAGGAGAGCGCCAAGAGGGTTTGGAAGCGGTGCGGTGAGCTCCTGCGGGTCAGCCCCGGCGTTTCAGCCCAGCTCAGAGCAGGCACGGAGGAAGTGAGCGAAGCAAAGCGGCAGCGACGTGGAGACGCCCAGCTGAGCCTCAGGGTCGGGCCGTCGGCGTGAGGGAAGGAGCAGGGCTCCCCGGCTGCTCCCCGCGGCTGCTTTTCCTCTCCAGCGGTCGGCGGTGGCAGCAGGCACCAGGAGGAGACTTTGCGCTAACTCGCGAGCGAGCCAGGAAGGGCCCAGCCCTGCCTTTTTTTTTGGTATTTTGGGGTTATTCCCCGCGGGTAACTGGTTGTGTGCGGTGCTGCTCCCGTGGGATCACCACCGGGCTGGGACGATTCCCGGCCGGGAGCTGCTGCTGCCGCTCCTGGGGCTGATCCCTTCTTAAACCCACCCACGCTCCGAGCCTTAGCAGCGCCCCGTGGCCACGAGGTTCGCAGCCCGATTTGGCTCTGGGTGAAAAGTGCTTCCACGTGTTCGCTCTCAACCTCCTGCTCGCTCATTAGGGGACAGGTGGGGAAATCAGTGTAGCTTACCTCCGTCTCCCCGCCCCCCGCCCCCCCCCCCCCCCCCCCCCCCCTGGTGTATTTTCTGCCTGAACAAACGGCAGTGGGAATGCAGCCCAGCTGCGGGGTATTTCCACCCTGGTAATTTACAGCAGCTGTGGTTACGCGATGTCGTTTGCATACAGCGGGGATAGTTCAATAGCCAGCGTTTGGTATCTTCTAGAAGGCCGTGAGAAATGTCCTGTCGCGTCCCGCGCGGGGATTATTTTTGTTAGGGGGCTCAGCCAGCAGATGCCAGCCCCAAGGGTTACGTTTCCATCGCCCGGGAGCAGCAACGTGGGGAAAAAGTTGCCTTCCCTAACAGAGCTCTTCCCCTCCGAGCATCGTCCGGAGAGGGGGAACTGGAAGGCGTTCTGGCTGGACGTTGCTTTGGGCTTTGTTTTAGGGAGATTTTCCCTGGTTTAACGAATGAGTTGCATTCCTCAGCTGATTCCGTGCTGTCTGGCTGCCCGTCGCTAAATCAGCGTGGCGAGAGAAGGGAAAAGCTGAGCAGGAAATAAAGCGGTGAAAAACTCGAGATGCCTCCGGAGAGAAGATCTGTAAGAGAAGAGGAAACGCCACCGAAGGGGAACTGTCTTACTGGCCTCACCCTTACTTTTGAGGAAGAACGCCTCTGCTCGGCCTCCTCAGCTGCTTGCAGGAGGCTTCCTTGGAGTGAAGCGTCTCCCGCAGTCTGACCGGGATTTAATGCAGCTGCTGCGCTTTGCTGGAGGGACCTGTTCACCTGCCTTACGGGGCTCAGCAAGGCAGCAGAGCCTGCCGAGCTCATTAGGGTGCCACTCATCAATCGTGGTCGCTGCTGCGAAGGGCTCCGAGCCTGGCCGCAGCGACTTGCAGAGAGGTTTGTCCCTCGAGCTTCTCATTCCCCTGGGCCGTTCCCTACCGCTGCGTCCCAGGAGCACTTACAGCACCTGCAGCGAGAGCTTCGGCCTCGCTGCTTCGATGCTTTTTGTGTCCGACAGTCGAGATCGAGTCTGGCTGAGTGGTGTCGTCCGCAGCGGTTTTGTTGGGAACTTCCTACGAGCAGCAGGTGCTTGCATCGTCCCAGCTCGTCCCAGCGATGGCAGTGGCTGTCTCCAGAACTGGAGGCCACGAGTTTCCTTAAAATCATGCCACGTGCCGCTGTGACTGCAGTCAAGGTGATGATGAGGTCCAAAGATGTTATTAGCGGTGTGTTCCCTCCTTCATGCTTTCCTATTTCTTCTCAAATCGTCAGTCCTGGCGTAGAGCAGAGCTGCTGGGAAGAGAACAGTGCTAAGTCCGTGTGTCCTCCCAGGCCAGCGGTGGTGGGCTCTCAAAATCTTGGCAAAAGCACTCAGGAAAGGGAAAAGTTAAGGTAAGAATTAGGACTTGAACTCTCCTCCCTCCTTGTTCCGTGCCTATCAGGTAGTAAAAAGCTGCGTGTGTTAGGGAGGTTGTTCTGGGCCATCCCCACCAGCTGTAGGGTTCAGGCCCCCAGGCTTTCTTGCAGGTGCCAAAAACAGTTGGGCCTCGTTGTTTCCAGACAGATCAGGGCTGCACCCTAGAAATGTCGGGCAAGAGCAGCTCAGGCTCCTGGAGAGGGGAGGGAGAAGGCAGGCTCGTCATTTGGGCTGCCTCTGGAGAAGGAAGGGCAGAAGTGTCCGCGCTGCCGTGTGCCTCGGGATGCTGATGGCACCGGGGTCTGAGAGCAGGCGGCAGCGAGCAGAGGAGCATTAAAGGATGATGTTGATGGATGGTCTCACAGAAGCTCCTCTTCTTCTTTCGCCCGGTGTCCTTCAAGGCCTCGATTCCTTGGTTTCTGCCCTCCCTGCTGAGCAAAGTCCACGTGGCACAGGCTGCGTTGCGAACGTCCAGCCCTTACAAACGAAACTGCCCTTGCTGGAAATGCAGAGAGCGCTGAACAGGGTGCCGAAAATGCTGCCCCTACAGCAACAGCCCCGCCATTTCAGGTGCTCTAGGGTACAGAAGCAGCGCGTAAAAGGGGGAAAATATCAAATCGGCCTCGTTCCGCTGATTAGACCTTGTTTAAATACAATATGTGCACAACCTGTTCTTCAATAGGCCGGTATCAGCTGGGGAAGCCAGGCTGTTTTCCGGGCTTATCTGCTTTCTTATCGCCCTGTTGGTAGCGAGATCTGAACCCGGCGCTCTGTTTGACCTGTGCTTTAAGCACAGGAGAGGGCTCAGGGGATGGCACAGGAGAGCCTGCCTGGCACCGAGCTGCGAGCTGTCTGTGTACTCTGCACGCTCGCTTATTGCGTCCCTGTTAGTGCTTATTGCTGGACTCTGATCTAATGCTGCTAATTCCCCACTTCATCTCTGCTTGCAAAGTGCCTCCTGCTATCTAGGAATATCGGTGCGCTCCTGCACCGCCGTCAGGAGCAAACCAGGGCATTTCAGAATCGCTTGGGAAGTTAGGGTCGCTGCATCTCTCCTGAATTTATCGGTTTCCTTTGCATCTTTAGAGGGGGGCATGCTGCTTCAAACTCCAGATCTTGCGTGTGGACAAAGCTTGGACTAAAATCCCCTGATAATAGCTGAGGTGGCACAAAGTGACAGAGAAGCCCGTTGCACGCTTGCTGCCGCCTTTCTTTTTTTTTCAGTCTGTTCAGTCCCTCTGTTGGCTTTGGCTGGTTTATTCCCAGGACTCTGCATCGCTGCACCCGGTGTGTGAAGAGGGCCGTACCTGGCTGAAGCCAGCCTGGGCTTCGCGTTTTGGGACCGTTCCCTGACTAATTTATCTGTAGGGGGTATTTTCTTGCCACTCTGCCGTCCTTTTATGCATGACTTAGCTTCCCAGCCGAATGAAGAAGCCTTTGAAGTTAGATTGCAAACCAGCCGTCCCTTCCCCCCTCTGAAACAGGGAAACCAGAACAGCCATTGCTGGGGGAAGAGCTGGCCGTGTTACGTGGTTCCCCACCGTAGCACCTCTTCTTTTCCTCTTTCCTTTTTCCTTTTCCTTTTCCCTACAAGAAACCCTTTTTTCCTCTTAATAAGATCTCCTTTAAGACTTAAGGGAAAAGGCCGGGGTCCCGTGAGAAGGTAAATCCACTTTTAGGGCGTTTTATGCGTGATGAAACGTGAGCAGCCTCCCGGTTCTCCCACCGCCCTTAAAGCTGGATCTACTTGTGGTTTTAGTGTCAGAAAGCCCTGGAGGTGAACGACGAGACCTTTTCCCTTTGGGAGCAGTGGCGCTCTGTGCTTCCCCGCCTCCGTCCCTCCCTCCGTGCACTGAAAAGCCGCGGGGAGCTCCTTCCTCGCACGCTTCCAAACCGCCCCGTGCGGCTTCTCCCCATCCGTGGGATGGTCAAACGAGAGGCCAGCCCCCGAGCTGCCACACTGCGAGGCACAAACGAGCGTTTCCTCACCCCCGTCGCCGTGTTTTGGGGCTGACAGGCATTTCTGGGGGATTCACCTCTGTCCTTCTGTGCTTCGAGGCATCCACTTAGAGTTTCCTCTTGGCATTGGGGGGGGAAATAGGCATAAATTAGGCCGGTGTTTACAGTGCTGTTTGTTTGCGATGAGCGCTTGAATGTTTTTGTTGCTTGTTTTACCTGTTGAGCAGCCTTGGAGGTGTGAGGAGGACAAATAAGCACCAGACCAAAGCACAGGCTGAGGCAAGGGAGTGTGTGTCAGGTAGGGCACTGTCACTTCTTCGAGCCTGAGTTCTCTTTTCCAAGCAGTGAGAGAGAATTTTGCAATCAGTAATAAAGAAACCCAAACACCCAAGTAACTTCTCAACCCCCCTGCAAGAAATCCTTGCTCCATTGCAGCCGTTTTGGTGCCTGTTGTTTGCAGGGCACGGCGACGGGTCGTGCGATGGGATCACAGAATCGTTACCGTGTTCTGCTCTGCTTCGTTTGCAACCTTTGTCCGAGAGTCAGACTTGCAAAGAGCCGTACAAATGTACAGCTGTATAGAAATCGTGCTCTGCTGTGCTCGAGATAGCAACCCATGTCGTGAAGGTATTTATAAGCGCTCATCTGTAATGTGTTAATCTTTTAATTTGCCTTTTCCTGAGCCGGGCATTTCGTTGCAGCGCGAGTACACCTGAAAGCTATCTCTGTCCCAATTAAAAGCTGCAGCGATCGTAATCGCACGCTCTGGCAGCGGCAGGAGGAGGCCGGGAGCTCCCTTTGCTGCCCAGAGGAGGAGGAAAGACGTGACTAACCAGCCCGGGGAGGAGGCAGCAGACAAACTTCAGCCCCGATGCAGGCTGCAGTGGTGTTGTGCTGGTTGGCGCGAGCTACCGCAGGCACTGACGGGGCACGGTCGCCTGAACAAGCTCGGGAGCTCTCCTGGGAGCTGGCAGGCAGTGCTTTGCTCTGATTTTGCAGCTGGTGAAGCCCCTCGGGTGGCTCTGCCCTCCCGCACACCGCCAGGGCAGCGCCGGCGCGGTGCCACCCTCGTGCGCGTTCCTGCGGAGGGAGATGCGTAATTACAGGGAGCCGAGCCCAAAATGTTCGTGCGGGTTGTAAGCACGGGGCCGAGTCCGTCTGGGTCACGCCTGACACCAAGAGGTGCGGGCGCTCAGCACAGCACCTCCGCCCTCCGCCGTGCCCCATCCTGTGAGCTGAGGGCAGCTGGGAGGCACGGCTGCTGCTCGGTGCTGCGCCTGCGAGCCCTCCTCTAGCAAAAAGCAGGTTAAAGATGGGTAAAGCAATGCTCCCTGAAGCCCTCGCCCTGCTCCGGTATGTAGGTTTTGGACAGCAAGAGGTATTTCACTGTGTTAGCAGTGTGATTCTCTGGGCCGAGCTCGAATAGGCTTAAATACGTTTTTTTAAAGGAGTTTTGCATTGGAATCACGCCTTGGAAGGAGCAGTCGCAGGTGACTGGTTTGCATCCTCGGGCTTCCCTTTTGTTCCGGACGATGCAGTGAGGAATGTCGGTGACAGGTTTGAAGTGGCTCGCTCTCCAATGTGTTCGCAGGAGCCTGGCAGAGCGAGCGGTGCGTTACAGAGCGCGTGCTACTTCCACCCCGGGATCGCAGCGCGGTGAGCCGGGGCCGGGTCCTCGTCAGGCCGGCAGCACGGCACGGGGAGGCAGCCGGAGGGACCCAGAGCCCCTTCCCGGCACCGTCAGCACTCGCTGTGCGACCCTGCTCAGTCCCCACCTCGCTGCCTCTCCCTCGCCTCCGGAGGGTTTTCCTTTCCCTGCTTTTTTGTAAGGATGAAGGCTGAGGCGCGCTTACTCGCGAACGGTTTTAGATCCTTGCATGGACTTAATCCAAAAGCAAGTGATGACTGTTTGACAGTCGGTAGGGTTATGAAAACTTCATTTCTCCAAGAACTGCTTCCGATTTTACATCTAGCTTTATTGAAAAGCTGCTGCTTAGCGCTTCAAGTGGCGAAGATTGTCAGTATGCAAGTATGCAGCTTTCGAAGTTTTAGGTTTAAGGAGTGATTTTGTTTTTTCCCCTCACGTATGGTTTCTGTGCGTGCAAGTTGCAGTAGGCGCACAGGTTTCCTTCTTCATGCAAGCCGGGGATGCTTCCCTTTGTTATAGCCGATGACCTCGCACGGTGCTGAATGCCTCCGGTCCTGCATTTCAGTGTTCGGGTGCGCCAGAGCTCGGCCAGGCTGCGTCAGTGATACAGGTTGCCCGCCCGGACTGCGGGTAACTTGGTGCCACTCAGAGTATTTAAATGAAATCAGCCGCGAGCTGATGGTATTCCAAAAGCAGTCTGAATCCTGAGCAAGTTCTTATACCAGCGCCAGGGCCGGGAGGGAGCCACTCTGCACACCCGCAGCAGCCAGCGCTGCCTGCAAATAGTAGGATGTAGTTTCTTTTTTCTGCAGGTACGAACGTTTGCTTGCTGCGTGCCGGGTATTGCTCCGAGATAAGGCCCTTACCCTGCGTTCAGCGGCTCTCTGCCCTGCTCAGACCGAGCAGAAGCAGGACCTCAGGATGTTCCCTCCGTGTAACCGAGGCTGTGCCAGTGCCGAGGGTGGCAGGTAGCGTTTGGATGAACAATGAATGAGGCCATTTGTAAGCAGTTACGCTGACTCGAGTCTCTCCCAACAAATCTGCATCATTAAAACACCTTCGGAAAAATGTGTCATGCATATAATTAAATACCTGTTTTGCTAACTCTTAATTTAATTAATGCAAAGTGAAGATGGCAGCGCCAATTAATTTAGCTGGAATTGGCTTTTCTCTCAGTGGGCTGAAGGGAGGCTTTCTGGAGGCACGATACCGGCTGCCCTCAGAGGCGTGCAGGTGAACTCCAGGAGTGACTGACACCATTTTTTGACAGTGATGGAAATGACATCCCCAGAGCAGCACAGAAGCCAGCTATCGGATCGCTTTTTTCCCCGGTAAACGCAAAGAGGGAAGGCAGCTAGAAGGCAGTTGCTCTGGGAGGAGAGCTGAGCTGCTTTTCAGCCCTACCCTGAGAGGTATTTGGTAGCAGCCGCAGCAAATCCAGGTTCAGACAGGTGAACGAAAAGAAAACCATGTAACAAAAGATATTTCTGTCTCCCCTTGATTTCTCTTTCTGTGCCTTTATCTGTCTCACTCAGTCGGTGCCTGTGTTTTTCCCCCTCAGATACAACTTTCCTCTAACTGCTCATCCGCTTTAAATATTAATTCCTCTTAACTTTCTTTAAAGACTTCCTTGTAGAGGATCTTCTTTTGGTTTGACCTCTTTGCTAACCTCATGTATTCCCTTTTTTTTTTTTCCCCTGCCCTTTTTGGTCTTTTTCTCCCTGCCGTTAAATCCCTTTCTCTTTCCCTTTCCACCTTGCTTGGGTTAAAACCGGAGCACAGATTGTGTTCGCTGTGCAAGCGCAGGTGAGCTGTCAGCCCCACGCCGCAGGAAGCAGGGAATCTGTCGTCGCTTCTTGCAGACCCAAATGAGCACCAGAGGAATTAAAAAAAAAATAAAAATAAAAAAATCTTTCAGCCTTCCAGAAGCGCTCGCTGTTGCTTTAGCAGTTCTCGTTTCAGCTCAAGCGAAAATAAATGGCTGTATGAATGAAGAAAGGTAACGTGCACTGCAGCGTGGAGGCTGCCACCCCCTTAGCTTCAGGTCTGCTGCCCAGGCCAAATACGAAGCTGGCTTTGTCTGTCTTTGGTCTGAACGCTCCTGGCTTCCCATCCCGTGCTGACTTTTAGCCTTATCCAGCTTTTGGAAGCGGAGCCAGCGCTTTTAGCAGTGCCTTTGGTGTTCGTTACTGACAAATGGGGTCTGTTTCGTGGGAAACTTGTTTACACCCGCTCCGGGCATCTGGTTTGCTCTTCCTTTGCTCCGTGCAGTGGAGCTGCGTTAGCTGAAGCCGCGGGACGTCCTTTCATTGCCCGCACCCTCGGCGTGGGACGTGACCGCGGCTGAGCAGCCGGGGAGGGGACGCAGGGTGTGAAACCCCAGACCTCTTAGGCAGCCGTGGGCAGCTCGAGGGGGAGATGACACAGCTCGGCTCTGGAAACACTCAAGCACGATGAGATATTACTTCTTTTTTAGCTGTTTGTTTCAGGGACACAGAACAGCCCTGGGAGCACCTCCCTGGTGTACAGACGCACCAAAGCAGCTCAGCAGCTTCAGGAGAGCCCCCGCTCGTCCCGCGGGCAGCATTCGGTAGCGCTCACTGCAGGGTTCGCCAGGCACCAGCTCCACTCTGTGCTTCCAGCTGTTCTGCAGGGGTAAACGGGGGTCTCCTGGTAGAGCTGGGAGGCAGGACACCTTCAGATGGGCATCTGCACTCAAACCCTGAGTTGCTTTTTGGGGTGACCGTGCGGAGCGCAGTGCACGAGCCCGTGGGCTCGCGCTGCAGCAGAGGAATGCGGGGAAGCCGGGCCGAGGGGAGGTGCTAGGACAGGAGGATTCGCAAAGCTGCTGCTGCAAGCGTTGTGCTCAGCCTGCTCTCTGGTGGTGGCTGCCGTAGCAGAGATGACCTTTGATAAAAATGCGAGGCATTTGGGTTGATCTGGGTAGCCGTGGCTGCTCAGCGCCGTACGGCTACAGCTCACAGCGGAGTCATCAACCCGGCTGCTCGTGCTTTTGTTTCCTTACCGCTGTCCAAAATTGCTAGGTGAAATAGGAAATCGCAGCAGAGAAGGAGAGAACTGCCGCCGGAGCTGTTTGCCAGCAGCTCTCCCGGTGCAGGCTCTCCAGCATCTGGTAAAGGCTGAGCTTCATTGCCCTTTTCTTTCGGATCAGGGAGACCGGTAGGAGAGCAGACATCACACCTGCTGGCACAAAACGTGGAAGAAACAAACGTCTTTGGGATCTTCGTTCAGATTTGGCTGAAAACGGCCAACAGGTTCCAAAAAAAAACTATTGTCAGGACTGAGATATAGAGAGGCCCTTCAACGTCACCACTTAATCGCGGGCTCGTTTCCTCAGCTGGGCTGGAGCCCACGGTGCCCAGGAGAGCTTCTGCGCCAAGCAGCGCGGGGATGCTCTGCGTTTAGATCAGCCGGGGGGTGACACGCAACTGTTCGGGCTTCTTCGTGCGAGGCTGTGGGGAGGAAGGAAGTGCCTGGTACGTCGTGTGAAGGGTGCGGGCCCCGCACGCTTGTAGGGAGCCTGGGAGAGAAGGTCACGATGAGTGCTTCTGCTTTTCAGCCCTGAAAACAGCTGGGTGGTGGTGGCTGCCGCAGGACTGGCGGGTTTTGCCATTTTCAGCTGGAACAAAAAAGGAAGAATGGGAGAAACGGTTTTAGAGAAGGTAGCTTGGGACCCTGCCAGCCCACTAGTAAAAGGTTGGTTAGCCCCATTTGTGTCGCCTAGGTAAGCTGTTGGCGTGTTGGATACGTCTTCCAGTGGGATTTGGTTGGTGCATTTCATAACAGGCTTTGGTTTAACGGTACCCGAGGGATGTGGCGACCGTCCGTGGGGTTTCTTGGTGCTGGAGACACCTTCAGGCTGAAGTGTCTGTCCCACATCACACACGGGTGTCACCGCTGGCTGTGTACCGAGGATGGAGCTGGGGGGGGGCCTCTCTTGTACGGGACCAAGTCGGGCAGCTTCGAGGCCCCAGGACGAGCAGACGCCCTTTGTTTTCATCTCATTTCCATCCTTTTGGTGGTGGAGGTGGCACATCATTTTTGCATTTTTTATAACTCCGTCTTTATTTCATGAGGCTAACATTCATTTTGCTTAGAAATATGACGTGTGCTGTGTCTTTGAATTCCAGCATTTAAGGCTCTGAAGTTTAAAGGCAATTTAAGCAGATTCAGGCTCTTTTTTTTCCTGCATGAATCGCTTTGGCCCGGTAGACAACTTTTGGTAGCAGCAGCCGTGTGGAAGTATTGTCTTCGCACAATTGGAGGTTAAGAGTTGACAGCAGATGGGCCGGGGAGAATAATACAAAAACACGGACGTTCTTTGCGCGTGCTAAAAACTAAAGAAGCAGAGCTCGTGGCGCAATGCACCTGTCAGGGTTAGATGCAAATAGGAGGTAACGTACCTTGCAGTGAAAGGCGGTTGGACTGCGTGTGTGTCGCTGATCACGGGAGCAGTTCTTCCTCTTGCACAGAAGCCAAGGTTTTTGTTCGGTTGGTACTGATGCTCTTTTAGAGCGCTGCTACCTCTCTGCTTCCTGAGGTCTGACATGGAAGAGGAAAGCTTCAATAGGCACCAGCTGCTCAACGGGCCCTGGCTTTGCAGAGCGTCGCTTGCTTTCCTCCAATTCCAATTAAAACGTGGGTTAAACTTAGCCTTTGTTTGAAGCAGCCAGCGCCGCGGTGTTTAATGCAAAAAGGAACGTGCTTCTCACCTTTCCTCTCTCTTTTGCCGCAGGGTCAGCACTCTTCGGGGGAGGACATGGAGATCTCCGACGACGAGATGAACCCCGCGCCCATCACCAGCGCGGAATGTGCCAAAACCATCGTGGTGAACTCCTCCGTCAGCAACACGGCCGTCATGGCCCCCTCGATCCCCCCCATGCCGCCGCCGGGATTCCCTCCTCTTCCTCCTCCTCCGCCCCCCCAGCCGGGCTTCCCGATGCCGCCGCCGCTCCCCCCGCCGCCGCCCCCCACTCACCCCGCCGTCACCGTCCCCCCGCCGCCTCTCCCTGCGCCCCCCGGGGTCCCCCCGCCTCATATCTTGCCTCCTCTCCCTCCGTTCCACCCCGGCATGTTCCCCGTCATGCAGGTGGATATGATAAGCGTCTTGGGCAACCAGTGGGGCGGCATGCCCATGTCCTTCCAGATGCAAACTCAGATGCTGAGCCGCATGATGCAGGCACAGAACACGTACCAGTACCCGCCTTTCATGGGGGGGCGGATGCAGTTCGTGAATCTTCCCCCCTACCGCCCCTTCTCGATGGGAGCAGCTCTCGGTCGTGGGCAGCAGTGGCCGCCGCTGCCCAAATTTGACCCCTCGGTTCCACCACCGGGCTACGAGCCGAAGAAGGAAGATCCTCACAAAGCCACCGTGGATGGAGTCCTCCTGGTCATCGTGAAGGAACTGAAGGCTATCATGAAAAGGGACCTGAACAGGAAGATGGTCGAAGTGGTAGCGTTTCGGGCATTTGATGACTGGTGGGACAAAAAGGAACGGCTGGCAAAGGTAGGCTCTCGCCTGCGGTGTGCTGGGTCCTGGGGAGAGCTGTTCACGGTGCTTGTGGCCAGGGTGTGGGCAAGCAGGGGTCTGGGACTGAATTTAAAACCAAACCAAAACCTGAAATATCACAGTAACTAGAATAGAAGCGAGAATTTAAGCCACAGAATAGCTGTGCTGTGAGAAACCCCATTGCTCGAGGCTGCTGAAATTAATTGGGAGGCAGGTATGTCCCTCACCTGCCTCCACGCCTGCCCACGGGGCTGGTTTTAACCCCAGGAGGGTGGCAGGAGCAGCCCGGGAGCAGCAGACGTCAGCCCACAAGAAGGTGATGCTGCTGCTGCAGGCGCCTGCCTCGGGACAGGTTAGCACCCGGGTATGAAACCTGGCTAATTTCTGTGGCGTCACTCCACGTGTCCGGGGATTTGGTGCTGCTTTGCCATCAGAGCAAACGCGGGCTGGGAATTTCGGTCCTTCCCGAGTGTCACTGCGGCCCTGCTGGGTGTCTCTGCAGGCTTGTCCTGCCAGGCGGGTTTGTGCGCTCCTGTCAAAGCTGAGCTCCACTGAGCAGTAGTTGTAGGACAGGGACAGCTGCTCCTGAGACAGAGCGAGGGAAGAGAGCTTACAGCACACACCCGGGAGAGTCCTCTGCCGTGCTCCTTCTGGGAGAGCCTTCACAATTAAGGGAGCTTGCTGTTAAACTCTAAACGCCCAGCCCTGTCCTGCTCCCATTCTTCTTTCCCTTTCCACTCTTTGTGCAGCAGTTCCAGGGCCTGAAATTTGAGAAGTGTAGCAGATTGTTTTTTTTGCTGGTCTGGACCACTGGTGGCTGCCTCCAGGAAGGGGTTTGCAGGAGGAAATGACCCCAAGATCAGGAGGCAAACAGGCAAGGGCTTCTTACGTCTAAGAGGAAGCTGAACTTTAGCTCCCAAAAACACAAAGTCAGATGCAGCAGGAGTGCTTGAAACCATGGAGCTGAAACGTTGCGTTTCCCACTCTGTGTGACAAGGTCCGTGAGTATTCCCAGTCCCCTGCCCTCCTCCCGCCTCCCCAGTGCTCGTACACGACAGCGATTAATTCAGGAGCTGAACGTTGGCCAAATACACGAGGAGTTCCAGGGATTAGTTAAGGCAGCAGCCTCGCATGAGTCGTCTGCTCCTTCCTCAGCCAATTTCCAGTGCGCCTCGGCCAGCGAACAGCTCTCGTTTTAATATGCAGCGAATCTGACTCTGGCAGAAAAACCTAATGCTGTAGAAAGGGCCGCGCAGTCTCCACGGTGAGTGTTACAGAGAGCTGCTTTCAGAAAGAAAAAGAAAAAAAAAGGAAAAGCACCACAACCTGCAGGTACTTTCTGTTTCAGATGCCACTTTTCTGGGCAGCACCCTCACCACGTGCTCTTGTAGCTGGTCGCGTGTTACCCCTAGTGCCTGGGGAGCTCCTGGGCTTTCCGGAGAGCTCGGTGATGCTGCTGCCCAGCAGCTGTTGTATGGCGGTGCCATTTGCTCTGGGTTAGAGCTGGCTGCTGTGCCGTGTGGCGGGAGACCCAGTCCCTCTCCTCCCGACTAACGCGCTGGGCTGCTGCCTCCTACCAGTGTTGCGTGCTGACAGCTTCGGGGGAGGCCCCCGAGCTTCCAGGAGAGCGAGGGGACGGATCCCACAGGTAGCTGCAAAGCAGCAGCTGAGGAACCCAAGAAATTGTTTGGAACTCCGCAGTGAAGGAGCAGAATCAAGTCGAGGCAGGCCTTTGGAGGCTGCTCGGGCTCTTCTCTATCGCTCCGGCTGGATTTTGCACGTTCCTCCCTCACCTGGAATTCGCAGCCCTCGTTGGCCAGGGAAGCTGGCTGCTTTTGCCAAGAGAAAACAAAAGAGGAGGATTCAGCTTAAATGGTGCCTTCTCGTTCCTGGTGTCTTTTATGACCCTGGGCTCCTCGGTGGCACCTGGAGGTCGGTTCTCCACACACTGCCATCACTGGTTCTGCTAGAACGGACCAGGACCTCTGGGCACTGTTTGAGCTGAAAGGTTATCAGCACACAAATGGCCCACCAAAAGCAGGCCCTGCATCCGCATTTCCTCCCTCCTGATGATTTTAAGTGGAGCTCCTTATATAATTTTTCCTTACTGATTATTAGTAGTGAAAGAAACTGTATTATTTTCAGAGCTTTGCAAGTATAAATAAGACAGCATATGTGCTTGTTTACGTCTTTTTTTCTCTAAAAATAAACGAAGCAGATCTGTAGGGACAGCTATCTTTTAATATCTCCTGTCCTTGGCCCACCAGCTGCAGCAGCCCTCCTGTTACAGGAGATCAGAGCCGGTCTGTGGCAGCGCAGGAGCTCCGCCGCATGCCAGCTCCTCCGGCAGGTGTGTCCCTCAGGTCAGAGGCTTCACAGGTCTGCTGTCTCCCTCCTTGACCTTCCCCAAATGTAAGAGCAGGAAGCCTTGTGGGTCTTTTTGTTTTTTTTTTTCAGACTGCCCAGCACTGTTCAGGGTTAGTAGGACAGTAAACAACTACCTACACGATGTCTGGCTGCCCCTCAGCTTTCAGCAACGCCCAAGGAGGCAGCACGCTTGTCACCTCCATGCCTCGGCTTCTCTCTTTCTTTCTCCCTTTTCTGGCTGCTGTATTCCATCAAAGGAATTGCCTTGGCTGCTGACTGGCTGCTAAGACGTGTGGTGCTATAGGTGAAGGGTGGGAAAGCTCAAGGTAAGGCTGGTGTGCTAGGTCAGGCGTGATGGAAAAATGTAGAGGAAGAATGCTGCCGGGAGCACGTAGCTAGGGAAGGCAGCACGTCCCGTGGGCCTCCTCTGCCGGAGCGAGGGGAAAACTTCCCCAAATCTGGTGCTGGCTTTAGGTTTGAATGCCTGAATAAGATGCTTTTAGCAGAGTACCAGGAACAACCAGCCCTCCCTGGCCGGGAAGGGCTGCCGCCCGGCTTCCCTGCTTGATATTCCCACTAGCCTTGTTCTTTATTAGCAGGAGAGCTGAGCTTAAGCTTCCTCTTCGGTGATTACAGTCAGCTTCAGCAAATTAGCTCTGTTAGCGGCGGTAAGAGAAAATGACTTTTAGGCGGTGTTGTACCACTGACTGATGCCAGTGAGCGCTGCCCCCGGTGCCCTTGGCTGAAGACGAGCGTGATGTGCTGCTGTACACGATGCTCTCCCTGCTCGCCCACCTCTCCAAGGCTGCAGGTGCTGAGCTCCTGCTCTTCCTGCATGCCCCAGCTCAGGTGACAAGGGTTTGTTGTGGCTGAGCAGAGATCAGGCTGTGTGTCCTTACTGTGGTTTGTAGCCCCTTAGGTGTTTCCCCTAAGTATTTTGCTTTTCCTGTTGTCCGTGACTGGAGCCTTCTGACAGTTTTTGTGCACATAGACTGTGGTTGCTGACCAAACACAGGGTGCGTGTGACTTCTGACTCGCTGTATTGTGCCTTACACTAAAAAGAAGAAAATATCCCCAACTACAAGGTCTAAAGCTGCTTCTAGTGATGTTGGTTAGCAAGCGAAGGCAGATAACGCAGCTTTAGGCTCACTTGCCTGAGGCATGCTTGGGTTATTTGCGAGAGGCGTGTGCGTAGCTGCATTGCTCATACAGCTGTGGTCAGACCAGGAGGGCTCCGGCAGCGGCTGGGAGCTCGGGGGTGATGGTGTACGAGGATGGTGGTATACCTCAGCTCCATGGCTTCCCTTCAGAGTACGGGACACTTGTACAGTAGCTGCTCCTTGGCACTTGGTAGCTCCTGCCTGGGTGGAGGAATGTGTTCCCTCGGGTTGTCGAGTCTCAGGTTCATGTCTGCCCCTCTTCTTCCCCTTTCATCCCTCCCTGTTCCTGCCTTTGCTTCCAGCATCTGTGCTCGATTCTTGGCTGTTCCAAAGGTGGTCACTGTGGTCCCCTTGCTGGGGAAACCTGAAATGAGCCACAGGGGCTAATGGGGACTGCTCATTTCCCTTGTCCTCTCTCGTGAAGCACATTGGCCTGTGTTAAGCTGCATGCGAAGAAACTGAGATCATGTTTTAAAACACTCGGTGAAGAAAGCAAGAGTCCCTGTTTTGCTACTTGACAGCATGACGACTCCAAACACAAGATGGCTTGGTGTCCCAAGCCACTGCTCCAAGAATCCCAGCAGGTTTGTCTTTGGCACTTGTAGTGCCTTGTGCAGAGAAAATAACTTCTTAAAATGCAAAGGGGAAAGAAAAGGCTTCTTGAAGATGGAAAGGTCTCGTTGTCCAAGAGGAGCTTCTGCACCTTCTCCCTTTGAAGTGGTGTGACCAAGTAGTGCATCTCCAGATGCCCTTGCCTTCAGAGAAACTGATGCCTGGGCAGGGGGGTGGTATTTCACAGACCTAAATGGCTTCTGGACTTTATGTGCTCCCCAGGAAACTTTTCCTCTTTTAAAGTGTATTTTTTTTCTCTGTTGCAGGCATCTCTCACTCCAGTGAAGTCTGGAGGCGAACTGGAGGAGAAGCCAAAGCCGAAGGATCGAATCACATCTTGCCTCTTGGAGAACTGGAACAAAGGAGAAGGCCTGGGATATGAGGGGATCGGCTTGGGCATTGGGTTACGAGGGGCCATCCGGTTGCCATCCTTCAAGGTAAAAACAAAGTTGTCTTCATTATTACTAACATTCCTTAAAGGAATGTTAGGAGGATAGACCTAGTAGGTTTGTGTCCCAAAGCCTTACAGGCTGTTAGCCCCACTCTGTGTCCCTAAGGGGTTCCTTTCTGCAGCATCCCTTCCAACCCACCAATAAATATATCGTGAAAAGCAAGGCTGCTCTTCCCCAGCCTTAGCTTTTCATCTGCCACTTGTGTGAGCTGTCGTTACAGATCTCTGCTCTGCAAGGTAAATGGGACATTTGCCCGTGTTAGGATGCAGCATTTCAGCGTGGTTGTAAAAATATGCTTATGTTAGTAGTGCTTTACATGGTTATTTCTTCGCTTAGAACTCTGTAAGCAGAGTTTATTCAGAGCTGGATTTACCGTTCATAATAGGCCTGTAACACTGAGATCTCTGGATTTTGAGGCTTGGCTGTTTTGCATGTTAGTTGTAACGTCTTGCAATTTGGCAGCTGAGTCACACCTAAATTTTAAATTAAAGTGTTTTCTGCCTCACGTGAGTTTATGGAATCAGACTTGCAACTATAGGGTCACTTGAGCATTTTCACTTCCTGGCAAGAAGTAGAAGCATAAAAACCGAAGTCTCTTAAAAAGAAAAAAATAAAAAGGTGGGGTGGGGATGGAGTGAGGGGGGGTAGAATAGAGCCCTTCATTGAAATCGAAGTTTTGAGTGCAGAGAAGATGCAAGTAAGGGTTTGGGACTAAAGACTCTGCAGTCTTGATGTAGAACGAAACTTGCATTGAGGTTCTCTAAGATGTCACAGACTCAGGCTCTCTGTTCTGTTACAACTCAGACACATCCATTTGTCAAAAGCATTCTCTGTCAGGTTCAGAGTACCTGGTGGTGACATGCACCATGCTGGTATGGGAAGTGTTTTGATGCAAATTGAAGGGGTAGAGTTTCATTCACAGTGAAATTTGTTTGCAAGCAAATAAAGGGATCAAGAGCTGGGGAAGTGGCCCTTGATTCCTGGTGTAAGTCACACTGGCAAAGTTAGGCAGTAGCAGTTTATTTAAGAAGTTGATTTCTGCTGTTTCTAAACTCTTAGAAATGCTAATTTTATCTTTTGTTCAGGTGAAAAGAAAGGAGCCACCTGAAGCTGCCTCAGCAGGAGATCAGAAGAGAATCCGGCCTTCTACTTCTGTTGATGATGAAGATGAAGGTTTGCAAAGCACATTTGTTTGAAACACAAGAGCAGATGCAAGCCACATGCGAGCTGAATTCTTTTAAACTTCACAGCAGTGTGCTCACTTACAGTCAGACACAGAATCAAGGATCTGAGCCAAAACCCTGCCTCTCACAAAACTCTAATCAGCTGGGAGATGTCTTCTCTGGATTCAGTTATCTTAAATTCACTGGCGGGAAATTTAAGACCTGCATTTTATGAACGCTTGTACCCTATTTTAGATTTGCTGATGCAGAGCTGGTCACCCAGTAGAGGGAGCTCAGATTAGTTCACGGACTGTGTTCCGGAGGCATGCTTGCAACTCACCGTGTATGTTGAGGGAGAAAGCAAGTAAGACACAGTTTGCTCAGCTTATTTATTTATTTTTAAGTAACTTATTTGCCAGAGGAATCTGTTTCCAAATATTTTAACTTTTTTTTTCCCCCCTGGAAACAGGGAAGAGTAGAGATAAGAGTATTCAAAGCTTGATGTCTTTATTTCGCGTTAAAAAGTGGATTCACATTAGTTGTGCTATAAACTCGGTTCAGACTAACAACTGGCTTCAAGCCAAAGTACAGAAGCAGGGTTTTGTTTAAAAAAAGAGAAGGAAAGGCGTTAAAATCATTAAGCTTAAAAAACATAAGAACCGAGGTTAACCAAGCATCTTTCTCATAACACAAATCCATCAGTTCTTCAAGAAATAAAGCAAACCCAGAGTTTGTTAAAGCATTCGTATCCCTTAGTGTGTCCCCGTTTAGGGAAGCAGTACAGGGAGTTTCCCAACATGAATCATGTATTCTGCTGTGGCACTGCGCACAGAACTCTTCTCCAAGCAGTACCAGGGCAGCGTTGGGTAAGACAACCCCTTGGCAAGGTCCCCGTTGGCACACCACGGTGCCATGGTGCCGTGTCTCCTTGCTGCTCTGCCTGTAGCCTGTCAGCTTTGGCTACCTTTTGGCATTTTGCCATCCTTGGGACTTTCAACGCCCTGCACCCAGTCTCACCCTCGCTTGCACTGTGAAATTGTTAAGTGCCTGTGAGCCTGGGGACTCTCACACCGCGTGCACACGTTGCTCCTAACTTTGATCTTCCCAAAGCAAAAGTTTCCGTGATGTGATCAACCCTTTCCCTCCATTGAAAGTATTTGAGGGCAATTTCCTTCTTGTTTTTCCTCACCAGAGTCAGAGAGGGACAGGGATGCTTCCGATGCAACGTCTGACCTGTCAAAGAAGGATGCAGAAGCAGTGGGGCTGAGGCGGCGACCAGCAAGGCCGCTGGAGCTTGACAGCGAGGGGGAAGAGGGAGACGAGACATCGGGGAAAGAAGAAGAGTCCTCCTCAGAGAAGGAAGAAGAGCAGGAGGAAGAGAGAGGCTTGGTGAAAGCAGCACCTGGAAAGGTGTGTTGGTTTGTGATCGTAGTTTTGCATGCTGTCTGTCATTAAAAGGGGTCCTGGTAATTCCGGATCCCAACATTACCTTCTCTAGAAGGTGTGCGCTCCTCTTCGGGTCTGTGCTAAAATAATTTCTGCAGGATTATTCACCCTTCTGGTTCTCTGATCAGTGTCTCTGAGAATCACTGGCGATTACTGCAGTGACAGCCAGGTCTCAGGGTCAGACACTGCTCATTTTTGGTAACGCTTTCCTGTAAAGGAGGAAGAGGAGGATGAGGATGAAGAGGACGATGAAGAGGATGATGAGGATGAAGAGGATGATGAAGAGGATGATGAGGATGAGGAGGACGACGAGGAGGAGGAGACAGGTGTTGAAACAAGTGACAAAGAGGAAGAGCAGGACTCCGAGGAGGGTAAGCAATTCCAGGGAAAGCAGCGAGTGTGGCTTTTGGGCCAGGTGCGGTCTCCCTTTTGCACTCGTAAGCCAGATTTTATCTGTGCACCCTCTTTCATCGAAAGGCGGTTTCATACAAGATAATTTATACAGGTATAAATAATCTTGGTAGAACTCCGTTAAAGAGGCAGTCCGCCAAGAGACCCACCTGGCAGGGCGCCAGGCAGCGCTAGGTCTGCTGCTCACGGAGCCGCTTGTTGCATGGCTGGAAGCATCCCAATACTTGGTTTACTAGGCCCTGCAAAAGTAAATAAACTGCGAGGTGATTTCTTCAAACCCACACGCTGTTGTTGATGCTGTTACGGTGTGGGAATGATATTTGTTCCTGTAGAAGGCCCCGATTAGTTCTGCTGCCTGATGTCATTAAATGACGGTAATTTGTTCTTCTTGTAGAAGACGTGGCGAGTCCCTCATCTTCCAAGGCTGAAGTAGAATCGTCCGATGAAAGCGAGGACTCCTCTGAATTTGAATCCAGCTCTGACTCAGACGAAGATGACGATGAGGATGATGAAGATGAGGAGGAGGAGGAAGAGGAAGAAGAGGAGGTGGCTGAAGATCAAGACAGAGAAGCCATGGTTGCTGAGACAGAGCATGAACCTTCCAGTCACGAGCTTCCTGATGATGAGAGGGAGACCATTTTGGAGCTGTATCCTGTGGATGACTACATGGATGCAACGGGCTTGGGACTCACAGAGCCAGCGTTGGTGGAGAAGGATGAGGGGATGGAAGAAATCAAGGCAGGAGAAGGTGAATGTGGTGAAGTCCCAGAGGCATCTATTGCTGCTGAAACACTCAAACACTTGGTTATGGAAAGAGACCAGGAGACCAAACTTGCACTGTCTCCCATCTGTGGGCCAGGTATGGTCTTCCGCGTGGTTTGGCACATATCACATCGCCAAGTACAGTATTCTCACAGCCTCCAACACATATGGTTTTGCATTTCCCTTGTGCTCTCTTCCTCCAGCATTGGCTCTAGGCTAGGGATTGTCTGTAGAGGGGAAGAGGCCTGTGCAGAACTTTCCTTCCTAGTAAGGACTTCTGCACAAGGCATCTGGTACTAAAAATATGGCGGTTATTGTATCCAGAACCTTATCCTGGGCCAGCGTAGTCAGTGTGCTGCAGGAACTGAACAGTTGTCATCATCCGAGGGTGACTGACTGGGTGGTGTGGTGGGTGAAGCTCAAGATAGAAAAGTCATGGCTGCTAAAACAGAACAGGAATCTGTGCTTCCTGAGTCACTACTGGCTGTTGTTGGCTTTAATACCAAAGGAGTGTGTGACTGGAGAGCTGTATGGGGCAGGTGAGCGGAGTCTTAGAATTACATCTGGTTCCTGGTACTCTTGTTTTGCTTTTCACTTAGTCATTTTAAATGAAAGAGATCCCCAGGTTTGCTGGAAAAAGAAAATCATCTTAATTCTTTACAGAGCTATATATAACCAATGAAGACTAGAGTAGGAGTAGGACGCATACAGCTCAACAAATTCTGCAGCAGGAAGGGGGGAATTAACAAGTCGAAACCTGGAGCCAACATCTAGCACAGTGAGCCTTGAGCAGGATGGGCGTCTGAAGGCGGCTGCTCTGGGGACTAGGCAGTGTTTTGGCACCTGGAGAGCTGGAAATCTGGCCCCTGCCCAGGCTATCACTCCTCAGCTATCATAAAATTTGAAAGGTGTATAGTCAAAATGCCTGTTTTGCACAGCTCCTTTCTAGAACACGTTGGTGTCCAGAAAGCATATAAATCTGGGGAGAGCTGCATTTGGGGTACCGTGATGTGTGGAGTGAGCTTTTCAGGTAAACTGCAGGCACAAGCTCAAACTGCAGCCTTCTTCTTGTGCTGCCCAGCCTGGCCGTGCAGGAGTTACGCGGGTCTGACCTTTCTCCAGTGATTCTCTGGTTCACTCAGCACAGATGGATAACGCTTCCCCTCCAACTCTCCAGGCGTTTCCACCTCCTTTTGCTCTCCCACTTGAAAATGTTATTTTGAGCTGCCTGAGAAGATTCACTGTTGATTCCTTTTGGCCCTGACTCTAAGGAGGTAAATAAACTCCAGACAAATGAGCCTGCTGCAGGGAGAGCAGCATATAAATTGCCTCATTGATACCATCTGAGTGTCTCCTCATTCATTACAAGGGCTTTCCATTTCCTTCACGTGTTGTTCAAGAGCATTACGCTGCTCCCCTCCTTGGAGAGCTGAGGGTGCTTCTTGGCCCTGCAATTAGTTTCCCTTCCCACATCAGAAAGGCTGATAGCTCGGGGCTCTGACAGCTGTCCTCCAAAGCTCTCACCCTGCAAGCCACTAATGCTTTTCATGTCTGTAAAAAGGTGGTCAGGGGTTTTCAAAGCAGAAAACCTTCATTCTGGCCTGTGTAGTAGCTAATCCTCAAATTAATAGTGCGTTTTTTTAATGGTCCATTAGGGATGTCTGTGGTAGTGTCTAATTACTCCACGCTCTGTGCCTCCAAAATGTAAAGCATTGGAGTTTTTAAAGCCTCCCCGTGGAATTGAGCTGTTCTGTAATTGCAACATCTTAAACATGCCTTTACTGGCAAGTGGCAAGTAACCAAGTGGAAGCAACGCTCCTGACTTTTTTTTTCTTTCTTTCTTTGTTTTTTTCTTCCTCCAGAGGAAGAGCCTGAACCCACTGCCATGCTGGAGCCAGAGGTACAGGAAGGTCCAAAGCCTGAATCTCAAGATGAGGACGGGACGCTCTGCCTCTCAGCTCCAATGGGAGTCTTTGGAGAACCTCAGCCCAGTAAAAGCAGCTTCTTTAGCAAGTCTGATGGCGGCACCTTAGAAGCTCGTGTTAAAACAAAACTGCCCTCTGCAGCGGAGGAGGACGACCGGCTGCCTCGCACGCCGGGGCGGGAGGTGGTGGTGCATCCAGAGACTGATATTCTTCTGCTTCCAGCCCACAAGGTGCCATCCTCCACGCTTCCCTTACCGTCGACTCCCGGTAAAGAGGAATCTTTAATCCCTCCAGAAAAGTTCCCCGAACAATTACTGGTGACCAAAACATCTATGGAAGAGGAGGTTCCTAGGACTCCTGGGCGGGACATTTTGGCCAAGTCTTCGCACCCCTTTGCAAAATCACAGAGCACGGACACTGTTCCAGCAACGCCAGGAAGCGATGCTCCCCTTACAGGAAGCAGCTTGACCCTCAGTTCCCCTCAAGTCCCAGGGAGCCCCTTTTCCTACCCATCCCAATCTCCTGGCATTAACAGTGGCATTCCGCGGACTCCTGGGAGAGATTTCAATTTCACGCCTACTTTCCCAGAGGCTGGTGCTACCATTCCTTGCCTTCTGTCTGGCAAGAAACCGTCAGAGGATGAGCTAGATGAGAAAACCTTTAAAGAGCCTCTCGGTGCTTCCCTTACGATCAGCATGAACAGTGTTCCTTCCCCTATCCCCTTCGCCAGCCCCCCCCCAGCAGATTTCCACACAGACGTGGGCTTGCCACCTGATGAGCCAATACCCGTAGCAGCCCTGCCGTGCATGCCTGGAGATGGAAGACTGCCCATCGAGGAATGCAAGGCAGAAGTAAAATCTGTTTTACTCTCGCCGGAAGCACCCACTGGTGCTTCTATTCTTCCTCCCCCCCCACCGCCTTCTGTTCTTCCCAAAAGGAGGCCGGGCCGACCAAAACGGTCGCCGCCTTCTGTCCTCTCCTTGGATGTGTACTCGGGCAAAACCATAGAGCCACCTCCCGTCCCAGTGGCCCTGGTGGAAAGCGCTATGAGCAAAGAGCTGCTGAGTGCACATCCCGATGCTTTCTATGGACTGAAAGACCCTGAAGCCGTCACCCTGGACTTCAGGAATGACGGCTTCCACGAGAAAATAGCGGCTGAGACAGTCGCAGAGAAACTGCCATTTAAGGAATTGGAGAACCAGTGGAACGAAGACTTCAAGGAAGAAGAAGCTCACGTGAAGCCTAAAAGACAGTGGCGAAGGCAGAAGAAGTCACCTGAGGACCTCCCGGTGATTCCTTCCCCTGAGTATTCCCCACCCCGGCCTCAGTTCAGGCCACGCTCCGAGTTTGAGGAGATGACCATTTTGTACGATATTTGGAACGGAGGCATAGACGAGGAAGATATCAAATTCATGTGTATCACATATGACCGCTTGTTACAGCAGGACAATGGTATGGACTGGCTTAACGACACCCTGTGGGTATTCCATCCTTATATCCTTTCTCGCTGGCTCTGCGTCGCACACCACGTGTAGGATGCACTCGGTGGGCATTGGGTAGTGGGACTTAGAATGCAACAGACGAAGTCCTTTGGCAGATTTGCTTACTGGGACAGCAATTGCTTATGTCAGCAGGCAGTTCTAGACCTAATCCCTGAAGCTGCAATACAAAAGTGCTGCAGAAGTGGCTGTTGTTGCTGCATTTTCCATCTAGAACTGCAGAGAAAGCCTCTAAGCACGTCTTCTGGGGAGATTTCCTTGCTAGTTTGAGAATTTTCTGTCTTCATTTAAACCACTTTTTTTTTTTTTCCCCAACCTGCTAAACTGATTACTAAACCCGGCAGTTTCTAGTCTGTACGTAGAGGACTTTAACTTGGGGCTAAAACTTGCTGTAAAAATAATCCTGCCATCTGTGCCCAAAATGATGTTAGCGGTGCTAGCAGCTTTAACTTGCTTCGAGCCCAAAATACTAATAAGCAGAAAAGGCTGGCTGCTAGGCAGCACATGGGGCAGACACAGCCCCGGGCTGGGTGGGAGAACATCCTGCTCTGTGCTGCAGCGGGACACGGTCATCAGGGAGCACGTGGAGCACCTCGTGTGTTGCTAGAGATGTCTGGAGTTAAAATATTTCATCCCTGACTCCCTGCAAAATCCTGCTTTTATTATTTTTTAACCTTTCTCTAGAGCAAAAGCAAACCAGCCAAAGCCACTTAAAACCGTTGCGGTTTTTCTTGGTGGATCAGGACAGTGGGGTTTGAAGCATCTGCGCGGGGTCTTCCCTGTCCCACCAGGTCTGCAGGAGCAGATCTCCCGAGCCCGGTGAGAGTGGCGTGTCCCACCCGTCGGGCTGAGGGGTGTCTCCGGCCCGTCTGTGCTGCACCTCGCCCGAGGCAGGGTGCCAAGGGACGGGATTGCTGCGAGGTCAGCGCGGTGTCCCCAGGGCTTGGGGTGGCTGCAGGGAGTTGCTGGAGGGAGAACAAAAGTGTGCTGTGCAAAACAGGGGAAAAAAATCCACCCAGGGGGCTGGGCAGCTGCTGTCTGTGGACACGGTCAGTGCTACGGGGAAATCCTTTTCCAGACAAGTTTCTCTTGACAGCTTAACCTTATGCTTAAAGTAAGGAGAAAACGAAATTTACGTTTCCCAAAGCATGCAGCTAAGAAGGAAATACCGTGCTGGGCTTTCCTGCAAGCTTTTTTTAATAGCACTGTTATTTTTTTGCAGCCACTTCCCCCCCCCCCCCCCCCCCCCGCCCCCCAAAAAACCCTTCCTCATTTTCCAAGCTCTTGGTGTTAGCTCCACGTAACGGCAGAGGTTTGGTCTGATGTCCCCCGGCGGCCGTGTTGCTCCTTAACTTCTTCCCACCTACCAGCTTTTCCACCCCCAAGAAAAAGAAGCGTGACGATGGGATGCGGGAGCACGTGACGGGCTGCGCACGAAGCGAAGGCTATTACAAAATTGATAAGAAGGACAAACTGAAATACCTCAACAATAGCCGAGCTTTTGCAGAGGAGCCTCCAGCTGACACGCAGGTGAGGGAAACGTCCTCTGCTGACCACCAGGGTGCCAGCGGGATTTGGCTTCGAACGTCGTCACAGCCGGTGGCTGCTCCCTGCCTTTCGGCGAGGTGGAGCTGTAGCTACGCCTGCGTTGAGGTGGCCGTTTGGGTGGTGCCGGGGCGGTGGGGGTGTTTGAAGTGGGATGTGTCAGGAGGCCACGTGCTCTGTGATGACGCCTTGTAGCACAAGGGGTTGCTCGTTGGGAGGCTGCAGCGTGCTGGGCGCGTTGGGTCAGCTTTGATCACCCGTTTGTCCTCAGGGCATGAGCATCCCTGCTCAACCTCACGCTTCCACCCGGGCTGGCTCCGAGAGGCGGTCAGAGCAGCGCAGGCTCCTCTCCTCCTTCACCGGGAGCTGTGACAGCGACCTGCTCAAGTTCAACCAGCTCAAGGTAGGACACCCCGCGGGGCGGCTGCTCCGTGCGGGGGCTGGCTGGGAGCAGGCTGAGGCCAGGCAGGGGGTGGCCACAGAGCTCAGTGCTGGGCACCCCTGTGTGCGTCAGGGGGTTGAGTGCGGCCCAGAATTAAGGTGTTGCCTGGTGGGTTGGAAAAAGTCTCTACAGAGCAGGTCGGTGGTGCTTGGCTGGGGAGCTGGGCTCTGCAGTCAGAGCAGCTGCAGGGAGACGAAGAGATGGTCTGGGAGGATCACCCGACACAGAACCTCTCTGGGGTACCCAGCTCTTCTGGGCTTCCACGTAAACCGACTTGAAGATTTCTGCGATCTAATTCACCTAAAAATAGGAACAGAGCAATCATGGGGAAAACAGGACACTGTAGTCCAGCGTGCTCCCCTGTGAGGAGAAGAGGCACGAGCCCTTTGATAAATGGCTGTAAGCGCAGGAGCTTCTTTAGCCCTAGGCAGAACCATCAGGGCTGTGCAGAACAGAGATCGATGGCCCCAACGGGTCTGTTCTCCCAAACGGTGCATGGTCAGTGGTATAAAAACCCCAGTACTGCAAGTCTGTGGGACCTCCTACGTCCCCTGTGCTGCCCTCCTGTCACCAAAAGACAGAAGGAAACCGAATCAGGTTGAAGCGCCCCAGCATTTCTCGTGTGTTGGAGCGTGCTGCTGGACCTAGGGACAGCCTTTCCCTTTTGGTGCTGTGGCTAACTCAGGGTTGGGATTTTGGGGTGTTTTCTTCATGCAGTTCCGGAAGAAGAAGCTAAAATTCTGCAAGAGCCACATCCACGACTGGGGCCTTTTCGCCATGGAGCCCATCGCAGCTGATGAGATGGTGATTGAGTACGTGGGTCAGAACATCAGGCAGGTAAGCTGGACCGGGGGTGAAAAGTGAGCAAAAAGCAGCCCTGAGAGAAGTGATTGAGTATGGCAGCTGGGGCTGGCGTCCCTGCTGCAGGGCGTTAGCTGTGTGAGCTAGGCAGAGGCTGGCATGTGGCTTGGAGGAACAGGGGTGGGATTTTCAACAACCCAGAAATTCAGAGCTCAAATCCTTAGGAAGTAAGCTCTCAAGAAGCCCATCCTGAAGTTCTGTGGTTTCAGTGAAGTCTGTTCTGTTGGGGTATTTGGGATCGTGTATTTTCCGAGTGGCACAAGCGCAGGTTACGTGAGCCCTGTGTAGATCTCTGCTCACAGATCGCTGCAGCCTGTGCTGACGGTACCTGTGGGGTTTTCTGTAGGTCATTGCTGACATGCGTGAAAAGCGATACGAGGATGAAGGCATCGGAAGCAGTTACATGTTCAGAGTTGACCACGACACAATCATCGATGCCACGAAATGCGGAAACTTCGCTAGGTTTATTAATCACAGCTGCAATGTAAGTAGCAGTTTTTTTCATATAATTGTACTCTGACATGCTGATAAACCCACCGAGTCCTCGCTAACTCTGATCAGGAACACATTCAGAAGTAGCAAGGGATCACAGGGTTATGATTAACTTAATGAGCTGCAGCAGATCAAAGCTGAGTCTAAACTAGCTTAAGGAAGAGATGAGAGACCTGAGAAATGAAACAGGCAGCAAGACAGAGCGTACTCAGAATCCTTCTGACCATATTGTAGGACCCTGATGGATGCTGTTCAACCACAGCTAAGAAGTATTTCCTTAAAACAACAATTTTAGCAGATCTTCTGCTGTGGGAACAGTCTTCTAGTGTCCACGTGGGAAAAGTACTCTTGCCCTGGTAAGCAGAGAAGCTGCTTTCCTGTCTGTTCGGTGCTGCAGTCTACATTCAAGGGCTTGGATGTCTGACCACGTTACCAAGCATTAGCTGAGCTGCTCTTAACCACTGACAAACGTAGTGGAGCACCACGAGGGCTCTCGTGCACTGTGAATGACCAGAATGTGTCTGTTTTGGAGGAGCACAAGGACAGCTCCTCTGGTTTTTGGCTTCATGCCTCCTCCTCTCAGCTTCCCACTGGGTTTCCTGGGTCTAGGCTCTGGAAGCATGGCTGAGACTGTCTGGGGAAGTGAGTGCCCCACTCTATTTTAGTTTAGTTAATTGTGTGGAGGCTGGGAAGCCGTGGCCATCGGGAGCCTAAATCATTACCTGTTCTGTCACCCTTGCAGCCAAATTGTTACGCTAAAGTGATCACAGTGGAGTCTCAAAAGAAGATCGTCATCTACTCCAAACAGCACATCAATGTGAATGAGGAAATTACCTATGACTACAAGTTTCCCATTGAGGATGTAAAAATCCCGTGTCTATGTGGCTCTGAGAACTGCAGGGGAACCCTGAACTGAACTCGAGGTTTCTCGTCACACTTGCACCTTCGGCCATGTCAAAACTGTGGTAACCAGGTGTGGTTGCACTTTGCCAAAAAAGAAAAAAAAAAAGAAAAAAAAAGAAAAAAAATGAGGAAAAAAATAAGGAAAAAAAGGAAGAAAAAAATTAAAAAGGAAAAAAATATATATTAAAAAAAGGAAAAAAGAGAAGAGAAAACCAAGCAAGTTTCGCACTTCTGCCAGGATCACGAATGAAAGCAAAAAGCGCACATGCTTACGAGGACTGTTCATGTTTCAGGTGCTCTTTCCTTTTCAGATCCAACACGCACACAAAAAGGTGACTACCGTTTTGTGGCATGGTCTATCCAAACACTAGCTTCTCTCTGTTCAGTCCCTACGTTAAGGCTCCTTCATGGGATAATGGTACCTTTTTTTAATTGTTGGTATAAACCTTCATCTTTTCATAAATGCTGCTACCTTTTTCTCATCAGTTTTGTTGGTTGAAAAAGACATTCAACGTTTAAATGTGAAGCAGAGACTGAAAACGCCATATAGGGTTTGTTGGGAGCTTGATCGGCTGAAATTGCACAGATTTCTCAGAGTAAGCTGTAAATAAATGTAAGGTTGATGTTACAGAGCAAGCCAGAGGCTTGAGGGTGTGTGAATGGGTGTGTGCGTGTGTTCGGGTGCATGTGTGTGTATGGAGACGTGTCTGCAACGAGACTATAGGTGAACTGTCCTGCCTTTTTGTTAGGGGTGAGCCTGAACAAGTCCCCTAAGCCAGACACCCCGGGGAACGCCAGGTCAGCCACAGACCTGAGCTTAGCGCCTTGGGCTCATCGCTGATTTTCATACGCCATGCTGGTATATTGGGGGATCAAAACCTCAGCACCCCTGCAAGAAAAATAGTGGGTCCCGCAATCAGTAGTAACGAGCTGAGTCAGCTGGGCAGTCCGTTTGGCACCACGTATGGCCTTTTGGGATGCCCATTTCTCGTAGACTGATTTGTCTAGCGTTCAAAAAAACAAAACACCTGAGGCTGAAATTAAGTGGGAAATACAGCCTCAGTTACGCTGTAGAAACCTTACCCTCCTTTTACGCATACACTACGGCCCGTGTTTCTAATAGGAGATTCTCATAGGATTTTCTTCCTGTTGATGGGAAACAGACTGATGTGTTCCTCACCTTAATTTTTCTCACTTCTGTCTGCATTTCCCTGCCCTTCCAGCATTTTACATGGAGTATTTGCCCTGTCCTTGAATGGGGAAGATTCCTCCTGTGATAGGAGCGAGCTGGACCTGCTGCTCTCCTCCCCCGGTTACTCAGTAACTTGCCCCCGGGGTAGTCCCATCCTTTCGGTAAGACCAAACGTGGTGGAAAGTGCCCCGAGCGCAGGCTGCGATAGCAATCCCATCCTCCCCCACCTGCAGCGTGAAAATGAATTCTTCAAACTAGGAAGCCCGTTTTGAGATGGTTTTTCAATCTCTTCTGACCTTGTAGACGTGCTGAGGTGGCGTTTGCGGTTCTTCAAGGGGTTCCATTTAAAAATGGGCCAAAGCACCAAAGAAAAAGCTTCTTTGGATGTGGTCTGGGAACGTTAGACGACAGTTCAGGTATAGACAGGATCAGGTTTTTCAACTCGCGTGGAGTTTCTCCTGCTTTAAAAGTAGAGATTAGTTGTGCTAAACCTCCCTAATTGGCTTATAGGGGAAACGGCGATGTAATTGTGAAACGCAAACATCGTCTGCGTAACTAAAAACCTTCTCCCCGCAGAACAAATTGGCCAGCTGTATTCTTGTAGCCTTGTAAAATTAGCGCTAATTGCTCTCCGACCACAGCTCCGTGATCAGAGGTTGCAAAAGAGTTTCCTGGAAGTTTTTTTGCCACTGTGACGTGGAATTGCCGGGCCTGTGCCGCAGAGCGGAGCTTGCGATGTGGGTTAGACCTCTGTGTTTGAATTCCTTCCTCAGACAGGAGGCTGGCGAGAGCAGGAGGGTGCGGGCTGCCGCCAGCTGCCGCCTGCCTGCGGCTCTGCCTGAGGGCAAGGAAATCGTCCCGAAGGTTGGACAGTCCGTGATCTCATCCCTGGTTTTCTTCCGTTGTTTCCTTTGCTTTGGGGTTTTTCCCCCTCTTCTTTGTAAATCTCTCTGGCAATTGAATAATCGTGACCCAGAGCTTAAAATTATGAGAAGCACAAATAGTTTGTCGTTGAACTTGGGTTGTAACAACAGCTGTGGCAGGAGAATTTGGGGATTAAACCAGCTGCTCTGATTCTTTTTCTTTTTTCTTTTCAAATGAGGTTCCTCTTGTGCCGATGCTCTGGTTGGCATCTCCACAGCTCAGCCTTTTGTTTCGAAGCTTTAGAAATGCACAGAAATTTTGTGTCTCAGAACCGAAGCCCCTGCCTGTAGCAGTCCTGCCCCTGCTCTTGGCCTTGTTCCTCTCTGGCCCATCAAACCAGAGCGTGAATTGGTTTTGTGGGGGAGAAAACCCCAGCTTCACACAACCCCTAAGTACCTGCTGGTGATTCTGTCCTTCCCAGCGTCTCTGTGTGCTCTGGACGGGGTCAGCCCCGGCAGGTTGTTGAGGGAAGGCGTGAGGCAGAGCAGGGTCCTGTGGGACGAGGCCCACGGCTCGGGTTCCTCCGCGGTGTTTGCAGGAGCGCCACAGGGATCTGGGTGCCGAAGGCCTCGAGCACTGAAATCCTTGGGGCGCTCCTGAAACCACCTGTAACCCAGTACCCATCCCTCTGCAGTTTTCCAGGGGGATAAACGTGAGCTTTCGGAAGAGCTGAGCTCCCGGGAGCCCCCAGGAGGAAGCAGAGCTGTTTGCCAGCACTTCCGAAAACCCACGTTGGTCCTCAAAGCTGAGGCTTCGCTTTTTTCCCCGTAGGTCTTGGCTTGCAGAGCCCTCCCTGTGCAGCTGGTCAGAGCAGCCCTGTCCCCACGATTTTATGGCGGGGTTTTAGGTCTGATCGAGGCATCCTGTGGCTGCCCTGTCCCTGCGGGGCCGGGGAGCCCTGCAGCCACGGAGGTGGTTTGGGAAGGCAGCCCCATGGAGCCTCCTTCCGCACCCCCAGGTGCTTTGGCTCGTGCTGCTTGACAGAGAGGCGTGCTGGAGTCGTCCTGTTCGCTGTCCTAGATTTATTTTCACTTAAATTGAACCCTAAAACAGAGAGAGAGACGTTGACTGTGCTCCCCGCGAAACTGCAGCTCGCTTGGGTGGCTCTGCTGGGTGAAACGATCGCGGAGAGCAGTGCAGAGGCTTGGGAGGCGTCCCTCCAGCCCGTAGTGTCCCCAGGTGAGCGAGCTGGCTCCAGGTCAGCGTGCGAATCCCGCAGCAGCTGGCGTTCCTAGGAAGTGTGCTCTGCTTGCAAACCCCACCTGCCCTCGCCCTCACTGCCCCGCGGCCTTCGGTCGCCCCCAAAGCGCCCTGTAGCCATCGGGGGCGGCGGGGCAGGGGCTCGTCCTGCAGATATTTATATTGTATAGAGCAGCTTATTTCTACAAGGAAAAAAACAAAACGAAAAACATTTTTAAACTCCAACAAAGTATACAGTAGTTTCAGTTCCGGTTTTTGTGACCTTTTTCAGGGATCATTTCAGTGCATTTCTGTATAAAATAAAAATTTAAGGAAAAAAGGATTTTGAAGTATATTAAAAAAAAATGCATCTTCTGTACATAGGCAAACTCAAGAATCTTCTCTTCAAACACTGTTTCTTGTAGAAACATGTTGAAATTTTTTTGCTGATTTCTTTGTACTTCAAGAGCATGTAAATAATTTATTAAAAGTGACTATTGTAATTTGGAGTTCTTTTTAAACAGATTCCAGCTCTAATTCATGTCGAGAAGGTGGGGAGGAAGAAGGACTGAGTATAGCAAAGGAGCTGGTGGCATTTACAGCTTGTGTCAAGCTTTGTATAATGTAAATTCTGTATAAATATGTTTTTTTTTTTTTGTCAAATAAATAGATGGAATTAGCAGCATTAAGAAACTGAAGACAAAAAATTGCCAAGTCAAGGCTTCTTCTTTGCCCCCCCCCGCCCCATTCTGAAACCTAATGTGCAAAATCTATTTATTTCAAGCGAGGAAATGTGTACAGTCTAATAGACAACCTAAAATGTATTTAAGCGAGTTTGCAACTGGATTTTTTTCATTTTAATATTTTTTTTGTTTCTATGAGTTTCCTCCTTAATTGCCACTGTAGTATTTGTCCAAGTGAAAAGAAACCCTCTGGAACGGACACTCAAACGGGCAGTTTTAAAAGCAAAAGGGAAGAACACCCGGCTCCAATCCTGCAGTTTTCTGGTTCCTTAAACAGGTTGTTTTAATTCACGGTGTGAAAATAAAGGGCTTCCTTTAAAAGGAGGCAGGTAAAATGGTTTGCAATAAATGATTTTTTTTTTTAAAGTTCCTTTAAAAAAAAAATCTGCTTTGAAGATTTAGGATTTCTGCTTTTTCTTTTGTTAAGCAAATTTATAAATTTAGGGATGTTTTGTGCATATAGAATCTGTCACCAGTATGTATCTTGTTTTGAAGAAAGTGTTTTTGTTGTGGATGTGTCATGCTGTATATATTTGTTCATATTTTTGTGAATTGAATACTATGTACCATTGTATTATAGTAACTTTTATAAAGCAAACCATAAATATACTGACTTTTCTTACAGAAACATTATGTTGTGCTTGGTGTGTAGCCGGGGCAGCTTTTTGCTCTCGGACCCGTGCTGGGAACCACGAGAGCTGAAAATACTCCTCCTGTGTCCAGGCAGGGGCTTTAAGCAACGTCGTACAACTATTGCGTGGAAGAAATGTGAGCAGGTCGGGGCGCTGAACCTGCAGGAAGTTAAGGTTACGGCTGAAATTATCCAATTATGCTGCCAGCTCTGTGCTGGACACAGCCACAGGGGGAAGCCCCAACACGTGTCTGTACTGGAGCAGCCACACCGCGGGCCGAGCCTGCCCCACGGTCAGAGCGCTGCCCGAGGCAGATGGGTCTCGCCTTTAATATTCTTCACTGTGCTGGGTGTCCCAGGGCACTCTGACCATGTCAGTTTTTCTGGCTTCATATATTTTTATTTATTTTTTTTGCTTTGCTTTGCTTTACTTTGTGCAGGCGAAAGCCTGTAGCCTACCAAGAGAGGTGCGGCAGCACCGTGGCTTCTCTGAGTTTTGGAAAAGGGGGTACACAGGGCAGGGATGAACGCAGCAGCTGATAGAGGAGGAAAATGAACCGGCAGGAGAGAGCCTTGGCTGCTGGCGCCTTCTGCCTCCGTTCTCCCCAGCCACAGCAGGGAATGGGAAGCCGGACAGTGCAGGGCTCAACCAGGGGGTGGCTGGGTCAGGCAGGGGCTCGGGCTGCGGGTGGGCTCTCATCACGTCCCAGGAGCCCAGCATCAGCCAGGGACTTGGCTCAGGCTTTGAGCAGCTTCCACACTGGGAAACGCAAGGAGCAGCAACAGGAGCTGGATTTGGGGGGCAAATGAGTGACAGCAGGGGGGACCCGGGGCCACCAGGCAGCCTGCGGTGTTCTTCGGCTGGTGCATCCTGAGGTCTGCAGGTCCTCAGGGAGCAGTCAAGGTTGTTCGCACCTCTTTTCCTTATCTGCGTGGGAGCTGGGATCTGCAGGTACTTTAGTAGCAAGGCAGGTTGGGTTGGGCGGTGTTGGCCACTTGGCCCTGCCATGGGACACTGGTTCCTGTGGCAGCACCGAGGCTGTCGCTGAATCTGGAGCCTCGGCTCCTCCCTGATGCCCCACAGCCACGGCGGGCACGGGGCCTGCAGCCCTGGCAGCACGGACTTACCAGGCACTCACGCTGTGACAGAAACGGATTTTATTGTGTCAGTGGGGAAAGCCCCCTTGCAAAGGACTGTGACGGTGCCCAGGGTGATGCCCCAAGAGGAGTCCTCACCTGCAGCCAGGACCGAGCCAGGCAATCGCCACAAACGCAGCGATTGCTTCTTGAAGCACTGGAAAACGCCAGCCCCCCGTTAATTCAAGAGCTTACAGGTACTAGAGCAAGACTGGGGTACAGGGGCAGAAAGGCTGAAACGTGTACATTCAATCATCTCATTCCAGAATGCTGTAGCTACCCCAAAATCATGTGTTTACTCTCAGGAAATTCAAATCCAAGATTGAACCTACAAGTGATAATAATTAAAAAGAGACACGCAGAGAGGCAAATCCCTGAATGCTTTCCTCTCTCAGCTTCCCGCATAGCTAAAATTAATGGAAAACTTCATGTAGATGGGGTTTAAGTGCTCCAGCTGTTTCCTGTGTCTTCCTCCAGAGCTGCATACCTTGGGCACGTGTCCTGTGTCAGGAATTGGGTGGCTTGGATCGGGTTAGGCTGGTTCATGAAACGCTGTCACCGTTTCCCACGTCCCCTCTCCCGAGGGCAGTCCCTGGGCTGGGTCAGGATCAGTCCTTGCACGTCGCCAGCTTGGCAGCGACTTCCCCGGGCTATTTACTGAAGCATCGGCCGGGTCCCCGTTTCGTTTGTGAATCAGCTCGTTAGGGAATCAGCTCGTTAGGGGCCGGCCACGGAGGCTGGGCGCACTCTGCCGCTACATGCGCTCGCTCTCCCCGTTGGGGTTCAGGACCGTCAGGTTGCCTCGTGCGTCCTGGTCGATTTCTATCGCTTCGAACAGAGACTTGAAGTTCCCGGCGCCGAAGCCCTGCGGGGAAGACAGCGTTACCTGGACGTGGTGCTGGGCTCCACGAGGCCCCAGCACCAGGAGAGCTGGCTGCGTGACGGCACAAGGCCCCGCTGAGGCCCCCAGGCTGTCACTCACCCCGAGGCCAGCTTCATTGCATTCAGCAGTGAAATCCTCCGGCCTACCTGGTGGTTGTGCCGCTGGATGACCTCCAGAAAGACCGTGGGCCTGTCTTGAACTGGTTTGGTGAAGATCTGGAGCAGGTAGCCTTTCTCATCGAAGTCCACCAGGATTTTCAGTTCCTGGAGAAAGGCAGTAGGACGATAACTCCGAGACTCACCGAGGAGCACAGAGGTGCCTCCACGCGGCCCTCGGCCCTGCCAGACGCCGTGGGGAACCGGCCCAGCCGCGGCCCGACCCACCTCCAGCTTGTCGATGTTCTCCTTCACTTTGATTTTGGCAGCCTTCAGCCTCTCCCGCAGCAGCTGGTAGTAGCTGGACGGCACGTCCATGAACTGCATGCCGCGCTGCTTCAGGTTGGTGATCTGCAGGGCGGGGGAGAGCTGAGCGTGGGGCGGGTGCGCGGGGACAGGCGGTGGCGGGAGGAAAGTGACATTTTCTCATGGCTTTGGCTCCAAACGGAGCATGGGCCCTGTCCCACCCTCTCCCTTTGGGCCCCAGGTGCCCTCTCCAAGCAGTGTGGGGTTGGCCACCGTGCAAGGATGCCCCCGATGCCTCCGGAGGCTCTCTGGCCTGCAGAGGAGCCAGGGGCAGGCAGACCATGCGCTGTGGTGGCCCAGCCTGGCACCATGAGCTGCTCCATTAATTCTGTCTGTGAAACAACCACGGCACAAAGCCCAGGTCTTCGCCACCCACCCTGGGGGTCATCATCTACTTCTGCCCCGTGACGCAGCCCCGAGTGTGCCCAGGGCACAGGATGGGGCTGCCGTGGTGGCACTCACCGCCGAGATGATGTCGGAGGTGTTCAGCGCGATGTGCTGGACTCCGGCCCCTCCGTAGTAGTCGATGTATTCCTGTGGGGAAAATCTCACTGTGCTGGTGGTGTTTGGTGGCTACGGCACACAACCAGCGAGCCACTGCCCCGTTGGCCCTGTCCCTTTTCTTTGCCAAAGCCCTGCTGGTGACCTATCAACCCACATGCTCACCTGAATCTGGGATTTCTTCTTGCCGAACGCCGGCTCGTTGATGGGCATCTTAATGGTCTCCTCGTAGTTGGTGACCACGATGGAGCGCAGGGCGCTGAACTCGGTGTGCAGCTGCTTGTCGTCCACCGACCAGAAGCGGTGGAAGAGGAGGTTCTTCTGGTACCTGCCGGGCCACAGGGGGCACATGGAAGCCCCTCGCTCTACCCCCGCACTAACGAACCCCTGCTCTGGGTTAATTGCCCTTAGCATCAAACATCAGTGAGACCAGCAGAGCGGTGCCGCCTCCTCCCAGCCCTCCCCACTCTTACCAGTCGGCCACTGGGACCATCTGGAGGTCAGGCTGGTTCCCCACCACATGGTCCACAAAGCTCAGTTTGGCGCTCGGCCTGCGGGGAGGGGGACGAGGGCAGCGCTCAGCGGGGCTGGGGGGGCCCTGGGGGCTGCAAGGAGGTGCTGGAACACCGTGCTACTCACAGCCTGGGCAGCAGGGGGTCCTTGAAGAGGGGTGCGTGGTACCCGGGCAGGAAGAGCCCCTTGTAGTTGAGCTTCTCTATCAAGGTGTGGGTGGTGTCGCCGTACTGCAGCGGGGAGGGAAGCGGCTCCGTGCCTGCCCTGCACCTCGCGGTGCACAGACGCCACTGCGGATGGGGGTGCTGAGCGCTGCCACCCCCTGCCACTCACCGTCTGGATGACGGCGAACTTCACCTTCCCGAACTTGTCCTCCTCCACCCAGGGCTCCTTCACCACCACGGCTCCGCGCTCCTTGGCTTTCTGGGCAGGAGGAGAGCGCCCGTCCTGCCGCAGCGCCCACAGCCTGGGGGGACACGGCCCCAGGACCCTCCGCCCCCGCTCGTTGCCGCTCCTTTCCCCCTCCAAAACTCACCGTTTCAGGGCCCCCGCTGCATCGTGCGGGCGCTGCCTACCTTCACAATGAAGTCGCAGTCCTCCACTTCGAAGGCCACGTCCTTCACCCCGTCCCCGTGCTTCACCAGGTGCTCGCCCATCTCTGCCGGCAGCCGGCGGGCGTGAGCGGGGATGCTGCGCACCGCCCGGCCCCTCCAGCCCCCCAAAACCTACCCTCATTCCCCGGGTTGAGTGCGGACGAGAGAACGAACACGATCTGGAGAGGAAGAGGACGACGGGCTCAGGGTTGGTGATGGGATGCACGCTGCGGATGCGGGGTTTAACACTGCAAACGCCTTTGGGCAGCGTCGGCGCGCATCCAGCATCTCCCCGTCACCGCGGGGCACCTTGGCGGTGGCACCGCCATCAGGGCTTTGTCACCGTACCTTGTCCTGCTTGATGACGTGCGACACCACCTCCCGGCTGCCCGTCTCCAGCCCCCGGTACGCCAGCTCCTCGAAGCCCAGCTTGTTGCAGTAATACGAGGCAGCCTGCCACGGCAGCACGGGTAAACCACGGCAAGGGGCATGTGTGCACACATGTGTGCATGTGTGCATAGATGTGTGTATGCACGTGGGATGTTTGCTGCTTCCAGCAGCACGGAGCTGAATCTGTCACCGCCCCGCTCTGCCCCTGCCTGCTGAAACGAGCCCCTCGCCCACAGGTACGCTCCTCGAGCAGCCCAGGAGGAGCAAGCAGGGACAAGAAAGTGGCACAAAGAACCCCAAAACTCCATGGCGAGCGCTGCCTGGAGAGCCCTCCGGTGCTGGGGCTGGGCAGGGAGGCGGAGGGGCATGCGGCAGGGCCGCAACGATTTCGCTTTTCATCTGCACATTGGGGGCCTGTCCCGCGCACACCCCCAGCCACCACCCCTCACCTTGCGCAAGGGCCCCAAGGCCATGGCCCCGAGCCAGGGCCTGGCACAGGGACAGCGCCAGGGGCCACCAGCCGCCCCCCTGGCAGCCAATGGCCGCAGCGGCCGCGTTGTCCCCATCACGGCCACCACCACCGCCCCTGCCCACACATGCAGCCGGCCGCAGCCTCCTACCTGCTTGGCATTCCCCACCCAGAAGGTGATGGAGTGGAAGTGGATGAAGCGGCCTCGCAGGGGCTAAAGGGAAGGGGAGAAGTTTGTCCTGGCTGCTGGGGTTATCCTCGCCGTGCCACGGTGCTGCTCCTCGCCCGGGCTGGGAGGGCAGCGGCTGCGGCACTGCGGGTACGGATCCTGCAAGTGCAGTTCCTACAAACACAGTTCCTACAAACATAACTATAAATGCAGTTCCTACATGCAATGCAAGTTCTGCAGGTGCAATTGCCTGGTAGCATGGACTTGTGAAGCACCAGTGCAAGGCAGGCAGGCCGGGGCAAGGGAAGGCAGGGAGGAACGGGAGGAGAGAGCTGGGAAAAGAGTATCTGGAGATGCTGGGGAGCCCACGTGCGGACAAACCCTGCGGCCCTGCAGCTGCTGCCAGGTGCCCTCGTTAACCTCTGTGTTAACGATTTACCCAAGCGGGGCAGAGCGCAGCAAGCCCCTTTGCTGTGTGTCATCCCCGCCAGGCACAGACAGCACTGGGAGTGAAACCGGGCAGGAAACAGGGACTGTGCTGAGGCGTCGGGCTCAGCCGCTGATGCCCATCACGTCCCGTCACACCAAAACGGAAACATGGAAGCGTCATGGCCGAGCATGCCGAGCAACCAGAGCTGTCCTCTGCAGCCCACGCAGGTGGCGGCTGAAGTGAGCGCGAGGGGGGCCCACGGTCAGCCTTGCCCCCAGGAGCGCTGCGGGGCAGCACCTACCTTTTCTCCCTTGTCCGTGTAAGTCGTCTGGAAAGAGAACCGGGGAGGGGCAGGTTAGCGGGGCGCAGCCGAGGAGCAGCTCCCCCTGCGCCTTCCCTCCCAAGCCCAGCGTCGAGCAGGGGGGAGAAAAGTGGCGAAATTCCCCCAAAACTGCGTGGTTTGGCGTCCGGCCCCAACCCTCACCATTGCTGCGACCCGGCGATGTGACAGCGGCGAAGAGAGCGCGATGCCGTGCACGGGCCTGATATAGCGGGGCGAGGGACGGCTCCTCCTCAGCTCCACCCCGGGCACTGCCCCGTCCCCATGCGTCCCGCTGGCCCCACGGGTCCCACGGGTCCCCTCCTGTGCCTGGTGACCTCCCTGCTGCAGCCAAGCCGGGGTGACGTGGGCGCACGCACGGTGCAGGGGCAGGGGACACTCGGTGGCTTCCTCAGCCACGGTGACAGCGGTGCTGCAGGGCTGGCAGGAGCGGGGCCACGGTGGCTGGTGGCACCAGCATGGGGCTGGAGCGGTGGTGGTGGGTGGTGGCACCGTGCCACCCGCTGCTGCTGCACACCCGGTGGGGGCGGCAGCGGGGCCGGGGCCACCTCACTGCGATGGCACCGCGGTGTCACCTACGGCACGGCCACCACCGCATCACCGCGAGGCGGTGGCACCGCTGTGTCACCCCCCCCCCCCCCCCCAAAGCAGTGCCACTGCCATGACCCTTTGTGGCACTGCCATCGCTGTGTCACCCCATGGAGATGCCACCACCACGTCACCCCATGGCACTGCCACTGCTGTGTCACTAAATGGCGCTGCCACCACCATGTCACCCCCCCATGGCACTGCCACTGCTGCACCACCCTGTGGCAACGCTGCTGCCGTGTCACCCCATGGAGGTGCCGTTGCTGTGTCACCCCCTGTCACTGCCACCCCGTGTCACCCCCACGGCCCTGCCACCGCGGTGCCGCCGCCGCGCCGCGGGGACCCAGCGCTGGCCCCGCCCCTTTCTTTGACCCCGCCCACTTTCCCGCCACCCCCGCTGACCCCGCCCACTTTCCCGCCACCCCCGCTGGCCCCGCCCACTTTCCCACCACCCCCGCTGACCCCGCCCCCCTGCGTTGACCCCGCCCCCTATCCCTGACCACGCCCACCCTCCGACCACGCCCACCCCCCTGACCCCGCCCACGAAGGCGGGGCTCCCGTTAGCCCCGCCCCCTCCGCCCCGTGACGCACCGCGGCCCCGTCCCGGCCCCGTCGCGGCCCCGCCATGGCGCAGCCCGCTGCCGGCGGCGCGGTGACGGCGGGCGCGGTGCTGCAGCTGGTGCGGCGCAAGGACGAGCTGGAGGCCAGGATCCGGGCCTGCTACGAGCTGCTGCGCGACGTGAGCACCGCTGGGGGGTGGGGGGGGGACCGGGAGGGGAACCACCGCCCCCCCCCTGACCGCCCCCCCCCCCCCCTTGTCCCCCCGCGCAGAGCGGCGTGGGCCCTGACGAGCCGCTGGTGGACGCCGAGGGCTTCCCGCGGGCAGACATCGACGTGTACCGGGTGCGGGCGGCCCGGCACAGCATCGCCTGTGAGTGGGGCCTGCCCCCCCCCCCCCGATTCCCCCCTGGGGCGGCCCCGCTGGGCGTTGAACGGGGCGCGAGGCTGTAAAAGGCTCGCTCGAATATTTCCAGGCGCCCCTGGGCCCCGCAAACCCCCCTTCAGTGCTTGTTCATGCGCCCTGTGGGTGGTTTCCAGGCCTGTGTGGGGACTGTCCTGCCCCACTGGGTGCGGGGGGTGGCCGCAGCTCGTCCCCGAGGTGCCCCAGCCGTCGTCTTGTGCCCGACCCTGGTTTTGGGGTGAAGGCGTTGAAAAAGAGCCCTCCGATGGGCCTCGCCCCGCGCTGACGGTGTCCCCCGCAGGCCTGCAGAACGATCACAAGGCCCTGATGAAGCAGGTGGAGGAGGCCCTGCACCAGCTGCACGCCCGCGAGAAGGAGAAGCAGGCCAAGGACCAGGCGGAGGCGCTGGCGGAGGCGCAGAGCCAGAGCCAGAGCCTGCCCCAGGCTTTTGCCAGAGTTAACGCGGTGACGCCGGAGTCGCCGGCGAGCGTCTCGGTAAGTCCGTGGGTCTGACAGCCACGGGGAAGGCTTCGCTCGGACCCACAGGGGAAACAGAGCAGGTGGCTTGCTCCGTGTTCTTGTCAACAAGCAGGAATAAGCCATGGGACACCATTTGTTATCATCCCACCCCCCATTTCTTTTTATTTTAAGTGTTTACCAAATGCTCAATCGCCTTCTTAACCAGCATAGTTAATCCTGAAAGCTCCTGTGGGGGGAGCTGCCTTTGCGTGGCCGTGCCAGTGTCACCGGGGTGTCCTGTGAAGCGACTTGTCGCTGTGCTGGAACCAGAAGAATTGTTTTCTCAGCTGTGCCTTAGCACCACACAGCTCATACAGGGCCTTACTGATCATTCTAGAATCAGTGTTTCTCCTCCCATAAAATAGGGCACAGGAATGAGTACTTGCTTAACAACATGGAGAGGGTGTAACGTAGTTCCGTTGCCCTAATGGTATTTATTACCTGTCTTTAGAGAATGCAGATGTTCAGCTTCCTTCCGTCTCTCTCTGTCCAGGGGCTTCAGGTCGATGATGAGATCGTGGAGTTTGGCTCCGTCAACGTGCACAACTTCCAGAACCTGCAGAACATCGCCACGGTGGTGCAGCACAGCGAAGGGGTGAGCTTGTTTCTGCTGAAAACTGTTCTCTTGCCTGTCTCTGTTGGCTAGCTGTAGCTTGTTCTGTGGAAGTCAGATCTGTGTCAGGTTCAGTCTGCACTGTTGTAGCCTTGTTCCCTCACAGCACTGAGCTCATTCCTGCCTGGACAGAAGAGAGTAAAGAGGTGTGTGCTCTTTGCTGTGAGCCTCATGTTGCCTGCTCCACCCCTAGGGGACTGCCTACAGCAGTTTGCTGTGCTGCCACACCACCCACACGGCCCTCTGGACTGGCGAGAGAAGCTATCGCAGCCTTCAGATGATTTTTAGTGGGACTGAGAGATCTCATGGAGCTTTCTGTCCACTGAACACTCCCTCCTTTCAAATCTAGCTGAAGGGGTGGGAATGAGAACTGCTGAAGTAGTTTTAATGTTCTTCTGGTGCTCCAGCAGAAGACCACAAAAGAGGGTTGACTCGGTGATGGAAAGTTGCCATCTCTCTCTCTTTCTTTCCTTTTTTTCCCCCCTTCCAGAGACCGCTGAGTGTGACTGTCATCCGCAATGGCAAGAAAGTGCACCTGGGGCTGACCCCGAAGCGCTGGGCTGGGAAGGGCCTCCTGGGGTAGGCGTTTATTTCATTTAACCAGAGTGGATGAGGCTTTCAGCCAGCTCAGAGCAAGTTTCCTGCAGCAGGGCCAGCTCTGCGCTTCTCTGTGTGTGTGTTGCTGCCTGCTGTGATGTGTTTGTTGGCGGGGAGGCGAGTTGTATCAAACGTGAGCTGCGGGGCAGAAGATCTCAGTCGCTAATTCCTCCGATAGAGGAAACGAATGGAAGAGGGATGTGGTGGACCTGATTTAAACAGTGTCAGGTCTTCCGAGCTTCTTTCAGAAGTGAGCCTTTAATGTTTCCTTCTACACTTATTTTTCAGCTGCAACATCATTCCCTTGCAAAGATGACCACTGCTTGGAAAACAATAAAGACGAAGCTTGTGCCTGCTTTTTGGACTCTGGCCTGGTTTGAAAACTTCCCCTGTAATCTTCATTTTTGCTGAAATAGTGTTTTGGAGGCTGTGATCTAGGTGCCAGACTGGCAGAGTATGAAAAGGATGGAGCAAGGCCTTACCACAATTCAGAATTGTGCTGATTTATGAGGAGCCGCTCGTAGAGTTGCAGGATGTGGCTTCTCATCTCTTATTCCTTGTGTCGCTTTGGAGTGAGGTTAGAGAGAGACCCAGGCTTCCCTTGATACAGATTCTGAAGAGCATAAAATGCTCTTGTTTGGTGATAACAGAGCAAACAGAGCATTCCTTTTTTTTTTTTCCTTCCCTTAAAGTTCCTTAATGAACATCTTTTTAAAATATTCTAAAAAGTCATGGGGCACTTTTTTGTCTCTCTAGTAATAGATCGCAACAGCTGTTGGAAGTTACCAAATACGATGAAAGAATTTTTGGAAAGCCTAATTATTTTAAGTTAATTAAATAAGGAATAGGGGGGTTATAATTCTTTGTCTTACTTTCTAGTATTTTGTTTAGTTATGACTGTGTAAAAGTATTCCTAACTTGATTGTTTGTTTTTTTTTTTTATTTGCTGCAGTTGGTTTTAGGGTGTATGAACTCTTCAGGGGGATTTTGGGGTGATTGTTTTTGTTTGTAGTTTTGTTTCCAGTTGAACTTAAAAATACTCTCCCAGAACAATAAAACTGAGTAATGCCTCTCTGTATTTGTGTAGAAGTTATTATTTTGAGACAGTCGTCATGGGCCATTTTGGGTAGGTTAAAAGCAGATCTGCACGGTCCTAAAAGCAGGATCCCCTGACCTTCCGGAGCCAAAGCCCAGGCAAGTGCTGGTGCTTTGTGAGCAAGTTGTGGGCATAAGTAACAAACATAGTGAGGAATTTTGTTATAAATGCTAATAACCACATCTGAAATGGTGGACTAGTGAACATGTTGTTACATCTGTCACCCGGGGCTCATCCCTCGTCCCCTTCCCCAGGCAAGGTACGGATCCGGTCCCCAAGGGGCTTGGCGGTGCCGGCGGGACTTGGTGACAGCCACGAGCAAGATTTAGGATTTGGGCTTGAGCAGGGCGAGGGGCTGAGCGTCTGCGGGGGTCGTGCTCTGGGCAGGGGGTCAGGGCTGGTGGGGACAAGGAGAGGACGTGGAAGGGACAAGGAGGGGACGAGCCGCCTCTCCCAGCACTTTCCAGGCTGTCTCTGGCTGCAGCCGTTGCAGCCGTTGCCCAGGGAACAGCAGTAGGCTGCAAACAGACGCGGCAGCGGGGTGACGGTGAGCGGGGTCCTGGCTGGTGGGGGTCCCTCGGGGCCCGGGGAAGCCCTGTGGGGCCGTGGCTGTGCCGGAGCAGCGGTCCTGCCCGTGGGGTGCTGGGGGAAGGGGTTGTCCTGGGGCCCCCAAAGCTCTCCGTGTGCCCGGGGCTTCGGTGCTGGCTCAAACCCAGAGGTGAGGCTGGAGCTGAGCCAGCTGCCGAGCACAAGAAGCCAAGACAGGTGCAGGGACGGTGGTAAAATCCCATTTGAGACCAAACCTCTGTGCCCGGCGGAGCAGGCAGGCAGAGAGGGAGCCCGATCCGGGCTGGGGCTGTGCCAGGCTGGCTCATGCTCGGCGGGAGCGTTATGGGGGCTGAAGGGGGCTGTGGGACCCGTTTCCCGGCTTCGTATGTTCCCTGTCCCCCTCTGTGCCCAACTCCAGCTCGCTCTGCTGGGAGGCTGCGTAGTTCAGAGCAGTGCTAAAATACTGTAGAGCAACTCTCACTCGTCCCGGCCACACCAGCGCTTCCCTGGCCTGACACCGGGTCCTTGCAGCGGGCTGGACTTGGGCTGAAGGGTTTTTTTTCTGTGGCTGGTGCCCACCTAGAGCCGAGCTGTAGACGCAGAGGCTGCCCGCCTGGCTTAGTGCCTGTGTCCAGCCTGCCTGCTGGGGGTTTCCAGCTGGGGCTTCAGACTGGAAAATCTTTGAAGGCTTCTCGGAAGGAAGCTGAAGCTGAGGATGGACTTGAGTGATGCTACCTCCAAGGGGATGTCCCAGGACGGACGGACACGTCAGGAGGCGGCCGTGCACCCCAGCAGGTGAGGGCAACACTGCAGCAAGCCGTGCCTGGCACAGAGTCTAAGGCCAGGACCTGGTGGAAGCAGAGACCCCAACCCCAGCACCAGGGGGGTTTCTCCTGGACACAGTTTGTCACCAGCACCCCCTGGGGAGGCAGAGCAGGCTGTGCTGCAGTGTTTCCAGCACTCAAGGGAGCACCCATGGGGCTGCATCCCACTCGGTGCAATCCTGCCCATGGGACCCAAAACACCCCTACCAGCAGCTGATGTTGATTTGAAGCAGCAAATTCAAGAGCTGAGGTGAGCAGCAGTTTCCATTCAGCTCCCCCTTTTCCCACTTTTGTTATTAAACAAGCTCTGCGGGGCTGGAGCCTGCTCCCATAGCCTCTGCCCAGCCATCAATATTTGCTGAGCACCTGAGCTGCCGGCGAGTTACGTGACCCCAGCCTCGTCCCTGGGCTGAACGAAACCTTATCTCACCCAGCGGGGCTGCAGCATCCAACCGGGCTTGTGCCTTGCATGGGAGACACGGGAAAAGCTGGGGGCCCTGGAGAAAAGGCAAAAGCTGATTCGGAGCCCCAAAAGAAGATGAAGTGGCGTGGAACAAGCCTCCCAAGGGCTCCTGCCCCAGACCCAAACCTTTCTCCCTTTCCAAGGGCCCCGTGGCTGCTGCCCAGGAGGAGGAAGGAGCACCGGGGGATGCACCGCCGGGTCCCCTACGGTCTCCTCTGGGGACAGGGGTCCCAAGAACCCTGTTCAGCACCTGGGACAGGTGGCAGAACACAGCTGCATTGAAGACTGCCCCAGGAGACACCGCCACCGGGACACCATGCTCAGAAGGACCCCCCAAACCCACCCCAGCACTGCCTGACCCCACGGGGGCCATCTCCAGCCCTCATGGGGGTCACGGAGAGCAGGAGCAGCAGCAGAGGAGCTGGGAGGGCAACCAGCACGATGGCTCTGCCAGCCTGCTGTGGGTGGCCCAGCCGGGTCTGCTCTTCCAGGGGGACAAGCAGAGCAGCTGTCACCCCCTCGTGAGTACCAGCGGGCAGGAGAGCATCCATGGTGCCACCTTGAGCTACCTGCCACTGTGGTGGCCTGCCCAGCTCTCCCGCCTAGCTCCGTCCCGTTCCTCCCAGGAGCTTTTGGGGGGATTTTTTTTTTTTTCCTTGTTTTGTTCCCACTGCTAAGAGCCAGGAGCTGCTCTTCCCTCAGAGCCTGTCCTGGGCGTTGGGCTACAACAGCAGCCTGGCCGTGCACAGCCTGGCGGGCGGGGAGGACCGGGTGCTGCTGTACGTCTGCTCCCACACGGCCGTGATCCACGACGTCCCCGGGGGCCGGCAGTACCACCTGCAGGTCTGGCACGTGGCTCCCTCCTCTCCCTTTATCCCGAGCACCTTCCCCTTGTCCCTCGTCCTGGTGCCCACCGCCTGCACGTGGCCGGAGTAGCTGCCTGGGTGCTGTGGGCACTATGGCTGCTTCGGGGACACCTGTAACCCCAGTGGGGACAGAGGGGGGAGAGCAGAGGACCCCTGGGAGAGACGACGAGGAGATCCCCGCAGCCAAGCAGCTGATGAATGCTTGAAACAAGCGGCCGGCCTGGAGCCCCCCGGTGCCTCTCTCTTTCCCCAACCAGGGCCACGCGAATGCCATTTCTTGCCTGTGCGTCAGCGAGGACCGGCGCTGGGTCGCCACCGCTGACCGAGGCCCAGACCCTCTGGTCATCATGTGGGACGCCTTCTCGGGGTGAGCTGCCGGGAGCCTCCTCCGTGAAAACCCCGCATGTCCTTGGGTCGTTGGGGGGGAGCGTGGGGGCGAGCCCTTTGCTTGGGAAGAAGGCCTGGGGAGGATGCTCAGCACCAGCGCTGGCTTCTTCAAATCCCACACCAGCGCCCTGCCTGCAGACACCCTCCCCTCCCCACATTTAGGCGAGCAGAGGGCTTTTCTCCACAGGATACCCGTGCGCACCATCTTTGACAGCCACCCCGGTGGTGGGGTTGCCGCTATTGCCATCTCCCGGGACGCGAGGTATCTGGTGACTATTAGTTCTGGCAGGGTGCAGGTGAGGAAAATATTGCCTTCTTTGTGCTTTGTGTGATGGGTGCCCGGGAGGCTCTTCCCGTTGGTGGGGGGCAGGAGAGAGGGTCTGCGTGGGTTTTGCTGGATTTCACTAAACTGCATGCTGCGGAGCTGAGAAAGCAGGTCTGAACTTGGGATAAAGGCTCCTGATGTGCTTTCATTGAAGCAATTCGTAGCAGTGCTTCCTGAAATTAAACTGTCAGGCTGTGCTGCGTTTATCCTGCTCCAGTCTTTTATACCCCCCATCCTCTGCAGCCAGAGGTTGGGGCCTTCCTGGAGCTCTCAGGAAGCCACAAACGTCTCCTGGTTTCCCCCTTGTGACAGAAAGTTTGCCTGTGGAGGTGGACGTCTCACACCGAGAGCCCTGTGTGCAGCGCAGAGCTGAGGCCTGAATTTGGGCTCCAGGTGAGCGCCGCAGGGACCTGGGCCACCGCGCTCCGTTTGGTGTGCCTGGATAAATGCAGAAGTTTTGCCTGAAAGGATAAAGCAGGGAACATCGCTCAGCTTGGCATTAATGCGACTCTCACCTCTTAATTTCAGGCTTTTGTCATTTTTAACCCCCAAAATCCCTATGAGTTTGTCAGCAACAGCAAAACCCAGGTGATATTTTATCTGTGGGTGAGTAGGACTGTGGGGAGTTCTTCTAGCACCCAACGTGCTCCCAGGGGGCCTGAAGGTGGCATGGGGCCAGGTGCCTGCCTGTATCTTGCACCAGGCCGGTCCCAGCCTCTCCCACCCTGTGTTTCCCGTGTGTGTTTGTGAGCTTCGTGGTGGTCGTCAGCTTTTGGGAGAGGAGCAGGCGGAGGGACAGGTGGTTTTGCATGCTCCGAAGGATCTTGGAGTCTTCCTGGCCCTGGAGCCCATCTCTTGTCCCCAGCTGAGGGTGGGGAAGGGACACGCAGGTGGTGCAGGGTGACATTATGGGCTGGCTGTCCTCACAGGGACTCACATTCTGCTCTCCCCACAGGGTGATGCCGGCCTGCAGTACAGCACTCCGCCTTTGACCAAGCAGGTGAGCGTGTGGGGAAGGCCGCATGGCCCCTGTTCGCCTTCCTGCTGGCGGCACCTCCATCCCGTCCCCCTCTGCTAAACAAGTGGCCACGTCCCCAGCCTGTCCCCCTCGGTCTCCTGGGGGGGACAAGCAGGGACAAGCATCGTCTCCTGGGGCTCACTCCTGCAAGGAGAGCTGTCTGCAGCAGTCCCAGCTCGGGGCAGGCAGGGACCAAATTGGAGAGCCCAGGACTAACTTGTGGCCCCGCCACTCTCTCTGCAGACCTTCAACAGCGTGGTGGGGCACTTCAGCCAGTCGGCTTTCCACTTTAACAACGCGCAGGCTCTGACGGGCACCTCAGCCGGGAAGCTGGTGGTGTGGGACACGGCCTGTGCCCGCTCCCTCTCCGAGGAGGCGCAGGCCCAGCCACACAGCACGAAGGCCACCAAGGTGGTGCCGATGCAGAGGAGCAGCATTACGGTGCTGACGGTGCTGGCGAGGTAAGGAGCCGGTGCTGTCCGTAGCCATGGGTCTATAACCGGGCACCTCAGCCCAGAAACGGCAGAGGTAACGGTGGTGAACTACTGACAAGTGCTGCAGTTTTACACTTGGCCATGTGCAAGGACCAGGCAAATCCAAGCAGGAAAGTGCTGCTGATTTATGACACGCTGCTCCTGGTTTTGTTTATTTATCTATTTTCCCCCCAACAAATTATATTGACTAAGAAAAAAAAAAATACGTTGAAACCTCCTGGCAATGTGATCCCAGCTCTCCCAGCACCTCACAGGTTGGCCGTGGTCGCAGAGGACCCAGCCACATCTCTCTCAGCCTCCCGGCCTGTGCCGGCAGAGGGAGCAGGCAGCCTCCGAGCAGCCCTGGGGACAGCGCTGGGGACCCGGCAGGGTCACAGCAGAGCCCGGCGGCTGCTGCCCTCGTCTGTAAGGGGCTCTTCTCACGCACTTATGCGGAGAAAAGGCAGAAGGGAAGAGATTTGTTTCTACCCAATAAATACTTGGCCGTTCTCCATCAGCATGCTGCTCAGACGCTTTCCAGGGTGTTCCGTGGGCCTCATCAGGGCAGCTCAGGGACAGGCGCTGCGTGTCCCCACGGCCACTCCATGTCCCTGCCCCGTGGGTTCACAGAATCACAGAATCGTCTAGGTTGGAAGAGACCTCCAAAATCATCTAGTCCAACCTCTGTCCTAACACTAACAAGACCTCCACTAAACCATATCACTGGTTGCACTGGTGGAGCAGAGGGCAGGACAGACCTGCTCACGGTGCCTCTCAGCACACGAGCCCTAACGCAGAGCTTTCCCTTCCCTCCAGCTGCATGGTGACAGGGGACGTGAAAGGCCGGGTGAAATTCTACAACGGGCAGCTGCAGCTCCTGGCCTGCTACAGCCACAGCGGCGTGGGGCCCGTTTGCTCCATCTCCTTCTCCAAATCCCCTCCTGAGCCTCCTGATGCCGCCTCAGCCTGCTCCAGCGCCGGCAGCCAGCCCTTCACCACCGGGTGAGCCCCCCCCCCATAAACCCAGCTTTCTGCATCTGCCCTGTGGGCACTTCCCAGTGCCCTCCACAAACTGGTGGCCCCAGCACATCTCAGATCACGAGCCGGGCGCGATGCCTCGGTGCAGGCTGGAGAAGCGTTGGTTAATGCCAGCACAGGGACAACCAGCTGGGCACGGAGCTGCGCAGCTCCTCTGTCACGTAGCTGGCACGCCAGGCAGGGCTAATGCCGAGCCCACAGCTCCTGCTGAGCCCCTTAATCCTCCCGCCTTAAATCCCTCCCCAGTGGCTATTTCCAGTCAGATTTTACCACCGCTGGGTGAGATAATCCAGGTGGTGCAGCGCTGGGCAGCACGGCGCGGCTTGGGGCCTTGGGGCAGCCCCAGCGGGGACGTGGCGGTGCCCGAGGGGCTGTAGGAAGTCTGTGGGACAGATGATGCTGTTCTGGGGCTGCAAACCGTATGGCCACTGCTCCTGCTGAGACTCTTCTAGCAGCGTATGTCCATCGCCGCATGTGTTTTCCTAAGAGCCACGTGGAACAGGTTCCTCTCCGACCCGGAACAGTGCCCGGGAAGTGTCCTGTTTTCCCAAGTTGTTCCATGTCGCCTTGCACCTCTTTCTGGCAGCTCCTGCCACTCGTGGCTGCTCCAGGGAGCACCAAAGGCAGAAAACCAAAGGCGAAGCTGAAGGACTGCTGTCGCCTGGCTGCCTCTGCAGGAGGCCCAGCATCCTCCGGAGGCCAGGCCAGAGGAGCAGAAACCAGCGGTGGCCACGGGCCGGCTAGCAATGGTGGCTGCAGTCACGCACGTCCAGTGGGGCTGGGCTCCTCTGCCTCAGCCCCACACGGTCCTCTCCTGACCCTTCTGCGGGGCCCAGGCTCTCGGTCCTCAGTCCTGTTTGCCTGATTATTCAGTCGCCTGCTTTACCCGTCACCATTTAGGCGGCGGGACTGTCCTCACTGCGCTGCAGCTGGCGCGGCCGAGCCGACGAACAGGCGGCCGCTCTGTCTGCGCCGCGGGTCTCGAGCCGTCCTCTGCCCCGTCTGCGGCAGCACGGCCAACTTGCAGCCACTGACAGTGGTGGTGTGGGGACAAGTGAAAGGACTATTCAGAGAACCCTCAATTGCTCGTTTGTCCATCTCACACACCAGTGACTTGCAAACGGCAAAAGCTACCCAGATGGTGTTCGTCTTCTGACTTGACTACCCAAGTAGAAAAGGGAACTGGCTCCAGTGTCGTCCTGTGGAGATTCCCCAGGGCGCAGACACAGGGTGCCACCTGCCTTCCAGGTCAACAAGCGTCTGCGTACTGTGTATCGCAAAACATAAGCGATCGTCCTGCTAAGTTGACAAAAAGAGACTGTGTAATATCGCTCGGAGGGACACGAGCCAGCTAGTCTGATTCATCAAATTTTGTTTCTCTCACTAAACAGGAACTTTATCCTTTCAACCTCTGATGCAACAGTGCTCCATGTTGCAACAGACGGGACAAACTTTGAAAAAGTAATGGAAGAGGCCAAGAAGGCAACAACTGCCATCGCCTGTCACCCCCGGCAGGCACTGCTTGCTGTGGGCAGTCGCTGCGGGCTGCTCAAAGTGTGGGACTACCAGCAGCCCAAGCACCTCGTTAGCAGGATATTCACTGAGGCCGGCATCCAGTGCTTGTCCTATGACCCCGAAGGTATCCCGCTCTAGTGATCTATGCATGTGCCAAGCTTCCCAAAGGAGGGAGCATGTTGGGATTGTTTTCTGGTGGGCTTTGCAGGTTGCTTTCTGGCCGCCGGCTTCACTGATGGAAGCGTGTACATCCTCGACGCCATTTCCCTTCAGTCCTGCTGTGAAGCCTTCAGGTTCTCGCGGGGCGCCGTGACTCACGTCAGCTTCTCCCACGACTCCGAGTACCTCGCAACCGCTGTAAGCCCGCTCGGTCCTCTCCAAAGCACGGCTCCCGGGAGCTGGGATTGCCACAAGCAGCTGCCCGATTTGGAGCTGTCTGCCCCAGTGCTTCCTCGGGGCAGCCACCCTCACCCTCTGGGGGGGCTGCAGAGCTGGCAGGGCTTGCATAAGCCCCAAGGGGAAACATGCAGCTGCCTGCTGCCAGCCAGGGGATGTGCCCGGGGGGACTGTGGCACGTTGACCTTCATGCTCTCGTTCCAGGACGAGAAATATGCGGTGACTGTTTACAGAAGAGTCCTGCAAAATGGGCAGAGATGCTGGGAACACCTGGCAGGGCTCCACTCCCACTACAAACCCATCCGGAGCATCCTGTTCGGGGTCCAGCTGGACAGCAACGAGCCCCGGCTCCTGAGCCTCGGGGAGGACCGGCAGCTGGTACGTGGATGGGAGAGCCTGAAGGGCAGCGGGGCGTTGTGGTCGAAGTCCTGGCTGGACAAGAGAGGGAGAGAGCCTGTGGTTCTGCAGCTCCGTGTCTCTCCCCACCGGCTGTTTGTCAGCCTGACCTCGAGGCAGATCTGCCCGGGTTTTGGAGATGAGCCTCTGCTCTGCGGGCTGCTCTCCCCGGATGCTGCAACGGCTGCTAGATCCAGTTAATCCTCCAGGTCCAGGATGCTGGCAGATCGCCGTGCTTCCTTGTCTTCCCTCCAGGTGGAATACGACCTGAGCAGCAGCAGCAAGGACCGGCTGGTGATCTCGCACAGGGACCGGGTAGAGCAGGTTGCCATGCCCCTGTGCTTGGCCTGGTACCCCCAGTTCGGCACCGAGTCCTTTATCCTCACGGCCAACAGCTGCTACAAAATGAAGCTCTACAACACGACGACCAAAATGTGCAGGTAGGGCGGAGATTCAGTCCCAAGCCCCCTCACCTTCTGCCCGGGAGCCCCAACCTGAGTCTCTGTTCTCCTCTGCCCTGCTCCCACCTGTGAGCACACATTTGCCCGTCCGTGATGCAGATGGTGGGGTGGCTGCAGGGCCCCAGGGCTGCTCCACTCTTGTGTCTGCTCTGCTCCTCACAAACGTGGCAGTCTAGGAAGGCTGTGGCTGCAGCTGGGTCTTGGTCTGCCCAGCATGTTGGACTTGAGACGCATCGGCTGGGCATCAGCTGAGGAGATGGGAGCCCACAGGATCAGCAAAGCCCAGGGACTGATCCCTGAGCACTAAATTCCTCTTTTAGCCCCAGTGTGGTCCCTTCTGGACAGGGATCCTGTGCGATCCTGTGCTCTCAGTGGGTATCACAGAGCCTTTGCACCCACACCTCCCCTTATCCACCCATCCTCATGCACCACAGCCGTTCAGAGGGGGAAAATGTTTTTGTGAGCCCTAGAATGGGTGGCAATGTTGTTTGCCTTTAGAAAGACCCTTCTGGGACCAACCTATGGCTCCCCGCTGGAGAAGATACAAATCCTCCCAACAAGGAGCACTACGGAGCCCCAGAAATGCTATCTGGCCTACATTACACAGGACAAGGTACGGAGCCCCACCTTTCTACTCTTACAGGGGATATTTTTATATCTTACAGGGAGTATTTTTATTTTTTATAGTATTTTTTATATTTATATCTATCCAGGGAGTTTGGGGTTTGGACCCGATGATTTCTTGAGGTCCCTTCCAACCCCTACAATTCTGTGATTCTGTGATTTTGGAGCACTCCTGGCTTGGCCAGGGGGATGAAGGGAACCTGCCCTCGCAGAGCCAGGAGAAGTGAACTACTAAAGAGTGGAGACACTTAAAAACTCCTTGTTTGGGGCAAGGGCTGGTGTAGAGGTGACAGTCACCGGGGGAATGTCACTGCAGAGCAAACCGTGCACCGGCTGCTCTGGCCTTCCTGCGGGAGCCCCAGCCCTCACCTCCTCTTCTTCCCTTGCAGGTGGGCCTGCAGATTTTGCCTGTCGATGGCAACCCCCACAAGTCCTCAGCTTTCATTTGCCACCCAGATGGCGTCTCGGACCTGGCCTGCTCCTACGACGGGCGCTACGTCTTTACGGCGGGGGGGAACGACCGCACTGTTCTGAAATGGGAGGTGAACCTGAAGTGAGTACCGCAGGGAGGAGAAGGGAGTCTTGTCGTGGCTTTCCACAGCTGCTTGGCCAGCACAGCTGAAGCTAATGTTTCCCAGAGTTTACACTGAGAATGGGGCTTTTGTCCTGGAAGGTCTCTGTTGGTGTCCGGAGCAGCTAAAGCCAGGTCTCCCAGCTATTTCTCTTCCCTCTCTTTGCATCAGCCATGCAGAGATGGCTTACATGCTACACAGGGGGTGCAGTAAATGAGCGCCTATAAAATTCTCCAGCCTGGGAAATGGTATCCAAATGCCAAGAAATTGAGGGATTTCTGGTCTTGTGAGAGTCTGGCTGCTGGGATAGGGATTATCTGGTTAGGGGATAAGGAGGAGCTGCAGGAGGAGTGTACGGGGCCACAGCCGATACAAAAAAGTCTGCTCTCCAAATGGGATAGGCCAGCATTTGCGAGGAAATCCCCACTGCATTTGAAGGCTGGATTTAGGACAAGCCACCGTAATCCTATAAAGCTCTGCTTACACGAGCAAACGGACTGCAGTAAACGGGACGGCTGAAGGAGCCAAGGCTGCTTTGCTCCTGAGGCATCCCGGGCTCCGGCCCAGCGTGCCAGCCCCGAGCTCCTCTGCCAGGTTTCCTCTGCCCTTGCCAGGGTGTGTGGCCCCCTGTGGCCTGCCAGGCAGGTCCTGGCCCGAGGGACGTGTGCTCCTGGAGGTCCCATGTGGCAGGAGCTGGATAACATTGCTCGGCACGCCAAGGAATGAAACTCGCTGCAACATGGACACTGGCAGAGGGCTCGCTGCAAGCACCCAGTGCATGCACGCACATTGGAAGGGAGCAACAGCTGGGAGAGCAGTGTGGCCTCCTGTTTTTGGGGTGTGCTGCCCCTGTGAAATGCCCCTCATCTTCCTAGGAGGCACGTTTCATGGCTAAGCACGCAGTGGTCCTGTGTAAACGGCTCCTGCAGGTACTGCCCGCGCAGCGCAGAGCCAGGAGGGTGCTGAGCTCGCTCACCTCCGTGTGCCAGAACAATGAAACCTGGGTGGGAAAGCAATGGGCTTATTTATTTGCTTTTCCACTTTGTGTGGCTTAAGCAGTCGGGGGTCAGAATAAGCGACATTTTAAGGAAGGCAATAGAATATAAATGATCCGTCTTTATAATGGTTGGCCGGAGTCCAGGCAACATTGAATTTCTGTGTAATTTGTTTTTGGAGCGGAGCTCTTGATGAGCTAATTATCATTTTATTGCTGCTCCTGGCATCTTGTGCATCTCCACTGTGTTTAATACCCAAATAACTTAATTATGAAAAAAAAAAAAAAGCACCAGGCTTGCAAAAACCGCGCGGAAGCAGCGCAACAGAGGTGTGCATCGAAGCTGCAGCCCTGCTGCGGGCGCGGGGTGTTGTGCGGCAACGCTATGCCGAGATGGTGCTGCCAGGCTCCGTTCCCTTCTTCATCTGCACAAACCGAGGCGATACTTCTGGCTCCAGCTGCCTGGGAATGGAAACGGCGAGGCGCTGCGTCCGTTTAACGTGGGCTGCACCTGTGGCACCGCCGCTCGCGCTCGCAGCGTAAGGGGTTGCGCTGAGCTGTCGGGGAAGGACGCGTTGGAGCGAGGGACGGGGAGCTGGCTTTGTGTGGTTTCTTGCACACACCGAGTCCCGGCGCCCCGCACGTTCAAAATGCTGATCTAGCTAATTCGTCTCCCTCAATGTCTCTATAAGGAAGCAGGAAAGCTAAATGCCAGACACCCAGCTCGAGCCCATGGAAAAGCTGCTGGCTCCCAGCCCCGTGCTCGTTCCCCCAAACAAGAGGGCCATTCAGGAATAATTAATTCCCACACTGTGCTATTGTATGTAAAACCTGGGTACGAAATATGCTGTAGAAGTGCAGGCTGATGATGAAACCGCACACGGTTCAAGGCAATGCTTCTCCTTCCTGCATTCTGAGGCCGGGGGATTTGATTTATTTATCGAAAGTGTCTCTGAACAATGGCTAGAAAGGGAAATGAGAAATCTCCCCCCGCGTGAACCCTTCCTGCACCTTCTTTTCTCTGCCCGTGCCAGTGCCTTGGAGGCTGCTGCGTCCCTGGGTGGGGAGGACCTGGTCCCGTTCTACAGCCTGCTGGAGGGCGGCCGAGAAGGCAAATTCTTCAGGGTAATTGTGCTCACCGTGACTGCTGCGCAGCAACATCTGGTTGGAGTTTAAGATTCATTTATACAGGCCTGACATTTCTTTAGTTTTTTGTCCAGATCGCCTTTAACAGCGGTCTCATTGATACGCCTGTTAGCGAACCTTAAAAGAAGCCTTATCTCCCTCGCCTGTTGGTCGCTGAACCCTACAGTGTCTCGTTTGAATCCCTCGCAGGAGCTGGAAGACTATTTCTACTATGTGCAGCTGCGCAGCCAAGGCATCGACACGCTGGAGACCAGACAGGTGTCAACGCATATTCCCTTGGAGGAAATTCCTTCTGTAATGAGAGCAATGGGATTTTATCCATCAGAGGAAGAGGTTTGTCAGTTGTTTTTATTATTATTTAAAAAAAAAAAAAAAGAGAGAGCAAGAATGATTGCATTCACTGAGCAGCCTGAGGGCCGGATTCAGACCTTTGCCATGCTGGATGGCTGCAGGGCGTATCTGCTGGTTTAAATGTCTTTAGCTTGGTCTGCATCAGTATTGTAGCGATCAGAATCCGGCAGCACATTTCTAAAACAGCAATGGCTTGTCACTGAAGAGCTGGACAGCTGCAGGGGTAGGCTGGACAGACCTGGAGCCTGAGAGTTCAGAAACTCTCACCCAAAGGTGCCCTCGGGGTCAGGCTGAGTGCCCCGAGCCCCAAACCCCACAGCCAACACCTCTGTAGAGAGTTGGGTTTCAGAGGATGGACTCAGAAAGCTGAGGAATGACATTGTGGACAAGCTGGCCATGGTCCTGGGCAACCTGCTTGTGGGGGGAGGTTGGACCAGATGACCTCCGGAGTCCCAACTTCAGCTGTCCTCTGCTTCCGTGCTTCTGTGAGTCTTCCTTTGGCTCCCGAGGCACAAGTCTCCAGCTTTCCATAGCCCTTAGGCTAAAGTACCTTGTGTGCAGGCAGTGTTGTGCTTTGGGCCCTCCGACTTCCAGGAGAGTCTGAACTTCTGTGCTTCTTGGTTATGGGTGAACCCAGTCTGGGAGGAGATAGCCACGATGCTCCACGCACTACTGCTGCGGGTGGGAGTGCCCAGCTCCGTGCTTTTGGGATGCCGACAGAGCCTCTTTTTCTTGTTCTGTCTCGGGCTGATGAAAGAACGGTTTTAGATGGAGCCAGCAGCTTTTATTCCCACGGAACGTAAAGCTCTTTCATAACTGATAAACTCTGCAGAAGCTCTCTCTGAGCTTGCCTTTGAGGTTGCAGCAGAGGAACTTCCTATCAAACATTTCTTAAGAGCTTTTTAGCTTCAAATTTTACAGCAGGCAAAGACAAGTGATTTAATAAGGGTGCTGCTGCTTCTCCCTTTGTAGCTTTTTCTACGAGGCCGATTGCGTTGTATACAGACCTCATTTGTAACCTGGCAAAAGGGCAATTAAAACGCATCCAAAAAAAAAATAATAATTACAGAATCTGATGCAAGGAGATTTAAATAACAACCTCCTAGCACCAGATACAGCCCTTCAGCGCAGGAGGGGTTCTCCCAAGGGAAGCAGCACGTCGCCGCACTCCCTTCGGCTTTCCGCGGGGGTGGCTGCCTGCGTCTCCGCCGACTGTGCCGGACCCCCCGGTGCTGCAGGTCGGTGCCATCCCATCTGCCCGGCCGTGTCCCTGCCAGGGAGCCCGCAGCAGGCTTGCTTTGGAGCCCCGGCACCCCCAGAACGTTCCTCCAAGCTGGGACTGCTTTGTCCTTGTGTCAGGCTGCGGTGTTATTCCCTGGTGCTTTGTTAGAGCTTCTCCTTGGCTCATTGCATTTTTGCCTCTTGGGGACAGAGAAAACGTATTCCTCTGAGAAATGTCTCCAGAAGAATAACCGTTAACCTCCCCCGCCCCCAAATCAAAATCACAGCAGCGTTTCAGGCATGGAAAGAGGTGCTAAGCTGCTGGGAAAGCAGGCAACCTACAATCTGCTTCTCAAAGCAGGCAGGACAGTATTAAAATGCAGAAAGTCCATCTCTCTCCGGAGTATTTTAATAAAGGAAAAGCAGGAGGGAGAAAAAACAGCTTGGGCTGAGTAGCGAGGCTTTGGGGAATTGGTGTTTTTGTCTGTAGTTCAGTGGGGCTGATAAAAAACCTAATCCCAGATCAGCCAGAGCTGAGTCAAATTGACTGTTCTCGCCTAGCACGGCATTCACTACAGGGAAAACATAAGGCTAAGATTTCCCCCTTCCCTGGGCTTCATTCAGTGGAAAAACTTGTGACACGAGGACAAAGGCTGAACGCAGCGTCCTCCCCGGGGAGGTCTTGCATCAGCTTCCCTCCCCGGGGGGGACGCACGCACGGTGCGTGCCGGCACGGGGAAAGCTCCCGGTGCTTCTTCGCTGCCTGTGTCTATGCGGGGGGCTGCACTTCGGGGCACGAGGGCACAGAGGGCAGGGAGCAGGAGCTGCCCGTCGGACCCACCGGCATGCTGCCAGCTGGGCTGACAAACAACGCCGGGCCTCAGGAAAACCACGGGCACCCAGCACGGCCGGTGTGTGGCACAAGCAAGTTTCAGAATTGTCCCGTGCCGTGGCAGAGCTTGCTGGTGTCTGCTGGGGTGTGGAGGTCCCTTGTGCAGCCTGGTTGTGTCAGGAGTTGTGTGCACGTATTTTTGTAGCAGGCTGGTATATTTACTGCTCTGCGGGTTGCCTGCCCGCTGTCCCCAGAGCGCAGACACAGCTGCAGCAAGGGTACTGCGGACAGCTGCAAAGTCACGGGGAGCCCTCGCCATGCAGCCCCTGGGGATGGTTTCTTCCCCTTCTCGCAGCGGTAACATGCAGCTTCCTGGGCAACGTGCTTATCTGAGAGGGACAGATATGGCAGAGTGCTGCAGGATTTACGCTGTTAGCATTAATGTAATTTGGAGCAGAAACAGCTCACTTATACTTGCGTAAATCTAGAGCAACTCCATTGGCACCACTGAGAGCTATCACAACAGCAAATAGAGGAAATCCAAAATGATTATGCATCTGCTACACCCGTCTTTAGCTGAAATTGTCTTAACAATGAGCCCGTGACCATTAGCTGGGTCCATCCTCAGCTGCTGAGCACTAGTGCACTGCTGGGATCTGCCGTGACACCTGCGGCGCCATTTGGGGGATCAGAAGCCGTCCCGATGCTCTCCAAAAAGCAAATGTCTAACTATCCCTCTTGCCTTCATCTGTAGATCGAAGAAATGATAAATGAAGTAAAATTCAGCGAGTATGTGGACACTGGAGAACAAGTGACAAAAATCAATTTAGGGGATTTTATCAAACTTTATATAAATCATCGGCCTGCGCTTGGCTTGTCAATGAAAACCATACGGCGAGCGTTTCAGGTTCTTGGTTATGACAATGAGAATGGAGACAAAGTTATTGACAGGGGAGACTTACTGTTGCTGCTTCAGTGCAGAGGTGAGTTATTTTTCTAATATTAGTTTTATGCTTGCTAGTTCTGTCTTCAATTTCAGAATGTATTCACTGCAGCAAAAAATTAATCTGGAACTATAGCTTGGTAACCAGGGCAGGCGTGGGGAGCCACCTGCCTTAGGATTTTAAACTGAAAAATCACGTCTGTTGTCTCAGCTGCACTTCTTTTGCTGCTCTGGAAATTTCTGATGGTCTGAAGGATGTTTTCTGTCAAACGATGAGTATGGATCTTGGCAAACCGTATCCTTCCTCCAGTATACCCTTATCTGAATTACCATTCCCCACACAGTTTCCAGACAGGTTGTAAAAAGCAGGAAAAGAGGGTGACAAGAGAGGAGGGATGAAATTGGTCGGAGTCTTGGACTGAAGCTAGGTATGAAATCTGAAAAGATGGGATGGTTTCGTTCATCTCAATCAGAGGGAACACTGTAAAGGCATGTAAAAACGTACTTATGGCCAACGCTAGAGTGGTAAATTACATGCTGCTATTGTCTTGCTCCTGCTGTCAAAACAGGGAGCTTTTAGTGCAGCTGAGCACTAAAACAGGTAGAGGAAAATGCTGTTTTACTTAGCACAGCACCCAGTAAAACTCCTGGCCACAAAGATCTGTGGAAAACGAGGATTCAAGCAATGTGAGAAAGGTTAGTTATTTATATGGATGCTGTGAACATCCATAAATAGATAATTAGACAGGATAGAACAGTTTCATAACAAATCTATAACCTTATGCTTCAGGGTACAAGCCAACCACAAGCTGGGAACAAGCGCTATGTTCGCTTAATCCCAGGATATTAGAATAAAACTTTCCTGTACCATCCTCTTCCTCCTCTGTGCAGAAATGACTACAGCCCCAGGCACAGAGCTACCTGGTCTGTGGTCTGTCCTGGGCCATGAATTCAGTGGGAACAGCAGCTCAGGCTCCTGCAAGTGCAACGTAGCCTAAAGAGCCATCTGCATCAGATTCTCTCCCTTTGATAGGCATTTTTGCCCCAAATGCATGCAAGATAGGGGAACCATTTTCCTTGGGATCAACATTTTCCTGTGTTGGAATCATGTGTTCTGATCGGTGATGTGGCCCATGTCTCAGAGAAGCCAAGTGCCCTTCCAAACTACCCTTTTTTGTTTGTACATCGTTCTTGTTTGAGTTGTCTTCTGTTTTTTGTGCTAACAACACCGTAACCCAAGAGGCTGGTTTTACTTTATCGCATACAGGAGAGCATATGACAGAGGACGAGCTGGCACAGTGTCTGACCGCCCTGCTGGGCAGGCATTCAGAGGGAGGAAGATCTGACCTGGACACGTGCGATCCCTCAGGTACGGGATTAGCATTCTGCACTGCACAGAGGCAGGATTGCTTCACTTCCCAAACAGAGTAATTTAAATTGCAAGCCCATTACCCTGTTAGGCCAAGAGCTGTCAAAAACGCTGAGATGGGATTGCAAGAATAGTCATAGAGCCGTAGATTGTCCTTCGTCCATGCAACAGTTACATTGGTGTCTCTGAAAATAAATGAACAATGAAATGTAACTGAGACCTGACAGGATTGCATTGCTCTTTGTCTGCTGGCTTGGAACCAGAACTGGAAACACAGAGTGGAAGGTTTACACGCCAAAGTCCACAGGCAAAAAGGAATCCTGCACTATGCAAATTACAGTGTTGACTTCACCCAGGCTGCAATGCCCACTGTAACAGAACTCTTGATAATAACCATGTTTGTGTACAGTTAATTTCCCATCCTACACCGGTCTAGAGCAGTGAATCACAGCGCTGATTTCACCCACGTCGCTCTGCCCATTGTCATTGGGACTGCTGATGAGCACCATGCTTTGTGCAGCTCACGTCCCAGTCCCCACCAGTCTAGAACAGCGCCTGGTGAGCTGCTGGCAGCAGCTGTGTGCCGTGCAGGAACCACCTGGCACCGCACACCGATTGCAGTCCCTGGGTGCCTGAGGATCCCAGAATCATGTCAAACCGATGGAGTGTAAAAATTGTCTGGTCCCTTGGCTCTTCTGCAGTCTGTATGTACTGCAAGGTGATTCAGCCTCACACATTTAGCAGTTTTTCCCCGATAAGAATGTATAAAGTGTTAAGCTAGTAAGCCAATACTTTATGATTACTCCATACATCGTTAAAAGCATTCCATCCGCTCACTGCGACTTACAAGTATTACTGTTCTGGAATGCCATTTTTACATTGCTGTTGTGTGTTTTGTGTTGTTGTTACTGCTCTCCAGGTGCAGCAGCTTTGACTGGAGAAGAAATTCCAGAGGAAATCACAGCAGAGAGGTTCACTGCTGACATTCTTGGCTTACCTATTGCCGAGCCAGAGAAAAGAACAGTAAAAATCAATGAATAGTTGATCTGTGAAGACTCAAAATTGTAGCTGCCACAGTTTTCTACTTGTTCCCACTTTCCAACATCCTCTCCTCAAGTATCTGTGAAATTTATATTCTGTTTATTAAAAACTAAAGGTCACAAACTAAAGTCTGTAAAGAGCGACACCATGGTTGCTGCACTGTCTTTTTGCACAGATCACCCCTATCCTTGGCTAGAGCCTTCCTAGAACTTATTTCAGGGTGGGTTTATGCCAGATGCAGTCTATTTCCATTATGTTAAGAGGGTATTTATTTGTAAAATAAACAGACAGCAAAATAGCAATATAAAAGTATTGTATTGATTATATACGTTGATAAATGTCCTGTACAGAATGCTTGGACAGGCTAGACTGGGTTTGTAATTACACAGACAAAACCACCAGACTTCGGTGATGCAAGGAACGCTGTGATATACATTGAAACCAGGTTTCCCTTTTGGCCTTTGAAACTTTGGTTTCCTTTCTGAAAGTAGTAGCTCCGATTAGAAGTGCAATACCAATGGGACAGCATCTTACAGTGTTTGTATAAACAGCATAATGAGGCTGGTATAAGTTGCTGTAGAAAGATCAGTGAAGTGCTGTTGAACACGCTTCCTTCTTTACATCATCCTCAGCATCAATTTGAATAATAATGTAGGGCCTCGAGAAGCGTTCCTCTCAGTGGCGATGTTTGTTAAACAAGAGATTGCAGTTACGCACTCTGCAAGTATCCGCGGCTGTGCAATTAGCACAAAGGTGTGCGCTGGGGGTGAGTTAACCAAGTCCCACACCGGGTGCGCAGGTAACTGTCCATTTACTGATGTGCTTGTGTGTGTCCAGGGACGGGTCGGATGTGATCCTCTACTTTTAACCAGCTTCATTCCACAGCAATTATTTCAGGCAGCTCAGAAACCTCACAGCCACTGCCTGAGGGAGGGCCCTGCGGGCCGGGGGGGCTCCGCGCTCAGTCACGGAGCGGCCGCCTCACTGGGGGGCGCCTGAGGGAAGGCGGCGGCGCCGATCCCCTCAGCGCTGGGGCGAGCCGCGGGGGCCAGGCAGGCGGGGAGGGACCCGATCCGATCGGAGCGGACCGGATCGGATCCGAGCCGTTCCCCGACTCTCCGGCGGCCCCTCACGGAGCCCCCTCACAGCGCCGCCCCGCGCGGGCTGCCCCCGGCGGCGGTCGGCGGGGATGGCGGCGGCGGCGGTGGCGGCTCGGGGCGCGCATGCGCGGTGCGCGGGCCCCGTTGGCGGAGCCGGCGGAGCCGAGCGGCGCCGAGCCGAGGGAGCATTGTGCGTGCGGGAGGGCGGGGCGGACGGACGGACGGACGGACGGACGCCGCGCCGCATTCCCCGCCGCTGAGGCCGCCCTTCCCCTCCCCTCCCTCCCCAGCCCCCCAAGCAGCATGTCGGGCCGCTCGGTGCGGGCCGAGACCCGGAGCCGGGCGAAGGATGATATCAAGCGGGTGATGGCGGCCATCGAGAAAGTGCGCAAATGGTGAGCGGGACGCGCCGCGGCGGGACCCCGCGCCGCCCTCCTCCTCCTCCCCGGCACCCCAAAACCTCCCTCGGGTCCCCCCAAAAAACACCCCAACGCTCCTCCCCCCCCCCCCCCCCCCCGCTCCCTCCCCTCACGGCGCCCGGAGCCCGCCGGGCGGCCGCGGGGGGCGGGGAGCCGGCGGCGCCCAGAAGCCATTTCGCGGAGCCGCTCACAGGAAGGCGGCGGCGGCGGCTGAGGGCTGCGGCGGCTCCATTGTGCGGCCCCCGGCCCTCCTCGCCGCCCCCCGGCCTTCCTCACCGCCCTCGGTCCTCTCCTCACAGCCCCCGGTCCCCTTCTCGCCGCCCCCGGTCCCCTCCCCGCCGCCCCCGGTCCCCTCCCCGCCGCCCCTCGCCCGCCGCCCCCCTCACGGGGCCCTGAGGAGCGGCCCCGGGGGGGGGGCTCCGAGGCCGGGGTACCGCTTGAAGGAACCTCTTTCTTTAAAAAAAAAAACACCACATAAAACACCGCTCTACAACTCGAACGGCTTCTCTCGAATTTCCTACTCCTCTCCCAGCCCCTCAAGGCTCCGAGGTTTGCGCGCACAAAACCGGAGCGGGGCCGGAGAGGGCGAGCGGGACTGCCGCCTGAATTTGTGGTGAAACGGGATAATTAAAGGCTGGGTCTCCCCCCCCGGTGGAACGGGTCCCTTTTGTCAGGCCCTCAGCGTGTTTGGGCATTTTCTGCTTTTGTCTTTTTCGGCTTGCATCCTGGAAAGCGACGCGAGGTATTTCGGCGGCACAGCGAAGCAGCTGCTGTCAGCTCTGCACGGTCAGGCCGGTGCTTTGGGTGGGCTGGGGAGCAGTGCCAGGGTGACTCCGGAGAGTCTCTCTTCCAACAAGTTGACTCTCTGTTCCGTAATCTTAAAGTATTTTCAAACGTTTGAAATCCACGGAAAATCCCCTGGGTTGGTACTAATCTGCATAACCTTGTTTTGTTTCCAACCTGATGAAATAAGGGGGCACCTCTGTTAGGATGCGCAGCTAACTCTTCGGTTTCATTGAAAGAAAGGCAAAATAGGGAAATAAACGTGCCTGCTACTCCAGCGAAACGGGCTGTTGCCTTTTAAACGGCCCTGAGCACACGAGTGGGCCAGTTGGCTGGAGCTGGACAAAGAAGCAGGACGTGTGCCCGATAATGCAGGGCCACGGGATGGGGATCTCGGAGAATCCACCCGCTGAGGAAGGAGCTGGAGCAGCCCGGGCATCGCAGTTCGGTTGCTTTCAGGAACTCTCTTCCGCTCAGCTGGCGTTTTTAAGTGCTGTTCGCTGCCTAGTGGGCCAGCTCCGAAGGATCGGAACGATGTGCGGTGATGTGACAGTACTTTTGATCAGAGAGTCTTACGGCTGGATGTGTGGGACTGTAGTGTTTTGTCTGTAGGCATTTCATTCATGAGCGCAGCGTGCTTCCTTTGAGTCCTGGTTTGTGGATTTCAGGGAGGAGGAGAGGCAGAAGCTTGGCCATTCAACAAAACATCTAGATTTTTTTTTTCCCTTGGCAAGAGCTGTCTGCCATCATGTCAGTTGCTATGGCTTCCTCTTTAAAACAAATCTTGCGGTATAAATAGATTTTGTACACTTTAACCCTCATGAGAGACAGCTTGCTTTAAAGGGTTACTGTACAGAATCATGCAACGTTTCTTCTGATCACTGTCAGAAGTATCCTGTGGCTTCTTGTGTGTGCCTCTCACAAGTATTTACATAAACCATTTTTCCTACTTTTAAAGGAATCATAATTTGATGGTGAATCTCAAGATTACCCACCACCACCTGCAGTCAAGTACAGTGGAAAATAAGCAAGAGAGATTCTGTGTTTTGTGGTTTAAATGTTTTGAGAAGACTTGTGAAATTGAACTTTACACACTAGCAATTCCTGCATCTTCAGAGGAGCCACACAGGCAATTTCAAGTGTGCAGTTTCATTTGCATAATAGGAGCAATTTGTTGCCATCCACAGCTCTTCTGTGGAAATGCAGCCACTGAAGATTGAAACACCTTGCACGCAACACTTCATAGGACAGGGTTTTCCGAGACCTGTGCACCGAGAGTTTTCGGTACCGGAGACGAGGAGAGAGGCAGACAGTGCTTACCACAAAATTTCTGAACTGGTGGTGGGTCCAGCCATAAGGATTACCATCAGGTAATCCGCAAGTGAAGGGTGCAGCAGCCCCGCTGTGCAGGTTACTATGTGCCTCTGTTGCTCCAGCTCTTCGTGTGCCCATGGCAAGTCGGTTTCCATCAGCACAGGCTCTGTTCCTTGGAAAATACATATTGTTAGACAGCGAGCCCTTTGGTGCAGGTGCCCTATCTTCCCGTGTGTTTGTAGAGCGCCGAACGCTTCTGCTATTGCTGGAACTTGGCTTATAGTAGTAAACAGTGAAGTTGTTAGGCTGTTATCTTGAGATTAATGTGGCCCTATCTCCTTTGTTTAAACCACTCCTGTGAATGAGCTTCTAATTTAGACAACACTAAGACACGTGTCTTACAGAATACATGGTCGTGTTGTATTCATGTGGCAGAAATGTTAGATTTTTCAGGCCTAAAGAGGGCATTTGAACTTTTTTTTAACCATACTTATTACTTATTTTTCTTTCCATCTAGTTAAACAAAAGGAGTTAAATTTACTGGAATGAGTTGAAGAAGGTACAGGGTTGTTTTTTGTCTTAAAGATGGACAGAGATGTGTAGTTCTAAGTGGGTCCTCAACAAGAGAGAGGAAAAAATTACGGTGTCTTCAACCAGCGTTAGAAAGTAGTGGACTCTTGTCTTACAAGGCTGGATTTAAGTGAAAGAAAATGCAGTTATTTACTAAAAGAAAAGTAACGGGTAGCCAGCAAGCATAAGTAGCAGGTCGTCTTGGGAGGCAGTGAAATAACGTGCATGGGTAACCAGCACTGCTGAACCTTCGGACAACTGTGCAAACATTTCAGGACGGAGGCATGGTGCGGCTGCTGGGGGTAGGTACCCTGCTCAGGAACGAGGAAATCTCCTTGTGGTGGCTTGTCGTTGAGTTGCAGAACCTTTGTGTAAGTCATTTGGCCTTTTTGGGACCTATTCATCCAAGCTGTAATCTAGGGATTGTGGTAATACCTCATAAAGAAGAGGTGAGCGTGGATCGCTTCTGACAGTAGCTGAAGCGCCGTGGGTTTATTACGGCAGAGAGCTGGCTGTGGAGCCAGGCATGGCTTGGGCTGAAGCTTAAAGCAAAGCGTGTGGTGTAAAAGATGCCGAGCACAACAACCACGGGCAGTGAGATGGTGCTGCCCGGTAGCGTGCCTGGGATCTCGCTGCCACCAGTCAGCAGAACTCGTCGGTGCTGCTGCTGTAGCTTCTCTGTTCTTGTCTCCACTCGGGCTCGCTAAAATAGTTTTATATGGTATGTAATGCTCTGAGATTGAGCTGCTGCAGATTTTGCTGCCCTCGCTTCCTTCTTGAAAGAGATTTTCACTCCGAAAAGTAGTTAGGAGGGAGAACTTCTTAACGTGATGCCTCTGGAAAAGGCTGCCTGCCTGCTGCTGCCCCGCGCCCCTCGAGTTAGGCCGAGGGGCAGCTGAACTAAAACCACCCAGTGTGCGAGGGAGCTGTCTTGGAGTGCTGTAGCGCTCCAAGCAGTTACCATGGATGAATTGCAATATGGATTTTCTGGCTCATGGTTACTTCTTGTTGAGCCAGAGCGTGCTCTCTGACTTCAGTGGGAGTTGGACGTATGTAAAAGGGAGAGTTCTGTCGTTTGCAAACCGCGTTTCTCGTGACTGTAAGAAAAGCTGCGTGTGGCGACGTGGAGCCCAGCAGAACGTGGTTAAAAACCTGCTGGCATGCGTAAGTTGAAGGAGACTCTCCTACTGCAGCGTACTGAGATGACCTTAGACAGAGGGTGGCCTTTGTCCAGTCGTGCTACGTCCTATTTCGCTGTATTTGCAGCGTGGTCAAGAAACACCACGTGTACTGGGGCTACCTCACGTTAGTCACTAGACAAACATCTGCATAGCACTAGGCGTGCTCTGAAAAGCCAGCCTCCATTTCAGAAACATCTTTATTTGCGCATCTGACAGCACTTTGTGTGTATAATAATGGCATTTTCTTTCCCATCCCCCTCTCTCCTTTGCTTGATCCCACAGGGAGGTCATAATTCTGTGATTTTCACCAAACTCTGTTGCAATGCAAGTGAGTGTGATGTGATAAATTCAGCATTATGACGTCACTTCGTGATCATCAACAGAAGATGGGGTATGTGGGAGCAAATCCTCGTGTAAATACACATCACTTTGCTAAACGGTAGTCGTGGTAAAAAGCCAAACACGTGTGTGAAAGCCTTTCCTTGAATGACGATGTATTGGCAGTAAAGGCTTTCTGTTTCCGTGCCATCGAATGTTTCTAGCACTCGCTGCTGCTGCAAAAGCTGCCTTGACACTTTATGTATAAGTGTAATATACACTGCTGTGTTTGCTCACCAGTATATTACTTTTATACGTGGAATTTGGTATGCATCTTCAGAGCTTTAGTGTTAACACACAAAATATAAATACATCCAAGAATCTGGGGCTATTTGAAACGGGGAATCGAGTATATAATTATATAACTTCTGGGATATTAGTATGCCTCAGGCATAACCACTAAAGAAGTGTTGATGTTAATGGCTACCCTACGTATCCTTGGCTGTCCTTAAAATGCTGTGCAGATATGGTTCGGAATCTTAAAATGCTGTAACACGATTTCAGATACGTGTAAGGGTTTGTTTCTGTTTCCTTGACTAGCTTCTGAATTGCCTGTAACTAAAATATTTAAGATGCTTTTCAGCGTGGAAGATTAAAGCAAAGAAAATTATTATATATATTTTAAGTTCTGCCATTTCCATTGGTGTTACGCTTGGGCCATGCATGGAGGAATAGGACAGGTTTAGAACCACAAAAAATGATGATGATGATTTATTTTTTTTTAAGCTCTGGAGTTAGGTAGACAAGTGAAGTTGATCATTGCCACGTTTTCAGCCTGATGGGCTGTCAGGCTGATGGTGGTCTTCCACTCTTTCCAGTCCACCCATCGGCACAGAGACCAAGCTGTGTAGCAGGGTCCTGCAGAACAAATTCTTGCCCAGCGATTTCTTGACAAAGGTGGCCTGGGAGTCACCGGGGGAGCAGTTCTGGTCAGCATCTCCAGATCCGTGGGTTCAACAGCAGGTCTGTTCTGCAGCCAGGAAAATGGGCAGAAATTGGGGTTTTGCAACAGAATGGGCACGAGATCTCACAAATTCTTACGCCCACTCCGGCTGTAGGCCAGTGAGAGTATTTTGTAGTTTGGGCACCACTTAGCAAACCTTGTGTTACAGGCAGCATGAGTAAATTGTCAGCTGTAAATGAATAAAAAAACATGTCCCCGATCAGCAGCTGGGGTTGGTGACTTTGCACCAAAAACTGGGGGGTTTGGAGTAGAACTGGTTTGGGGGTTTGGTGTTGGTGTTTTTAATGGAAAGACAGTAAATACTGCAGATAATACCCTGAGCTTTATTTGCAATACCCATTTTAAATTCGGAAGTGAGTTTACCCTGTTGAACTTAAATGTCTGAGAGTCATTACGTTTCTTTGTTAACAGATTTCTGTTTGTGCTGCCGATGATTTTATTACATTTTAGAGGAGCTTGTCGTTTTTTTTCTTATGAATACTTTTATGGTCTTAAACGGTCCATGCTGCAAATGCTTACACATGTAAAATACGTGAATAACAGCAGTTTGGTGTTGGGTTTTCTTTTTAACTGTGTTTGCAGGACTGGGATGGTGGTGTACTTCCCTCACGGAGTATCCTTATTCCCATTGTTGTCTGAATTACTGTGTATTGAATTCAGAAAAAAATCCCTGTAGCTGAAGGTTGTCAGAACTTAAAGTGGTACTTAAGAAGCTCAAAAGATTAAAATGTCAGGGCTAACTTTAATAATAGAAGGAAAAAGTTACTAATATAGGTTTCCTCCTGTGTTCTACAGTCTGTCCAGTGAAGATGCTGTGTGAGGCTGCTTTGAGATGCTAACAGGTATCTTGAACTTTTGGTTTTCCAGTGCAGCATCTCTAAGTAATATTTTGCTGTAGGAAAAGGCTAAAATCTTGATTTTTTTTAAACATCTGTTCACCTCCTCCCCCACACCCAAAACAAAACCCCAGCTGGTTTTATTTCCATAATTTCAAAGGTTTTCCTAACTAGAAATAAGTTTAGTTTGTCTTGTACCCTTTAAAAAAAAAAAAAAAAAAAGAAAAAGTTATGTCATGATCATCTCCTCACAATTAAGTATGCTCTCATTATCGACATGCTCATCTCCACTGTCATTTTTATCATGCCTAGTATTAGAGCTCCAAATTAGCATAAAATTGTTTCTTGACATATTTTAGCCATCTAGTGCACATAAACGGATGCATCTAAACACACAGAGGGAAAACTGTGCTCCAGTAGAGCAGTGGGAAAGAAAAGAATCTGAAGTAGTCTTGCACTTAAATTAAAATATCCTCGTGGACAGATCCAAAACTTATAAAATTGCCATATATAGCTTCTCTCTCTTTCTCTCTCTTTCTCAAAACAGGAAGGTGTCTCCTCTAATAGGAAAACAAATAAGATTGGCTTTAGGAGCTAAAACAAATAGCACAGAGGATGTTTGTGGCATTTGTACAATGTGGCTGCTTTTGACTCTGGGAGCCCTTTCTAAAAACGGAGCTATCACATATGTATTTGGAGTCACATGCAGCTTCTCCCATCCTGCAAAGAACATTACTTTTTAATCTGTAACTGGATTCCAAATCTATTATTTAAATGTGTTTTTAACAACGAAATAACAAAAATGCTTGAGATCTCATGCCAAATTAATTTCAGATGTTCCTGAATTTTTAATGGAATTGGTCTTTGTTGTTAACTTTCAATCGATCCATTTGCAGAGCTAGATTGCAAACCCAGGAACCAGTAGTGGTGATCTGTGACCCGAAAACTGATCTCAGAAATGTGATGAAATTTCTCTGGCATTCTGGACCTTCCTTTAATGTTCTCATGTAAAGACCTCAAGGAATTCATCCCTTAACTCAGTGTTCAGCGTCCTTGCCATCTCTGCACTCGGTGTCCGTGTGACCCCCTAATGTAGTGACACCCTCCGGCCAGATTTCCTTCACATTTGTCACTGTCATGACTTCGTGCCTGGCTGGCAGGGGTCTGCACAGAGTGCTGTAGGTTCTGCTTTTTCCCTCTAATAGCGTCCTCAGCCTCCCCTGTCCGAGAGAGCCAGGCTTTCCTGAGTCTGAATTGTGCCTCACAGCACAGATCGGTACCTGTAGGGCTTTTGGTTCTGAGGCAAGAATTCCAGAGTTGTCTGACAGGAGTGTTGAGTGAATGTTAAATCGCTAGCAGCAAATTTCTACCCAGAAATAAACCTCAGACGGTCAAAATGCATTCAGATTTCTAATACCATTAAACAGCTTCACGACAATCAAAACACACTGGTCTGTTTAAAACTTCTTTTGCTCTCTGGAAACTTAAGTGAAAATTGTAGGCATTAAATCTACATTTGCAATAGCTATTCTTCTTAACGGTATTGTTAATCCTGATCTTATTACTGCTACTGCAGTTACTCACCTAGTCACGTAACAGCCCTCAGAAATCTGGAGGTTAGCAGCGCTCTAACAAATTTTTGAAATGCAAAGAACAATTTGCACAATGCAGTGCTAAGACGATGTAATAGAGCTCATCCTACTTAATAGCCTATTTAAATCCTTGACAACTTACAATAGTAGATTACTTTATTTTGAATACGAATTTTAACTTTAACTTCTCCTGCATTGTAATTTTGTAGGGAGAAGAAGTGGGTGACAGTTGGCGACACATCCCTAAGGATTTACAAATGGGTACCAGTAACAGAGCCTAAAGTCGATGATGTAAGTATCCTGCAGATACCTTGCGTTTCTCGAGATGTAGAGACTTGCATTCAGGGAAAGCTGAACAAAATATGCTCTCAGTTCTTTGAGCCTCTAAGCTAAGACTGGTGTTGGTCTCACAAGCACTTGGACAGAAGAGCTGTAGAGAAAATGTTGATCTCCACAAAAAGTGGTGGTGGTGGTGGTTCAGCAGGTGGCAGTCTTCTGGAGTCAGCTTGGATCAATTCTCAGATAACTGTTACGTATTCGACTCCGAAACTGTTTTGAAATCTTTCTCCAACATAATCATCAATAGAGTTGGGGATGGAAGCAGGACATCAGTTATGCTTCCTCTCTTTCTGCCTGATGCTTTAAAGGAAAGCTGCTTTGGAACTGCACAGAGAATGTATTCTATCTGTGCATCACTGTTGTTTTGCTGAGAAATAGGTGCAAAACCTTGAAGTAAGGGTAGGAAACTCCCAGGGAACTGAGACCTCTTGCATTAAGGTAACCAGCCCAAGCAGTACAGCCCATGTGCTTCTATTGTAATGTTTGGTTTTTGATGTTTGGTGTATGCATCATGTTTATACTCTGTTCATTTGCCATAATCACGTGTCATAAAAATAACAAGTGTAAAAATCAAAGTAGATAGGACTTATAAATTGTTTTTCAATACCAGTATTACTCTCATGTTATAAATTGAGATATTGTTATAGAGAGAAAACTAATTCATGGTACCACAGTTAATTATCAATACAAAAGGATACGCATCCTAAGTTTGGTGCCCTTTCCTTGGGCTGTCTTGTGGCTTTACTTTATTTGAAATACGAGTTCAGACCTGTTTGAAAGAAAACTACTATGTTAATAAATGTATAAAATGATGGTTCTCAGATAAGGCAGTGTTACAATCTTGCCACAAAAGTGACTCAAAGTCCAAATTCAAGACCTATGTTTGATTAGTGTTGTTTTACTTGAGTCTGTTTCTTTGGTGCCTGTGGTTGTAGCACAGATTTTTATGACGATCAGAGTTGCCTTTTGTCCTCGTCCGAAGCGTGAGCAGCATCTCCGTGAAATAACCGTTTGTGAACTTGGAAACTTTCCCTGTTTTCTTCACAGACACTTATTCATTCTGTCTAGCTGTCCAATGCTTGGTCTTGATTTTATTGCTTATTAGACATTGCGGGGATTGAGGTGGGTAGGGAGGAAGCTGGAGAGAGAGAAGGAGAAATACTTAGGCTCATGGCTTCCAAAAATAATTTTCCAGCAGTGAAGCTATACTTGCGTGGTGGGTACAACAGAACTTTGAAGCAGAATTTCTGTTGAGTTTCTGGATGGACTTTCAAAGTGCCTGGTACCTCAAGTCAGGTTCTTTGTTAGGAAGAATGGCCTTGTATAGCCGTCGCTACTTGCAGAGTTCAAGTATGGTTTTTGAGCCATAATCTTCAGGTTTTGGTTCATATTTGCTGAACTGGAGACAGTTCAAGACCAGTTCATTTTGTGTCCTGCAGTCGCATTCTGTTCGTAACAAGTAGAGGCTGTTCTGCAGCTGCAGTTGCAGGTTTGATGTCGTAAGGTTTTTGTATTTTGCTCAGGAAGTTCTTACAATAATAAAGTACATACATTAAAAAAAGACAACTAGGTAGAGGTCATCTTGGCTCTTTAGTCTTGTTACAGACATCGTTTTATATCCAACTTCATCCTCTTGTGAAGGAGTATTCTTGCTTTTCACTAGAATAGAAGAATGGGATCTTCTTTATTGCTTCATGTTTCAAATGGAAATTATCTGTGACTTTAGCAAACACCAATTAGGTTACTTCCCTCCTCACATGTTGCTCCTAAGCCACTTTGCCATTTCTTTGAACTGGAATTAAGCTCTGTCCTCCCACTAGCTTTGGAAGGCTGTTGTGGAACCTCACTTTGTTAAACAAACAGCAACAACAACCAAAACACCTTTCAGCTTAAATAGTTCAGTTACTTCTTTTGTGCCCAAAGTGTCCTTTTACCTTAAGAAAAGTTGGGAGAGATTATCCCTTCTGAACTTTGATTTTGCAACAATAGAGAAGCCCGTGCGCTTTCACCTTTGTTTCATGTATTAGGGAATAAAATCTGGGTCATTCCATTTGCTCTCTCTGAAGTAAAAATACAGTTTAAAAAGCCTAATGATCTGTTTGAGATAAAGGAAAAAGTCTTTCCAGATCCTACTTGTTGAATTTCTTCTGCAGTTTTAGACTGTGCTTGGTTTTATTGCCTTCCTTGTTGGAGAACATTGTCCTGACCAAATGGAGAGGTTGTTGAGCGTTCTTCCTAGAGTCAGGCTTTTAATCGTCTTCTCAGCAGGCACGCAGGGTCCTCCAAAAGCAGTGCAGCTGGCTCTTTCTCCTCTGAGACTGATTACGTCACCTCTTAATTGAAAATGCTGCATCCCTTAGCAGACGCAGATTTTCCACGTGATGGATGCCAATGTCTCTTCCTTTGTTTTAAGGCGTGCGGTCCGTACTGTTGTTTGGTCCTGAGCACGTTGTGACCTATTGTCCCTGTAGGACTGTCTTGTTTATGCTCTTTGTTCTAGGCAATCTGATTTTTCTTAATCCATCTTCTAATTTTAATGAAGAAACAGCATTAGGTATAGAGGAGAAGGTTTCTGCAGCATTGGTCATTGAGAAAGAGGTAAAAAGCTGTCTCTTTAGTTTAAAAACTCTGGATCTGTCATAATTTCTGTTGTGCACGCATTCCGGTTGCCTAGGTGCATTGTACAAGCTTCCTGACACAAAGGGGAGAATATCCTGAGTTAGGCAGTAGTGTGTTAATATCCATAAAACATAGAGTGAGCAGAGTTAAGCAGGCAGAAATCGGGTAGCTTGTGAATCTTCGTCACTGCCACTGATTAGTGTGCTGCTTTTTTCCCATTGTGGCAGAGATTCCTTTGACCTTGCTTTCGTAGCTAATTGATCTGAGTACAAAGTTAGCAGCCAACACCTCCCAAGTTCTCTGACTCAGTTTCAGCAAGTCATTTAATCATCGTGCCTCTGATTCTGGGCTTGCAGAATGAGAGGTAGTACTGAGAACTGTTGCGCTTGTTCCAAAAATTGTGCCGCGGCCTAATGATGAAAAACGTGTTTAAGTACTAACAGCTACTAGAACTTCTGGCTAGTGCTTTGTGTCATGAAGAATGTTGTTTTGTGTCAATTAGAAGAGCAGTTCTGTGATTACTGGGACTAATGCAATATTGGCAACATCAGTGATTATCGCCTCGGTGTTTTTCACTTGAAATGAAGCGAGATGCTTACAGAAGTAATGAGTGGAAAGGGCTTTATATTAAAACGCTTTTTTTTTTTCATGGTGATAGTCCTGTTTGTGGTACCTTTTTGTTTTTCAGAAAAATAAGAATAAGAAAAAAGGCAAAGATGAAAAATGTGGCTCTGAAGTGACCACTCCGGAGAACAGCTCCTCTCCAGGGATGATGGACATGCACGGTGAGTGGGAGAAGGTCAGCCCAAATTACCCTATTACGCTGCTGTGAAAGTAGAAGCTAACAGTGTCAAATTCTCCCTTGCTCGGATGTATGGACAGCATAATTAGGCCAAAGTGAGAATGGCATCAGACACCAATTTGGTACCTTGCACTTCTATTCTGTGGCTGTACCGACAGTTGTTTAAATGCCATTTTTATTTGGGCTGCGTATGTGGGGGGGAAAATTGGTGGTGGGCCTAGATGTGAAAATAAAAATGTGAATATCTACTATCCAAATGCTATACTCAGGTGAAGTAAGTAACTCTGTCAAGCTTGCTGCTTGAAGAACCAGGAGACGCCCCCAAAGCCTCAGTGGCGCCTACCGTCACTTGTGCAGGCTTTGTACTTGTTTAATGGAATAGGTGAGTCAGGTCAAAAAAAATCAGCAAGAGCCAAGAGAGCAAGCTGTGGTGCTGCTTTGTCTCCTTTCTACCTCAATTTGATGAAATTAACTGGTTAAGAAAACATTTTGCTTGCCAGTCAGGCACTATTAGATCAATTTAAAAAGTGTGGACTGTTGAATATCAGCGTGGTATTTTTTACAGAGAAGCCTGTACAGCTCTAATTTTTTACTTTCTATATGTTTGGGTAGCAATTGTGGCTGAGAATGCAGCACCATTTGAACTGATGAGAAAGGGTCACTTTTTGGCAGGATTTAATTTTTTCATTTCAACTTTATTTGCATTTTTATTGCCTCTTAGTTATTTTTTTGCAGTGTTTGCAATGAGAACGATCTTGCGATTAAAGGATTGAGTGGGATATTCACAGACTGGATTAATTTTTCATCAGTGTTGCCAACTTCTTAGCTTTTGCCTTGGTCAGATCATTTAATTTTCTTAAGCCTTGTTCCTCCATCCATGAAGTGAATATAATACTTGCTTTATTAATCATATATCATTTGTGTTTTTAAGCCATACTGTACAATTTCATGATAAGCTTAATCTTATCTTCAGGCTACTCTGAAAAGAGATGGCTATCCCATCACTGGCTATGCATTTCTGAAGTCCTTTGGATGTAATGATTGTACAGATGCAGAGGGAGGTAGATCAGCTTACATGCTAGTAATTTAACTAATAATGTTTGCTGGGTTAGTTTTCTTTAGGGATCGGGGGCTTCTGTCTCAGTTCCCCATGGTTACACTGGATTAAAGATTACAGGAAGCTGCACCCCAGTGCTATCAGTAAAGTATTAGCTGAGATATTTAAACCACTGTCATTGGCTTTCACAAAGAAGAGGGTACAAACAGGACGTTTCTTGTTAAGTCCAAAACATGATCTGTGTTGCAGAAAGCTTTCGTGATCAAGCTACTTGAGGCTAGTGAGTATTCTGGACAACTATTGCTAAAGTACTACTGGTATTAGGACTGGATGGTACATTTTACCTTGATAACAGCGTGCACTTTTTTGACCTTCAAGACACTTCAAAAACCACCTGCTCATCAGAGCTTTGCGGTGATGGATATCCGTAGCATGAATGTTTAATTGGCCCTTTATTAGGTGGACTATAAAATGAGACTGTTGTTTCAGTTGTTCTATGTTACTTGCATTATAAAATTCCATGTTCTTTGGAAGTAATCTGAGCAAAACACTCTTGGTTTTATTGTATAATATTACTTAAAGCACCTTTCTTGAAGTTTTCTGGTTTTTAGTAACTGCTAGAAAACTTGTGATTACAGCATAGGCTGCAAAAACAGAAGTTGTGATGGTGGTGGTGTGGAATAAGCTAAGATACAGTGTTAGCGTAAATACTACTGGATTTCAACTCCAACAAGGTAGAATATACCCTGCGTTATCAGGGAATAAAAAAGGGAAAAAAAAGAGAAAGAATTTAGTCGTGCTTTTTATTCAGAGCTTTTCAAATCGGGCTTTCTTGTTCTAAACACTTTTGTTAACAGATGACAATAGCAACCAGAGTTCAATAGCTGATGCTTCTCCAATAAAACAAGAAAACAGTAGCAATTCAAGTCCGGCACCAGAACAGAATTTGGCAACACAAGCAGATGGCACTGAAGTAAAGTCTGATGAAACTCAGACAGAAGCAAAGGAGCAGCCTGGTTCAGAAGGTAAGCTGAAAGACCATCCTTAAAGCCAAACAAAAAATGCAATCCTTTATCATGATATCATTTATTTGCTTGTCCATTTTAAGAACTGAATAATAACAGTTTGGAATAAATGGCTTCTGAGTTCTCAGCTTTTATGTGAAAATGAGCCATAATCTCTCTTGCCTATCCGTGATTCTTCCGTACAACAGGAAAGGTCAGACTGACATTCAAAGTCATTTCAGAGAGGAAACAAACAAAATACTTGGTTTATTGTTGTCATAATCTGTCTTAAATTATTTCTTCTTTCAAAGTAATGTTTGAAATGCCTGTTTCCATTTAATCGCACAAACTCTGGAAAGAGTTACTTTTGTAGGTCTGGGAATGTTTGTTACCTAGTGTGAAAGTACAAGTGAGGTGAGATACTTTTACATCTATTTATTTATTTTCTAATTGTGTAAAGTATAATGTAAGCTTTCTTTCTCTCTTAACCTTGTTAGTTGCTTATTCAAAACTTAGTTCTGAATTCTGTCTTCGTTTTCTAAAAGAGCTACAATATCATATTGCAGTTGTACAGATGAAAAATACATGTGGGTTAAGAGATTGTTCTGAACCACATTCTTTGAATCGTATTTGGATAATTGAAACATGTTCAGTATATATATTCTTTGAAAGATAAGTGACTTTGTCCTATTATAACAGATAAAATGTCCTTAACACCATTCTAATTATTAGGTTGCAAAATTCTTCCCATAGCAAAGCAATTAAATTATGCCCTCCTGATTACGTTCTTAGCTCAGTAGATCCAGTAACCAATTTAAATTTAGAGCTTTTATCTTGGTAATACCGGAACAGTGAAGTATGTGAAAGTTGTCATTGTTCATGGGGGGTTAAATTTTGACAAATGAATCGTCACCAAATTGAAATAAACTAGAATGCCATATCCTTCAGAGAAAATCTAAACTAGCATATTTGTGATACAGTAAACTGTAAGGATTTACTCCTAGGTCTAATATTGTCTGAACCTGTTTGTGTGAAGCTGTTAATAGCACACAAGCTCCCCTGACTAAATTTAGATTCAAGGAAAATCGTACTGAGTTCTCTGGATTAGTTCCAGAGTTGGTTACTGTAAAACAAAAGGGAGAAGTCATGGCATAAACCACTCCTTATTGACATGGTCTCTCTGTTGGTAATATGCTGTGTTTAAAAATGTATTAAATAATCCACCGAAGTGTTAATCTCATCGAACCCATGTAACTGTGACATTGTTCAGCAGGGTAGGGTTAATGACCTTGTACATCTCTCTCATGTTAACTACACTAAGCCTTGCTTTTTGAGCAAGCACAGGTGTGGGTTTTCTTTTTGCTTTAAAGAACAAAAAAAGTTGGAAGCAGGTAGGAGCTGTAACAAGCGGGACGACTTCTTCACAAGTATGCACCAGACTTGAAAATTCTGCACCCTTAATGGTTAAGATATCCAACTGAATTTCTAAATTTTATCTTAAATGTAGTATCAAGGGAAAAAAGTGCATTTTAATTATCTGAATCAAAATTCAGCAATATAAATTCGCTCTGTAGCCTTAGCTACATAGTTTTTGGGTCATTAATTATCACAATTCAGCCCTTTCTGTAGCCGCCTCTTCTGGTTTAAAATTGTCCTTGTGTTCATTCAGCCCTTTTGCAAAGTTTATGTTGAAACTTGTTTGCTGACAGCATTGCACAGTTCTGTGTTACAAGGTGTGTGTGAGTTTAGCTCCCTCTAGGGACTGGCTCCAGCAATTGTACACAGCCGGCAGCATGAAGGCAAAGATCTCAAGTGGCAGCAGCCCGCGGTTTTGGTCTCGGAGTTTAAGCTTAATTCATTATATTCGTACTCTTATGTATGTTATCGTTAATGGTTACATGTGGGAGAAATTTGTATGATCCCGAGGTGCTAGTGAGAAAATATCCTAAAAGCTCCTGCTGAATGCTCTCATGTGTTTACAATAATTTCTTGAAATTTCAGATACCTCCGATGAACAGAACTCACAGTCTTCAATGGAAAATTCCATGAATAGTTCAGAGAAAGCAGAAATTCAGTCCTCTGGAGAAAATGATATAATTACAGAGGCATCTAAAAACTCTCAGGTAACCTTATGCACAAAAGCCCAATTACTTGGAATTTGGAAAAGAGCATTTTTACCAAAAAGCAAATGTAAGGAGGCCAGTAGTGTATTTAGGCTCATTTCCTAAGGTGATGACAGTAAATCAGATGTAGAGTATTAAATGCATACATGTATCTGGTGGTGTGGTTAATTTGATTGCCTTCTTGCATTTCACATAATAGGAAGGGTAACACTCAATCGGTCTGGTTTACTTTTCAAGTTCCTATACCAGGCTGTGTTAGTTTTGTAAGAAAATACTAAAGTTTAATGTTAATAAATGGTTTGGACATAACCTACTGAAAAAGTGCCTTTGAGGACCATTCAGGCATAAAATGCTTTCTAGAAAAGTAAATTCATACAGCGGGTAGGAACGGGAATTTTTGTAGATTCCATGGGCAAAGTGTTCTGATGTTTATTCACTGAGAATACTGAAAAATTCCAGGTGGGTGGGAGAAAGCAATTATCATTTTAATTGTCCCCTTCATACTAAAATGCTCAGAGCACTGCTCAGACCATTGGTTTTCCTCTTGGGTGGTTGGCTTGTTTCAGTGCACACCTTGCTCTTTCAAAACATTCCATGTTCTGTCCTGTAGAGGTTGCTTTTGCTACAGCAGGAACAAATTCATGTGCACTTGGTGTGGGTTGTGCTCACGTGTGGAGCTGAGGGAAGTCGGGTATAGCCTTGCTGGTGCTTGGAACATTCCCTGCGGCTTCTAGCCCGGAACTAGAATTTTGTTTGTCAGTAGATGACGCAAGTGTAAAGAAGCTGAAGTAAGATGTAAGTAGAGGAGTGATTTTCCGGAAGCAAATTGACTTGGTCACGTTATTCTTGTCTCCGGGGATGCTTTCTATTTCACAAATGACACACCAGGGAATTTGTTCTTGCTTCTTGTTTGATGTTTATGGCACCTGAAATTGAGTGCAATGATAACATGATTGTTTTTCTTTCCCCCCACCACCATTAAGGACTCTGAAGGAGTGCCACCTTCTAAAAAGATGAAAGTAGAGGCTTCCCAACAAAACGTTGAAGAGATTTAGACTATAGATTTTTCTGGTCAGTTTTTACGTAAGGTACATCAGTGGGCTTAATTATAGAACAACCTTACTTAAGCATCTTCTCTTGGATGAGGACAGAACTCCTAACTTTTCAAGTTACCAAGCAAAAATCCAAGAAAGCCTAACAAAGGTTTAACTTCTCAGACACTGAAAACTTTTTCCTGTGAAACAAACATTGAGAACTTTTAAGTTACTGTCTCTGAAATGGTTGGAGTAAACAACTCAGGAGGGGTCTACGCACTGTTTCTAAAGTCAAAATTACAATTATGTTGCTGCTGTATTTTTTTTTCATTTCTCTATTTAACATTGTAAGATATTTAAGGATGGTACAGGTCAGGTATTAGCTTTCATGTGAAGTTCATTGTTCTGGCGTGATGTCTGCTTTTGTTTTGTGCCTTGTGTTCTGAAAACAGTGCTAACTTTTAACTTTTAAAAGTTGTTTTGCAACTGTCTCCTTTGCAAAGTGGCCTATGTTTGTATAATGCCGTGTAGTAAGGCTTTTTCTTTTTCTTTTTCTTTTTTTTTTTTTTTTTGTTTGGGGTTTTTGTTTTGTTTTTAATTTTTAAATCCCTGGTGCTTAAATTTTAATAAATACAGATCAGGAAGCCATTTTCACTCTTGGAGTCCAAGGAGAAAAAGGAGCTTGATATATTATTTTAGCAGCTATAGTGGAGATCTTTTATTGAATGCATGGCATTCGCAACTGTAAATTTGGTCTTCTAAATACTTAACTTCATCAGAAGTTAACATGATCTGTTTACCATTTATAGTCCAGATCTGAATATATACTATAACACAACAGTTAAAATACTTGCGTATTAGGTCCAGATCTCTGTACTGGGTACAACTTGCTTTACAGAAGAGTTCCACTATGTACATAAATAGGATCAAAGGGATTGATGCACAGTGAATTTACTTTCAATTGGTCTTTTTTGATATGAGGTTTTCACTGAACTGGATTTCATTGTACTGTTCCTTTATAAGATGTTTACTTCTGCGTTCCAGGTTAATACTGTATTTGGGATTTATTTTTTTTCCTTTGAGCAAGTCTTGTAAATAAGCCTTGTTTTTTTCCATAGTATTTGCATCATTGATAGAAATGTTGTTTTTTTTTTCCAATTATATCAAAGTGTGCTTATGCTGAACTTGATTGAAAAGCACTAAGCATGTGCAACTCCCTTCAAATTAGTGGCATTTAGAAGTGCAGAACCACTGCAAAGGTCAGGTCACAAGGGCCTGATCTTCCAGCGGGCTTTGTGCTTCCAGGATGAGCACCCGGTTATAAATACTTGGTATCGGTGGGAACCGCTTTATTTCTCACTTTAATTCTCTTTATACACACACGTGCGTGTGCACGTGTGCACACACACACGTGTTGCTGGATCAGGCCCTTAGTCTTTCTTCACTTTGTGTGTGAGAGGTGGAGCTTGTAATTTAAAATATGATCTCACAGCTATGGAAATGGTTGCATATAGTTTGTAAGCTAAGAACTGTAAATACTTTTTTAAATGAAAAAATTGCTTCCAGTTGATACATTTTCATAATTAGCTCTTCATTAAGCTTATTTATTTCTGAATTCTCCAATAGTGAAAATGGCTTGCACTTAGACTACTGCATTGCGTTTGCAATTACCACTTTATTATGAAAAACAATGGGGAAGCGGGGGGAGGGTGTAGAGGGAGGGAGGATTGGGGAGCCAATACTGACCTTCCATAGGATGTTTGTAGGATTAAACTCCAAATAACATATGACACTCAGTTTCGGAACTTTTCTTTTGTGTTGAAATAAACTTTTTGGATTTTAACTGAATAAAATTTGGTTGCAAATCATTCATGAAAACAGTGTGCTCCCTAATAAGTTTTTGGGATTTCTGGTCTGATCATGAAGTCCATTAACATTCTGAAAAAAAAAAAAAGGAAATGAGGAGCCAAAAACTATGTTTGCACAATATATGCAATGAAACGGTAGAATTCTCTCTTGAATTGTGTGTATGCCTAAAATGTGGATAACTGGTCAATGACGATTGATTTGTATGTATATTACATTCAGATTTAAGTGATATTTTGTGAGAAGTTCTATTGATATATTAAATGGGCAAATTTAGAAAGATTCAAACTTAAAAATATTTTTGATTTACTAACTTTTTTTGTTATTTTTAATGCTAAAACAAAACAAATCTGATGCCACCTTTGATAAGTAGTCATTTTTACTAATCCCTATCAGGTGCATCACAGCAAGTTTTTAATTTTAATTTTGTAGAAGTTTCCAAGGGAATAAATAGACTTTTTGTTTAGAAACTAATTCCTGTACTTTAGGAAGAAATAAAATATATAAATAGCACTAAAAATACCTCAAATTTTTCATTAGATAGAAACATTTATTGGCATTATTGACATCAACAGGTTTAATTATAAACTTCCTTTTCTCTCCTGTGGCTTCTGCTCAGAACTGTTCATTGTTCTGTGGCTTACAAGATAAGGCATCATAATCATATTCCTAGAGGCTTTATTTCTAAACTAGTACTGCTTTATTTACAGCTTATACAGGATACATTCAGAACTTTTTTTGTTAACCAGAGATTCTAGTGACAACAGACAACTGAACAAGCAGATAGATTTGGGTTCCTTAGACCTGTTATTGTCAGCCTCTAAGAAAAGAGACTTTGACATTACCTGGTATGAAGAAATCCAAAATAGTGTATAAGACTGTTATTAGTCTTTTTTTGAAGTGCCTGATAACATTTATGGGCCAACGGATGTGATTAAACACATTTTAATGCCAGAAAGTACAGATGGGACCAAACCAGAACATCGAATTCAAACCAACCTGAGGTTTGAAACCAGATCTAAATCCAGCTTTTTTTTGGCTTGGACCTGTCTCTACCAGAAACTTGTTTTATGAACTCACTGTAAAAGGGTTTATTGAAAGCATTGAGACGTGGAGCAGAAGGAGAGATGTAATTTTCTTCAAGATGACTGAAAGTTCTCATACAGCTAATGTTTTAGAAATAGTGCAAATATCAAGAAGTGCTTCCTTGCTACAATGCTGAATGTTGGAGCTTCAGTTACGAGAAAAAAAAAAAAAAAAAGAAAAAAAAAGAAACTAGAAGCAAGCAAGTAAATTAGCTGAGTTTGTGGAACGTGTGGGAAGGCCTTCCGAATAAGCGATTTACTCAGCCAAACATTTTATAGCAGAACTATTCCTTGGAATTTTTATGCTTGGGAAAGTAGTTGTTAAACATTCCAAAAAGTGCTGGCACTTACAAAACGACAAAAAATAAAAATAAAAAAAAAATCAACAAGGCAGTATAAAATATTGGTTTTGGGTGGCTATCTTCATACATAAACATTGTCATGTTTTGGAATGTTCTTTATATCTAAGGGCCTGTTAGAAGGTGTAAAGAATTTTGTTTTCTTCAATACCTAATCGTTTTCCATCTTATGATTTGTGTGTGTGTGTGTTGTACAGCAGTATAATTTTTCACTTATTTATTCCATCGGTAGTTATGGTTTGTACAATGTACAATGGTTTCATTTCAAAAATAAAATAAAAAATCACAACATGAATGCTGTGTGAATAATTTTTATCAAGAAACTTAATCTCATTTTGTTTTTTAAATTTAAAATAAATTCCCATTTTATAGTCTTTTAAAACGTGCGTTCTATGGTGTTGTCTTATTTGGTAACGTGTAAAATGATTCACTTGATTTCGACCAAAGTTGTTCTGATGTGTTAGCAGGACACTGATTGGGAGTGGGGGTAACATAACAGCAGCAAACAAATAAATACGGGCAATGTAATTACAGCAGCCTGCAGAATAATTTGGTAATTTAAGGTGCTTACTGCTGGCTTGGTAGTCAGCTAAGGTGTTGTGGTAACTTAAGTTTGGATATAAAGTGCCCTGGTTATTTTCAGTGTTGTGTGTGCTCTGTCCCAAAGTAGTTTCACAGTCTGACAGGCAGCTGTGCTGGCTCACTGCTGCCAGAATGGGGAGCCACGACCAGCTCGTCTTCTCCTGGCCGGTTGGTTTTGATGCCTCCCTTGCATTTAATGGGGTGCTCATGGGATCCTCTTATGAACCACCTCAGTGTGCTACCCTGGGAGAAAAAAAAAATATTGTTATTTTTCCTTTATGGATTAGGGAATTAAATCAGCAGAATTATAAGGGGTAGGGTGGAACTGAGGGGAGAGAGAGAAAGAGGAAAAGAACGGGTACGAATAAGGGTGTAATTAAAGACAGGTCCCAGAAGTAAAAGACTCTGAGCAGGTAAGGCTTCTGCCAGTAAAGGAATGAGCAACAGCGCAGGCTAGAAAGCCGGGTAAGGAGCTGGAGGTTGGCCCTGTGGTTTGCCTGGGAGCAGGATGGGCAGAAGGGTCAGCGGAGTGGTAACGGGATGGCTGGACTCCCAGCTCCTGCAATCAGCCCCACGGTCTGAGGCTGTGAGTAAGTCTCCTTGAGCTCCCGTGCCTCATTCCTCATCAAAATGGGAAGGCTTATCTTCCTGTCTGTAGATTTAGAAGGATAATTTCTTACCGCTAAGTGTTGTGGAGTACGCTGCAGGTATATTTTTAAACAGCTCGAATGTCTGTCTGCTGAATGTGTGTTACAGCTGAATTCTAAGTAAATGGCTGTTTCCTCCTGTGCTAAAAGCCTGCTCTGGTGAAGGAACAGCAGCAGAAGATGGGGGCCTACGACATTGTGCCTTGCACTGCGGATTGCTAAAAACAGTAAGAAAAAGCATAGCCAAAAGATGCTGCTGTGGTCCCTTAGTATTTTCCTGTGCCTCCTGGAACTGTTGTTGGTGACCTAAAGGCTAGTCAAAAGGTCTGTCTCCAAAGCATTTTTTTTTTTTTTTAGGGATACATCTTTCCTTGCATCTGTGGTATTTGCACTGAGGATGATTAGAGGAAAAAAACCTTGAGCTGCTCATAAAACCCTAAGCTGAAGACTGCTACCCCTGTCTTAAATAATGGTTAGGTGTGCTACTAACATTTCTTTAGAAATTGCATTGCAACCTAGCAACTTCATTTTAACAAATTGCCTCTTTCCATACAGGAAGAAATAAATCTGTAAGCAAACCACCCCTGCAAGGTTAATGTGCAGGCTGTTGTGAAAGTACTGTAGACAGCACTGCCACTGATGCGTAGTTGTGAGGTTTCGTTAGTTCAGGTACGTTAACAAACTTTAACTAGTTTTACAAGGCTTACTCTGAACGTTGCTTTGGAATGCTTTCATTTTTTTGCACTTGGAGTGCTGACGAGGATGTCTTGCTGGGAGATAGCTTTGTGTGTGTGGTGGTGGTGGTATTTTTTTTTCTTCTTTTTGAACACCACCACTGCTAACCTAAGCTAGCAATATTCAGCTTCTTTGAAGCTTAATTATGAATGGCTTTTTCTTAAAAATTGTAGTCATATGTAGTTTTGACTAAGAGCTAAATGTCAGTGTTGATTTTAAAGGCTTCTCTCGGAGCCCTCACATGATGTGATGGTGCCTTCCTGCTCCTTTCATGTGTGGCGAGATATTTAACTTAACACTGCTCTCCTAAACACAGCGATCTGTCCTGATTTCATGCACTCTAATGCAGTGTTAGATTACTGCAAGGACATAATTGTGATGTTGTAAGCAAGCCTCTTCCTTCCGTGCCCAAGGCTCTCTATGTCCATCCCTTGAGTTTTCCCTTCCTCTTATTCCTGGTCTTACAAAGCGGAGAAAGCGGCACATGGCAATTTAGTATTTTCCTTCCCCCAAGGAAGACTGCGAATAAGAGCTTGCTTTTTCTTTTAAGAGAGCTGAACGTACATTAACAATTTCAAACCAGTGCTTTGGAGTCTGCCACCTAGAATACAATTACTCTCCTGGTATTGACGGTTTGCTCTACAGAGCAAACAATTTTTTTTCTTGATTTATATATGGATCTGTATGTATATTTTTTTTGTGTGCGTGCTGTAAGCTGCTGCTCTCTACCCAGGCTAATACATCTGTTGGCCCTATTGATGTGCTTTTATTTTCATCTACAGGGATCCATTACTTCCTTATGGTTTTGAGAGGGATGAAATCCAATCTTCCCCTGGAACCATCGTGCTAATTTTATGCACGGCACCAGGCAGGTTCGTGGGTTAGATCAGAGCCACCTGGCTGTCAGGGGAAGCCCCGGTGTCCCAGGCTTTTCTCTGTGACTCCAGGCTGACCTCTTCAGCTGCGTTTGCAGCTTCCCCTGTTTCTTCTGTAGCTGCCCTGGCTTTTTGCAGGTTGCCTCTGGTCTATAATAAGCAGTTTCCAATGTTAAAGATAGTTTAAAGCCATTAAATGCTTCTAGCGTAGCCAACATTCTTCAGCAAGCTCTCGGCTGTGCTCTGTATCTCTTAGGTTTATAAATTTCCCCCCAGCTTAGAGCTGTTTTTCTGAGGAAGTGTATTGCCACAGACCTCGTGATGATTCTGTTCCTCATGACCACAGCCTGCTCCGACTTCTCAGTCTTTTGGCCAGAGGTGGTTACGCGTTTCTAGTTGAGGCTTCCCCATACGCCACCTCACACCCCATGAAGTTTTCTAGCGGGGTGGAAGTGCCACGCTGGCGATTTTACACCAGTGGCCCCCAGGAGGACTGGGGACAGCCCTGAGGGGCTGTGGGGACATGGCACGGGGGCCTTGTGACATGGCGTCCTCCCTCCCCTTCCTTGGTGACACAAGGCTGCTGGGTGCCTCACGGGGATGTTCCGTGATGGTGTAAGGGTGGGTGTCAGTCATGGCCAAGAGCTGTTTCGGGTACATGGGAGCCGGCAGGATGGCCCAACAACCCTTTGCACTGAAATCATACGTTGTAACTGGGTTGCGGGGCTGCGAGCTTCCCTGAGGGAAGGGCCGGGGGCTGCCCCCGGGGGCCGGGCCCTTCCCTGAGGTAAAACCGCCTCGGGGGGAGCCCGCGGGGCCGAGGGGGCGCTGCAGGGCGGGCGGCCGCTGAGGGACGCGGCGCTGAGGCGGCAGCGGGGCGGTGCAGGCGGCGGGGGAAGGGCGGAGGCGGCCCCGGCGGCCCCGGCTCCTTTAAGCGGTCGGCAGGGGCCGGCCCGGGGCGGAGCGGGGCGGTGGCGGCGCGGAGCGGAGAGGAGAGGAGCGGGCGGCGGGCTCGGCCGGGGGCTGGCGGCGGCGGCAGCAGCGGGGCCATGGCCGCCGACGTGTTCATGCGGCCGGCGCGGCTGCTGGGGGCGGCGGGGCCGCTGTCCCCCCGCACGGAGCCCGACGAGGACTCGTCGGACACGGACGACGGCGGCGCCTCGTCGCCGGGCGGAGGGCGGCGGTGCGGGCCGCGGCGGGGGCAGCCGCCGGGCCCCCAGATCATCCACTCGGGCCACTTCATGGTGTCGTCGCCTCACAGCGAGCACCCTCCCAAGAAGGGCTACGACTTCGACACGGTCAACGAGCAGACCTGCCAGACCTACCAGTTCGGGGCGGCCCGGGGCGGCGGCGGCGCCGGGGGGCGCCTCAGCATCGACGCTTCCCTCACGAAGCTCTTCGAGTGCATGTCCCTGGCCTACAGGTACCGGCCGGGGGCTGCGGGCTGGAGGCGTCCCTCAGTGGCGTTGGGTCCCGGCCCCCATCGCTTCAGCATCCCCCGGGTTTGGGGGGGCGGCCCCCGGAGGCTCGGGGGAAGGCCCCGGGGGTGCCCGTGAGGCGCCCCGCAGCTCTTTCGGTGGAATTCCTCTTTTTTTTGTGACAGGTTCCCGCAAGTAGAAGCTGTCGTTGTTTCCTTTGTTCCGGTGGCTGCGGCTGGGGAGCAGCACTTCCTGGGTTTATCTGCGCCTTTTGCCCACGCTCCGCTTTTGGTTTTCGTCTCTTTAGTGAGATATTCCGATATTTTTCCCGTTTGCTCCCTTTGTCTGCCTTCCAAAATGGAGGCAGAGCCATGGAACAGGAGTGTTTTTGGAAAGATGTGTCCCCGCTTGCAGCTTTTGTTCCGTGTGATACAGCAAAAGGTTAGGCACGGTTTGGAAGTTGATTAGAAGGAAGGATGGAAAGCTCCCCCGAGCCTTACCAACAGATTTATCTTCCCTTATAAGAACCATCTTAGCTTGGTAAAAGGAAACAAACTTTGCCCACCCCACGCTTCTCTATTCTTTGTTCATTTTACAGAGACTTTTCTCTGTTTTCAGTTTTTTTTAAGTGAACAGGAAGCAATAGAAGCGCCTGTACTGTATGTGTAGTGAGAAAACGTGACATAAATAACCCTCTTAGTCTTTTTACCATGCGAGTTATTAGTTATTGGCAAGTGAGTGAGTCTTAGATAGGTGCATACAAAGATAGATGTAAAATCTTGGCGTTTACAAAGGAAAATTAAAACTGTAACGCTTGATTAAAAATTAACCAGTCTGCCCTTACTGTACAGGCTGAGAGGAAAATGCAGAGGAACCAAAAGTATTGCCAGCGACAGGACTAGACTCCTCACGTGTGTCTGCTCATCGGCCTCAATCTGCTTTATTTTGTTGGGTTTCCACCAGTGTATCCTTGGGATTTGAAGGCTGAGGATAACATCTAACAAGAGGATTCCCTGATGTAAATCTGACAGTGCTGAAATCTGTTACAGATGCAAACATTTTGCACCAAATCTATGTTGGCAGAAAGGATTTTATCCTGCTTGTTGGTGGTAGTATGAGGCAAGGTGCAGAAAACGTCGTCTCAGAGGTTGCCAAAGAAAAGCAGATTTTTAATGTTTCGTACTTGGGTACCTGAGTGTTTGCTTGCTTCTAATCATGAAAAGTCCTGCCCAGGTTCAGTCTGCTTACTGGGTGGCTTTGTGATGATTATTTTTTTTAATTTGCCTAACATTGTAAAATTGTCTCTGAAAAGCGAGATCATTACGTGATACCGTGATGACGATTTAAAGAAAGGTTGATGGAGCACGGAAGATGAACCTCTGTACCTTAGGAGTGGTCTCTGTCCATGTTCTCCTCAGGGAGCACATGGCCCTCAGGTGAACAGCAGCTGCCTCCTATGCCATGCTTCAGGTTTGGTTTGAGGTTTACGAGCTGGTTTATGGGGACAGTGTAGTTGTTGTTGCCTCTGTGGCATCTTCCTCCTTATTATCTGATTCAGCACTGACAAAACCTGCAGATATCGTGTGTACATTCTTCCTACAGGCACTGCTGGATAGAAATTCACTGTAGGAGAAAAATGAAAAAATCAAAAACAAAAAACCTGCAAAACAAAAAGGTGAAGAAATGTGGTTTGTGGCAGTTGCAGAGCCAACAACAAGGGGCATGAGCTAACTAAGCATGTTTCTAGAGCTGGGTGATAGCTATGTTAAATATAAAAACAGGGAAGTTGATCTAACAGAGCTGTGTGCTGTATTTATTTACACTTGACACCCATTGCTAGTATGTCAGTGTCTAAAAGTCTTAAAAAGAAGCACTGAATTGTCTGTTATCTATTAGTTTTACCAATGAGCTAGCAAAAAAAGTTTTGCTAGATTACCTAGATCACCAGGTCAGGGTGGTTTATGTTCAAAACGACCAGATTTATGCTGAATCACGTTTGCTTTGGGATGCACAGTGTAGCCTGGGCTCTTTTATTTGGCTGTGCTTTTTTTCCTCCTTCCTTTTCTTCCTTCCTTTTTTTTTTTTTTTTTTCTTATATGGCTTTGTGCTGTTAAGTAACTGCTGCACTTTTTATGTCAAAAAAGCTATTTTCAAACATGAGGGAAGTAATTCCCTCGTGCCTTTGAGCAGTACAAGCTAACCTGATTTTAATTTTCATCATATGCGCCTCAGTCACGTATCCAGCAGCACAGGTAGAAAAACCTCATTTCAGATGAGCCATTTCACAGGGGAAAATGTGACCGGAGCATGCTCCGCTGTACAGTTAGGAGATTAAAACAATCTTCTAAATCAATAAGTTACTTATAAACGCTACAGTTTACAACAGGTATCACGTGGGCTGCGCTTTATCTAAATGTCACCAGTTTTTTTCCTGAGATTGATTGTGGGAACCATATCACACTGACGGAGGTAAAAGAGCCCTGTTTTTTCTCTTCTAGCCCTTTCATCTCAGCCCTCTAAAACAATGTGACCTTGCAGATCTTAGTATGTGTGTAGGTGGCCCGAGTAACTGTGATCAGCCTGTGGCAGGTAGGCACTTTAAAGGCAAAGATGTAAAAAATGTGCTTTCCAAAATGGAAATGACCTTTGGCGTCGTTCGTTCTAATAAAGAGAAACTATGCCAATGGTTGAGTGGCCTGTAATGGTCTTTAAGCAGAATTTTGTCAAATGATACGTAATCCTGATATTTAATTTAGTAAAACCCTTTAATAACTTCACAATTATTCAAATATTTACATTACCGGAGAATAACTTCCCCAAACTGAACTGTGTTCTGAGATGTTCCGATTACAGCACGTCATAATGCATGTTTTTATTCTCAGATGTGGACAGAAGAAGAATTTTTCCTCTTCGTTTTGGATAGCTGTTGTCTTCAGCAGCAGGGTAACGCTCGGCTCCTCGTAGAGTCCAGGCTGAAGGCTTACATGAAGGAAAAATTGTGCCTTAAGAAAGGTCACTGGAAACCATTAATCGCCCTAACAGGCTGCAGCGTGGGGCTGGTGGCGTTCCCTGTGGAAAGCTCCGCTCTGTGAACAGGGGCATAGAGTTTGCTTCAGTTACTTTCTCGAGGTGCAGGGCAGTTAAACGGCAGTGCAGAGTTCACTTGGTACTCACACCCTGTAAGGGAATGGGAGGTCGATGAGGGCCTGGGACCACGTAGCTCATTTTCTCCGTGGAAGCTCCCCTCCTGCGGCACTGCGAGAAGATCCGTGCAGCGGAGAGAATGGGCTGGTCAGTTGTGTGTGGAGTGTGGTCACGTACGTAGTGTAAACACAGCACGAGCTTTATTTTAGGAATTAACGAGCGTGAGTAGTATCCTTAATGTGGGCGGTTTTCTTTTTAAACTCGTGTTACGTATAATTATGCCAGTTGATGTCAATCTTACTCAGCGGTAGGATGTGATAGGGGCTTTGTGGGCTCCTTTATTATTCAGGAGCCTCAGAGCTCTCACCTTCTAATAAGAGCTTAAGGAGCATGCCAGGTGTTGTACTTTAGGTAAGAGCCTTAGCACTGCCATGAGATACTCTCTTAAAACCTCCTGGATCCTGCTCGTTAAAGTTGCACGGAACATGACACTTGGTAACGTTGCACGGACAGCGCCGGGAGCGGTGGCATCGGCTAGCTTTTGAAAAACTTGCCAGGTCATTTCTAGATCTCATCTCTCCTCCTCAGCAATCTGACCCCGTCACTTCACGTAGCTGCGAGCCAGAAACGTTCCCTTCGCTGGGGGACTGACATTAGGGGTCAGCTTGTTTCCAAAGCACGCCTGCCACATTTACTTGGTTAACGCAGCGTGCGTTTTGGGAAGTTCTTGGCAGTGGTGCTAGGAGGTCTGAGATAAAAAGCTTCCAGAACTTAATTACACATTTTATACGCTGATTTTAGAAACTGCTCTGACCAATAGACCTGTGCTCATCCCTTGAATGAAGCCTAACTTAACAGCACTGCTGTGCTACGAGTGCTCGTGGTTAAGGGTAGCAAGGATGCTACGTTCGGGGTGCAGTATGAATCAGGGCGTTGTTGCTGAGCCTATCACCTTGCGTAGGTCAGAGGCCCGATATAGTCACAAGCTTTTAAGCTCTGTTTAAGATGAGCTTGTAAGTCCCACCTTGCCAACCTTGAACCTCAGGAAGGTCTGCAGAAAGATTGCCGAGCTGTTTTCCTGCCGAAGATGCGTTTGTTTTGCCAAAGTAAATGTTTAGTAGTGGCAGCGTGAAAAGACGTTCGTTGAAATTAAGGTTTTGGTGTCTTTGGTGCTGCACAAAACTAGGAAGAAGTGACAAATCCTGTGGGCAGATTTAGATGCAGGAACAACCCGTTTTGGTCTGCTCCTGGTGATTTTGGTGGCTGCGCAGGTCGTGAGCTTCTGGTGGCTTCTGTGGAGCTGGCTCTGGAAGGTGTTACTGCGGTCTGGGGTGCGGTGATCGCGCTTCTTATAAAAGCCATGTTGTTGATAGCATCTTGTGATTTACCATTTAATCTGCGTGTTGCGTTGTAGTTCTCTTGTCCCGTGTTTCCACACAGTAAACAGATCTTATTTTCTGGCTTAAATACAACGTGGATTTCGTAATCGCAACTTTTGATGGGTTGCTGAAATAGGGAGGAGGGAGCTAGTGCGTCCTCAGATTGCCAATTCTCAATAACTTCTGCATGGTCTGGAAAAACAAAACTTGGCTGAGCCGCGAGACTTGGAGTTACTTTTACTGACAATCTTGTGCTGCGTAATTATGATGCGCTCCGAGTGAAGCAGAGTTTGATGCCCACAGAAGTTATCACATCGATTTCCAGTTCTCTCCCCCTTATCGGTTTTTCTTTCTTTCCTCTGTGTGGCAAGAGGAATTAAAGCCAAGAAACTCGAAACTCAAGTCTTAACTTCACTTTCCACATCCTCCTTTAGTAGGTCACTGAATCATTCTTGTTTGTTACTCTCCCATGTGGGGAAAAAAAACTCCACTTCTCTGGAAGGCGGGGTTGGTTACCCAGGCACTTCAGCAGCTGCTTATCTGTCCGCGTGTCCTTAAGCTACGATTAGCCTTAAACAAACGGGTGTCTGCGGTGCAGCAAGGTAGAAAGTGGTGGGGAGGAATACCAGGAGCTTTGCAGCTGTACTGAGCGGGTGGCTAGGCGTTTCTGCAGTGTCAGAGGTGTTTTAACTCTGCAGAGAAATGGAAAGAGCATGAACTCTTGTTTGTGTGAGCGGGATTTCCCCCTAATAACAGTACTCGGTGATCTCTTGCAAAGAAGGAGGGGTGAGGGGGTGAGGAGTGAGGCCAGGAGCTGGCTGAGAGATGGAGCAAAATTAGGAGGATCTCTGAGGAATGCATTGAGTGAATCAGGAGAGCCGAGATAAAACCAGGCGGTGGAGTTGATAGCGTTGGTAGAGGAGGTCACGGAGATGAAAACCAGAATGAGGGGAAAAAAAGATACCGTGAAGCTCAAGTCAAACAAAAGGGTCAGGGAGGAAATATTTGACAGGGGTGGGATGGAGCAAGAGTAAGGATGAGGGAGTTTGGGGCTGTACATAGAGAAGAACTGATAAAAAGCAGGAAGGTGAATGCGTAATGTTGGGTTAAGAGAGAGGTGAGGATGCCGGGGTCGTGCTGTGCAGGACAGAAGTAGGTGTGAGGTAAGGTGATGTGGAAAGAGAGGATGGGTGGTGGAAGGTCTGGCTGGGGTCAGGTCTGGCATTTCTGCCCTGTGCCGGGGCAGTTAGACAGGAAGCGCTTCAGAAGAGTGTGCCTGACAAGAGGGAGGGAGCCAGGTGGGCCACGCATCGGAGGCGTGGGTGATCACGCAATAAAACAGGGGCAGGGGCTCCTGGGTTGGCTGTCCTGGGGCTGCCTCGCTTCCTTTTGCTGCTAGAAAGAAATGTTCATCTCTCTAAAACAAAGCAACAACAAAACTTAGCAGTTTAGAAGCTTGGACCAGCCTGGATTTACGCTAGTACTTCGTTTGTAATTAAAAGACGAGGCTACATGCCTGCTGCTTCCTTCCCTTTGTGTGCAGAAATTAATTGCATTTGCAGTTTTCCTCATCTGTCCTTTGATATTTGGACGTCACTGGCATGAGCAGTCTCTTTAAAGACAAAACTTCTAAGCTACTTCTGAGGAAAAAGGCAAGGTTTCTGAACTCTTTGATGGCTATTGAAATATTTTACAGCTTTCATACAATTTTCCTTTCGGTCCGGGAAGGAAACCTTTAAAATATCTATACAACAATTATAAGGATGATTAGGAAAAGTACTCGTTTCAGTTGCCTCCAAAGAAAATAGAGTTTGTTCTTTGTGTTGCAGACAGCGATGGAAAATTCAGAATCTGATTGTTTTTAGTGCAAGCTGGAGTTACACTGTTGTCACCGTTTCTGAAGCAGGAAGGCTTGGGAAGTGGGGTTAGGAAAAACTGGGTTTTCTAGAAATGACTTCAGTGGTTTCACTGCTAGAATAGGAATTCCAAACGTGGGCTCCTCAAAATATGTTTGGTTGTTCAAAGGGGGGTCGGAAGGTCACTTCTGATTATTTGTTTTGCAGGTAGAACGTGCTGTCTTGGTGCCATTTGTAATATGATTGATGTCGACATCCCTTTGTGAGGAAGGCAGTAATCGCCATCGGAAACGTTCCCCTATGCCTTCGCCACAGCTTATTTACTTTGTGACACAGGCACAAAGCTTTTCGCTAGCCTTTACTTTCTGGCCTGTTGATCTTAGATAAATCAGCTAGCTGCTTATTTTTCCCTTTCTCCCTTCTGAAAACGGCCAAGGAGGTCTCAGCGCTGCAGAGACTCGGATGTGTGCACTGGGGGCTTAGAGAAGGGGAGACAAAGGCACGGAGTTCAGACGTGATCTGACACGGGAGTCTGAAAGGAAGCTGTATCAAAGATGATGTTTCAGCTACAAACCTAAGTAATAAAGGAAAGGAGGCAAAAGGAAGACTTAAGAGGGAAAGAAGAAGCTGACACCTGTTAGAAAAGCCATTGCTGTCGTAACCGATGAGGAGCCGTACAGGTGCAAACTACAGGGTAATAAAAGCAGGCTGGTGTTTTAACATCCATCTTAACGCATCTGGAAGGCAGCGAGCTGCCGACTGCCTTTGGCATTCCCTGACCTGCGGGCGAAAAGCACCTGCCTGCGCCCTGGGGAGCCGGTGCCTGCGCTTCGGAGACGAAGCATCACGCTCCCTGCGAAAGGGCTGTGCCTTGCAGGCACCAAGGAAGCTTAAATACCTGGTACAGGCACCAAGGAAGCTTAAATACCTGGTACAGGCACCAAGGAAGCTTAAATACCTGGTACAGGCACCAAGGAAGCTTAAATACCTGGTACATAGCTCCCCGTTCTGAAGTCTGTGGCTGCTGGTGGCCTTCTGGAGAACCTAGATTATTTTTCCTAGCAAACTCCCGCTTTTAGAACAACGGGAGCTGTGGTGTTTGTAGCAGTTTGGGTTTTTCTCCTGTGGAGAGCTGCTCTGTTGGGCTTGGAAGTCCGAGTGGCATCCGCCTCCCTGAGCTATCAAACGCTTAATTGCCACGTGAGGCTTGACCCCTTTCCCCAAGAGAGCTTTGCTCAGGAGGTGAACGCAGCTGGTTTCCTCCTGCCAGCAGGAGAGCCGAGGGCTGCAGTCGCCGTTCCCTACCCGTAGAGAAGGTTTCGGTTTGTGCTTTAAGGTGTTTGAAAGCGAGCCCAGCAGCAGTTGGCTACCTGCGAGAAATGATGGTGGTTTTGAGGTTAGGCTGTGCTTGCGTACGTGTAATAGAAAACGGGGCTGGGGGCGGACCTTGGGAAGCCGTGCAGGCCCAAGTCACAGCGAAATGGTTCCTTCCTGGGCCAGACACCCCGACGGGTGACGTGAGGGAGAAGTTAGCCCAAACTTCCCTCCTCTCTTCCCTTCGCAGGCTGAGGAGCCGGGCGCGCTGTAGCTCCCGGGCCCCTGCCCGTTGGGAAGGTGTGATAAAGGTGTGAGGAGCGGCCCCGAGAGCTGCTTTGTCACCTCCGGGCTGTAAGGCAGAAGGCCCAGTCCGGGTGGGAGGGCCCGCAGGATTCCCACAGAGCGAAGCGTTCGAATCCGGTTTTGTTTAATTAGCGATACGCCAGTGTGCTTAGGCCAGACCACGGCTGACCCGCTGATAACCCTGGTGACATGATGCGTGCCGTGACACAGCGCGATGCTTGCACAGAAGGGGGGTCGATTGTTCGAGTAGCTGAGCGCTCGACCTAACGAACTGAGGGCTTGTTCTGCAGCGCGTTGGAATATCTTAATGACTTGTCAGATCTTAATGCCGTGTTAAAGTTTAGTTGGACAACTCTTTGATCCTTGGTTTTGTGTTCACAGAACATTATTTACAGCGCTAATGCACAGCTACAGGCTTTCTCATCTCTGTTTCTAGCTTAGCTGATGGTGTTGTGCAAGGAAGCTCTGCTATGTTTCATGCTTTTTATTACTTGATTTTTTTGTGTGTTTGGGAATGTCTTGCATATATAGAGAAATACATATATTTTTAATGTCATGGGAGATCTCTGGATTTCCAGAGGTATATTTATTGCTCATTTATACCACACCGGAGCGAGCAGAGGATATATTTGCAATTAAACTGCGTATGTTTTGTTTGCCCTTCTCTCTTTAATCGCAGGTACTTCCCTGTGCATTCCCTCAGCGGTACGGGAAATGAAGCGCAGAGTTTTATGGGAACAGTTCAGAGCAGGAATCGAAGAGCCTCGGCTGCGCCCAGCTGGAGGAGGAAAGGCAGCAAGCTGGAGGGACCTACTCCCTTTCTTCCACAGAGTCATCCTCCTACAAGCACAGGAATCTTGTTCTTGTAGCTTTGTTTCTGCGTGAGCACAGAAAGGCTTCCTCCCATCTCGGCTGGGAAATGAAAGGGTGGTCTTGTCTTCGCCGGGGTTTGGTGGAGTCAGCTTGTACTAGGGCTGGCTTCGGAGTAAGAGCAAGAATTGCGGAGCTGAGCCTTAAGGGTGACTGAGGGGGAGGGAGAAGATCCAGACGGCCTTGTTCTGGTGTAGTAAGTTCGTCCTTCCTGAGAAAGAAGATTGCTGTCATTAGTGTTGGAAATGAACAAGTATAAACTGCACTGTTTGTACTTGGGTCTTGCAAATCCGGGGGCAAGGTGGCATCTTGCAGGTCCCTCCGAGTGGTCTTTGTGTGGTCTTCTGCTGTGCTTGCTTCCCGCAGAACCCTTCTGAGGCAGTCCCGCTGCAGAGGTAACTGCGTTGGGAGCTCGGGGCAACACCAGCCCCTGGCTGTCGTTAGGGCAGTGGTGGTACATCCAGGGGCTTGGCCCTGAGGCTGTGAGAGGCGTACAGCAGCATTCCTCACCCCTGCAGTTTGTGCTGCATCTTGCACTTAGGACAGATCCTGTACACGAGCAAGGTGGGGCCTCTTATTTTCCCTGATCCTTCTAGCAGCCAAGCCTGTTAGTCCTCATGTATCAGCGTGGACAGGGGATTTTTATTTTTTATTTTTTATTTTTAAGCAGCATCTCTGCGTAGCAAGACCCAAGCAAACACTGCAGAGGCACGAAGGACGCTTTTGCTGCTGGAATCTGTCATGTTCATTGTTTTCAGAACTCTGGCGTGGGATGTTTACTCAAAATCCTGGCCTCCGCTTCCCTCTGCCACTTTGTTTACTCTCTCTTCCCTCAGGGTCTGGCAGTAACGCGGGCTCTGCCCGCAAAAGTTCGAGGACACGCCGGATGAAGTGCAGGGCTGAGACCTGTATCAGGGCTGCAGCGAACACAGGGATTTCTCGGTCTGACAGCCACACCACCTCCCCGTCAGCGTGAGCAGGTTGTCCAAGCCCTGTTCCTGCCTGCGTCACCCTGTCTCTGCCAGGGGCTGCATCGCCTTGCCTAATTTCTCACCCGATAAGGTCCTAGTGCAGGAGGAGAGCCCATCAAACCAGGAGTGACGGTACAGAGCCCAGGCCCGTGTGATGTTATTTTCGTGTCTCTGGAGCAGCTGGAATGAAGTGGCATTGGGATTGCACAATAGATCTAAAAATAACTTGGGCCCACTGCATTTAATTACTGTCTAGCAACTGTACATTTGTGTGGCTAAACGCGAGCCAGCAAAGGCTCTTCAGCTAAACAACTTCTTGCTGCATCTTGCATCCAGATTTTAGGTTGCTGTTAAACTTTTTCACCGTTTATCTTCACTAATGACGTCATTCCCAAAGGGAAGAGCTGCTCACTTCCTTGTGATTCTTCTCTAAAGTCTGTGGCTGCTCTTCATTCTCTCTCCTTTCGCAGACCTTTGGTTTTGGAGCTGTGGTATCACACCTGATGTAGCCTGTGCTTGTTACTGAGAGCTATTACTTTGTAGCAGGTCAGAGACAGAAATGAGCAACACAGTAAAAAAGGAAAGGCATACAAGTAAAAATGAAGGAAAAAAGGTAAAAAAGGAAATACCTGAGCTCTGGGCATGGCAGCTGTCAGAGCAGAAGTGCCAAATGGGAAAAGGCTGGTGGAAGATCTTGTTGCATTTCTGGTGTGCCAATCAATAGCTATGGGCATTATCTGCTGCCACATTTCCCAGGGCAAAGAATGATATAATTTGTTATTTTCTACCATGGTTGGTCTCTGCTCATCCTGATGAATTCCTGGATGTGTGTATAGAAGCCGTAGCCATGTAGGCAAGCAAGTTAAACTGCTAAAATGATACTGAAAGTGGGAGCTGCCAGCATCAGGAGGACTTTCTGTCTTCGAGTGAGAGGCGACACAGCAAAGTCTGTGCTCTGCTAAGCTGTGGATTCAGAAATGGGCTCTGAAATTCATGTCCGCTAGCAGCACGTAAGGACCTGGATGTTGCATACCATTCCTCTCATGTTAGCTCATTATGTATAGAGTTCAGCAGAGGTAGGAATGTTCCCCAGTATGCTTCCAAACTCCTGCACATTAATGTCTGCACGGATACTCAGCCTGGTCCAGCTTTCTGTTTGCTGGGTAAACATATGTCCCTGGCAGGATGGAGGGCGAGTACATGGTCGGAAAGCACGGCGGTGACGTGCCAAGTGTGGGGAAGCAGGGAAAGGGAACGATCTGCTTGCTTTTGCTCTCTTACAACACAGCTTTTTGAGAAAGAAAATCGAGAGGAGGAACTGTAGTGGGGGAGTGGGTTAATGACCTGAGAACACATGCGAAAATGACTCTTCTGGATTTGAGGATATGGAAAATTTAAAAAAGAACTAAACTGAAGGATTTCAGTATTATTGTGAAATACTTACAGCTGCTACAGAGCAAGAGAAGTACTTTGTATGTTGACAGCTTATTTCAGATGAACCCAGTGTTGGGGTGGGAGAAATAACTTGACTAAAGACACAGATGTCCTCAAGGAGGAAACTGCACGTACTTCAGGTACTTAGCAATCATGTTTGACAGCTAAAATGTATTGAGAATAGAAAGCAGACGTTGTGGAATAGCTGAGAGCCTCAAGCAATCTCTCAAAAAGCTGGGACATCTGAATCTGCTGCAGCAGTCCCCACGATGGCTGTTCTCTATTAAGGAAGTCATTATCCCTCCCTTTTCTACACAAAGAGCTGCCAGATCGATACACATTCAACTCACATCGGTATGAAAAAAGAAAAGGGGGTCTATAGACACAGCAAGAGGAGAAATAAAAGTGGTTCTTCCAATTCCCTTGCAGGGAGTAGGTTGATCTCATTTCCCTTTACAACTGAGAAATGTTTACAAAAGACTGACTTGCTCAGAAATGTGTGTTGAGTCAAGGTAAGCAGAGGGCTCAGTTAACCTGCTCCCTGGTCAGGAAGGCTTGCGAGCTGGGTTGGGGCTGGTTTAAGCTCTGGCTGCCTGACCCACCTGGGAATTCGTGGAGCTGAGTTTTGCTTTGTGTAGGGCTGCCTGAGATGTGCAGGGCCAGTGGGGACGTGGTCCTAGGGCTTTGCTGCCTTTACCAGTTTCTGAAGATAGCTGGAGGAAGGGAGCGTGCTGGGGACGGCAGGGAGTGCCACACAAACGTGCTTGTCCTGTTCTCGCTCTTCCCCAAGCACCTGTTTGTGGCCACTGCAGGAGACGGAGCCCTGGGAAAGCTGGACCTTTGGCCCGCCCGCCTGGGTGTTCGTGCAGCTCTTACGATAAAGCAGGCGAGGCTGGTGCCAAGTACTACAGCGAGCTAGGTGCTGCTTTAGTACCAGCAGTGGAAAAAATTCCAGGCAGCACTTTCGCTGCTAAGCTCTTATCTCCGTTAGTAAGAGACTTGTCTTCTGCCGTGTAAAAATTACAGCCTTAGAGCGCTCTCATTTTGTAGCTTTTGCTTGGTGTGGAAACGCGTGTTTTTTTCAGCACAGGACAGTGCGTGTCAGCGGCACTCGGGCTCTGGAAGCTGCAGATAAGTGCAGTCGGTGTTGCTGCGTGGCTGCTCTGCGTGATACCAGCCTGCTGCTGCCTGGAGGGACCCGGTGTCCCACGGCCCTGCAGACACAGACAGCCGGTACGTTTGTGCCTCCAGTGCCTCTGTGGTCGGATGTTGTCACCGCGTGACGAGGTTTCACTCGCTCACTTCATCAAACCAGCAGATGTTAGCGAAGAGCACAGCTCAACTAAGAGGCTCCAACATCAGATGCACAAAAATCTGCAATAGAAGCCAGTTCATTACTGCTTCTAATAAAAGTTTTGCTCTGCAAGTCTCTGTTTTAGGAGCCCAGCGTGCATCCCATCTGCCTTCAGTATCCAGTCACACAAGCAGAACCCTCCAATCTCCAGTAAAAATCTTAGCGGAGCTTAAGGAGCCTCAAATTTTTATTAGCAGTTTTAATTAGCACATTAGTAGGCTTGGAATCTGACCTTGCGTGTGCTGATGTGTGCATGGAGCGAGCTTTTAAAGCAGGGAGACAGATCCTAGGAAGTTTAGAGGGATTGATTTCCTCTCCAGCAGTAAACATGTAACAAATGTCATTTACCTTTTGTTTGAGCACCCTGAGGGACCCTACCAAGTGAAGGCAGCTTTATTGTGATCTTTGCACGTGGAAAAAACACGGTTCAAAAAGAGGCTTGTGCTAGGGTCGTTTAGCGAGGAGGGATTTTGCATTGGTTGTTTGGTGGGGGCTGTTTGTAGGAAGGTTCAGGACGGTGCTGTTACTGTCATCTGTTTTACCTGGGAATCCCCCACTTGTTTTGGGACCTAGACCATCCAGGGCCCTGCGAAAGCGTGTCCTTGGAAAGGGGATCGTGAGTCCAGCTGTCTTAATGAATGCGTGGGTGACTGACACAGGAATTTCTGAGCTGCTTTGCTGGTGGATATTTGGTCGTGGTGGTTACTGCCAGCAGAGGAATGACTTTATAAGAAAGGCCGCTCGCATGTAATCTGGAGAGACAGGAAATAAAGGAAAGCTTTAAACGGCCCCTTTGAAACTTCCTGCTTCTGATAAGAGCATTTTACATGGTGAGGGAGAGAGACATTTGAAGGGGACGATGAACTCGGTGTATGCTAGGTGTATTCTGGCTCCTAGGGAAGGTTCCTGGGCTCCTCAGCGATCCTGCTGGCCGGAGGCGAGTGTCAGAGGTGCTGCGATCCCAACAGAGATCCCGAGAGGAGGCACCGCATGTCCGGAGCTGCTGGTGGTCGGTCAGGTGCGGTCAGTGCCGTGTACCCCGACTTCGTTTGCTTCGTGTCTGCAGGATGCGTGCTTTTCTCCCCCAAAATATAACGCGCTCAGCAAGAGTTTCTGTTCTGGCTTTTCAGTCTCTTCTCACGCTTCCGAAAGTTTGGAGGCGTAATTGTGTCGTGATCGCTGTGTACTCGTCCTGGTACCTGGCCTTTCTGGAGAGAAGGGCGGCATTCAGAATTTGGTGCCGCCGAATTTGTCTTTCCTCATCCCCTTAAAGGGGGGACACTAAAGGGGGGGGAAGGATTTTGAGTTGTAGTTGTAGCATGCAGTCATGGACAGTGCTCCAGCTTCCCAGTGCTCCTAAAGCTTCACGCCCCGAGCATCCACAAACTGGCGTCTCGGCCGTCTCATTTTCGGCGATTCGTTGCTGAACAAATTGTGTTCATTTTTTAACAGGCTCTGAAAGCATTTCCTGCTTGTGTTGCAGAATCACGCAGACACTTTCGATCTCTTTGTGCTTGTGTGCCGTTCAGTCCCGTAGCTATTACACAGAGTTTAAAACCTTTATGCACAATCATTGTAAAGTAGCAAACCGCTCTCGAGCGCGACTCGAGCCGCGCTGCCAGGGACAGGGCCGCTCTCTCCGCCCTGTGTGGAACCGGGAATCTCCCTCGGCCTGTCCAACCCGAACTTGGCAGCGAGAGCCGTGTGGGAAAAGTGACGCGGATTCCGCGCGGTGAGCATTAGCACGCTTCTCCCTCGTGCCCCACTTAACCCGAGGAGGGGTCACTTACACAGCCGCGCGGCTCTCGTCGCTGACCTGGAGGTGAAGGTCTGTTATCCACCGCTCCTTCCAAGCAGGCGCAGCCTTTCCTGGAGGCTCGGCCTTCCCGGGAGGCTGCGGGCATCGGCTGCTGGATCCCCGGCAGCGCGGCTGCTCCCGGCAGGGGCCGCGGGAGCCGCCTGCCCCTGCTCCCAGCCGCTCGCCGCTGGCTGGAGGCTGGTGCTGGTGAAGTCACTGTGAAAGCATTTGTTTGTGCTCGGATCCAACGAAGTAAAGATTTTCCTAGGAGGTGTATGTGGCCTTTCGGAGGGGCCTTTTTGCTACTTAACTCCTTTTTTATTTTTCTCCCCATTCCAGTCCGCTTTATGGTGGCTCTGGCAGGGGTTTTCTCCCTGCTTTATCTTTCTGAGGATTTTTTTGATCTTCCAGTAGCCTTAGTAGTAACAGAACCATGCCATTACCCTCCTCCTATCTTCAGGGTAGTTCCTGGCTTAGCTTTTATGTATGGTTTCAATAAACTGTGTGTGCTGGTGAAGCCTTGAGTCCGCAGTAACAATTTGGGAACGAGCCTGGTGCTTCTCATGCTGCAGGGAGCTGCTCGCAGACAGCTGCTGGGAGAGCTTCGTTGCACAGGGGGAGAGGTGGGGAGCGCCTCTTCTTTTTAAAACACTGAAGTCATTTTCAGAATAAGATCCCTGAAGTCTCGGGGTGTATTTATAGGCTCGCAGCGTCGTGCCCAGAACGTTACCCTACCCTCTGTGGCAGAAGCTCTGGTTTCAGGTTTCTGTCCCTGGTAAACAGCTCTCGGTTCCTGTCGGTATGAGAGCTGCGCTGATCTGCCCTGCTGATAGGGTTTGTTTGGGTTTGTCAGGGGCTCTCTGTGTGAAAAGTCTTTGAACCACAATTTAGGTGCTTGAAATAAGGTCCTGGATTATCGCATCTCGATCAGCCTATTACCCTAGGCTAAGGCCTTAGCATACAAAAGGATCCCGACCCGCTGGTGGCTCTGTGCGAGCGGGTCCTCCCGGCTGCCATCCTGGGCAGGAAAAGGTGCTCTGGGCAACACCTCTGCTTCCTGGGCATTTGCACATGAGAAGAGCCCTCTGCAGTGAGTGTTTTGAGAAGCTTGAGCAAAACCCAGCGATAGGAATCAAGTTTTAGGAAGAAGTGGAGAATTTCAAAAGACGGAGGAGGATCTCTTCCCCTAGGCTGAAGCTGCTCTAGAAGTACATGGTGAAAAGCCAGCCTCACGAGGGAATGCAGGACAGGCTTCAAAACCAAGGGAAAACAAATACGTGATCTTGGGTGAAGTACTTTATTGACGTGCTTATCAGTGCACCATATTGATGATCACCATCATAGCAGCTAGTAACAGTAGGGAAGCTCCTCGACCTCCCAGCAGGGATTCTGTAAGAAAAGTTCACGGTAGAACTGATCCATCCTTGTTGTGCCATCTCAGTGTCGTTAGATACAGGATGTTTCCTTGGCCTCGGCGAACTTTTAAATGTTCCTTGAGCGGGAAGGAGGCTGCAGCAAGGCCGGTGGAGAGGAGGTGATGGGGGAAAGGGGTGCTTTGGGTGCCGTGGCTGCTCCCCGAAAGGGAATCGTGCGGCAGGGAGGGAGCTGACAACGAAGCTGTTGGTGGAGGTGATGCAGCAAAGAAAATCTGGCAACTATCACAGCCCTCACCGCCGCAGATCAGAGCGGAGTTACTGGTGGACCGTTGCACATTAGGAGCCTGAGGTGGGTTAAAGCTGGTTGTGTCTTTTTGCTCCTTCCAGGCAAAGAACAGAGTAAGCGCTCCCTAAACGCAAGTCCTCAATCCGGTGGTTCTAAAATAGTTTTGACAGCTTCATAGGTAATGCAGGATGCTCATTTCTGGTCGTCCTGGCCCTGGGCAGAGAGCACTGAGCTGCGTGAAGCTGCGTGTGCAATCCTAGCAGCAGAGAGAAGGAGCTGGGTGTGAAGGTTTGATCTCCAGTAGGTTGATTTCAGTTGTTGGCCTGCAGCTTGCAGGCAGGGAACAGCTGCCTGGCGCTCTGGTTTCATGCTTGCTGCTTTACATACAGAGATAACGTGCTCATTTAGTTACAAGGGTGAGTCATACAAAACATGAGGCATTACGCTACACCGCAGAAAACATGAAAAGGAATTGACTTTCCACCTTCTTACCCAGCTGTTCTTGTAGGCAGTGCTGGTAGCACCTCCTGTTCTTAGCGCTGCCCACTAATTCCTGCTGTGGAACTGCACTTCTGGTTGTTTAGCTGTTAGAGCTGAACTTTCGCATGTTTAAGCCGATGGCTTTTGGATGAGAAGTTGTTCAAAGCAGTTCAGTCTGTTCCATGAATAAAGCTGAAACAAAACATGTTGCCCATATTAAAAAAGGAAAGAAAAGCTGGATTCGTTTTTCAAAAGTTCGGGTACCCAAGGGTTTGGAACAAGGTCCTTGAAATTCAGCGAGAGGGTTGCACATGTACCACGCGAGTGTTTTGTCCTGTGAACCTGAATTTGAACTTGGTCAGACTGTAACCTTGTAAGGAACTGGTGACAGCAGCCAGTCCAAGCAGCGAGCGCAGAGGTGGTCTCAGCGCGTCGGCTGGAGGTGAGAGCAGGGCAGGGAATTGGAGGATGCCGTTTGGCAGGCAAGCACAGGCACGTCACCTCCTGTTGGCCGGATCAGCGGAGCGGACAATGAAATGTTAACAGGTCTGTGCCTCAGTTTCCCCCCCTGCAAAATAAAAGGGAAAGCACTGTGGGAAAAACCTGTGAGTGAAGCCTAAACAATAACTATAAATTATGTTTTGAGCACTGAAAAGTAAACAGCACGGGGGGCCAGCGAGGAAAGTGCTAAACTAAACACTCGGGCTGTGCTGCATGCCATTCTGTGCTATTCTGTACACGGAGAGGCTTAGGATGTGGAAAAATTGCTCGTGATCCTATAATTAAAGCTTTTAATTGTGAGAAATGTGCCGAGATACCAACAATATGAATTCGGATGCTTTCTGCCTTTTTTAGTGCTTGCATATGCTACCATACATTTCCTTTTATGTAGAATTTAATGATAATTCAATAATAAGCATGCATTGTTGCTCAGTTCCAGTTGGAATTTGAAATCCACTGTATAAAGGGTGTCTTAAATCTGTGCAGGGAAGATTCAAGTCCACACTTGAATCACTGATCCTTACCTCAAAGGAACATTTTTAAAAAACAAAACTGAACGCTTAGAAATCGTGATAATCTTCACTTCGTGCTCTCCACATCTACATCTAATCTGCCAGGAAAATAAATTACGGATTATGTCATTTCATACCAGAACAGAAACTTTGGGTTGCAGTGTTTGTTTAAACAAAAAATCAGAACAATTTCCTGGGGAGTTTATTTGTTAAGTATAAGCCTGTATTGCTGCAGAAGTTTTGTGGCTCTCCTAATTGTAAGATTTTTCCTGCTCGCTGTGTTTACAGTGCTTTCTTCTGGGGGAAGGTCTGAGGAGGGCCGAAATTCTTACCCATGCTGTTATCTGACCAGCAGATATGTTCCTGGCAGACACCAGAAAATCTGATTAGTTGAATGTCTATTTGTAAAGGCAGAAAACCCTCTTTCATTAAAGATACAAACTGATTCTATTTTGTCTTGAATTCTCTAGCCAAGCGTGAAAAAAATCGAGACTGCTTTCTGCTGTGTTCTTCGTGGACCAAACCAAGCTGAGAACCAGCAATGCTGGTGGATGGGCGAGCTTAAGTACAGGAAGGATCAAGGAGAGGTTGTGCTCAGGAGTCAGTGGTGATGGATGGTGATGGCCACGCCTGTTTCTCAGCATTTTTGACTGAAATTATTGCTGACGTTATTTATGAAGCTTGCTTTCTCGCTGTTCCAGCTCTGTAGTAAAGTAAGTCCATAGGAGACAAATGTCTGAGAAGCAGGAACATTTTTAGAAGTATGGTTTCTGACTGGAAAACAGAAACTATTTAAATATTTGGTGTCTTTAAATAGGCACTGGCTGAAGGACGCTGCAGTCTCTAGGTCTCCTTGATATTTGTCTCGTTCCTTGTTCCCCTTCACCCCATGCTATTTCAGCGCTCTTTTCGCCCTTTCATAACTTGCCTGAAGTCTGCTTCTCCGGAAAGCATTTCTCCAGTCGGCTTCCCCAGCTGGCCACAAGCCTTCCTCTTCCTGTGCAGCTATTGCCCGGGTTAGGTTTGGCTAAAACTACAGCACAAAACTTTTTTCCTTGTCTGACATAAGGATGGTGTAAAAAGCTGTCGGCGTAGATATTCCATCACCAGCATAGATGTGGTCTCTGTCACGGCAAGAGCCCAGATCCCGGGCAAATCACATTCAACTTTAAAACTGAGCTTAAAATGATAGATTTTAAAGCTAAATAAAAATGAAGAGTGTTTCGGTTATGGTGCATTTGTTGGGTCAGGAATGTTTGCTCCTGCAGTGTGACTGATCTTTTACTTTCCTGTTCCTTTTTAGGACATGCACGCCTCAGCCTTCCTGGGTGAAATCAGTCTAGATGATATGTCCTGGGCAGGTGTTATAATTCCAGTTTGCCAGTGGATGACTTTGGTTTTTTATTTCTTTATTTTTTAACACTTCTATCCTCAGCATCATGTATTTAGAGGAAAAGTGTTTGTCCCTTTTAGTACCTCTGTCCTCAAGATTGAAGCATTGTTTTTAAAAGAAGGAGAATCAAACAATGGGAGAGTTTGGTTGTTTCAGAATGTTTGATGTAACTTTAGCACAAAGTTCTCCTTTGTGGACTGTGGGCAATATAAAATCCCTCCACAGCCTGGACTCTGCTACTGCAGGAGGATTTCAGGTGAGGAAGGTGAACCAGGTAACCTCAAGGAAATGAGCTGCCTTAATGCTTGCTTTTAAAACGAGCTCTGGCTGGGATTAGTGTCCTGGGGCAGCAGCTGGAATTAGCTTTGTAGCTACAAATAGTAAGATGTGAAAGTGTGGCCTCCTTGCAAGTCCTACAGACTTGCTTAATGTAGGAGAGTTTTTGTTTCACTTGCCTGCCTCCTTGCTCCAGCACACAATGCATATAATCTTATTCTTTGAATGAACCATTGTTTGGGGAAATATTGTTAGTTTTGGCTCCTGGAGAGCTGAGCTGACAGGCCCAACTCCCCAACAAAACACTTTGGAGATTAAAAAACAAACTGAAACCATTCCTTCCGAAAAAAAATGCTGGGGAGAAGCCAAAAAGTTTCTTTTCTGTGTTGCTGGAAAAGCTAATCTAATTAGCTACTGTAATATCAAATTGGATTTTTTTTTTTTATTGCTTAAATTAAAAGTCTCTCTACTGTCACCTGCCGTAAAAGGGAAAATTAGAGTCTACCTTAAATGTTGAATGGTCGTGTACAGGAAGGCATTGGGGGAAAAATGCAGAGGAAGCGGGTTTTAAGACCGGAGTTAACAAGGCAAGAGAGAGCTCTTTTGGCACAAAGGCAATGGGAATCTGTTAACTAAATAGAGAAAGCACACTCTGTAGCTTGTTCCTGCAATTGAATTTGCAAAATTCAGGTGTGAAAATAAAATAATTAATTGCTTACCACTCTAGTACACAAGACCCGTATGGTCTGTTTGAGAAGTGACTCCTGCACGTTCCTGATAGCTGCTTTTCAAGGTATCTTTGCTGTATTTGCTGCGAATGTATATTTGGGCAGCAGGGTCAGGCCTGTGGCATGTGAACCTCGGTGCTCAGAGGTTTATGTTTAAATTCCATTTACGATAGATCTAGGCCAGGTGCTATGTGCGTGCAGAAGGAAAAATAACTGCTGAGCTAGAGAGGCAACCATAGCAAGAGGTTTTCTTCCTTATCCCTACATGTCAAACCAAGTGGCAGGGGGTGGGAAGGAGGCTTTGACATGCAGAACACAGCAGCATGACAAAAATCTGTCCCATTCCTAGCTCTGTCATTCACACACTGTGTAGCCTCGGGTATATAATTCAGCCTTACTGTTTGTTACCGTATTCTTAAGCAACAAATCGTGCAGTACCTTTCTTCTCTCTTGGTATTTTAAAGACCTCATGCACAGTATTTAATTCAGTACAATTCAGGACAGCTTGCCAAGGTCAGCAGCATTCACATGTCATCTTGTGGAGAATGAATTTGATTTTTTTCTGGGTGGAGGAAGGGGATTTTCCACACTGGTACTTGAGGCAAAGTCTTCCCTATTGTCTTCTATCAGGAAAAAAAAAAAAAGGCTGAAACTCAGTGATAAACACTGCTGTTTTGACCATTTCTGAGGTAGATTAAAACTGGGGAACTGCAGGTTGAATCAGAAGCAACTAAAGAAGTAGGTTTTACTGTGTGGATTACTTAGTGGTGTTGTACCTTGCTGCAAATCTTGTGACATCTGAATGGTTTTCCATTGCTTTTAGAGCACAGCTGCTCTCGCTGGAATCTCAGAAGTGGAGAGTTCGGGTGCTCGCAGGTTCCTTGCGGCTGCCGGTCTGGTCAGCGAGCTGCTCCACACTTCGTGCCGGAGCTGGCAGGAGCAGCAGGAGGCAGGCCTTGGTGGCTGGTTTTGTTGTTTGCTCTGCTTTGTTTCTTTAAAATCTGAAGGTCGGCTTCAGGTAGGCACTGCTCTCAGTCCCCGAGCTGTTCAAAGTCATCGACTTTCCATTGCCTTTGGAACTGGGAGCAGTATCTAAACATTGCTGTCAGCTCCATGCTGATTTCTCTCACTAAGGCTGAAGTTGTTTCACTTACGACGTCAAGCTGGGTTTGTGCTTTGCTCCCATGGGAACTAAAAATAATAATTATTTTAAGAATAGGTTCTTAATCACTTCCTTCTTTTGATGCACTACTTTTTGTTTAGTATTTTGGAAGAATGTAATAGAAAATGTTTTAAAATATTTGTGTTTTAATTCCAGTTCTAATTGCCTTCTTGAAGATGCAAGGAGTATACAAAAAAATCATTACAGTTCCTTTGAGGGATATATAAACACATATATATTTTTCTTCCAAGAAAAGCATTTCTTGCTGTTATTCTGAAGATTATTAGTTCTGGTGCTTTGGCAAACTGTCCAGTCACATGGAGCAATTGAGATGAGCATTAAGTTGACGGATTTCTTAGTCGAAGGCACGGGGACATTTTGTTAGTGTTAGTGGTGTATCGGTTGCATTTTAACAAAGTGGAACAAGCTTGCAGCAAGCTTGAAAACAGAATGAGATGATCTAAACTGGGTTCTAAAGTGAATGGAGATCCACTGTCTGCCCTGAACCCCCAGCAGCTGAGTAACAGGGAGATAAAATCGTGTGGAGATCCCTCCGCGGACTGGAAGAGCCTTGAAACGTGGAGTTGGGCTTGGGGAGACGCGGTGCAGGGTGGTGTACGGGTGCTGCAGCGTGCGCCAAAAGAAAGGAGAAGTCAAAACGGCTTTCCTAGATCTCAGTGAGCTTACACGGTGTGGTTGTACAGTGTCTTAGAGCTCACTTACAGGGAATCACATAAATTAGTTGTTGTTCTTCCTATTCCTTGCTGATGGATTGCGTGGTTTTCCATTACTTCCATTACTTTCCTATTACTTCTCAGCAGTAAATTTGCTCGCTCCAGCAAGCCTTGCTTGCCCTGGCAGGAGCCATTTTGTGCACCAAACTGTGTTTGTACTCTCATTCTCTGCGAGCAGCAGTCCCGAAGGCTGCTGAAAGCCCGCTTGCACCGCCGGGGGCCAGCGCCCACCCTGAGGGGGCAGCTCACGGACCCTGGTGAGCGCAGGACTCGCTTCGTAGCCGGCCTCTACACCCGCTTCCCGGTGTGTACAAAAGAGAAGAGTAATCCTGCTCTGTGAGTACATTTGTAGCTGCTGTGGGATGGGAAATTCACAGTGCCCCAGCGGAGGCCACCTCAAATCCGTCCGCTGGCACTGTGCTGCCGACGGACCGGGTGCTTGGCGGTCTCCAAAAGGACAAGGTTTGGAGGTGACATTGCTCCTGTCGCTTGTCCGTGCACCCTCCACCACAGAAGACCTTAACCTCTTGGCTTATAATGTTTTAGGACAAACCTTGTGCCTTGGTTTGCATTGTCCTATTGATGGCAGTTTGTGTGGTTGGTGTGCTTACGTGGTAGTGAGGGTAAACAGACGGCAGAGGGAGACAAAGTAGGAAGATGTGTGAATAAAACCACAAAAAATGAGAGAGGGAACCTGGAGAGAGGGGTGATAGGTATACTTTAATCTGTGCCTTGAAATTTACTACATTATGAGTATTTCCCACTTCTGCTGCTCTCTCAGGAACATGGATTGATGATTCACAAAGTTGTGTTTAAGGGCTGGTTACTTGGTGTTTGTAGTGTTTACTGGAGTCCCTGTTGCTTCTTCCTTTTTCTCCCCTCCACCTCAAAGACTATTCATATGTAAGCTGTTTCTCTTTCCAGCCTTCCCTTTCCTTGGAGAAACGTTAATATTTCGAGTCTGTTGGTGATCCTGCGTGCCCAGCTTGCCCAGTTGCGTTTATTAGCATTGTACAATTCCTGGGTGGTGGATTTTCTTTGGCCAAAACTGGAATTTCATTCATCCTTTCCAGTGTTGCCAGTCTAGAAAATCAAATGGAACTACAGAAATGAACTTGTGTTGACTTCATCCAGCTCCTTGGCAAATTCCAAGCCAGGCAAACCTCCAGTGCAGCCAAACCTGCAAGGTTTGGGGCTTAGTTTTGAGCACTCTTGTTCGCAGTTAAGGGAAACTCCCAGGCTGGCGCTTGAGAAGATGGGAGGGATACTGGCAAGGAGAAAAATTTGTTTGAGTGAAATGAGTTGTAATCCTGAAATGCTTGCAAGACCTGTTGTGACAGTTGTTAGCAGGCAGATAAGTATGTGAACAAGTCTTGAAAAGTGGACTCCATTCTGGTGTAAGCCGTGGACAGTATGGCAAAAGTTGTCAATGGCCAAGTGTGGCTGCTTGTACTTCTTTCTGTTGGCAGTTTGGCAATTTTAGGGGGACACTTTGCTCGATAGGAGCAGCAAGAAAAAAACTGAAATCAGAGTGATTTTGCTTTCTGTTTTGTTTTAGTGGGAAGCTGGTGTCACCAAAATGGAAAAATTTTAAAGGCTTGAAACTTCAGTGGAGAGATAAAATCCGTCTCAATAACGCCATCTGGAGGGCATGGTACATGCAGTGTAAGTATCAAACTGGGCTGTGTCACTTGCTATGAAATATTTTCTGAGAGACGCATGTAAGAAGCAAGAGAGAACTGAAATTACTGTCTAATGAAAAGTTCAAAAATCTGCTACAGGCCTGGATATCTGCAGGGCTGTCATGGCAGTGTCTTTGAACCACTGCTCTCCTAGAGATGTCCATGCAGAGGCTCTACTGAGCAGTCAAGCACAGCCTGAAATTTTCTCATTTCCTATTGGCTTTCTGGAGGGAACACTGGCATTTTTTTTTTCCGCATCCTGCCCCTTAGGTGACAGGGCTCCTTGCAGAGCCCACTTCTGTCGAGCACTCAGATTTTCACTTTTCTTCCAGACCTAGAGAAGCGCAAGAATCCAGTGTGCCATTTTGTGACTCCACTGGATGGCTCTGTTGATGTAGACGAACATCGTCGGCCAGAGGTACGTAAAACCTAAGGAAGAGACTAACGAGCTCTAGAGGTTATAGAGCATTTCCTAGTCCACTAGATAAAAAAGCAGCTTAGTAATTCTGTGCTCTGTTGTCTTTATCTAGAAGGATCCGTTAAGATAAAGATGATGTGCTGTTGAACCATTGTTTTTAATTTTATCATACTGATGTGATCAAGGAGCTACCAAAAGAACGTTTGTTATCTATGTCACCTCTGTCTGTGTTCTAGTTTAGTGAAGAGCAATTCGGATAGTTAAGATTTTGACGGCCACTGCTCTCTTCTGGCTGGAGATGGCCCAAGTCAGTGGGAAATCAGTGAGGATTATTTTTAGAATTGAATCCAAGTGACCCCATGAGAGTTTTCTGTGTCTTTATTTAATTGATGAGGTATGATTTCAAGACAACAAGCAGTTTGTTTCTCTCTGTCAAGGTAACTTCACTAAAAGAGCGAGTTTATGTACTTTCATTTTTGTGCTTCTGTACAAAATGCAAACTAACAGCTGCCCTCTGGCTCCTTACCGAAAACCAGTCAGGCCCTTGATGTGGCAATGTGTGTTGCTCTCTGTACTGCATAACTCTAGAATAATTTATAAATGCCAAAACCCTTCTAGGAAATGACAGTGTAGCAACTGCTACTGGAAGGAGTTCCAGATGAGTTTGCAGAACTGTCTCAGATTTTAGAAAGAACAGTTTTGATATTTGTGTTGAAAGATGACCGTTGAACACAGAAAGGTTGTGCTAAGGCTCTCATTAGTCTGCTGCCCCTAATTTATCACACACAGCTATTTGCGATGCATTAAAGACGTGCACCATTCTGATCCTTTTGTTGCTATTAGTTTGGGACCTGTGAGGTCACATTCTCCCTGAGCTGGACATCAAAATTCTATGGCTTTGTGTCATTCTTAGCAGCTTTTGTGTATGTGCACGTATGTTCTGGCAACCTCGTGAAATTCTCTTTGCCTGTTTTCTGCAGAGCAAGGTGTTATTGTTCTGTGTGTGATATTTTATTGAATTCATTGTAAGGTTTTATGACTTTTTTTTTAAAGTATTAGTTTTAGTTAAGCCAATGTGGGAGATGCTGACGGTGCAGTCCAACATCATCTTGTTTATTGTGGGAAAGACGAAGTTAGTACTGTCAGATTTAATCTGTGATAGCTGAACTCTGGGACAGCTGGTCTGCTGATACATGAGCTCAAACAGAATTAGCATGATTTCTTTTGTATTTTTTCAGCCTGAATATTTGCTTGGATATTTATTGGACGTTCAGCCATTATGTGATTCCGTGTAATTCGTGGTATGTGTTTGTGTTCTCAGGCCATTGCAACAGAAGGGAAATACTGGAAACGAAGAATTGAAATAGTCATCAGGGAATACCACAAGTGGAGAACATACTTCAAGAAAAGGGTCTGTTAGTTTGCACAGTGAAAGTAGCTTACTTGAACAATATTTGTTGCTTTTTGAGTTTTGATGTCGCTTTAGCTAACGTGCACAAATACTTAAAATAGATATTAAGCAAATACAGGCACACTCATCTGAATAGTCCCAGTTAACTAAAAATGATTGTGCAGGGACTAATTGTGCACGGTAGGGTATTTCAAGTTTTGCAGTCAGGTTTTCTGCTGGTATATACAGGACCTGTTCTGACTTTAACATCTCTTTTGTTCTCCTTTTGCAGTTACAGAAGCATAAAGATGAAGATCTTTCAAGTTTGGTCAGGGTAGGTGATAACACTGATAAGTGGCAGCATTTGTGCTTGTAGAAGCTGCAGTAAGTAACAAAGCTGTAACGTACCGTAGCTTGCGGTGATTAAAATCTAAAGACGAGCATCTTGCTTAAATCTTGATTAAGGTTAGACACCTTAATGTTTGTGCACCATAAAGAACAGCTTAAAAAGCTTAAATTGGGTGGAGAAGAGGTTGAATGTAAAGTGCTGTGACAGAAGAAATGAGAAGCAGTTTGGGGTGTGCAGAAAGGTCAATTTCTTTGAGAGCTGGCACATTATTTCATCTTATTACTGAGTCATAGCTGGCACTACTGCCTTACTTGTGTAAGTGGATATGTGACGATGTGAGAACTACATGTTGCAGGTCTTCCTGCTGTCACAATATTGGCAAATAATGTGCCGGGATCCTAAAAAAAGGCAAGATGTTTAGAAGAACAACAATACCATCATTCAGTATGAAAAAGAAATTTTCATAAAGCCATCAATTCTACTTTGGGCATATAAACTGATGATCAGAAGCATTGTTCTGATTTGTTTTCTTTTTGGAACTACCCATGACTCTGGATCTGTCCCAGTTTCACAAAACTCTCAGCTGTTTTGGCCATGAGCTCCAATGCACCATCATGCTATGCTGGTGTAGTTAGTGCTGCGTGCTGACTCGGCCACAAGAACCTGACTCTGTGTGCTTTTAGTCTGCAGCAAATGTGAGGCAATACAATTTAGCTCAGCCTGTAGTGAAGGAGGGGTAAGCCAAGTCACATTCTGTTGTGTTTTTCACAGCCTAAAAATGCCCACTAGATTACAAACACACCTTTTGCAAAATCAGATCAATTACGTTTCAGAGATTCATATAGGCTTCAGGGTAGGAGTTGTTTCCTCTGAATTTTTCCTGTGTGTGTTATTTTTAAATCTTTATGAAAACCAAAGAATCATTAAACTGTAGTTGTAAAAATACATATATAATCACTGAAACTAAAAAGCATTGTTGCAGATGCTTTGTTTTATGCACTACTTGTCAACGTCTGTTTTTTTGGGAAAAACCTCTCCCAGAGTGTCATGGTATTCTGTCAAAGTTTTCTGCTCAAATCAGTGAGCCGAAGTTGTTAGGAGTACCACTGATCTGTTTGAGTGTATCTCCTAAAGGAGAGTTGTTTCTCTTAAAATGGGAAAAATTCATACACTTAAGTGTCTGCACCTGACTGCGTTGGCACTGTCGTGGCAGCCTGACTTGTCTTCCTTTCCTTTGGCAGGACGATGATGTGGTTCTCTGGCAAAAAAGAAGATATGGCAGAGAAACCCCTGTACCTATGGAGGAAGGCAGCCTCTTGGATGCCGATATGCTCATGTCTGAGTTCACCGACACACTGTTCTCCACACTGTCTTCACATCAGCTGGTTTCCTGGCCAAATCCCAGAGAGATAGGTATGTGTTGGCTTTTAGCATGTTGATTTTTGCAGTGGAAATCTCTAGGAGAAGTCTGGTTTTGCTGCTTTTCTGCTTTTCTAGTCTTGCTTTAGAAATTTTAACTTACTTTGCTGACACAGATAAAAATAGCTCAGAGAATGTAGCTGTTTAATAGCTTGTAAGTTATGGAATCCCAGTGATTCATTCAGATTTCATTTTTATCTTAGCTTCTTTCTTGCTGTTCCTAGGATTGCCCTGTAATGTTGCTCTGAATAAATCCATAATGAGCAATATTTAACTTCATCGTTGGTAAAGGCATTGTTATTTATCTCAAAGCAGTTGTGTATATTTTTAAGGGAATACCTTTTTTTTCTTTCGTGGCATTCAAATCTTTGAGTAAGTCCTTTAGAAAAAATGTGAATCCTATCTGTAAAAACAATCCCAAGAGCAGTGCAGTTCTGTTGACTGCTTTCTCACTGAAGGCTCTGACTGGCTGATAGGACAGCAAATGTCCACTGTGCATCATCCTTGCTGCATGGATGTCTGAGCAATTCCAGAGCCACTGCACTTTACAAGAAGTGTACCCGAAGTAAAGTTAAATGGATAATGGCTTATTTTAAAATACTGTGCTATGAGCTGTGGTGGTTCAGGTGGTGATTCTCAGCAAGTTGATGTATCTTGCAGCAGGGGAAGGACAAGAGGTTTGGGAGCAGTAAGCCTGTGAGGTGTCCATGCTAGTCCATTCCCAGTAGCTGGTGAGGGCCATGAGGGGTTCACCTCTTCCTTTGTACTAGCTGGAAGTTTTGTTCCCTAACAGTAGTTCTGAAGGAGTGCAGATGCTCAGTTCATTTCAGCAGATTTCAGCAGCACTAAACAACATGGTCGAGCCTGGCTGTGGAGTGTGTTGGTGTTCCAGCCAAGTGTGAGTTACTGTGCAAGTGATGCGTAGCTAATCTAATCTCTCTTTTGAATTTTCCAGCACACTTAGGAAATGCTGACATGATTCAACCAGGGCTTATTCCTCTCCAGCCAAATTTTGATTTCATGGATACTTTTGAGCCTTTTCAGGGTAAGAATCAGATATATAGTCAATTAATTTTTTTAAGAATTGCAATGATTTACGAGCTTGTGTCTAACAGAAGATTAAATGTTGCAGATATCTACTCTTGTTAGGAAAAAAAAGACATTTAAGTGAAAGATGAAGAACATCTGGTGTATGTCTTCATTGTTCATTATTTCAGCCAGATGTGTATGTGGGGAGGCTATTGTTACAGTCCTTCAGTTCTGTGGCTTTGAGAGTTGCTTCAGGATTGTTTATTCCAGGGTTTGAACCTGGTTGTTAATTTGGCATTCAGAAGAACAATGTTTAGACCTTAAGTCACTGAGTAATTAAAGACAGAACATCACGTGTGAACAGGAGAAACCCACAGAATTGCTAAGGTTTTGCCATTTAACACTTCTTAAGGATGAAATGTTAAGTCCTGTGTTAGAAACTTGAGACATTTCTTTGTTTGCCTTGGCATGTCGTCTGGTACCCGCAAGGATTATGTATGACATGAAACTACTATTGACAACTTTAATGATTATGGCCCTTTGTGGAAGTCAAAAGTCACGTCTGTTTGCTGGGCCTTCATTCAGTCTGCATCAGATCACTGAGTTTTGTGAGCACTGAGAATCAGCTCTTGGCTTTCTGCGTATAGGTGAACTTTAGTATATTGATTTTTGCATTGTCCTCAGCTTGCATGAAAAGTGATGAAGTCTGCCCCGAAGAGATCAGTTCTTCTGGAAGACAACAATTTATTGCTCACTTAGTTGTATGAAGCAAAACATCTCATGGTTTAATTATTTGCTAAATAATATTGCCATTCCTGTGAATTTTAGTATTTCATGGTGCAGTGGTGTACTGTGAACTCAAGAAGTAGAAAATTAAGAGGTGACCTTTTATGTTTCAGATTTATTCACACCCAGTCGTTCCAGTAATTATTACCCCTCTGTGTCTGCTGCCAGCTCAGCTACAACGGACAGCAGCAGCCATTCTTCCCAGGTAAGGGAGATCCTTAATGTTTAAAATAGCCTCATCTCAGACGTGTATGCACTGTGTATACTTTCAGACATGAGCCACGTCCTTCTCAGAAGGAGTTCAGGTCAGATTCAGGGATCGCATCTCAATCTGTAAAATTTCTCTTTTCTGTCAGTCTCCTGTCCTGCCGTCGGGTTCCTTGCCCAACACACTTCCATCTGGGAACATCAGCGATGGACTGATTGCTTCCTCAGTACCTGCTCCTGTCATTCCTGATGTTGGCACTGACCAGTGTTCCAGCATTAGAAGCGGGGGATCTTTCATCCAGCCAGCAGACTTTGCTCCTGACTCGTCTCTCAGCGGGCCGCAAACTTTTGTCCCAGTGTTTCAGACACCTTTGCCACTGCTTCAACCTGCGACACAACAGCACCAGTCCCCGTTGCCTGCAGTGCCTCTGAATACTAGCTTAAGCTCTCCACCACCTGCTTTTGCTGCACCAGAAACCCAGAAGTTTGGCCTCTGCGAATCTACAGTTATCACCCACACGGCTTCAGCTACGTTGACCCACAACGCCCCTGCCACCACCTTCAGCCAGAGCCAGAACCTCGTCCTGGCAACGCAGCAGCCAGGTGCAGGAGTGCCTTGTAACCTGGCTTTCCAGACTACTGTCCTGCAGGGGCAGCCCCGGCCCCAGTTGCAGTCCCAACTGACATTTGCACTCCCCAAAGCCGTTCCCCTGGCCAGTGCTGGGACAAGGCCCAAACAGTCACAAAAAACAGTGCCTGCTCCGAAGCCTGAAACAGTGTCCTTAGTGTTAAAGAATGCCTTCATCACCCCAGGTGAGAAGCACTGGTGGGTGATGTTCTTCTTTCTTTTCTTGATTTACTCAAGTAAAAATGCAGCTTCTTGAGGGTGTCTGAGGAGCCCTCCTAATCCACTGGCACATGGCTACACTGTACAATGGGATGCTCTGGACTGCTGTGAGGATTGGAAGCGGTTTGCTTGTGTGTGTGCAAGGTTGACCTGCCAAGGGGGTCATTCTCTAGGGGATTTTCAATCCCAGGATTGTGACTCCGTTGCAAAATTTGTGCTGAGCTGTGTAGGTGCATCATTGTGTGGGTTAACTAGAGCTCTGTACTCCTCTAACTTCCTGAAACCTTGGTTTTGATGTTTAGTACTGTTCTGATTAGCTCTGCCCCTTCAGAATATTCAGCCAGGTGGGGCAGGGAGGCAGTGTGGGATGGAGAACGGCAGGTCTGTCCCTGCCACTGACCCGCTGGGTGCCTGGACAGGTCGCTGTGTCTATCTGTGCATCGTCACGCTAATACCAGGGTGCTGCCTTGCACACCGCTAACACTTCGGGTGTGTGCTGAGGTTCAGCTTAGCGTGCCTGAAACTCTTTGAGAGTTTCTTTGAGACAGATTGCGGTGCTGGCTAGGAAACAGCTGTTGAAGTGGACCCCAGCACTGGTCCAGGTGGAAGTGTGGGGGCGTGCCTCTTGTCCACAGATCATCAGTGCTCCCTAGCAGGACCAGGGTGAGCAGAATCAATCATTCCAGTGGGGTGGGCATTAAAACAGGCAGGTAAACAGGGATTTTGCTTCAGGCAATCTAAAGACTCTTGAGTTACTGTCAGGAGCAGTTTTTTCAGTTCAGTGTGTGAATGCCTAACGGTTATGCTGGGACTTCCTCATTGGGTGAACTGGTGACGTTGGCACTTCATCAGGCTGCAAATAGCAAGTGTGAGCAAGCGAGAGTTTTTCTTGTGGGAAAGCTCAAGACTAGAGCAGGACAGGCAGTAAACTTTTTCTTGGAATTATTGCACACTATTTTCAGCCTTGTGCTGACTGGGGGCCAAGTGACTTCAACCGTCTGAAATGTGCAGCCGCAATCCAAGAACAACCCTGCCTGGAGGAGTAGCAGTAAATAGGCTTTACTAAGAAGTAGGTAGGTATGTCTGTCAGGGCCTGGCACTGTGTTTACCTACAAGAAGTTTGCTGTTCAGGAGTAGAATAGGCCCAAGGATCTAATTCTATTACATTACTATGAACAGGTGATCCTGGCAACGTTTCTGTCTATGGTACATAATAAAACATGAGTCTGGGTACTTTTAGCAGTCAAGACATTACTTACCTAGTAAAACATTACAGGCAACATTCACTGTCAGAAAGCCTTTGCTCCTAGCATACTTCCTTGGATTGTTCCTCACCCCTTGTATCACTTTCCCAATACTTTATCAGTTTATTCTGTCACAACCAACAGCTTTGTTTCTCATGTAGATGTAAACCCATTGGCGTTTTTCGTTTCTGGCAGTGGTATGTGTTCTGAGATCACAGTGCTCCTAAATCACAGGGACACCAAGCTCAGAAGTCTAGTTTTTGTAAAGACTGGAGCTTTATTTTTGGCAATAGAGTAACCATCAGTACTTATAACTGAGGCGTTAATGTGTACAGGACAAACAAATCATCTCATGAATGCAACGTGAATTGCATTATAACCTTTTCTAGGAAGGGATGTATGTGGTTTACTGTCTTTTGATATAATGACTCAAAAATAAGCACAGGTTATCTCATCAGACACACAGTTTCACATGGGAAAAAACTCTGCTGTCACCACTTCACTATAAATGTTCTAAGCAAATGAACTGAAGCAAATACAGGCTAGAGGGAAACTCAGTAAGTTTGAGCTGAGTTTTCTCAAAAAGCGTGCAGAAACTGTCTTGATGAACCCTTCTTCTGTGAAGGCAGCTATGATAGAATGAAGACACATTGCACCTCCCAGATTTACTACCTACCTCTGTAAAAACACGTTGAAACAGCGACAGTGCTGCTAGAAGCCTCAGAAATAATTGATTAATCTGGTGTACTGGAATCAGGGGATTGAGATTATCAGAAAATTGGTGGCACTTCGTGTGGCAATGAAGTAGTACCAAATAGGTGCCCCTTAATCTATTCCCCCTGTTCAATGCCAAGTAATTTCATACAAAATAATCTCTACTTTATTTCTTTTTTTTTTTTTTTTGTCTTGTAAACTATTCTAACTAAATTGTGTTCTTCAGCTGCCTTTCAGGGACAGTCCAGAGCTGTGATTGTAACTCCAGCACCTTTAAAAAGAGAGGGGATTTTGACGCCAGCCATGTCTCAATCTAATGTTGCAATTGCACCAGCTGGAATTGCCAGAGTAAGGAGAATAAAATGAATATGTTTGGTTTTTTAGGTCTGTTGTTTGCAGGTCGTTAGCCATACTGCACTCAGGAGGGTAACTAGTCTGTTAAATTTCACCTGTTACCCAGTGTGTGTGTTTGTGCAATCAGCATTATGCTTACTTATTTTTATTCTAGCTACTTGATGGGTCTGGAAATACTATCTAGTCTTCACAGCCTCTGTCTCATACAACAAGATTACAAGGAGGCATGCATACACTGTACCACTAGTGGGGTTGATTTGTGCTATATTAATCATGCAGAGGCTAGCAAGAACCCAGGATGCTCATCTTTCCATTTACAAGTTGGAAAGTGTGCCTTGGAGAATATGAATGGGTTTTCCAATATGTTATATACAGGAAGATGGAAATAGATTTTAGTATTTTGTGCTGTTGATGTGTTGTAACACTGCATTAAGTTATGAAAGGATTCTGGTTTCCTGCCAGAAGCCTGACTTCAGTGCCTGCCAATTCCTTACATATTATTAGCCCTTGTTTCATGTCATCAGATTGTTAATCATGTATTAATTTGTTACTTTTAGTGAAAGGCAAGGTAACAAACCTCTCTCCCACCCTTCTCTTTTTCTCTTTTCCTTCTTCTCATGTTCTCCCTCTTTTCCTTTTTCTTTCTCTGCTTTTCTCTTTGCTGTTTCTGTGCTGTTCCCAGGCTCCCGGGGTGACGGAGTTCCGTAGTAACATTCTGGTTGGTCCAGCACAGCAAGCGCCAAGTAGCCAACAAACCCAGTCCACAGTCTCGCATCTCTTCTCTCCTAGTGTAGTCCAGGATGGGTTGGTGAAAGGAGAGCAAATCCCTTCCCACAGTAGCAGTTCACAAGTTCCTTCACCTACACCTAGTAAGTTAGCAAGCTCTAAGCATTCTCTCTCACCTACACACTCAAGCACGTTTCCATCGGTTAGGCAGGGGGTTAATTGGCCTTGAAGATCCCAGGATACTTCTTGAAGGAAAACTTTTTGGGCCCTTCTACCCTCCAGCTTCAGTTGCATCCAACTGTTTGCAATTTTGTTCTTAAACTACTGTCCAGTGTTCCCACAAGCTGTCATTTTGTGATTAGTAAGTGGTTCCTTTCTAAAAGGATGTGCTGTCATATTCACAAAGGCCCATTTGAAAGGCATCTATGTAGAAAGTGCTGAACAGGTTTGTTGTTCGGTATCCTAACTGTAATTTTGACTGGAGGATTTCAGACACAGACCTTATTAATGGTAGGTAAGTGAAAAGATTCCTTCTGCATGCATGTTGATATCTGGGCCAGTTTTAGACACTTAAGCTGGCTTTGATGGTAAATGGCTTGTTAAATATTACTGTCATGTCCCAGGCCATTAGAGCCTCAGATGGGAGAGTCTAGTACCACAGTGGACTTAGATCCCATACATTCAGTATGCCTTTGCTTAAATACGTGTGCATGTGAGAGGAATATGATATATTGTTATTCAGGATGCATTACCTTTGTGCCGTGGAATACTAAACTTTCCCAGCAGTCTTGACATTTTCTAGCATGTGGTTGCTGTATCAATGAACATAATATAGTTGTCGACTGCATTTCAGTTTTGTTCTGAATAGAAACTTTTCAGCAGTTATATTTGCTACAGAATGTTGTTTGTTAACATGCCTTGTCTGTCTTCCTTTATGAAGGCCGAGACTGTCAGAATTCTGGCCAAGCTTCCCCCTGCACCTCTGAGCAGAGCCCCAGCCCGCAGTCTCCCCAGAACAGCAGCTCAGGAAAACCTGCCACTGACCCTCAGATGGCTGCATTTAAGGTGTGTGTCTGTTCCTTTGGGGTGCTTTTCTTTGCCTTTGTAGCTACTTTTCTCCCCTGATGTCTGAGCGTGGATGTGAGAGTAAGCTGCGCTGCAGGAACAGTGAAATATTTGTGCCTGGGGCTTAACTTGCACTACATCTGTCCTGCTCTGTTCATTTTAAAATGTCAAACTCTAATAAACTGCTCAGCTCCTCAGAGATGTGTCACTGGAGGGGCTAAGCTGTACCTTTTGCAGTTCCTGATGTGGCTCACAGGAGTCTTATGCCAGGACTCAGTTTACTTGGTCAAAGGTTTCAGGCTGAGTTTTCTAAACCGTGGCTTTTTGCCATTATGCTGTTGGAGCTCTCTAGGTCTGCCAGGCTTTGGCCATTGCTGAAGGGGAGAGTTCTCGACCTGCCGGGTTATCTCACATGTCTCCAGTGATGCTATGCTGCTCTATAAAGAAACAGCTTCAAAGACTGTACAAGTTATAGCTGTAAAACACTTCAGGAGTTACTGGGATAAGAATTCGGAGATGGCGTGTGAAAGCAGGCTCTACCTCATCACAAGCTGACCTTGTCAGAATATTTTCTTTGATAGTATGAGAAACTTTTCCACAGAAAACAACCAATGCAGGAAAATCAACACTAACTCTGCGATCCATTTTGTGGTGATAGGGAGCATTACTTAAGCATTTTGGAAGTGCCTGACCCTTTTTGGCTTCTTTTTGTATACCTCATGAGTTGATCTCAGCTTGATTACTCATAGGGCAGAAAGGTAAGTTTAAACTCTTGCAGCCTGTGATTGCCCTCAATTCTAGTTCTTTTGCAAAGGAGAATCAGAACTACTGCTTGCTGAGCATGCTGAAAGTTCCTCATAATGGTTTGCAGTTCTTTGCTTAGCATAAATGCTCATGATCGGTAGTTGCACTCCCTGATAGAGAGTAAATTTAAAAAGGAACAAACTACTAGGACTGGTCAACAGTAGGAAAGGGGCCACTAGATGGAGCAGTGCTCTTAAAAGTGAGGGCACCTCAATGAAGAGGCTTTATAGCCCTTTGAGCTCACGTGCATTTCATGTTTCAATTCCTGGCAGGAATTGCTTTGCATGTGTAGTGTCAGTAACTCTTCTGTAAGTTGAGAAAGTGATGTTTACTTGTCTCTAAATGCACACTCCTTGCTGCTCTGCACTGTTAGGCTGAACAGTTCTGTATTGCTCAGTAACATTGTTTTTTCAGCTTGGCAAAATGTGGAGGGCGTGGGAAATCTCAGTTCTGCTCCTGAGCTTGCATTTTCTGTGGGTTTGGGCAGAGACTTAACTGTTTTGTTGCATTGTTTTCCTTCACTGTAAATTGGGGTGATGGTGAGCTACTTAGCTCTGAAGATAATGCATTCTAAAATTGCAAATGCCTTAGTTTTTCCAAAAGATGTTGGTGGAAATAGCTCCAAACTTCTTAATGCTACAGAGGAAAATATTAATTCCTAACAAAGGCTTTATCCTCAGAGTAGGCCAGAATTATTAATTCTCCTTATTTTTTTTTATAGGGCTACCTGTTGATATCAGTAGACATTCTGTCTGTATTAGCAAGACTTCAGCAAGGTTACGTGTACCCAAAGTATAGAATTTGACTTCAGAAGAAGAGTGTTTAAGAGTCTTAAATAGGAATTTTTATTTTGAAAGAAAATGTACAGGGTTTGGATTTGAATGTCATATTCTGAACGCTTTTTAATCAGTTATATTGTTTGCAAGTTTATAGTAATATAGCTTGGACTGGAAAGACTATGAATGCCATAATTCAACAAAAATGATGCTGAATTTGAATAGCAGAAATAATCATAGCAGTAGAACAATAAAGGAAAACAGCATAATTCTATTTACACAGATGCAAAGAATGAAGCGTATTTCATCAGAACAAAAACGAAGGTTCAATATCAGGATTGGTTTCAGTACTCTGAACAGCTTGGTTTCGGCCAACTCCAAGTCGGTAAGTAACTTGGCAGCACTACTGGTTTAATACAAAGCTTCAGTAAGAGCCATTCTGAAAAGAGTTAATAGATCTCTCTGCTGTTGACTGAGTGTGCCAGTCAATCAGTGAAGATACTTGAACTGAGGGACTTGGAAAGGGATGGGCGATAAATCTGTGGCTTACAGTCAATGTGTGAAAGCCCTTTGTCTTTTAGGCATTGTTCCTCCGATGCAGCTTCAGATGTTGATCAAGTTCTGTCTGATCAGATGCTGCAGCTTTAAAGCTCAACAGAAAATAGTGCTCTTTGCGATCCTTGCTCCTAGCACCCCAGTAATTAAGCTTTTATCATGTGTGCAGTGTAAGATGACTGCATTTACTGCTAGGTCACCTTTTCCTCTGACATGCTGGCATTTCATACCCATTTTGGACAGCCTCTGGTCCCCAGAGGACTTGAAAAGCTGTGTCCAGTCAGTGCTGTGAGCTTATTCTGCCTGAACAATGAGCCAGCCAAAGGCCAGGTAGATGCTGTTGGTGTTATGCTGGGCCTGGCAAAACAGACCTAGACATTTGGCCTGAGCTAATACTCACAATTCTGAGCACAGTTTGTTAGCACAGGCTTCGTGCTGTGCTAACCACGTCTGTGCTGCATTTAGTCAGCTAAGAGCATGGCAAAACAATGCCGTACGCCTGCAAATACTGTTGAAACATGTCCAAAATGTGCAGTGAAATTTCTAAAACTTCCTACACGTGTGAGATCTGTACTCCTGATTGGAGGTAGGAGCCTGGCTGCTTCAGGTGATTTTGAAAAACCCTCTGGGACTCCTCACCCAGCTCCTTTTAAGAATTTGGCCGTGTCCCCTTAGCCTTGCAAATATTGTCATTTTTTTCTCCTGTCACCTGTCTTTTGTGTATAGATTTACAGAGGGGAAAAAAAAAATCCCTTCTCATTGTCAAATGTCTTTGTAGAGATTAAGAACATTTTCTGGCTATGCTCGTTAATTTAGTTCATAAAATGAAACCAAAATCATTAAAACACAGGTTTGTCTGCACAAAAATGGTCTAAATGTCCTTTAAATATCACTACCCTTTGAAACATAGAAAATATGAAAGGTTATTGTTACCATGTTGATTTGTTTACGTAATTTTTATATTTAGGATATAAATTGTCAGAAGTTTACTACCTGTTTTGAATAGCCTGTTTGAAAGGTAGTCATTTTTGAAAACTTGGCGTTAGTAAAATGTCTGTTTATTTTATTTCTCAAGTACAGATTTTTAATTGTTTCCTCAAAACTGGAAGCGTATTTTAAAAGAGATCAGTGACGTTGTTTCTGTCTCCTTTGGTTATAGCTAGAGCACAGTACCTTCTGGTTTAATAACTTCAGGCTTCCCAAACTAAATAACCTAAGTTGTCAGTGCAGGAACAATGCTTCTAACAGCGCAATAATAAAATAAATGTGTCAGCAGGTGCAGCACATCCTTCAGTACCCCAAGTAAGAATTGAAAACATTTTTAAGAGGATAGACAATGAAATAAAACACTTAAAATTATTACTTTCAACAAAATAGCAAAAATGTAACTTGGGGAATAAAACAACCACTGCAACCATATTTCTCTGTATTAGTGTGCAAATGGGAGTCAGAAAAACAAAGAGTTCAGTAATATCTTAAGTGTTTCTGTCTGCCTATGTGTGCTTTGGCAGGATGAAGGAAACTTAAAAGGTGTTGAAGTGCTTTTCTGGGTTTTACCGCAGATAAGGGGCAAACTCTTCATCCGTCTAGCTTTGTTCCAGAAAGTGAGCTCTATGTTTGTGTTTGGTCTAGATCAGCCATGCAATCACTCTCCAGAAAACAGTAGAATATATCGCTAAACTACAGCAGGAAAGAACACAGATGCAAGAGGAAACCAGGCGCCTTCGGGAAGAAATCGAGGAGCTAAACGCTGCCATCATGTGAGATTTTGGGAGATTTCTGTAATGAAGCAGAGCAGCTTGAATGTTGCTTTGGCTAACAGCAGGGGATGTTTGCCTCAGATGTCATGCCAAACAACAGATGGGTATTGAACATCAGTAGAGATGCTACCGACTTCCAAACAAAAAGCAGAGTCGTTGTGGGATGGGCATTGGTAGCAAATCGTGTGGATTTTCGGCAAGCTCTGAGCATGAACGCTCAACAGTGGTATCACCAGAAAAGACGCATTAGATCAGTTAGAATAAATCTGAGAAGCCAGTGATGGTTGTTTTTAAAGCTAGGCTCACTGGGTGATGAAACGCTCCTACTCTTCATGATGGCTTTGCTGCAGTTTTCTTTCCAAATGCAGTCAATTTTTCCTGGAAGCAATGTGGTTGAGTGCATAGGACTTGGACTCAAGGAGCTTGCCACTGACTGAACATAACTCTGATAAGTCACTTCACCTTCCTGGTGCCTCAGTTTCCTCTGTGGGTTTACGATAGTTATGTGCTATTGCAAAGCATGTTGAGAACCCCAGTGTTTTTTCTTCCATCCACAGAAGTGTTAGGCTTAGGCATTATGTTAGACTTATCGGCAAATCAAAATCTTTTTCTTTTTTTTCGTTCTTTCTTTTTTGAAGATATGATAACATCTGTTTGGTTTTATTTTAAATTGATCTGTTTCTTAAGAATCTTTGTAACATTTTCTTCTCTAACACCGCTCAGGAGTAAGTCTGTAAATTTTAACTTGACTCCTAATGTGCCTTTTTCTAAGTGGATGCCAAAAACTACTTTGTTCCATGTTATACTCTGTTTTCAGTTGTGTTGCTTGTAATAAGATGTAGCAGCTTGAAAAATTGCTTTGCTGCATGAAAATAGACACAATTGATTGGAAAACAGTATGTACTCCTGGCCATAACAAACTCGGTGTGGGGGGGTCACGCACAGAGAAGCCACCTCAGTCTGAGATGCTGGGGATGCACGTATTTCTCTCGGTATAATTTAGCCTGGAAGAGGAATGTGCCCTTCCTGGTGGGGATTCTGACCTCAGAGCATCTTCTTTTCAGTTCTTGCCAACAGCAGCTCCCTGCTACTGGGGTTCCAATAACACGGCAAAGGTTTGACCGCATGAGGAGTATGTTTGATGAATACGTGAGGAACAGGACCCTCCAGAACTGGAAGTTCTGGATTGTATCCTTTCACGTTAACCTGCTGGACCTGAGGTTTGGCGCTAATGTGTTTAGAGGCAAGAACTCTGGATTCTGATGCTGTGACTTTAAGCCAAGTTGTTTAAGTAATGCATGTCCAGAGTTGTCATTCGCATCTATATATGGATATGAATTCTTGCCTTATAAGCTGTTATGAGGCAGAATTTGCTCACCTTGAAGTATGGGAAGTAACTCGGAAGAAATGCAGTACAAAGGTAAAGTTTTCTAGCTCAGTTATTATACCACAAGAAATGTGTAATGAACTGTTTCTCTAACTCTAGCTCTTGTTCACTTTTTGCAAAGGACTACAGAGAATTACAAAGACTTCTGAAAAATAAGATTATTATAGACAATTACTGAAACTGCTGTAAAGGCAATTTTGAAAACTTGCATGTTTCTCCTTTTTTTTCAATTTTTTTTTCATTACGACAAATCTACTTAGTTTCTCTTTGCTTCTCCAATGCTAGCAGCTGTGCTTGCAAATGAGTGATAATGCAGGAGATGGAGAGAGACAGGCTGGGAATGGAACCAGGTTAGCTAATCCAAGTTTGCTAGTTTGGATCAAACATGATTAGCCGGAATCAGTTCGGGAATGTTAGTAATTAGCAAAGCAGAAGCGCAATTAATAATGAGCAGAAATGTTAACTTTCCCCCTTCCCATTAAAGCTTTGTACCTTTATATTTGCACGTATTTCATGTGTTTGTACTCTGCTGGTTATCTCCCCTGATTATCAGAGTAGATACGTCCATGCTGGTGTCTGCATGAAGTACAGCATTTTTTAAAATGCTTTCTTGGGTGCTTCCTGGTTTATCTTAGTCCTAGAAAGCCAGACTCATCCTTTTAGCATCCTTTTAGGAATCAATTCTCAGCAAGACCTTATGCAGTTGCTGATGCAACTGTAGACCTATTAACTCTGGAACAGTTTCAAATGAGTTATAAAAATTCACTTAATTGAAGAATCAGATTATTAATATAACAATGAAAATGGCTGGTTAAATACAACCTCCCACGCATGTGTGCTGCTCCAAAATGTTAAATAGCTCTAGAATTTGGAAGTGAGGGGCTTGTAGAAAGTGGCAGAGGTTATCTGGGATGAAGGTGCAGTTTTGGGTAGCTGGGCCTGTAGTATCTGGAGAAAGGCAAAGGCTGTCGTAGTTGGTAAAAGAAAAGGTTGCTTGGCAAAGTAGTCTTCGCCAACTTCCCTTTGCAAGTCAGGGTCCATGGGTGAGTGTTATTAATAATTTTTAAAAAATTTCCTCCTCATGAAATGACTGTAAGAGAGAGAAGGGCAGTTTCATTACAAGTATGAGAATATCACAGTTTCTGTTGCATGTGAGAGGGAAGTGAGTAATCTGGTTTTTGGCTACTGGAGATAACCCAAGAACAGAGTATTTCTGAATAGGAGAATATCAACAAAAGAATACCCAGTCACTCTGTGAAAGTCCATAACCACATGCAAATCCCCTAGAGTATTCCAGGTAATTGTTAGACCTATCTTGATTGTTAGCAACAATGAGAAAGATAGGGGTGTATCACAATCCTGAGATCGGTTTGGGCCACGTTCTCACAGGCTGCTGACTGTAGTCAGAAAATCCCATCTGGGCTAACATGGTAAAACCACAGATTCTGAGCCTTCAGATGAGTTTTGTCATACAGCCAGCTTCTGAAATAGATTCCAACTTACAGGTACATTTGCTTGCTGATTTATCGTGGCAGTGCTAGAGCAAACTGTTTTGAGTTCAGGTATGGTGACTGTTGTAGGAAAGCTCATCCGACAGACTTTAAAGTCTTTGTTTAGCTGCAGTAGCAAAGAGCTGGTTTACCTTAAGGCTTGTATGTCCTTTTGCTATAATAGCATCAGTGTTATATGAAAAAGGTGGCAACAAAGAAATAGTACAAACTACACTTACCTAGAAGTTTTAAATGCTCATGCACTCACAGCAGTGCCACAGCATGCAACTGGTTTGTAGGAGATCAAGTCAGCCATACAGGAATTTTACAAAAAGTAATCAGTATTGGTATAACTGGGAACTGAGTTTCATTTTTTTCCTTTGTCCTAGTGTCACAGATCTTAAAAATAAATAAATAATAATAATAAAAAACTCTTCGAAATGTTGCAGTCTAAAAATCGTTTATTTTCTCCGGACATTGAGCTCTATTATCTTTTCCCTTAGAATGTTTTGAACTCCTCCTTTGTTACCTCCCTTAACATTTGATGATTTGCAGTTCAGCATTATTATTAAGCCATTGTTTGAGTCCTTCAATGGGATGGTTTCCACAACAAGCTTTAAGGATCTGAATCAAACTGCAATAGCGTGGCTGGATCAGCACTGTTCTCTCCCTGTTCTGAGGCCAAGTAAGTGAAGCACTATCAAGCAGTAATTTGAGATCACAGTGAGACCATATATAATACCATTTCTTAAAAGAATAGGACAGATGTTGAATATGACTTTTTAGTCCCTTCTTATTGTCTCAGTGGAAAAATAAGAATGTCTTTTGGCTGCAAAGGTACTTGGTTGCATGCTTAACACTGAACAGAAAAAAATAAATTGTGTAATACAGATTTAAAGTCTCAAGCAGCATTTGAATTTCAAATATTCCATTCTAGTTGGAGTAAAGTTTAGCAGTGTGATTTGTCTTGTTATGAAGGAAGCGATTTCTGAAGTTTGCATTCCCCATTGAAATGACCTTCTGTTTGAGCATGATTGCTTGACCCTTTACCACTTAGAATTCAGCAAATATTTATGTTTACAATTGTAGTTGCTGAGTAGCGCTCTCTTTAGTAGAAGAAATAGGTAGATCTCTATTGTTGTTCTCTGTGCACAGTTCTTACATACCTGTTTCTTGCTGTTGGTCTAAGTGCCAGTATGCATGTTTTGTAGGAAAAAGTTCATAGTAACAGCCTTCTGGTACCTGCACACTGTCCTGCATGGATTTGTTTGCAGTTAGTCTAATGGCTTTTTTGATACTTTTCTGACTTTTCTTTGCAGTGGTGCTGAGCAGCCTCCGGCATCTAAGTACAAGCACCTCAATTCTGTCAGATCCGTCGTGCCTGCCAGAGCAAGCCACAGAGGCAGTTAGCAAGATGAACAAAACAGCTGGTGAAACCTAACAACCAAAGACAGTGAGTTGCTTGTACAAGGGGTGGAGAACCTGCCAGTCTAGCAGCCTGGTGAGTCTCCTTTCAGTTGGTGCACTTTAGAAAGAATACTCTCCACCACCCAAGACCTTCAGGGCATCTGTCTCTGCCTTCAGAGTATGTGGAAGTATGATGCAACGTTGTCGTAATGATTTGATTCCTCTTCAGTGCTGTACTCTACTCCATGAAGTGAGAACACCAAGCTCAGGTAAATTTAGCAGGTTTAATTCCTGCAGGCAGCAATATATCTCCATCAATGCAGCATGCATCTGTATGCAACAAACATCTTTCTATAAAACAGCTTCAAGTACTAAGTTCTCTGAAGTGTAAATCTTGTACACCAAGGAATGTTCTCTTAAAGGGGAAATACACTTTCAGTTTTGTGAAGCAAAATCTGCTTTTCATTTTGTTTTCTGGTGTTCAGTTCCATTTGTTTTACTTGAATAGTAAACACTTGTTTAAACAGGATTATATTAAAAACCAAAGGAGAAGAAAAATCCATCAGCGACGTCAACTCGTGGAAAATACTAGAATTAAAATCTCAGGCTGTGTTTTGTGTATTTTTATTTTAATGAGTGTACCATTGCATATGATCAGTTCCAAGGCATGCTTTATTTTCTAGCAAATAAAGTAGCTGATTTTTATTATTTTTCTGATATAGCCATTGCAATTGAGTAGCAGGCTGTGCAGTAAGTGCAAAAAAGCAGTTTTAGATTGCACAGATTCTGCAATCAAGATAGACGCGTGAATTTCATATCCATTTTATCTCTAAACTGTTTTCTTGCACTCTGCAGAGTTAGGCTGCCTTCCTCATGAAATGTGCACATATAAAACACATCCATAGGTAAACGTCTTAGTGCTTCAAAGACAGAAGTGGAGTTCATAGCGTTAAGAAATTGGATTTTTTTTTTTTTGTCTCAGAAAGCGTATCAAACCACATGGACTTGTAGTCAATTTTTAGCTTCTTTGTCTTTTTTATCTGTTCTTTTTGCCTTCTATTTCAAAAACCTGAAGGACTTAGCCAAGCTTGGTCTGTATGGTAAGGTTATGTTCAACAGGAATTATAAAACACACAAAGATAAGTTAAAACCCACATAACATTTTTAACGTGGCAGTCCCTGAAGTACTGCCCTTTGCTGTAGATAAGCTTAGTCTTTTCACAGCAGCAATAGTCTGTCCATCCTTAGACAGCACTGGGATGTTCATTCTGGCCAGTTTTTCTTGATGTAGTCTGGAATGATCCTATGACCCTTGTAATTCCACTCATTACTCGATTCTGATGCTTTAGAGCTATTCAGAGTTTGGATAAAGTTTCCTTGTCACCTCCCCCAAGTAGTTTTTTTTCCAGTTTGAAGAACAGGCTGTCACAGTGCAATACTTAGGAGCAGCTAAAAAATTTGGACGTAGCACGTTCTGAAATGGGGTCAGTAGGTTGTCCCTCAGGGGATGTACTTTTCGTCTGCATTGTGCCTAATGTTCCCCACTTGGTGGGCCAAACCTTAAAAAGCAATAATAGGTTTGGGGAGTGGGACTGAGCACAGAGAATAATTTTCCTTTCTTCCTTGTCCTGAGATTTTGCAGCTAGTGGCTTTCATTGCAGAGTTGGCTTATGTGTGAGCAGGGCTGTAAGAAGAAGGTGGCAAAAAGGGCTGCCCCAGGGCCCTCTCCCTGAGCAGGGGCCTGTGAATTGTGGAAGAGAGGGGCTGAAAGGGACTTGTGCAGGTGGCGGTTCAGGGGGAAGGAATGTAAGGAGAAGACAAAGCGGCATGACCGAAGTACCAGCATGCCTTTCTGTAGCTGTGCATACATTCAAGATGCTCTTTTCTTTTACAGTAGGTCTGACTGACATATCATTTGAAGCTTGAGGCACATGGGAAAAAACTGTGTCCCTGTGAGCGAACCAACAGCAATCTTGGCCTCACCTAGGAAATGGTTCGTTGAAATAGTGTGTAAAGGTGGTCAGAGCACTGAAATAGCGAGTAGCTTTTCTAGGGGGACCAGGTCTATATCCAGGTCTTTCATACCAAATGTTTTATTCAAATAAGCAGTATTTTTGGGATGCATCAGGATAAAAGGTGTTGAATGAACCTAAATTAATTTTTTAATCAGTGCTTTAATCCTCCCATTTCTATCACTGTTTGTGAACTTGGTTCCAGTTAAATCATTTAACAGTGTGATTAGCTGGGGAGCGCCCCTCAAGTTCTATACTGGGCTATCTTGTTGAGATGCATAGATACCTACATGCGTATTTGCATGTTAAAAATATGTATCCAGTTTTCTAGAAAGAAGTCAGCAGGCAAATTGTCCAGGAACAGACTCACTTGTGTTTTTGCTGTACTTTTCAGATAGGCATATTCTGTAATGCTTCCCCTGCAATGTGGTCTCCTGCTCGTCAGGCAGCAGTTTTGCCTGATTTTTTTTTACCATGTTCTTAACCAGGTGTCTGCAACTGAGGTTGCAGTAGTGTTAACAACACTACAGTGTTGTCTCAACAAGCAAAGTGTGCTACAGGCATGTCTCAGAGCCTAGGGAAGTATGATGACTTCTAAGCTTAGATCCTACCATTTCAAGTCTCACTGAATGAATTGGAAGCTAAAAAGGACCTTAAAGGAATAAAAACGGGGGGGTGTATGACTGAAATGCTAAAAAGTATTGCCCATTAGCAGTTTTGATCTGGATGCGAATGGAAAAAACATCACACTCATTGCATCATGAGTTGGTTACAATTGGAGGGAAAGTGCTTATTGTAATAATTTGTGATGGAGAAACAAGCTCACGGCACTTCTAAAACTGCAAATCTTACATAGCAAAGAGAAAAAAATAAATCAAAGATCACTTACTGAGGCAAGGGTGTGGGAGGGAGGGAAGGAGTAGTGTAAAGATACTTTCCACATAGTGTAATTACCAGAAATGATGTGGCTCCTCTTTGAAGGAGTGATTCAGTGTATTTTCGTCACCTAACTATTACAAATCAGAATTCTTTTCTCTTATCAGCCACCTTTGTGGAGGGTGTGATTTCACTTTATTTGGAAGCACAGGAGGAAAAAGCTATGGTATATCTCATCTCTGCACATTTGAGGTACAGAGGATTGGTATGAAAAGAGATTGGCCACGTATCTGTGAATTTCTGTCTAGATTCCCACTTGGTTATATATTTGAACTGCTTAGTCTTTCTGCCTTCCTCATTCGGGACTCTAAGTAATAGATTTCTTTTCTTTTTTTTTTTTAAATGAAACACTTTAGTACCACTTACTCCCCTGACTTTCGTAGTCCGACTTCCTCTATGTCACTGAAGTACGTTAAGCAAGCAAAACACACTGTGCCTGTAGTCTACACAGAATTACAGATGATGCACATCGGTCTTCAGTGAATTGGTCTGGACCTTTAAGGAATCCCCATATAAGCAAATGCGACTCATAATTAGTCAAATCCAACATATTTTGCTCAATAAGGGAGGGGATAGATAAAATATTTGTGGCCTGCGATACCCACCAAGATCAAACAGATTGTCTAGTGGTGCCTTCTGACCTCAAATTCTATTAATCAATACACTGTAGAAGCCCCCAGTCTTCCCCCAGCTTCTAGAGAAATTATGCATTATCTGATGAACTTATTAGTCTTGTATGATACTTCCTGTTAAGACGGGGAACAAGCAGTGAAAGCAAATTGAATAAATTAATTAGTAGTAGGGATGGAGACAAGACCATGCTTCATCTGGACAGTCCAAGCTCTGCGCAGAACCCATGGATTCCTTGTTACTACCATTTGATCCGACTGCCGTGTTCTTTCCTGCTTTTCCAAAGCCCTAGGGGAGCTTTCCTTGAAGGGAGACTTACTAGAATGCTTCTATCCGTGCCTTAGATCTTGGGGTCCTTTATGCATCAGATGCATCTTAAGTCTTACATTCTTACCCCTAATGTGGAAAACTCAGTGAAATGACAAAGTGGGGGTTCCCTTGGTTTTAAGAGAATGTATTGTCTGCGTGGCATTACTGTGCCCCTTTGAACCTGAGGTTGTAAAAAATTGTGTGGATGGATGGGAGGAAGGAAGGAAAAAAATGGTTTTTCCTGCTGACTTCACTATCTTTCCCTCCCACGTATACAGGGGCACAACTACCCCGAAGTCTGTCAGAAACCTAGTAAAGATGCACATGAGTAAATCTCCAAATCTAGAATGGCTTAAAAAATCAAAGGGCTGGCAGATTGCATTGGAAAGCAGCATCCCTTTATTTTGTGCCCTCAGTTTTTTGTTTTTTTTTTTTCATTCTGTGTGTACACACCTAGGCTCACATTGTAGAGGTGAGGGGACAGGTGAACTTTATTTTGTTTGCAAGAAGCTCACTCCAAAACCATTCAGTAACATGATTTTTTAGTCCAAATTATTTGGAAGCTAAATCACTTCTTGTGTTTCTGGGTTGGATAATTCTTGCCTCAATGTTCCCAACCTGAAGATACTGCTAAAATAAAACTGATAGTCAACTATTTTGACCTTTTTTTTTTTTTTCTTCTCTCTTTTCTATCATTCTTTGCACTTTTATTGTAAGGAAAAAGAAAAACACCCAGAATGAAAAAGCTGATGCTCCCTGGTTTAGGTGCTTTATGGATTCAGTCACACAAATCTCAGAGGACTGTGGACAGCTGTTGGTGACTTATAGGAGGTATTTTTTTTAGGGGAGACAACAGGAGTTTTCCTATTTCTCTTTCAATTTATATACTTGCATTTCTGAGGAGATCGTTTGTTTTTGAGGGTTTTCTTGTATGGGACCCCAGTACTGTTTCCACAACATCAGCTAAGGCCTCAACTTCCCTTCTGTTTCTTGGATGGATTTCATGCTTATTTGCTGTGTTAGAGCAGAAGTGGTAGTACCAAATTGTAGATTGATCTGCAAAATTTGATTCAGTTAGAAGGAAAAACATCTTAGGTATGTAATACAAAGACTTTCTAGCCATCGTCTGAACTGCTTTTATATCTGAACATTTCCAACATGAATAGGGTTTTGAATCAAAAGATATCAGTTAGGAGCAATCCTCGTACTTAACAATTCAAAGAACAAATTGCTCCTTTTCTTCTTGTACTTAGATGTGTTTAAGTGAATGGAGTTCATTCTTGTTGTTTAAAAAACAAAGCTTGAAAGCTTGGGGGTTTGAGGACTTCAGGTTGTACTCTTGCTTTTGCCTAGGTTTCCTGTTCTGTTGCATGACACAACTTCTGTTGTGCTGTTGATATGTAGCACTTTTCAGTAGGTCTGTTAAATTGTGCAATGCATTTTTTTTTATATTTACAACCAAAACAATAAAGGTTATTTTTTGGAAGAAACTAGTTGTAACGTCTTCATTTTTTACCCAGAACTTGGCTTCAAAGTGGGGAAATGGTAAGTGGAAATCTTCCTGGACCTTGCCATCCCTTTTGCAACTGTGAAAAGTGTTGCGGGCTCATTTCGCTATTATCAGTGGTGTTGAAGTCACCCCTTTGGGATCTGTGTGTTTGGCTTTCCTGTTGCAAGGCTTACATCTTCTTAAAATGACTCCATGCTTCAGAAGCTCAGAGAGACTTGATGTCCCTTGGGCCCATCTTGACTGAAAGAATCGACTCTGCTGGACTTTCTCAGAATGTATGAGTGGTTTGTCTTTCCTCAGGCATTGGCCACCAGGCTGTATTTGCTCTGTGCTGGGTTTTCCCTGTCTCACCAAAGCATTAGCCAGATTAGCAAAAAATGAAAATTACCCTCTGTAGTCAACTCTGCTCCCCTTCAGTCATGCTTGTTAGGGACTGGGAAGGAACAGGCTGGCTACAGCACGACCTCCACAAGTCCACTCGTCTGCAGTGCTTACGTTTTTCTTCACTTAAGTAACACTGAGCTTGTTCTTCCACATTTCGCATGACATTTTCCAAATGTATTAAGGTTCTGATATGTTCTTAGAGTTAACAGACCCTGGTTGTTGATTATATTAAGCATAACAGTCCAAATGAGTTCCTGTGATAAAACTAAGCAGATATAAATCTATTTATTTCTACGTCTGCTTTTAACTTAACAGCTAGTAATTCAAAGGTAGCTTTGGTGTTTACCCAGGAAAAGTAAAATTCAAACTTTTAGGGACTACACTGATATCTTGAGTCCCAATGCTCTTATTTTCTTACAGGATTGGATTTAGGGCTCTTGGTTGAAATACTGCCTTGGATGGTGGACTCTACCGGGCAGCGCTAAGTTTGGATAACATGTTATTCCCATGGAAATGACGTCAGTGTTAGGCAGTGTTAGTGTAAGCTGCTTAAGTCCATTTAAAAAAATGAAACACGTATCATTTCACCTTTGACTTTAATGACGTTTTTTGTTTTTTTTTTCCTGGTAGGATGCTGCAGCTTTCTGCTTCAGTTGTCACCTTGGTGCTATATTGGATTTTCTTGGGTCTAGTGGAGGCAGCGCTCTAGAGAAAGTGAAAGGTAATAGATGAGTGAAAAGGGGGATTTTATTTTAAAAGCATTGCTGAAGAGTTGATGCTCGTTAATCTCACCTTTGTGACTGGTTGCTTTGACCTAATATAGCGTATAAGAAATTCTGATGAGTCAGGCCTGTGATTCTGGGAGAAGGTATAAGAACGTACAACAGTTTTCTTGCTTTGTTCGCATTTAATTTTTTTAATATCTCTACCCTCATCTCACACAAAGCATTTTGGTAGGAGAAGTCAGTAAAGATCAGTGCTATTTAAACAGCAGTAAAACAAGGCTTTGGCCTGACTTCACTCTCAACCAAGCACACAAATGCTAGTGGTACTGCAGTGATGCTATCAAACCTCTCTGGGAGGAAGCTGCGGCTGCAGAGCACTGTTTCTTTATTACTGATTTTGTGGTGATTTCAGTGAGGCTGGTATAGCTGTAGCTGATACGCCAAAAGACAGTTACTGAAATGGCTTCTTTCTGTGGCTGATTCTGCTGATCCCTGAGCTGTACAAAAAGTAGACCTAGATTTGCTCTAAGCAAATTAATGCCAAATGAAATCACTGCCGTAAGGGAATTGGCACTTCAGTGGGAGAACAGCTCAGGGCTCTCTTTACATGTACTGAAATCCTAAATATTTTCCTGTGAATCTGTTGTAACCCAGCTCTGGCAGATTTTGCTTTCTCCCAGCACTATTTGAATCTGGGACAAAAGGAAAAGAACCCAGTGCTCACAAGATATTTTGGAGATATACATATATATATTTTTATTAACTTGTATTTACCCTTGGGAGCTTTTCTTTAGATACTCTGATGCATAAGCACTTTTTCCTCCTGAGTCTTACTCACCCTCAAGAGGTGTGCAGACAAAATAAATACTTGGGTGGCAGGGAAGTTCCCTGTGTGTCAACACCGGAGTCCCCATTGTCATCCAGAGAGCTGTTTCATATGTTCCTGTCTCAGAAGAAGGTGTATGTATCACAAACTCTAAGTCCTGAGCATCACAAAATGGCAACAGACCCACAAAACATTTCTCCATCACATCCCTAAGTCCTGCTGCCTGCCCTTCTGACATTTCTTACACAGCCTGCGTAAATGGGGTACCCCTTGCCAAGAAAGCTTTGCCAGTGACCACCTAACCATCACAGCAGAGATCAAAACGTGGTGCAGGTGTATCCCCAACTTACATCGCCCCACGGATGAGGAGGATTGGCCTGAGCCCTGGTGGCAGGACCCACCGTGGCTGTTCTCGCACTGTTCGTCTGGGGCTGCCAGCACTGTCCTCCTGGGACGAGCGCTTTGCTCTCTGTGAATACTTGAGCCTTCTTTTGAGAGTCTCTGGGCTTCAGCGTGAGCTTCTGAGCTCCGTCTGGGGTGTGGGCTGGAAAGGTCCTGAGAATCTGTTGAGAAGAAAGCCACGCAACCACATCTGCAGTGCAGCTAATGGTGGCTCTCAGGTCTTCTCAACTGTGTAGTCCAAACTCAGTCACGCAACAAGTCACCCAACTGCTTCATTTCCCTCCCTGTTCTGAAGCTGCCCCATCTTCTCTGAGCGGGGGGAAGAGTTTTCAAAAATGAAGCTTCTGCGTCTGGCTGTGGTTGGCAGGGACTGAACCGTGTTGAGGCAGACAAAGGAAAAGCCAGTATCCAAGCAGCCAGATGGCCACACAGTGCTGACAAATTCCGGGCCTGTTTGTTATAAAGTGTGCAGAAATGAGTACAAAGCAGTCAGAAATGCTTTGGTGATACACTTGTGTCGCAGTGCTTCAGCCTATCTGCAGCCACTCTTTCTGTCTCGCCTCTGTATGCACTTCTGTCCTGTTCCCGCTCCTCAGAGGGGTGCTGGCCATTGCTTCCTGACCTCAGCCCTTTGAAGTCTGATGTTCTGGTACCCAGCTGCTTGCCCTGCTGTGTCCCAAACACTTGTGGCAGAGCGCTGTTTGCTCTCAAGCACATGGAAGGAGAGCAGTGTCTTGCCACAGTTTGGCACAAGCCCGTGTTTCCCTGCTCCAAGCCTGTACCCCGTGTGTGTGAGCTCACTCCTGAGGTGAGCTGAGTCTGCGGGGCTGACAGCACACCTCTGTGCCTCCATGGGAAGGACAACTCTTCTTTCTTGGGGTCAATTTTACTTCTCAGTGACGTTAATTGGTACCAGCCATCTGACTCACTTTTTCATCTTGTTTGACCTTCAGGCAAATGTTTCCCTTTCCAAGGAAAATGCTTTTGTATAAGTGTTACATACTCAGAAGGTGAAAGAAAAGATGCGCATGAGACACAAAACCACAGGGAGTGGCCCTGTATAATCCTCTGATTCAGCAAGGTTTAAGTGGTTTGTATCAGCCACTGGAAATGGTGATGTCGAAGCTCTCAGGATTTACACATCTTCCTGCTTGCAGCGGTTGGTTGACCCTACCTGACAAGGTCAGCAGATGCCACTTCTGCTCTGGGAATAAGCACATCCCTAATGATCCTTTTGCATTCCCTCTTCCTCTATTAAAAATCAAGGGAGCGAGGCTGGAACTGCACCTCTTGGCCCCTGGGGAAATCGATAGAACTTAAACTAAGCGGGGTAATTTGAGAGAGTGCCACGGCTGCCGGTGTCCCTCTGCTTCTCACGGGTTGGTGCTGACACTGGCAGGTGGCTTCCTGATACAGAAAGTATCAGGAGCAAAGAAAACACCTTTGGACTCCACTTACCGTGCTTGCACAAAGCTCACACGCAAGTCAGAGGTGGTTTATTAAAATGTTCTTTGAACTTGAGGTGTGCTAGCATGGCACCAGTGGAAAGGAGAGCTGATGGTACCTGCGTGTCAGAAACTAGAGCAGAGGTCTCAGATCTGCCTTCATCCTTCTGTCTGTCACCACTATGACATCTCCACAGTGGTGGCCCAGAGTGGTCCCATTTGGGAGGAATTATTCCCGTGGCTCCAGCAGGGAGCGTGGTCCCTCTCTTCCTCTTGGGAAGCTAGAGTGCTTTCCTGAGAGCACCTGGAGTGGTTGGTGCTTCCTGGGGACTGGCAGCGGCTCAGTTGTGTCAAGAAACCTCTCTTCCCAGGGAAGCCCGGGCAAAAGAGGATCAGATCTGCAGCAATTCTTGTCGTTTTAAGGACAACTCTTCCACCAGAGTCCATAAAGACCTTGGGCTCTGTCTTCTCCTGTTGCTCAAATGTCGCCAGCATCCAGACACTCGGCAGGGCCAAACACCTTCCCTGCAGCTCCCCTGTAAGCGCTCAGCACCCGGTTCCCTACGCAAGGGAAGGTTACAGGTAAGCCTCTTGTAAAAAAAAAAAAAGGCCCAGTTTCATGCCTCCACCTCCTGCTACAGAAGATGCTTCACAAGAACAATAGGGCCAGGCGTGGCTGTGGACTGGGAGGAGGGAGAGCTGCATCAGCACCAATGGCACCATCCTGAAGAACCACCGCGACGGAAGGGTAAGTAGTTTTCCTTCCTACTGTTTGCACTGGGAGGATTTAAAGGGTGATGGAGGAGGTGGGCTGGTACCAAAATCCCTTGCTCCGGTTCCTCTTGGGCTGTTGACAGCCTCGCAGAGGAAGAGCACTGGTGCCACTGGGAGGAAGGGGCTCAGTCCTGCTGCAGCCTCCTGGACATTCAGAGCAGAAATCGGAGTACTCCGGAGCAGGCAGTCCTGTGCTGGTCTGGACCACTGTCAGTGAAGGGATGGCAGCAGAGAGAGGAGCAATCCTTAACTTGCAATTTAAATAGGTGTTTCACATGAAATGAATATAAATATAAAAATATATATATAAAATATATTTGCAAAATATAAAAAATATATATGTATGTGTATATAAATAGGATTAATTTCAGAATTGATTCCAGTGCTTACACTGGCTTCAAATTTGCATGGTGATATGAACTGAACTCGTCACGTTATTAACCTCCCCGTTATTGGGGATAATCGAGGGTTGATGCGACAAAGGAAAAACAAGATGACGACAGGTCCTGCTGCTCCTAGGACATTTGGGTGCCTGCTCCGTTACCAGCTCCAGGAGCAGCAATTGACTGGGGTGCCTTTTGGTGTGCTGCTCGTGCCCGAGCTGATGCAGCGTCCTTCCAGCAGCGCTGCTGCTTGTGCTGAACCTAAGCCAGTCTCGAGCTGTGGTGCGGAGCCACAATAATTCAGCCTTCACAGGCTGGGGCCGAAGAGAAAGAAATTTACCCACTGGCGGGTCCAAACTTAAGAAACCAACTGGGAGCGTAAGAAGCAAAAGTGCTGTGGTCTTTTTTCATGTCTTATCAGTAAAAAGTGGGTGGGAAAGACGTGCTGTTTGTAATACCTTTAACGTAATGACTAGAAACAAGTTCAATTTGCTATTTAACAAAACATTAGTTTTCCAGTGCAGAAAGACTTTAAAAAAATTACATAGTAATAATTAAAAAAATCAGTAGCAGTTTTATTTAATATAATTTTAATTAAATGCCAGGTTTTATCCAAATATATAGTGACAGAAAATGAGTAAAACTGTTCACCTAAGTAGTAAATACATGATTCATCTCTTTTAACATTAAAATATATAAATTAAAAATCTGAATAAATATAGAACACAAAATTGCTTAAATAAATTTATAAAAATAAATGTATTCTATAAATTCATAAATACAATTTGCTAGTAATGAGAAGTATAAAATCAGTCTGCTGACAATCAACAAAAGTTTTGGAAAATAATTACAAAATAAAAATATAAATAACATGAAAATCACTGAAGTCATGCCTTCCTGTTTGCTCATTGATATCATGACTGGTTAATTAAATCACTCTGACGTACATCAGTGCATACTTTTTATATGCTGCTGCAAATAAAACACTATAAATATTTTTATAATAAATAAAATCAATAACTTAAGACATTCATGTTTTAAATAGTAAATTAAACTAGATTATATATTTAAGGTCTACAGGATAGTAAGTACATTATTAATCTTGTTCCTGGCATCAAACTGGTCACAAGTACTGATAGGTACATTCAGCCAAAGCTCCGGTATCCTACAGTTACTGTTTCAGCTTGGCATATTACATTCCTACTGCAGAGTATATTTTTGTTGCATTTTGCATAAATTGCTCATATTTCTGTAAAGCCAGCCAGGTATACTTCGTCTTCTTTGCTGCGTTCATCCCCCCGAACTGCTCGCAGACCTTCTGTGGAAGATCCTTGCTCCTGCAGGTGTAAGGCACCTCCAGTTCAGTCATCGTCACGTTTAGCTGGATGACACTTGCGTTCACAGCCTGGGTGAAATTCTTCCCACAGATTGCTTCTGGATCATTTCTTATGGTTTGCAAAATATTGTAAAAAACGTGCATGCAGCAACCTGCATCCAGGGGTGGACATTCGGGTATTTTCTTCACCATTGCTTTGACTTGGGGGTCAGCAGTTAGCCAGCTTACGGTTTTCGGTGTTACAGTGCTGCACGCATTCTGCATGGGAGGAAGAGGAGAGAGAAATCGTTAATTTTTTGGTTTACATCTGTCCTGGTAGTTTCCACATTAGACTGTCTAGGAGCATACACACCTATTTTTCAGCTTGTGTTTGCTTGAGGTTTTTTTGTTATTGTTCACCGGCTGTATTAACACCTACGCTCCTTTATCAAGTAGCTATTATACACTATCTGTGGCTATGATTGCGCAGCACTTTCTATCTTAATAACCTGCTTGGCATTGTTTTCAGCTTTTCTGAGTCTTTTTTTTTTTTTAACCATATAGGTAAAATTTACTCATGCAACGCATTTGCTGTGACCAGAACAAATCTACTTCAGCAGAAATGGTTTTGATTTCAAGAATGAATTTAGGGGAAATGTTTTATACTGATTTTTATCAACGTATTCTTGGGAACACGTTCCCAGGAATTGAAATTTGCCCGTAGCATTGACTTTCAGGTTCAGTGCACATTTTGCTATCTCCAAGGAAGTGCGAGGCTGAGAAGGATTTTCTGCAGAAGTGCTCCTGACTGCTCTAATATTAAGGTCAGACTGAAGAGGAAGGCAATTCTCTTCATCTTTCCAGTGATCTGTTTGGTTTCATCCAAAAAGCTGCCTGCTTCAAGCTCGACGTGACTCAGGAGACAAAGAAAAATGCGTGAGTCTGGAAGATCACAGCTGGCACACCCAAGCTGTCCTAGACATTGCTCCAACTCTGTCCTAAAATAAGACAACGCAAACGCTTTCCTTCTTGTATGGAATACAGAGAGGTGCCTCTTCAAGGTTCTAACCTTATTTCTTTTCTGGTGTTCTTCCTAGTATTCTATAACTAAATCAAGGGATTCCTCCCCAGACACAGGCCCAGCAAATGCAAAATATTACACTTACGTAGTTTTTAATCAAGGTAGTTGCTTGCTTTTGTAGCACTAGGAAGGCCCTTATTCTGGAAGTAGAATGCCTCTGTCCTGTAGTAGTTTTGCCATCTTCAGATGTTGGTGCCAAGGAGACCAAAGGAGCCAGTGAGCAGAAGAGGAAGATTGCAAATCTGGTGATTTCTGCATTCAAATGAAGAAAAGAAAAAAAAAATAATACAATGAGTACAGTCTCAGGCGTCTACGCCGTTTTTGCAAAACTTCCTGGTTCTTTGCAGCGTGCTAACTTTCTAAAGCAGAGAGACTTTGAGCGGCTGAGCTAATGACGAGCATCAACCAATGCAACCTTACGACACGGTTATGTCGCACCCACCTGTCTGGCGTTTCATGGCGGGTTCAGGCAGCGGCTGGCTTGGCCGAAAGCTGGTGGGATGTCGGCGCTCAGGCTGCTTGGTGGCTGGAGTGCTGCGGCTGGGGACAGCCGAGCTGCGTTTAAGTACAGTGGGGTTTTGCGTCAGTGGCTCCCCCATGTTCTCCTGCAGATGATGGTGTGGGATTTTTTTTCTTTTTTGAAAGATTACATCAAAAATTGGTTCAAATGCGTCGTCACTGATTGTGATCTAGCGTGCAGTTTCAAAGTGACACAGATGGTGTCCCACATCATCTATTTGACTGGGAGTGCAGGAGTCTTGGCATAGCCATCCCATCTAAATCCCTGGGAGCTCCAAAATGTAGGACTTAGAACATGAACTGTGTTGGGTTTTTTTGTTTGTTTTGTTTTGTTTTGTTTTGTTTTTTTCCCAAGCATGATGGAGCATGCAAGCACACACCTGAGTTGTTGAAGCCAGCAACCGTCTCCTGCAGGGGCCAGTGTAAGAGTGGGCTAACGGTGGCAGTGGAAAACCCATGAGAGGCTTTCAGATGAGAGTATGTATCCCTCTGCTGGATCTCTGTAAGACCCCATCCCACTGGTGTAGCACCCAGTGCACCCCATCAGTAGATGTCCAGGATCCACCTCCTCAGCTCTCGCCCTTCTCTCTAACTCTGCCAAACCTGTTTTCTCTGTGTCCAGTTACCAAACGCAGGAGATTCTCATACACAGCAAAACAGAGAAAAAATAATCCTAGGACTTTGAATTATTTGGGGGTATCACGGAGAGAGGTGTTTCTTTGTGCAGGGTGCTCTTTCAGACAATGGTGAGTACAGACGGCTCGTTCCAGGTAGAAGAACCGTGTTGAAGGAGCGCTTGTTTGGAAGCACCGAAGAGCAGAGGGATGCAGCTGCTTAGAGCCCCACCGTGCATTATGAGGTGCATGGATGAGGTGAGAGTTTGCATATGTAGGAGCACATTGGGCACCAGGCGCTGCCCATCACCTTCCAGCCACCCCAGGTGGGTGCCACCGGAGAGGACAGACGAGGAACTGCCACCGGTGTTCCTCCCAGAGCCAGGAACACCCTGCCACCCATCACAGTGGAGGTCACTTCTGGGCTGTCCATGCCACTACAGCAGTACAGGAGAAGCTTTCAGCTCGGCTTTTCCCCAGAATAAAATTCAGCCGCTGGCAATGCTCTTTCAAAGAATTTCCGAAAGTTTGACTTCATTTTCTGCCGAACCGAGGGCAGCAGTTTGCCTGGTTATTCCACTTCGAGCCATGCCGCTATCTCTTGGCGTGTGCATGCTCCGCACATCCTTTCCTATCTGTGCAGCTGCAATAAGCTGCCGAGCTGATAAGGGAGCAGATCGGTATCCGTCCTGTAAAACCCAACGCGAGTGGAAGTTCAGTGTTCCACCACGCAACCGCCAGACACTGCAGAGCATCTGCAATTTACTTGGTGAAGTTTTGCTGACACGAGCTGCTCTGCAAGCTCCCTGAAGTGGAATTTGCCGCTATCACCTCCACACCTATCGCTGGAAAAAACAGATAAACCCCTGAGTGGGGAGACCTGGGTCTGACCTCAGACAGCGCTGGGGCTTTTGTCCCTGGGCTCAGCGACTTTTTCCAAGAGCGGGCGCTGGTACTTTTAGCTGTGAACTTTGTTTTCCGATGGCCTTGCGGTGCTGTGGCAGCGGTGCCCACCGCACCAGTGATCGGGGTGCTTTTACAGCTAACTGAGCACACGACTGCTTCCTCCCTGAAACTCGAGTGACTCTCAGGATGTAGATAAGTGAAATGGCAAATGCTGTGCTGCAGGTCCTTGGCCAGGGGACGGGGCTGATGCTGCACCTTGTAAATGCAGCCCACTCTTCCCCTGGTGGGGAGCAGCCTTCAGATCCCAGGGGGAGACAGGTAAAAGCCTGGGATTATTCCCAGCCTGCAGTGCCATCCCACACTCCCTTCACGGCCCCACAGAGCCCGGTCCCCAGGGCATCGCGTCCCCGCCATCTCCTAGCGACAGGGACGGGTGCCAAGAGTCAGAGAATTCCTGGATGGCGGCGCCTGGCCCCCGCCTCCTCTCGGCTGCTTTTCGGGAGCACCTGCGGTGCCTGGGCCTGCGGGACTTCCCCTGCGGCCTTGGCAGCTGGGTAGGGGCTGGGGGGCATGGTGGGATGGGGAGGGCTCCACAGGGGACGGGGGGTCTGCGGGGCGCTTACTGCCTCTCCCCTCTCCCTCTCTGCAGAACAAGTCCCACTTCGGTGTGCGCACGAGCCCCTCGGGGCAGGAGGAGGGTGAGGACCTGCCGCTGGGCGAGGAGAGCCCCGAGGCACTGCTGGAGCTGCTGAGAGACCCACGCAGCCCCTGGGCCCTGCCACCGGGCTGCGGCCCCCAGGACCAGCAGCTGCGGGACGTGGCCGTGCAGGCACCCCGGCTCGTCCACAGGACCCGCGTCCTCCAGGCCTTCAGGTCCCTGCGGATTGTCGGCAAGGACGTAAGTGCAGCTGCAAGCTGTTAAGGCAAGGGTGGGCTGGTGCCCACAGAGCTGGCCATCTCCAGGCCAAAAAAACACATCTGCTGAGGGGGAAAACGTCCTGGGAAAAGCAGTTTCCCCAGCCCGGGGTCTCCCCAGGTGCTGCTGTTGCAGCAGGGGTCGAGCTGCCGGCAGCCCCACTCGGTGTGTTACACTAATCCGTGCTACACGTACGTCACATGGATCAACACCACATCTCTGCGTCACCTTGACCCACATGACACGAGGTGGTTCAATTGTCACGGTGACCAAACACAGCTCTTTGTAGGTAGAGGAAGTCGACGAGGATCTGCTGCGGTTACAGCACCTGGAGGAGCTCATACTCTGTGCCAACCAGATCAGCAGGGTAACCTCGGCCAACCTGCCCCGGACTCTGAAGGTGGGTGAGCGGTGCCTTGTGACGGTGGGATGGGAAAAGAGGTCCCATGTGGGAACACTGCACAAGCTGAGCAGCTCGAGGGTGCGCCGGGAGCTGCTCATTGCAAAGGGTGTTTGTTGCTCCCTGTGTCCTGGGCAGGTCCTGGAGCTCTGCTGCAACGCTGTGGCTGATCTGCAGGAGCTGTGCGCTCAGCCCCCTCCGCAGCTGCAGCACCTGGGGCTGGGGTACAACAGGCTGTGCGGCCCCTCGCAGGACAAATACCTCACTGCGGACTACTGGTAATGCCACAGGCTAGCTGCTGGGAGGTGGGCAGATGGGAACAGATGACCCCAAGCCATCGAGGTGCCCTGCATTAAGAAATTGCAGCCCTTCAGCAGGGTTGGTTTTTTTTTCTCTGCCTCCAACACCCCATCAGTGCAGAGGGGCCTGTCTTGGTTTGCTGCCTTCTGTCTCACACTTTGGTGTGAGCTTGCTGGGGCAGGGACTGGCTTTGCTCTTCCCAATCCTTGCTGGTAGTCTTGCCTGGGGAAGGTCCTAAAGCTTAGGCTGTATTACAGAATGATGTAGTGGGGTGATTAATGGATGCTTAAGAAAAAAGGTATTGAGTTATGGGGCAGACTGGCAATGGGCTATGTGAGATCACGCTGTTGGATTCCCCACTTTCACCCAATTTGTGCCACTGCAGGTTGTGGTGCTGAGGAATCAGGATTTCTTGTTTCTTTTCTTGACTCAGGGCAGTAGTGCCCTCAGCTGGACGTTGTTTGCCTACCCTTACTGCTGGATTCTCTCCTTTAGGCCAAATCTCATCTCCCTTGACCTGAGCTTTAACAACTTAACAGAGCTGCTGGGGCTGGTCTCCCAGCTCTGCAGTCTGCAGAAGCTCCGCGTCCTGGTGCTCCAAGGGAACCCTCTGGCTCTCGTTCCTGCTTACAGAGGCTTCGTCGTGGACAGCCTGCCCCAGCTGTCCGTCCTGGACGACATCCACGTAGGGCCCGATGAGAGGCAGCAGTTCCATGGTTTGGCGAGGCAGCCAGGTGAGCCTTTGCCTTCAAACCTGTCAGTGCTGACCCCATGATTCAAGAGATGGTTTCATTGTGCTTGAGCTAGGAGTCCTTAGGGCTCACGCCGCAGACAGGCAGGGGACCCTGCAGCAGCACGTTTATAATCGAGGTGGTTTTAGCCTTAATCAGGTCCAAAGGTTGCAGGAACAACCCAACCCTGTCCCTGTAGCTCTGGCTTGGTGTCACGGCCTGCCCCCATCTTTGTTTTCCAGACACAGTCTGGTTTCACACTGTGTGTTTCCCTCTTGAGCTGCTGAAAGAGGAACATCTCCGCTCAGGAAGATGCTGATGTGTGCTGCGGTGCCAGCACAAAGTGGTGCCCCCTCCGCAGTGTGGCACGTCCCAGGCTGGGACAAGGGCTGGGGACTGGGGGCACCTGGGCGAGGGAAGCCCCTCTTGGTGGCCCCCACTCAATGAATTTATGCACTGAGTGTGCTTTATTGAGTCGAAAATGTTAACCAGGGAGGCAAAGCAACCCGGCCAGATGTTTGCATGGCTTTGGAGTGACCCCATGTGGCTGTGGCTTGTCACAGCATTTGCAAAGGGTGGCAGGGAGGGATGCCAGGTGGTGGGACTTGGCATCCAGGAGGTTTCCGCTTGTTCTTTGCCTTCCTTGCTCCTCAGCAGGATTGTCTTCCTTTTAGATCTGATAAGAAGTGAAGCACAAGTGGTTGTGAGCATTGGGAAAATCAAGGGAGTTCCTGATCCCAGCGCTCTCCAGGGACTGGAGGTTGGCTCCAAGGCACCAGTGATCACCTACAGCTACTGCGTGACCTACGAATTTGCGGAGGGAGAGGAGATGGAGGACGGTGGCAGCACTGAGGTTGGTGTTTAACTGAGCTCCTGAAAACAGGAGGCTCTGGCAGGCCACAGTGAGGGGGACTTCACCTTCAGGCTGCAGAGCAAGACAGTTCGTAATGAACCCGTCATGGGCAACAGTAAACTAGGGACAGAATTCCTGTGTGGCCACATCTGGCAGCACTCACCTGTGCTGGCCACGTTCGCTGTCCCTCTCGGGAGTCGAACAGTGCTCTGCACATGGGAGTGCGTTTACGGCCCTCCTGCAGGTGCCACCGTGCAGCTCGCCTTGCTCTGCCCCTTCTCCTGATGACCGGGATGGGCTGGGGAATGGGATTTCAGAGGCAGTGCTGCCCCTGGGCCTGATGCAGACACAGCCAGACATGCCTTGCCACAAGATTCCTCTCTGTTCCAGGTGACAAAAATTCATCAGAGTCCTGTGGTGGCCACCCTGGGTGCGGACAGCTCTGCATGGGACACGGGGGGAACAAAGGGCCAGCAGGAGTCTGCAGCCATGGAGGAGCCCACGGCACGTGCTGGTAATGAGGAATTATAAATCCTCTATCCTACTGGTCAGGGCAGATTGATGACTTTTCCAGGAATGTGGTGGCATCGGTGCATCCCTGCAGCATCAGCTGTAGCTGGGCTCTTACTGAGATTGATGGGTAATGAATTGGCACCAGTCTTGTCCTCTCCTCAGGAAGAAAAGGTCAGCTCAATTTTTTTTCCCTTCACAGTAAATTTGTTTGTCACCCCTGGAAAGCCCTGGGCAGACACCATTGACTGCAGCTACAGGAAGGAGCACACTGCCAAGGACTTAGTGGGGCTGAAGGACTACCTGGCGGCTGGAACAATCGTCTCAGTCGTGGAGGAGAAGGTGAGTGTGTGGCAGGGCCTGATGAAAAGGGCAGGGAGGGAAAATAGCTGCTGGGGGGGTGCAGCAGTGGCACTGCACTCCCTGTAGGAGGCACTCTGGGATGGCGGTGGCCCCAGGCCAGGTCCTTGGGTGTCCCAGGCCCTGCAGTGCCAGCTCCTCTCTCCTGGCAGGTGCTCTCGTGGCCTGTTGATGCTGACTCAGAAGAAACTGCAGTAACAAACAAGAAGGCAGGACGGGGGATAAAGAAGGACAGTGCCAAGGTAGGATGCTGGGAGGGAGCAATGTCCGAACACCGTCTGAGCTACAATAATAGTGATGGGGGAAGAAGGGACCTTCTCCTGTGCCAGTTTTGGGTGTCAGGGAGTATTCCCTCCATCCCAGACCTCCAGACAAATCCCTCCCTGCTGTGGGAGGAAGGCAGCAGCTGTTTTACACACCCCTCAGGCTGGATGCAGAGGTGGGCAAGTGGCTGGGCCCAGGTTACCTGCTGTCTGCTAAAGGGGCCCCAACCCTCAGCTGACACTTATCCCATATGGGTGCTCTGCAGGGTCCTGTGCCCAGGGACAAGCAGAAGCAGAAGCAGCAGGAGAGGAAGAAGAAGAAGAAGCTGTGTGAACTCCGCAGCGACCCACCCATTCGGAGGACCCTGGGCTCTGGGAGAGTGAGCCTGGAGGCCCTGCTGGCCGCTGAGGACCTGGTGGCAACTGTGTGTGACTTTGGGGTCCTCATCACCGAGCAGCCGCTGCAGCCACCGGGTCTGGAGGAGAAAGTGGTAAGGAGCGTGTCCCAGGGCAGGGCGGTGGGGCCGGGCTGCTGGGGACAGGGTTCAGCACATCCTGCCCTCCCCATCCATCCCTCAGTTCCCTCTCCAAAAAATGGGCAGAAATAGCCCTGCCGGAGCACCACCCACCGCTGCTGGCATCGTTATTTAATATTGGCATTAGCAGTAAGTGCTGCTACTTTTTATGGGCTAACGTTAAGAAAATAGGTGAGTTTATCTTAATTTCCCAGAATGTGAAAGCAGCCCCTCATGCTTCCACTGATCCTCTCTCAGCATGGCAATGCGCACCAGCCGTCCTGACACTTTCTGTTTCCTGGGGTCTCTTCTCTTCTCTGGGCAGCCCCTCTGCTGTGCTCCCGCTTCCTGTCACTACTTTCTTTGGCCCGTTAAATCCTGTCAGAACCCAGGCGGTGAAGACTGTCACAGGACTGAATGTGGGCACTGAATTTCAACACCGCCTGAGTGTGGAAACGTCTCTCTCCACAGGACAAGAAAAAAGGCAAAGAGAAGAGCAAAAAAACGAAAGCAGAAAGTCAGGCCAGCCGGAAAACCACAGCGTCTGCCAAAGGTGACAGAGGGTTGGAGCTGGCTGGGCAGAGAGCAGCGTGTGCGAGAGCAAACACCAGCGGTGCCCAGCCTGGAGGCAGCCGCAGGTCCCCCGCCACCCTGCCAGCTCCGCCGCGCAGGGCGCTTACTCACATCCTGAGCTTGGGGCTCTGAATGCTGCCATTGAGGCTGCGGGGGTTGTGAGGCCAGGCACACACCCCAATACACACGTCCCGGCGTGGGCAGCTGTCTGGGATCCGTAATAAAGTCTGGGATCCGTAATAAGGTCCTCATCCATCTCCAGGTACTTTGAGGAAGGGATCAGTGGGCTTTCCAGCTCAGAGCCCAGGTGCCCAGCCTGCCCAGGAACAGACCCCACTGCTGCCACCCCTACAGAGACCACCCCGGCCCCCGGTGGGCATCCCCTGCTGCCCAACGTGGAGGTCAGGCTTTGCTCTGTCAGCGGCGTTGCTTAAACCACTTGGAGACAGAGCTCGCCCTGCCTCTTGCAGGTTATTTTTCCAGCACTCTTGTTTTGACTACAAAAATAGCAGTGCCAGCACGCCGGAGGGGTAACGCGAGAGCAGGAGGAAGTGGGGGAGGTGGCTCAGGGCGATGCCAAAAAGTTGCTCAGGGGTTGAGGACAGCATGGAGCAGGCCAGGGCCCTCTCCCCAGCACCACTGGGAGCTTTCAGAGGAGCCCTGTGTCCCTGCTCTGGCATCAGGTTGAGTTGCTAATTTAACAGTGCAATTAACTTCCTTCCCCAAGAGCTCTGGCTGTTTTCTGTGCACCCTCACCCTGTCCACGGGAAGGTCTTCAGGCCCTGCAGTCCTAGGCTGTCCGTGCTCGAGGAAGCCTGCCGGCCTTCCAGCTACCCAAAAAGAAGAAGAAACTCCTTGGGTTATCACAGCGTTTGTTCCCCACCACGAGATGCTGATTCGCAGTGCATGCTCAGACTGCTGCCGAAGCAGGGAGCTGCTGTCATACGACCGCCTGGTGCTTTTTTCTCCCTTTCCACCCCAGTGCCTGTGGTCAGCGTGCGTGTAGCAGCTCTTCTGTCTAGCTTGAGCGAGAACAACCCCCTTCTGCTGGGGGTTGTGTGGCCAAGGATGGCGTCGGGTGCACAGAAAACAGCTGCCGCCACAGGAAACCCCGAGTGGTCAGCGACTCAAGTTCAACTTGCCCTCCCGGCCCCTCTTGCAGGTGGGGGATGGCGGCCACAGCCCCAGGCTGCAGCACAGCGAGGTCTCGGGGTGCATTTTTCAAAGAACACATAAGAAATCTGCTGCCCCCACAGCTTGCTACGCCCAGTACCGGCAGCGTCCCGTGGCAGCGTGCTCTGCCGTGACTCGTGAGTCACACACACCCCGACCACAGCCGGGGAGGCGAGAGGGGCCGTGGGGGCAGGTGGGCCACTCGACTGCCACCGCAGCACGCAGGTGGCATCCGCCTGCGTCACCAAAGCGTGCTGTGGTCCTTCAGTGCTCGCTCTCCGTTACCCTGGAGCTGCAGCAGCGGCTGCGCCGCGGGGCACCGGGGACGCTCCCGGCCCTTGCAGCCGGGAGCCGGGGCTGATTTGCATCCCTCCGTCGGCAAATGCACACAAATAATAAGTGCTCTCAGGGAAATCGGGATCCCTTCCAGGCGGCTCAAAGGGGAAAGGCAGCAAGCTTTGTCTCGAGCAAACAGTTCGCCCAGACATTGAAGGATGCCTTCGGAAGTAGTCTCACGTAGGTCTCCTTTACCTCACGCTTGATTTTCCAGGGTCCTCGGAATGATTTATGCCTGCGTCTTTCTTTTCTCTTGGAAATTACAGGGCAATTTCACCACAAAAAGCAAAATTGCACCCAGATTGATTGCCTGCTTAAAGATTGGGCTTAAAGAAGCTGGGCTTACCACCCTAACTCATATTCAAGTGGATTTTCCTTTAGGGCCCGGCAGTCAGTGCTAACGTGGTGGGCACATCCCCCTGCACGCCGCCGCTTTTCGGGCGATTTATCCTACAAAGACCAAGGCTGATTTACCACTTTCCCCAGGAAAAAGAACAAACAAAGCCTCTGCTGAGCCGGAGGAGGGCCGAGGGCTCGAGGCAGTGCCGCTGACAGTGGAATTCCAGATGCAGCTCCTGCGGTGGCCCTCGGCTGCTGCTCAGAGCCCGGGGAGCGCGGCGGTGGCGGTGGGCAAGGCTCACTAGGAGCGAGCGACGGAGGTCAGTGAAATAAAGCCCGCGGGGACGCTGCTCGACTGACTGCTGGGGCTGCTGAATCGCCAGGGCCGCGGGGTGGAGCGCGGTGGTGGGCGTGCGGTGTGCTGGGGGGCCTGGGGGCGCAGTGAGTGGGAATTGGGGGTGCAGGATGCGGGCGAGGGGAGGGGTTGGGGTGCAGGGTGTGGGGGAATTGGGGGTGCAATGTGCTGTGGGGGTTGGGGAATTGGGGGTGCAATGTGCTGTGTGTGGGTGGGGAATTGGGGGTGTAATGTGCTGTGGGGGGGGAATTGGGGGTGTAATGTGCTGGGGCGGAATTGGGGGTGCAATGTGCTGTGGGCAGGGGAATTGGGGGTGTGATATGCAGTGGGGGGGGGGATTGGGGGTGCAACATGCCGTGTGTGCAGGGGAATTGGGGGTGCAATGTGCTCTGTGGGGGGGGAATTGGGGGTGCAATGTGCTCTGTGTGTGGGGGAATTGGGGGGTGCAACATGGAGTGGGAAGGGAGGGATTAGGGGTGCAACGTGCAGCGCATGCGGGGGAATTGGGGGTGCAACGAGCAGTGCACGCAGCAGAATTGGAGCTGCACCATGCGGCGCGTGCAGGAGGATTGGGGCTGCAACATGCAGTGGGAGGGGAGGGATTAGGGGTGCAACGTGCAGCGCATGCAAGGGAATTTTGGGGTGCAACTTGCAGCAGGTGGGGGGCAATTGGGGCTGCACCGCGCGGCGTGCGAGGGGTGATTGGGGCTGCAGCCGGCTGAGCCGGGGCGGACCCGGGCGGGGCCGGGGCGGGCCCCGGGGCTCGTGGGGCGGCGGCAGCGGGCGGCTGCCGGTGAGCGGCGGAGCGGAGGAGGGAAGGAGCCCGGCGTGGCCAGCGCAGCCCGGCTCCCGGCCGGGCTCTGCCCCCGGGGCAGGCTCCGGAGCCCGGCCCCGCGCTCCCGTCGTGGCCGGGACCCGCGGAGGTGAGACGCGACCCAAAACCGCGTTGGGGACTGGGGGGGAAGGGGGGGCGGCTCGGGGCTGCGGCTGGCACGGCAGTGCCGGGAGCGGGAGGTGGGAGCGTGCGGCTCTCGGTGATCACCGGCTTGTCCCTCCTCCGTCCCCCCAGGGCCTGGATCCCGCACCGGGCGTTGCGATGTATCCCAGGATTAAAAACCTGGCGCTTTATGCCTTGTCGGTCACGCTGCTGGCGTGTCTTATTTATCTAAAGAGAGAGGCGAAGTTGGCAACGTCGTCAGCAGAGCAGAAAGTGGATGTAGCAAGTCGCAAACCCAAGCCTTTGGCTCTGGGCAACGCCGAACCCAGCAAGTGTTTGCCAGACTTGACCCTTGCCAACTCTTCCCTCGCCCTCCCGGAGCTTCACCGCGTCTTCCTAACGTACAAGCATTGCCGGAACTTCTCAGCGCTGCTGAAGCCTTCCAGGTGCAGTAAGGACACGTTCCTCTTGCTGGCGATCAAGTCTCCCCCGATCAATATAGAGCGGCGGGTGGCAATCAGGAACACGTGGGGGAAGGAGGTCTCCATTGGTGGCAGGCACATCAGGCTGGTATTCCTTCTAGGGCGCTCGGAGGCCAAAATCCAAGCGCAGCCCCTGCACCAGCTGCTGGCTTACGAAAGCCAGGAGTTTGATGACATCGTGCAGTGGGATTTTGTTGACAATTTCTTCAACTTGACCCTCAAGGAGCTGCATTTCCTCCGCTGGTTCATGGAGGACTGTCTGCATGCCAGGTTTGTGCTGAAGGGCGACGACGATGTCTTTGTCAACACTTATAATATCGTTGAGTTCCTCCAGGAGCTGGACCCTGAGCAGGATCTCTTTGTTGGGGACGTGATTGCCAACGCCCGGCCCATCAGGAACACCAAGGTCAAGTACTTCATTCCAGAGTCCATGTACAGAGCCCCCTTCTATCCTCTCTATGCGGGTGGAGGGGGCTATGTGATGTCTAGGGTGACAGTGCGCCGGCTCCAGAGCACCGCAGAGGACACGGAGCTCTTCCCAATAGATGATGTCTTTGTGGGAATGTGTCTGGCAAAGATGGCAGTGACCCCAAAGAACCATGCTGGCTTTAAGACTTTTGGGATCCAGAGACCTTTCAATCCTTTTGATCCGTGCTTGTACAAGGAGCTGATGGTTGTGCACAAGCTAAACCCAACTGAGATGTGGATCATGTGGACGCTGGTGAAGGACGAGAGCATTAGGTGTGCCGTGTCAGTAACACACGCCTACAGAAGTGGTTGGAAATGAAGCTCCTGATGAGCACAGTAGGATTTTGGCTGGTGATGGATACAGGGTGCTTAAACTAAAAATCAGGTTGTGGTAGAAAAGTGTCCTCTACTAACAGGCTGTATGTGAGCCGTAAGGTTTTGTTTTGCAGTCAGTCTTTGTCAGTGGGTTACTGAATTGTCAGGGGAAGGGGACGGGGCTGGTAGCTTGGAGACACGGTGAGATGCAGCACAGGGGACTCGGCTCGGTTCCTCCCAGCCACGCTAGGGCCCAGGAAATTCACAGCTGCTGCAGGTGACATGAATGAGGTGCCACCTCCTGTGGAGGTTCTGCAACACTGAGGCTGGTGTCTGACTGCCAGCCTAATTCAGTCTCTCCTGGGAAAGGTAATGATAACTAATGAGTGACGGAGCACTCGAAATTACTTCTAACCTTTTTAGTCAAGGCAAGGGCAGAAGAAAGGGCAGTGTATGCTGCTGCATCTACTGCAGTGCAGCTCCGTTGTCCCAGGCCAGCAATTCCACAGGTCCTGTGGGGCAGCAGGAGAAAAGGAATGGAGGTGGGGGATAAAAAAAGCTTAAAAATGTATTGCCTTAACAGCACAGTGATCCGAGGGATTGGGCTCCAACTTAAGCCCTTTGGATTTTACAGAAGGTTATTACAAGTTGACTTGCACTAGAAGCTTTTGCACAAACACTTTCTGATCTGGTTTGAGAGGAGAAACATGTCCTGAGTGGTAGTTAAGTCCCAGTGGCTGCAGCTTTTTATGCTGTGTGGGCGGTGTTTGGGGTTTATTTGCTTCGTTTGCTTGTTTTCGTGATGTTGGGTATAAATAAAATACAGTTCTGAAAGTACTCACAGGACTCTTCCTGGGTCTCCTGAAAGCTAGAACTAGGAGCCAAAGGAGGCTGAGGCCTGGTGCTATTTGCATTAAGGAGACGTGGATATTAAAGTGGACGGGGTTATGAGGAAATGAAAACTTGCTCACTTCCTCTCCTGTGAGCAGCCGCTGCTCTCTGCCCACGGTCCAGGCATGCTGCATGGACGCAGAAGCCGTGCTTAATCTCTGAGTGCTCTGGAGTAACTAATTTGAGGAGCAATCAATCCCGAAGCCGAGATTTGCTGACAGTTTACAAAGCTTCTCAGCCTCAGGGTGCCTTGCTGCCAGATGTGCTGTGCGAGCAGGCAGCGACCTGGAAGCTTTAGAAAAATGTAAGGGGAGCGAGGGTGTGCGATTACAGAAATCAGGGCTGGTTGTGCCGTGCTGCTGTCATTCCTGTCTCGTGTGCCAGCTGCTCAGCATTCAGGGCCACCAGCTGTGAGCTGGAGCTTCCAGAGGTGCCCGGGGAGCGCTGCCAGGGGTTCCTTGTCTGGGCTCCTGAGGCTTGGAGGGCATCCTGAGCCCAGGGGTGTGCCAGGCTGCCTGCCCCGCGCCGCTGTGGGGTGCGGTATTGTCCAGCCTGGGGCTGAGGGGTTCCTGGCAGTCCTGTCTGACGGTGTATTTGCCTTGTGGCCTTGGCTTTCTAGAGCACCCGCTGTAGGTCGTTTAGCTCCACTGTGTGAGCCACGCTCTCACAGCACGAGTTGCTGCTCTCACAGGGGCTCTTTCTGTGCTAGATGCGAGTAGGTATGCGTCTAAGAAAAAAAAAAACCTTCCGTGAGCCTGTGCGCTCCTGGAGAAGTTGCTACTCCATCTCACTGCAGCCCAAGCAGTGACTAACCAGCTGTACCCGAGACACTACGTGTAGTTTGATTAGTTGGCTTTGTAAACGAGGTTGAGTATCACGCAGCAAAGCCCTGCATTTCTCGGCACTGTGCCCTGAGCACCACTGCTTGTTCCGGAGAAGAGACTGGACGGAGCGGGCTTGGTACGACGTCAGCTGCTCTGGCAGCGTTTTTCTGATCCCCTAGCTGAGTCCAAATGCAAACTCAGGAACATCACGCAGCGAGCGGTGTCACGGCAGTTCTGGACTTAAGTGCGTAGGCTAATTCCCCACTATGCAACTCTCACTTCTTAACGAAGGTTGTGGGGGGATCTTTTCCACCCTGTTTGGGAGGTGCTGTGGAGCTACTCAAGTATTTCTTTCCCTTTTTGACTTGATTGCACTGACTAATTGCTTCCTGTCACAGCTGAAGGTTAGATGCGTGGGGGTAGAGCCTGTGTCATAGCATAAAACAAGAAGTGGGGCAGCAAGGGGAGGGGGGCAGGCTCTGAAAGGGGAAGAATGGCCACTTTCCAGACTCTTGGGTTGACGTGTGTCTTTCTTAAGCCATATCCTTGTCATGCAAGCATGAGTGAAGTTATTGCAGCAACGTGACAGAAACACAGCCTGTGTGTGCGTTTCAGTCAGTGGCTTGGTAGGAGTTCTTCAACTGCAGCACAGAACAAATGGGAGCAGATGTGGTTAGAAGGCTGACCTGAAGTTGCCTGCAGCTCTTGAGGGTGTGGTTGTGCCACTGCTACAACAAATCAGCTGCTGACAGTTCCGTTTTCCCCAGTGCTCCAGCCTGAAGCCATGTTTTGGACCCTCTGACTAGTGGCACAGCAGACACTGGCATCTTCCTGTGAGCTTTGATTCCAGACCCTGCCTTCCCCCTTGGATACAGCAGCAGCCAGTGAGCAGCAGGAGCAAGGAAAGTTGTTTTTTGTTTTTCAGAAACTTCTACTATTTAATCTAAACGTATAATGCTGTGCAGCTGAGATTGCATTTGTTCAAAAGGCAGGCAAAATGAGGCAGAGAAAGGCTCGTGTTACAGCTGCAAAAATTCCTAATCAAGCAGAACTCAGTTTAGTAACAGCAACCTCAACACATGTAGTGCGTCTGCTGCTAATTTATAGTGGAAAATCTTATGATTGTGTGCCTTCTTACAAAAGGTGATGAATGGGGATTAACTGCCTCAAATCAGCAGCGACAGAGTTCTAGTCAGTGCTACTGCACAAAGCAATCTCAGCTAAAGTTTATATTGTCTATACAGCTAATACTGCAAATTTCACATGAGGCTGTCAAGTTAGAAAATGAACACAGTGAAAGACACTTGTGGTTTTGAAGCCTGCAGTGAAACATTAAGCTTACCAAAAGAGAGAATTCAGGTAATTTTCCTGAACCTTGTGCTGGAAAGCATTCAAATAAGTAAAACTCACTTTTGTTTGTTGCTTTATAAAATCTGCAGCAGTTGCGACAACTACTTGGTAACCACAGTATCTTGAAAATCACATTTTTTGCTTCCTGGGGAAGGCAGCTGTTTTACAAGCAGTGACTCCTGGGCGAAAGAGGCTGCTGGACTGTACTGCACTGCAAAACTTCTCCAAGAAGAGCTTGGGTAACTCCATAGAAAGTTTTCAGCTTTATAGCAAATGTTTTCCCTGATTGCAATTAAGTGTAATTAGATATAGCTGTCAGACTCAACTCTGATACAAAGTCAAAACAGAAAACAGCACTTAATCTCTTATCTATGTGGGCACACTTGAAAGGAAATGCACGTGCACAGTTTAATAAAGGTTATCTACTAACAGATATCATTTACTTCACAGGTTAAAAATAATCACTTTTAAATACACTTCTTTGGCTGATACCTAGTTAGCCTCCATGTCAGAGTTCCCAGAAACACATCGCACCACGGGTAGGATCCTCCCAGCAGAGACAATTAACAACAAGCTATCCTTGATAGCGATTTTCACATTTGCATAGTTAAACACTTAAATAATCAAACCCATAATTATTACAAACATGGTAGGTTACAAAGAAGGTGAGGGCTTTTCAGAGTCTTTGAATTGACTTGATTTGTAAAGCAAGCCTATTTGGGAGGAGGGAAAAAAAATGGAATCACAGGCTTATTTCAGCAGTTTCCTACTATCCACTTAGAAGTTTAGGACCCCACGATTTCTGATCAATTCTCACATACTCGAAGGTGACACTTGAGTTCTTTTCAGTCTTCCCGAAGATAAGGGTCTTCACCTGCATCTGTACTTCCTAGGACACCCTGCGGCAATGAAGACTCCTCTCCTTGAGCTTTTATGAGCTCTTCTGTTTGAGCTTCAGCTAACTTCGTCTCTGCTTTCTGGGACAGCTGTCGCACTTCTTGCACTTGTGATTTCACTAGCTGAATGTGGCTCCGGGCTGTCACTGAGGCTTGATCTGCACCTGAAAAGCAGTAATTTAAATACGTTAGGTTAGAGGAGCACTCAGCAAACCTTCAATTAAGGAAGCAACTGTCTATAATTATCACCTGCTTTGCTAAGTGTTTTGATGGCTCTTGGGCTGTATTAATGCTAAATGCATTTACTGTTCATTTACCTGAACCAACAACATGCCAACCTTGAGATTTCTGTGCCCCCTTGAATTCTTCCAGGCCAAGCAGGTTTCAGCCAGCATCTGGTCAAATTGGATCAGCTTGTGCTGTTGGGTTTGAGAGCTAAGCCCAGCCCAGTCACTGTGTGCCGGTAACATTCAGTCCTCGTCTTGTCATGGAACATCAACTGGGAAGTATGGCACTGCTGAACATGGAAACCCATTTTCCTGTGCTCCTACAGATCCTACGTCTTTTTCAACAGTTTCATCAGGAAATGTGCAGTTAGGCTGCCCCTGGATATTTATCTTTTTCTTCCTTGTCTCCTTTCTCTGCTCCAGTAATTTTCCCCTTTGCCCCAAGTCAGCCTATAACTCAATCTCAGAGCTACCAAGTCTCTGCATGTTTTGTGGCAGCGTGTGTACAGGGAGAAAACAAAACTCTATCATCCCTGAGTGAAAGGCAAATACTCTCACTTCAGTAAAAGTGAATCCAACGAGGGGCACCTCATGGACCCTTATTACAGACCCTTATTTCTGTGGCTCCCAGAACCATGTTTTAACCGTGCATTTGAAAATAACACTTCCCTAAAACATTTTCTGGCATGGCTGCTAGTCATCTGAACAGTATAAGAAATTTCCAGGCCAAGTTCTCAGAACACCTGTACGAGACCCGTAGCCAACAGAATATAAGTTCTTAGTGCCTCTAAAAACCAGGCAGTTGCTCTGAATTGGTACATTACCTAGTTCATATCCTCTTTCTCAATTCCATTCATACACAGTAAATGCTGCCTAAATGTTAGGTGAAAGATTCTCAGTATTTCTGCTTCTGCGTACCTGATTGATACGCAGCTTCTGCTGCCATCTCTGAAAGACGTAACGCTGTCATCCAGCTGGACTCCAGCCTTAGGTATTCTTGCTGTTTTGTTGTCATCTAGGAGTAAAATAAATAATTACTCAGCTTGATATAAGAGTGTCAGAATGCTCTTGCAAACCGCCTTTGTGAAAAGGTCAGCAAGTGACACAAGAGCTGTCTGAGCAGCATATATGAGGCAAGTTGCTGACCAAAGGGAGACGATCACTTACATCAACTCTGGCTCCTATCACCACCTGCCAGACTGCATCTACTTCTTCGGAGTTCATCTTCCCAAGAAGATTTGCGTATTGCTTGTAGAGAGACACTAGTGTATAAACTGCCTGCAAAGGAATCACTTCACACAGTTACAGGAAAATCTGTAAGTCACTGAAGTTGTCTGAGTGTTAACTGGTGTTAATTAGTCACAGGAATAAGAAAAGAACTAACCTGTCTGTATTTAATCCCCAGTATATACAGTAGGTAACAAAATAATTTAGTAGTTCTAAAGGTGCTTTGTTCTTAAGATTACTTTTAATTTTAAAGATGTTGAAAAAAGGAAGGAGTACACACTGACTCAAACAGAACTTTCACACTCCAAGAGTATGCATCGTTCTGGGCTTTTTGGAATCCAGAGCATGTAACTGCCACTGATCTCCTGCTCTGAAAGCCTACTTGTGCTACAGCAGTTCCTTGCGCTATCACATAAATACGCTTGTACTGCATGAAAAGCAAAAATATATAAGAGTACACTACTCATAATCACTCAGCTTACCTTCGTATACTCTGTCAGTGCTTCAATCAATGCATATGTAGTTTGAGAGAGGAGAGTGGAAGTGCTGTCTGTTACCAGAGAAACTGCTCTTTTAATCAAGGCATCGTTACTGAGAGAAGATGAGTTCTGTTTCTGAAAGACAACAAATTTGCATCATCTTTACGATGACTTTCAAGTATACATTATTGGTAACAACGGTAAGCAAAAGCAGGCTGTTAATTACAAGGTTGGGCAGCCTAATTCTTACTGGTGTTTCGCCTTTCTCTGTAAAACAAGGCGACCTTTTTTTAAGACCTTATTGAAGGTAAACCCTGTCCTTCTCATTTCTCTTCCTTAACAACTACACAGCTCACAGCTTAACCACCTGTGATCCCTGAGAAGGAACGAGGATGGTACTAAGGTAAGCATTAGCTCGTACAACGCTAAGCAAGTGGTTTTGAGTAGAACTGTTTCTACCGATCGTATCTCCCTCGTGACACGTTACCTCAATGACCGGGACCGCGCACAGCGCCGCTCCCAGCCCCACGCCCAGCACCTGCTGCCATCGCCTGCTCCCTCCGGAGAGGCTGGGCTGTCTCCGGGCAGCCGCCAGCACGGGGAAGCCTCGTCTGCAAACACAAAAAATAGGAGTCAAGCACAGAAACAACCCGTACGCGGCGTGGGACAGGTATCGAGGAGGAAAAGAGCTTGTAGGGGCTGCTCCAGGTGACCCGGCCAGCAGGAGCCTCCTGCGATACAGCTGCCTTTGCAAACGAACGAGGTCGTTAACGGTCCTATTATTTAATTATAGCTACAGGAAACAAAAGGCAGGCAGAGTAAGCTAGCATACTGCTAACTCCGTGAGAGAAGACACGTAGCTCGTACGAACACACCGTTAACATTCAATCACGCTGAAAAACAGGATTTAAAACACGCTTATCGACAGCGAGCGGCACACGCGGGTACCTGAGGAGCGAGCGACAGCTCCGCAGCCAGCGCCCGGCGGCGGCCATCTTGGGACAGGGCGCGGCGACGGAACTGGCGTCACGCGCGCGGCGGCGGGAGGGGGCGGGGCGGGGGGGGCGATGGTGGCGGAGCTGCGCGTGCGCGGCGTGCGCGCGAGCGACCGACCGTTAGTAACGGTCGCGGGGAGGCGAGGCCGTGAGGTAACTGGCGGCCTGAGGACCCCGAGCGGCCTCAAAACCCCTCGGAACGGCCTCAAAACCCCCCCGAGTCGCCTCAAAACTCGCGTCCGGCCCCAGCCCGAGGTACTTGCTGGGCTCCGGGTTTAGAACCGGGCGCGGCCCCGGTCTTCGTGCCCCTGCTGGTGTTCTTCGGCTTTGCTTTTGGAGTACGTGGTGCTGCGTTGGCTTTGGGTGGTTCTGTGCCAGTGATAATCCCCTGCTAGGGTCTTCTCCATAGTTACACGTGAAAAGCCTTAATCGAGATCAATTACCTTTTTTATTTTTTTCCTTCTATATAGCAGAAATTCCTGCAGTTCTCTGTGAGACAGTTGACTTGTCACGGTTTAGCTTTAGCAGGGCACTGCTGTACCAGTCACGTCCTTCAGCTGACCCCATATTTAAAGTATTTATTGAAAAGCGTTGCATGCTCAAGAGCGCCAAATGATAGCCCTATGGGTGGACTGGTGTTGGTGCCCCCTCACCATAAAAGTGTACCTTGTAAAACCGGGGGAAACCTTGTGCTGATTTGAAATGGCTTTTTTAAGGCTTACAGAGCTAGTACAAGTAATTTCTGTATCTCTGCCTTCACACCCTCAGTGAGGCAGAGCTAGGCAAGGCAGGACTTGTTTATATGAGATGTTGGTCACGCTCAAATCGTGTCGCATCCCTCCCGTCCCTCCACCACACTCAGTGGGCTGCTGTTCCCTAGAGGTGGGCTGAGTGCGGGGTGGGACTCTCGGGGCAAAGCTGCTGGGAAGCTTTCAGATCTTTCAGGGAATGGGGCCGATGTCTAGGAGAGAGGAAAAGAATTGGCAAGAGCCACAAAGATCAGAAAGGTGCATCTGTATAGATACTTTTTTTTTTTTAATCTTTCCTTTTTACATAAGAAAATAAGATTATGCTTAGGCAGTAACAAAACAAAATGCTTGCAGAGTCGGTGCAGGAGGAAGGGACTGCCATCCTGGGCGCTGAGCGTGGAGCCTGATGCTTTGGGCCAGTCTGTGGCTGCTGGAGCAGAAGGGGAGCAGTCATTTAAGCACGAGGAAGTACGTCGTCCAGCCGGCGAGCAGCAGTGCTCCAACCAGCACTGTGTAGCTGAACAGCACGAAGGCCAGCAGCTCCCTCAGGACCTTGAGGAAGTGGATGGCAAAGGAGTCCGGCATGGTTCTCCCCAGCACCACGGGGCAGGTAGGATGTCTGGAGCTGGCTGCTGCCTTGTTCTTCTGTGCTCTGTATGAAGGAGAAGCAAAGGGATAGAATGTGTCTTTCCCAGAAGGATGGTGTGGCTCTGCTGTAGAGAGAAATGGTTGTCTTCGGGAGGGTTAACAGCCACCCAGCCTCCTAAGCAAGTTGCTAATTACCAAAGTGTAAGCGTTAGGCTCGTCTTGTGTGAGCTTGTTCAGACCTTTCCAGGGTTACCAAGCTGTGTGCAGTGTTGAAAAGGAGTTTGGGATCTGAACAACGTCTCCAAATCAGGACTGGTAACTAAGCAAACTAAAATAAGGATGCACGTGTAGTGGACGCTGTTGTGTAGCTAAGGACCGGTGGCCCCCAGTTCAGCCGGATCCTGGTGCCTTTCCCCCGTGTCAGTGGCTGTGCATCCAGGAAGCTTCACAAGCGGAGTGTTCGCTGATGCATTACCACCAGTGTGTTCTGATAATAGTGGTCAATTCCTCCAAGGAAGCCACCATTAATATTTAATGACATAATTGCATCTAATGGAGATACTGGCACAAACTGAGCCTTTTGTTTAAGAGTGAGGAAAACTCGGGCTTAAATACAAGTTTGCGCAGGAAAATATTTGTCTCACCTTAAAAATAACCTTTAAATGGGAGACACAGGGTAAGATGTTTTAGAATTCATCTTCCATCTGTATTCTGAAGTCATATGAACGCGTGACTTTAGAAGTTGCTCGTTTGTAAGTTTAATATAAAATCTGAAATTTCACAAAAGTTTTTGGCTCCTTAGACTTAAATCTGTAAAGGTCCAACTAAAAAATTCTGCTGTCTCCCTGACTCGCATGTTCTTTTTAATTTTGGTCACAACCGTGGCAGACAAAATATCCCCATTCTTGGTGAAGCACATAAAGGGAATTTAAAAACAGATTTTGGATAAAACTAACCTAAAAGGATTATTTTTCTTCTAAATAGTCTAAAGCCAGTCAGAGTAAATTGAATTCCTGTTCTGCCACTTTGAACGTTTTTTAAAAAGCACGATGAAGAGTTCACAGTTTGATTAAAATTAAGTCAATCCTTTGCTTTTATTGAAGAGTCGGTTATTTCTTTCTAAACTCAGGTGCATGTATACGTTATGGGAGCTATTGCATTTTAAAACCAGCTATGGTTTCCCAGTTGTTTGAGTATCAAACTTCGATATTTATTGGCTTTTTGAAACTTTTAATTGTCTAAAGTAGCACCGACAAAGAAATAAATTGCTTACCCAGGAAGATGATGGGGTCTACTTTGTAAAGTTCCTATTCCTCTGGTTCTGTTCTGCAGCTGCCCCTTGAATTTCTGGCTCCTGGAAGGTTTGTACTGTAGTTTGATCCCCTTCTGAGCTGCTCATCCGGGAGCCAGGAGCGATGAGGCTGTATTTGCAGCCCGCACAAGGACTAATGCACTAGGTGTGGTCAGGACCAATTATTATATGACAGAGCGCCTTTGCGCGCTGCGCGGCACAGCAGTACAGAGCACTCCAAATAGCTCCCCTTCCCCGGAGAGCTTTTGTCAACGGCGCTCGGTGAGTTTAAGCACCATTGCTTTCTAGTGGTGTCAGTCAAAAACCTGCATTTGTATAAATGTTTTTTTTTTTCCCCTCTATCGAAATATTGTGTCATTGAATGCTTCTTATCGTGCGATTCAGTTACCTGGAGGACTGCTGTAGCTCTTCCTGCGTTCTCTGAGAGCCCCGCGCTTCTGTGGGCCGCTCAGGGAGCAGGGCGCTTGCCTGGGGATTGCCCAAGATCAGCAGCACAGGACAGGTTGGAACTGTGCAGGCTGAATCAGGCCCTTTTATCAGAAGCGAGTGAGCACTGAAGGCAGTCTAGTCTATACATAATTGCTCCTTCACTGCCCTAATATCTTCACCCATGCACACCCAGAAAGTCACCCCTACCTTTTAGAGAGCAAGAGCTACAACTTATTTGTGGCAAGTGGGGAGGAGGGAGGTAAGATACACGTTTATTTTTAGCAAAACCGCTTTCTGAGAATGCTATATGAAAAGTGAAAGTCTTTGGGAGTGGAGGTTGGATAATGTTTGCTTTTCTTTTTGCTTGTAAACCAGACAAATGCAGACAGCAGAGAGAAGGAAGAGTGTGTACTGCAAATCAAATCTCTTACCTACAAAGATATTATGATGTAGAAAATGGCCCCTTAATTTAATTAAGCTCTCTTGTTATCAAATTATTACCCGCATGGTCAGCAAGGCCTTAGACAGAAGCAGAACATAATCAAGCTGCTCAGGAAGCCTGTTAAGTAGTAATTGCTCCTCCAGAGAATCGATCAACGTCAAGATGGCTTTGTTGTTGTTGTTGAATAGTTCCAGGAAGAGACTTGGTCTAGTTTGTGTATCCACATGGCTCTTGCTTGGTGGTGGTGAGGGGTACAGTCTGCAAAATGTATGCGGTGTTGTTGGTAAATTAATCCACAAAGTGTTCGCATAAACTGCTTTTTGAAATAAACGTCGCCTCTAATGCTACTAACACGTTTATTGACCCAACTGAAAAAGGTAAGCTGTTGAATTTGTGCTCTGCGTTTGTTCCATTATTCATTTGTGTTGGGCCACAAACTAGCCTGATCAGTGCTAGTTGGTTCCTTGTGATTAATTTCTGAAACTCAGAGTCATACCCGTAACAATGTGGGAGAATGATTTTTTTTTTTTCAATGCTGTACACATCATGTGGGATAACAGAGCAGAAATGTTTGCTAAGAGAGTGATTTAATGTGTTGTTTATTTTTTTTTTAAAGTTGTTTTTAACTGTTTAATAATGAAGTGCAGTGTGAAACAGAGTCCACAGTGTTTGCTGGGAAGGGTGTGAGCATAGTGTCGGTGCCACAGGCGTAGGCAACGGCCCCTGGTCTGCCTTCCCAGCCCCCAGCAATTAGCAGCGCAGAGTCTTCCGGAGCCAGAAGCTGCTTCTTGCGCACGTTGGCTCAGCAACGCCAAGGCCCCAGCCCCCAAGACCATGGAAAATTCCGCTCTATGATTCTGGACTCTGCAACAGCAATTACCACAATTTGTAAACTGAACAGAGGGAAACAAAAAAGGGATCTGTTTTAAAGCTGCAGCTTGCTGGGTCACTGAGGCAACTATTTTTGGGCTGCATCCCATGTGGGGAGTGCCTGTGTATGTGCGCGTGTATCGTCAGACATAAGCGTTGGGCACACTGAGGTAATTCATACTCCGGAGTTGCTTTGCAGTCGGGTGGGTGCACCTAGGACAAACAAGCCACATCCCACCGAGTCCTTCAGAGAATGACTGAAGTAAAAGACTAGCACGTTCCTCGTCATTTCCATGCTGTTACTTGTATTTGCAGGCAGTGCTGTTGACATGCATGTGGCCAGTTCAAGATTTATCTGTTGCTGCCTCTGCTAGAGGAAGCCCAGTGAATGTCTTGGCCAGACAGTAGACTTGCGCGTGACCGAGGGGTAGGTAACCACAACAGCGTGGCGCAGGCTAAGCAGGCCCTGCAGGAGCACTTCTCTGGCTGCCTCAGAGCCCTGCGGTTTCCAAAGGGGGACTGAGGACATGAGGCAGCAGAATTGTAGAGCCTTGTAGAGCAGCTGGGGCCGAAAGGAGCCCGCTTCCTTACTCTTTCTGTTTCAGTTTGGTACTTGGTGAATTATGCGTCATGGTTTGTTTTTTGTCTTCAAGCTGTATCTAATCATATGCAGTAAAAAAGTTACTGCTTCCCTTTGCAGTGGTTATCTTTCTCTTGTACAATGAGTGTACAAGGATGTGAGAAAATTTGGCTGCTGTGGCCATGGCCCTTTTAGGTTCCTGTTGATGTGAATGTGGTGGAACTAGAAACAGAAATTCCTCAGCTTTTAGCAGAAAGATGAAAGCAGGACAGCCCTTTCCAGCAAAATTATAATGTTGCAAGTTTTAGCCAGGGTAGGAAATGTTAATAGTGAAGTGTTACAGTTTTACATTTTGTTTTAGTAAAGTGATGCTCTGATATTGGGGGAAAGAACTTCAAAACATAGCAGAGGCACCCTGTGGAAGCTTTTCAAAGCACAGGTTCAGCTGCACCCAGTCTGTGACAGGAACAGATCCAGCACGTTGATGGAATTATCAGGCAACAGCAACGGACAGGAAATAATGGCCATCCCGCCCCCGAGCTTCTCAGGAAGGTAAGAAGCAGTAATTGTATTTCCCATTAAAACTAAACTGAAAGAAAAATGGTAACAGCTCGTCAAATAGAAGGACCAGGGCAAATCCCACCCTCCCCCAGCACTTGTTTGCTGATTCAGACCACAAGTGGGGACATCTCTTTTTCCCATAATTTATTTCATGGTTAATGCCTTTCAGCACTGTTTGTCTGCTAGGAAGGTCCACAAACAAACGGTAGGAATGCAAGTGCAGAGAGGGATGAGGGGAACTGCATCACGAGCAGGACCACTCAGGGGCATGCCCCTCTTCCAGGGGCACGTTTCTTTTGTGTTCCAGGATCTATGCCAGAGGCTGATGTACCTCTGTCAGGTTTAGTGTCTCTTGCCATAGACCCTAGAAAGGGGCAGGCTCCAGTTTTTCCATCAAGGATTTGATCCAGGTTGTCCCGTTGATCAGTTTTGTGGTGGCAATGACATACTCTGTGCCTCCGTCTTCCATCTGAGAGAGAAATCTCAGTGCAGCTATTTCAGCGTACGTCACGCCTCCCAGGAAGAACACCAGTGTGACTCGGTTCTCACCATGCTGACCTGCATGTTCAGAGAAATACAACAGCTTGGCTTAGTTTTATTTTAACATCTCCTCTCCATCACCTCTCAGGCAAACTCAGAATGTCCTAAACCTAAAATAAACGTAGCTGGTTTAGAGGAGAAACCTGCTGGGCACAGAACCAGCCTGGGGCCCAGAGGTGCAGACTCCGCTGCCAGCTGAGGAGTCTCTACAGGATTTGCTTAGTACTAGGAGAGTGATGCTGACCTTCGTTGCAAGGTAATGTTACTTATTAAACTCACAGCGTAAGGGTGGGGTTTATTTTAGTTCACTGATGAGAAGTTAAAGAAATGTACAGCTCCACAGTATTTTCAATACAAATGGTGCTGTTCATTAATAGCAGGCTGAATATGTGACTGGAAGCTTTAAAGAGGCCCAAAAGCTATCTGTCAAAAACAGGCAGGTCTAATACTGCAGGGGAACAGGGAGAGGAGACAGATGCCTGCACTCCGCCAGCCTCCATTTCTGTTTGCCTCATTCCAGCCTAGCAGAGATGCACATCCCTTTGAAAAATGGGAAAACGAAACAAAGACTTACGCTTTTTCTGAAGGCCAGTAGGTAACTGCTGCCTCTCCTCAAAATGGGGACCCGGCAGCATCTTTAACACCTCCTCTATGCTGCGCCACCCGGGCCGAGCCAGGAGCTGTGCCAGGCGCACGCTCAGCGGCGCGTAGCCACTGTACACGTAGGAGATATCATTGGGGTTCTGCAAGAGAGCAGAGCGCGAGCAGCAGGTGAGTGCTACTTCATGCTGGAAAGCAGCACCCTATCAAACAAAACTACAAGGGCTTTCCTGCTGTACACAATCCCCTGCTGTTAAGTGTAATTGTCACTGCTGAAGCATCTCTTTACCTGTTCATTAACGTCATCCATCCATAAGCGCAGGGTTTTCCTGATTGTTGGGTAGTTATTCCTACCACTTGTCTGAGGCTTCAGGAGTCCAGCCTTCTCTAAGTTGTTTAAGGTCAATATGTGCTCGTATCCGTATGTCTGCAAGAGAAGAATTCACCTTTAATGCCATGCCAATAATCCATGACCAGATTGTTAAATGTTATTATAAAAAATGTTTTGGTTAAGATCTCTACAGTGTAACCCATTTAGAGTGTTTAAACCATGACAGCAAAAACTGTAATGATATAAACCTCTGCGTACCTTCGTGTTGTGTACAGACACGTGCACCACCTGCATCCCAGCTGTCAGCCCGAACACAAGCCTCTGCCCTCCGTACACACCTAAGTCACGCTAAGACTACCCCATATAAGATGCATCCATCTAGAATGCTGTAGAGTGGAGGCTTTGATGGGGATTTTCTCAGAAATTTGTCAATCCAAAAGTTACAGCCCAACCTGGAGAATCTCTCTTTTATAATGGTCCAGAACCTTCTGCTTCAGCCCACTATTGCACACAGATTGCAAGCAAACGAGACGTAGGATCTTGATTAACTGATGTTTTTGAGCAATGCAGTCTTCAATATAATTGTTAACCTATTAAAAGAAATACAGAAACTTTTAGTCAAAGCCCTGCTAAAGTACCTAGCAGACATGGAAAGGGAGATCTAGTTTTGCCTAGTGTCTGCAAAACGGCAAGAAAGGGGATGCAGCTGCTGCCCAGGCAGCTCCAAGCCATCTGCAAAACCGTGATCCCACACAGGTTCCACCTAGCACCTCTCTAAAGCACGGTGATTCCACAAGCAATAGATAGACTGTCTGATGCACTGAAAAACTTCTGATAATTGTCCTGAAGCCTTGCACCGATCCCTCAGAGGACACGGTGCCCCTGTACAAGTGAAAGCACTCCTCCCGCAGTCAGCTGAGCTGCGGGCAGCGACAGGTAAAAGCCTGGCAGAGCACTCAGTACAGTGGCGCCTCTACATAGGCTCAGTGGTGCATGTCACTTGGAAAAGACTTCTGCAAACATGCGAGGAGGCACACGAGAGCTCACAGCTTTGGCAGTGAACAGAGCCAGACATCATCCAGACCACGTATTGCTCAAAAAACAAACAAAAAAAAAAACAAACAAAAAAAAACCCACCCAAAAACCAAACCACCACCAAACACAAATGGAAAAAAAATACACAGAAATATACATTTTTTTTGAAGCGTTATTGGTTGTCGTTATCTACTCACCTTGTCTGTGTCTATTCCAGACATGAACTCCTGTTCCACTGTTAAATTATCAAAGAAATCCTCAGATGCTTCAGGAAAAGAATGAAAATCGATGTATTAGCAACTGACGGCTTATTTTCTACATTAACATTTCAGCAGAGGAGCACTGGATGGGATAAACCCAATTTTTGTCAAGCTGACTGATGTCAAGCAAGTTGTCTTACATCTTGTACGCCCAAATCCATCAAGCTATTCAACAAATACTCACTGGTGATGTCTTTGATGAGTTCTGCAATTGAGGTGTGGTTTGCCAGAGAACTCCTTGCTGCCTGCATGTGTGGCAACTGCGAGACAAACTGCTTAATCTCTCCAACTGTTTTCGCGTGGTGCCTTTCCTAAAGAAATCCATCACTAAGGTTAGATCTCGTTCAGATTAATTAGCCACCCACCAACTAGATCATTGTACCATGAAAAAGTCTTTTACTTTACTCAGCGCAGCAGCAGATACTGTTAGAGACGTGCAGCTTTTCAGACAAAATACTTTACATCTTTATACTAAAATCACAGCATCACCCATAACAGCGCTTTGGTGGTTAGAAGAGGCCAGTCATAACACAACAGGAGCATCGGACTGTTTCTTTCCGTTCTGTCAATTATTGTGCCAGTGCTGGCAAGTGCTTTTCTCCACCTTTGTCTGACCAGCCATCGCTAACTGTTCCTCAGCTTCCCTACCAGCAAATATCTTTTCTATCTCTGATGAAGCACAACGCAGACTTCAGCTCTCAGAGCAGTCCAGATGTCTGTATTTCATTTGGGTTACTTGTCTCTCACTGCAACTTAGAATAAAAATAATAATTTGACTCATATGTGAAGGATTTAAGCAGGCAAGTGCAGGCAGGAGAGTGATAGTGATGAAGCTTGCAATTTATGAAGTCTTCTGCTACCACTGTGATGCTGTTTCATTATCACCTATTACGTCTGACAATTTATTATTTTTTTAAAAAGCAACAGCATGAACAATCCATCTTTAGCACCTTCAGCATTAATACTGCAGTAACAGACATTTATGAGGAGACAAGGCTAAGCACTAGTTGAGTTAGGGAACCACCACCTCTTTAATGTGGCAGAAAGGAAGAGGCAAAGGAAATAAACAAGAAATACAATCTAACAATGTAACCAGTTCTCTGCAGAATCACTATGAAGTCTGAAAACACAGATACAGGATCTCAGTCTCTTTGTGAATCATCAACAGGATATTTTCAAACAAAACCACAAACACACCCCACAGCACTCTCCAGCTTTGTCTAAGACAACATGAGCCTGAGTTCACAGGTCAAACCCCCCGTAAGACAACAGGGTTTTCCACATTCCTGTTGGTTTTGATGCCTGCCACAATAATACTGCATGAATGTGCATCTCGAGTTTTATTTCTTAAACTCTTTCTCTCTGTCCTCAGGGAGCACAGAGAGACAAGGATTGTTACCTGCTAACTGAAAGCTCAACAAGCCACAAAGTAGAACTGATCACTGCACTAAAATTAACCTTGGGCCTCTTGCAGAGGGAAGCAGCACCTGAGTTCTGCAGGCTAGACCTGAGAAAAGCTTTTAACAGTCAGGATGGGAAAAGCCCCAGAACAGACAGCTGGCGAGAAGAGAGGATCTACGTTACTGCAGAGATCTGACCAACACCTACTGCTGAAACGGAGCTGATCTCAGCCCTGGATGGGGGACCAGAACCAAGCAGGTTCTGAAGCCTGTCTGTATTTTCTCTGGCTGGGGATCAGTCCACGGCAGCAGCTCAGGCTGCCCGTCAGAGCCCCGCTGATACAGACCGTGTCTGTGTCTGATGACAATGCCCGAGGCATGCACGGTCAGATACACGCCTCACCTCAAAGGCTGCTGAGATGATCTTGGCTTTCTTGCTCAGCACTGACCCCACAGCATTGAAGTTCTTGTCTCGGATTTCAGCGTACAGCTCTTCAGCTGAGTTCAGCTGGAGTTTCTTGGGCTCTGTGGGGAGATCTTTGCCACCCTCACCCTGCTTCTTCGGGGCAAACTTCTCAGGAGGGAGTTTCACATATGCTATCGAATGCAGAGAAATAACCCTGATAAGGACTGGAGCTTCCCCATCGTAACTTAAGCAAAGCAGGCTGTGAAACCTGTCTCCTTAGCTGGAAAGGGTTCTTAGCAAGAAAGCTAATATAAATGCCCAAATTACTTAGTAGATATGTGTTGGTTAAGGAGACTTGTACTCACTGTACTCACACAGGGAAGCTCTAGGTGCCCTGTTTCCAAAGAGGTTTGGGGGCAGCCTCCCAGCTGTCAGTACAGCATGGGTAGATTAAAACGACTAAACGCCTCTGGATTTTTAATTCCTACCTCCCAAAGAGAAGGACAGCACTCTGAATGACCTTTCACAAACTCTTCCCTTTCCCTGTGGCACCGAGGGAGCTATCCAGGCTGGAGGGTGAAGGCACACACTAATATTTCTACTCCCACTCTACATGTTCGGCGTCACCATGTCTGCACCCAGCCAACACCCAGAACGCTCCCAGCTCCGTAACATGCCCTGTACTCAGCTCTGCTTCCTGGGCAAACAAAGGTGGCCAAAGCTGATCTTTGGCTCTAGTCTGGGGCTGCTACATCAGGGGCCTGAACCATCCCCGCCCCAAGCCCAGGTGAGCGGCTCCCACATCACTTAGTGGAAGAAGAAATCTGTCTGACACGCTGCGGCCTGCTCCAGCACAGCGGGGACGCTCCCCTCGCCCCGCAGTACTCACTGTTCTGAATCCCATAGATTTCATCGATCAGCCCTTCATACGTCAGCTGTGTAGCTAACGGCGTCAGCAGGTCCACGTTGCGGTCCAGCAACAAGAGGGTGTCAAAGACTGGAAATATCGAGTTCTGGCTGCCGGGGAACTCACGCTTCATCCTGATCATCATATTAGCCACGTGCTGAAAATAAATCATGTTGGTCTGGTTACGGTGCTGGCCGCAACAGGTCGATTTGACTTGTAGGCTGTACAGGCACATGATTATGCAAGGATGGGGTCACAGTCCCATATAAAGAAAGAGAATGACAAGAGGTACAAACTGGTTGACAAATGGGGGCAGGACAAGACAAAAAGAAAAGAAAAAAAAAAGCCCTTCACTGCTACTCCGTAACTTAGCAGGGCAGCAACTGTGGCAGCCAAAGCATTGGCTTCCTCTCAAGCCACTCCCTCATTACAAAAGGGACCAATTAGACTATAGGTTGATGAGACAAAAAAAAAAGTGAGTCAGTTATAGGGAGAGATGGAAAAGATAATGCATGAGCGTAGGTTGCACGTTTCCAGCTTTATTCAGCCTTTCTGATACCAGAGTGGCTAAGTGTTTAACTCCACAGAAAGGACTGCAGAAAGCACAAAGGTACTGTACCTACGAGCAGAACATAAAATCAGATAAAGCTTCCTGACAGGAAGACTTGTGAAACAGCAAAGATTGTTCTTTTGGCCAGAGACAACAAAAACCTAATGGCCATGATCCTGAAATTCCAACATGACAAGAGTACGCGGCTGGATTCAAAACAACAAACGCGCAGGCGGCATGTCAGCAAGCGCTTGTTGCAAAGAACGAGAGGCATTGTTTAAGCAGCAGCGTTTGCCTTACCCGGGCACATTCGCCCTTCCCAAAAATCTGAGGGATGGTTCCGTAGAGAGCCTGCAGAGTCATCAGCCCCTTTGCTGCGTGGTACAGACTTGTCTGGTCGCTCTCCAAGTAACATTCCTAAACGAGAAGGAGGATTCCCAGTGGGAGGTGTCCACCTGACACAGCCGCTTCCACAGCGCTTCAGAGGAGCCAGAGGCTGGGGAATAAACTGTGGCCAGTGGTAAATATGGACCTTACCCATGCTGTTCCTAAATCAAATCACTTGATATAACCAATTGCTGTAATTTTTTTGAATCCTGCGTGCTATTCCCAGTTTGAGAGAGAGAGGAGAGCCAGAGAGTAACTGCGGTAAGCCTCTCCCTCTAACGGGGCCAATCCGAGAGCACAACACCTCTGCCTAGCTGCTGACAAGCAGCTGCAGGCCCTGCCACATCTTGGCTCTATTTGATAAGGCTGAAATGGGCAAAGAACCACTCGAATGTTTCTGTCCCTAGGTGCAGCACTCTGAGAAAACAGGATATGCAATTTGCAGCATACATCATTAACCACTGCCACGGCTCTTCTGCTGCCTATTGATACAAACCGCGTTGTTTGTTTTAACGACCAAGTATTTTAGGCCTTATGAACGCTCCATTTGTCAAAGTAACACCAGTGCTCTATGGCTGGAGGAGGAGGATACAGGCTGGTGTCGTGATTGTTCCGCCCGTGTTTAGTCAGAGAGCCCAGTGACAAGTCAGACCCAGTGCAGCACTCAGAGCCAAGCTGCACTTGCTGCGCAAGGCCTTCGTACCTGGCACTGAGAGCCAGCACCCACGCGCAGGGCTTTTCCTTGACGACGAGACGAGCACTTACCTTGAAGGCGCTCTCAGACTCCATGGACAGCAGGTCCCCGTCGAAGGGTATCAAGTCGAGGCTGTACTGCTCTCGGTGGATGAAGGACCCCAGCACGCCCTGCTCCTTCAGCCACTGCTCGCAGAGCAGGCTGCGGCGCGGCACGAAGAGGATGTGGAAGTCCCTCTGCGGAGAGCGGCCTCTGTCTTCCCTGCAAGAGTCACGAGCAGGGACACAGCAGACAGTAACTCAGCAGCGCAGAGCGGCACGGGGTGGGGGCTAAGGGGCGCTGAATTTAAACGAAAGAGGAATGCCACGTGTGGTTATTATGATCAGCTTCCTTTTTATCTCTGAGTAGTTTTCACACAGCCGTTTGTGCTCACACCCACACGTCTGAAACCAGGGCACAGTGACTTGGTTTCCCTGCAGTTCTCACAAAAAGGATGGCTCGGAGCATGCCTTGTCGGGCAGGTTAAGGAGAACGCACGTCCTCGTGGTGGGGCGTGCAGCCTCTGCATCGCCAGCTGGGGTGCGACCCCCCCTCCCTTCCTGGGCGCCCTGCTCGCAGACACGGGCCCAGACGTGGTTTTGGCGTCTGCGCCTCGCTCCCCACTGAGCCCTGACGGGGAACTTGGGCAGCAGCTTCACACGGAACCGCCACCGCGCTGGGAAACCCCAGGGAGCCCCAGGGGAACCGAGAGCCGCCCCGAGAGCCGCCCCGGTACCTGAGCACGTTGTCGGCGATGATGTCCATCAGCTCCAGCTTGGGCCTGACGAAGAAGATGATGTTCTTCACATCCGCCTGGGGCAGGCGGCCCGGCTTCAGCGTGAACATCTTCTCCACCTCATGCTCCTGCGGGGGGGGGGGGGGGGGAACGAGGCGCACCTTAACCGGGCCCCCCCCGCCTCCCCCCCACCCCCCGGCAGCGCCCCGCGGGCCGTACCTTGAGCAGCGAGTACTGCGCGATCAGCCCGAACGGCCCCGTCAGGTACTCGTCCCACACGATGGCCTGCGGGGCGACACGCAGCCGCTGGGTACCCCCGGTCACCCCCCGGAGCACCCCCCCCGACCCCCCCCGGTCCCCCCGCACCTTGGTGCCCGCGCACTTGTCGAGCACCTCGCGCAGCTCCCTGCGGCCCGCCTCGCGCAGCGCCGTCAGGTTCACGCGCCCCGAGCTCAGGTGCGCCGCCATCGCCCCGCCGCCGTCACCTGACCGCCGCCACGTGACCGCCGTCACCTGACCCGCCACGTGACCGCCAGCAGCCGGCGGCAGCGCCCCCCCCCGGCGGCTGTGCCGAAATAGAGCCTGAATGGGGGGGAGGGGGGAGTGCGCACGAAGCCCCGCTCCGGGGCAGCAGCCGAGCGGAGGGGAACGCCACCACACCGCTTCTCAACCCCAGTCCCGCGCCAAACAGCGTAAACGTACAACTGCGGCCTTAAAACGGTTCAGCGCATCGTGAAATCAACAGCACAAGCTCAAGGTACTTAAATAAGCTTTAATATAACTCTAGGGCTTCGTTCTATACACGGCTTCCCGGCAGCAGCTGCACCAGCGCGAGGGCGGGGCTGGTTAGGAGCTGCAACAAACCCAGAACCTGGGAGGAAACGGCATAAAGTCATTTATTAAATCATTTATTTATATTTCACTTAAGTTTAATAAAGGGAAATAGGGCGTTTATTAGTGGAGGGGGGGGAATATTTGTCAATTTACTGATTCTGGAGTGGATGGGCAAAGGGACTGGGAGCACGGGGTCAACAACGCCGTCCCTTTTCCTGACATTCAGCACACGCAAATGCTGGTGGTGTGAAGTGTCCGCTCAGTGCGCACAGACAGTCCGACCTCCTGCCCCTGCACTAGAAGGTCTCGTCGTCGTTGCAGTCGGCTGTCCAGTGCCCAAACATCTCGCAGGTGTCACAGTAGGGGCGCTCCTCCCTCCTGCTGCCGTGGTAAGCCGAGTGGGGAGGCTCCTCCAGCATCTGCGCCTGGGTGGGACAGTCCTCGGTGTCGTGAAGGTCAAAGCAGCCGCAGATATCGCAGAAGAGACGAGGCTTCTTCTTCGACAGGCTTTCTTCCTCACTGCAAGATCAGCACCCGTGCAAATCAAGCAGGGCGCTTCTCCCTCATAAAGGAGAAAGGCCTGCTTCCTGCCCTCCCCGAAACCCATCTCGTTGTTGAAAATAGCACTGTGGTCAACAAAGACATGAAAACACTACAACAACATTGAAGACCTAACATCTCAACTACCCTGTAGTTCATCACAGTTCCCCGTATTCCCTCACACTACAATATTTACTAAAAAAACCTGCTCTATGCAAATATAGGCACAGGCAGACATTATTTGAAAGGTAACACGTGTAAACTAGTTTCTTTTCCCTTGATAGGAGAGATCTGAGCTCATAATTTACAACACAGGCTTTAGTTCTATTTCTCTGACTGGATCTCCCTCTCTCAGTGTAGTAACGGCATCATAAGGGAAAGACTCTTCTACCTAGCGTGGAAAGGGCCAGCCTCAACCGAGACTGACAACAAACATCACATCAGTGTTTGGGATAGATAAGTGCAGGGGATCAGTCTGCACCACCTGGCATTCCGTAGCGATGGACCTGAATAGATTCAGTCCACCTAAACTCACCACGACAGCTGACACCAGGCTGAGCACCGTGCAGCTGACAGAGTCGACTGCTACCAACGCTTCCCGGAACAAAGCCAAGGTTCCCCTTTCGGATTTATACCTGTCGTAGTTGTTTGTCTCCTCTTCATTGCCGTTGAGGGCTGCTTCGCACATTCTTTGTATTTTCAGGTTCAGTTCTTCATTTCTCCTTTGCAGATCTACTATCACTGAATTCAGGAAGTCAATCTGTGACGTGAAAGAACAAGGCTGAGGACGGCACTTCCAGAGAAAGCAAGCAACATAGGAAAGGCCCTCAAACCAACACGGGCATTAATTTTTACCCGTGTGTTGTTGTCTTACTGAAAGCACAAGTGGAGACTGAAAGAATCAGGGGTAGGAACTGGGAGAAACTTCCCAAAGGACCCCTCAGTACGATTTCTGCTCAGGAGCCAGCTAGTTCAGCCCAGCCCGTGTCTGACAGACATCGGTGGGTGTCAACCCACCACCGATAGTTCAAGCTCGTTTTCTGATGTTACGTTTGAACGTAAAAGCCAGCTGTGTAATTCTGATCAGAATTGCATTTCCGGTCCTCTGGGCCTGCCGCTCAGGTGGGTGCATCGGGGGCGACCGGAGTCACTCCCAGAGCTGCGCTGGAGGCAGCAGCGGGACCGCACAGCGCCCATGCGGCACCTCCCAGAGCTGGCTTCAGTCAGTCACAGGGATCAGTAGTGAGCAGTGCAGAACCCCTGCTGACAGCAAGCACATAGTGCTTGGCAGATCAACAGGGAGCAAAATACAGAAAGCCAAAAAGCGGAACAAACCTCATGCTGATTGGAAGTATTGTCATCAGCCGGTGAATTCAAGGAGACAAAAAAAAAAGAAAAAAGAGAGAGAAAGACTGGTGGTTAGTGTACGTTAATTACACTGCTGCTGGCCTCTGTACAGATACGGCACTAGGAAGGACGCCTGTAGTCAGTGACTGACTCCAGTGACCTAGCAAGAGCCTTCATAGTGGTCAGGAAGCGCTTCTGTTCTCACCGTGCTTCCTAGGCATTTGCTGTCACAGGCAGCCTGTTGCACAGCAGTCTTTCACATGTTCGTTAGGATTATCATACTCCTTGATACAGACTTCTCCTAAATCTGTTACCAAGCGTATGCTACCTGAGCAGCTTCCTTGTCCCACCGCTGCCAACCCTCATTCTGAGCAGAGTTCAACAGTTAAAAACATGCAAAAAATCAACAATTTCATCTGCAGAAGCTTAGAAGTGGCACTGGAACTCTGGCAGCCCATTTCTCCCAGACGGCAAGCACCAGAGATTCATTGGCCAGGCCTCATTCCTTATTTGTGCCCAAGAAAACTTTGGAAAGGATGGCGAGGAGCAGTTACGAGAGTGCTCTGCTGAGCTGTGCCTCACCAACAGGCTGCGGGTCAAAGTTTGCTACCCATGGTTTTCCTGCTCGCTTCCCCACGTTCTGGTAACAAACCATTTCTCCAATATCTCTTGATTCTAAGTATTTCCTGCCATTAACATTGCCCCTCAGATGCACAAGGTGAAAAGAAAAATCTGCCCATTTTAATCCTGATTTCCAAAATCTGACAGGAACCGTGTTTGGAAAAATATTTCAGCCTGCCTACAGACACACTGCTGTTTAGCACGGTGATGTTTCAAACCAAATACCTGCTTCTCTTCCAAGCTTTCGTCTTGAAGTAGATTAGCAGCAATGTCACCTTTAAAGAGAAACAAAAAGGCAAGGCATAAACAGCCAGCAACCTAAAGGGTGAAACATACAATGGCTCATTCAGAGACTGAAATAGTGGAATAATCTATGGACTCCAACACATCTTATTCTTACTGCTTCCTGAGCATTCAGGGTAAGTTCCAGTGAGGGTGGCTTTCAGGGGATTTTTTTTTTTTTTTTTTGACCAGTGCATTACAGAAGCATGTTCAATATTGCACGTTATTTATTAAAATACAACCGTGTGTTTAGGTGACAGCGACAGTTCACAAATAAAAGTTTTGGAATTGCTCACGCATGTGTCACTTCCGGACAAATTGCAGCCCTGCCCCTAGTGTGAATGGGGTTAACTGGTGAAATTGGGAGCATTTACATTTTGCAGCTGGTCAGATTTCCTTCATTCAAAAAAAACTTAGCTCTGTCCTACAACAGAAAAGTCACATTTCTCAGGAGGTTCAATTAGTTGAAGCTCGTTTTAACTGTGTTTTGACAGCTGCAAAACCCTGCAAGATTAAAGTTGAAAGCACAGACACAAGAAAAGCTTTCTCTTTTACCTGAGGGGCTAGTTACAGTTAATGGCTCATTGTTTTCCTTGAGCTTTTGCTCCAAGTTTTTCACCTTTTCCTCAAGTTTCAACTTATCAGACTCCAGTGACTTAACCACTGACTGTAAGGTTTTCGCAGAAGCGTTTTCTCCACGAAGCACTGTGATCTGTAAGAGTTACATCGGAATGCTTAGGTCTCCCAGCACGAAGTCAAAGCAGACAGGTACCATTCTAAGGGCTAAACAGCCACCACAAACACATGGCAGCTCTCACCGAACTAGCCAGAGGCACAGGCACTAACTAGGTACATATACATAAAGATTTAATTCTAACATTTAACTATGCTAAATTAATCATTAAATTAAATTAAAATGAATTATCCAACTCTTCAGTAGCAACCCCACAGTCAGACACTTGTAGCTATAAGGATTGAGAAGCATCCTGCTTTTCCTCATTTACCTCATTTCTGAGTTTTTCCAGTTCTTCATCTTTCTGTGTGATCAAGGCACTAGTATCACTGATGGATTTTTGTAAAGATGCTCTCTCTTCATCAATTTCTTTTTTTAATGTTGATTCTCTAGAAGAAAACCAAATACAACCAGAAATCATCCAAGGAATAGGTTAATGCTGTTGCCTAAAGAAGTTTAAATTAATTTTAAGTAGTAAACTACTGTAAGAAGTTCTTCTTAAATATTAATTCTGTACTTAACTAAGATTCTATATCTGTGTAAACATTTCAGATGTTACAACTGTGGAAACAAAGCAAAAAGTTTACCTAGGTAGTAAAAGCCAGAATCTGCATATCATCGTATCCATTTGAATTTAAAGAAACGAGTCAATAGACTGGGGAGATACAGGATAAACAAACACGTTGCACAATGTTCCACAAAACCTAACATCAGAGTTTTGTTACTTCCTGAAAATTATTAACAAGCAACAAAACACACATGCAAAGCTCATTGTACAAGTTGTCATGCAAAGCATTGATGATGCTGGAAGTATCAGCTGGTCCTCACTAATTTCAGTTACTTTATTTCCTGAATTAGATACTTCGAGCATTTCTGGGCTTCTAACAACTACTGATCCCTCAGAAACCCTGATTTAATAAATAAACCCTGGGATTTGTTTTGTTTCATGGGAAGGAGGTTTTAGAAAGGAATCCTCCAAAGCAGGCGCAAGCCCTTCCTGTGTACGTGTGTCCAGGCTTCCCGACTTTTTCAGCTGATCTAATAGAGATGGCTTCTGCCTACAGTTCCTGTCCTGCTGGCGTTCTTAAAGCATCACAGCATTACTGTGAGAACGTCGTTGCTAGCAAGTCTTCCTGAGAGGTCACAGGCCACACACAGATGGACAATTGTCCTCTAGTGCTAGGGCTATTGCTACAGAAGTTCAGTACAAGCTGAAAGGTTTTCATTTGTCAAAATAAATAAATAAATGAATGAATAAATAAAGGCCACCAAAACCATTTCTTGCTACTCCAAAATCTGTGTTTACTCGTCTAGAGGAGAAGCCTGATTTGAGAGCACCAAGTGGTGCCCAGCAGCTGGCTGCCAACTCTCCAGGCCTCTGGGGATGAAGCCAGTTTTCTGTGCGATTCCACACGTCCCACTTCAGACGATGGCTGAAGTTAGCTGCTTTTCTTCTTACTAGCTCTGAGAGGGCTGCTGACAAACTAAGCTATCGGAATACATGCCCACTACACAAAAAGCATGAAGACAGTAATTCAAAGAGACCGAATGACATAGTGGTTTCATTTAATAAACGAAACTACGCTCTCTTCGGACTGTTCAAGGGATCAAGAGTGGAACATGTCCTTGTGTGAGGATATGCAGTAGGTAGGGAATAGCTCCTAAGTCCTTACTGAGAAGTTTTTACATCCATGGTATCTACAGTTAGTGAGAGCCACGATACCCAGACCATGAAATACAATAAACCTCGCTGACTCAAGATAAATAGGAAACTCAACAATGAGAGCACAATTAACGTAATTCTTTCATTGTTAAGATTATACTCAGGAATGGAAGCAGCAAGTGGAGAATCTGGGGTTTAGAAAAGCTGATGCAGCTACCAAAAAAAACCCAAAGGTTGATTTTGGTACATTTTTACAATGAGAGAATTAATATAAACAGAAACACAAGTTGCAGACTGCACGATCTTGCCTTCAAATACAAGTTGTGCTCCTGCTAACAAAAAGGGCAGTGGCATTTAACAGCCCTCCTCCTTATCCCTTGCCAAGCCCGGTTCAGCAGAGCACTGAAAGCACGACAGCAGTCTCTGTGCTTTTCCGCAGCATTATTTACATGCTCCAGCCTGCCCCATGTTTTTCAATGCCTTGCTGAATTGGATCAGAAGCACAGGGTGGTGCTGTGGGAAAGTAATGTCCCGGCAGTGTACAGGACACTGCTGCCGCCTCTGATCCACAGAGCTGCAACCCCACTGTGTACCGAAGGATGGGGAAACGGGAAAGGACGTCTGCACGATGCTGCTCACAAGCTCTCCCCTACCTGAGACTTTGCCCAGGTTTCCCTTTGCTCTGCACGCAGCTGTAAAAGGGCAGGTGGAAACCCCAGCGACTTGCCTCATGCTCCGGAACTTGCTATTAAGTCATTGTTTCTATTTTTTGGTCAGATCCTCGTCTTAGAGATCAAGGGCAGGCGTGTGCTTTTTGTACAAACATAGTTAACTTGCCATTTATTGGCCTTGTAAAAAGGAGGCAGAAGCATTCAGGTGGTTGAAAAAGGTAAACAGTTTGTAAGCGTATTAATATATATTTACAAATTCAATATAGGAGTCTAGAGTACTATAACACAAGGAAAAAGAAACAAGAGAAGAAAAGAGGAGAGAAAGCGAGAGGGGGAAAAAGGTGCCTGTGTGAAAGCATTGCTTTTTTGCTTTTACAGGGCAGTCTTTCCAGGAGCAATCCTTTACAGCTCCAGTTAGAGGCCCTCTAAAACGTACAAACTGGAAAGTACAAATGTAGTCGGTGTATGTCACTAATTACTTATCCAAGTGGGGAACACGGCATCCACACGGTGACCCAGTGAGCTTAAAACCTTTCCCCTGCCAGTTCATATCCAAAATCCCTGCTGGGCAGCAGGGATTGAAGGGGGGCCAGGGGAGACAAGACTGTCAATTCATACACCATTTTAAAATTTTATATTCTAGAGGAGGTTAAGCCTTATTTTGAGCACAGTATGTGGAACTCATGGGAGACAATGAGGCTTTTTGTTGTTGTTTTGTTTTGTTTAACATTGGAAAAAAAAAAATCACCCAGATTCTTCCCTTACTACAAAAATAAGAAATTCTAAGAATGAAGCAAGTACCTTAAAGTGTTACTGGGCAAGCTTTAAAAATGCAAGATAACAAGAACCAAACGTTAGAAACGTGGAGTAGAAATGCAAAATACTATAAGGAAGAACTAAATTTGCACCAAGGCGCTTTTTTGTTTTGGTAAAAAAATATAGACTATATAACATATGTATATATATATATATATATTGCTGAGTGTTTTACAAAACAAAAGCAAGACACCAAGGGACAAAGGCAGCCAAAATATGTACAACAACTTTACTAAAAAAAAAATATATATATTATTTATTGTAACGTGGATAGACTTTCTTGAGTCTTACCATTAAAGACACACAGATATAGCAAAGGAAGCAAGGGTAGGAAAGGGAAGAGAGAGGAATGAAATGAGTATCGATAAATAGCGCAAGCTCAAAGACAGTAAGACAGTCAGCAACCCACAGTGAACCTAATGAACTGGAGTAACACAGAACCCCCTCAGAGTCATAAATATTAATCTCCTGCCACTCCTAGCTGGACTATTTCATAGAGAGTTGCTAAATTCCTGTGGGTGGAAGGAAGGTGGGAAAGCTACTGTTAGAGATTTGACCTAATTGAAATAAATAGATGTCTCTGTTTCAGCATCTCGAATTCTGAAGATAAAAGGAAGAAATTATTGCTCATCACCAACTTCAGTGGAGTTTGGGAATTTAGAGAGACACCTTTTTTATTTAATTAGTTCTTCGTTCAGCCTAAATTTTTTGTTAGGAAATAAGGCCATATGCTTCCATTTTTTAACCCCTCATGGCCTGCAGTTTTCTTCAATAACACAGACTATTTCTGCTACTTGTTTTATCCGTTCTATTGGAGTTTATTCAACACTGTTGAGAAATGTCATTAAGCCAGTCACAAACTTGGGCATCTCAGTGTAACCAGCTGAAGCTAAGCACAGATGTACCTGACAACCCTGAAAGTAACGTTAACATTCACTCTGATGATTTCATGTTTATCTAGGCTATTTCAGGCAGCTCTTACAGAGTAAAAACAGACATAAAATTAACTGCTAAATACATTTTCAGTGCAGACACATCTGCACTACAGACAGTTACACTATTTAAAATAATTCTCACCACCACTTTAAATATGTATTTTAAAACATCTCAATTAATGGGCTATAAACAGCATAGTAAGCTGTCAGCAGCATGAATAAGGGGGATCCCTTTTCGCTTCCTTCCTCCACATCAGATATGCTCGAGATGATCCTCAGTTGGTATAAGCTCACTAATTACTGTGGATGTCAAACAGTCTTTACACCAGCTAAAGAATACTATCTTCTCCTTCACCTCTTTTTAAAAAATAAGTGACTTACACCTATGCTATTACATGCAGCTAAAGACCAAGTGAGCCAGTTCTTAAGGCTGGTTAAAGCTGGAGCTTCAGCTGTTGCCTTGCCTCTCTGTTTAATAACTAATTAAACCGTTGCATTCTCCGAGAGTAATGCACAACCTAAAGCTTCCTATGTGCATGCTGTCCTTTCAAAGTGAGAGAGAGAAAGTATGGTGCAGATTCTGCAAAGTAACAGATTATTAGGGAATAAAAACAGGCCCAGTGTATCTGCTGAGTAGCCAAGGATGGGCATGACTACTGAGGTGCCATTCACCGTCTTTTTTGCAACCATTGTTAATGCACGAAATTATAACGGTTTTGTTTGTTTTGCTTGGAGCACACTTGGTGTCATGGAGAACTGCACCTTTTTCTAGGAATTTATACAATTACTTTTGAAAAGCCTACATTTTTCTGAATACCTTGTGGTACATAGCCAATTGGCTTTCCCTATAAATAGCAGGAAGACCGTACAGTTTGTAACTTGGGACCATTTATTGAATAGCACGGTTTACAAAGGGATGCCCCCGTCACCCAGGACAAATCTCCTGGTATTTAAAAGCAGTGCTGAATGAACTGCAATAAGTACTGATAAAGGAAATGAATATCTCAAAACTGTAACAACAAGCCACCAACAGCTGAATAACTGCCTTTAGTGTTATTTTAAATAACAATCCTTATCATCACTATCTTTCCATTACTCCTCAAGAACTTGACTGGGGAGGATCTGTACGTATGATGTTTATCAGACTGATGAACAATCCAATATTCCAGAGCAAACTAAAATCAAACGCTAAACTGCTTACTGAAAACGAAGAGAACTAGTACAATGCAAGAGGTGCATAACTAAAGAGAAAATGGTAAATACCTCTTCTTACATGTTTTTTTCTTATATTAATGATTACTTTTTCATCTCACTTTTAATAAAGAAAACGCAGAAGATACCATCCATAAGCCCAACCTGTGTAACAACCTCAGTACTTTTCACTACAATAGGCGTGAACTGCTTTTCCTTAGCACTGTTTTTGTATTATGGTTTTTTTTTTTCAAATTCTCTGTAGGACCACATAGTTCAATACACATCAGAAGAAAACTTACCTCTTTTTCATCTCTAATAACTGGTTATTGAGTACTGATCTCTCCTCTTCCAGCTAAAACACAAACACAAAAACCCTACAGTTAATACACCGTGGATTATTTCTTTAATACAATGTATCAGAACATCATTATCATTGTAAAACAGACACAGGAGGCTACAGAACCTAAAAATCCTTAAAGTAATCAATTTTCTTCCAGGACAATGCAGGCACACAAATGCGAATCATTCAGTGACTAATTCATATTAGCTAGTGAGGGGTTGTTACTGCTTTACTTTGAGGTCCTGTGCAAACAAAAGAGGTGTGAGGCTTAGCGCTGCCTTACACAGTATGTCTTGGCCTCCTGCAAGCACCAAAGAGAATTGTGTTTGTGCGCCCAGCTATTAAGTTTAGCCCAGTATTGATGAATTACTGGATTTGGTGTCATTTTGACCTGGATAATTGTACTACTGATCCGTATTCGTTACTGTACCGCTATATGGAGATTAAATAATTTATCCCTAAAGCTGTTGGTCTGGTGTCTGTTACCGTCTCCCAGACCTGTGATTCCGCGGGGCCACATTAAGCCCTCACAACTAGCGAGAACTAGATGAGTGGGTTTTGTGTAGAGCAAGACAGAAATGGATGCTAAAGAGAGAAAAGTTTAGGAGAGCAAACGTTAAGGGAGTTTTGCAGCTTCTAAACCACTGTTGCAGCTGCACCCAGTCATGAATCAAGCTTGGAGCAACTTTATGGTAGAAAGGGCACCCTCTTCTCTCATCAACAGTTCTCCAGCAATCTGTTCTCTCGTCAGCCTCAGAGCAGACGTCTCACATACCTTGTACAAAAGATGGACCAGCTCGGCTAATAGATAATTCTGCAGTTGTTTTGTTTTGTTTTCCAATGAAATTAAAATGCCTGGGCAGGTCTGAGGCTCTTCAAATACTTCAGCAAATAAATTGAAGCCAGAAATGTTCCCCAAGCTCAGCATGTATCTGACCAGGAATCTTTAACTAATTACAGACAGCTAATTATTTGTGAATCGATATAGAAAAACACCCCCAGCATCTTTAGTATAAGGCACTTTAACCTTTAGATGTCAGGATAAATCATTCATGAAAGAGTATCCATTAATTTTGCAAAGTGTGTCATATGCAGCCACAGAGTCACTAACCCAACTGACTAACACACTTGCTGGAATTTATATAGTTACCATAGTGACTGCTCAAAATACTTAAAACATACGCTTGCTACCTTTCTGGCTGCATTTTAATAGGCACATGCACAGAAACGCAGCCTGAAGCACTGCTTCCTATCATCCAGTTTTTCAGCAACCCTGCTCCATGTCCGACCTCCTCATTGTTAGCACGGACACTTGTTCTCTTAAATCTAATTGAGCAATTCTTCATGGCAACATTTTTTCTGTTCCCACAGACAGCCTGAAGCAAGGAACTCCAAACCATGCTGTCACTTGGTGCCTAAACACAGCGTACATTCACCCAAGTAACAGCAAAACATAAGCGTCGGTGGGAATCGGTGAGCTTGTGCTAGCCTGAGGTCTGGCTATCAGCGCTAGAAGCCTTGAGGCCAGCTCATTTTGCAGCTGTTTCAGTAACAGAACCTGCCTGAGTCAAAGGTAGGACAAGTAGACTGTAAGTTTAGGTTAGGTAAGGTCTAAAGGGAACATGAAAAAAGTTGCATTCCCAAGGGCAGCAGCAGATTTCCATCAGTGCTAAAATGATGGTTAGTACTTGAAGGCCCCAGAGGGGACAGAACGCTGTTAGCAGAACATCTGCCTCCAGTGCCAAGGAACCACGAGACACAACAGTTTTGGCAGGTATGCTGCACACGTCATCAGTACGAACTGCACTGAGGAAAGCTGTGCTCGTTAGTGATGTGACACCTGGAAGGAAACCTGCGTTCTCCATGACACCATTTGCCTCTGTTCCTTTTGCCACGACAAGAATTTCCTGGAATGTGCAAGGCCCCTTCCCGGCTGCTAGGAGGCCATGCAGGTTACTAGGCTTACAGGTGCCATAGCCCAAACATTACTCCTAAGCAATGCAACAGCATTGCCACGTTGCCAAGGCTCAAATTTGAAATTTGCAGGTAAGCAGACTGTTGCTTCAAGCTCTAGCAGACTTCCAAGTCCAATCTACTGCAGTCATCCGCTCACAGAAAGAAAAGGCCATGGTGTGAGTGAACTGAGGGCGCTACAATTTGCGAGATAACTGACTCTGTGCTTCGTGGACTTCTCTGTCCTGGCAATTAGAGGATCTCTGCTGACAGATCCACAGGTCGGTAGGATGCAGACAGCAAGACTCCTCTGCAAGTTCATCTGGAAACTACAGAGGCCACAGAATGAGGTTGCAATCACCACTGCCAGCCTACGCCTGGGGGGCTGAAGGGTCCCTCCCTCCAGGGACTTTCTGAACATCAACCCTGGCCACGTACGTTAGGCAGAAAGATTTGACCAGTGTCGCCGAATCACTTTCAAGTTACAACTCTTTCTGAAAAGAACAGGTTGCCTCAAAGATTCTGAAATAATTTAAGAAAACAAGTGGGAGCGGGGAGCAGAGCTCCCACTGGCTGTTTAGGATGACAGCATTCTCTTGTCACATCACTACTCAGTTGCGGCATGAGTCAGTGCTGGAGCCCACACGTCTGGGACTCTTGTTAATCATCTCCAAAGGCCCTTCAGGATGAAGAAGCTCGTGCATTACTCCTAGCAGCAGCCAAAAGGATTTAGAAACTTGCCAGATCTGTATTTACTCATCCTCAGTATTTCAAAGCAGGTACCTTGGGGGAAAAAGTCAGCCTCTTGGCTTTAAAAGCATTAGCCTACATTGCAGAATGGAAGACATCTGTTCCACTGCCACCGAGAACAGGCATACCCTTCTTCTGCAGAAGTGCTCTCAGAAAGGCCGTGTGTAAAACATGTCCCACACACTCGTGCTTTTGGACTAGAGCTTCCAAAGATGCCTTCATGGTGTGGCTATCACTGGAACTGCTCCACGAGAAACGAAACCACGTTTAATGGTTTTAAATCTAATTTCTCTTTTGGCAACTACCAGCATTAGAAGCTGTATAACTAAGCCCATACTTCAAGATTCCAACATGTGCAAATGCAAGAAGTAGAAATATACAAATAGTCTTTTTTCACTATAAACTACCACCAGAAAAAAAATCTCACCTCAATTCTAGTCCTCCATGTACTCGGTACCTGACTGCAACACTGTTCGTGTACATGCACAGTATCGAGTCTAAGCAAGCATATGTGTGCATAGTGCTTTTTATAGACTCCAACCGAGCAGTTTTAAATAGTATGCCGAAAGACATCCTAAATACTCTTTTTAGTGGGAAGGGAGAGCAAGAATAAGGAGAAGAATTAAATAAATGGATTTCCTTAGTTCTGGTTAGACGGAGATATCATAATTGTATAACAAAATCACTCCTGACAGAAATAGCAAGTGTCTGCTAATACATTTGGCTAAAGCATATTTAATTTATGCTTATTTCCAAGCCTCCTAAGTATCCTTCACAGGTTACGCAACCTTCTGTTAGCCTGCAGTTCTAACCTCCCAATGCAGGTGGTTTCCAAATTTATTTTAAAATATTCTCAGAACAACTCATCTTTCAATCACAAACATGCAGTGCAACGTCACCCAGACAGCAGTGGAAACAGCATGTACAGCACTTTCACCATAGATCAGGAAACGTTCCAGCCACTCTACCTTCTGATGACTTGTGACTTCGTCCCTGCTTCTGCCCAGCTCCTCGGCAAGTTTCACGTTCTCCTCTTGCAAAGCTGCAAGCTGCTGGGACTTCTGAGCAGCTGCCAGCTTCAGCGCTTCGCTGCGAGGACAGAGAGTGCATTGTTACCATAGGAACGAGAGAGGCAAGAAAAAACTGTGGGAGAGAATCAGCTTCACAGCTTGGAAAAATACATCTAGGTCACGTGGCGATCTATAAGAAAGGTGACGCTCCACGCCTCAGATGCACACAGATAGGGCTAGCCCTGAAAGGCGGTGGCAGCACAAAATGACTACTTCCTTCTCCTTGGCATGCAGCAGGTGCTCAGGGAGGTACAACGTAAGCTCAGCCTGCTGGTGCTGCATGTTTCCGATGGTTAACAAGAACCTGCATTCAGAAACGTGCCTGACACGGTGCGGTTTGACAGGACTGCTGGTGAGCTTTACAGCCCAGACTTTCTCAGAAATGAATGCCTGTGTATTTTGTAGGAGAAAACATGTGAATTGCTTAAAAAAAAAAATGGTTCCACTTATTTAAATACTTCCTACAAGGTCTGACACCTGAAAAACCAAGAACGTGCAGAATCACAGGAGGCAAACCAGGAAAACATCGACTCTGCTCTCATTAGTTTAATGGACACAAAACCAAATCTGAGCTATAAAAATGGATCTGTAGGTTCCATTAGCCTATGTTGTCCATAATACATGTGGTTTCCTTAAAGTACGTTTATTTTCAAGTTTTGTTTTTTTTTAAATTGCATGCTTGCCTGTGACATAAGTGACTAACACAAGTTCTTATAACATTCGACAACTTATTTTAAAAAATGAAAAAGGTGTCCTTCACTTCATGAAACGGGAACTTCTGTGTCTGGGTTTTGTTTTGGTAACAAGCACTCTCGGTACTCCTATGTGCCAATATTGCAGAGTTAAACCCTGACTGGAATATTAAAAATATTTTTATTGCCGTGGGAGGTAGAAGAACCCATAAGTCAGAAACTTATTCAAGCACTTCAAAATAAAACAACTCTACAGTTTGTTATTAGGAACATTTGAACAAAACAAAGTCAGATTTAGAGCTTAGCACATAATATGAAGAAATGGCTGGAAAATCTTAGTCAATCTCTGAGCTCTAACTACACCAATTTTTAGTTATCTAGTCCTTGACCAATTTCCAATCTAAACCACCTCGACTGGACTAAGCAGGCGAGCTCACATCACCGACTATTGATTCGAATTATCTCTGTATGAATACACTTGCTGATGCAGGAACGTACCTATTTTTAACTGTGATTGTTTGTTGAACTGCAGTACTAACCAGTCTCCTCTTTTTGTTTTTGGCATTTAAGCAGAAATTCGGGGTATTATTAAACACACACAAAACACTGGGGTCAATCTGTGTGAAACACTGCCCTGTGCTTACTACCCAGGAATTTTGAATTGATAGCTTAAAGTGCACTTGACAGTTGGCAATAGTAAATGAATACACAACATCCAGCTGTTAGCTCTGATTTTCTTCATCCTATTTTTCCATGGAAGAAGCTCTTTTACAAAGCAAACCAATTCCATTGCACTATCTTCCCACCTCCAAAAGGCACCGATCTGGAGGCAGCAGTGTTGCCCTACCTACAGCCAGAGCTCCTGGGGACAAAACTTCCCCTCTCCTCTCTTTCACAAAGGCAAGGCACCACGTTCATCAACTGACGTCTCAGGGGTGTTCTCACTACCCTCATTACCACCGATCAAGAAATGCCTATTATCAAGCTAACACCTCACTGTAATTAAAAAAGGCAACACACAAAATAACTATGACAAAGATCAACTAAATATCAACCAGACCAGCAACCACTTATCCACAGTGTCTCATACCACTGGTAACTAGAGACCATATCCAGCAACTGTCTGGATTAATCTTAAGCAGAAAAAAAAAATAAAAATAAAAAGCACAGTTATCAGAATCATGAGAACACCTTTCAGTACAGAGGATTTTCGAGGAAGTAATTTCTATAAATATTAGATTGTAATTTGTCGGGCAGAATTTATATTTTGTCTTTCCATGAAATCAGTCTGCTACCCCATGCTGTCCTAAGCATGAGAGCAACTAGTCTAGAAATCATTATTTTGCTTTGGCATTTCCCACGTGCATAGAGGCAGGCAGGAATTGCAGAATGAAATCCAGCCTTTCTCGGACGAGGTTGCTCTCTATACAGACAGGCATGCAGTTTTTTAAAAGCAAGCAGTAAAAACTGTCAGTCGTAGAGAACTTAGAATTTATTCTGTGTGCTGATTTCCTTTGTGTCCTGTCTTCACCTCAGAGCAGCGGTAAGAACTGTCACAAAATGACTTATGAAGCTAATAACAATAATTAGTCACAGCTACTCTTGGCTATCAGTCCATATCCCAGATTCCAGCTCTCACTCTGTGAGTCAAGAAATTCTTCTCAGAGTGGGAACAGAGACTTGTGATTTAATGCTTTACATCTCTGAAAGCCAGGGGACATGCAGCTACTGCAGGGTAGCAATAATTAGGCTGGATTTTTGTTCATGGTGGCACACTAAAAGCTTTGATACAATGACATTCCACGTACAAATTACTTTATATCAGATGCTTTGCAGTTAATTTGTGTACAATGCCACACGTTATTCATTTGTAGCTCATAAGAGGTAGTTTCTCAAATAAAGCATCTCAAATGTTAGGAAATTAACTCTACTTTTACATAGTTCTATATATGGCGTTTGTATGGTACCAGTTAGAAAATCAGTCCACAGCATGGCACCACGAATAAACTGGGTAAGGCCATAAATGAAAAATGAAAGCAGAACCAGATTTCCTATAAACAAAGTCTCTTAAAACTACTTAACACTCCAAGGATACTTGTAATCAAATCCAAACAGGATTTCTTGACAATAAAACCTTTAAAGTAATCTAGTGCCCTCAGGTGGCAGAACGATATAATTCCTCCAACAAACAATGTTTCAAACCAAGCTTGAAGTGAAGGATTTCTTCAATAACTTGAGAATTCAGGAGCACTGTTCTGATTTGAAGTTATACGCACATCAAACTAGTATTTAAGTTTGATCTGCCTTATAAGCGAGGATACTGGAGATGTACTGAAAGACTTTTTTTAATGAAAGGTAAAAGTAATGGTTTAAAAAATTCACATAGAAATACTTACAATTCTTTTCTAAGTTCTTCCACTTTCTTGTTCTCTAGGTTTAGAAGCTCTTTTGATTTAGTAAGTTCCTCTTCATTTTTCAAGTTGTTTTGTTTAAGCATGTCCAACTTAAAGAGGAAAAAGAACTCATTACACTAATGAAACAGTAATGTTTCCAGGTGCAGCATTCAGAAAAGATATTCAGAAAAATGGAGGAAGTGACCTGAGCTGATCCACTTTATCATCATTATTTGTTAAATTAATTCTGACTTCACACTGAGAAGCATTTGTCTAGCAAAATTTGTTATGAGCCTTTCTGAATTCAAGTCTAGCAGCACAAAAACTTGGTGTCCACTGAAGAGGAGCTTACAGTAATCTGATGTATAGACCCTGGTATAAAATGTGAAGCTCCAAAGCACCTCCATTTTAAATGCTGTGCAACTCAAAGCATTATTTTTCTAACTCAACACTTCTTGTTAAAAATAGCTGTTCCCTTTGATATTTATTCTTCCAAGGTAACTGATAAAAAGTTCTTGCTTTACCATACCTTTATTTCCAAGAAACGGGAGGCTGAATGCTGTGCTTGCAACCGTAAGTAATCAATTCCTTCCAGAGATCGTGTTGCACAGGTTGAATTGTTGCATATCTATTTACTGAGCTTGTATCTACCACATAAATACCACAAGCTTGTGAACCTTATTTGTTCACATTCAGTGACACATTATCTTACATAACAGATAATCTTCAGTCACTCTCAAGGCATTACAGGACCCTGTGGTTGCCTTATTTTTTTTTAATCCAGAAAGTGAACTCCTGCCACTATTAACGTCACTGATTTTAATTCTCGAGCGATCAGATCTCCTTGGAAATCATTACCATTTCAGAACAAGCTGTTGCATTTAGGTTAGCCCAGCTGTTCACTACCCATTATTACAAGACATGCAAAAGATGAAAATAGCCATCAACAAGAGGCCACGGAGTGCTCAAGATCTGCAGAAGAGTTCCCAGTTCAATGTTAGTTCAAGATTCTCTGGGGCCAAAGAGTGTAAGAGAGATCAGTGAGGACATTTTCCCTGCTTTCAAACCCTGATGTATCACGAAGTGGTGGAAGGGCATAGACTGAAGAACGGGTCCCTGGAGGAACTGATGTATTTCTTGGACTGTAAGTTCTTTGGGACAGCTGTGCCAATGCATTTATTTGTACAGTGCATAGGTCAGTGGTATTTGTACCTTGTCAGACCTTGCAGCACTTCACTGGGGTGTGAAGCTGCAACCCATACAACCAGGAAACTGAAGCATGATTTTGTCTTTGGTTTCATCCCAGAAAGTAACCAAAGCCTAAAACACATATTTCACAAACTGCATACGCACTGCAAGAAAGATCCAAGTCACTTACAAACCAGGCAATACTTTTCAGATAAAAGCATTTAAATGTGATTACCTCATTCTGCAGCTTCTCATTTGTCTGTCTAGAGTTCTCCAAAGAAGCCAAAGTTTCAATCTTTTCTTTGTGAATGGCATCCTTCTCTTTGGTCACCTTCTCCACAGTCTGTAAAACATCTTCTGCCATTTTGACAGCCTGTGTATAAAGTGAGGATGGAGGAGAAGAAAGTATTACCAGTGGGACCTCTGAAAGCAAACCCACAATACTTTATGCACAGCTCCACTGTTTGCCAGATGCTTTCCAATTAAATAAGGACTTCAACTCTGAATTTGCATTCTGAAGCTGGCATAAAGTGTAAAAATAAACGGACGTGAGTAGATTCAGTTCCATGCAGAAACCCCATGCTTGGGTCACCACTTAGCCCATTTCTTCCTTTCTTTTTTATTTCCTGGATTTCTATTTACAACTGTGATTGCTCTTAGACTTCTGAATATTTTAGACAGTAGTAGTTCGTAGATATTCACTTCCAACAAACTTTTCTATTTTCAGAGAATGTGGAATTATAACAATTGATAAAAATTTGAATATAAATTAAAAAATAATTAGGAAATAGACCAATTATCACATCATTTTAGTGTTGTTTGTTATGCCCTCATAAAATGAAATAATTCACAAGTATATTATTAAAGTACCAAGGTAGGCATAAGCCATTCCTACAGAATACAAAATGGATTCAATATATCCTAAGTGATTTTATGGGCTTTGAGCCAAGGTGAAATTCAAAATGTTATTCAGAATTTGTTGGCGGTGAATACAAAACACTTCTGTGAATAAAAAGAACACAGGAGATGCCAATATCTTTAACAGTCTGAAAGTCCTATAATGCAAATGTAAACGGTTCTCCTGCATTGTTTTTTAATTATCCAATTACATTTACAGGAGTAGTACATTGTTTTTATATTTATTGAATAACTCAAATTTTTAGTTTGTTGTAATTCCTACACTAGCTATTAAGCTGCAAAGTACTTCAACAGAGGAACTGTCCGATTTCTTCTACCAGATTCAGAAAACAAAGCTTCCTTTTATTCACAGTTTTTTTTGTTTTCTTGCAACATTCAGCGACAACATAGGCTATTATATTTAGAAATACTTTAAAAAGAATTATTATAGTTAAAATGTATTTCAGACTCAGTTACAACTTAAAAAAACCCACGGTAATATATTGAGAACAAAGCTCCAGCCCATTTACCCTGAGATGAAGTGCTGATTGTGCAATGAAGTGCAGAGAGGAAACCATGGAGTTAGTGCTCAGTATTAGTATAACCATACTTGATTGTTTAACTGTATGTTTCAATACCTCCATTTTTTGCATTACTGTTTGGGCCTGGAGAGTCTCAATTTCTCTTAGTTTCAAAGCCAGATTGTTCACCTCCTCCAGCAGCATCTGATTTTTTTCCTCAGAGACCAGCAGTTTGCCCGAGAGGTCTATGTTAGTGTGCTCTAACAGAGCTACTTCCTCCTGCAGTTTATAATGGTTCTTGGATAATTTCTCCTTCTCTTTTAGTGTTTCTTCCCTACTGATGACCAGACTCTTCTGTTCAGCAAGCAGACTTTCATTTTCCTTAAGTAACTTGTTCTTCTCTTTCTCAGTCACCTCATGTTTCTGCTGAAGATCATCCAGCATCTTGGACAGACAGCTGTGCAAGTCCTGGAGCTCTGCTTTTGATGTAGACAAGGAAGCAAAGTCACTCTTCAGTTGCTCAATTTTGGAAGCCAGCTGCTCTGTCTCTGCACAGAGGATTTCTTTTTCTTTAATTATTTCCACCAGTTTAGTTTCGGATTTTTCTTTCTCCTGAACCAAACTTTCTTTCTCAGTCAGAAATTCTTTATTTTTCTCTCTCATCACTTCTATCTCTGTCTCTAAGAAGCTGATGTTATTTTGAAGCTCCAGATGTTCCAACAAAAATGATTCCTTGTCCAGTTTTCTAGCTTCCTTTTCTATGGTTAAGCTTTCTTTCATATTCTCAAGCTCTCCATTTAATTTCTGACACTTCTCTTGTAATTCGGTCCTCTCTCTGGTCAGTGTTTCTATGTTAGTAGAACAGGTCTTGAATGAAGATGATAGGACCTGCTTGTCACGAGACAGAGCAGACAGTTCATTTTCTAATGTTATTTTGGCATCCTGTGCCTCTTTCAGAAGATCTGAAAGGTCACGTTTACAAGCGATTAGCTCTTGATTTTCCAGATTCATCTTATTTAGCTCTTCCTTGAGAGCTTCAATGGACTCTTGGAGTGTGGTATTCTCTTGGGCCAGAACTCTCTTGGCTGAGATGTTCAGCTCATGTTCTCTCCTCATATCAGAAACCGCATTTTTAGAAGACTTGTTCTCATCAAGGAGCTCTGAGTATTTTCTCTCCAATTCATTCTTCTCTTTCAGAAGAGCTTCATTGTGCTTTTCAAATTGCAGCGACTTACAAAAAACAGATTCCTTTTCCAAGTTCAATTCATTTATTTTCTCAGTAAAGGTTTTCTCAGCAAGTATAGCATCTTCTGTGGCCTTAGCAAGCTTTTCAGTAACTACCTTATTTTCATTTAGAAGTTCCTCCTTTTCAGCCAAAAGCCTTCGTTCTGATGAAGAAAGAGCCTCTTTCTCTTGAAGTAACTTAATACATTCAGAGTTGGATGTCTCTCTTGAGGATTTAATTTCCTCAAGAAGATGAGTGAGACTAGCAAGGGAAGCCTTCAGCTCTGTATTGTCTTTCATCACCTTTTTAAGTTCCTCATGTTCACTCTCTAGCTCTGTTTGCATCTCTTCTGTTCTCACTTTTAATACCAGGTTTTCACTAACAGTATCAGCTGAACTCAGGCGCAACTCTTCTATACTTCTAAGGAGCATCTCCTTCTCGGACTGCAGACTCTGACTCATCTGCAATAGATGGTCCCGTTCGTTTTTTAAGGCTGTGTGTGTATTTTTAAGATCCAAGTGTTTATCTTGGGCCAAATCTCTCTCTGCAGTCAGAGTTGACAGTTGTTGTAGTAGCTCTTGTTGTTCTCTGCCCAGGTCATCGTAAGAACTTTTCAGCTTCTGAATGACATCATCTTTGTCTTTAATGACTGCATCCTTCTCTTCCAAAAGTTTCTTCTGATAATGCTCCAGTTCTTCTCGTTCCTTGATATGTTTCTGACATGCCACATCCATAGCATCTTTGTTGGCCTGAAGTTCTTTCAGCTGTTGGAGCAAGGTTGACTCTGAAGACCGGAGAGCATCATTTTCTTGAGTTATCTTCAGAAGATCTGCCTGTGCTGCCTCTATTTCAGAGAGTAATTTGCCTTTCTCAGAAATTAGTGCTACCTTTTCTGTGCTTTCCTGCTGGCTTTTGGCCTCAGCTTCTTCTCTCTGCTTTAGGATTTTTTTGTTTTCTGAATTAAGTTCTTCATTTATTGTCCAAAGCTCTTCTTGGTCTTGTTGCATTGACAAAATCTTTGATTCCAACTCTAGAAGTTTTGATAATAATGAACCTCTCTCTAATTTTAAAGTATTCCCCTCCTGTGCCAGAGTCTCTTTTTCTGATATCAAACCCCTCATCTTGTCTGACATTAGTTCAATCTCTTTTCTGGCTGATGCTAACACAGAGCTTAAGGACTAAAGAAATAAAGTCAGGGAGAAGGGAAAACAAAAATGAAGTCAAGCAGACAAATGAGAAATGTGCATTATGGGCAAACAGTGCTACTGTAATTTAAGTTTTTCAAAAAAGTGTATACGCTGGCACAAAGTCCCTGTGCAAACTGAACTGTTGTTGATATTTCATTACGAAACACCCACAACAATACTTTTTGGTGGTTAAATTAAAAATACCATGGTTACTGAGGTCCTCCGTACCAGACTTCGTCTTGGTTTTAGAAACAACTCTCAGTGAATTTTCTGAATGAAAATTAATCAGAAAGAGCCACAGAATGATCTCATCAGAATCTAATGAAGTTAAAATACAGGGAGTCATGGTAGGTACTTGTTTCCAGTTCTCAAAGTCACCTTCTGTAGCTAATTCTCCCCAAGATATATTGTCATAACCTTTTTAATTCAAAACAGCATATCATCGGTGTATCTACAAGTTAACTCCTGTGCCAATTTATACACTAAAAATTTTGATGAAGCATAAACAGATTATAGCCAATAACTAATAAGGGATGAAAGTAAGCAGCAATATCAAAGAAACAGGAGAAAAAATGAAAATTACTCAAGATACATACCAAATAGCTGCATGTAACACAAGATCATACTACAGAGCAACATTTCAATTGTGCAACACCTTTAAATGAAATATTTAAATAAAATATTTCACAACCTATTTTATTTAAAATTCATGCATTTAAAACACTGAGAACAATAATATCTGGCTCCAACTTATTGCACTGAACCAGATTATCAATGAACATAAAATGTTAATGTCAAAGAACCAAACTTCATGGATTCTTGTGTAATCCAGAGAAGACAACAGTAAGTTGTGTATGCTTCACTTCCCTAATCAGTATTAATTTGTTCTGGAAAAGTTCAAAACAAATATCACAAAAACCCTACTATAAAATGGTAAAGCTGAGGAAACAAAACAACAGAACAATAGTTCACTGACATACAAAGATATGAACTTTAAATTACTTGCAAAGTAACAAAGTATACATACTTTGGCCTGTTCTGCTTGCTTTTTCAGCTCCTCAGCCTGCGTTTCCAACTCATCATTTTTCTTTTGTGCAGTTTTCAGTGCCTCTTCTGCATCCAGCAAGTTCTGCTTAAACCCTTTAATGTCTGCATCATGTTTAGTGATCATCTCAGAAGTTTCTTTTTCATACTTCGCCTGAAGATCCTTATACTGATTTTGGTTAGTCTCGATTTGCTTTTTCTGATAGAACATAAAACAGTTGGAACACAGTTAAAGGTGCAGTGGTACATTGTCGTAACTATTCTCCCCATAATTAGCTAGTATTTTTTAATGTTTTTCTTACCATGTCCATTAGTTGATCCTGCATTTTTTTCAGCTCTTCTTGATGAGTCTTGAGAGTTTCTTGCTGACTCTGCTCAGCTTTCTGTGCTGTCTGTTCCACATTTTTCTGAAGCTGAACAGCCTTTTCATTTGCTTTTGTAAGCTCAAGTTGTATTTGCTCCAACTGCCTAAAAAGACCAAATAAAAGAACATTACTTTTTGCTGACAGCATGACAAGCACAGAGATAAAAGACTCTAAATTATGCTGAAGTCCTATATTTTGTCCAAGCATTTAGGAAGAGATTTAATTATTTAACATATAGAGAATTTTCTGCTAAATTACACAATACACAAGTGGGTCCAAGCACTTGCTTGTGTGCAGAGTAACACCGTTGCCAGTTAACTTGCCCCCAGCCTGGGGTTCTGAAAAGATAAAGAACTATTCTACCCACAATTTTTATTTGAAAGAAACCACATTTTCTCTTGCTGGTCAAAAAAGAGACCCGAGTATCTCCTCCACTTTCAAGTAAAAGCCCAAAAACTTATAACCAAATAATTACAAAGCACAATTATGAAACAGTATGTTATTAAAATGCTCATTTGCTCTGAACAGTGAGAAGTATATGCTACATGGAATTTTAGAAATTATAAAAGTGAAACTCTTCAAATCACCCAGAGGAGACTATTTTGATTAATTTAGTCTGAAAGACTAAGTTCACTCGTCACATCAATGTGACACTCAGGAGCATCTTGCTCAGCTATTTGAAATGAGATAAAATGAGAAGCAAGGAATGTGGGAGTAAAGAACTAATGCAAAAATGTTCCGACAATGATGGAATACCTTTCTTTTAACCGCAGCTCATCATTCATTTTTGTAAGCTGGGCAGAGCTGTCCCCTGATGACTTCATGATCTCTGCTATGTCATTTTCTAGTTTGACTTTAGCTTGAGTCAGTTGCTGTTCTCTCTCTTCTCGCTCCTTCAGTTTCTCCTCCATCACTGAGCAAGACAAAAGTTAGTAGTCTAGCAGATTTAATACAAAGGGAATATGCAGAGTAGCTAGAAGATCATAAAGAACTATAAACAGAATAATATTGATGCTACAGACCTTCCAAATTACCTCGTCAAAATTAAAAATTATAATTGGTTTGAACTTTGCGCTGTGAGCTGTAGCAGAAAGTTAAGAACACTTCAGAAATAGCAGTAAAGCAACTGGTGAAGAAGTTTTAGGTTTTTTTTTCTAGAAGTGAATCACTTAACTTCAGGCCACGAGAAATTGTTAAGAGTCCTAATGCATATCAGAGGGTAACCAAGCAGTATAATAGGAGAAGCATGCGCACCTCTCCAGCTGTTCAGCAGAAGAGCGGAAAACAAACAATGCAAGCAACATGAAGTTACAGGGAAAAAATCATGGAATCAGAACGGTTTTGGTTGGAAGGGTCCTCAAAGACCATCTACTTCCAACCCTCTGCCGCAGGCAGCGATGCCTTCCACTAGACCAGGCTGCCCAAACCCCGATCCAACCTGACCTTGAACACTTCCAGGGATGGGGCATCCACAGCTGCTCTGGACAGCCTTCTCCAGTGCCTCACCACCCTTATAGTAAAGAATTTCTTCCTAACATCTAAACTAAACCTACTCTCTTTTAGTTTAAAACCGTTACCCCATACCCTATCACTACAGCCCCTGATAAACAGTCTCTCCCCATCTTTCCTGTAGGCCCCCTTAAAGTACTGGAAGGCAGCTATAAGGTCTCCCTGGAGCCTTCTCTTCTCCAGACTGAACAACCCCAAATCCCTCAGCCTCTCTTCACAGGCGAGGTGCTCCAGCGCTCTGATCATCTTTGTGACCTTCCTCTGGACCTGCTCTAACAGGTCCATGTCTTTCTTCTGCTGGGGACCCCAGCATGACTCAGGCCAGGGCAGGCACTGCCACCAAGGGTAACAGCAGCCCTTGGCATGACTTGAGTCCCAACAATGCCTTGAAAGACTTGCTTACAGTGTACATAATCATTCCTAATTTCTTTCTAATTTGGTTTTAAATTGAGATGTACAGCTAGACAGATACAGCAAGCCTCCCACCTGCCAGATAAGAAAAAGGAGACAACCAGACTAGCACACTGTCTTTTTGACGTCCTTAAAAAGAGAATACTGTTTATGTGGATTAATTAGTTTATACTTGTAAAGCTTCAGTCTGGTCACTAAGTCTTTGTCTGGTACTTGACCATTACCACAGCATGATTTTGTTGCAATGTTAAAGCAAAAATTTAACTACTGATTTGGAATACACTCAGCCAGGAAATCTTTTGCCTTACTGCACTATTTCCTTAACATCACGGTCACCTTGCTGTATCACTATACAGTGCCACAAAAGTTAGTTTTGCCTAGAGAAAAGGCTTTCTTTTGATGGCATATGCATTTGTGAAAGCATTACACGCTATGTAAGGTATGGCAAGCTGAGCAGGAGGCATAAGAAAGCACAAAGCTGATGCATATTTCAAAACATTCCATTTTATTACGTCCTTACCAGTCAAATTAGACTTCAGTTGTTCCAGTTCTGAAGACATGAGTGCAAATTGCTCTTCTTTTTGGTTTAGTTTTTTTATTGTTTCTATGCAAGTAAAATTTTAAAGACAAAGTTAGTAACTACTTAGATTCCAACAATTCTACCTATTTGCAAGGTATATTACTCTCAAGAAGAGAGGCTGCAAGTAGTCCTGTCCTTTCCCTAGCTGCTGAAACTGCTGTATCGCCAGGTTTAAATTTGAAAGCACGTGAAAGAAAACACTTTTATTTTGCAGTATAATTTTCTGTAGCTTTTAAGATCTTCATTTACTTTAGTAGCAGACATACCTTGCATAGTTTGTTGAACGTTTTCTGCTTCATCAGCTGCACTAGTAAACTTTTCTTTCTGAAAAAATAGACAAAAACCTAAGGTCAGGTTTGATGTTAACAGTATAATTCAACCACTGAATTTATATTAGGTATTTTTTCATGGAGAAAATATATCAAGTTTTCACTCCTGTCATAAATAGACCTGAAGTTTTTGAATTACTGTTTAGCAGAGATGTATTCAACAACATAATGCAAGATTTCTCCCTCGCCTTGTTTGTAAGCAAGTCCCTAAACTTTCAAAATAACTTCTCCATCAGCAAGCATAGCAACAGAACCGCAGCCACAGAGTCTCTTGTAGGAGACATTATGTGTGGGCCTCTCAATGTCAGAAGCTATCCACGTTATCCATGTTACTCATGTGCTGCACAATGGACTTCTGCAACCCTGTGATCAATCTCACACGAGCGTTTTCCAGCTTTACCAGCAGGAAGAGATGCTAGACTGTGAAAAAAAGGTAGGATGTTGAGGAAGACAATAAATGAGTCTTCTCCATCAGCCTCAAATATTTACTATGGCCACAGAAAGATTTTATGACAGGGACAGTAAAAATTACACAGCTTGTCTTTTTATTGCTAATTAGCTAGTTTCTCAGGAGAATCCCACCCATCCACAGGATACCTACAAAATTAATTAAAATTGCAAAATGAGAAATCAGGTGAAAACTATCTTTGAGAAACATTTGAGAGACATTCCTGTAGCAAGCATTAATTTATACAATAGTTATGATGATAAAGGGCCATATGTTCCTTCAAGAATAGTCTAAATTTAAAGCTGCACGATGCTTTTGACGTGGCTTAATATGTTATCTGAAATCTCTAATGGATGAGTTCTATTTAAACAAATCACCTGATAACACAAGTCAGGTGAAATGCTCTTTTCATTCTGAGATGGATCTTATTAGTCATGAGCCATTGCCTTCTATTCATGAAGATCATAGCTTTGAAAGACTGCTCAGGCAGAACTGATCCTCAGAATTCAATTATGCTCTCACCACGAAAACCAAAATCCAGCGGATAAAGTCAAAATTTTTGATTATTACTCACCAAAATCTGAAGTTCCTTTTCCAAAGAATCTTTAACTTGATTTACTGCACTCAAGTTTTTCTCAAGGTCAAGAAGCTTTTGCTCTTTGCCCTGCAGTTCTTTGGCCAGATTACTAGCCTAACGAATATGGTCAAATGGAGTAAAATAAAATTACAAACATGAATGATAAAAATAGGGAAATTAAAAGTTGAATCTGAAATAAATAACTAGAATATTAAAATCACTGTAAGATGACAAAATAAAAATAAACTGAAGGAAAAAGAAATGTAATGTGTTAACTGAGTGAAGCTGATTTCCACTGATGACTACATCACAGTACTAATTGGATCTTGAAATGCTTGAAATAATGATTAAAATTTAGTTATCTTAGAATTAATGGTGAAAACATTTAATGGCAGGCATTTTGGAGTACACTGAAACATTTCAAAATACAGTTACAGCATCAGTTGAATTAGCAGTTTTGGTTCTTAACTGTTTTAATCTTTTGAACTGATAAATTTAGAATTTATGTTTCAACTGGCTATTCAGACCAATACACATATGGAGATGTCATTTTCCAAAAGGTTCTGTACCTCACCCAGGAGGTAGTGCAGAAACCCAGCATGAGCTCAAAAATTGTGCCAAAGGTCCACAGAAATCTAGTATCTTGGAACCATCTGCGAAGGACTTAGGAAAGCTGTTTCCAGCTACCTTCCCACTACTTCTACAACTGGAGCTCTAGCTTGTCAGGTCATGCATAAGTTGGGGATGTTTGGGCAACCCCCCAAATTAAATGGAAACTTAACACTGTTATTATTAGCTGCAGTGGCAGAACAACTTTCAAGTACTGAACGGCATAGCATACTATCAACCTCAAAGAGACACTTCATCCAAAACCAAGAAAAACCTCATTAAGATACATCAAGCTGCAGTCTGTGCTTCAAAAATATTGTGAAAAGGTTCCTGACAACACCACTGCATACTCTTATCTTTAAGGAAAGTTCCTCCAGGATTTTTTTTTGTTTGTTTGTTTCATTTTTAATGGCATTCTCTTGCCTCTTCCATCATCATCTTTGATGAGAGGAAGGGTGAAGATACTAATTCTATCAGCATTTCTCTAGGTGGAAGATTGGGAACACAGATTCTCTTTACAACTCAATGTAATCAACAGAGGAAAACATTCCCCCATGAGCTCCATGTCATATTATCTGAATATTTTCAAACTTCCACCAAACGTTAAAAATTTGTATGTGGGTTCTTCTCCCGAATAAACCAATAAAGTAATTTTTCCATAACAAAGTTTTCAGCAGAGGCCTCTGTAAGTCTGCAAGAAGAAAGTACAGCAAGAAATTTTCTTTTGCTGAGTGGTGCAGACCAAGCAGAAAAACCTGTTTAGAGATCTGACCCAGTTAACGCTTTCTCTGCACCTCCTCAGATGGTACTAAGACACTCTTTTAATACAACAGTTTTTTTCTGTGATGAGTTTGCTATAGCAGTTTAGAACAATACAAATGTAAAATAAAAGCAAAGTAAAAATAAAAGGATGGATGTTGATACAAACCTTGCTACTTTCATCAACCTTTTCAGTCTCTAAATTCTGTATCTGTTTCTCAGCTGCCTCAAGCTGCTTGCTAAGTTTCTGGACTTCCAATTTACCTTCAGAATTGGCTTTCTGAAGTGCATCAAGGTCCAAAAGCTTTTCTTCAGAAGCTTTGATCTGTTGTGTAAGACTACCAATAACTTTGGTTTGTTCATTGCACTTGGCTTGCAGTACCTCTAGCTCCTTTACCTTTATTTCAGCTTCCTGTAATTTGTTTAAAGTGTCTTCCATTTCTACTAGATGCTGATCTTCCACACTTTCCAGTTTGGTCTTCAAGCTTTCCAGGTTTTGCTCTTTCTCCTCTGTAACTGCTATTAATTTTGCTTTCAGGGCTTCGATCTCTTTTAAATGATGAGACTTTTCATTTTCCTGCTTCAGCTTTAAATTTGACATTTCATTTTCATAGTCTAATTTAATCTTCTCAATTTGAGTCTTTAACTCCGCAAATTCTGCTGTCTGAGCCCCTACACCTTTGCTGAAAGAAACTTTTAGTTCTTCCATTGCTTGCTGATGGGAGGCAATTGCAGATTCCAGCTTTGATTTCCACAGCTCCGTTACATCTGAATTCTCCTTGTTGGCATGATCAAGCTTAGTTTTCAATGATTCATTTTCTTTTGCCATTTTCTCATTTGAAGCTGAAAGTGATTTGATCTCTTTCCGAAGTGCTTCTTCACTGATTTCAAACTTCTCTTTCAGTGAATTCATCTCGCTCTGATGTTCTTTGCCAACCGCTGCCATTTTTTCTTGCAAAGAACTTATTTCTTGTAACAATGAAAGAGAAGTATCCACATCATCAATGTGTTTGCTAGACTCTAATCTCCCTCGAAGCTCAGCTACTTCCTTCACCCGCAATGCTAGATCTCTTTCTAGTTCCATGATGCGAGATTTTTCTGATACTGTGGCCACCTATGATTAACAGCATTTTAAGAAAAGAAGAAGAATTATAAAAGATATGTTTAATAGACACAGATACTTAGACCACAGTGAAAAGAAATTACCAAGCATTGCAAACCAACATCAGTAGTATATTCTTACCAGCATTTTGGATTATAATACCTCTGAGTTTCATTGCCAAATCCTACTTTTATGGAAGTGCTAAAGAAACTTTAAGTAAAAGAAAATGCTGCTTTTATATGGAAGGCTGTGAAACAAGACCAACTGTTATTTCATTTATGTATAAACTATTGCTAAAAAAAGTACAGATGTCCACATCTTTGTGTTCTGTGCATTTTGAATTCCACCTTTTGGGAGAACATATTTAAGTTGATTTTTCTGAAGTTATCTAGAAATACCAACTTGCTAAATAACAGCTTACAAACTACACTTATGTATATTAAACACATTTAAGAAAATGTTTCTCAGAACTATTTTAAAGCAGACTGAGATAGGAGAACCCCCGGGTCCCTAATTGTTGAAATAATTGCTTCCAGATTCATTTTATGCCAGTTATGAGACTGTCAGAGAAAAATAATTTTTTAGCCTACAAATGCCTGAAACTCCTTTGATATCTAATCCATTGTTCTCTCTGAAAAAAGTGTCCTCACTTTATCTGAGCTTTTCAACAACTGTTGAAGAAACTTCTGGTATGCAAAAACAACAAAGCCAGCACAATGATTTCTAATTGGGAAATCACTGTTTCAGCCTCCTTATACCAACATTCTGAAAAAATATTACTTACCTGCAATTGCTCTTTAAAAGTACTTATTATACACTACCTTCTTGGTTTTATAATATTCAGCCCTGCCTTCGAGTCATGTGTGTGTGCATGATTATAAATATGCTTTCAAGAAGTACCAATCGTAGGTATTATGACACATATTCAAACATCTATTCTGATCTAGTCAAAAGATCTAATACTCCGCATCTTCCTAATTAAAGAAAGTGGTTGGAATAGACAAAGACACGTAGGGAGTATTATCTGAAGCGAGCAGTGCATAAATCATCACAGAAAAGCAATGGGATTATTTGAAAAAGTACAAATACATAGACAAATAATTGAATTTTGAGTATCATACAAAAACTGTCAAGCGTTTATTTGCCTACTCTGCTATGGACAGAAATGAGAAAAATGTTTTCATTCTTTCTGGTGAAGAAACCCTTTATGAACAGGGAAAAGGTAAAAAATATTTTATGATCCTGCAGGAAAAAAAATCACAAGTAGAGAACTAGCATCTCTTTCCAGCTGAACCCTGTGCTTCGTAAGTTTTAAATATTTGTGATGACCTTCAGCTTTGTTTGGAGAAAGATAACAGTATTAGCTTTTATCTTCTAAGACAAAGAAACAATGTAGGAACTAGAGGAATTTCACACCTTGTCATGCAGAAAACTTGTCAGTTTGAGAAAAAGGCAGAATGAAATTCACTGCTTCATTATGTCAAGCAACCGTGAAAGATTTAGATTATAAAATGTACCATAAAAGAGCCAGTACTCATGGTTTATTTCCATTGCATTGCTCAACACTGAAAATGTACCTGATTCGTCACCTCTGGAAGCAGATTTACAGGTTTTCAGTAAGCAGACACCTGATAACCGAACCTGAATGGTGCCCTATTAAGTATCTGTTACATTATCTGTTACTGGGTGTTTGCTATCTCTTTATAAAGATGCCACATACCAGAAACAATGAACAAGGGCATCTTGAAGTAATATCGGTGGTATGTACTTACGTGTAAAGAATTTAGGACAAAAGGCACTTATAAACAATGGCATATCATTAGGTGTGACCTAGATTCTCTTTACATGGCTGGACCTGACAGAAGGGTATGGAAATATCACCTTCTGCTACTGTTTAGCTACCATTTAGTTGACCTTGTTGAAATGCCCAGTAACACTGGGAAAACATTAAGTTCAACAGAGGTGATCATTAGTGAATTCTTACTACAGCTGCGAGTTCCTTCTTCCCATCTTCTCTTTAGCAGCTGTAGTTAGGCTGGTCACCCACAGAATGACCCATTTTTGGAAGTGGTCAATGTGCTCCTACGGAACAACGTTCTGTTATTTGCACAGCGAAGCAACCATCCCATCCTCCTCTCAAAGCCAGGGATTCCCTACCATCCCCATAGCATGCTCCTAGCTTGTGGTCATTTCAGATTTCTTGGATTTGGCATTTCATGAATGATTTATGAACTACTGAATAAAAATTAAAATAAATAAACAAATCTCACCACCAAAAACTGTTATGCCTTTGCTGTCAAATAAGCTCACAGACATAATGCAATGTTAGAGCACAGTAGGCTTTTCTAAAAGACACGTGAAGAGCTGAGGTCAACTACAGCAGCCTTGTGGGCCTTGTTTCAAATAAAACTGAGTACAGTTAGCACCTCTCTAGCAAGAAAAAAACTTTCAGAAACATGCTGAAAATCTTAGGAATCAACCTCAGCTAAACCTGTCTTGGGAAAAAGTATGTTTTGGGACTCTGTAATGTTTTGACAGGAATAGTATTACTAATACTACTGGATACCCAAGAAAAGATTGTGTCATGGGTAAAAAAAAAAAAAAAAAAAGAACTAAAAAGTACTGCAAACCTTGACTTAGCAGATAGCACAGCCACTATTTAGGACCTCAGAAACCCAGCCCCCACATTCTAAGTTTGTGTAAAAAGCACTGGCAAACTGGAACTTACTTCTTTTGGATATAATGAACTATGCTATTTCTGCCACTTTTGGCCTAGATTTAAGCATTACTTTTGTGCTTTGAAATCATCTTACCTGAATTCTTCTGAAGAAATGAGTACACATATACAGGCATACACACACACACAACCGAAGCTCAAAATTAATGCTAATTTTTAAGTGTGCCAGCTACATCTATAGCAGGTACTGATCGTGGCAGGAGCAAGAATCTCTTTCAGCATGTGTTAAACCCAGCAGGCTGTGTCATCAGAAATCTTCCACAACACAAATCAGTCTTGTTATTTAAATAGTGAAAACCATTACCCTAGTGTCTTCTAACTCCCTCTGGAGTTTGTCAGCTTTGGTCTTTTCAAAGAGCAGGCTCTGTTCAAGCTCCTTAATGCGGGCATGCTCCAGTTTGGTCTGCGTCTGTTAGTGAAAAGGGAAAGGAAGAGAACACAACGGTGCCACCATCACATGCCAGCACACAAGGAGGGAGCCACATGCAGGCCGTGCTGCCAGAATCTTCTATCAATGATGAGCAGAGAAGATGCAGTGGATAAAATGAACAGGGAAATGCTATGGATGAGAAAGATGGACTGAAAAGTGTAAATGGACTGATGTGTAAAAAATAAAAAATAAATCACAAACGAAGAAGTATGAACAAAAACGTTTCATGCAGCCAAGTAGAAGTTATTTATCAGTACATGAAGTTTTCAGCACAAATTAGAATAGTTATGAAAAAGTATATATAAATATATATACACCTGTTCTAAGAGGATGATATGTCCCTTTCCTCGTCATCCCACTAACTTTTTTTAATGCATTGGGCTTATTTTTAAATGATTTAATTATGAACCAGGGGAGAATTCACTACTGAAGCTCACGTAACAAAACTTTTTTTTTTTTTAAAGCAATAGTAGCTGCATCTCAAGTTTTAGCCATAAAAATCCTTTTGGTCAAGACCAGGGAACATTAAGGTTCATTTGTCACTAGGGTATGGATTATTTCAATAGAAATAGAAAGAGCATGGTTGCCTATAACTGCAGAACCCCCTTAGTTTATCCCTCTCCTCTTCTTCCAAAAAGAAACCTAGCAACAAATAAGATTCTTCAAAACCAGGGGAAAAAGTGAATCAGCCTGGTTGTTCCATAATTGCTGAAGCCTAAATACATTGAACAAGATGTAGAAGTGATAAGATTAAAAAAATAAATTGTAATTCTCATAGGTTCCTAAAAAGCACAGAAAGTACATGTAACAAAATAAGCAGCACCTCCTGCCTTTTGGTTATAAAGAGATAGAATTATTTTTTTTAGCAAGAGCACAGAACATCAGTAAACTCGATATCTAGGCTCCAAGATGCTCCAAGAAGCCCCCAAGAGAGCTTGAAGTTTGAGAGATGCAAGTAAAGTCCAGCAGTTAGTTCATATCTGTCTGACTTACACCACTGAAATGGGGAACATGGGTGAGTGTGTGTGTGTGCACGCGTGGGTGGAATAGAAAGAAGTAATATAGAGTTATTTCTGAAATGCTGAGATCCAAGTATTGTGTCAATCTTGACTGGTCACTGTTATTTTAAATGTACGAAACAATCCAAATTAAAAGTATTCTGAAAGTGCACTGTTGCTTCACGTGTCTTTTCCAAAAAAGGGCAGCTTAAGGACCTTGCCCGCATCAAGAGTAAGGTGGATCTCCAGAAAAAAACTGAATGATGTTCTGTCTGGTTATGCTAAGATGTGATTAAGAGCCCAAGAAGTTGCATCCATCAGCCTTGATGGAAGTTCTCTAGCTTCAGCAGTTACTTTACTACAGAACAAGTAGTAAAGTAGTAAACAAGTAGTAAAGTAGTACACAGTAACCCCCAAGCCTTATGAACTGCTATTAGTAGAGGAGAGTCCTGCAACCTGAAAAGCTACCCATTGAACACTGGGTTGAAAGAATTCAAAAGGAAGGAAGAGCGTGAATCATTCCAAAGCCACACTGCTGCCAAACCCACAGCACAGCGGTGTGCACACAGCTGGCAGGACACTACTGCTTCTCTGATCTTTGCAAATGCTATTTAAATATCCCTACAGAACTGTGTTATTTATAGAGTTGACAAGCTGATTAGTACTGCCTCCAAACCAGCCACAGCAGTCAAAGATCCTAGGCAGTCTCTGCAGAGAAGGTGAGATAGGGACGAAACTCTTGTTTTGCTTCAGGCCTGTTCTCTAATCACAGTATTCCTTCTGACAGCACCAAGTTATCTTCCTCTCCCAAAGCATGTAGACATCTGGTGGTTTCAAACAGTTTTTTAAAACATTTTTCCAGCTGAAAAAAGAGTTGGCTGTTTTATTATGCAGTTACTAGGTCTAAAATACTAAATCCCTAAAGCATTAAAACTTGCTTCTTAGATTTGTTCTGGTTTTGGTATTCCATAGCAGATTTGTTTCTCTATCAGTGGAAGATATTCAGTGTACACAAGGAAAAAAAGAACAAAAACACAAACATAAAACATGAGAACATGGGTTATTGTTTTTGTCTCTCACAGTCTTTGAAAACTAAACTAAATATTCTAAGGGAAATAAATATTTCTAAAAGTGGCTATAATTCAGCCCCCTCTCTGAGACTGATTAGTATTACTTCTGTTCCACAACAAAATTATAAGTCTGAAAATGAATCTATTTTTAAAAATTGAATATTCATGCCTTTCTTGCTCTAAATCCCATTAGGGATTTATTAGAAAACAAGTCCCAAACCTGATAGCTGCAAAATTCTCCTTGCATCACTTTGTAAAATATGCTACCTTAAGATTTGCTATACTACACATAAAAAACAAAATACTTTGACCATTAATTTTATTGAAATTGCTTTGATACTGCATAGATCAGATATACCATCATCAATTATGATTGTATGATTACCATTTTTTTTAACCCCCATCTCTTATATACTACAAAGGAGAATAAAATAAAATCCTACCAAAAATAAAATAAAAACTAAAAAAAAAAAAAAAGAGAAATGTCTAAAAGATCGTGTTCCTCTTTGAGGAAATCCAAAGAACAGTAAACTGACAAGAGCAGAGTACCATAAAAAGAAAAAAAGAATTTGATTTTAAACCTCAAACTGGATGGAAAAGAAAAACAAAAAGCAAGCAAACAAACAAAACCCACAAAGCATCTTCCCCTTCTCTAAAGCTTCACAGTTAGATTAGGAGAGGGGAAAATGGGACAAGCCCTGCTCTGGCTTGAACCCTAAAGAATTCCACTAAAATCAAATGTCAGAAAGCAGTCATTGGTTATTTTCAGCATTTGTGTATTCTAGCTACACTTTCACTTCAAAATAAATCTTCAGTTAAGTTCTCCATCTACAGGTAAAACTGTGAAATTGTGCTGAAGCCATAAAAGCTGATAATTGATTCTAGAATAGGGGCAAGATGACCTTCAGTTCCTTCGTGCTGGGAGAACAATCACAGGACACGACAGATTATGAAGCATTATCCTGGAAACTAAGTGATCACCCAGTTCTCTTCTTCAGAGAGTGAAGATGTCCGTTTTTATGGAGAAATTAGAACAGGGAAATAAGGAATAAAGATAGGATTAAACAAGGAGTGCACAAAACGAGAGAAAGGAAGGGCACATGCAGATTTACTTCTAACACACCGTGAGCCTGATTGGAAGAATAGAGGAGACCCGGATCACTGAAGTAGCTTCGCAAAAGCAACACCTAAGAATGCACAGCAGGAAACCAGTTTTAGTCTTGAGAACTTCCTATCTTGGCTGGGGATGCAGCAGAGGAGGCAGCCTGTGATAATTTTTCCTAAATCCAATCAAAGAGAGGGCTTTTAAATTCCACTATTCTGAGCTATGGAAGCAAGAGGGCTGCTTTAATGTCTTGTAAGGCAATTTCTGCTATCCATTTACATATATTTTTCCTGCATAATTCAAAGGGAAGCTACAGTAAAATAGACAGCTTTAAAACGTCTTAAAAACTAGCGTGCAATCATCTCTCCCCTTTGCATTTTATGAAAAAAAAAATCAGGGGAGGTAGGGAACATACCATTTTCTCCCTCAGAAAAATTAATTGGCTAGATGCAAACTGCATCAACTGAACAGCAGTAGGAGCTCATAGGAAACAGCGCAGGATTTTGTGAAGACAGCAACTAAAATCCTACATAAATGAAAGACATTTCAGGATCCAGGACAGTCATTTTCTACAAGCTCCTATGCTCTCCAATTAGGTGCAAAGTTTTTGCCCACAGAGAATTCTAATGACACATTTGCCCTCTCTACAGTTAATGGGGATTACAACGTTTAGTCATTACACACATTCTTTTTGATAAACGTAATTGCTCTGAAAGCAACATGCACACAAATACTAGAGTCAATGTTTCAATAACAGATTATGCAGTTAGTGAATAAGTATAAGCATTTTCTGCACACAATCTGTTAACATGGGATGTCTCCGCACATTTAAGTGCCCTCTTACATTTTCTGGATCTTCCGAAATCTGCCTCTTTCGCTATCAGTAAAATTAAAAAACAAAAACAAACAAAAATATTTCACCTGAAGACTTAGCACTATCATTCCAACACAAACATCAGGATACATCTCATTATCTTGTATTAATTTTAAATTCTTGAAGCCATGCAGCTTGACAGACCAGGCTCTTTAAGATGGTCTGCCAGGAATATCCACTGAGTTAACAAAAAATAGAGAACTATAAGTTTCCATGGACTAAATAATAAAAGGATCATTCTATGAAGAGTCTAGATAGGTATCTTAAAATGAATGGAAGACTAAAATAAAAGAAATGTTATATGAAATGAATCACTTTCATAAGGCTAGCACTTTAATCGTTAAGGGTTCACAGGGACACGAGTCAGTTAACTTTGTTCTCTATACTGTGCAAGAGTATAATATTTTTCAGATTAAACAACAAATAGAGTAGAATAACTAATATGTATTTTGCTTTTTAATTTGTAATTTGGGATAAAAATTGGTAGTGTTCAAGTTATTAAGAGCAATTCTTCACTAAATGTTTCCGAACCTGATTGCATAATAACACTATTATAATGCACACGTGAATGGCTGTTTAGATTTTAGCTACAACTGTCCTGACAGAATATTTTTTTTAATAAATCTTCCATTAGAAGACATTGAAAACATTAGTAAGATATAAATTAATATAAAATATCAAAAAATAGAGTTTTCAATTAAATTATTCTAAGCAACTATTGCCATTCTACAGTAGAACCCTTGCTAAAGTATATAACTGAATTAAAGGTGCAATCCCGCAATTCCAGGGTGGTTAGCTTACTCCGGGACTGCAGAAATGGGAATTACTTTGATGTGCTTTGCATACTCATGGACCAGGATTGCATCTCTTAATCATTCCTGCCACCGTCTTCCAGAGAACAGTCCAATTTGGATGAACTGGTTGCATTTTTGTGTCCTACTATATATACTGTTTGCAAAGCTGGAGCTATTTTACCTCTAGGTCTCCTTTGGTAATGGATTCTTCTTCCACACGGAACTGTAGGTCTTCAACTTTCCTGTGGGGACAATTCATTAAAATTCAGATAACTTTGAAAGAAAATGCTTTCAAGCTCAGTTTTCAGCGGAAATCTGCCAGCAAACTGCTAGAAACAATAAGACATGAGAAGTGTTTCACAAAGAAGGAAAGACGCCATCTTTAAAGAGCAAGCTCTGACAAAGGCATCTTCCTATAGCTGTATGAAGAAAGTATTTGGTAATTTTCTGAGGAGTTAAAAAGAAAACCTCTGTGTCAATGTTGTTTCTCTTAGTCCTTCACCCTTCTGCACACATTCTGCATATTCTGCCATTAAGCTAAGAAACAGAAAGTTAGGAAATATCCAAGATTCCCAAGATGTTTCTGGTAGTGCGCTGGTCCACTCACATCAAAACTCTAGCATGGACAAGCACATTATTAGCCGTCAAGATGAACTGCAAGATACAGACTGGGAGTGCGTGCAGGAACACAGATACAGCTTGCCTTGTTCATACAGCAGTTTTAGAGTGCTGTATGATAGATAGAGGCGAGGAGATGGTGACTGACCTAAAATTTTTAAAAAGCTATTTCCTCCCACCCCTTTATCTGGTATGCCCCAATGAACAAGGGGCCAGATCTCCTCCTTCCAACACAGTAAGATGGGGCAAAGGAAGAGACAAGCATGCCTTCTGTCCTTTGAATTGCACGTGCTGCTGGTGCCCGGAGCTTGGCTGGCAGATGTAGAAATCGTTACATCAAAGGGAGTTACAAGTGACGGATGTCTAAAATAAAAGGACGGTAAGAACTTCCGATTGTCTCACCCCTATGCTTTGGAAACAGAGGATTAAAGATTATTTGACTTCAAGTTACTGCTGAGACTGACTTGAATACGTATCACAGAGAGCTTTCAAAGTAAACAAACCTAGAGTGGCTAGGAGGAAGGAGAAATACTACACTGCTGAAGCCATGAAATGCTTTCCTGGCTGTAAGACGTCACTTCAGTTAATGGGTAGCAGGCAGACACAGCAGCACTGTTATGCTGCTTAGCAACACGCTGAAGGTGAGCTCAAGGCCATGGAGGATTTCGGTGAAACAGACCCCCACTGACCTGGCATGCAGTGAAAAGAGGTTTACAGCCAGGCTACTAGAGGTGCTGCAAAGCTTTTAAAAATTATTTTTATTTTTATTTATTATTAAGTTAAACAAACAAAACATTGCATTATTTTGTAGAGGTTATACAAATAATTTTATTCCTAACTGCACTGTTTATCTTGCAAATTCATTACAAGTGGGTCCCAAAAAATGGAGCATGAAAATTGTAATGGAATTACCCAGGGTTTACCATTGGATCTTCTCATCCGTGTTTTCCAGTTTTAGGGAAGCCTTTCAGAGAGGTTGACATCTGACTGATTCCAGGGGACTACACAAGCCTACAGCAGACTCACAATGGGTTTCTAAATAGACTCTCACTATTCAAAAGCATTCAGAATCCACGAAAACAATTTACCAGATTATTTCCTCAACTAACCTTGCTCATCAATTTGATAATCTCAATTCTTTTCCTCAAATGATTAAGAAAACCAATTAGTAAAGACACTAAAAGTAATGGCTTTGAAGATTTTCCTGTAAGAGACAGCCCCTACGTAGAAACACATGAATAGTTATAAATTATTCACAAGAGCACTAAACTGTAAATTCCTAATCCAGCACTGTCAGGAAATGGGATTATGAAAATTTTCACTCTGAAGTAGAGTAAGAGTGTTTCGAGAAGATCAGGCATGATCCATTAACTTCATACGAGTAGGAATAAAATCCTTCTTAACAGAAGGCAATATAAAAAGGAGTAAGTTGCATGAAACTGAGCTTTAAACAATAGTTATAGCCTCCAAACAAGTCCACTTGGATTGTCTCCTGAGAAATGCCATCTCCCAAATCTGAGTGTTTAGCCAAACAAAAATACCTCAAAAATATTTAATTCCCTCTTCTAGCTGTAACTCATCATAGTATAATTTTCTTTGGCTGTATTATACAGCTATAGCTCTTCCCCCTCCCCAAATTTAAGAGTTTCTTTTTATTATTAATTTTTAGAAACTGTGATATGGTTTTGTATGGTAACTGCCCATACCTGCATTATTAAAATTTGTCACCACAGCGTTTACTTTTAGTACAAAGTTTGTTTTTTTTTATCAGTTATACTAATGAAGACAATTTGGGGTTACCTTTTCTCTTCCTCAAGCTGATTGAGAAGCTCCACTTTCTCCCTATCAGCAGCCTCCACCATAGCTCGTAGCTGGTCCATTTTTGCTTCCATCTCCAGTACATGCTAATTAGCAGGAATAAGAACAAAATCTAAGTTGGACAATACATGATTTTGTTTCCAGGTTATGTATCTATACCTCAGTAATCACAATTTGGTAAAGCGATGGGCCAAGGAAGAGGAATATTATATTCAAATATGCATGTAACAGGGGAAAAAAAAAAAATAAAAAAAAAATAACATTTCTTCTTGACTTGTGTAGAGAAGTTCAACCAAAATTTGTTAAATTACACAGATTTGCTATTTTACCAAGCTAAAGCTCCCACAGGGGAAGATCTCATAGGTATAGACTATTTTACTTTTGGAACACTACCTCTTACTCCCAGAACTTTTCAGTAAGAAAATACAATTTGAGAAATTAAGTCAATTGTCTTAAAGCCTCTGTTTTAAGAACAATAGCATTGATCTTACCCGATCGTGTCCATCTCGAACAAGTGCTAATTCTTGCTCTATTTCCCCTACATGACTGGTTGCTTTTGCAACTTCTGCCCTCTCCAGGTCCCTTTCTGCCAGGAGCTGTTCAATATGTTGCTGCTTCTCCTTAAGTGCCTCCTGTAGGGCTGTGGTACCAGAAATTTTTCTTGCATACCGGGAAGATGTTTCTGTCAACTTCACAAAGTAAGCAAGTTAAAAATCATCATGTATCAAGTGAAAACCAGGGATATCTCCAGACTCTACAAACATTGTGTTAGTGTAACTAATGTTTTCTGTAACCTACTGTACCTTCTCCTTTAGAACTTTTATTAAAGAAAAGTATTTTTCTTGCTTTTACATTTAAATTACTTCATTTTCTAGAATCCAACAATGGCCATACCTATGTAGTAGGTTGGTTTTGTAGCAATCAGCAGGCAGTGTGTAGGAGACAGAAGGCTAAGTGAAAAAAAAAGGCTGGCCTCAGTCTAAGGCAGGTTTGGTAGACTCACACAAAGGCTAGCTTGTTAGCTTTCTAAGCACCTTTTGCATTAAAAAAAAAAAAAGGCACCTATACAGCAAGTTAATAACATTGTCACTCTAGTTACCTAGTCATTATCTTGGGTCACCAGTGAAGGCATAACATTTCCAAATGCTCTATCAAAAGCTTTTGGATCTCCAACTAGCATTTCGTGCCTCTGCTACGGGAATAAAACATTCAGGGTCAAAGGCGTTTACCTTGACTTAAAAAGCCAGCCTTACAGCTAAAACCTTGTGAAGATGTATATTTGGTATCTGATTAAAACATATATTTATATACCTGGAATTAAATTACTTCTAGAAAAAAATAAATAAAAATCTGAAGGATTAAACTTAAAAGAGTATAGATAAAAATGAATCAAACTGGAAAACTATAGCTAAAATGAACCTTAAGATTTTTCTTGACCTTGCATGATCTCTGCTCCACTGAATGGAACCAGTGTCAGTGAAAATTCATCATGGCCCTGTCTTCTACTTCCTCAAGAGTTTTTGAGCTAGAAGGGAAAGTAAATAAACTGAAATTATGTAGTAATAGTGAGCAAGAGTTGTGAAAACAGCAAAAACTGAATCAAGAAATCTGATACAGCTTATAAAAACTGACCCTATGTTTAGCAGCTCGGAAATTTGCTTCCTAAGTATTAAGAAAGAATGACATCTCACTTAAAGCCTCATTTAAAACAAAACAAAACAAAGCAATGGACAAAGACTTACTCTTCTGTTGTGTTAACCTTTAGCTCTAATGGTATTACCCCAAAATAGGAATATGTTTTTCTCATGATCCTTTCAGAGATCAAAATGTTGAAGGACTGTTGCCATATACAGCTTGGAATGCTGGCAGTAGACTACATCCCCAACAGAAAGCGTAACACTGACGTATTCTTCTGTCATCACAAAAACATGCTTCCCCTTCTGTTACCAGGATTACTGCAGAACCATTCTAACTCGTCTACTTACAGCCTCGAATGGTACATCTCTAGTCTATTACGAATACTGTATCCAATGACTTAAAAGGTATGGGACTAAATAAACCAGAACTTTCATCTTTGATACTTAGATTAGTTGTTTGGTATCCTTCAGTTTCTGGAAGACATCTCACTGCAAAATGCGCTGGTTTTTAACAATTCTAGCTCTCCTAGTCATACTTGACTTAATTTTCGATTCCATAAGGAATTGAAAAGATTTCAAGAGAAACAACAACTTCCTTCAGACTTGGAAATAAATGCCAATTGCAAGAGACCAGCCCTCTTATGTTATTAGATCACCTACTTTGACAGTTGCTTTTCAGGATGAAGAAAACAGCAACAGCCCTGACTAAGTGAGAAAACTATGTAGGACCCCAATGAATTGCAGGTAAATTACACTTTTCCTAAAAATCAGAGCAAGAGAAATTTGCTGGGAGATTTGGGAAAACCTGTTTCTTCAACAGCTTAACTTTTAGAGGAATTAAGTGTCAAATTATTTTGACAGGCCTTTTACTTGGATGGTAACCAGATCTTCACAGTGCCTGAGAACATAGCTAGAAGAAAGCTGGAATTTTAATTCCAGAAATAATGGGTTATGGAAGCTTTATTTTTTAAGGCTCAAAACATGCAAAAGCCCTGGGGCACAGCACAGAGCAAAACAAGTGAACATACTGTAAATATTTACATTGTGTAACTGTACCCTCTTCTTGCTGAGGATATCATAGCATGCTGAATAAAACATGGAGGTCCGTATTAACACTTCACTGTCAGCCCACAAACTGCCCTGAGCAGGCATTCCCTGAGCCTGAGGCACTACTGAGTGCAACGGCTTCAAACTAGGGGGCACTCCCTAGGCTAGAGGTGCAACTTCCAGGATGGGTTAAGTAACAAAGTCCCTCCATTTGTGCCAAATAAAAATCCCTTACGCTTGTTGTGATAAGGTATTAACCCCATTGCCCTGACCGACCGTTGACCTCTGTTTACTTGTTATCTGCTTCAGTTTTGAAGGACTATGGTACATCGTCACCTTCCTGTCCTGCACCTGCTGTCAACGGAGCAGTATGCAAGCTAACTAGGCCCAGATCAGTGGGAGTTGGTGATCTCTTTCCAGTCAGATGTACATTGGGCTTTGTTTGTTTGTTTTTAAACGAAATAAATAAATAAAAAAGGTGATCGTAGAAAAAAAAATTATTTCTATGCTTTTAACTGCCTTTAAAGAGAGACTTTTTAAATTCAGCTTTCTCCGAAGATCTGTTTTACTGCTGCAACCCAAGATTAGGACATTTATGTAACAGAGTAACTTTAAAAGAATCCATAGTAAGTGTATTAGGTGGAATTAGTACTGTGTTAAAATTCACCTGAGCCACTGTACTTTGCAATGTTTTGCCTTTATGAATTCATTGGATTAAAAAACAAATCCAAAATAAAAGAAAGAGGCTTCTTGTCAGCAAAAACTTGATGATCGCTACTTCTATATTTTGCAGCTGACTCATCTCTTTAAGAGTAAAAGAAAGCCTTTTACAACTTGACAATTTGGAGCTTCCTGCTTAATGAAACAAGTTTGAGCCATGGAAGCTTTAATGCAAACCAGATCCCATATGACAGAGATTTGTGGTGTGCTAGGAAAAATTAACAACTAAACGCAGATTTCAGTCAGAGAATATTGATGCCTTTTCACTTTGTTGGCATCACAAGCCCCTTTCTTATTGCAATAACTCAGTTAGCCTGAATTAACTGCGTAAGCTTAAATATTCAAATATTCAGTTACTCTTCAGGTCTAGCTAAGAATTCCTTCCTTCATGCATGCTTTGAATGAAAAAGAGAGCACAATTAAATGTACATTGTACTCTCCCCAAGATCTGTTCTATTCTCAATTTATGCAAGTAGATCACAGGCAAGTGCCACGTGGATTCTTGCTTGGGAACGTAAAGCATGCAATAGAAAAAGAAGCTTACTAGTCCTGTACGGCTTGGCTTGCTGCTTACTGAAGATGCCACAGAACTGAGGGAGCTCAGGGAAGATGCGCTTGGACTACGTTTCAGGGCTGTGGGAGTTGCAATCACTTTTCGCACGGTTGTCTTCGCTTTTGCTGGTGTAGTCGATGGGAATCCAATCTTTGTAACTTTGTGGACTGGAGCAAACAAACCGTATTTTGGCTGACACTGAAAATATCTTTAAAAAACAAAGCAGACAGATGAGAGCACTAAATTAACTTCTGTCTTTTCGTATACACGATCTGGCTTCACAAAGAATGCTAGATAAATAGTCTAACAGTATCAAAGGACAGGGTAACAGCTGGTGACAGCCTCATCTATATTAGGTTGAGGCCTTTTTTTAAACAATGGATTTGGAAAGGGGGCTTCATTGGGCTGCAGTAGCACTATTACAGCAGGCCTCAGAAATTCAATAGAAAAAAACCTCTTGAGCTAGAGCTCTGTTTCCCACATATTCCATTCAGATTCAAACATGCACATCCTTTCTCTTTCAGACGTTTCTCTGAGCTGCCAACAACAAAGGTGATAAGGAGTTAAAAATAAAATCAGATAATTTAATCAAGCAGTTGTATATTTGATTGCATATATGCATATTTCATTATGCAGAACATGTATCTTTGGTTATATATAATCAAAACCCTTTTAAAATGTTAAGTTGTGAACACCCATGTTAAAATGGCACAATCCTTGTAGAAACACATTGTAAAGAGTTAAAGAATTGTTCTTTACACCACACGTGAAAGAAAATTTGTGATGTGAATTAATATTTTCTAAATATGACTTGTTGAAGGAAGAATCTATATGGTTCCTAGTCTTTATAATGTGGCTATATAAGCTTTCAGTTCCTGCAATGCAGGAAAATTTTCCTTAAATTCAGCTTTTAGACACCTAGAGATATTTTCTTAACTGAGAATTCATTCCAAGCTGGGAAACCAAGCAGAAGTTCAAAAAGCTGAAAATTGTGTTTTCCATTATCAGTCTATGAATAAAACTCATATGGGAGTTAGGAGATATTAACCAATCCACTGAACGTGGGGTTGATGCAGACTTTCAGAGATGTGTAGGTGTCATAAAATTCAAATCAGGGTGTAAGGATCCCCCTCCCACCAGCAGACAGTCGGGTTTACAGTCTAACGACTTCTCTTGATGTAAAGTTTAATGTAAGATATTAAAAAGACAGAGCAAAACAGAGATATGCAAGACCTTTAAGGTGTCTATCTGATGATAAACTAACCTTGTTCCAGCAACAGCTCCATCATTCTTTCCAAGAGGTTCATCCAGTTCTACTCCACACCACTCTCCTTTAGCAAAGTCGGTTTCTCCCAAGAAACGCACAACTCCAGCTTTTGTTCCACCAACCTTGAAGCAATAAGACACACACCTGTATTTACTGCATTTCCAAATCAAATACAAAATCCAGTGGAAAGCATTCAGCATAATCATGTTCACAAAGCACATTAATGATGTCACCTGTTCTTATTTCAAGCTGCATATTCTTTTGTCGCTGGGTTTTGTTTTAATACCTTGAACAAATCTTCACAACTAAATTGTTTGCAGAAGAGAGAGAAAAAAAAAAAAAAAAAAAAACTTTCTCTAGCATTTAGTTCTGTCCAGTTTGGTATTTGGGAAAAGTTTGTCAAGATTGAAGGCCACAACTCTATTAGATGACTTGATATGGCTATAAGATTAACAAGATATTCAGCAAGACGCAGTATAACTAGCGAACTGAATGCGATAGGATTTGTATTATATTTTCACACAAACGTCAGTCAGCAACAAATGATTTCTAACAGCTGCTTGTTTTTTATTCTAATTCTGTGAGGAAAAGTAAAAGAAATTAAATGAGAAAAAGTCATATATTCTACAAGGAGTAGTTCAGAAACTACACAGCACAATGCTCTTGCACTTAGGAGAACTTACATAATACAAAGCACTGCAAAAACTGTAGATGTAAACAACTATTTGAATTCTTAGGGAAGGGTGGAATCATTTTCTTGATCTTTTCTTCATTTTTTCTGAACAGCCCTAAATGGAAAATCAGAAATGATTTGCTTTCAGACTTCAAATCCTACATCTTTACAGCCATCTTGATCCTGTTCCACTTACTTGCCGTGTTTTATAACTCCCAGAGGAGGGAGGAATTAAATTAGGTGAAGAAGCAAAAGGTGTTCAGTGGGACTGACATTTGCCAAGCAGGGCCACGAGCCAGAGCTGCAGGATTCTTGCAGGTCGGAATGACAATATGCTGTGCCCTATTTGTGTGAAAATCTGTTCAGCCTGCATCCAGCACCATGAAAACAAGCAAATGTTGATGAAAACTACCTCTTCAAGAGAGTCACTGGATTCAGTGTGGATCTTTTCAAGGCCGTTGTTTTTTTCACTTGTATTTTCCAGCACACATTATCCGATGAGGCATTTATTTCACAGCCTTCGCAGAAAGTTAGCAGTAACCTGCTAACACAAAGACTGTAATTCTCCTTTTTATGTGCTGAAAAGTATGTTAGGACTTTATGTAATTTTTCCATTAGACATTGTATTCCTTGTGGGGAACTTCCCAGGGTAACCAGAGAACAACAAGCTTCTTGTGCCATCAATTAGGGTGCATGATCACAGCACACTAGATAATTCATTTTAATACATCTGAGAAGTGTTCGCACAAGAGGTTAAGTGTGAGGAGCCTGGAAATGGAGTACATTATCTTGCATGAAAGCACTAAGTGTCCTCAAAGTACTAAGTTAGATGACACATATTTGTACTCTAGCTCCTAGTTCATCAACTGTGCAGAGCTGACAGCTCTGTTAGAGATTCAAGGCTTCAACTGATGGTAAGAAAATCCTAATCCACACACTTAAAGCCTCAGAATACCAAGGAAGAATAATTAACCCCTTTGATCTTAGTGAAACAGGAAAAGCAGATATTTTTCATCCCTGTTTAAGGTGGCAGTCCCCTTTTCTTCTGTCATTAGAGAGGGTCTTGAAACAAGGCTTAATCTGCAGATCACATTTACGTCTTGCCATAGCAAATTGTTCTTCTCCATGGAATAAAAATACACAAAGTTTACAGTTATCATGACTCAGCCTAATATAGTAACTAGTAGAATGTTTGGTATTTGGTGTTCTTGGCAGAGAACGGACAAACATCCCCTCTCAAAAAAAAAAAAAAGAGAAAAAAAAAAAAGGCAAGAGTACTTCCTTGGAAAAAGATCGCAACTGACCAAAACAGTCCCCTGAAATCCAGCTCTCCTCTAAACCTCTGGGGCACTGGGATGAAGAGGGAAGACGTAACATTGTTTTTTTCAAAGTAAAAAAGCTATCCCTGAAGCCCACACGTTATTCACCCTCATACGTAACCTACTTTTTCTAGAGGATAAATACCATAAACATAAGTATAAACATCAAAGTTTAACTGAACAGTGCAAGGGAAAAACGTGTGTGTGTGTGTGCTGTCAGTCGTGCCTGGCTCTGCAAGTTGTTCTTGTCACTCCCTTTCTAGCAAGTTTTCTATTTTTGTTCTGTTTGCTTTTAATAAATGAGTTAAATTTGGGATAATCTTTAGGTGAAAAGAAAGACTGTTTAGCTCCATGTGTACTGTTTCACTGGTCGGTTTTGTACTGTTTTCTGCCTGAATAAACAGAGTTAAAGCAAAGGAGGCCAGAAAGAACCCATTAAAGAAATGAGGCAGGAAATCTAAAACAATAGCCCAGATAAGGAGCATCCCCTCGCAGACAATAGTCAGGCTCGCAGTTGCACAGGGGGATTCCTCAGCAACTTCTGCAGAGCTGGCCAGGCCAAGGAAGCTTATTGTGGTTTTGTGGCAGGTCAACTACTAAAAAAATAAAATAGATAAATAAAAGACGTTCCAGAGAAAGGTGCCCGGGGAAAGCACGATAGAGCTATCTGAAGCCTCTAGTGAAAAAGGATAATTAGGTGCAAAGGCTCCCAGAGACAGGGAAAAATGGTTGTAGGCTTTTCCCACCAACTCAAACTGGAAATAAACCTCTCAGCACATTGAGCCAGCTCTAGGAAAACACGGGTTAACCTTGGGTGCGGAACACGCATTCCTTCTTGGTTCATACCTTGGCCCTGCTCACCTTCCACTCTCAGGTAAAAAAATGTAGGCACTGATTTGGAAGATACGGCATCCAGCTCCCCGCAGGGAGGTGATCCGGAAGAAGAGCCCTGGCAAGGGCTGGTCCTGGCTGGAGCTGCTGCAGCGGGCACGGGGGACGCGCACGGGACCCCAGCCCATGGGCCGGTGGGAGGGCACACGAGGAGGAATTCATGTCCCGGGAACATATGGGGATGCGCAGTGTGAGATCCCAGGAGAAGAGCCATGTGACCGGTCTTGTAACCATGGTACCAGGCTTATTTTAAAACAAGACGCAAGGAAGAATGCCAAAGATTTTTTTTTTCCCCCAAACCCAATCAAGCGTCTTTGAATCGCCAGCTACTACAATTCTGGCTTCTGCAAACACTGACATGTTTATCCTTACCGATAGTAGGAATCGGAGTACACCATGGCAGTGAAGTGCTAACGGCGTTGATGAAGCTATCTGCGGTTTTGCTCAGTTTTAAGCAAAAGCTTTCCAAGTCTTTGGTTTTAGAGACAGGGTCAGCACAAGTTTCTAAAAGCTATATGGAAAACTGGAGCATCAGTACCAAGAAGGCAGTTTGCCGTGACCTTCATTCATTCTAACTCAGGTCACGAAATAATGGAGCTGAGCAAAGAACTGCCAGACCTCTTTTTAAAATGTGATCACGCTCAGAATAGGCAAGCTGTAAAACACAAAGCACTAATATACCAGAGTATCTAGGTTAGGCTAGCAGTCACGGCAAGGTGAGGGAATTTGTTTGGAATTCACCACTGTTATGTCAAACACATGGAAACAGCGAGTAAGTCCCATTTATCACATTCTAACTAAGCTCACCTTAAGTTGCTGCCATGAAAAGAGAAGTAATAGAACAGGTTTGTAAACCTGAAGCAGTTAAAAACTTCAAAAACTTCCTGATGAAAGCACTTTGGGATGAGCATGTCAGACTTTGTGAGAGCATTTGTAGAGCTGCATTTCCAGACAAGTAGAAGGAGGAAACAAATAAAGCAGTATAATCCAGAAGAAAAAAAAAAAAGAGAGAGATGGTCTAAAAACTGAGACCACGTTTACTGGAAAACACAAATCTCTTTGAAAAGAGGATATCCACTTCTGAAACTTTGTCCATAAAACTGTATCATTTACTCATGCTGGATGAGCAGAGTGGAAAAGCTCTGCCTCCTTTGAGCCTGAGGACTTATTTATGGTGAAAAAGCCTCACTTGGATATTTCCGTGTCTGTGACAGAGGCTGGGCATCTCCAGAAGCACTCAAACCCCTAAACTCAACACCTGACAAAGCAAAAAGCACCCAGGCTCACAAACACATTTGAAAAACCTGGGATCCACTACTCAGAATCGTCTTTCAGCTGTTCCTCAAACTTTAGAGGAAGCATTTCCAGCTGGCAGAAGCAATTGCATTTAATTGAATCTTTCACCCACACGTTCCCTCTCAGAGGGAACCACCAGGTCATCTCCTCTGGTTCTCCCGAAACAGGTCTTTACATTTCATCCGCTTACATCTGTAATGAACCCTGTAACAGCACTGAACTAAGCTGGACGTGTTGATGTTTTTAGATCAGGGCTGATAACCATAAGAAAGCATACTTCCACTGGCAGCTTATTTTCATAGTTAATCGCTCCATTATTAAAAACATATTTAAATTTGAAATAAAACAAATTTGATTGTGGCTTCTAGCCACTGACTCGCATCATGCTTTCATCTGTAAGGCTGCAGAGCTCTCCTGCAACCAGCATTCACCACGCGAGAACACGCACTGTAAGCAAGCCACCTCAACTTTTGCCTTCATAGATAAAACAGATTGAGTTCTCCAAATCTGTTATTGCAAGCTACGTTCTCCAGCCTGAGTCTTTTTGCAGCTGTGTTCTGAAGCCTCTCCAATGTTCCCAACATGCTTTTCAAAACACAAAGGCTGTAGCTTTACACAGTGTCCTAGAAGCAACCAGAAGCACGGTCAGCCCTGCTTAGAAGAGGACCACATATTCTCACCGGTTCTTCTGCCACAGCATCGAACCACAAACTCCTTTTCAGCACCTTTGGCTCCTGGATCTTCCAGAGCTGCTGTCCCCTCCAGGACACAGCTTTCCGTGGCTGTGACACACCTTATCCTCTCCTTATGCTTACACACGCTGCCATCGAATGCAAAATGCAACCAACAGCTCGGGCTGTGGGGCTGAAATGCCGAGTCCCTCTGGACTGCTCCACACATTGTTATTTACCCCTCTGACCATCCAGAGGTTTAATTGGGATGGATTTACAATTACTTCCAGAGCGAGGATCAATGCACTGAACAGCACTGACACTACATCAGCTCAGAGAAAGAACTTGCTGGTGACCATATCCACTGGTCCCACTCGGGGCGGGCAGGTACCACCACTCGCCCAGTTCTCAAATACAGCAGCAGAAGTGAAGTACAATGCTAAGTTGGAAGTCGGATTGTCCGATACTACTCAGAATTAAAGAAAGGCAAACAACCATCACAAAATATCATCCACCTTTCTCCATTAAAACTAGAGTTTCAAAGAAGGAGGTTTACATGATCATACTGAAGTTTACATGTCTAACAAAGCTGCCACGTTTCAGCTTGTCAACATCTGGTTCCTCTGTCATGCCTCCCCTTCCCCCTTTTTTGCCTGATATTGGACAGTTTAGCTTCTGCTTTTCCAGATCATCCTTTTTCTTTTTCAAAATATCTGCATAACATCAGGCACTTGATCAAGGCACAACTGGAAGAGTGCTGGAGTACCTACCAGACTTTAAACCTACTTCTGTGACTCAGATCTTTCAAACCAGCAATTCTGTGAATAGCAGGATTAACGATGTTGCTTTTCCTGTGGCACTGGATATCATGCTCGAGTGACTGCTATCTAAAAATGTAAGAGTGACTACAGCTGCTTCCATTTGATGAGGACAGCATTTAGACAAGACCTTGCTCATGCATATTCTCTGACGTGCAAAAATCTGTGAAGGTACAGCGAAGCTCCAAAAAACTTGATTATCTGTTTTCATGAAACTTGTAAGAAGTTTTTTTGAAACTTCTACTTTTCTATCAAATTTGGTTGTAGATAGGTAACGTTCAAAATCAAGGCCAAAACAGACGACAGAGCTAATGTGCAATAAGACGCTCACACGGACAGGGAGTTATCACACAACCCTCCACTGCCAGAAGAAACCAATTTAATAATTAAACGTTATCTGCTCTCGAGGCTCAATTCCTGCAGCCCAGTTATTCACAAAGGAAGTAATATAAAAACCTAACAAGCATTTGCATACTACAAAAGCCACCTGTGAATTCACCACCACAAAAAAAGCAAAGGCCAAGACTCCAGTAAGTGAATAAATAAACTGTTCCTTCGCCCATCCTGTGCAGGAATGACCAAGGACAACATGTTCCTGGATGTCACTCCTTGGGGAAGGCAGGGGAGGGGAAGGGAGACAGAGCCCACACGCACAAAAAGTTCAGCCTTGCACAAACAAACCCTTACCACGACCGTGGGAAGTCGCCTGTTACGGCCGTTTGGTCACAGTAACTCACTTGCAATGTAGTTAAATAAGGAGCTGCCAAAACCAAAGGACTCGCGATTAGACATGACTTGGCACCGTGCTGCACCGATGACATAAATTCAACATCTTATTCACCCATAAGCAGACAGGTAATGACACGTCCTGAACATTGCTTAAAGGTAGCACAAAAGGAAAGCTGCAGAGAAATTTTGTTCAGAGAAAAATCGCCAAGACAATGAATTACAGACAGGCTTTACATGCCCTCTGTCCTTCAGCTATATTCTCATAAGCATATTCCATGCTGCGGCAGCCATTTCACAAACTAATCTACATCATAGATGTATACTTTACAATAGCTAAAATACTATGTCTCAACGTACATCCATAAATATAAGGATCCCTTATTCTTAACTTAACATGACAAAGCCATCTAAACACCTTAGAGTTAACTCAGCTCCAGGATAAGGCAAAAACCTGGCGGAGCAGCTAGGCATGCCGTGCATCTGCAATCACAAGTGAGGTTCAGCAAGGGACAGCCACAGTAAGCGTGCAACAACTGCACGTCCGTAACTTCCAAATCTTTCTTCCTGTTCTATCCTCTGAGGCATTATGGCAAGATGGTTTTGCACTGCTCTGACTGTAACAGTGCAAATGAATATTTGCTTTTCTAACAGTTAAATACGGGCCTATTTTAGATTTTTAAATAGACTAAACACAGAAGAGAATTTTCTATTCAGAATGTTACACAAGCTAGAAAACGGAAAACTTAAAAATATCACATTAGCACTGCAGGATTGTTTTTAAAGGGAGAAACTTCTCCCTACATGTGAAATCTTTTCCCCTTTAAGAGCGCTGGAGTTAATCAGTTGGCAGCCTTACGTGATGTTTACTTGAAGATAAGTTACATGGGTGGAAACAAACCTGACAATAATCTCCTATCGGTCTCTGCAACACTAAGGAACTTCATAAGAAATATCTAAGCGAGAAATAACTTACAGTGAACGCTATAAAACAGACACAATAAAAAGAAATTAGATGTTATTCATGCGTAGAGAATAACTTTGCAAAAAGGCCCCCTCAGCAGACACCAAACAATCCAGTTTGTAGCCTTTTGTGAAGGAACATATGGACAGAGGCCCGAGTCGCAGCTTTCCAGCTCAGCTCCAGAAGCATCAGATTTGGCAGACCACGATGAAGCTGTAACCGGTCAAATGAATGAAAGCACTTTAATCCTTTGAGAAGGCTAAGGCCCTTTAGGTTGATAAGATGTTTATTTATTTATTTATTTACAATTACAGCATCTGGTCCATCCAGGAAAGAAAGCCTAAGATGCTCTCAAAGCTGCTTTAACCTTCAGGAGGTGCAACAATCGTCCCACAGAGCGGGTTTCCCCGTTTTATTTCAATGGGTTGGTTTTTGGTTTTCTTTGTTTGTTTGTTTAAAACCAACTTTGCATTGGGCTCTTATATCATAAGTGTTCGCAATGCCAGGGCAAACAGCTTCTCTGGCTGCAGCTGGAGCAGGAAACAGAAACCAGCTGAGCCTGACAGCAATTTGTTTACGGAATCAGTTCGCAGCTAGGCCTTTTCTTTCCCCACCTGGTTTACTACCTGGTGACAACACTTCCACCGGCACAAGAAGGGAGCAGACAAGAGAGGTCAGGACCACACTCTGCACAGGAATTCCTATTTATACGAGCTTTAAAACACTACAACTGCAGCCTCATTTTCAGTAGGCAAGTCAGCTCTAGCTGTGTTAAACTTTGGACTGCGCTGCCATTAACCCCATAGAGGCTGGACCGATGCAACGAAGTGCGGAAGTGTGGATTTCCCCTACAACATTTCCTATGTTACAGCAACCCCCAAATATGAGATCAGGCTGCCCAGAGTTAATGTCCTCTCTCTAACAACTAAATCACATCCAGATTCTAGAACATATTTTAGATGTTAAGAGTGGAAATTATGGTTAAGACAGAGCTATTTAATTATGCTTTGCATTAATAGCTTTTCCTTTGATTCAGCTATTTTTTCCGTAAGTTATACATCAATACGACAAATGAGAAGTTGAATAACAATCAGCTACGTATCAGAAACCACAGTGCTTTAAATATGTACCTTATCTCCCCATTTTTTCAACATTTCTACATATTAACATAAAGTATTTCATAATACTTGTTAGTGAAAGGAAAACTACTGCTCAGCTTTGAGTCATCTAGGCAATTAAGTGCAGGCTTGGTGAGTTTGGCTCAGATTTGGCTGGGATCTGAAGATTTCCAAGCCAGCAGAGAGCTTGTGTGCTCTTCTGACCTAATCCTCCCTGAGGAGTAAATTATAGAAATCTAAGGGATGTCTCCTCCTGCTGCGGAACATCCTTTTTGGGGTTTACTGCTTCAGCTCGTGTATTCACTCAACTTAGTTTGATTTGCTTTTGTTTTGCTTTGACTCCTCCAGAATCTCGGGGAAGAGAAATAAAAAAACACAGCAACTTGACTCAGCTGACATCTATACCTTTAAACACTGCCTGTTTTGATGTTAAGGAAACTTTTATTTATTTATTTTAAAGCCAGGTCTCTTGGAAAAATGTGTTTTGTCCCCTGGAAAAGCAAGCCTGCACATCCATGTAAAGCTTTGCCTCCCAAATCTTTTCATCTCCACATGTATTGCTTGTTCAGCCCAACCTAACACGGAACACTCCAAGCTGGCAAGCATTCGAGAATACGTAGGTGATCGCCCCACAACTCCACTTGTTTTCTACTGGGGAATTTCCTTTCCCTGACAACCATCTGATTGAGCACCCCAAACAGTTTGTGTGTCACCACTCTTCTTCCTAATGGTATTTGAATTAGGGAAAGATCCTTTACGACTCCTTTCTTTCTACCTAAGTAAAGCAGAAATAGATACCTAGCACTGGAAACTTCCTCTATTACTAAATCTCTTGGTATTTTTAAAGCCATATCAGTTTTCCCATAGAAGTTTGGGAGCAACTCTAAATATGGGACCGTGTAGGATTAGGGAATTCTAACTAAGTGCACCAAAGACTGGTGAAACAAATGGAGACATCAAAGGAATGAGGAAATAAACTTAAGACGTTTTTTCTATCCACACAAAACAACAAACACCATGCGCTAGAGCCTTAATCAGCTCGTCAGGATCTCTTTGCACACACAGCCTTTAACCAAGCTACCTCATCCCAACACCTCTGGCTATGAACACTTGATGCAGCAGCTTGTTGTAGCACAAAGCAAAAGCAATCGTGAAGAGTTTACAGCTTCTCTTCTTCCAGGGCAACAGGACTAACATTTCAGTAGGAACCGAAAAATGTTCCAACAAAGCTTAGCTGCTGGGAAATGCTAATTTGTCAAGCCTGAAATGCTTTGAACACAGCATTTCAGGTTCAGCAAGCCCCGGTCAACTTTTTTGTAATGCAGAAAACGCGGAGGAGAGATGTGAATTGGTAAATGCATTTCTCTGGCACTTAAACATCTGCCAGAATGGCCTCTTGTTTCTTGATAACCCAGATGGGGCAGAAAAAAAAAAAAAAACAAAAAAAAAACTATCATTTAGCTTTTATTGCTGAAGGTACCATTGAGAACCAGTCAGTTCCTAACTAAAAATTCCTATTAAATACATTTAAAAATCAAAGTTAGAGGAAAAAAATTACCAGATTGAAATACTCCAGGGCTACACCCCCCACCCTAGATCACACACAAAGATCAACAAAGTTGAGCCACATCTGAAGTCCATTCTAGAATGTAATCTTAGCTAATGAGCTGTGCCTTACCCATATATGAATTTGCCCTTGAGGACATACTTTTCCAGTTAAGTATTTTAATAAGACTCCCAAATGAGCTTTTGTCTATCATGAATTCATTGTTCTGCTGAACTGCAATCCTGCACTGCTGGAGGCTCACTGTTTTCAAGCTGCAATTCTCAGCAGTTGTTTTCCCCACGTATCTAATCAGCACGGCATAGATATTACTAAGAACCTCCACTGAGTATCCAGTAGCAGTCAGTGCAAGCAGTGAGGAACGGGGGCAGCATTTAGACGGTACCAGCAGCGCGGCCAGACCGCAGCGTCTCAGGGCTCGGAGGGGAAATCCTGTGCTGAGGTGGGAAGTACAAACGCCATCAAGCCTCTCACCTTGTGTCACATTACTTAAAAGCTCCTGCTGCCAGTATAAATGAAAAACAAATGACGTGCCACAGAGCGGTCCGGTTGCAATCGTACCACTGCTGGAGACGGATCGCCAAGGCAAGCCACGGTAAGTGACAGGCAGGTCTTTCAGAGTAACTGGTGCTCTGAGGACGGCTTCCAGCAATTCCTCACTAACTGTCCAATTCGACAGTCCAGGAAGGAGTTCAGTGGCAAGGAAAAAAAAAAAAAACCTAGTGGATGAATGGATTATTCAGCCAACTTTTTTATTATTCCCACTGATCTGGAGATTTAAGACATTTATATTTGAATTATTAGGAGGAATTAGCAGAGCCTAGGATGTACTAAAAAAGATTAGCCCAGGATCAAAAATTTCATCTTTCTTAATACCAAAACATGAATATTTACAAAAAAAAAAAAACAAAACAGGAAGGGTTAAAAGCCAGCAGACAAGAATCTTGTCCATTTAACATTCATATTGCTGTGCACACTGTCTAACACTGGCATGTAAATTACATATATGCATCGCTGTCATGCTGTGCTAGGAACCTCAAACTACCATTTGATGATTCAACAGGAAGACTTAAGGCAAACAGGAAGTAGAGAGGACGAAATACTAAGTTTAATCTGTTCTACTTAACAAACAGAATTTGGGACCTTACTAGCGTCAAGCCATGGCTGTTATGGTAAATCTTCATTCCCGTTGCCTTTACAAGAAAACACATACCAGCCCACATAATACTGATCCAAACATGAAAGGTACAGAATACTATTATTAAAAAAAAAAAAAAAGTTTAACAAAACTTAGCTCCCTTTTAAAAGGATGACAGCGATCCATCAGCAGAAGCATTTATGGTTCTGAATTTATGAAGGGCAGCCAAGTAACATGGCACATCACCAACAGACCACGTAAATCCTGGGTGATCAGTGGCATTATGTGACTACTTCTGTCGCTGCCTATCACTACTCAAGGGAACAATCAATTACTGAACTGTTAGCTTTCTAAAGATACAGCCCTGAATAGGGAAAAAGATGCATGGAAATCTCACAAGCTCAGATTTTATTTAGTAGGACTGCAGTTCTCGCAGTTCTGGAAAGACAAACTATGTATAGGTTAATAAAAACATTTGGTCTTGAGCAAACACTGGCAAAACATAACAAAATAAACATTGCCAAATTAACCGTTTTGTCTTGGCACTGCAAAGACCTCCCTATAATATGCAAAACTGCATGGGAACAGCTTGGCTACAGAAGACACTCAATGAAAAGAAAGCTAGAGCATGAATTTACATTATCTGAATCAAGAAAACAGTAGAGAAGTTCTGAGTCTTAAGAGAAGTTACAATTCATCAATCAAAAAAGACTCCGAAGCTGCACGGAAATCTTACCAGAACTCGATCTCCAATTTTGAGCTCCCTTTCTCCTTTCTTTAGTGATCCAGCTTCAGAAAGATTTGATATAGATTCACTTGCAGTTTTTGAAAGATTGCTAATCTGAGAAGGAGTTGAATGTTCCTTAGCAGCAAGTGCTGTTTTTTGTGGAATTCCTGACGGGGGAAGCGCAGCAGGGGACGAAGACACCACGCTAGCAGTCGATGTGGAAGTTGGTGATGTAGCTCTAGATGCATGAGCTGCCTGAGTACCATTGGCTTCATCTTCTGTCAGCACTTTTCTTGTCAATTTCGATGGTCTTGTAAATATTCCCCTCAAGGGTTCACACTGGAAATAACGAACTCCAGCCACAGAGCCATCATTCTTACCAATTGATTCATCTAGAACAATCCCTGCCCATTGTCCTGGCGCAAACTGTGTTTCACCAAGAAACTGAATAAAGCCAGGTTTATTTCCATTGACCCAAACACGTTCCCCAACTCTGAAATCATCCACAAACTCGTCATGCGCGTCTGCAGTGGTTGTACTTGCGGGCTTTTCACTGGAAGCTGCTTTTTCTGCTGGAGCTGGAATCAAGCACAAAGAGAAAGCAACAGGAATCAAACACACTAATATTCCAGGAAGCATCATTACATAGTTTGAAAGTAATGAGCATTTGGAAAAGCATTATTTCTAAGAGGAAGAGCACAATTCCAAATTTTCTTAATTATGAAAATACAGTAGTCTCTGGAATACAGTAATTTAGAATCTAAGGACAGAGACACTGAAAGCATTTAATATAAACTACAAACTTCACAAGATTTTTACTAAAACCAATTAAAAACAGTTTGTTTTGAACCAAGATGGCGTTCAATTAGTATATTTAATTTTTTGCATGTTTTACACATCATTTTTGTTACATCAGAAATACAAGCAAAAGTGTTTTAGTGTAAATAGTAAAAGTAGTGTATGCTCATAGCTTTTAGAAGATTTTTTTTTTGGTAAGAGATGAAAAAGAGAAAAGTTAAGATATTTAAATATTCTTTACCAGGTGCAACAGATGCAGGTGTTTTCAGTAATGTACCCCCATGCTTGATGGTCTTTGAAGGAGCCTTAAGTCCACTTGGTTTTAACATACTCATCTTTCTGTGATATCAGAGTTAATCCTCTTCGTCTACAGCAACTACCTTTTTCCAAACATGGATACAATATATTATTCTCTGTCTTCCAACTCTGGAGTAAACCTGTACAGAAAAACATTAGGCATGAAACAAAATCAGTATTGGAACTCCTGCAGCATAAAGTACTATGCATACACACACAGAGCCTGTATACGAAACGCATGCTAAATCCACCTCACAGTAACAAGCAGCAGCATTTCCCAGGATAGCAATTCCAAGCCTTCAATTTATTCAGAAGTTATTTCCTATTAAAAGACACCAATCTGAACCTAAAGCATCAAAATAACTCACTTCACTGAATGCTGCTGTATTCATGTTGAGCCTTAAACTCGAAGGCTATTTTAAGAAAAACAAAGCCCTTAACAGCATTACTAACAACATTACGCACAGATATAACCGCTCTGCACACCCTACTGTTTTCAGTCACATTTTTCAAGTGTTGCAATATCCCAACAAAAATAACTCGAGACTGGAGAATTAGCTGCAAGAGAAATCAAGAGAATGGGGAAATTTAGGATAAAAAGAACAAAGTCTTAAAAGAGATTGGAACTGAAAAGCTAAGACTGATCAACAGAGTTAAACGATGGCAACTGTGAAGTAAACATCCACCTCAGCAATGTGGGAATCGCGTGTCCGAGATCACAAGACAGTTCGCTCAGTCCCCAGCAGTGCCCCAGCTCCGCACTGGAAAGAGGAGCGGGGCCCTGCTCCTCCCTGAGCTGCTCGGACCAGCGCTGCTCTGACCGGCACGCCAGCTACGACTTTCAGGAACTGTGCCGTGAGGTTTTTGCCACAGAAGGCATCTTCCTTCTGATTACAAAAGCTTTAGAAAGGCTTTTTCGTCTATAACGTGAATTAAAACCAAACTGTAAGCTGACTGGTCTCCCCCCACCATCAAAAGCATAAACTGGTCTGCACGAACACAGCCGGGATATTTGCTGAGCCTTATATTTAGGGCACTGACAGACCAGCTATGCTCCCCTGAAAAACAACACACATGTAAACAAAAACCTGGACAAAAAAAAAAGTAAGCAGACATGTAGCAACAGACTGCTTGCTCAACTGTTTTGTTTGCTCAGGACACGACAAACAGGAGCCAGCTCTCCGTCCTGCCATTCACGTGGCGTTTTGGCACCCGTCAGTACACATGCACAGGCAAAAAGCTGCCCAACTGCAGGCTCCCCAAACCCTCACCAGCAATGCCCAGGTGTGCATGCTGGTAAGTTTCAAGGCAAGAGAAACCCTAGTGAGGACAGAGAATATTGTAGTACAGGAATAAAAGCTAAAGAGAAAAGTCTTTTAACTACCAGGATAAGTTTTACCCTTCCTGCATGATTAACAGCCAGCACATTAGTGTTCCTAAAAATCAATTCACCATGGGAAAGAAAAAAAAAAAAAGAGAAAGTATCCATCATGCTGCTTTGTGAACCTAAATAGCAAAGTGAAACGTTTCTTCGGCTATTTCAAGATTGGCTATGCCAAAATCAAGTCATTTTCTAAGTCTGCAACAATGTTATACTTTAAAAAGTTTTAATTACTGCCTTGACTGCACGGTGTTTGTCTACAGTTTAAGTTATACTCCATGAAAACTCCAAGCAGCACTGTGCAGGTTGCTGAGCATTTTTTCTAGCACTGCCAGAAGCATGTCGGTCACCCATCTGCAGAGTTATGACTACCAAAGTGAAAAAGTTCTCCATTGTTTTTGCCTGCCGTACGCCAGTTCACTATTAACTTCTAAGTGGGAGTATGAAAGCAGAGTTAGCTCTCTAAAATCAAAGCAGAGGGACAGATGTGAAAATGTGACAAAGCTATGAAACGACTGAGGGGCACACAGCTATACAGAGGCACAGGAGCATGTCAGATGTCCCTCTGGGCACAGCAGAAACACTTGTTTTTTTCCTCTTACTACATACCTATCTTCCCCGCTTAATCTGCGTGCATCAGATTTCTTCATATTTTCATGCTTTTCTCTCTCACGTACATGCTGACTATTCTTCCTCATCCCTATTCCCTCCCCTCCGATGCCAGGATCTCCACGCCTGCTTCATTATTTTTTTCCTCAACCCATCAGAATTCACAAAACAGGAAAACTCTACGCAATAAGGATGGACTTGGTACAAACACAGAAATGCAGGAGTTATCAAGGTCAGTTCTTTTTAGTTCAAAGCCCTCTTTGACAGTGTCAAACACAACGTTTACGGGAATTCAACCACCTCGCTTGGATCAGAAGCAAGTTTCCCTAAGAAAGACCTCCTTCTAAAAGCAGGACACTAGAAGCGTGCTTACAGTATTCTGTCACTGTTTTCCACATGTTACCATTTCTGTTTTTGTTTGTTTGTTTTCCTCTTCTTTCCCCAAACCCCATTCCAGTACCACTCAGTTAGTAACCACCTGTATCGTGCAAGGATAGGAATATTAAAAGAATAAAACACACTAAAACACCCCCAAAAATTACATCTTGCCAGTTAATAATTATTTATTAATAGATGTTTAACAAGCCTTTGGCCAACAGAAAGCTAGAACCTTCTGATATTGCATTTCCTGGCTCAAGGTGCTCATTCATATTTTAATCCTGCTCTCCACAGTCAGAGGTTATGTATTTGCTGTGTCATTTGCCTTTTTCAATGCATGAGCCTTCAACTAGGCCAGAAGTAACACAATCCCTTGTGCCCTGGTTTCAGTGTTCCTGAAATTGTAGCTTAATGCAACAAACTGCTAAAATATAGGTAAAACATTCTGGCAATTTAGCGCCTTATTGCAATAGGGAAAATGCAACTTTGAGTCTTACAAAGAGGCAGGACCTTGATACTTCCTAATAGAATTCACAAAACACTGAAAGCACAAGTTTCTAATGAGTGATTTTAGGCACTTCCTAACAGGCTTCACATGTCAATTACCTCATTTTAGTTCTCATACGAGAGGGCAGCTAGCTGCCTGTCTTGATTTGTTCGCGTCCCTTCTCTGAATCTTTCTCAGTTCTCCTGAAAAGAATCTTTATAACAAATAGGCAGTAACATCAACTGCACGTTTCTCAAAAGATCATATCAGGAACCTACGGAAATGCCCAGAAAGCCTGATAATGTGCACTGCTTCAGTGTTCAGAAAGTCACACATTTTACTAACGCTGCTTTTGGGAGCAAGGAGAAGATTTTAAACACAAGCTTTGCACTTGTGCTGCTACTGGGAAAAATACACGATTTCATATCGTGTGACAGTGCATTACATTCTCAAATGAAATGCAACTTTTTTTTTGCATTGACTACTACAAGCTCTCAAATGCAGACATGAATCCTTGCATTGGCCCTTTTAGCCAATTAATAATATCCTTATTTTTCTTAGTTCTCTTTCACAGACCTTGAACTAATCCACAAGAAACAAGTTTAAAACCATTGATTCAAGAAAATAAAACCTATCACTCTGATAAGTAAATACGAACTATTTTGGCAAGCTGAGATTAAAAAAAAAAATAATAATAAACACAATACTGAATTAAAAAAAGCATTCGGCCAGACAGTTCCTGAAGCGACAGGCACTGTTGAAACACATATATGTCACTCAGTTGAGTGAGATGATTGTGATGTGCACTAAATACTACCTATGCTCTGGTTTCATGAGTGAAAAGATATCTAAAGACTCAAGTGCTAAAGTGACAGTAAGTAACAGAAGGGAGAAAATCATTACTCAGGGGAAAAAATAGACTAACTCAAGGCACTTCAGACTGAACTCCCAGAAGTTCAGACACCCAGAACTGCTAGTAGCTATAGAAAATGTAAACCAGAATATAAAAGGAGAGCAAGGCAAAGCACGTTTTCATTCATACATCATACAAACTGCTAATGAAGTATGCATGTGAAATGTAATTAAACCCGTTGATTTACAGTCAAGCTTTACCAATCACCTCAGAAAACATTTAAGCCTTAGCAAAAGATTTGATACCAAAAGCGCTGTTCCTGCTCTTAGCATTACCTCAAAGCAGAATACTTTCCAGCTATCAAAGAGGAATCACAATAATAAAACAGCTGCCCGCCATGGTTTCGTTCTAGAGTGTATTTTAACAACTAGCACTACAAAAAGAACTAAACGCACGATTAAATGCAAAAAAAAGGAGAAAAGATTTGAGTCTCAGCTCACTCCACTTAAGAACCCTAAAGTCACGACAAGAACGTAGCAGCCCAATTGTTCTTTAAGGGTAGCTGACATCTGACAGGCCTGCTGCCATCACCACGCTCTCCTTCCCTAGTTCCACATAGTGCCAACATTAAAAATATGATAAAACACTTAAACGATAAAACATTTGGAACTGTGACTTGACAGCGTAAGGAAGAATCACTTGCTAACATCACTACTCGTGACTACGGTGGCACAGACGCAGTGTTTCCATGGAGAGAAGCAAGTTGTCTGTCCATTTGGGGTGGAAACAAAGAGGACTTTCCAGAACAGAGCAGGAAAATGTTTGAACTGACTCGAAACAGACTGCGTAATCCCGGTCTTCCGCATGCAGACACATGCAGTCTGACTCTGTGCAGCGTACTTTGAGGCTGGAACACTACTCTCATGTGGTTTGTTTGTACGAGAAAGTGAAAATATTATTTTAAACAATGATCATCTGGTAGGGGTTGTGCATGAGTTCTCCAAAACATTTCAAATTAGAAAGATAATACTAACTCAGCTGATACCATTAAGAGACTAATACTGTAGCTTTTCAAAGCCAACACCTTTCTAAGTTCAGAAAGGAGGCCACTTCAACGTGTTAACTCTGTTAAGAATACTTTTTTTTTTGGCAAAATACATATAAACATCAAGACTAACAAATATGTTGTAAATATTCAAAAATGGTTGCATGGAGTAGATAATAGTGCTGAAGAGCTCCGAGGGCTATGTAAACAAAGAAGATCTTAAAAAAATTCTTACCATACCATGAAGAAAATATAGCATATAGGAAATAAATCAGACAACAGTTCCTGTAGAAAAGTGAAACAGAAAATATATTTTCAAAGACTGCCACAATCCAGAAGTCTCACTTTCCTAAGACAAATAAAAGATTACGAAAGATAAAAACGAAGCACTATTTTTGAAAAAGCAGCCTGAACAAGATTTCTTAACTATCTCTTTCACAGTCTTAATGTTCATGTCACTATTGCCAAGCTTTCAAAAGCTCATGAATCATTCCTCGAAAATCCCAACAATGGTTTAGAAAGAAAGTAACTTGGAATTTTGGAACCTGGTAAGTTTTCTTTTCTGGTCTGTGAGTTGCCTTAAGGACTCCAAGACCTCATGGTTACAAACACAACTCCCAACATTATGGCATTCTTAAAACAGAGTGCCAAAGACAAATAGTTTAAAGTATACAAGCATCTTCTGTATGATTCAGACCTAATTTTTATCACAGCTCTACAAGTTGTATTTGTGGTTTCCTAGGCTGCTATTACATTTCTGTAAAAACTGAGTATATGTAATTCCAAAAACACTCAAAATAATGCTTTACATTTCAGTTGAGAGGCTTTTGAAAATCATGCGCTATTTAAAAATACAACTATATCTTGGCCTTGAACAGAGTAAATGCCTTCACGTTGCACTGCTATTTGCTTCTTGCTACCTCTTTAAGAATCCTTCTCTCTGTGCAAGAACGTGCCAGCTCACAGTGGCCAACTTCTGAAAGGTTCGAGCAGGAATGAGATGAATTCAGCCACAGCAAGCCCACCAGCTAGCCAGCCTGGGACATATCCACCAATATCCTTCCTCAAGCAGTGCCGGATGATGTGGATAGAGCAGAGGGATATATTGCAGAAAGGAGCTTGGCTCACTCGCCCTCCCTAAATAGAATTTCCTATTGCCACCATCTTGTTTCGTTTCTAAGAAGGAATATAAAGTCTCCCACTACCATATATTAACAACTAAATTTCTTCTTCTTTTCTTTTTTAATTACAATGTCAGCACACCCAGAGCAGGCAAGCTGAGCCTTATCCCAGAACAATAACCTTCCTGCTCGAAACACCCTCTCTGCCAGGTTCTGGGTCCAATGGAGATATTTCATATTGGGCAACTAAAATCACTCAATCATCATCATGCAGTTCATCAAGTGCCGAATTACATTCACAATGAAGTAATCCCACAGTGCAAAATATCCATTATAAATGTTCCACCAAATTTCAAAGCCAGTTGTGAAACAATTACAAGTAGTTAAACCAACAAATGGATTTTGAAGCCTTCACGCATTAACTTTGCAGAACTTCACTCTTGTAATGAAGCAGCACACTTTGTATTCCTAGCCATTTATGGCTTAAATAAGACCATTTTGCAGCTATGAATTACATTAAGGTCTCTTTGAATTTAGCCACTGAAGCCAATTATTGAAACAGCAAGTGAAGTTATCTCTGAACCCACTGCTCATGACTTACTGCAAATTCGACATGCATTGTTCAGCTCCAAAGCATTTATTGAACGAGTAGCGCGTTCAGACTGAAACAAGCCAGAAAGAGCACGGCTTCAGTTTTATTTTGCCTCATAGAAACCATGGATTTTGATGTCAATTAAGCAAGTAACACGATGACCTGAAAATATTCTTCAGATACATCACTATAATAAAAGACACCAAAATAATACGCATCATTTAATTCAACGTTTATCATGCTACATGCCATCAGATCATATTTATTTGGCTTGCTGGATGCTCTGCTTACTGCCAGCATCACAATATATGGGCTGGTACATGCCTATCAAATCGGTACCTTGCACCCCACTTTGAAGGGTAGAAAAAATTATGCATTTAAAACTGAGTTAACAGTCTAGCTCAAAATATAATTTACTTCGGTCGCCATAAAAAATACAAAAAGTTGTGAAGTTTGCCCACTGGTATAATGCAGCTCTTTTATCAGTATCGTTGACTTGATGAACAGAACTTGAAACAAAGAGTTGCTGACAAATTACTCAACCAGAATCGTATCTGTGTGATCACCAGCAGAGATCCTGAAAAATGTTCCAACTCTATTTTAGAGAGCACGGGTTTACATAAACATTACTTAGTGTGCAGCAACCAGTATGTTCAGTGAGACACAGACAAGCAGAGGATATTCAAAACAATCCCAACACCGTAATGCAAACACTATGCCTTGTCATCACTCATCCCACTATCAGGCAACCACCACACCACGGTGTAAGGACATCCCCAGAAATAGCTCCTGGTTTTCTCTAACTTCAAAGAGCGAATCTCCGCTTCTTCAGTAACTCAGAAGAAATTCCTGTTTTCTTGTACCCTTAGAGGGACAGGGAAAGAACAAATTTTGCTGTTTGGGAATCAATACAAGTGCCCCACCACGCTGTCCTCGTTAAGAACATGGTTAATCTAGACCTCAACCAGCAATTTTTAAGTTGTTTCTTAACTGAGACAGGTAGGAGATGCTGCACTTCAAGATCACGGAGACAACCTGAACTGTTTTCTGTGTGAGTTCACAGATCTATAGTATATTCTGCACCAAAGACTTTTAGATTAACTTTCAACATCAGATCTTTTACAGCAGCCAGAACAAATCTCTGACTTTGAACCTGGTGGCTAATTTTGTCTAAATAAAATAGAGGGCAGGAGATTTATAAGAACATTTTCATTCCCAGATGTTTCACAGAAGTAGGCCAACAGGTGCAAGGGGCGCTTATGTTCAAATAGTTCTGAGTTTCTCCCAAAGACTTTAGACAAGACTGAATTTCTGAAGGAAAATAGAAAAGCCCAAATACTGCCCTCAGTACACTTGGCAGCAGCAGGCTATCAGTATGCACGCAGATAACGTCCAACTTGAATGCAGCAGTCAGGAAGGCAACCATCACAAGACACAAATCCACTAAAAAATTAGAGGGTTTTGGTGATATTGCTAAATAAGAGATATGGCAGTTCTCTGGAAAGTTCAGGGTCTTCATTCGCTGCATCCTGGATAAACAGGATTCTGGCTGCATATGCTTAGGAAAGGAAAAAGGCAGAGCAAATTCCTACAGCTAAGAAACTGTAGTAAGAACAAGGAGATGATTCAAATGAAAGATAGTAAGAGGCTTTGGACCTTGAACCACCAGTCAGACATTACAGTAACGCTGTGAGAAGCAGTTCATTCAAGCTTCTATGCTGCTTCTGTATTTTAATTCCGCATCAAGGACATTATAAGTCACCTCACCTTATCATTCCATAGCTGGCTATGCTTATTCAGGCTCCTCAGTGCCTTGAGATCCTCAGTAAAAATATACCATTGGAGCATGAAGACAGACTACTGAATATGAAGCAGAGATATGAGAGGATGTCTTTAACAGTAAAAAATTATTTTTGGCTAGCAATATGGTGAATAATTCTTTCTCAGTCTTTCTTGATCTATGTTGCTATTTCTAAACGCAGTCTGTTCAATTTTTTTGAAAGATACCCATCTTTCATTAACAAAGAAATAGCTAATAACTATTAAAAACCTTTTTTTTTAAAAAATCACAGAAAACGTGATGCAAATTCTAACACTTCCCAGTTGCCTCTGTACACACGCATTATAAAAATGTCACTGCTATAGTCTATTAAAAGATCAGAAAGCACATGATCCTTCTAAGCACACATCATTCTCTACAGAATGAGTCAAGGATTGAAAAGCAGAGAAAGCTTTCATCCAAGAAAGTAAATTATTACTACCTCTTCTGAGAGGTCTACTATCAATGCTTACTACCTTTTCTACATTTTTCCAGGGAAGTTTCTAACTGCCTTTGCCAAAACCCCCCATTTTGATAACAAGAAAAATAATTTGTTCAACTGTCAGCACCAGCTTCTCCCGATGATAACACACTTTAAACCGCCTGGGTAAGTGCATTCAGTCCACAGTAACAATTCGTTCTTTGGATATTAGAGCATAAAATTTAATGTATTCAGGATCTAACGTTTATGTGAAAGTTTGAGAAGGAAAATATTATCTCCTGTCGGCCTCAAAACCAAACACACATGAACTAAGACAAAGGGCTTCTAACTCATACAATCGCATCTGAAGCGGCTGAAACAAAGTGCTTCTTTTTATAGTGAGAATTTAATTTTGATAGACTTGGGTGAAAGCGTAACTGCTTCACACGCCTTGAAAACATCAAGTCAGCAATCCTTTTTTAGCTCTCCATGTTCTTAGCCTTTTAAATTAGCACCATGACTGCTATACGGCTGGCATATAATAAAGTAGAAGTACAAATACAGAACTTAGATAAATATTGCTCTGATTCAATGGATGCTGCTGCCAAGCAGAAAAGGAGACTGAGTCAGATAAGCTAATTCCATCAAATACTGAGTTTCTCCCTTTGCCTTGCAATTTCCCTTTAAAATATGCTAGAAATACAGACAGTAAGGTTATAAAGATCAGGAAAAGTGAACAGCTTTTAATGGTGTTTCTCCTAGAAACAGTAGAGTGAGGATGTTTCTCAAATTAGAGGAAGGTATGGTAGGTACCATTCACTGAAGAGTTTTCTAAGTTCCTACAAGCAGTTGAGCAGGACACTCCAGGTGGAAAACTGCTAGGCAGGTGCTAAGGTAGAGACTTGTACCGTCTGTTCTCAGACGCATCTTCTAAATCCTTTCCAGTATTTCTGAGGCCAGGAGCTAGATATCACACTGTGGGTATTTCTAAGGGTCAGTTGTACCATTCTAAGTCACGCGAGTGTAACATCGTGCGTATACAGGACAGACACATGGACAAGATTGTGGATGTTCAAAATCATCAGGGACACAGTGCTGCTGATAGAGCTGGCTTCAGTTCTGCTGGTCAAGAAGAACGAAATGGTTGCTCCCGCAGAAATTGGCATCTAGCTCTGGGCAGCTGAGATTACAGCTAATGCAGTATATAATTGCCTTTCATTAAATAACAAAACACCATCCATCTGAGGCATTTCTAAACATGCCAGTCCAATAAGGATTCCAATGCGTTACTTTTTATACTTGCCAGCAGAGCCAGTAGTCCCTAAGGAATGCCAAAAGATTAAACAAGAGCTGCATTCATTCATGGTCACCATGTTGAAACATTAGAAAACTTGCATTTAACATACAGAGTTAACATTTGACCTGACTGTTTTAGAGAGAGAAAGAAAGCGGTTTTGAAAAATTCTTCTGGCAAGACAGATCACTATTTCTTTTGAAGGAAGATCTATTTTGGAACATTCTCAGTCACTCCCCCCAAAAAACTTCAACGGAGCTAAAAGGATAAAGGGAGGAATACTAAGGGAATTATCCAATCTAGCCAAGATAAGTAAATAAAGGCTGTCCTGGGTATTCACATTCAGAAGATGATAAACAGATACAGCCTACAGATCAGACAGGAAATCTACAGGAGCTCTAGAAAGTCACTGTGACCAGCTCATATAGAGCACTGCTCCTTCTTACTGTATTGTCATGTGAAGAAAGAGATTATTTCTTATAATACACCTTTGTGATGATTCAAGACAGATGTTTTTCTCCTCCACGCTAGAAAGCTGAAAACTTCTGTTTAAAAAGAAACCACACAAATTATGTAAAACTATTTTTTTTGCCAAATAAAATATTCCTCTTGATTCCTACAGATGCAGACAGATGATGTCACATTTCCAAGGTTTTCTGCTTCAGCCAACGCAACCCTGTCCTTCCCCTTCCAACACACAAAGCTTCAGTGCACTTTGGTACGCATGGGAAATTTTCTGGCACATGTTAAGACTAGGTGGAAACAGAACCCTGGAACACCATAAGTTTTAAGCAGAGAACTAATAAACCTCTGCCCGCTTTCTAGTCATTTTGTGTGTATTCACTATGAAGAATGTCAGTCCCTGAATGGTCACACATTCCTTACGCTATGATACTTTGTTGTTAAGGGAGAAACAAAAAAAAGAAAGTTATTTACTTTTCCTCCACTTTCCTCCACTATTTAGCTTGCTATCTTGTTACACGTGGTAGCAGGTGCACACAGACACATGCCTAAGAAAATCACTCTGTCACTGCTAGTTTCAGACTTACACGCATACTTCCGCTCTTTAAAAAAAACTCTTTGCAAAGTATGAGGCATGAAAGCATTTCCTCTTTTGTGCCTCTTTTCTTTCTTTTCCCTACATATTAACACAACCATCGTGTGCTTTTAAGTTGTGCTGCTCAGTGACCTCGAAGCAGCCTGTGAACTCGCACAGCTCCCTGTGAGACACTGCCTCCATTCCGCACGCGGGGAGCTGCGTGAAGGGAGGAAAGCCGTCATTTTTCAGTCATATTTTTAATCGTGACATATCCAGTCGCTGCCTATTCTTCCCTACGCTATTTCGAAGGAGCTTTTCTCCTCCAGGAGAAAACAACAACAGGTTGTTGGGTGGTTTTTTAAGCGCGCAGACAAAGATGCTACAAGGAAAGCAAAAACCCTCTCCTGATCCTAAGGCAGGAGCCTCGTTAGCGGGGGGATCGAGGATTACCTTGAGGAGGAGGAGGGCAGTAACGGGCCCTAGGCAGCAGCCCCAGTGACACAGCGGAAAGCAGGCGGCCTGCAGCACAGCCTCACGCCGCAGCACCGGGCACGGCGGGCACCTCACCTGCACGGCGGCGGCTTTCCCCCAAAAACCCGGGCCTGGGCAGGGAGCCGAGGTGGGTTTACACGGGGCCGGGTCTTCAATCGGTGCCATGCCGGTGGGTGAGGGGTGGGGGGGGCGGGCAGGCAGCAGCACCGGGACAACATCGCCCAGCCTCAGCCCTCACCCTGCCCCCGCTTCGGGGCCGGTGCCCGGCGCCAAGTTTGCGAGGCGCAGCGCGGCGGGGACGAGCCGGGCAAAGCCCCAGCACCCGGCCGCTGTCACCCGCGGCCCCCTCAGACCGGCCGGGACGCGCAGCCACGCGTGTGGCGGGGCCCCGGGGCGGCTGCCCGCTGCCCGCGGCCGCTCCCCGGCCCTCTCAGCGCCTCCCCTCAGCGCCCGGTCCCCCCGCCGAGCCCGGACCCTCCGCACCGCCTCTTTCTCCTCCTCAGCGGGGGGCTCCCGGCGGCTCCCCTCCCTCAGGCGCCGCCGCCCTCCGCGCGCGGGCCCCAACGGCGCCCTCACCGCCGCCGCCTCCGGCTCCGCGCCGCCGCCGCCTCCGCTCGGCTTCCCGGCCGCCTCCTCCTCCTCCTCCTGCCCCTCCGCAGCGGCGCCTCCCCGGCTGGCAGGGGCGGAGCGGGGCGGGCGGACAACGTCTGCGCCCCGCCGGGCCCGCGGCACCGCGAGGCGGGGACTGCAGCAGCGGGAGCCGCTCCCCCTGCCCGGCTCCGGCTCCCCCCTTCCCTCTCGTCTCCTCTCCTCGCCCCCTCGCTTTTCCCTTTGTCTCCCCCTGCTTTGTTCGCCCCCCGGGGCAGCCCGCGGCCGGGAGGTAGGAGAGGCTCTGCTCGGTCCTGCCTCGCCCTTCCCCGAAAGCGCCCCGCGGGGTCGCGCACCCCGACTTGGCCTTGGCCCTGTCCCCGTTCCTGTCCCCGTAACGGGGAGCAGGCAGCGCTGACCCCCTGTGGAATTCGCCGCTGCAGCAGATGAGCGTGAATGGAAGGTGGGGAGGAAAGGGTGGGGAAAAGAGACAGGGCGGCATGAAGCGCATAGCTCTTAATGGACGACTAACTTTACCAGGGGCTTCTTTTCTCCATTTTCCTTTTGTCCTGACGCCCAGGAATCTGGGATTCCTTCTCATCCTCTATTTGAATTTTCATTGTGCTTGTGAAGGAAGACCCTGGAACCTGGCATTCTTCCCCTTTGTAAAGTTTAAAGGGCTGTGGCAGTAGCTCCACACCACCATCAACAATTTAATATCAATTTTCAAGGCTAAATCAAACAGCTCAGCTTCACTTCTCTGCCTCTTTTATAAACAGGCAACAGAGTCCAGTCAAAGTTGGCCTATAACTCTGCTGAATTCATCACAAAGCAAACCTGTTTGCAGTCCCATAGATCATTTAGTTTATGCATGATACTATTCAAACAAAAGGGTGATGAGAAAGCAGTTCCATTGCTGGAGACCAATTGCAACATGTGATTCATTTTGGCTTCATTCTTTGGCATTAATCCAGCATGGTAAAGCACAAAATGGTGTGACGCAGTCCCCCAAATAATGGGTTTCAACTAGATCAGCATTTAGCAATGTTTGTTAGAATTTCACTTCCTAAGTGTAAAGTAGAAGCTCTTACCAAGGTCATTAGATGTTGAAACAGATACTCAAATCCATGTACAGCCAGCCACCCTTCTTCCTCCCTGCAAAATTTGATAAAGTTTTGCTGAAAAAAGTTCTGAATTTAATTATAGATTGTATTTAGAAGTACAAAGCCAGCAAATTATTGCTTAAAACTAAAAAAGTGACCCAGTAGTCCCTGGCTAAGGACATAATCCTTAACAACAACAATTTAATTAAAAACCTGAGAGTCAGACTCTTTACAGAACACTTGCACAAAATACCTGTTAGCTTCACAAGCTCTCAGCTACTTTTGTGAACATTTGTTTCTGCTATCACAGATTCAAGTTTCCTGTATTCATCTAATGTTAATACAGCATGTTTTTTTCCTCTAAGCATATTCTTCTCCATCATTTTTCTTCATTAATTTGATTTTTGTCTTGGAGGATTTATTAACATGAAGGTAGATTTCAAGAGTATTCAGTTCAATGCACAACACTGGAAGTTTTATTAAGCAATACTGGACTGCTGTATTTAGTATAAAACACATCAAGTAGAAGTCAGCTTACTATTGAAGATAGCGAACCGAGACTTGCAAGTTTGTGTTGGTCTTTCGCAACTTCACTAAAGTGTAAGCAGTAAGTAACAACAACGGTGAAATTATAGACGAAATATGGTTCAAATGCGTAAGCAGCTTTCTTTACTTCTTTGCAAAACTAAAGCTAAAAATGTCCTGTTTGTAAAGCAAGAATTGAGAATGATGTTGCATACATCAATATAAAGCAAATGTAGCTTTGCTTGTTAATGTCATTTTTTAGTGAGCAGAACCATAGCTTCAGGATAGAAGTCATCTTGTGGGAAACAAGGGAGTTAGTTATCCATCAGTGAACTAGTATCACCCTTCAAACCAAGAAAAAGTAGTTTCGGGACAATTGTAACTTAAGTTTAGTGAATTCATCCCGATTAGAAATGGTTGACTTCATTTCTATGTACCAGTGTACACTTAGATATATGCAGACTATGATAACAAAGAATGCATGTAGTATGTTCACATCCAATTTGTAGCAATCATTATAAAAGAAGATGCCAGTTCTAAAATTCATGGTACTACAAAGGACTGCGTATGATCAAAAGCCAGAATGTCTTTGATTCCAGTACTAGTGGCTCTCTCCTGAGCTGCATGATTTCAGGCAGATCAGTTAACACGTAACTATGAAAACAGGAATGGCTGGACGCTCCAGGGAAATTTAGGTTGCTGACGTAACTGCCAGTATCCTGGCCACAACTACAGGGTCTACTTAGAATTAAAATTATTCCCCTCAGTAATGTGGGAACATCAGCTGAAGGTGGTTTTTCAGCTTTGAGAAGGATCCTTAAGTACAAAAACTTTCTGAATGGCTAAAACATTATTCTTTTGGAACTGCATTTAGGGATATCCTGACGTAAGAGTTCCATTTTTTTTATCCAATGAGACATATCCATGCAAGTATACAATTTTGAATATAGGATTTTTTTCTTCCTCTGAATGATCTCTTCAATATGTACATTTAGCAATTTTCAATACGTACAAGTGATTTCTAGTTGGCCACACCTGCTTCAAAAAAAAAAAACAACAACAACAACTAGCTACTTTTTTCTTTTTCTCACTGAAGTGCTGCTTCACAAATCCCTGTACAGAAGTTTGCGCTATTATTTTCTGTAGTGGTTTGTTTTTGCAAAAACACAAGAGGATTCCCCCCCACTACCCCTGCCCTGCCTTTTAACCTCAGCAGTGCGTTTTGCTCATCTATTTACAGCTACATAAGATCCCAAGATTTAGTGTCCTAAAGCCTCGTGCTTGCTCTATATTTTTTTGCTTTAAATTTATGTCATTTAAATTGGCAGCCTTTGACTAATAGGTTAGACTAGATGAAAAACAGCCCTTTTTAGTCTTAAGTATCACGTATGAAACTCAGTAATGCCTTTGTTCTCTCTAGCACTTTGACTCATGTATATCACGTTTTTGTCCTCGAGAATTGAGTTTTAAAAAGTTGTTGCAGACTACATGATTGTTTTCACAGCTTAGTGGGTTGAAAGGCTACAAAAAAAGATTCTGTTCCCAACGTACTTAGTGTCCTTCTTCCCTAGCTCAAGGGTCACAAAAAAGCCCTGCAAGTCTATGTTCCTTGTTGGTGTTTTACACAAGATAAATTTGCATCCAATTTTACATTATTTGTTCTAACAAATGTGGGTAAAACAATAGAGAACGGTATTTAATGAATCCCTTGGCATATTTGTTTAAACAAGGTACTTAATTTAACAACAATGGTCACTGATTATGAGTGTTTCATTTTACAGATAACTGAGAAACCGTATTCTGTTAAAGAAGATAGATCATCCAAATCATTCTACCACCTATGTAAAAAAACAAGAGCTTGATTTCTCACCTACAGAGAAGCAAAACAGGTCTTTTGTTCCTATTGAGAGTGTCAAGCTTCTAAACAAAGGGTAAATCAGTTTTTGTTCAGACATAACAGCTAAGTATTAAGTTGCAAAAAATCTTATGTTAAATCTCTGCTGCTTGTAATTAACTAATGTTTAGGAAGTGTCCAATTGTCACTTACACATTAATTACCATGTTATTTAAGCCATCCTCTCTGTAAGCTTCTTCAAGGACTAATTCCTGATTCGTCCCCTCCCACCACCTTAAATATAAACACAACTATCAGCTCTACAACATATTCTTAGGAACAACATCAAGCTTCAATGGCATTTACTTACCAGGAGCATTACAACTGTGGTAAAAAATGAAGGTACTCCAGAGTTCCACAGGAACTGCTTTTGAAACACCTGAGGCATACTTGAGCTTTCTCCTTCCCTTAGTTGTTTTTTCAGCTATCCTGCCTCACTGAGTTTGCAGTCATTTTTCTTAGCAGCTACTGTATCTTTCAGATATCTTCCAGAATCTCAACTACTGCTCTTTTCATGACATTTTGAGCACTGTGAATTAGGTTATAAAAAGAAATGAGTTAGAAATGCAAACCTCTTTAAGACACTAATTAATCACCTGATTGATGCCCTCAATATTTTGTACCGATTAGATTTATTTTTCAGATGTGCATTAGCATTTCTAAATACTTCCGCTGATCCCAATGCTATAAATGAACACGAATATCATGCCAACAGGAATTCGTGGGAAAATCTGAGTGATGCCTGCTCACACTATACCCACCCCATTACAAATTTTATTATTCATTTTGGTAAGCTCTAATCTAGGTTATTATGCCACACCTATCACCATGGGAACACGACTTAAAAGTACCAGAAATACGTTGCTATTCAGCTTTTCTCAGACTCTGCAGCGTGATAAGATTGCAGTTTCAATATACAAAAACAATTTGAATAGCTGTACCTGAAAGATTAAAGAAACTCAGTAACTATAAACATCTTTAGTGCAGCAACAATATCTACTACTTGGTAAGAACAGCGAAAGTATAGATAAATACTTTCAAGATCAAGATGCACTCTTTCCTAATAATGAGAGAAACAGCAGGGGTAACTCCCCATTCCAAATTAACTGTGTCTTATAGCACATAGCTCACTGTTTGCAAAAGGCTAAAGTCTTTCAATATGCTACAAACAAAAAACAACAAAAGACTAAGGTTGTTAAATTAGAACAGTACTAACCGTAGGAATTTCAATTCAAATATGGTGTCTGTATACTTCCCTTTGTATCAGACTACAGGTGGAGACCAATATTTCCTGACTTGAACAACCAGTCAGGCCAGTCACTTTGCAAAAAATTCCAATGGATATAAACACATGGCACCAAACGGAGTCCATCCCTGTCCCAAGCCTCCCAAGATAACATTTGCTTTAGATACCAGGAGACATCTTCCGAAAATGAAGTAGTTTTTGTCCAGTAACTAAAGGGTGCCCAGAGCAAAGTTCAAAACCTTGTAAAATAAAGCATTTAACGTATTTAATCTAAAATTTAGTGTTACATTAAAAGCTGGGTTATCGAAATGACTTTGCTTTATCCTTACTCCAATTCCTTCAAGATAAAACTTGGAAGCAATGAAGTTAACAGCTAGTTTAGGTGTAAGTAAGAATTTGTAGAAACACAGAAGACTTAATTGATCAAAATAGGTAAGTGGAAGGGCAATTTATTATGAATTTATTGTGAACAGGAAGAATTAAGTATAGAACTAGAGAGTTCTATGCATATAATATGGAGATGATTTTCGTCTTGTGTCTGTGAGCTAGGCACAAACATGTAACTATCCCTGTAAAGTCTGTATGCCTTTCTAAAGGAGCATTTCAAAAGGGCTATTAAAAAAAGATCTTCTAAGGTGTGGAGAGAGAACTGCATGTTTAAAATATGAGCACCTCAACACACCCAAAAGGTGTGTACACTTGAAATCATTACCTCATGCCCTGCATCACATTATTACCCGCATGTGAATGATGCGGCACACAGCATATAATAGCTTGTGTCAGCTGTGATTACTGGCTTTTAAATTCTTGGGAGGAGGAGGCATGGAAAAAGCACAAAATCTGTGTGTGATTCCCATTAGAGCTTTCTTTATGAAGTGCACAGAAGCTGGAAGCAACACTGCTTTCTGGGCCAGAAATTGAAAATACAATACTCTTAATTTTTCCTAGAAAAACTAAAAAAGCCTATCATTTTAGCTTATATAATAAATATTTTACCTGGACCTCTACTTTCCAAATGCAATGAGATAAACTGAACTGGTATATGCTGCAAACAGAACTTTTTCAGCCTCTCAGAAGACAAGTCGTTCACATATAAAGACACTTCAGGTTTCCCTTCCTGTAAAGTTTAGAGCAACAAAAGGAAAAAAATAAGCACTTTATCTGCAAAAGACTGGGCTTTTCTTAAGCATTCAAATACAGAGTGTAGTGATTTGATGCATTATAAGGACCTTTGGAAAATACCTGCAATCCGTAAAGCTGAGGTTTTTGAAGAATAGTTTGTCTCTGAAGTTATCTTATCAAACACATGCTGCAATGTCACTCCATCACAAGTGTTTTCTTAGATTCTTGAAAATATTTTGTTTTACTGTGCATCTCACTAGAAATACTTTTTCCCTGCATTTATATGCAGACAAACAAATGTTTTACCAGCTTCAATGAATACTGTTAGACCAGACCAGTACTCCCTCTGCTGGCAATGCAAATGTACAGCCATTCCACCTATAAGTTGCTTTGCAAACAGTTGAAAGAAAGAGGAAAAAAACCATTAGAACAATTAATAAGCAGAATTATAACACTTCTAAGCTTTGTCCTTTCCGAGGTTCTTCAGATAATGAGAACTGAGTGGTATGTGCAAGTTCTATTTTAAGTAGCTAAAATCATTTTAACAGCTTCTTGTTTATAAAAACTTGAACCCAACAGTAGTGACCTTTCCTAAAATAATCAACGCCATCCACCCTCATTTTAATCAGCTTCTTTTTCCTAATTGTCTTGATCAGCTCATTTCCAAAAATCAGCAGTTTAATGGTTTAGGACTCCAATTAAAAAAATCTTTATAAAAGCTCATTTATTAAACCTCTGTACATAAAAATGAACACGTATGTACAGCAAGTTTACATGAAGAAGGATGTTACAAAAGATACAGTGGTAATTAAAACCGACCCACATAAATAAAAACTTATAAAAATACTTGAAATGGTGAAGATAATGCTGGTAATCCCTGATCATTTTCATCCAATTTCCAAGATTTTGATGTGGGAAATCTTAACATTAGCACTTCTTAAAAACATTCTGAATATATTAAACTTATCTACAGGATAATTAGCAAAATCTATAAAGTATAGATTATTATACAAAGAACAGATATAAAAAAAATCACCAATCCACCTGAAACTCAAGGACAATATAATTCTTAGCCAAAGTAATGAACAGCAAAACAACAAATTCCTCTTTTTAGAGTTTCATGTATTGGCAAGAAAATTGTTCTTAACAGATCTATAGTCCTGTTATTTCTTAGTGGAAGGATGCAATTTGGGAAAATTCTTGTGTATTTTCTGGTCGCATTGGTCCTGCTCAAGGCGGAAGTCCTGCATTAACTTCAGTTTCAAGGAAGAACGGGGCAGAACTGTATTTGTTAAGATATTCTCCTTCCTAAAAAAGGATGAGGAAGGTTATCTGAGTTTGTAAAACTGAAGGAGTAGAGAAAAGGGTGCAGGAATTTGGACATAATGAAACAAAGGAAGACCAGTTAAAATCAAGTCTTTTTCTTTTGCTGGTTTCTTGGGGAGTTCTTTAACACACTTCTTATTCGAAGATACACACCTGTTGATTCCGCCATATTTTCAAATTCAAATGGTGTTATACCTACAGCAAACTTGCTCATATCAGGAACAGGACTTGAGTTTTTTGCCGATGATTCAGTGCTTGTCACCACCTTATTACCACCTGTATTTTCTCCATTGTTAACTTCACAGTTGGGAGCAGGTACGGTGTTATCCAGCATGCCTTCAGAGTCTGAATTATCAGGAATTTCCTTTAAATTAAGTAAATTACCTTCTGGATTAGGACCGGTTAAAGAATGTTCATTTTCTGATACCTGTTCGCTGATACTGGAAAGCTTAGTTTCCACTGTAACTATCTTTTCAGATGATCTTACTTCTGCAACAAGATCTATTTCGTTCCTAGATGGTGACGAGGTAACAGAATTTCCAGTTAAAGGTGTATCAACAGGGATATCAGAGTCACTGTTTGTGCTTTCTGCCTGCTCTAGTGCTGCCCAAATTAATCGCTGCTGTTCCTCTAGCTCTTCCAAGGTTAAAGTGTCTTCATCCATGGTTGAATCCACTATTTTTGGTTGAGGAACAACATCACTGGAAGGATTCAATGGTGGAGTAGTCTTAGGAAGAGGAGGGTGGGTGGGTGTTGGAGGTTGAGTTGGTGTAAGACTCTGTGGAGTAAGTGGAGGCGTGCCTTGTGGTAAAGGAGGAGGAGTTGAAATCAGTGGAGGTCCAGGTGGCAGTGGAGGTTGGAACTCAAAACTGTTATGAGCTTGAGATCTTTGAGACGCTTCCACATCTGTAAACAGATTAAAAACAGCTATTAGAATCTGAAACCTGACTAGGGCAAGATTCAAGTGTGCCAATACTCTGAATAACTAGCACAGTAATATAATCTCATATCTGGTTTTCAGCTGAGACAGAATAAACTTTTTGAAGGTTTGAACATTCACTGAAACTACCTGTTTTGGTATTTTAACTCCCAGCCATTCAAGGAAAAAAACAACAAAACATAAAAAGCCTCTTGAATTCATTCAACAAACTCTTTCCCAAACTTAAAACACACTGAAGTACCCTCCCTCATTCATAGGAAATCCAAAAGCAAAGCTAGGAGTTTCTCTACTTATTCTAACATTAAAACAACACCAAGTCCTCCTTTGAATTTGACTTTTTTTTTTTTTTTAAGAAGTGAGTTTGAAACTTCCTACAGTATTTCATCCAAATATTTTATGATTTGCAGGTCTTTAGAACAGAACTTTCTTTGGGATACACCAGAAATAGAGAGACCAAAATTGGTAATTCAACATTCAAATTTCATTGAGCACATTTGAAATCTCCTGGTTGGTGATAGAAGATGTGACAATCACAGCAAAAGAAAATGCTCATTCTTGAAAGGCCCAAATGCAACAATAGTAGGACACTGCTAGCATATGTTAGCTGTTACCTTAAACATCACCATAAAAATACTAGAACATTGATTTCTCGTTATCAATGCTAACATTTCAATTCAGGGAAGTTACTTTGAAAATAAAAATTGAAACTAGGGAAGAAAAAAAAGCAGAATTACTATACCAGAATCTAGGTCCATGTCAGCTACTGTTACTTCCAGGTTGTCTTCTTTTAGTCGTTTTGAATGATGAGAACTTGATTTAGATGCAGGCCTTTTATTGCTAGATTTTGGACTTGGCTGAAAGGAAGTTATCCAGGAAAATTGAAGAAATCAGAATTAGATTATGCAATGTAATATGTCCAGCTATAAGAATGGGTTTAAAGCAATTTTGTAATTCTACAATTATTTGACTGAGTTTGTAAACTAGACACTAAAGTTTGAGAAATTTAATGCAACTGAACAGAACTGCAGTTTTGTTTAGGTTTACATGGCAAAGGAAAAGACTGTTTTCTCAAGTCACTATATTAAAATTACTGTATATCATGTCTACAGCAAGTAAGTTCTTTTCTTATTAGGGAAGTCTGGAACTAAGACCATTTTTAAGCTGTAAAAGTTTACAGCTCCTTTTTCTCACAACCATTTTAAAAATACTGCAAAACTGTGATCTGCCTATAAACACTGAAAAAATTGAATTTACTCTAAACATGAAGCTCTTTTTTTTATTAGAACAGATAAGCCAAGATACTGACTATCTGACTGGTTCACTGTAGTGAAAAAAAATCACTACAGTGTTACTGTAAAACTAACAAAAGTATCAGGATTTCACACCTGGTAGTTTCAATAAGAAAGTCTAAATGAAGACAAAGAGAATCATTGGCCTCACTAAATACGAGACTTTTTTTTTTTTAAATGAATAATATTAAAATATATTTACCGCATGAAAATTAGTCAGGTAGTTAGCAAAAACCTCCTTCTGTTGAGATGGCTGCATGGGAATGGAACCAAATATCTGCCATTCCTACAACAATAGAAGAGAGAAACAAGGCTGAATGTTGCATATGATTGGCTAAGAACATGACAGGAAAAACTTAACAGAAATGCTAAGACATTAAAAAGCCAAGACAAATTCATCATCTTGTCATAAACCTCATTTAGCAGAGGTAAATAGAACTTAAATAGGAACTTTTGGCAAACCAAAGCACTAACTGCAATGACTGTTACTCCGCACACTGTTCAGAAAGCAGGGGACAGTCACTTACATCTGGGATCCCACTTGGAGTGGAGATATTAAAGCCTGGATAGTTTATCAACTTAGAGACATCGTAAGTGACACGTTTTGGTTGACGAGATCCTTCATCTTCTGTTCCACCATCATCTGTAACAAAGTGCAATTATTATTGATGCTAATTAATGTTACTGAGGAAATCTACAGGATTAAGAACCCATGGTTTTTTTTTTTTTTTGGAATACAAGTATTAATAGAAGGCTTTGAAATCCACAGAGGCAGTAACAGAGACCAAACCTATCAGATACATGCGAGAAGCTACCCCATAAACCTGATTGGGTATTCATAATATTACTAACCTTTATCTAACATTACTAGCCTCAGAAACTGGCATCAGGACTGTTCTCCGAGATGTGGCATAATGTTGGTCATTAATAAAAACCTAGTAAATTACTCAGTAAATTGGGTTTTCAAAAACATGTTCTTTGCCTGCTGGTAGGCTTCTTAGACTTGTATCAAGGGTTGATTAAAGAGTGAAAATACACTGACAAAATTTCTTCATCCACTCAATCATTATAGAAGGAGCTGTTTCACTGCTACAGCACAACTAGATGAAAGTGGAGTATTTTTTATATGACTGTAGAAACAATGATTTACAACTTTTTCACTCTTCCATAAGGAAGATGGTGGTTTACAAACAAGGCACTTCGTCTTCTGAAAGGAATGCAGCAAGTATATAGCCCCCATATTGAAAAATGCATTCCCAAAGCACATTCCTTACCTTTACCATCATAAAGTGCAAGTCCTGAGTACTCCATTTCAGCCTCTTTGAGCCAACCTGGTGGATAACCCAGCTGCCGCATGCGATATATAAATGGAGGAAGACTCTTAGCTGTGACACCAAGCGCATCTTGAAGTTCCCCACTGAGTTTAAAATAAAAAAGAAGTCCATAACTGAGTTCTGACAAAAGAAAGTCCATATCCTGTTGAATTTTGAATTACCAAGTTGAAATAATTTAGCTCAAACTATTTTGTCAGTCAATCCCAGAAATAAAAACAAAACTCTAATGTCAAACAAAACATGTAACACGCCCATTTCTCATATGGTTAAATGTTCTATGAGAAGCGATGCTACTCTGAAAACTTAGCTCCTGACTTATTACATCTGGTTCACTGCCTTAACTGTAGCTATCAGGACAGGAAGGGTGGAACTTAATGCAATTCTAAATTTATTGATGATTTCTGTAGAGACTGCTATGGCCAAATTATGACTTTTTTTTTTTTAATATTTTGAATAGAGAGAAAAAGAGAGCAAGAGGCACTCCAAACTCAAAATGTTCAGATTCTTACATGTATTTTTAGTTTATCAGGAACCTAGAGTACTTGCAACTCTCCTTGTGAAAAGGAATTTGAATAGCCAAAGGGTAGAATTTGTCTCCCTACCTCAGGGAAAAGGTCATGGCAAAGGTCAGGATTATTAAATTAGCGGTAAGAGTTATGATTTGAAAAATGTGCAATTTGTTGAATAAAATTTTATTGGGCGAAGAAATTCAAACATAAAATACCCACAGTTAAATAGGACTCTGGAGAGTAACATCTGACATTCCAAAGGAAGAAAAGTCATTTCAGAAAAGCATTGCAACAGTTAATGAAAGGAAAAGAGATACCTAATGACTCCTGGTTTAAATTTTCCAAACCTCTCTTCTACTTCTTCTGCATGGTAACGCTGCTGAAAATTCTGATTGCTTGCTTCACCACAAGCTTCCATATACTCCTTTCTCTTCTCACTTATACGAGCTGCATTTCGTGGCTTAAAGATAATATAATTGGGAAGTTTAGGTTTGAACAATTTACAATTTTTGTTTGCCTTTCACCCAACATAAAACTGGTACTCCTTGCCCTCAACAAGCTTATTTTTTTCTCCACATGGCTGAGTTATATCAACAGTTGTAATGAAAGCTACGTAACAAACAAAAGAAAGGAGTATTTGCATTTAATCTAATGGCAAACAGGAGGAAAGACTGTTCAAACAGAAAAATGTCCCTAGATAAAAGGAGACATTCAAATCATTATGCTATGAAAAATAACTTACATTCTGATTTAGTGTGTTAGAACTTAGATGTATGAACAGTATAATTTATTCAAAAGAGATGAACAACTATTCCTACATCCTGACCAGTGCATCTAATTTTTTTTTAACGGTACAGTTATACCAAAACATTTCTTGGAGAGAGGCAGTCTTTTCAAATATTGATATAGAGTTTACCTTTGGACAGTCTTTCATTTGATGCTCTTCAGAGCCACAATTGAAACAGTGCGGTTTTGGCCTGCTTAAAAAACGGAGAAGAAATTATTAAACCCCCAGATCATTATTCAATGTTAAATGCACTTAATTCTTTTTTTATTGGATTTTTAGTCTTAGACTTTGAAAGAAAAAAAATAAGTACTGCTTGTTGATTTCATATGCTGTCTTCTGCTTTTCTTAAATGGACTGCTTAATATCAATCTTCAAAAGAGAGCAACAGAATTTTGTTTCACGGTCCTAAGAAGAACTCAAGAATTGAGAAAACAAATACAGCATTGTAGTAAATAAATAATGCATGACAGCATGTGGAGAAGAAAAAACTAAAATTATAGCAGAAAAGCAGTACTTCCAAGCAGAAATGAAGTTTTTATATTCCATTTAATAGAGATTTATTCCTTTAAGAGGGAATAAAATAGTAATAGAATAATTCAGGTTGGACCCCAGGAGGTCTACAACCCAGGTTCCTACTCAAAGCTAGGTCAGCTATGAGATCAGACCAGGCTGACAAAGGCTTTATCCAATCAGGTCTTGAAAATCTTCAAGAAGGGAGAATGCATAACCTTCCTGGGCTACGTGACCCAGCAGTTTACTCTCCTAATCGTGAAAAAGCTTTTCCTTTCATCATATCACAGATATAATTCACTGATGGACTTCTGCTTCTGATTAAGTATGTAAACATTGCATTTATTTGCACTATTTAAGCAAACCAAAACATACATACTAAAGCTGATGATATGTCCAGAAGAAGGAAAGAGGATGTTAAAACAATAATTTTAAGTCTAGAATACAGATAAGGAACCACTGAACTTAATACTATTGTGGTACAGCAATACCTGCATTTCTGTTTTCATTCTGGTATCATCAAAGGTCTGACAGTTTTTACAAAACCAAGAATCAGCATTGTAGAAACAAACAGAAGAGCATGACTACTACTTTGGAACATCCTGGTCCACAGTTTGAACAGGTTACACATATTGTGAAACTGTGCACTGAAAACCTGAAATGGAATTTCAACTGCCTTCAAGATTAATTTTCCTTGTAAATTCGTACCATGGAAAATATTTTCAACGTTATAGGAGGGAAGATCCCAATCTCTAAGAAGATTTTAGAGAAAGGCTTTTACTGAACCTTTGTTTTATCAAATTAGGATGGGAACCAGAAGCAGAGATGAAAGGATGACACAAGAATGAGCATCCAAGGTGACACCTGCCCTCCCTGTGAAGCATGCCTTCTGTTTCATCTTTACATAGTATTTGAACACAAACATTCTACGATTCATATATTTTATCACTATTCCGTATCACGAGAACAACCCTTCAATCTGCCTTCCCTTCAGGTGGTAGCATTTCTAAACAAAACACAGTTGAAGTCAGCATTCCCCTTTGTCTTTGAAATTCCTGATGAAAGCTTGTATGGTTCTTGTTGCAGCTGAAATCAATGACTTCAGATGCTACAAAGACCACACAAGCTTTCAAGTGGAAAGTCAGTTAACTTTACTTCTTACCCTCCCACAAAAGCTATGCAATCAACTCTTAGGATCCATCTGTCTTCATGGCCTATAAACTAGAGTCAGACGGGGAAATTGTTCCACAACATAGTAGGAACAATGATAGTACACCAGTGCAAGGATGACAAAGTAATCGCTAAAAAGTCAAGCAACAGAAGAACAGACCACAAACAACTTTGGTAAGTTTTTGCACATGCATTACAGGCCCTTCCTAAATAAAGGCAGTAAACCACAGATACCCACTGACTGCAATGCTCAGCACTGGTTTACTTATACTCATTGCTCAGGTGTGTTCAATGGTTTATCATATATGGGAACAAACAGTATACATCTGAACTTATCAGCTCAAAACTTTATATTTAAGAATAATACAAACCTTTTTGGTTTTACTTGTATTTCTTGTCCATCTAGGGAGAGAATCTGGCTGAAAACTTGATGATATCTTTAGATTTCAATAAGGAACTGCTACTGGATGAAGCAAAATTTCAATCTCATTTAAAGAATCAATGGTAACCTAGTATTGCTTTGAATAGAATACTGACTCTTCTGGATTAAGTTACAGATGGGTGCTTAAAGTCAGTAATTTAGAAGTATAAACTATAAAGTTATATCCACTTTTAAGATGGGCTCATATTGTTTTCTACTAACCAGTTTCTATCCAACAACCTATTCTGTTCCTTATTAGCACTTGCTAAAACTAGAATCCTTTTGTTTATAGGCAAAAGTATCACACTAATGATTTTGATATACTTTACATCAATCTTATTAGTAATACATTTTAGTAGAGTCTCAAAAATATAACTTCTCAACTACATGTAGACAGGTCATGTCATATGCTACTTGTGTTTGCTTTTTGACTGCAATTTATCAGCTGCTCTGCCTATTTGTCTAGAAAATCATGAGGAGAGAAGAGGCTCCCAAGTGAACCAGCATGGAAAAGACTTAGGAGGTTCACTGAAGTTCAGAGGCATGGCAGTTTCCAGACTCTAACAGTTGTTTAAAAAAAAAAAAAAGCAGATGCTAGGTACTAATCAAACTGACATTAATTAATACTTCCATTATTTAGAACCATGGTACCTGATACACCATGTAACTCAGTATTTAGACTCAATGCCTGCGGGAGTTCTCGAGAAAGATACAGTAAGTACATTTAAGAAGTAACACCAAAGCAAAGCTGGCAGATATGAGAGTTTAGCCAAGCTTAACTTTGCATTTTAGGAGAAATTCCCATTAGGTACTTATTTCCTTGATTTGGAGGTTGGGAGATGGTACAAGTACCACTTGGAGTAGGATTGTCCTAATGCATTACAACAGAGGCAGCTTTCCGAACGTAAAATTATAGCGCAGTGCATACACAGTCAAAGGTAGGCACAAGAAAACCCAGGTTAGCTGGCTTATAAATTTCCAATTTTTGTTCAGGTACAAATAATTTTTTAACACTAGCAAGTGACCTTTATTCCAATTCTTGATTGCAGAAATGAACGGTGAAACTGTCTCCTCTCCTGACACTTTTGGGAGAGGAAGCAATATTGGGAAACTGGGGAGATGAGATTACTTGAACAAGCTATTTCCTCATTTTTAATCAATTACATTTTGTCATTTGACTACAATAAAAGAAATATTTTCTCCAGTATTTCCTTCAATCACACCTTTTAAATATTAGCTCTTGTACGCAGCAGAGAACCAACTTTAAAATGGATGCAAGTTAAGAGCATTACATAATTAAATTTTATTTCAAAGACTTTCCCCCAGTTCCCAAGTTTGGCAAAAATCACCTTAGAGAATATTCAAGTTGGCTGAGCCCTTTTCTTCTCCTATAGAGGGAAAATGCTTATTCATATCTGGAATCAGCTTTCATTCCAAACCTGATTGCAGGCCAGCCCAGGAAAGTTCTAAATTCACATTATGTATTTACAGAGATATAGCATTCACTCTTCCCAAACATAAGTCTTCTAAAAATCTGCGAGCCAATCATATCAAAATACATATATATTTTGAGAAAAAAATAATCCACTAATTCTTCATTAAACTTTTTCATCTCTAACAACTGATATAGTTTAGATAGCAATGTACTGAAGCGAATTTGAATTCAATTTACCAACTGGCATTCTTTGGCTTTGATAAACAGAAAAACCCCTTGTTTTAGGAAACAGGATACTTAGGTATTTCCCATCCTTCTGTCAGCTGTGGATTCTCATTTAATAAAGGCTGTCCCAGTTTATCGAGACAAAAATTGGTAAAATACAGAACACTTCCTACAACCTGTAGAAAAAAATTCAGAAAATTGTCAGAATGGTGTCAGTATTTAGGTCAGATTATTGGTAGCATTTCTAAAAATTTACACCACTTGAAATTCTTCCAGCTTTTTCACCCGCTCTGTAAGAATTTACAAATAATACACACCCACCTCTGTACAAATCAGCATTTTTTTCCACTGATATGGCCAAAACATGGTGAACTTAACCATTATTAAATAGATAAATGGAATTTAATGATGAGATCTTATTTAATGCCAGTGTATATTAAGTATGTAGAATGAAGACCTACCATTGAAGAGTATATAGTCAAAAACTTACACTAAAAGCTTCCTTAATTTTTTTAACAGAATTAGAGCTTGCTGTTTTATAGTCCTCTTCCAAAAGAACACTGGAGGGCTGACATAAAAAGTAAAAAAATGAAAACAATTAATTAGAAATAACAGTAAGAGAAGAGCTCCTAAATTAATCAAGTATATAATAGGCACAGAAGGTGGAGTACAGCTACTATTTTTTCATGACACATTAGTTAAATAGTAGGATAGAAATATTTATGTTAACGATAATGCTTTCCACAGTCCAAAATACCATACAGATCATTTCTTTGTATCTTCCTCTTAGCTTCTGAGATTAAAAAAAAAAAAAGAAAAAGAAGATGAAGCTGGGCCAAACATTATCAGAAGAGTACACGTTTAGCTTGTACCTCAAGAACGTTTCTCAGTTATTTGAACCAACTTATCACCAAGCTTATACACAAATTTCAATGCAAACGACTTTAAGGAAGTTTTTTTTATAGACAGAAAGTTGGTTTTTTTTTTTTTTTTGGAAGAAGATCTACTGCACTTATTTGATGGTTACCTGATTTGCAACTATGTAGAAAAAAACATCTAGAATTCAGCTACTTAATATTGCAATTTTGAACTTTTACACTGCTACCACTATAAAGACGTAACAGAAGGAATGCCTAGTCATAATTTGAGCTTTACAGTACCTGTGGTTTAACATTGAAGTGTGTTTTTTCTTGTTCACCTCTTTGTTGCTCTTCATACTTCTGAACCAAGTTAAAAACAAAATCTTCAATTTCTTGATGATACTGCCTGCGACAGAGTGAAGAATTATAAAAAGGTGAAGAAATAAGTAAGGCAGAAACATATACCAGATACCTTTTTCAAGAACCTGCCATTTACGACTTCTTGAGAATTTAGAATAGGAGCAGTGATCTCTCCCATACTCCTAAATACCATCAACACAAATGCAATAACCTATTAGGAAGCACATCCTTATGTTAGCGTGGAAAAAATAAAAAAAAATGAATACACAGGCAGGAAAAGTTAATTTGCTGTATTTACCAACAACACTCATGACATTCAAATTGTTATTCAGACTCACTTCAAGCTCCTGGAAGTCACACTTCATTTCATGCTACACACATTGCTAGTAAAAGCAGTAGACCTCGTCATATTGTTATCTTTTCTTCCCTGCAAGCTTACCAGGTTTATGTTACTGAATATGACACACATCCTTTGGGCAAACACTAATATACCCAAACAAAAAACAAATGTGGCTTCCTGTCAGGACTTCTTTAAAAGGTAAAAGTACTTACTTAGAAATGACATTGTTCATAAATAAAATCTGCAACAGAGGTCCATCGAGTTTAGAGCTGTCCACTGAAATTCCACTAGAAGAACGGAACAGATAAAAAATAATGGTTACTGTATTAGCTTTACTGGAAAAGTTCTCTATCCTATTATAACAAATACTCTGTATTCCGTAGACAGAGGAATGTTTGGCCAATGCAAGTTCTATTATTTTAATAAGTTTGTTTTCATAAACAAAAATCCTCCTCCTACTCCAAGCAAATCATGCTACTTGTTGTGAGGTTGGAAAAAAAACAAGACAGAATGCTAAACTACAGAAATTTTCTTCTAACAGCATGTAGCAATATGGAGTAGACTGCTGCAAGATCCATCCCACAGTGTCATTTAATGACCAGGCACTGCTTTGTAAACAACAAAATAATACTCTTATTTTACTGTTTCAATGTACTTGTTCTTACTGCTAAACTCTACAAAAACCTGTTTCCCTAAAGGCCACATCAGTTTCATAAACAGACAGATCATAATGGCACACATGGAAAAAGTTACAGCACTACAGACTAAGTTTTTAATACTAGAGTCTGAAGGACTTTTCATGGATGACAATAGCATTTTAGAAGCCCAGTGTCTGAGCAGAGAGGGGGACACAGGCACAAGGTTTCCAGGAGATTTTGCAAAACACATTGTTAGCTCTGTGACAGGTAATAGTTTGTCTGAGTAGCACTACTGCAAACGTATACAAGTCATACAAAGCACTGCAAGTCAGCATTAACATACCTGGGACGAGTCAGAATGTTCAGCTTCCTTTTAAGTTCCTGATGTTAATTTCTTGTTAAGGAACACTACTTTCTTCACAAGACACAACCACACCTTAATTTACTGTAGAGTTAAACAAAACACCTAACAAAAAACCCACAGAACAACAAATCTTTCATCTCACTGCACAGAGGATTATTTACAAATCCACCTGTTGCTGAAAAAAAACATCATAAAATGCAAATGCAAGAAAATATTCAGTGTCCTGGTTTCGGCTAGGATAGAGTTAATTTTGGAAAATTAAGAAAAAAATGGTCTAGCTGTGTCAACCCAAAGAATTCATTACAGACACTACGCCTGAATTGTCAGATTACCGTTCTGTTTTTAAAATACCTATACTCATGACCAGAGTCAACAGTAAAATACACTCATAAATAGAAAATAAATAACTACATGAACAACTATGAATAACTAATAAAATGAGTATGAAGAAAGCACCTCAGATTCCTACCTGCTATCCTGCAAGCTATGTGACCTATCCTAAGAACCCTTTAAGGAAATAGTCACAAATTAACGGTTTCATATTATTTCTAACTAGGTTAAAAATGGATTTTCAAGGTGAACGTATGACTGTTTGTTTTCTCTAGAAAAGCAGGAAGAAGGAGTCCAGCACTAAGTGCTTTAATAGCCAACCCAGAACAAAACTACCTCCTTTGCCAAGGAAAGTGCCGCTGGTATACAGCTGAGTATCCTCAGGGTAAAAATCAGAAAAAAACTCCACAGAAAACTCGGGTGAGAACTCCCTCCTCGGCGCCCTTCGGGAGGCGCAGAGCCCCGGCCCGGAGCAGGCCCAGCCGCCCCCGTCAGGATATTCTCCGCCCGGAGCCGCCGCACCGTCTCCTCACAGCCCTGCAGCCGCTCTCGCAGCTCGGCCAGAGCCCCGCCAGGTCCCTCCTCCTCCTCTTCCTCCTCCTCCGGGCTGAGGCGAGGCGGCGGCGGCCCGTCCTCTCCATCGAGCTGCTCGAACAGCTCGCGGTCGCCGAAATCCACCTCAGCCGCCATCTTGAGCCGCAGCAGGAAGGGCGGGGCTTGGCGGGAGCGATGGGCAAAGGGCAGGGGGAGCCGCCCTAGCGCGGGGCCGGACGACTACAACTCCCGGCATGCAACGGCGCCAGCCGGCCGCCACAGCGCCCAGCCCGGAGCGCTTTGCCTACTGGGAGATGTAGTCTCCCCTCGCTTTGCGTTCCCGCGGCGCAGTGCACGCTTGAAGCTGTAGTTCTCCGCAGGGCGGGTTTCCCCAAAATGGGGACTCCGCCACCTGGAACGAGGTGTTGAACCCTTCTTTCGGCCCTGCTTTCCTACCCCGAACCCTTTTTTTTTTAAAAAGGGGTGGCTATGTGGAAGGTGTGGAGAGAAAAGAGTGCAGGAGCAGGGCGCAGAAACACATCCTGCCCTGGACCATGCCTTGCATATCTAACTTGCTCAGATTGAGGCATTCTTACAACACGCATTTACGTAACACAAAAAAAATTTATATAAAGTATTTTAAAAAAATTAACACTTCCCAGTACTTTCAAGTACCCTGAGCAGTACATAAAGTATTAGGAAAAGGGCTCCAGCACCTTGGCTTTCTCACCGGTGTTTTTTTGTCCCTTCTCTTTACCAAGAGGAAAGTAGTACCAAATTAACAGAGAACAGAAAAAAAAAAAATCAGTTCAGCATTAATCACCAGGTTTGTGATCCGTATCACTAATCTCCTTAAGAAAAGTGTACTTCAAAACAGGCAAAGCAGAACAAATGCTCTATTTCTGACCTCTCCTAACTTTTCTGACATCTCTTACCTATAGGTTCCTTAGAATTCGGCCAAAAGACAACTAATTAACATAAAATAAGACCTTAGAGAAAAAACTTCTTTATTATTAACCAGGGTTTTTTTGCTGGATTATGTGCCTATTGGCCTGGACTGCTAAATAACATCTACACAATGTTTCTTTCATGTTTCAAGAATTGAAAATAACTGTACAAGGTTAAAGTACAAAAGTACACAAGACAGTGGACACGAAATATCCATGTATGAGTTCATCCCATCTGCTGCTCGGTTTGAAAAGTAGAACTTTAACTAAAAAATACTGTCCTTCTAAAGTTCTGTCAAGTTTAATGGAAGTGGGTATAACCTGATTACAACACTAACACCAGTATCACTGATCTGATATTTACAAAAAAAATTGTATTTATCAATAAATTAAAGTCAATGCAACACCCATGCAAGCTAGAATGCTAGCTTTTTGGTGAACAAGGACCCAACATTTGAACAAGAACCTTCCAAAGTCCCAAACTTTAAAATTGCTTGTTTTCAAACTGCATCCATTCCTCGCATTGAAGATGTAAACCCCAATCCCATTCCTCTTTGCGTATGCGTCTGTGATCTTGCCATTTCATACTGTGCATCTAGATTTCTGAAAACCTCTTCCTGTTGTTTCAGCGTTTTGTAACTCTCTTCATCAACTGAACTACAGCCAGCTTCATCCTCACTCTAGAAACCAGATAGAAGAAAATAAACATTAGCTTTGTAGAAGTGCTTTTCATACGCTACAGCTGTCCTAAACTCTTAGTAATTTTGTTTTCAAAAGCATAAGAATTCGAGCATCTGATTTTACTGCTGTAACATTCCAGCGTAGCTTTTGCTCTCAGTGACAAAGAAACATGTAGATTCCTTCACTAAAGTCCTTTTTCTAACTCCTTCAAAATAAAAATCTCCATTCAACTATCTATACAGAGATAGCTACAAAATACGAACATCCCATTATGAATATTGAACTGGTTACAATTACCACTGTTGTCACAGATCTGAACAGATTGAAGAAACACGACTGAATTCTAAGACTTGAATTTAATTTAGATGTTGCTTGTAAACTTTAATAAGCAATAGTGTAAGTATTTATTTATAACCACATAGAAACAGGTTAACTTAGAGAGTACCTTAATAAGTAGGGATATACCTGATATCCTACAATTAATAAGTTTAATTATATATTAGTAACTCTTTACCTTAATGCCCATCAGTTTTCTGAACTTGACGTTTTGGTCCTTGTTTCCAAAATTTAATTTTTCCCATATTTCTGCAGACTGTGATTTATCCTGCACAAGATGAAAACAAACATCACCTTTTAACATACTCTGTTAATATCACAATATAATAGCAAACAAAGAAGAGCATCCCCAGAGAAACTTTTTGTGAGGAAAGTCTGCTTAACCGCAGGTTTCAAAATGAGGTATAATCTTTTCTTGGACAGATGCACTTATTTTCATCAAGTTTGGGAACCTTGTCAGAACAAAGGCCTTCAATTCCCCAGTTTTACCCTGGATGTATTTATATTTAATAGGGTAAACTCGTATGAAAGCATTTTAACTGAAAATAATGTTAATAAGCATTCCTGAACTACTGGTAAGATGTTTCCAAACACGTTTTTATGAAAGTAAGACCTTACCCCTTCCTTTTTGCCTTGCCAAAGCATCTTCCGCTTTTTCTCTTGTTCAGCAAATTTCATGGGATTCACTGCTGCTGGGTTATAATAGCTAGGCACAGCTATTCCAGTCTCTGCTAGTGCTTTTGCTTGTAGTGCTGCCATTTGAGCTGCCATTGCTATTTGAGGAGTTACTTGTGTTCCCGATGCCAGAAGAGCAGCAACATTAATAACAGAACCTCCAGTGGCTGCAGCTGCTAAAGAACAGAACGGTAACTTGCTATCAGACAGTGAATTCACACTTTTTTTTTCCCAAAGACAAATACTTCCCTTCATTAGCAATAAGATGAAAATAAGACATGCATGATAATTTATAAATGCCATGTTTATATTTTAAGAAACAGTTCTCGAAGAGTTTTAATGAAAGTCAAAATAATGTACCTCATGCTTCCAAATACCCCTGAACTGGTAACAGCTTTCAAATTTTTGCTCAATGACACATACAGGAAGGGTCCAATGGACATCACAAAATTGTTTACCAGCCTAACATACAACATTCTTGACACCAATTCATCAATACTGTAAGACAGTAAGAAACCCTAGTTGGTTCCCCCCCCCCCCCCCCCAATCTGTCTGATCCCCACTCCCTTTATTTCCTGTTTCTACTTGTCATTCTTGGTGGACCAATTTAACAATTAACCAAAGGGAAGTCATGCTGCACTCAGCACGTAAGCCTGCATTATGTTCCGCCCATGTTATTCTTCAGGATTTAATATAATAATCATAAGTTACCTGCAGCCATTTCCTGTTGCTTCTGTTTTTCAACCATTTCTTTCTCTCTCTGTTCTTGCAATTTCTTCGCTCTCTCCAACCTAGAAATAAATACATGAGTATAGAAGTATTTAGACATGCAAAAGTCATCAGCAGCAGCATATTTATACTACATTTCATTAAAATCATAACAATTTCTGACCTTCTGGCTAATGCTTCCTGTGCATCCATAGCTGTATTTCGTCCCCGAAAAGGTGGTGGACTTGGACTCCGGCTATGACTCCTGCTGAACCTTCGGGGCTTTTCAATTCTTTTCTTGCGCTCTCTGTAACCAAATTTAAGACATTTACTAGAACAATGAACGTATATATACAAATCTTAACATTACATAAAGTATTCAATTATGTCTCTCAAGAACTGTAGAAAGATTAATTTGCAGAGCTCTCAAAAACAGCTTTCACAGAGATTATACTAGAAGAGTGTAACAGTCACGCTTGCATTGTAACAAAGCAGAGTTAAAACTGAGTTTTTCCAACTGCAAGATCTAACAACATGTAATTCTGGGTATTCATTTACCCTTTTACTTAGTGTAAGATTTTTCATTCCAACTCCTGACAAGCAAAATTGTCATGTAACTTCTGGTGTGTCAACTGCAAGAAAACTAAAATAGATAAAGGCTCAAGAAGGCTTTAAAACAATTAAGACTTAACAGCACTATTATTATGTTAGGAATCAGCATTGTGAATAGGCCCAAGTCAAAAACTGGAATACTACTCAGGGAAATTACTGTTCTCCTCCTCTCTGTACTTGTCACTAAATGTTCTCTGCACTACTTTTTGAGGGAGGATATCAAACTAGATGGGAGAGCTTATTTATACACTTAAAAAAAAAAAAGCTCTGCAGGACAGTACCTGTGCAGAGGACTGTGATGCATGCATTATCTGAAGGCTGACAAACTGAAAATAATCCAGCTTAAACTTATTTTTAATCACGACACCAAAACATCCAGTGCATCTATCATTTAGTAACCTCTCCTCCCAAGTATAAGTTGCTGTTATAGGATATAAATCTAGTTTATTTTAAGCAGCAGCTGCTAAAAATATACAAACTACCATTAGCAGTTATTTTTCTTTGCCAGGATGATTAATAACTACTTTACAAGAAATAAAGGTTTATCCTTATTTAAGCCTCTGGTTCATGTTTTGAACAAAGTCATCAATTCTAGAAATTTCCAACAAAGCTTGAATTACAAGAGAATCACCAGATTTGCCATCAACAATAAGTTACGATGCACATTTGATGTTTCTGCAATTTGATACTTAAATGTTCTGAACCATCTGAGGTAATGACTAACTTGAGTACAGCCACTTTAAATGGCATTCAACTATTCAGTTTCTTCTGTTTGCAATTTGTGCAGCATCCACAAACATCATGAAATGCAGCCTGAAGTCACAAAACAGATCCTTGTTTACATGACAAATCTGGTAGAATACAAAGGAGTCAAGACTTATCTTTTAATAGAAGATGGCAAGATGCAGATTCAGGCACTGGGAAGTGACAGATCTGCATTCCTGAGATAAGATGTAATGCATGTTTCAAAGATACCTTCATTTTTGCCGTGCTGACTATTGTAGTTTGGTCTTGTCTTTGGTCTGATGCTTTATTGCACTGGTAAACATCAAGGAAATAAATATTTGAGCTTTTGTATTCAAGTATTTTCATTTGAAATAAGCAGATGGTGTCATGTTTTCCATCTTTCATTTAATCAGAGCAACGCAACAGAAGAAAGGGTGTATGTGCTCACAGAACAAGAAGATTACTTTAAATGCTAGCGAGGACAGATCACTTGGTAACGTGAGTTTGAGGTTATGCAAAATTCACCGTGAGAAGGTCAAGCTCTACTGTTTACAAACACTACTGTCATAGCCTGTGAACTGCAACACAGCAAAACTGCATTTCATAACTAGGGGGAATTTATTAGTTTTAACAAGTTAGGTTTTCACATCTTGCTTATCTGGCTTGTGAAGAGCTTTTCTTGAAGTCTGCATCATAATTATCTTTCCAACAGCTTCACCTGAGCCCAGAAATGATTAACTGTTCTAGCTAGCTACTGTTAAAGACTCATGCCTTATTTACTCTCCCTTCCCTAGCATCTGAGAAACAAACAATACTTAAAAGAAATGAATTCTTGCAGTCTATCTATCACAGTTAAATTCTTAAGCTACGACTATCCCTTACTACTGCTTCCCACAACTGCTGTTCTGTTTCAGGTTATTTGAATTCTACTGCAGAAGTTAAAAAAAAGGGAAAAAAAAGTTCTGAGACGGGAAGTTTTCATGGAGCCATTACACAAAGTGTTCAAAGTGACTTTTTAAGAACTTTAAATGCACGTAATTTATAATACCTGTGAACAATGGGAAACTGGAACATTACACACCACACTAAAAGGTGGCTTAAGCAGCAGTAAGCACAAATAACGTGTGTATACCAATTGAAGACCCAGCTCTACTCACCCCAGCTGAAAGTTTGGTAGAAAGCGCATGCCAAAATAAATCGACACAAACCATGTAATTCAACATGTTCTTCAGAAACATAAGTCTTCTTAACAGTTTCTCAAGTGATGCTGTAGCGTTACATTCTTAAGTCTCCAATGGTCCACTGTAATATTGAGTAGTCATACCCAATATCTTCACCATTCAAATATGCAATTTAAAATATGCTAGTGAAAAATATTACTAAATGAACTGAACGCTGACAACACTTTCTTGGGAGCTTTGAAGGGACATCAATTTGCATCCTAACTACTTGTTGTTACTTTAGACGAGCAGGGTGGAAAAATACACAGCTGTCCCCAAATGCAGTCATTATATCATATTTCAACCTACTCATTCAGAAAATCCTCCAGGACATTAAGAATGTGACACATGCAAATAGACTGACACATGCAATTAGACTGAGAACTCCACAACAAAACACTGAATGAATCATCGGCTGGAAAACATTAACTCCTGTGCAGGGAGGAAAACCTCAACTCCAGTATATTCCAGGTGAGGCACTGTTCTCAACTCCGTCAGACACACACACACAATAAGCTAGCATTTGTTCACCCAGATAGTTTCAACCTGCGCTTCTGGAATTTAAGTCTGAGGAACAAATGGAAGCACCCAAAATAGTGAGAAAAAGTAGTAATATTCTTTTTTGTAAAGCTCAACATGAAAGCTGGTAGTGACTAACAAAGAGTAGTACACAGATCAAAAGTTGTCCATCTGATTCAGTTCATCTCAGCGCTACAACACTTGTGGTAGAAATATTTAAACAAATATTTGAACAGAACGTTGAACAGATCAGAATTAGCAAATGCTCTGTTCAGAAGGTCCACTTTCCTTTTATGATATAAACATAAAAACAGATAGTCTCTGCTAATCATACTACTCTCGCATAGAATACATGAAAATGTCAGTTGCATCTTATTGGTTTTTTTTCCTACATAAATATTCCTAATTTAAGATGGTAAATTCAGCTCTGACACAAGAAGCCCAAAGAGCTTGAACTGTGGTAATCATACCACTCGAAACATTATTTACTTTCCTTCTAAATTATCAGCCAGCTTTTTTAAAGTAGCAGTATTAGACAATACCCTCAAAGTAACCGATTAAGCTTTTCTAATTGCTAACATGAAAACATGCTGTGAAAAGCTGAGAACCTCAGACACGTAACCTGTCTAGCACAACTGTTTCCATCAACAGATGCACTACCCAGCGCTTAACACACTGTGTTAATACAGTTAAGGGGACAAAAAAAAGTTATACTGAATAGGCGTTAACTGGCCAAACCCAGCATTCCTTTATACAACAGCACCCCACAGACTATTCAACCATCACCACTACGCGTACGTACACGTTAACACTTACCTGCTTCTACTCCTAGTTCTGCTTCTGCTTCTACTTCTATGTCTGTGTCTAGATCGTGATCTTGAACGAGATCTTACACGGCGCTTTCTCTCTCTGCTGCGAGATCGGGATTTTTTCCTATCACGACTTCTACTACGATGACGTCTGAAACAGAGGTCCCAAATTCCTCATGTTTAAATTCAGATTTTAGTTACGGACTTACATTCAAGTTTGTCACCACAGGCCAAAATGCATCAGGCAAGGTAGGGTGGACTGCAAATATCACTTGGAAAAGTTCATGCCTGAAAGAGCTTAGAACTAGGAGATGAAATGAGATAGGAATGAAACACTACCATCAGCCACCACTGATACGTGACTTAGGCAGAGTTTAAGTAAACTATCATACTGATCAACACAGCTATTTTTATTTGTTCACTAAAGTGCACACCTGCATTTTCAATGCCAATAGGGAACATATCATATGCTCCATTGATAAATTTTCTACAATCTGTTTGTAAGTTATAAACTTGGGCTAGCATTGACATCACCTATACAAAAAACTTAGAGATACTTAGTAGCTTTACTCAGAAGTAATCTAGAAAAAGCAAGTAGCAAATGCACTATCCAATCAAATCTGGAACATACAATATAAACTGATACTTCAGAGTTAAATGAGGTCAGCAACAAAATTCAGTTGTACATCAAAGTCAACCCAAATTCTAAACACTGTTTTTGTGAATGTGTGTTTTTTTTTTTTTAAAGAAAAAATAATCGTATAAAACAATTTACCTTTCACGAGACCTGGATCTTGAATGACTCCTCCCCCTTGACGATTTTCTCTCTTTGCGTTTATGTCTATCCTCACCATTTTCAGATGAGTTTAGGCTATCTCTGCCCTTGTCAGAAGAATGTTCTTTGTCATTGTGGTCTTCAGATTTGTGCTTCTTGGAGGACTTCTCTTTGGATTCGTGTCTTCTTGCCTGTTTTAAGAAGAAGTTGGTTCTTTCAGGAAAATAGTGCAACAAAGAGAGTTAGTATGGGTATCAGAAGATAAAAAATGATAAGTTGTGATGCAACATTAGTAACCTTAGGAGTGTGACTCAATCAAGAGTGATGGGCTACTTTACCTAATGCCACCATCTACGCAATGTTGCAAATGCACGCTATCATTTATCCCTATTTTCCCTCCTCCCCACTGTCTAAAGGAGTTTTGAAAACACCCATCAAGGTATCTTTACACAGCTTCCATGAGAGTTCACAGCATTATAACAAAAACAAACTGTCATTCTCAGTCTTTGTCCTAAATTCCAAACACATAGTATGTGCCTATCTGACAACTTACGGATATACATATATACACAATCACATTTCTAGTTAACATTTAAGTATTTGTCTAAGTCTACCATGTAGAAAGAATCATTAAAATCCATTCATACAGTTGCAGACATACACTATTTTGCTTTTGGAACTAAAATACTCCTCTATGCATCACTAGATAATTGTTTTTTAGAGCAAAACTCTCTTCAGTCAGTAACTTCCAACAGTTTGTAAAAAGCAAAATAGGAAGTTCTATGGTTGATCCCATTTTTAGTATATAAAACCAACATGCATTACTCCAGTACCTCCCACAGTAGATTTAAATTAAAGATTTGCTGCTCCACCATACCGCAATTTCTTCCTGCAGTGTCTCTTAAAAAAAGATTCCTTTTTATAGCTGCAATGCTAAAAATACTTAGCAAGGACAGGCCTGATTTTTGCCAGTGTTTTCCTTAGAGACTAAGTCATGACATCAACACCTTTTCTTAATATATCCAGTTTATTTTGTACTCTTTCTAGCATAGCCTGCTTAAGTCCTATACTTAACAATATTTTGCTTCAAGTCAAAATTTTATGATATAACCATTTTAGACTAAAACTCAGTTCTTCATTTTTTTTGCTTATCTAAATCTATTTTATGTTAAATACTCTTAAAATCTGTCCATAACCCTGTGTCAAAACAAACACGTCAGGAGGAGATGCTGTAACTAGCTTATACCCACTTATCCAAACATTTTTAACTCCTTATTAATGTATACCAGGTTCTAAATATATTCAACTATAATTCACGTATATTTGTGATGTGTTAAGATACTTCTTCCTGCTTTTACAGTATTTTAACTCCTTCAAGAATTACTTGGTACATAAAAACACAGTTGAATAGTTTAAGAAATTACTTGTACATTAATTTTAAAAATGCATTTATATAAGTAGCTGTTCTGATATATATATATATATATATTAAGAAGAATTATCGATATTCAGTATTTAGTCTACAGAAAATGATCTTGACCTTGCAAATTAACAAAAACAGTAAATCTACCATGGGACAGTTCATAATATGCTCACAGTGAAATTTAGAAAATGCTAAATACATTACAATTAGATGTAACAGAATGGTAAGAACACTGGACAATTTTAAGCAAGGAATTTTTTTTTCTGAACATGAAAACGACTTTTTTTTTTTTAATCAGTCTTCCAGGCACACACTTAGTAATAAACACCATTATATCCCATAACGGATTTAAGATACTTTTAAGGGAAATATGAGTTTGAATGACTAATAGTTACCTTATCATGAAGTAGGCTTATAATTTTGCTATCTGAGTCTGCAGCGTCTTCAGTTCAGTCTCTTCGCGCATTAGCACGCTGAGTATGATTTATTATAGAAATGTTATCATGTGAGCTAAACAATATATTCAATTTCACAAAAATTCTCCTAGATTATTTTTCCTTTTCCTCTTTCCTTTTTTTTTTTTAAAAAGAAAAAAAACAGAGCTTCCATTGGAATCGGGGAAAAAGTTCCTGACCCAGGTTAAAGTTAGAAGTCCCTCATCTGACCATCTGACCCAGCCTGCTATTGCCCCACATGGCTTAAGCTTCCTTTCTATTTTCATGTTCCTGGATTGTTCATTTCATCTCTTCTCTGGTGTGTAAGCCAGTTATTTCCAAAACATTACTGATGCTGTCTCTTCCACTGCCTTATTTATATATATATAATGAAAAAAAAGAAAGACAGCCTTCTGAAATTTTGCTGCTACTGTCATGTTTCCAGCTGACCTAGCTTGTTTGTCAAGCTATGACAGTCTTTACAATTAATAGATGCAATAGACAGAGCTCAGTCAGGTGGGTAATTGTTTTTAATGTATTCAAGTAGATTGATATGTATTGGAAGTCCTGAACATTGGCCAGGATTAAAGCCACCAAAGGCTTTTGGTTAATGGAAGCTCTGTGAAAGTCATCAAGAACACCATTCTACTTCTCCATATGAATCCTTTCACTTGGCTGTTTCCACAAAAAAATAGAAAGAAATTAAAAATAAATTAAGTTACTAGTTTCTGAAAGCGATTTTCTATAAAACTATTACCTTGTCAACATGATGGCTGCAATCATGCTTCACTATGAAAGGATCTCCATATCCATTTTTAAGCTTAGAGTTTCCAATTTCTTGTACTTACCATAAAAGTCATTTACATAGGTTTACACATATGTGCATTACTACAAGGTACTTTTAAAGCTGTATTGTACAATTACCTAATCACTACAAAGTGTTAATTACCTCTTTGCTTCTGCTCCGGCTTCTGTGTTTTCTTCCTTCAGCATCTGGAGAAGAAGATATTTATTATCACTTACTAAGCGAAAGGGGAGATTAGCTGACTGATCTTTCAGTTTCTTTTAGTTATTCCACTACACAAAGCCAAGAACAGAGACTTAAAACACAAATGGTATTATTTGAATACATACTGCAGAACATGAACTCTAACCGTGAACAATTCATTCTTTGCATTTGTTTAAGCTCTGACAGCAGAAAATAAGTTTGCCACATTCGAGTCACATTGTACTTTTTCAGACAGTTAGCTTTGTTTTTGTTACAAACCATGCAAAAGTATCTCTTACTAACCAAACCTAATTAAAATAAAGACAGTAGTATGTTTGTTTTTTCCTGGAACTATTTTTATTATTAGCCTCCCCATCAGATCCTCTGAAGACTAATAATGTAAGTCCTTAACATTTCCAACATTTAAATTGAAAAGAAGTTTAAATATAATGTATTTAAAGCTACTTATTTTGATTTTGCATCCTACTTTTTTCCCGTTTTATCAAGTTACTGGAGTTGTCTATGAAACAGCTTTAAAGACATTTCAGTTCTACAAGCATATACAATTTAATTATATCAAAGTAAAAAAAAAAAAAACAAACAGAACTTTATTAAGTATCTTTGCTTATATGAAGACCATACCTGATTTCCGTCTTCTTTCCCTTGACCGTGAGCGGGATCTTGAATAATGATGCTTTGATGTTCTGGGAGAACTAGAGGCATCTGATTGTTCCTTTTTCTTTTCTCTTTCTGGAGAGGACTTTTCTGGGGCTACTGCCTCTCGTTCTGTATCACTGCCCTACACATGAAAACAGAACGATTAAGAATCAAAAACTTCAGATTTCAAAACAATAAATAATTATTTACTTAGTACTTCCTTGGATGACACACTTAAAGTTGTTTTCTATGAAGACAAGCCTGTGAGTAGCCATCCCATTATTAGTTAGGCAAGAGCTGGACAGACTTGCAGCAAACTGTGTAACTGCATACAGACTGATTTTTCAAAACCTTATTACAGAACTAATATACAGCAAACATTTTGCTCTCTCATTATGTTAGAATGTGCTTTACTTTTTTTCCATGAGCTTTCAGTAAAAATACACTTTGAACCCCAGTTTTCATTACTTTTTTATTACTTTGAAAATAAGGCAGCTGATTTTTCTTAAACCACAACAGATACTATGAGTACTAGATTAGATCTCTTGATCATTGTGGTTAAAACAAGCGCATTAATGGTATTTTCTTAGTAACACGCTACAGCACATTACGAATACAAATCTATAGATTTATATTTCAGCTACTACCGTTCAGTCTGCCCAATTCTTTATTAATTTGCAAATGTACAGAGATTTATCTGTACATCCTTTAGAACGTAACAGAATCTCTAGAAGTTAGAGAGAAAGCAGATCTTTACCTCTTGTTTCACATAGCATGCCATATCTAGTTCAAACCAGATCAACATCTGGAGCACTAAACACTTCAAACTGCATCTGCAGCATAACTTTAACTACTGTCTCAGTGACCATTCTGAATACTAATACTCCACCCACTATCCTGAAACAGCAGGAACCAACTCCCTGATTTCTGATCTTAGCCATCACAATCCTCAGCATTCCTCATCTATCAGATGCTTCTCTACATTTCTTCCCCTTCTGCTCAGTCCCTCCTCTTTTTAATCTAAGGTTTCCAAAAGACTCAGCTCATAGAAGTTTCAAAGAAACTTTGAGATCTATATTAAACAAAATTTTGAAGTCACTTAAGCAGGATAAGGAAAATACCAGCTAACTCTCTAAGTTAAATGTAGTAACCAACTGAATTGAGGACACTGCCACATCTTCCTAGTCCCATTACCCCTACACACTGCTGTTCATTAATGCCCTTGTGCTCTCTCAGCCTTAGAAAGCAAGAAAAATCTGACAGACTTCAGTGAAACTATTTTCAGTTCTTAAATTACTGGTGGATTGGCCATGGGCTCAGGATTTACGTCTCACCTAGTACTGCAGAAGAACCTCAAAGATAACGCTTGCAATTTAGATATAAAGCAAAAAGTCCATAATTAGTCTTCAAGCCTTTTTTACAGAAAAAAAAAGCCTATTCTTAAAGAATTATGTAAACTGAGAAACCATCCTTTCCATGAAGAGAGTAAGTTTTCTCCAAAAGTTCTGTTATGCTACTGGTCAAGTTTCAAAACAAGGATTTACAATAGCAGATTCAACACCAAAAGCTACTTAAAAGTCCACATAAAAAAGTTTTACCATGTTAAGAGACTAGTTCTTCTGCACACTCGAGAGAATTATGTAACTTTTGAAAAAAAATTATTTGCATCAGTTTTAGAGAACGACTTCTGCATCATCCTTATGTGAAGCCCAACAATTTTTAATCAGGAACAAAACTAAACCCTCAGCCCGTGTACGAAGGGTGGTGATTCTTTTTGGACTCTGAGCAAAGATAACTCCAGCAGAGAAGTTTCCCAACAACGTTAACCATAAAAAGGGCCACAGATGCAACTAATTAACCACTAACCTCAACAAGACGGTAAAAATAGCGGGCCTGTGACCAACCACAAAGAAAAGTAAGAGGAAAGGGGGGGGCTGCATCAACGAGAACCGAACACGGCCCAACCGCCGGATCCTTCCCTCAGCTGCCTCGAAGCCTGCGCCCTGGGGAAGAGCCCTCTCCTACAACCCCAGCGCCCCTTTCCCAGCCTTGAAATGACAAGACTGAGGCCACGGGACCTCTCCGCTTCTCTCCAACCCCTGAGAGACGAGACAGAAACTTCTGGAAGCGGGGCGAGAAGCAAAGGGGGAGAGCGGCCCCCCCCTGCCCGCGGCCCATCATGGCGGCGGGGAGCCGCCGGGCGCCATTTTGTCTCTCCGCGCACACGGCTCCCCCGCTCACACCCTCCCGATCCCGCACTGCTCTCCCCTCCCGGCCCACCGCAGCCCCCGTTTCGGCTCCCTCCGCCGCTCCCCGGCGCCCAGCGGCCCCTCACCGCCATCTCCGTGCGCCCGGGCCGCCGCCGCTCCCCTCAGCAGCTCCTCGCCGCGACGCAGCCTCCCTCAGCAGCGAGGCGCCCGGCCCCGCCCCCTCCCCTTAGCCGCCAGGTGCCCGGATGTAACCGCGGGCGGGGCCCGGCGGCGAGCGGCGCTGCATTCTGGGGGGGGGGGGGAGGAGGGCGAGGCCGTGTCCTAGCAACGGCGGGGCGGGAGGCGCTCGCGGTTGGCAGAAGCGTGGCCCACGCCGCGACCCGTAGCGGCAGGCAGCGCTCCCGCCAATTTGAAAGCCTGAGGTGGCGGAGGGGGGCGGCGGTGGCTTGGTGAGGGGACAGGGTGACGGGGGGGGTATGGGGACAGGGGGATATGGGGCTGCTGTGGGGCAGGGGGTCTCTGCCTTTGCATTTTATCCACCTCACGGTGCGAAAACGCCCGTCCTGAGCTGCGTTCTTTGGGCAAGCCAGATCATCAGCTGGGATTCGTGGCTCTTAGCCTTATATTTTGCTCCTTATATTTTAATTCCTCTCACGTTTTAAGTTTTCTTCGTTCCGTTTCTTCATTGCTCTCGAGACGCAAATTTTGTTTTTTCTATGCACACCTTTACAAGGTTTATTCCAATTCTCTTCCTCCTACAGGCAAAACAACAATAGAATAATAAAAATTATGATCTATATGTGTTCACGTCTTCTTAAAATTCCACTTTACAGCATGTTGCTTATATGTTTATCGCAGGTAAGAATGTGGAGTGACATTGAAATTCTTGCCAATGATGACACGGGAAGCGAGCAGCTGTCTGTGTGCATAGGGCAGGAATGTGGAAGCGCGTTGTACCAAGTGGATGCGCTACTTCAAATAACGTCTTCAGAAAAGGTAGAGTTCATTAAAACTGCATTTTTCTATTTCTTAATAATTATGACGACTTCTTTGACGTGTTTTGCAAAGTGTTTCAGTTATTATACGTAACAATCTTTTTCTTTTCAGGTCTTAGCTAATCCACAGCTGTACGCATGCAACTCGAGGGATGGCAGTATTATTGTTGTTGACAGATCAGTGGCTCTTCTTGACAGCACTGGGCAGTCTCTTCAGCTGCACATTCAATTTGGTAAGTTCACTACCTATAATTCAACTGAAAGTCAAAACTGACTTTTAAAGACAACTATTTTTGTATAACACAGCAAGTATCTTGCATATCTACCTACCCTGTAAGAGGAGGTATTACTAGTGAATAACTAAATAATAAAACATGATTCTGTATGTCATTAACAAGCTATTTCCTTAACAATTTAATTAGAATGCTTGTTAACTTTTCACTGCAATGGGAATACTGGATAGCAAAGCCACTCACTGTACGTCCTTTCCTGTACTTTGTTTTATCAAAGTAAGTAACTTTGAAGAAATCTGGAATACTGTATTGTCTAATTCCTATGTTTCAGACGTGAATGTCTACTAGTAAAAAAAAAAAACTTAATAGTTAACATTCTGATATCTTTTTCAGACACTAATGTGGATGTAGTTGGTATGTGTCAAGAAAGACAATTTCTTGTCGTTGGTGAGAGAAGTGGTAATTTACATCTTATTCATATTCCATCAAAACAAACCTTGCTAACTAAGGTATAGTACTTGTTCTGTCCTAATTTTGCTGAAAGCCTAGAATTTCTTTGGATTTCTTTTTTTTTTCTTTTTTTTTTCTTTTTCCAATATATCAAAATATAAATATTCCTGTGTTTTGAACACATCTTCTAGTTTGAACAAACAAACAGATTAAAAGGCCACTTTTGTTGCTATAAGTAACAAATTAGCAAATTGTATTTAGGAATGGTATATGTGAACAATAAGTTTTTCATGAAAGAAAAAAGCTTAAAGTTTAAATTGATGATCAGTATTTCAAATAAAGGTGTTTTTTTGTTGTTATGGTGGGGTTTTTTTTGGTTGTTGTTTTTATTTTTTTCCCAGATAAGACACAATAATATTCTTTGTGTTGATTCCTTCTTAGATTTTGGTTGAATCATCTTCAAATGAAAAGACTTACTTAAATCTCTTTATTGAAAAAGATAAAGCAGATGCAGGTAAGCATTTGAATAATTTTTTTTCTTGTCTCTGTGTTTGTCATTTTGTTCCCATTTAATATTTCTTAAAGAAAGAAGCTACAAAACAAATCAGATGCAGCTTTAATTTGCATTTCAAACTTTAGATGTACTTTTAGCTCAGTGGGCCTTATCTACAGGTCCTTGAAAATATTGGAAGGACAATCACTTTTGGAAAGCTGAAAATTCAATTGTTTTTTCAGAACACTGTTTTTTGTTTGTTTGTTTGTTAACTGATCATTTTGTTTGGAGGTAAATCCAGTTGCCAAATCATCGACAAATCCTGCAATTCAGGTGACCCTGAACTTCATTCTGGCTGTCCATTGTCCCAGTCAATATGGTATTTGAATAGAAGTATCCAGACATTAATAGTTATATTTTATTTCTAGTAACATATTTGGAAAAAGCAAGTTACATTGTCTTTCTTTTTAGGTTTTAACTGCAGAGTACACTGCTTACATTTTCTTTTATTATATTTTATTATTTTATATGAGAGAATTATTTTCTTATTATATTTAGCTCTCATTACTTATTTTATAACTGGTATAAAAACCACCAAACATCCAGAACTCAGTACCTCTTTCTCTTAACTTGCTTTTGAGATTGTGTTAAACCTATGAAAATACTCAAGAAAGCAGGATTCTCTCTGCCTTCCTATCAGACGTCAGATTTTAGTAGTTCCTGTTCTATAAGCTCCCAGTCCCGTCTTTCATAATGTAGCGCATTTCAATGAAGTTTTGACATGAAAACAGAATTTACAGTCTGATGGGTGCATACAAAAATCATGATTTCAAATAAAACTCTTAAGATGCATATACTTACTTTTTGAAAGTGACAAAATATTTGTTTCAAAATGTTTGGTCAGATTTTGTTTTTTTTTCTCCAATTATTTCAGTTTTCCATCTTTAAGCAAGTAGTCTCCTTACAGTTACTGAATACTCCAGCTCAATATGTCTATTTTGTTGTTGGTTTTTTTTTAGGTGTTTATCATATGTTCATTCTCACAAGGAAGGGTTTTTTTTGCATTATGTGTCTCCCACTTGCTAAAACACAAGAAGGTAAGATAACTACAAACCAATCTGGATTTCAATTTGAGAGGAAGAGCTGTGTTAAATAGCTTTTTCATGCATCTTTCTAAGGGATTAAGGTATTGACTTGGGATTTTCTGTGCAGCCTTGGTTGCTTTCTAAAGGGAATCCAATATACAATTAGTTCTATAATAAAATTATTTTTTCACTCTTCCAAAAATTCCTTTCGCTTGTGTTTCTATTATTGAGTGCTTTCGAGAAAGTACTGAATATTATGCAAAGAGGGTTTTAAGTTGCAATATCAATTTGAACTGTACTGAAGAGTATTGGGAATAACTAATTTAATGCTGTCTAGCTAAACATAGTTCAAATTTTCTGGAGCTCCATAATGTGATCAATAGAAGTAGAACTTGTCAAAGATAGTGGCTGAAGATTTTTTTTTTTTTTTTTAATAGTCAAGTTAGGATAAACCATCTTACATGAAGTTTAGTAGTATTTTTTTTCAGTTTAAAAAACATTTAACATTGATTTGGTTTTATCTATGTTTTTTTTTTAATGTAGCAATTGACAAGATGGATATGATTGTGGCAAAGAAGGTAAGAAATACCTGCTAACATATAACATCTGTGTTAAAGTGCGAAGTTTGTAACACAAGTTTGTTCTTTATGTTCCATTGACTACTTACTTGTTCATTATTAACAATTCATAATTGTGGTGATTATTTTTTCTATTCATGGAGAAGCAAGAAGTTCAAAATTCACCCAGTTTTTATGCGTAACTTTTTTCTTCTCTTTTGTTTGCTTTCCCTTCATCTTCTACCCCAATAGTTGCAAGGAGAGATAAAGACAGCTTTCATTGCCACACAAGAATACCACAGCCTTGGCTGTCAGAATTTTGTGATATGTAACTCGGTGAATAAAATCAATTTGATAATTGGGGTAAGTAGTAATAGTATGTTTATAATAATTGTTATGAGATCAATGATGGCATTTATTGATCTGCAACAAAATGTAGGTCTAGCTGATTCAAAAAGGACATAATTTTTTTTTTGCACTAAGATTTTTTGTCTTTAATTTCCTTCATTGTACATTTAAAGGTTATCGGTTTTGCAGTCTGTTTCTTCTAGTAAGAAAATAACTGTTATCACTACAGAACTGGCTCAGGTGTGAAGGATGGGGGGAAAACATTTTCACCCTGTCTGCATGACTTCAGTAAATCAGTGTAGTTCCTAGCTCATACAGGGCAGACTATTTACAGTCTTGCCCTTGGACTTAGAGAGAGATCCAAAATTGGCAAGAGGTTCACATTCAACAAAGGTTTGCCAAAATAACAATTAAGGTTATTACCAAATTTAAAAACAAACAAACAACAATAACAAAAAAGGACACATTTCTAAATATCTGTATTTACTGACAATAAGGTTAATATTGCAATTTTCAAGAGTTTTATAAGTAAAAGGTCAGCTGGAGAAGTAAACATGTCGATGGACAAATTTCTAACATGTAGCCCCATTTTACTTTCATTTACTAACAGGGTAAAGGTGATTATGTACTCTCCAAATGGGAGGTAGACACCACCAATAACCTTGTGTCTGTTCGAAGTTTTGCTGATTCAAGTCTGATCAAAGGTAAAAAAAAAAACATTTTTTTTCTTTTTATAGACAAGTGTAGAATTCATATTTAACTGCAGAAAATAAGGCATCTTCAGTTATCTTGCTGGTTTTTAGTAACAGTATACACATATACCAACTGGAATACCTCTTGTAAAGGTACAGCCAAAATTTATTTCAAAATTGTTGAGTTTATACACTTAAATCATGATTCTGTTTAAGCTAAAATGCTAATGGAAGTTCTCAGTGAAGTTGTAGAGATAAACAGCTGCATGTTTCCAGTGCTTGGTTGTACGTTGTAAAATTTTTTTTGCTTCAAATACATTTTTCAAGAAAAATAGTAAATTTATATGAATATGTATTATTTCTTTTAGATGCAGTGAAACTTCAAGTTCTTGACAATCTGCTGTTTGTTTTAGATACAGAGGTATGTGCGACGGTTTGGTTTAGTCTTCATTTTACAATGTTCTTGAAAGAGCTTATAAAAATATTCTTTAAAATAATAACTTTAAAATATATTTCTGTTAAATAAAGATGCTTGTCTTTGGTGATCTTGATCTTACTGTTTTTGTTAACCTACTCCTAGTCATTATTTAAGCTTTAATATTCTGCTCAATAAAGACCAAATATGAACTTCATATCTGATTTTTATTTTTTTTTTTAAATACAGAATATCTTAAGCATGTGGGATGTTTATTCTCTTACTTTAATTTGGGATTGGTCTTTAATACGTATTGAAGAATTTCTTCTCACTACAGAGTCGGATTCTTCTTCAGTCGTACAGTAAGTGTTATAGCATCAGTTCTGAAAAATCAAAAGTTGTCTATAGTTACAGGAAATGTGCAACAGATGCTTGATTTTCTATGGTAATAGAATTTATAGAAATCTTTGAAATCTTTCTATTCAGGACAAAATGTTGGACTTGTCAGTATTGTTAGCTTTGCTTGGCATTTTCTGCCTTTTTTTTTTTTAATCTATTTTTACTGCTAAGGAAGCTTGTATGTAACCTGTATCATTTTGGAAATGCCCATCTCAAATAAGGTGTAATAAGTTGTATAATATTGCCTGCAAGTCGTCTGATGTTTTGTTTGATGTTTGTCTTTCTTTGGGATGGATAAACGGTAAGATCTCGTTCCACAGATGTAAAAATCAAAATCTGGAGGTATGTGTGTTGGATAAAATCCAAAATGAGTTAAAGGCAATTAAGGTTAGAAGACAAGACTCTTGACTTTTTCCATTACTTTGTGCCAATTTAAAAAATAAGGACTGGATGCATTTGAAAAACTTTAAAACGTCATTAGTTGAATGCGTCCTCTACATGCTAAAAGACTGTTATTTTGGGGTGAGCTATATGGTTTTAAAATGTACCAGTTTCAATAGAAAACTAAATTTTAGAAAACTCCCCAGTTTTAAATAAGAGTGATAAAATATTATTTGTTCTCTTCTTTTCCCCCGTCTTCTGTTCTATAGGCAAGGGCTTGCCAATGTTAAACTGATAGCCATGACAACACCCACTAACAAACAGGTAGATTATCTATATTTTGTTCCTCAGTTGTTAAGCACCTGTTCTCAAGAGGCCAAAGTTTAAAAAAAACTGAGATGTAACTAGCTGTTAGGATATAGTGGGGATTGTTGCAACGTCTTACCACGTTGACCAGGGCAAGCTATCCTGCTGGGGTTTTTTGGTGGTGGTGGGTTTTTTGGTGGTGGTATTTTTTTTGGTTTGTTTGTTTGTTTTTAGATAGTTTGGGGTTTTGATTGCTTTTTTAATAGTAGATCTTATTGTCTCATGTACCTTCACAGATTTCTTTAGAATAGTATCACTGCTGTATTCAGTATCTACCTCCATGTACAACTAAGATTGTTAATTGAAGTAGAAAGGCGGGATGAACATTATACAAGATTTTCAATGAAGCCTAACTATTTATATATGACAAGACCTAAAACTTCATTAAACCTTCTCAAATTGTAGAGACCTGCTTTTTTCTTGCAGAAGTAGTGTCTTTAATTTAACTCCATCAGAATCTAGAAATAATTCTGCAAAAATCACTGTCACCAGTGTCTCAGAATCATTTATTTATGACGTTTTTGTCTTTTTTTTTTTTTTTTTTCACATATAGATGAGAAGCTTAATGGTTTTTGCATTGCCTGCTATGCAACAGCTCTATTCTTTGGAAATATCTGTTGTTTCTTCACTTATTCAAAGTGGGATTGGTACAGTATGTTTTGATTTTTTTTTTGGTTGTTGCTTTTCTTTGAAGAAAGACAATTGTTCTAATAGGTAAAAGTATTAAAGAGTGTATTGTGTTATTCTTGCTTAGATTAGAACCAATTTGTGCTAGAAACTGTGCAGGAACTGTGTTTAAAAAAAAAAAAAAAAGATTAAATGATGTCCCCAAAGGATGAAGAAAAAGATAACACAGCAAACTGAACAGTTTAATTCTACGTCCTAGCCTATTAGAATGTTTAATACTACTGCCAGTTTTTCTTGCTGCTCTTACAGCTAAACACTGTATGAAGCCTTAAATTGTCTCAGCATAGAAAAATGCTCTGGGTTTACTTGGGATTTACTTAAGTTTAGATGACAGAACTACTTAGTTTCTATTTAAACTGCTTTCTTGTGAAAAGCTTAACGAAGCAAGAAGGGTGCAAAAGGACAGTGAGAACTTTATGAATTAGGAATGCTATAAAGACTGCTGAGGTGGAGTGAGTATGTGAGGGGATACCAAGTTGGAAGTCTAAGCAGTGCCTCTTAATTGGAATTGTGAAAGTGAATCTAGTAAGCTCTGGATCTGATAAGCAATAAAATAGAAAGCTGATGAAAGGCCCTCAGAAATTCTAGATGGTGGAAACCATCCAGGAATTAACGTGATAAACATAAAAGAAAAATACTTTTTCTGAGAGAAAAGCAGTAGGTTATTTCTGGATTAAAAGATTAAAGAACATCTTATGCATTACAGTTTGTTTCTCTCTTTTTTTTTTTTTTTTTTTGAGAATTGACTTCTTCTACCACCTAATGATTTCTGTTATTATATTGCTACAGGATACAATATACTTCTTGGAAGGAATTCATAAAAATCATCAGATGTAAGATAATGTTTTGTATATTACCAACTCGCTGTTGCATGAAAATGCAGATTACTTCTACATCTAGTTGTTTTAGAGTTGAACTCACATAGTTCCCTCTCATCATCAGATCCACTGAAGGCCCAGTTTCTATTGTTGTGATGAGAAGTTTAACTGAAGCCTTGCCAGAAAACAGGTACTCTTCTCCTCGAAGCTTGTTTTTTCTCATCTGTAGTTTGGCATTTATATTAAATTTGTGTTTTACTTTTATCCCTCCCCCAGATTAAGTCGCTTACTTCACAAACACAAATTCACTGAGGCTGAGAATTTTGCAATTCAGTTCGGACTAGATGTTGAGGTAAGTTGTGCTTGATAAATACATTCGAAAATTGATTAGTGTAACTGAACTTATGAGTAAGTTTCTTACCCAATAGTACATCAGAAAGCACTAATAGATACATTTCTTCATAAGTCTATTGAATGTACCTTGAAGTGGAACATTTTCCTAAGAAATTGCAGATAACCAGAATTTATTTTAAAGCCACCATATTTAATAATAAATTAATGATCAAATAGAATTTAAAGCATTTCTATATGGTCAACTTCATATTTTTATTTTATATATAGGCATTCTTACTAATTTAAGGTATTCTTTACAGGTTTTTGATCTATTTAAAATAGTATTTTTTTTCTACAGTCTTATAGACACTCAGAGCTGAAGGTAGAAGGTATAACTTTAAAAGATTGTGTATGAAGTATGTGTTCCCTCTGCTTTTAAAAAATTTTCAAAGCATTTAATGCATATGGACACTGAATCTCAAAAACAGTACGGAGGAAAGTGTAGAGTTCTCAGCTTAAGACAGAGGACTCTGCCTAAAGCTGAAGTGCGTCACATTTAAAACTGAGTCTGCTTTTTTGTTTCTGTTTTTATTTTTTTTAAACAGCTTGTATACAAAGTGAAAGCAAGCACTATTTTAGAGAAGCTAGCTTCCGCTTCTGTTGGGAGTTATGGGCAAGAAGTCTGGCTGGATCTTGTGAATGAAGCCAAAGAAAATCTGCATAAAATTCAGGTCTCCTTTAACTTTTATATATATGTATATATATATATATTAACCCTGATCTATTTCCCTAGCAGAGTAATTATAAAGGAGCTTGGAATTAATTTCAGTTGTTTCCTTACTCAAACAGGATAGCCAATTTGTTGTGGATTACTGCATAAATGCTCCATGGCCACTATATGAAACCACTCAAGAAATGCTAAACTATGCTAAAGTCAGAGTAAGTGTTTTTTGCTTGTTTAAATTTGATTGCTTACTGTTGCCCATCGCTATTACATTCTCCTGTACATCTTGAGAGGGGGGACACCTTCAAACCAGTTACAGTCATTCAAAAAGCTGCATTATAAATTATGTTACGAAACGTGAAGAAGAATCGAGACTTGTTGCAACTTTATTCTTGCTATTGCTTAAAGGCAAAAAAGGGGTTACAGTTTTATTTTCACACCAGAAAGAGGGTTATAGTTTTGAGTAGTCTTTATAAGTTCCTTTTCAATACTAATTTCTGCAGTAAAATTTCAAAATAGATCACATTTTTTGTTTTAATTATTTTAGTCTTTGTTAACTTAACAAACAAAATCAGAGAGGTGCTTGTTATCTGTCTGATCCTGCGTCCGTATTGGAATCCAATCAGAGTCTAACATTGTGGAATAAAGACTCCTGTTTACAGAGGAGTTCACGGATGTACTAAGTTTTTCTTAGTGTCTTCATTAAATTCGTAGTACTGTTTTTGGCATGTTCTGCACCGACAGAGTTGTCAGCCTAGCTACTTCATGTATTTGTTTCAGATCTTGAAGAAAGATGGTAAAACCATTGTTTCACCATCTGATGGGGCTCCAGTATCCATAACTGAGGTGAGGATGAATTTCTTGGCCTTGCACTATGAAATGGTAAACTATTATGATGTAGAGTTTTTAAAAATGTACTACTGTTTAACATTTTAAAAGTCTAAAACAGATTATATTTTAAAGTATGAAAGAGAACCACAGCACTGACAAACTTCAGGGTTAAGCAATTCCTTCGGTCTTAGATTCATTTATGAGTGCTCTAGAAGACAGGCAGAAGCTTTCGTAGGTTCTTTTTTTAGGTATTTATTTTATTTCTTATTTAGTCCTATTGCATATTGGACAGCAATCATCCACCTTCAAAGAGAATCCATGTAAATTATTTGTGGAATTGAAATTTTGTATTAATGCTTTATTAAACAACCTTACATATGTTACACATGTAATTAACTGAAACTCTTGAGAAGTTGTCATTTTCTTCCATTCTTCCTCATATGGTAGTTATTCTAACCGTGTAATGGTTACTGTTTAGTAAGGCAAATACTGACCTTAAACCTTTTGTCTTCATTCAGGTATTGAGAGCTCAGGCAAGGCTTACAACTTTCTATGGAGCTTTTGGAGTAGAGAAATTCAGGTTTGCTTTTGTTAATTTACTTTAAATCGTAATAAATATAATTTAAATGGCAGATACTTAACCATTAAGATTTTTTTTTTTTAATTTGGGTTCATTCAACTTTAAATCCTTCCTTCTCTTCCTGAAGTTTCTAGTCCTCCACTGCGGTGAAAGGAGATTGCAGAGAGGTTGAATCAGCCTATATGTTGTAATATATATCGTCTGTTGCACTATTTTGTCTAAATTTTTTTTTCAATTTATGTAGAAGGGGTGTGATTTTATACATGCATGCGCACATGCACAATCTAACACTCCTTTTTTCTCTTAGAGCATACACTATGAGCTAGAAAAAGTTTGAGGTTCTCCATATCCTTTAATAGTGATACATAAAAGTAACAGATTTTCTTTTCCTCCTCTTGTTTCTAGCGGTATTGCTTGGACAGAATTCCTAAATAATGAAGACATTTTCAGGAATATCCTTTTTCAGCTAGAAGAAGGAAATTTATCTTGTGCACAGTACCTCTGGCTTAGACATCAGGTGAAATGGCATAAACCTGTCTTTGGTATTTACAGGGAATGTTAGTTACCTTAAGTCTTCCAGCCTTCTTTAACAGAATCAGACCGATGCTGTTACAAAACAGCTCCTCAAAGAAGCAAATTCAGAATCTCATCTGTTGTCACTATGATTCCATTTTCGTCTCACCCATTATAAGGCTGAATTTCCTATTGATTTAAGAATAAACTAGTATATATGATGTCAGAATAATATTTCTAGGTCTGAAGAACGACAGTCCTTGATTTATTCTGTGGCAATTATAATCTTCTATACACCTTTTTGGGAGCACAGCTCTCATAGAATTTTTCAGTGGACACTTGCTGGCTAGCAAATCACATAGACTCTTACTCTGGATGACACATTCATAACAGTGCCTACATGTTGTTATATTCATTAGTGCAGAACTTTCACGTATATATTGTTTTCTTAATAAGACAAAACTATAGGCCACGTCTATAGTAAGTAAAAGACATGATCCTTACACCATAATTTGAAGAAAAAAAAAGTTTCAGTTGTGTCTTAAGATGAAACTCTAGTCTGTTTGAACAGCTATTTTTTTTAATCCTATCTGTACTGCTGAGACTTTTCTTTTTATATTTGTGAATTCTATGCTTCTTCCTATTAGTGAAGTGGTTTTACAAATTATCTGATTAACATATACTTCATAAATCTATAATTGTTCTGTTCTAAAATTTTAGGCAGATTTTGAAAGCAGCTTTGATGAGAAAATGCTGGAGAATTTACTTAATGCCATCCATGTCACTGTTCCTTTGGATGAACTATGTTTGTGGCTTAAAAATGTTGTGATTCCTTTCTTAAGAAGAGTTGTGCCAAAGGAACAGGTAAAACTCATTTAATAAATGTGAAATGTCATCTTCTCAAACTTATTACATAGTCAGACTTACAGAAGTTTTATTTTTGAATGTCAGAACCTTGTTCTTCTCTCTGTCTTTACCCTACAGTCTTCCCTACAGTTAAAAATAATTTTAAATTATTTTTAAAACAAATTTATAATAGCAAACTTTGCTTTGGTAGGTGGTATAACTCTACCTGTAACTATATTTATTGCAGAAAATATTAGCAAAATGGCTGGAACAAGGCGCTCGAAACCTTGAATTAACTGATAAGGTAAGTTACACTGCAGAAAGTTCATATATCTTGTATTTCTGTATGTATAATACAGTTTGCTAATATCAACTTTTTGGACAGGCAAATTGGCCAGAAAATGGACTCCAAATGGCAGAGGTTTTTTTTACAAGTAAAAATCGAGGTGAAATGGGACTGACATCTTTTGGCCAGTGGACTCCTTTGGTAAGAAACGTGGATTAAGGATTTGCTATTCAGAAACCTCAGAACATATGTTCTCAGCAAGAGTTAGAACAGATCAGAATTAGGTCACTATTGCTTTTGGTGAAAAATGAATGACTTCCATGAAAAGAAGGAACTGAGTTTCAATCATCTTCAGTTTAAAGAAGGGAGGGGGAAAAAAAAGTCAGTGCAACACTTATACCCTTTAACAGATGTATTAATAGTTTAAATACGAGTAATATTCTTGAATGTTCTGTAATGTGCTACAAAACACTTAAATTTCTATAAAGATACTTACGAACCTCAGTTAGAAACATGCCTCATTTCTGTCAGAATTTTTGGAAATTGATCACAATTAACTACGCGTTTTGGCCTGGAAAAAACATTAACATCAGCTAGCTCTAAGGTTATGAATACTGCATTTGTGTAAACAGATACAGATTCTGTATGTTGTATATCCTAGGTATACTAGCATCTGTAAAGGTGATACAATGAATGTGGAGAAAGATAAAGCTTTAAGCTAACCAGCTGTGCATTTTAAAAATTGAAAACATTGACATACTGTATTATTTAGATCTGTCTTAAACTTGTGAATCCTAGATTTGAAGCACATAATGGAAAGTAGGAAAGTTTACTCTGTTAAGTCCCACTTTCAACATGTACCTTATTTTTTCATTGCATGCCATACGAAGGTTCGGCATGTAGATCCATAAAATCTCCAAGATTATAAGGCATCAAAATATGGAAATTGGAGCAAGTCTTCTAATGTTTCAATTTCTAAACACTGTTTCAGAGATGTGGTGACTGTGAAGAAGTACATAGGTTAAAGAAGCTGGTAAATGATTTACAAGAACTGATAAATCTGTACAGAAAATACAACTGCAGGCTGGCACTCTGTGATTTTGAAAAGGTAATTCTGCAGACACTTTAAGTAAAGTGCTTTTGAGTACTGGGTTGTTCTGAGGAGAAAAATCCTATAGCAGACAATTTGAAGTTAGACAAGAGGAACCCTGAAATTTTGGTTGAATTAGTTCATAAGCTGCTAAGGCTATTTGATGTGTTTGTTTTAAATTTTTGTTTCAACAGTAAGTATAAATACATAATGTGACAAGAAACCATGAAAGGGTATGGCTTAAACACGATGATTGGCAGTTCAGTACAGGTCATATACACGGAGTTGTGAAGCAAGCATTAGCAACCAAGAAATTAAAAAGTACAACTGAACCACTACTTTGTAAAAGAAATATACTGGGTGTTTGTTTTTATATGAGCTAAATGGAAATGCTAGGTCCTGAAATCACTCAATTGATTCAAATGGGCACTGGATATTTAATTAGTCATTAGTGATATAAAAGATCATATACTGACATGTGATGTTCTAATATGGCATTTTTCTACTTGCTGCCTAGGAAAATGCAACCACTATTGTGTTTCGCATGTTTGATAAAATTTTGGCACCAGAGCTTGTCCCATCCATTTTGGATAAGTTTATAAAACCCTACCTCTGTGAACACAATCTACAAAAGGATGAACTTCTTTTACAGTATATAAAGGTACCCATATTTTCTTCGTTTTGAAGAAAGCTATTTAAAAATGATTAAGCAGAAAACAAATCTCATAGTTGTTTTTACTTATTTATACATGAATTTTAGAATCACTTTTCAAATTAGCTTACTGTCAACAAACTTACTGAAAGTTACTATTTCAGTAATAAGGCATTAACAGATACACAGGAAGATAGCCAAATCTGTCCTTTAATGTCCAAAAATGTTATAATTGTTATATTATGAAATATTCCTATTTTTCTGAATTTAAATATCCTAATAATTTTTATCAAAATCTACAGGATTTGCTTGAACGTTGTCGTACACGGTCTACATCAGTATTTGAAACCGCATGGGAGGCAAAGGCAATAGCTGTCATTGGCTGTATCTCCGATACAGATGTAAGTATCTTTAACAAAATAGGCATCAAGGGGCTGTAATACATCAATTCAGAATGGAACACATAATTTTTACATAAGTACATGAGTACATTTTTACATCAGTGGTATGAGGAGAAAATACTATGCTGTCTTTTTATTCTGTTAGTAATCTGCCATTTGATATTCTTTGCTTGAGAATCTAATTGTAGTTTTGATGTCATCACACAGAAAGCTCACCAACTTTGGTATGTCTGAAGCTGAAGTCCTACAGTGTCACAAATTACTATAGCCATTTTCTAATCTAATTTGACACGTCTTATTATGATAATGAATACCCCTTATGCAAGTGGAGATTCAGCTAGGAAATAAAATGCTTACCTAAAGGAATCACGGGTGAACAATACTTCAAGAGATTATCTTGTAACTCGTTTTGAAAACTAAGCTCTTTATAGCTTATTTTTATATTATATTTATATATATATATTTATATATATTATATTTATTTATATATATTTATATATATTATATTTATATATATTTTATTTATTTATTTTTATTTATATTTTATATTTTATTTTTATAGCTGAAATTTGATGCAGTTCTGCAGATAATGCATGGTGCTATGGTACCGTGGAGTGGAGCAGTGGAGCAGCTGGTAAAACAGCATTTGGAAATGGATCACGTCAAGTAAGGCAAAATCCCATAGTCTATGCCTCAGTTTTGTGTGCACGTTTCAGCTAGATTGAAAAATAAATTAAAAAGTGTGTCTGATGTATTAAGGTTATCAAATAATATAGCTGTAGGTAGCAAACACATTAATAGGAATCTCATTTGTCCACAGAGTAAAGTTATTGCAGGAAAGTTACCGACTGATGGAGATGAAGAAGCTTTTGCGAGCTTATGGAATAAGAGATACTAATCTTTTAAAGGACAAGCAGATGATAATGGTAAATGATCATCACTTCTCTTATTTCTATTAAAGAAAAAAATCCCTGCACTTACCTGCATGTATTTTTATTAGGTATTAGAAGCTAGATCTTGCAAAAGAGCTTGGAAATGGATAGCTCCCACTTGTTATCAATATATCAGACTTTATCCACTTTTCTTGCTGTGTTCAGACTTTATAACTTCCTTGCACTTTGTTTTTCTTAATGAGGACCTGGATCTAAACTGATCAAAAAATTCTTAAATCCAGTCTCATGTCTATTTTCAAGAATTTTGTGTGATTTTTGGTTTGATTTCTTTCTACTTGAAATACATTCATTTTTTGCTTAGTTACTGCTTTTTTATGTGTTTTTATCTGTTTGTTTTTGTTAAGTTTTAGCAGCTTAGCTCAGACAGCCCAGATCGATTTGTACAGCACTGATAATATAGTTTTATAAAAATAATTTATAAAAATAAAAGAGAGAAGGGAGCTAACAAAATGGAAAAAATAGTTCTCTCAGGTCTTTAGATCTGATTTCTGCTAAGGACATAAGCAATACCTGTTTTTTAGCATCTGCCCCTTTACTAGGTAGAAAACATGATCATTTCTAGAAAATGTCTTTGCTGTCATGTGGAGCCAGATAAGATCCCTGAATTTTGAGCGTTCCAATGGTAATTATATATCTATTCTAACTACATGATTCTCGTCCTCAAGCCCAATCTTCTCCCAGTTATGATTTAATCAAGTTTTATCTACAGATAGAATTTTTAAACTTCTAGATTACTTGCTTGGTATGAGCTGTACAATTACAATGCAGAGTGTGTAAGTGTTATTGTATACATCAACAAATTAAATTCCCTATCTCTTCTCACAGAGGCTGGTGAAATACATTCTTAAACAAGATACTCCTACTTCTTTGGAGGATGCTTTGAAAATTGTATCAGCATATATGTTGCCCACCATGGAAGTCTACATTCTGAGGATGATAGACCTGATTGACAAAGAAAGGGTACTAAAACACTTCATGTCATTTGATCTCAATATTTAAAGACAACGCGGCTTATTTTCAAAATAGTACCAACAATTGCACTGCTTAGTGAAACCTTATACATAGCTTACATATTGGTATTTTATTACGGTTCTGTTAATTGCACAAATAGCTGCCTGTACTTAACACTAAAAATGCAACCATTCTCCAGTTTTAAATGAGTTTTAAACATCAAGAGCCATCCCTTATTTGTTGCAAAAAAAAAAAAAAAGACAAAAATAATGTCCCACATAGAGAAGACAAGCTTGGAATTGAAATCTCTACATGTATTTACATAATGTTTTGAAACATCTAACTTTACTTGCTGCATTATTGTAGGTGTAATTAATTTTGTACCCTGTGGTTATCTCTGGTTATTTTATTGGGATCTCCTCTACCCTGTAAAAAGGAGGCTATTTGATTAAAGGAATCAAATTAACTCCGTTGCAAAGAGTTTCTCACGTTAACACTTCTTCTGTCTTCTTAGATCATGGTATTCTTGATAACCAAAGCATGTTTTAAAAACACTGCGTAATTGCCAGTGAACAAAACTGCATATTAATTAGCCTGTTACAGCAAGTACCTTAGCAAGTAAACACATAGATTTTACTGAGAGACTTAAAATTTTACTAAAAAAACTACTCAGGGTGTTTAAGTAAATCATGTCATTGTAAATGTATTTTATTTGAAGTTCGTCAGCAGAAGATTAACTAAAGTAAAGAAGTACATAAAACAGCTTTTCCATAAGCAAATGATCTTCTGTTTTGATTATTTCTCTTACATTTTCTTTCTTTTTTGTTTCCAGGGAGAGGAATCTCTGACTTTGTTAAAATCTCTGACTCTTGCTGAAGCTGAGAAAGTTGCAGAGAGATTGACTGTATGGGGAACACTGGTATTACAGAATAAAGCAGATAATTCTGAAGAGGTACTACATCATTTCACACTGTAAAATGTATGCGCTAATTATTCTAAATATCATTCTTACCCAGGTGCTTAAAAAAAATGTAGGAGATGACAATGTAAAAACTATCTGCCAGCAAAATGGGATCATGAACTGGTTCTGCTTTGAGCAGGAGGTCAGACTAGGTAACCTGTTGAAGTGTCTTCCAGCTTGAATTTATTCTGATTCTGGATATTTTACAATTATGTTATTTTTAAAGACATATCCACAAAGTGGCTTGGCTAACTGAATTCAGTTAATCATTTATAAATCCTGCTGCATTTTTATCCCTCAAATCCTCTGTGTCTTCCAGTTCTTTCTTTGATTGCTTGGAAAATACCTATTTAAAAATTGTAGACGTGGTTTTACCACACACCAAGGTGGTTCAAGGCTTCCAAGTTGACCGTACACATCATTGTCTTGTAACCACAGAAGAACATTTTTGTTAACAGTTGTTTTATGAAGTTATTCTGTTAAGACGGAAGAACAAAAGTAGAGTGGGGATTTCTCATATCTTCTGTGAGAGCTAACAGAGAGCTTTGAAATATATGCTATTTCTATAAAGGATGCTTATTTACAGTAAATTTCTACTCCCCTGCTTTTCAACTAATAGTATTTTAGAGCTGAAAATTGTTGCTAAGACATTGTAGAGCATTACATTACATACTATATTAATAGAGTGGTGGCCTGAGGGTCACCGTCTGTTACTGGCTGAGCAAAGTGTTAACCTCTCCCTTCCTTGCAGCACAAAAAACAAATGTTTATGACAAAAACACTTGTGGAAATCCTTAAATTCCTGTTCAGCATTCAAAAAGGTAAGCCATAACTTAAAAATCTTACGTTTTGTTTGTAAAAAGCAATCAGGAAGTAATGTTTTTTCTTCTCCAACAGACAATCCTCTGAAGAAGGATGAATGTGAAGCAAACCTAAAAATGTTTGAAACACTTGCTACCCTACAGGTAGGTATCTTTGTAGTGTCAAACTGCTTTTGATTTAATGTAGTTATTTTTACCTGTTCTTCTAATATGGATAATGTTGAAAATTATTTGTATTCACAATTTATGTGCAAAGGTTGTTTTATTCAAAGAGATTCTGTAGCTTCAATAGACTTCAAAGAGATTCTATAGCCAAATTAAATAGTGCCTGGGAAAGTTCCCAAGCACTGGAACTCAGCTGGTCTCTTAAATTGTTAGCACAGTCTCTGGCATGCTGACTGGTACTGTCTGAGACCATAGCCAGGTACAGGCTGGAGTTGGAGATATTAATGTGAAAGGAGATTGAAGTCTGTGCTTTAAGTCCAGGTTGTCCAATGTACGATTTTTATTTATTTATTTGTTTTTGAAATCTCTCTCTCTCCCCCTTTCTTTCATATTATTACATTAAAAGGTGAAGCAGTATCTAGTTGATAAAACACTCTTCATATTACTTTACAATGTTTTCTAACCTTAGTCTTTACCTTATTAGAAAGGTTGTGGCTAAAATTACTTACGTAAGTACATGTTCGTGGCTCTGGCAAGGAACAATAGAACCTCATAGTGTCTGTTTAAAGCAAAAGATCAGATACTCTCCCCAAAGTCTTAATTGTTAACACTTCAAAGTTTTCATGAGAGTACTGTAATATTTTATTAAGGTTTTATTATGGTTTGTAACCTTAATTTTTAATACAGTATTTGAGCAAGAAATATCCTTCAGGGTTTTTTGTTTATCCATTGCCTAGCAAAATTCTCTGATTTACTGCATGAATCAGTAACTGGCAGAAATTAAATAATAATAAGGTCACCTTCTTGCTGAAAATACTCCTCTAAGAATGAAGCAAGAAATAAAAATGTTTTAACAAGAAAAATTCTAAATGAAGTTACATGAATGCAAGTATATCATCTTATTTTTTGTTGCAGGAAGACTTTGATATCTTTCTTTCAGTTGAAGACTTTAGGAATCCTACGCTGATGTCTAGGCTTCTTGAGACGCACATCAAAGCTTATGAAACTGTCAGATCTCTGTCAAAGTCTAGAAAAGAGCAGACAATGAATTGTAATTCAGAAGATGGTAAAATAAAGAACCGTTCTACTGAATCAAGGCTGTACAAACTAGCTTTGCTCCTGCAAAGGTCGGAGCAAGAACTGGGAGAAAAACTGGTCTTGAGAGCATTAGATGCTGGAAAAGTTGAAGATGCTGTAAAAATATGCAGGTAAAATTGCAGAGATTTTCAAGAGGCTAACTCTTTAATGGGCTTTCGTGTAGTATTTCTGATATTTTGTAAAAACAAGTAGATGTGTAGAGTAAAGGCAAGGGTTTTGTTTGTTTTGTTTTTCTAAAACTGAGTGTGTAAGCAATATGCTTATATTGCTTGTATGTAATAGGAATGTAAACTTTAGTATCTCAATACTGTCAATGTTTTTTGCCATAACATGTGATTGCTAAGTAAAAGATTCCCTACAGTTCTATGGTGAGATATAAGTAAGGCATAATATTAAAGAACCATTAGGAGAGCTTCTCAGCTTACATAAAAGAAAATTGTTGTACACTGACCATACAGACCACTTCATGGTTTCTAACCGGTCTCTTCATCACGCTTAGGTTGTCAGATAATTTAAACTTACTGTTATCTTCCCCCAAAGAGGTCAGATGAAAATCTTAAATATATTTCTTATTATTATCATGTTATGTATCTCTCAGGATACATCTCTAAGGCAAGCTCCATTGTGTTTTTTTCACTTCAGTCACAGAAGCTTAATTGCAGTGAGTCACGTAGGTGAAATAAGTAAAAGAGAATTAAAGAATTAGAACAGAATGTCGCCTTAAGTAAAAGCCCTAGGGACTATTGGACTTTTTATTATTATTTATTTTTAACATCCATTTTTTAATAGGGACTTCTATGAAAATCACTGTAATGAAGAAACAGGGAAGCTACTGTTTTCAGCATGTCAGAGGCTTTGTCACATGTTGGGAGCTGATGTTCCAATGATCACTCCTAAAGATTTAAATCTTCCTGCAGTGATCTATGAAATGGCTTGTCAAGCAGCTACTGTATGTAGTCCAGGTAATTACTGTAATTACTGAACACTATTTATTTGTGTTCATATTGGAGAACCAACCAAAAGCAAAATTCTGTATAAATTATTTGTCCAAATAGGTGCTGCAAAATATGGTTTGCTTTTAATAGGGTATATGAGCCTTCCATTCATAGTATATTAATAATAATCTTAATATTTTTACAGATTTGCTACTAGATTCTCTGGAACTATGTAAATATACTTTGGCTGCCAAGGAAATTTACAGACAGTGCCAAATAGAAAACTATGGATTTACAGCAAAGGTAATTTCCTCTAATTTAAATTAGAATTTTTGAGTATATGTAATGACCTGATTGACTGAATAGAGTTCATTGTACGTGTATTTTTTCCCATTCCTTCAGCAATACTTAATTAGTTTGTTCAAAAAGAAACAAAGGCAAAACAAAGAAGCCCACAACTCTACAAATTAGGGTTTCCCTGAACATGCACATACTTCAGTGTAAGGAGTAGACGATTTGAGTACTGAAAGCAGTGCAGCAGTGGCACAAGTAATTCTCCACTTGTGTATTAATAAATCCTACTAGTGTGACTGAAAATAGTAGGGCTTTTACTGAGTAACTGCTGCCAAGACTGCCAGAGAGCATAGAAAGCTCTCTCTCTCTATATATATATATATATAAAAAAAAAAGAGCTTTCTTAAAAAAAAAAAAAAAAAAAAAAATGGCAAGGAGGGGGGTGATTATTTATTTTACTTTATTTTATTTTTCTTAAATGCATGTATTATGTGAAAGCATTCCCAGCTATTTTGTAAAACTTAAGATGGATCAAGTTCTTGAATAGCATCTTTGTTTTTTGTTCAGGTCGAGTAATGCTTTGAGCTACTTGAAATGAATGGGCTCTTACAGTTTGAGTGGAATAGATCAAAGTGACTAGGCAAGCATATTTATGCACTGAATGTTATTTTTCTAAAAAATTATCCATTTGAAAAATGTTTGCTAAGAATGTTTATGAAAGCCTCCATTAAATTAATTGAGAATGAGTTTGGGCTGTGCAACTAAATAAATGCCACATGAAAGAGAAATGTGGCTGCTGCATAAGTAGGAAATATATTTAATGCTAGTTGACATTTAACAAAAAGTAGTGCAATAGAATCCATTTTCAAATATAAGATCATTTACTATTCCTGTGTTTATTAACTAATTTTTTGAAACATTTAGTTTGTGAGTAGACATACTCATTAGCTGTTCTTTTTATTGTGTGTAATTTTGACAATGTTTTTATTTAGACAACATCTTTTGGAGGAGATAAAGATCCTTATGAAGAGTGGACTTACAATGACTTCTTTAATGAAGATGGGATAGTTCTTGATCCACAGATAGCTCTTCCAGTTGCATATGAAACTATTTCTTCTCTTCTGCCTGTTTCTGGTAATCTCGCATTCCTGAACACTGAGTCAATATACAAGCTGTATTTCATAGTGATTTTTACCTAGGATAATTTGACACCTGTGCTTATATAGAAATTAACACCTCAGAAATCTCAGTTAGACAAGCTCCTGGAAGAAATACACACAAGACAGTAACTGAAAACTATTGGTATATATTCCTTCCTGAATTTGAGAAGATATTCCCTTCTATGAAATAACTTCTGATGAAGCACAGTAAAAAATAAAAAAATGCAGTCCTGGCTCTTAGTATACATACGTCTTCTGTTCTTATCCAATTTGTATTTTATGTATTTTAGGTACTTGAAGTGCAGTATTTTTAAGGTACTTCGAGGCTTTACAGTGTTGCTGAGATCTTAGTACATTGCAAATGTGTATTTGTCTGTCTTCCAGAGAACAAGCTCTATCCTTTGGACTCTATCAGCCTGGCAAACTGCGCATTTATTAAAGGTATCACGGTGGCAGATTCACCAATTCAAAATATAAATCAGACAACCAAAAAATGCCAGATTTGAATTAAACCTATGCAGGAATGAATAATTTGTAGTTTTAAAATAGTTGCCTGGGAGTTCCTCTTAAAGCCATATGCTAGGGGGACAGCTTGGTTCAGAACAGAACACGCCTGGCTAGATTGCAATTGCTACCATTCATCCATGTAATTTTGGGCGTGTTGTCAAAGCCTGTACTTCACTATAGTTCTACCACTATGAGCATTAACTAGAGCCTTTCCAAGAAGATGGCAAACTTCTGTTATTTGAACTAAAATGGGAGTCTGAATTAAGTAAAAAACTCTGAAAATTTAAAGTTTCAAAAGAGGCTAAGGCTCATCTTGTGGCATATTAATTTTGATATTCTAAAAATAATATGCATATTTCATATATTCACTTTCTGAGATTATTTTTGTTTTTGAAATATATCAGGGCAGAACCTTTTGCTGCCAGCTAGAACTCCCATCTGCGCAGTGCTACAAAACCTCATGGAGTGCAGTCAGTGCGAGTTAGCTTTGCGGCTAATAGTCTGCTCATTTGGATCCTGTCTTCAACATGGTGTATCAAACAACATGGATTTGTCCCTGAGTGAGAAGGTATGACAAGGGCTATGCTGAATTTTTCTGAGAGTAAATCTTACAAGTATGCCAACTGTAAACAAGTTTAGTTTTATAAGTATTTGATAGGTTAGGGAGAGGCTATTGCCATGACCTTGTAAAAAATTACTACCACCTGATGAAATGTTCAGTCACTTTGTGAAAGGAGCTGGCAGTTTCTTCCCTATTTCTTGTGGTCTTCTGTTTCTCTTTACAAAGTAGATTCAAAACTACGCTTCTAGCCCCTGCAGGGAGGCCAGGAGTAAAATGAAGGTTACTAATGGTTTATTATACCCTTTCACATTGTGTTATCATTGGTTAGACTGGGAAGAGTTGCAAGTAGAATATTGAATGTTGCAGAGTAGAATATTGAAGTCATGCTCCTCAGTTCAAAAGCACTGGGAAAATGAAATTCTTTTTCTAACTGGAAGAGATCTTTTTAAGAGCTTAATTAAATCTGAAAATACAATTACTGCAGTACCTCTTAATATGCTATAAATGGTAAGAAGTTGAAGACTTGCAATTTATTTTTAAGTGTGTGCTGATTGTCTCTTTTTATATTAGCTACATGATGTCAGTATGCTAGCTGAAACCAAAAGCTTTCTTATTGCAATGAAACAGAAGTCTACTTCAGTAATTATGACCACTATCCTGACCTTACTACACAAGGTAAGAATGGTCTGAAAGGGGTAAGAAAGAGCCCCTTTCTTCTGCCCTGACAAAGAAGGGACTACCCTTCATATTACAGAAGCCCATTCTGAAATTGTCATGTGGCCAAATGCCACAAAATGCACGTGTTGGGGAAAAATCATGCACCCTGATGAAGATGAGGGGAAGCAGTGACAGTACTGAAGTGGTGAGAGGGGATTGGGTGACAAAGCTTCGTGTTTCAGTTGGGCAGGGGTGAGCTGGATGGCCTAACAGGGTTGGCCCCTGCAATCCCAGCTTTCTGGGACTGTATTAAAATAAAATAATAATAATAATAAATTGTTATACTTTATACAAACAGACCTATTTAATCAAATTCCTAAAGTTTTGAACTTTTCTTTCCAAAACATAGGTCTTCAACTGTCGTCTGATAGATCAGAACCTGGCACTGGGATATTGCACAATTTTGCCCAAGGAAGATATGTTCAATAAGCTATGGGATGTCATAAACAATACATGGCAAAATTACAAAAAAGTTCTGGTAAATTCACAAGCCAATATATTTCTTTAGCATATACAGAATGTTTAGGAATTTCTTCAAGATGTCAGCGATATCATAAAGAAATGCAATAGTTTGCCGTTATTAAGGGTATAGCTGTCTGAACAAGTTCCTTGTTCCAGGGAACCACTAAGAGATACGCTACTACTGTTTGCCAGAGAGTAAGATTGTTAATAAGCATGATGCACATCCAAGCATTTGCTTACCTCATTGTGACTTATTTCAAGGCTTGAAATTGTTTTTTTTTGGTGTTATTTTTTTTGTTTGTTTGCTTTTTCAGATCCCACCATAACTTACACCTACAGTATTTTGGAGAAATTGTTCTCTCATAGCAATTTTCACAAAAAGAATGAATAAATAAATACTCCTATTAAAACATAAAGGAAGCTGGGAAGTAAAGCATAACAAAGAAATAGGGAGGGAAAGTAACATAAATACGGAGAAGAGATGATGTCTAAAAACACCTTTTGTATTAATTGCACTTACGTCAGTGCAGTACTGTTAAGATATTTTTGAGAGAGAAACTGAATTTTAAAGTAGTTTTGAACTGCTAACTGAGCATGTGAGGGAATCCTGATAATATGTTCTGTGAAGATTGTTTCCATCGTACACAGTTGTGCGATCATCTGTGAAATTGTTTTAAGCTCCTCCAGAGATTTAGACCTTACGATTTTCAGTTTTCAGATTATTTACTATACTTTTATTCACTTCCTTTCTCACTTCTTTAAGGCAGTTGCTTTGGTTGGAGTACAGCTTGCTAACCAATGTGGTGAAGCAGAAGAAAAAAGAAAATTCCAAGAATTGGTTACTGATGCAGAATGGGGTATCCAGCTCGGTAAATTTGGCGTGAGTTTGATTTTTATCTACTATTTATTTATGCTAGGTTTTTATTAACTGATTAAATGTCAGTACATTCAGAGGATGTATTGCTTGTTAATTTTAAATAATTTTCCATTCAAACGTAAGGAAAGTTGAGTTTTTTGTGTTTTTTTTGTTCTTAACTTCTCATTCTGCCTACTTACTTAAATAAAGCTCAGAAAATGAGAATGTAATAACTGAGAGTGCTATAAAAGAACTTTGAGTGCTTAAGCATTATTTGGCACAGGGAATAGTCAGGAAATGTACTGCTTTTTCCTGCTCTAAAAATCTCTGGATTTAAACTAAAGAAAAAGGTTAACTATGTAAGGAATTAGGCTTGATATTGTCTGAAAGACTTATTTGGGAAGAACATAAAATATTTCTTTATTTGTAGATTTCTTTTGAGACTGTGTTTAGACAACCCCCAATAAGAAAGAAGGAACTCATAAGAACACTGGTACAAAATCCAGAAGTAAACACGGATCTCATATTGAATTACTGCAGGTAATAATTGAAGCAAATCAATTGTGTCTAATTGCTGCTGTAATGATAACTGTGCCTATGGAAACCTATTTTTGTTTAAATAGTTGCTAATTTATGTAATATACAAATTGTTCTTTAAAAAATAGTATGCATCGGAATACATACTGGTCTCTGGTGAAGTTTTTCATAGGGAAATAAGCAGCTTGATGACATCACAGGTCACAAAGAAAATAATATTCTGTCCTCTTCTAGTACTTTCATGCTGGACAGTGATGCCGCACTGCAGCTTTGCATTGAAACACTTCTTCTCCAGAACACTAATACAAATCGTGTTGAAGATGACTCGGCAGAATACAGTGAGAAGCAACCTCATTCCACATTACTGGCTAGAGCACTAGAAATAATTCCTCTACTGAAAAGCACAAAAGAGCTGGTTACTAGCCTCAGTGGAATATTGCTCAAGGTAAAAATAAAATTAAAAAAATTTAAAAAATCCCAGAAGTATGCATTGAGTCTAATGCTGCACAACACTTGAGTGGCAGATTATTAATTCCATAGAAATTTCAAAAGACTATTTTTTCCAGTTGTGCTATAGAATGTAAATTTTCAGCTTTCTACTTTTCTAGAAAAAAAATAGAACAATAAGTCTAATTTTCTTTAAAAATACTTGAGTTTTTCTTCGCAACTTCTCTTAAAAAAGCAATGGAAAGTAATCAAACAAAAAAGCCACTTCTAAAAATTAACCACACTGGAACTAATTAAAATTGCTACATTAGAAGTAGGTAGGGGCAAAAACCAATGTATATCTGGGTAGTTTTTCTTCTTTTATCTTTTTAATCACTTAATGCCTGGTCTTTCTGCAATGCCCTGACGATTTATTTTTTTATGATTATGAAGTAGAAGTCTCTTGTTATAGAAATATATGTAGTGACGCTTATACTCTTTCTCCAGTGTTATGTCAGTATAGTTGGTATTAAAATTGAAAAAAGTTAATTCAGTTTTATGTTTTGTAAGACAAATCACTATAAAATTGGTCATTATTTTGAACAGCTTGATCCTTATGACTATGAAACTATTGAAATTGTCCTGAAAGTAATGCAGAATGCTGATGAGAAGAACACCAATATCCAGATAAATCAGGTGTGTTCATATCTTGTTAATGGCTTCTGTATTCTGTTTTTTTCTGCTTATTAGTGTAGTTATTCAAGAGTGTTGAAATTAATTGAATAATTCTACTGCTCTCATTCAGAAAATAATATTCAAGAACTAGTGATCTCTAGCTGTTTCTCAGCAATGGTTTGTAAGAGGGATAAAACTCTACAGATATATATAGCAAATCTGCCCAAAAATAGTCTTCAGGCACATTTTATTGCCAGGGGGAGGGAGGCCAAGACAGAGTAGTCCTGTGGCTTTTTTTTTTTCTTGCTCTTTCTTTTTTTGTTTAATTATATTTTTCCCCTAGGCTTTAAGCCTTCTCAAACATCTGGAGTCTTATAAAAGAATTTCCCCACCTGTGGACCTGGAACACCAATATGTTGCAGAGCATGTGATTCCCTTATCTCCAGCTGCTGAAACCAGACTGCCTTTTCATTTGATATTCTTCAGAACTGCACAGTGTTTCTGGAACATTATATGTAAGTTCAGTATTTTTTCTGGCTATATAAATGTATGATTCCCTTTCTCTGCTATCTATGAACTTTAAAGTTCTACAGTATATATTTTATATTATCTGTATTTCTTTATTAATACAGTTATATTCCCAAGTGCTTCTGAAAGCACTTGTGGTCCCAAATTTCTTTCTAGTGAGGTAGCTGGCTTTCAGTGGAGCTGAGACAATAAATAAAATGCAGAATTCAATCCTCAGATGATTTTTTTTAGGGCCTCTCAAAGACCAAAGTAACCCACATATCTGACAAGCTAGGCCAATTTATAATCTTATAAATTAAAACCTTTTGCTCCCAGTGGAGGCCTGCATCTAACAATAGACTGAAAGTGCTTAATTTCATAGAGAAAGCTGCAACTGGACTGTGACACTGCCAAAAGCTGCTGTCTTTTTCCTTGCAGCTGCAGAGCTCAGTGAGGAAACCTTTCCAACACTTCTGTTGATTTCCAAACTAATGAAGGTAACGTTGCATCTTGAAAGGTTTTATTTCAAAATTTTCCTTTTTTTGCCCCTACACAAGAAATAGTACAAGCTTTCTTCTTTCTGTGTGATTTTGGTCTCGCTATAGACATTCTGACAATGTTTAATCTTCTTTAATGCTTTTCTAGGTTTCACTGGATACTTTACACATGTCTGCAGCTCAACATGTCTTTAAAAAAAAATTGAAACCAAAAATATATGAAATGAGAAACACTGGATATACATCAGTTGTTAACAAGGAAACAACTAAAACCGTGCAGACAATTCAGTCATATCTGCTGTCTATAATTAATCCAGAGTGGGCTGTAGCTATGGCTCACAAGATTGCACAAGAATTTCCAACAGGTAAGGTGCATATCTGATGACCTGAGGGGGAAAGTAATAGGAGGAGGAGCATACATTTGAAAAAAGAAAAGCTAGACTGTAACCAAACGTCTGTTCAGTATTCCAAGGTAAAACCTGAGGAAGCTGGAGAACAGAAACCATTTGTCTCCTACATCCAGCTTTGAAAAGTAGGCTAGAATGACACCCATTGTGTAATACTATCACTCTTAAATCCTTTTTTTTTTTCCCTCTTTTAAGCCATGTTGCCTTGGTAAAAGTTCTTGCATGTTTAGCTTTCCCCAACGTACCATCTTCTGACAGACAAGCTTGCCAGCAAAAGCAAATATTTCAGCCAGATTTAAGCTATCTTCTCCCTTATCAGAATCCAAATAGATACATTTTAGGAACAAGAGCACTCCTAAACTCATTAGTAGCTTTATAAAAATAAAACAAATTAACAAACAAACACATTAAAATAAAATAGATATTCTGTATAAGTTAGAGGAGATTCATGAAAGCTAACTCTTCACTTTTCCCCCCCTCCTTTTTTTTTTCCTTAAAAAAAGGTCCTGACCAGATTCAAGCATTGAAATTTTGCCTCTTTCTGGCCGAGAAATGGTTAAAGAATACTACAGCTAAGGTAATGGCAAACGTCTTGCAAAGCTCTTGTTGTATACTCAGGTATTTGCTAGCTCTTTGTCTCTTGGTGCTTTGGGCACTGATACATAAAACGTATCATAACCAACCCTGTTATGGGAAGTACTTTCTTCTGAGGAGTCACTTCTGTTGTCATTCCCCCAAAGAACTGTCTCTTTCCGTTAACATTCTCCTCTGTTCATGACCTGGCAAAAAATAGGCTTACGGTTCTTGGAGGTTGAACAAATAAGTGTACAACTTGAAGGAAGAAGATGTTCTTTCTCCTCTTATGAGCATTTCTATTGCTGCGGAAGAATCAGATAGAGCCTGTTCCAGATGTTGGATCAGTAGCATTATTAATTTGTGTTTTGAGTTCCAAGACTCTTTAGCTATTTGTAGGAGCATATATATAAAAGTCTGCTTTGACTCTTTATCTTAGGCTGTTTTTTCATGGTTGGTAGGAAAAAGTGAATGAGAATCTCATCATCGCTTATAAATTTCAAATATGCTGTTGAGACATGGTGAACACTAAATAGTTCTCTGACACTTAGTCACACTTTTAAATAGAATTGTGCCAAAACTGAACTATAATTCCAGTAGATAAGATTTAATGTTAAATATTTCTTCTTTTCCATCTTACCTCCAAACTGTTTTAATTTTACATACTGGTGCATGTGGTACATATTTTATCTGACTTTTTCACAACGACTTTGCTTACAATTTTTTTTTTAATATTTTCTTGCTAGAGCAGCATGGCTAATATTATTAATACTAGTTCCCCAGTTGAATGTTCTGGACTATAAAAAGTTAATGATTTTTCTAGAGCTTTTGAGCAAAAGGAGATTGCTTTATTTAAAAACTATGTTTTGCTAAAGGATGATTCATGTGAAAAAGCAGAAGTCCTACAGAAGAAATTATGTATACAGTATAAGCGATCAGCAACAGAAAATGTTCTAATAACACACAAGCTGAACACCGCAGAGCATTTAAAGTCTATTGGGAAACCAGCAAATCTTATCATTTTGTTATATGAACACCACAGTATAGACCAAAGAATCCAAAATCCAACTGGCAGAGATTATCCGGGTGAGTATATGCTTAATCTAGTTTCGAAGAACCAAAAAGTAGTTATTTTCAAAAATGCTAAGCAATATAATGCTAGTCTGTAAATCTGTTGTCTCATTCTATTTATGTAGATATCCATACGGCAGCTAAGGAAATAGCTGACATTAACGACTTGGATATGAACAAAATTTGGGATAAGCTGCTGGATAAATGGCTGTGTCCAAGTGTACTGCCCTCAGAAGTAAGTCATCACTGAATATTTGGTTTTGGAGATAAATGGCCAGTTACGTAAAATACATCTATTTTTACCGTTTGCTCAAAAAACTAAGTTTTGTGCACAGTTCACCATTAGTACTTGTGAACCTATTTAAATTGCCTCTGGATTCAGACTACTAACAATTTTAATACTATTCTTATATTGTTGCAAGCCGCTGACTCTAGTGAGAATAATTTGAAATGCTTTCCCGTTTCTCTGTACAGAGATTAAAATCTCATCTTTGGTGCTACACTAATGTTGCGTAGCCAGTCAAAAGGAATAAATGAGTGTTCAGAGTCACCAAGAGGGTGAATCTTGTCCTGTTGCAGCTTAGGAAATAGAGGGTTAATTGCTGTCTGTGCAGCATACAGCGGGGTGAAAAAGGGCAGAGAGCAGACATTGCTTCAAAATACCAGTTAGCAGGGTGAGAGATTAAAGAGTGGTGTTGACTGCCAAGCACACGGTTAAATAAAGAAAGGAATGATAAAATTAAAATTCCTTTCCTTGGCTGCATTAGCAGGGGTGCCCAGCTTTTACAACAGGGTTTAAGCAAGGATATGACCCAGTTATTTATAACGATTCAGATAACTCTGACAACTACTCTTTCATGTCTTTTTAAAGAAAACTCAAGAAGTCTTCGGAGATGTACGGGAAGATGAAGAACTCCGAAGGTATATACTTCATCTTGCATATAATACAGCAAATTTTTCTTAACTTGCAAATTTATCTGGCTTTTTCAAAAAACCTATCATAGTATGTGATTCAGAACTTGCTGCTGCAGCTTTGGATAAAATAAATTTTTTATCAACAGTGATGATAAAACAAGTTTAGGCCAGAAATGCCACGGTTGTCTTTTTGTGCTGATGTTCCTAAACTCAAAATTTTCCTATCATGTAAGTGGTGTTGTCTTTATTGATTATTTCTGCATCTTAACATTTATTAGAGCTGCATAAGAGATAGAGCTGCCCCAAACACAAGTTCTGCTCCTTTGTTAAAAGTGTAAGAGCTACACTTTAACACATGCTGAAAAATAATTATTTAGAACTTCCACGTGTTGTCAGACATGTCGTTTGTTTCCTTCCCTAGAAGGTAATGGCACTAGATTCTATACAAATATCTTATGTTGCCTTCTGATTTTTATTTTGTGGTGACACCAGTCTTGAATCTTCAAATATTTATGTATACAGTGAAATGCTATTTGCAATAAATTCAAGATAAATGTTTTAACGGTAGTTATTTGAAGGTTTTCTCCTTATTTTCCTTTGAATCTCTTATCCACAAACTCTTTTTGACAGTGAAATATATTTAAATTTGAAGGAAAACTGCACTGTGTTTCAGTAGTTATACTGTACTTGTATTAAAAAGAAATGCATTCTTGCAGAGTTCTGTATCTACTTCAGTCACGTCCAATGGATTACAGTTCCAGAATGCTTTTCGCAATTACAACATCTGCCACATCTGTAAGTTTCTAAATTTTAGTTTTAGCTTGCTACTTACGAAATTTTTATCTCTTATTAAAATCAAGTGTTGTCTGCTTAACTGTGTTGGTTTCATTCTAAGGGCTCTGCGTCTGTCTTTGGACGGTTTGTATGTCTGTGTGAGCTCTATGCTTCCCTACCTTCTCCCCTCCCTTTTGGAGTAAAATTGCGTTGAATTTTGCTGTTGACTGTCAAGAGCAGCCCTTGAACCCTGGGTTTTCTAAATTTATTATTGATAGTATGTGAAAATAGCTTCACTAAATATTTTCCAGAACATGCTTTAAACTAGTATAATAATATATTGGCTCACTTTGAGTGGAATTGAAACAGAGGGGAAATTATTTTAGCACAAACTTAACCTTCAGCCACTCACCTGTACTAAAGATATTTATGATACTATATATCACAAGTATTTTTCTTGCCTGTATGAATAGCCTTAAATCTATAAAAACAGCTGGTTTAGCAGTGTTCTTTGAAGTTGACATATTTCAACCAGGTAGTATAAAAGTTGGATGTAAACCAGTCTGTTACTTAGCATGTATTTCTGCTAAACGCATTTCTGCCAAAAGTCTTAGAAAAATCCTGCAACATAACCTGCTTTCCAGTTGTTCATCCAGTTATTGCAAACTTTCACTGTGTTTTTGTTGTTTTTTCTCCCCTCTCAGCCAATTGGTGTTAATCAGTTGACATTTGCTCACAGGAGCAGAGCGCTTAAGTGTCTGCTCTACTTGGCAGATACCAACACTGTGGAAACACTCTTCAAGAAACCCATTGAGAAAGTAAAGTAAGAGGAATTTTCCTTAAAGTGTTCCTTAATGATGATGTATTGTTAGTCTTTTAACAGACCTTGGAAAGAAATACATATTTGCAAAATTATTCTTTGTAATAATTTTTTGAGCTTTTAAAATTTCTGACGAGCATAATTAGCTCTTTTAACTTCACTGTAATGCCGTCCAGTATATCAGATGCCTCATTTGTGAACCTGAAAGTAACATAACATGTGGATAATATTTTCCAGATTGCAGTTACTTCTGTTGTAATTGAACGTTTTTACTTCAGTAAGATTTCATTAATTTCTTTCATAAGTATAAATGCTGTCTACATTTTTTCCTTTTCTTTTTAAAGCAACAGAAGAATACTTTCCCAATAATCTCCTGAGTTTGATTATGTGAGTTATAATAATCACTATAAATATCATTAGCTTCTGGTTTTTGTGATTTTTTTTTTCAGGTATTTTCTAAAATGCTGCATTTATCTGGCAGAGTTTGAAATCTTGAATATTCCATATACCTATGAATCATTTCATAAGAGTCCTAAGGAAGGAATGATAAAGGGGCTGTGGAAGAATCACAGCCATGAACCCACGGTATGCTTTTTAAATCCTTCGTGATTTTTTGTTTGTTTGTTATGCATTTGTGTGGAATGTACACCTTTCTACATAGTACATCTATTTCTAAACAGATGTTGCTCCAATATGCTCTGTCCTACTCATACACTACTCATGATATGCTACTCATAATTATTTAAAAGTACTGGTGGATATGTAGGAGTTACCCCAAAGACTCTCCTCTTTCAGAATACTAAAAAAAAACAGGTTAATGTGCTGCATACTGCTCATCACATAATTATTTCCTGCTACTTACCTGAAATACAGACATGCTAGTCTAAAATTTGAAAACCACAGATGATAAAAGCTTTATTTAGCCTTTGTAAAATTAGAAAGTAAGTATCAAGTATAGGTGTTTCTTTGTTGTTGTGTTTGTTTGTTTAATTCTCTTTGCATGTTGAAAATTATTTTCCATGCGGCTTGGTTAAGACCTTTCAGGAGTTAAAGGTCCCTGTAATACCAATAAAATCTTAAATTATGCTGACAAACAGTAAAGATTTGAAGATGATGAATGTGTGTTTATTAAAATAAAGTGTATCCTTACTCTTCTTTAGGCTGTTAGGCTGGTGACAGAACTGAGTCTAGAATACAAAGTATATGATTCCCAGCTGTGGAATGGTCTACTACAGAAACTTATTGGTTTCAATATGGTAAGGAATTTTTAAGCATTAATTTCTGCAGTGATGTGAGGAAAAAGCCTTTTTTTCCATCACTGATTTCTAAAGAATGTGATTGCATAAATAATAAACCTACTGTGAGCAGCTATCTTTATTTATAGTTCAGGTTGTTTGCATTAAACCGATGAAGCTTTGAGGAATTTGTATTTTACCAGTACTGCGTGAGAATGTTGATCTTAAATTATTATAGTTGTATTTTTTTTTTTCTTTAAGGCACAAGGCCTTTCAGATGGCAAGACTAAATCCTATGATAACTTGAAAATTGTCTTCATATCATTAAAACTGTGTATTACTTTATAAAATTATAGTTGTATGTTAATGTATATACACAAACGTGCACAAACAGGTGTATATCTGTATGTGTATACATACATGCTCAAAAAATATTACCCCTGTAATTGATTATGATAATAATCCTGATTTTTGTCATTTATAATGTCAATTACCTCTTACTGTCAAACTGTACATTATGTTGCTACAACCTAAGGAGGAAATAGATGTACCTGGCAATATGGTTATATCAGGAGCCAGGTATTCAAGCTAGCTTTAATCTAGTAAGAATTTTGCAACAGTACCAAAGAAGACAGAATTTAAATTTATGAAGTTTTAACTTTATGAAGTTTTCAGCACATTATATTAAGGCTACTGAAAATCTTGAGTATTTACTGAGACAACATATACTACTACTGCTGGTGATAATTTAATTTACATAAATCCTATTTCTGTGTGCATCAGTTACTCATCTCAAAGGAACAAAGGTGCCTTGAAGAACTGTTAATTTGCATTCTGCAGACAAGAAGAATAATCCAGTTCTGTACACTATTGACAGTTCTTCAAAATCACTGTGGCATTTTATAATGGGATATTTTTGTTTCAGATTCAGTATCTAAGAAAAGTTTTGATAGCAATTACTGGGATTCATTCATTATGGGAGGTAAGCAAATATTCTTCAGCTCCTACTCTTCCCTTAGCAAGCGTTTAGTGTTCTATTTGTGTGTTAGTGAATGGCAGCAGTCTACTAAGAGGAGTGTTACTCATTGAAAAGATGCCTTTTGAATGAGTATTTTTATGACACCTGCAATATGCAGATGAGTATAGTTATTAATCAGTAAAATAGTGTATTTTGCTCTTGAGGCTCCTTCAGTAAACACTTATTTGGAGGTTTTTGTTAAGTTTGACAGAATAACTTAACCATCAGTCAAAATATAGCAAAATCTTAGACTACGCAATAAGGAAAGCAATGTTAGGGAATAATTCATCCAGTATACAAAAGAAAATCAGGCTTCTTCTACCTACAGTGGGTCAAGTCAAGATGTCTGTGTTTACATTTAGTAATAAGCAAACAAAGTTGTAACTTTTACAACCTTTCTGTCAACAGATTCCCAACTTCAGTCGAGCTTGGCGAAGTGTGGTTCTGTCACCATTTCTCACAGGTAGGATTGTTATTAATTACCATGCTTGTATAGAAACTTAGTTATGTATTTACTTTATCATGGCTTCTTTATTCCTTAGCTTCATGTCCACCAAGTCCTAAACAGGTAGAGGAATGCTGTGAGTGTTTCGTGATTCTGCTCAAGTAAGTACATAATGCATACTGAATTTGGATTAATTTGAGTGGAAATGCCCTGTTTGTAATTTCTCTTCCAACAACCTGGCCTGGAACATGCAAAGGAGCTCTAAAAAACGGGGAACCTGAGGCGTGGGGAAGAACCTTTTGCCTTTTGTGGAAAGGGCAGAATCAGGGCACGTATTCAAACATAAATTCTGTGCTTAGACTGTTCGCAATGTATGCGGTAACTCAGTACCTTGGCTATCTAAACGGTGCTTGGAACAGGGACTTTGCGCAGACTGCTGAAAACCAATTTATCTGCCCCTCTCACTGTCCCCACAAGGGATATCTGTTCTTATCCTGACACTTTAAGACTCATGTTCAACCCAAAAAGCCCAGTTATCTTTTTTTTTCTTAATATTTTGGGAAATAGGCTATATTATGGATTAAGCCAGAATATAAGAGAAAAAAATATTCATTTTCCTACAAAGAATAAACCTGACATGGTAAAAAAAAAAAAAATAAAAATCTAGTATGCCTGTACACATGGTTAACCTATATTATATTAAGGTTCCAACCATCCTATACATGCAAACAGTTTTGCATTACTTTCGCAATGTATAAAAGCACAATAACCCTAGATTAGTAGTATTTCAACTAAAGAACAGATTACTCCCATTTCACGGCTATAAATCAAAGGTTGTAATGTTGAGAACTTTCCTCATCTTCTTCTGAAGGTGTCCTGTTTTGGCTGACTTGGACGTCATTGGAATAGCTAAACAATATGCACAGTTGGACCTTCCAGCGCTTGCCTTGGGATGCCTGTTGCTGATTCCTCAGTCTGAGAAGCGAGAGCAGCAAATTCAGGTAAACAAGAAGTTTTGTGTTGCAGCTGTGCAAAGGAAATGTCATTAAGCCTGTTGTATTCAATGGAGGCTGTGCAAGATGACAATTTCTAAACTCCAGCTTGTTTGAATATATCACTGCTGACAGCTGCTAGACATCTCCCACCCTCAGAGGCTACGGCCTCAGACTTCTCCTTCTGAAAGAGATCGTGTGAACACTTCCCTGTTTTTTTTAAGTTTTGACTCATTCTCAGCAGCTTTTTGTCACATGACTTCGCCTTTTGTGGGTTAGAGAACATCTTAGGGGATCCCACCCTCAATCAGTTATGAAGTCAGTAATATCCAGCAGGGGGCTTTAGCAGCTGACTCATCCATTTACTTCCTGAAAACATGCACCAAAGTATCAGGTTCCCTGATAACGTGAACAGTCAGTATGCAGGGGGGGAAAACCAACAACCAACCCACACGCAAGTCATACGCCAAAGCAGTGTGTGAAGCTGGTGACAACACAGATAATTGCTGAGGTGCTAGCAGTAGGCCAGTTTAACAGCCGACCGACCATAAAAGTACAGAATCCTTCTTTGGAAAAGTGTTCAGACTTGAAAGCTCCTACTTAGAAAAATGCTTGATACACATCACAAGTTCTGATGTAAACCTTCTCTCTTAAAGCCATTTCCTCATTATTTGCGTATCTAGTTTCCCTTTCTCTTCTTATCTCTTTCCATTAATTTATGCTCTGCATCATTCTCACAGACGAAGCGTATAGGCTGTTCCCCTATCTGTCCTGAGCAAGCTGGCACTAGTAAAGGCACCTTAAATTCTTAGATTCCCATTCATTTCCATTTGAAGTTAAGCCAGGAACATTTTCCCAACTTACAGCACCAGTGTAAGATGTAGTCTGCTGGCAATGAGTCAAAAGAATCTGTAACCACTACAGCGAGATACCCTTTGAAAGTTAACAGCGTTAGTAATTACTACTCTTTCAGTCAAATTGTACAGATCGTGGTTTGAGAATTTCATGTTTATACCTCGAATTTCATAACGTTAATTGTTTCTGAGTAAGTAAAATACTTGTTCTGAAGGGAAAGAGCTTATGCTTTATTCACAGAATGTTAAATTTATTATTTTTTTTTTTCAAGGGTTTCTTATCGACATGTAACATGGAAACTGTGCTGCAACAAATAGATGAACATATGAACATTGGAGAAGTGGTGGCTTTTGCTTCTCAGGTAAATAAATAAAATTCACTTAATTTGCCTTTTACTTACAGGCTTTCTCAATGATAACTGTTTACAACCTTTTTTTTGTCTTATAGATTGCCCCTATTTGTAGGACAGCATTGTTTGCAGTAGCACTGTTTTATATTTCTTAACAAATGTTTCAAGCAAAAAGGCCAAATGGCTTATGAAATTGTACTCTCTCATCTTGCCTTGTATTGCCTTCCTTAAAAGCATGTTTCTTAATTCATTCCTTTATTAGAATCTGAGATTAGTCTTGATAAAAAAGCTGATGTTTTGCAGCACTAAAAAAAAAATAAATAATAATCCTGCTTTTTGGGAGTCCAGTACTGCTCGTTTTATTCAAAGGTCACATTTCTTATTTATAAAGCATTCATATTTTTCCATTACTAAAACTTGAATCTACAGATTAGATCTTTGATTTTGGACAATATCATAAACGAGAAGCTATATGAAAAATTTGTGAGAACTAAGTATTTTCCACTGGTGAAGCAACAACTGATGAATACTCACCGAATGAAAGAACTGGTGGATTACTTTGCCAGCAAGAACTGGTAGGTTAACAAAAAGTAAAACGTGATGCATTGCATATGGAAACTGAATCTCTCCTTTACTTTAGTTTCATTTATTTGAAGTCCTGGAGATTCTCTAGTACTTGCTCTCCAAGTTTTTAAAGCATTGCTAAATTAAAGCAATGCCAATTAATGCCAAAATAGCAGCTTATTGCCCCTGGACTGTCAAGATCAAGCTCAGTTAAAACAGCGGAAATCTTGTCAGAAAAAGCAAACGTTTTTCCTTTGAGTAACTTCACCATACAGTCAGGTGAATTCAGCTCAGTTGCATTATGGAGGGACAGTTTCAGCCACGGTAATGCTCTGAAAACAATAAACAAACTGCCTGTGCTCAGGAATGAGTGGGTTTGCTGCAGTGTTCCAAAAGTTGGAAATACCTATTATATTTCACTTTAAACACCAGTTATCCTGCAGTCAAAACGGGAAACAATAAATAACTATTTAAAGTCTTTTATTTATTTAACAGCTATGGGTTAAATGCTAGGACCTATCTGACTTCAAAAACGTGGAGTTAGACCTGGGTTTATACTTCAGTGAATATAGCCTAAATTCTTGGCTTTTTAAGACAACTTCAGTTGACAAAATTGATAAACTTTTTCCTCCTACAGCACTGATGATGCAACAGCCCTGATTCAAGAGTATCAAGAGAAATGTGGAAATCTTACTCTTGTAGATAAATCATCATCTGATATTCTGAAGGTAAAACAAAACACTTTGTACCTCATGCAGTATTTTTTCCTCTTTTTATAAACTAGGACTTCCACTCAACTTCTAGCAAAAATACTTGTTAGTGGATTTATTTTAGTAAAATATATTCTATATAATAAAATATCCCTTTAATTGATGCAAGTACATTTTAATTGAATCAAATATGAGCAGTGCTAAACCTTATGCTTTCAAGCTCTTTCACAGGTCTTAAATTATATCCTGTTTTCTAAACCCTTTTAATATTGTCCTCTTGCCCTCCAGGTGTGTATGAATGGACCAGAGGAGACTGGCAAACTAGAAGAGTCATCAATAAGGTGTTGATTTATCCTTTGTCTTTTCTCCCTCTGCTGGCAAGATAAGTGCTATGCATTAGGAATGTACTTACTGATCAAGTGAACATTGAACTAAAACCTCACTGCTCTTCTTCCAAAAGCTATTGCTAGTTTTCCACATTTTTTTAACTGTTCTATGCTGTTTCTACTCCATACTCTGCCACAATTCATATTTATCGCTTTGATTTTAAGAAGGACTAAAACTGATTTCCTTTACTTTTGTATTATATCTCCGTGTTGAAGTCTGCTGTCAGGATCGCTCTAAGATTTCATTTGCACAAACATAATCTTGCATAACTGTAATAAAATTTTAAATTGGAAGTGTTACACTTCATGTAAAATATACCTTTTAGACAAATTGTAATTTTAATTAAAGCATGAGCACAAATAAACTGACATATCAATATCGACCTTCCAGTTTTTTATAAACTTTACGAAGAGGCTGGTAAACTTACTTGTCAAGAAAGGCTGTTGACTGAGTAGAACACATTTGGCAAAGTTTCCTTTTGACTTTGTTCTTTATCATGCTGTAGACATTAAGAAAATGATAGGCATGTATTTCACTGCATAAAATTGCAGTTAGCCAAAGTTTCCTGAGATCCCAAGCTGAAATACTTCCTCTTTTTATAAGGTAAAAATAAGCCTGCTTTAATAGAAATAAGATTAAGACACACAAGTAAATATTCTAGCTGATCCTTTAAGTTCTATGGATAACTCGTTAATTTAACTCAAGCCTCTATAACAAATACTACAGAGCTTTTTGCACAGATACTGCACTGAAGAAAATAGTGATACAAAGGACAATATATGCAAAGGAAGCAGGCCATTTTTCTAAATGTTGTGCAGAAGACAACAGATAAAGCTCTTTATTTATATTGGAAAATTAGCAGTCATGAGAAGCGGTAGCTGTTAAAATACACGCAGTTCCCTGAGACTAGGGAAAAGTTCCAGTCTTCTTGAACAACCCATTTTTCAGGCTTCAACAGTAGTACAAGTGTTATATGGAATTACACTATTTAAAACCTTTATATGTGGAACAAATTATGTAGACATAATATCAGATATAAGCCATAGATAAAGGAAAGCTTCTCTTTACTGTTTACAGAATTAATGAGACTGTCATTCATTAAAGCATAGCGGTGTTTGGAATGGCTTTGAGTATAAAAAGACTGAAGTTCAACTTAGAATAGTGATTTCACAGTAGGAAGTTATGAAAGTGTTCATTCTAATTTGTCAAAAATCAATCCAGGTTTTTCTTTTAGCTTAATTAGGAATGAAAAAAAATGCAAATATCAAACGGATTGTGAAGCAAACCTAACACGTCCCCAGTGCCCTTAACTGTTTTGTTCAAACCTTTTACATTTTTCTTCTAGATGGCACTGAACCAGCACATCAAGCTCTTTGCTAAGCATTAGGTAAAGACAGTACTGCCAGCCATTTAAAAAAAAAAAAAAAAAAGCTGTTGCTTTTCTTTTTTTTCCAACAACAGTTCATAAAGCTTAGTTTTTCTATGAAGTGAAGTTTATTATAACATTAAGGAACAGTATTTAAACAGTTATTTTAATGGCATATTTTACAAATCAATTCATACAGAGAAAATAAGCAAACACAATGTTGTTTTAAAGTTATTACCAAGAAGCTACATTGTTAAGCTGTTAGCAAGTAAGTGAAGTAGTACTGTAAACTAACAATCAAGTATTGTAGTAACTTGCAGTTCCAGAATGAGATGGTAAAAATGCCAGACAAGCAAATATATTTTAAGATTTTTTGTACTCAATTCTTTCTACTTTCACATCATCTCCAATTAGTTGATAGACATACGTAACTACTGTAGAAGCCTGGATATCCATCAGCACAAATGAAGGAATGATATTGCTAGAAAGAGAGGAAAAAAAATCATATTGTTTGTATATAATAACCTCAGTAGTGTTTCATCATTAGACTTCTTAGCAAGATTCGCTCTCATTGATTCCAATTTTGTAAGCACAGTACATCAGATCTGAAGCTTTATTCTCTCAGTGTTTCACTCCAGGACACTTAGCAATGACTATAAACCCCTCCTCTGCCTGACATTTAGAATGTAAATATTAACCTTCACAAGGAGTGTTGTTTGTAGTTTAGTTTTGTTATCAGAACAAAAACCCCCACAGGTAGTTCCCATACTCTACTTACTTTTCTAAGGCATGATAAGCTCCTGTAGCTGATCCTGGGTTGATATAGAATTTGTTTTCATGTTCAAATGCCTCAAATTTGTGTGTATGTCCTGAAATGAGGATGTCCACATCAAACTGCCTTTGTAGCAGTGCCAGGCTTGCCATATCACCCCAAGGAATGACCTGATGGCCGTGAATCAGCCCGATTTTGAACTGTCCAACAGTTACAACTTTCTGTTCAGGATAATTCAGGTTCTAAAAATCAAAAGTAAAAAAAAAAAAAAAAAACAACAACACCATATTAGATTTCAGATTTATATTAAAAAGCTACACAAAACACAGAAATGTGGAAAGCCTATCGAAATACCTCGTGATTGGCTCTACCGCTACCAAACGAGAGCTGCAATACTGCTTTTATGAACACTGTCAAGAATTTGGTAAAGACGCAAGGAACTTCAAAGATCTGACAATGGGAGCTCCTGTTGGCTTGAGTCGTAGACTTAGCAGCTAAGTACATAAATTAGGTTTATTCATCCTGATGACAGAAGAGAACTTACTGTGCAATTCATATCAGTTGGAACTCCAACTCTTTTGCTCAGTTTGCTTTTCACTCATAGTACTACGTAAGCTCAGTTTGCCAACTTTTACTTAAAGTACAAATAACACAAACATTGCTTTTAGGTAAGAGATTAACCAAATCTTAAGAGAAGCCACTACCTCATCAAAGTCCCCTCTGACAACATGAACATCCCCAGCCAGAGTCTTGAGGTAGTCATAAGTGTCCTTGGTGCAGAGGTTTCCCGTGCAGAGAATGTGTTGGATCTTTCCTGGAACCAGCAGCTTTTTGAATTTGGCTGGGAGGCTGTTGCAGCGATGTGGAATGTGAAGATCTCCTAATACTAACACCAACTTACCAGGTGTCACGACAGGGAAGAAAAATCATTACAGATATTTAAGACAAGAATCACTACATAACAGAAAGCACTGCAATGTCATCAGTTTTGTAACTGCATTTTGATATAAAAGCTACTAAAATAAGAATGAAATGGTGATGGAATATTTCTGCATTTGGGTGAAAACAAGGGCCCTTACTAATCTCGAATGGTGTCAAGAGGAGGGCCTTACGAACTTAAGGGTCTACAGAGGTCTTTTTTTATTTTGTTGCTGAAAGCAAGCCACTGCAGAGTATAACAAAAGAACTGTATTAATACTTGATGTAATTTACACAAATTTGGGAACTACCATAAACTATCCCATATTCTGTTTTCACTTAAACATTAAAAAAAGGAAAAGAAAAGATAGAGGACATCTCTACCAGATGTTCTCAAGTACAGACCTGGCTAAACTGTAGTCAATTCCCTTAAACATCCTTCAACCCTGCTTCTTTCTACATTGACTAACTTCTGTGTTTTTATCAAGAAAAAAAAAATAGCAAATTTGCAATGTGTGTTAATAGTTAACCCGAACAGGAAGCTTGTTCCAAGCCCATACTGTAGGAACCACTGAACAACAGCACAGTAAGACTAACAAAACAATGAAATGAAAAAAAGAAACAACACTGCAGCAGAGAAGGTAAGATAGATTATTGCATACAGTGTTTCTATTCCCAGTTTTATCCATTCACAGTTTCATTACAAAATATGCAAGGAAAACAAATTTAATGGCAGCTTCGAAATTATGGGTTCAGATCAAGTAAGGCCATGGTTTGATATTTTAGGCCTTAGGTTGGCTAATAAAGAAGTAATTAATGCAAGCAAAGTAGTGATAAATTAATTTTGCAAGAAGGGCATGGAAAGCTCTATGAAGCATGGGTGTTATGCTTCTACACTGAAACCACTGGATTTAAAGCCAGGCATCCCTGTTAGCCTGATGGACACCTCCCAATTAACTGTGGCAGATTATCCTCCAATCCTAACACTTTGCTGGAAAGACTGTTCCTAAAACGACAGCCATCGAATCTGCGTAAAAGACACAGTCCAGAAATGTATATACGCCTACATACGTAAGCAATAGTAACCACATCAAGTCACCTTCCTTAATTTTTAGATTTTTAGGCCATGCAGCTATCTTCATGCTAACAGTCACCAGAAAGGCAAAGAGGACTTGGGTGTTTTTCTTTCCCCCTTTTCTAATTAAGAATGTTTTGATGGCCTCATGAAACCCATTCATCTTTAGAGAGCAGATAGTTGAAAATACTGGTAAACAATACAGGAATTCTTCAGTCTACAAGCTACCAATTTGAAACCAATCCAGGAAAGAAATACAAAGACACGTCTTTTAATGGCCTTTCAAAAGTTCTCCGAAATACTAACTAGCTCCTTCTTGTGATGATGTACTGGAAAGCACGTAAAAACGGGTAGTGAGTGATTCTGATCATTAAAGTGGCAATCGATGGGTTCTCTTACTGACACCTCGGGATTCAGGCACGCTGTCCCCGTTCTGCACGTGACGTTTAATCGCACCGCACTGCCGCTTACACGCAGCCCCACTGCAGTCAGCAGAGCTGCACCCAACAGAGATCACCTCCTTCGCTGGTGAGCAGGCAGGGCGCGCTCCCCCAAATCCCACCTGAGCTCCCATTACTTACATTAAAGCTTGGAAAGCCACCGTAACGACGAGTGAAGGCACCCAGGTGTGACTAGGGGCTGGGGTGCAGCCAGGGAGCGAGGAGCAGCGCCTGGGTGCCTCCTGTGTACTGGGGGTGCCTTCTGGGTGCCTCCTGCCTTTCTTGGGTACCTCCTGGACGCTTCCTGCCTATCTTGGGTGCCTCCTGGGTGCCTCCTCTGTACTGTGGGTGCCTCTTGGGTGCCTTCTGCCTGCCCTGGGTGCCTCCTGCCTGCCCCTAGGTGGGTCCTGGGTGCCTCCTGCCTGCCCTGGGTGCCTCCTGGACACTCCCTGCCTGCCCTGGGTGCCTCCTGCCTGCCCTGGGTGCCCGCTGGCCGCCCCCCGAGCCCGTTCGGCGCACTTACTCTGTGCCCGGCCTTAGGGGCGGCGGAGTTGATCGCAGACAGGGGAATGGAAAACGGGGTGAGACGCGACCAGCGTTAAACGAAAAGGAAGCAACAGAAAAGAGAAACACAGCCGGATGAACGGGGAGGGGGAAAAAAAAATAAAATAATTAAAATTAAAAAAAAATCACAATTAATGATTTGTCGGCGTTATGAGAGAAGCGTTAAAATAAAAATCATGAGGGGAAAAAATTAAAAACAAGCCGCTCCGAGCGCAGCCCCCCCCCCCTTCCCCTTCCCCAGGCCTAGCCTCCCCCCCTCCGCCTCCTCCCCCCCCCCGGGCGCCGGCTGACGGAGCCCCCCGGTAAGAAGCTGCCGGGAGCGGAGCGGAGCGCCCCGACCGGGGGACGGGGGACCGGGGGCCGAGCTCCGGGGCCGTGCCCTCCGCCTCTCACCATCCTGCCCGCCGCCGCCCGCGCCTCCCCGCGGAAGCCAAGGCCCCGCCGCCGCTACGGCGCCTCCGCAGGGCCAAGCCGGCCCCGAACGCGTTTCTCCGCCGCCCGCCCCCCTGCGGCTGCATCCGGGGCCCGCCGTGAGGGGAAGGGCGCGGCCATGAGGGGGGTGCTCGGGGGGGCTCCCCTCAGAGGTACCGAGCGCGGGCAGGGTGCGGGGGGGGGTCCCCTCAGGGCGCTGCCTCAGCGCGGGCACGCGACGAGACCCCCCTGCAGGGCCCTCGGGTGCCCCTCGGGGCGAGGTCCCCGCGCTCGTTGCCGCCGCAAAATGTCTTTTTTCTGACTAAAATGGTGGTCGGTGTGGCCGTGGGGAGCCCCTCGGGGGGACGCCAGGGCATGCCGGCGGCTGCTTGTGCAGGGGGGTGCAACACCTGAGGTGTGCCTCCGTGGGGCAGCCCTGGAAAGCACCGAGGTGCCGCTGCCACGGGAAAGGAAAGAGTAGTTTGCCATCGTGTCTGTTTTCTTGGAAACCTGTGGGAAATGTGGAATGTTCCCCCTTAAATTATCGTGGAGAGGATGCAGGATAACTCGTTTTAACTTAAAATGCACGTTGCACTGTTTTGTTTTGTTTCCTGTTAGTGTTTGGAAAAGCAATACACGCCATAGCACGTATTAGCGATGAGTTTTGCTTTGACCCCTTAGAAAAAGGTGTAAGTAAATTTGATTAATTATCAGTTTAAAATCTTTGTTGGGAATGTGTTGTTCTGTTGGATATTGCCTTAGCTGTTTTTCTACAGGTACACTTAAGTCTGAGTTAATTCCCTCTCAGCTCCCTCCACTTTCAACGTGGACAAATGCCATATTTTCTGTAATTGTAATTATGCAGATTATATCCTGGAAGATTCATACCTGCTCTGCACCTAATATTCTTGGAATTTGGTGTTACCCAAGGTGAAGCTTGTCCAGGACATCCGGATTAATACCAAGGGTTTTATTTCCATTGTCACGGGTCAAGAGGTTTATGTTTTGTACCACATCAGAAATTGCGTTTGAACAACATGTTTTTGTATTGGTATGACTCAACAGGAAGAATGCCTCCCATTAATCAAACACCGCTTCCCACAGAATTAGGGTTTTCTCTAGAGGTTTCTGAGTTAAAAGCGATCGACTCAGCTTGCTGGGTGGCTGGCAGGTCGCAAGGGGAGATCCTTTCTTTTCATGCATGAAGTATCCCGTAGGTGATGGTAAAGGCTTTGCTCGTTTGTGTGCCTTGTGTGGATGGGCGTACAGGAAGATTGTTTTAGAACAGGCTCCAGTCCTTCACATAGCTCAAACACAAGCTGGAGCTCTGAGTGATTAGGTAACTCACACTTCAAAGCTTAACTCACACACTTAAATATCCCGAGATTGGATTCCTGTGCCTGCATTACACCTGTGACTTCTGACCAGTAATAATAAAGGTGATAAGTCTGAACATGATAATATGCATGATCCATCTATATTTGTTCTGAGACGGACACATTTAAAGGTTTTGTGGCTTACGTATGCTCCTGAAGCACGGAGGTAGCTTTTTTTCTTTTTTTAAAGATTCAGTATATAGTATAGTATATTCAAACTATTCAGAAATAGTTTGGAGTTAATGATTTTACATTTCTTTTCAGCTTGCCTTAAGATCAGTGAATTCTTCAAGGTCAGCGTATGCGTACATCTTCTTCTCATCTATGTTTTTTCAACATTACTGCTGGACAGCTGTGTCTCAGCCATGTCAGAAAGAAAAACAGTTATCACTTCCATGTAAATTATTCATTAAGGTATGTTTTAACAGTTTGTTATGCCCAGCTTTGAAAGCAGCGAATTAGCTCAATTTCCAAATGAAATTATAGGGGGAGGAGGATCATACAGGCATGCAGATCACTCTGAACTTAAGTGCTGCTGAGCAATTCTGCGAAAGAGAGTATTCGTATTTAACTGTTTAAAAGGTGTACTTCTGAGCTGTGCCCAGCGGTTTCCAAAGCCTGAATCAGTTTAATCTTGGGGTGAAGGAATACTGCGTTTCTGGCTCTTGGGTGTTTCTCCTGTAGCCTTTGAGAACAGTACAGGCCAGGAGAGCTCTGACCAGTTGTTCAGCAAACAGCCCTGTCAGCCACGTACTGCAGTCGTGGGTGAGGCTGGCAAAGATCGGTTTCGGCTGCCTCCACGTCTGCTTACAAAGCAGTCTGGGGAAGCCATAAAAGCTCGAGATGAACTGCATGAGGCTGGGGAATAACGTTGCAAAACTTCTTGGTGAGTAACCTCTGCGCTGATCTTTTTTCTTCCCCAGTCAGTTCTTCCTGTATTTAGATGTGTAAATGTGCTGGAAAGGAATGTAGAGAAATGCAGCATTTATACAAATACTAATGAGCATCACATAACTTTTCAGCTTCTCTGCAGAAATGGTAGGTTACGCAAAAAGTCACTTTCCAGAAACAGAAGCAGTTTAAAACAGCAGGATAACATAATATTTAGTGTAATTACTAACTGAGTGTTGTTGATGGAACATTATGCCAAACACTTTCAGGCTCTTCACATCAAAATTTGTATTCAGCATGTACGTCACCTTGTTAAAAAAAAAAGTTATGACAGGATTTATCAGACTAACTTTCTTCAGTTCAGTAGTTATGCATACTATATATTAATTGTCAGTCCACAGCTTACACCATTTAGAATTAGGCTGGATTCAGTTCTGAAAAACACACTTTATGGAATTTAAAAGGTGAGGGAGGGAAGTCCTGCCCTGGCAGGTGTTTGAACTTGAGGATATAGTGGGTCTTTCTGCTGATAACACTGCAGCTCTTTAACGTGGTAGCAGGTCTGATACTCTTAATTCCAGCAGAACAGCGTGAATGTCCATTGGCATTAGTCTCTGCAAAACTCATACAGAACCATAGCTTGCTGAGCCTGGCTGTGTTTTATATTATTAAACAAATCTAGCTTATATAAAGAGGTTATATATTGAATGAGGTCTCAAGACAAATAAGCTCACTTAGTTCACACATCAGCTCCTGCTTATCTAGAAACAGAGACCTGTAGGGTTTGCGTTATGTATTCCACCACCATTTATATTACTGTAACAGTTAAATATTGAAGATTTTTTTTTTCCTATGCATTTGTTGGACTTGTTGCTGTTCATTCATTTGCTGTGAATTCTTAAAAAACTCAGATGCTGGAGGGAATAACTAATAGGATGAAGGAAGTGTTAGATGGCATTTTAATTCAGTCTTCTATTTGTGGGTGAGTTACTGCTATAGTCAGTTACTTTCTCTATTGAGATGTCTTAAAAGAACAATTAATACTAAAAAAAAAAAAATAGAATTTTAGACCCTTGATTTTTAGACTTTAATGTAAGCATTACAATTCTAACTATTGATTTTTGTTCATATGCTTTATACTTAGGTATTATAAAAACATATAATCTGACTTTCCAAGAATGTGATCCACTGCAGGCTGTTTTTGCAAAGCACATGTGTCCGAACATACTTAAAGTCCACTCCAGGTAATGAATAGAAAAGTATTTTTTCTGAAGAGAAATCATCCAGGAGACAGTACTGCTGTTATAGTTATTAACATAAACAAAATTTGGTTAGGGCCCGCAGTCAAAAATGGTGAGTTGCTAAATCCATTGTTCTAATACTTGATATGTCACATTACAGCTTCAGAAACAGGGATCATTCTGCCATGAATCCTGCTGCAACCTTGAGAAGTGTGTAGTGTATAATTTGAATTCACACCTTTGATCAGCTTCCACCTCCAGCAAATAAAAGGGTGCTTAAATTTTATGGGCAAAGAATCCAGTAATAAAAGTAGAAGGGTTTTTAATTGCCGTATGTACGCATATAGAAAGGTAGCAGCACTATATGTGTACACGAGGCTGATTGGGCAACATACACAGGTACTAAATGTAAGCAAATTTGATTTCATAATTGCTAGTTGTATTTTTAGATTTCTTACATACCTAGTACTGTATAAATCAGCTTTAAAGCTACAGCATACTTGAAGGGTTGCACATTTCAAAGGTGTTTTTTCCAACAATATTGCCAAGGAGCAATTTTAATTTCTAATGCCAGTAACAATTGCTAGATAATAACTTGTGTCATGTAAAATTATTTTAATACTAAATTAAATTTTATAGGCTGCTGGCTGATATAATGATCCACTTTCCAACCAGTCAAGAAGAAGTAACTTTATCGGTTACCCCAATGAAGGTTTGTTTCAGGAGTTACGCTGAGGAAGACGCTGGTAAGGAAATGCAAAATCCAAAGGGCTATTGGGACTACAGAACGGGTGAACTGCAGGAATAACAACCTGCAACAGAAATGGAAAATGCATTTCATGGCTGAATGAGATGGAGATAATTTTAAGTCCGACTGCCATACTCTGGCTTAAGAAACGATGGTTTTAATAATATTTTCCTGGTATCGGTGGCAGATAGCAGACTGAGCAGCCAATTGAAATAAATTACACCATTTGCTGTAGGCTTCAACAGAGGTAATTACCGTGCTGTAAGAGCAGAAGCATGGAAACAGACAGGGAAAAGGAGATAATATTAGGCTTTAAAATGAACTATTTAAATCAGAGTAACATAATTAGAGAACTGATACTGTTACAGAGTGTATCTAGCGTGTTAGCTGGCCTAATACTGTTATGTTGTGTGTTGTTATTTTCGGATCTGAGATGGAGAACAGTCCAGATTCTTGGCGTGTGACTCAGACTAATTTTAATGTTATGATTGTGTTTTTGAAGTACAGGTTCTTGTGTATCATATAATAAAGGGATGCTTTTCATGCTTCTGACCAAAGCTGAGGATAATGACCTGGAAAAAGATGACTGCCTGGAGTGTAGGTGTGGGGATTGTGCTTAGAACAGGCTAAAACAGTGGAGAGCAAGAAGGATTAAGTGGTGGAAACTGACAGAAGTGAAACAGGAAAGAAATTACTGAAAATACTATAAAAAGATTACATTTTGAAGGAAAAAATATTATTTTAAAAACATACTTTTAAAAGCATTATTGTAAGAAGGAGAGTGAAAAAATAGTAGGTAGAAATGCAGTGGGATACCGAAAAAAAACAAACAATCAAATGGGAGAAAAAGAGGAATGACAGGTGCGGTTTTTGTTGCGTAGCATGCGATGCAGAGTACTGCCTGCAGCAGATGTTCTGCGTGCTCTGAAACAAAGCGTGTCCTTTGAACATACCAGCTGCTGATGGATTGGGTTTTTCCACATTCAGGTTTAATTTTCAGAGACAGAAATTACAGCTTCTGCCTAGGCTTGTTTTCATTTGCACGTGGTAGGCTCTGCCTTGAAGTTGGCAGGTATGCTGTAAACATTTATTTTTGCAGTTCTAAGGAACTTTACAAGAGTGTATTTGACCATGCAGTAGGGCCTTGGTGAAGGCTGAGAAAAAAACTCTTCAGCAAAGAAAGAGGAGGCTGGGACTAGTTTAATACTTCCCTAGCAGCCTGGCTTTGGAAGAGAACTGCTTAAGCTGGTGTATTTTTCTGAATGCCTCTGAGACTGGGATGCATCATGGTAGTACCCTCTTATTTTCTTTTCACACACCTGATAACAGCTAGCGAGTAGTCAGATGACAGCGAGCAACAATTGAATACCTGATGCTGGAGAGCTTATTTTCCATCGTCATTTGCATAGTATCAGGAAAAGATGACGATTTGGAATAAGTAACCCAAGTCCGCTTTCATGGTCCTCTAATCGCAATTGCTGACAACCATCAATCCGTTACAGTCATGCTGCATTTTGGTCTTCCCATCTCTGCAGCAGTAAGAAGCTGGCAATCGCATTTGTGATCAATGCCTGTAGATAAAGCAGATTTACAGGAATGACAGCAGGCATCAGGACTCCATCGCATAGCGGAACATGAAATAAGTTCTGTTAAAAGCTGTGTAAATCCCCATAATATGCTGTAAATAATTTCAGGAGTTTTTTATTTTATTTAAATATAAATTTAGATAAGCTAAACATCTATTATTGTTAGTCACCATTTGTTGAGACAGTGCTAACAAAAGCATCACGATTTAATTTTAGTTTTGAGTTCAAATCTCACTGTTCTGAATTCTCGACTTTATTTCAAACAGACTTTTCAAAGACAATGCTTACTGAAATACAGCTAAATCCAGATGAATTTGACTACTTCCAAGTTGGAGTAGACTCTGAAGTGACATTTTGCCTTAAAGAATTGAGGGTAAGTTAAGGATTTGTCAATTTCCATTAATTTGCATGACTTGATGTGGGCAATGAAGAACAATTCCTCCTGTAAGTGTTGCACCAGGCCTCCTGGCTGGTAGCAGGATTTCACCAGCTGGTTAAGGATTGGCTTTAAAAACAGGCATCCTTGGGACACTGCAGAGTCCCTCACAGCAGCCTTTGAAAGGCAAAGCTTTTAAACCAGCAGAAAAGTAATTTCAGTGCTGGGCAGACACATAACTACTGGAGAAGGCATCATGGGCACAGTAGTTCTACTGCAGAGGTTTCTTAGGCAAAGCTCCAGGCGGAGAAGGCAGGAAATGCACTCTAGAAGCAGTAGACTTTTACTTTACTTTTTTTGCCAGTAAACAACAGCTGGAATAAACGTGTTCTCTAATGTTAATCTTCGTCTGTGTTTAAAATAGCACTTAACCACGCACCCCTTCTTTTCAGGGACTGCTGGCATTTTCCGAAGCTACCCACGGTCCTGTCTCAATCCATTTTGACGTATCTGGGAAGTACGTTCTGGAACTACCTATCTCGATATAGCACAGTTACAACTCTACAGCTGTTTTTTTTTGACTGCAGGTCACTTGATACGTATTTAACTGTAAAAAAATGTTCATTTCAGAATAGAAGCTCTATTTCTAATTAATTTGCAATACAGGGTTAAGTAGTTTGTTACTGCGCATAAAGCATTTAACATGGACACCTGGATTACTAAACTAGCCATGCTGTCTAGCAAGCACCTACAAGCTGCCTGGACACTTCAGGTTCTCAAGCCTAATACATGCAGTTTTATTTAGTGGACAAAAGAAATGACACATTTTTAGTTTAAAATATAACTTTAGCAGTTTTTATTTAAAACTACAATTTAACTAAGCATAATATTGTGTAGTATTTGCTTGTTGATGTATTTAAATCTAAAAGGAAGCCATCTTAGGTTCTTAAGCAGCAAATATTAATTTTTTCAGCTGGGTATTTTGTGATCTGCATGTATAGAATTGCACGAGCTGTGTTTCCTCCCAAAATGTAATGATGCATGCTGCTTCATCTCTGGATATTTGTGTTTAGACCAGTTGCTTTCAGCATGGAAGACATGGTGCTGGAAGCCAGCTTTATTTTGGCTACATTGTCTGACATCGACAAGGGGACAGCTTCCCAGGAGCCCCCGTGCTGTTCACGGATTCCAGAAAGGTAACAGTGGGATGAGGGAGGCAGGTTGACTTAGCAGGCTGAAAAGTTGAAGTTTTCCCGCTAAGTCAAAGTGATCTGTGTATTCTTGCAGGGTGTTCGTAAGCATTGTACTGATCCTGTAGCCTTTTTTCAGAGGAAAACTATGAACTAGATACATTCGGAAAAAGGTTGAAGTAGTTTGAGGCCCAGCCAGAGCATGACAGAGAGACCTCAGTCTCTTTCTCCACCTGTGGATTCTTTTCATCAAAGCACACGGCTACGGTGTGCTGTTTGTATAGGCAGCGCCACAGATCAGACAGCCACCGGGTGCTTGAGCAGCCCGAGTCACCTCACGGGTCTTTTACCATTAGCGAGCGTGCAAGGGAATGGTTTTAGCCATACGATCCATTCTTGATCACAGACAAGTTCCATTATCTTGTACCACTGAGGAACCGTGGCTGTAGCAAAAGGTGAGCCAGCAGCCAAGCCTTTTGGCATTATTTCTTAATATCGTGAACAGCACTGAAGCTTCTGGCACAAAGGAGAACGTTCCTCACTAGCCTCTCATTAGCTTTACCTCCATGGAGTCCTGTTACAGTAAGAGGGGAAGATACTTGCTGAATCTGTTGTAAAGCTGTAGTGCTTGCCATTAGCAGGCAAAGACACTTTAACAAAGACACGCAGAGGCCAATTACTAATCTGACCTACACTCTCTGATCTAGCTCAAAGGCGTACGTGGGCAAATCTGAAAACTCCTCCATGGATAAGGACTGTAATGCAGAAGCAGTTGCTTCCAAAAAGCCACGGCAGAATGAAAACGAACAGAACGCAGAGCCAGCGGCACCTGCAAGTCCTGTGGCAAAACAGAATACATGCAACTCGGGGAACGTTTTTAAAGATCTTGAGGGAACAGCCATGCCTGAGCCAGATGACCAAGCAGTGCTGGAAGCAGAGTCAAGAGAAGCTCATTATCACAAGGTAAGGACACTCGCGGTCATGTTTATGTTGTATTATAAAACAGTGAAATACCTTAGCTGGCATTTAAAAGCTGGATGCTGCGTGTAGTCCAGGGGCTACAACTACATGGTGGTACTCAGTGTTCCATGTGGCATTTCAACGGAACCAGCTTTCATAGCAGCGTAGCTGACAGAAACACCATGTTTAGCTATAATGCTGAAAATACTTTACTAGGAAACACCACCACAGACTGACAGAGACTTTAAAATGTATTTTAAAAATGGCAAAAGCGTCAGAAATAATTAATTAACCCCCAAATTCTGTATCACATGCATCACGTCTTACTCTTGTAAACGTTGCATTTTCCAGTTTCAGTTCTTGTTCTTTGGAGCAGTTTCTCCTAAGAAGGATGCCATCAATCACACCTCCCATAGTTTAGCAACAGCTAGTGACACTGAAGAGGATTTTGGCAACATGCAGAGCTCCCAAGTTCTCTAGTAACACGAGGTGTACGAATCCAAGACTAATGTGGACCGCCTTGAAAGACAGAAGCATATTTGACATGGCGTAGAGCAGTTTCTGGCTTTAGAAAGTTTAATTCTGTTACAAAAATGTCCTGCAGTTCTTAGGCAAGCTGGAACTTCATGGAAGCTACTTGTTTGGTAAATTGCATTTCACTAACATCTATTGCCAAAGTCTGGGAAGTGGATGGAAATTCCACTCAAGTGTGTTTGTTTTTTTCCCCTCCAAGGGGAATGTACCAAAAGGACAGAACTACTTGGTACAGAGTACTCTATCATTTCCTGCCATGTCAGTACCGGTTAAATGTTTATTCTCTACATTAAGCACCAGTACTAATAATTTTAAAGCTGTAGCTGCTGTCATAATATAAATTTAGGTCGTTTAGATTTGTATATGATGTATTCTGTAGACACATCGCTTTGCATGTTCAGCTTTCCAGTCTCACAAGAGAATTCAAATTGCGTTAGCACTTCAGACAAATTAAGCTACTGTTGTAAAGTCGGAAGCACTGAATAGGAAACCCACCTACTGCAGCACAGCCAAATAAATACATTATTGCTACATAACAGCTGGCATTCTTACAGAAATCTTGTAGAAGTAGTATTTAGCTGAATAAATGCATTTCTATGACAACTTTGGTTAAAGAAATAAAAATTGTGATTAAAAAATGATTTGAAAACACGGCTTACGAGTTCTTGTGTTTCAGCCCTGAGTTGTTCTTTTCCCTTCCCTCACCTCCTCCAGCAGAAGTCAGTGACGGGGCTCTCTGGCCCTGGTCACTACATCTCAACAACAAGCCACAAAACTGCTTGCAGCCACTTTCCTGGGGAGAGAACATCCACAAATGCTTTTTGGTGCAGCAGGATAATGGATCAATGTGATTTATACTGAACAGAGCTGGAGATCTGTACAACAGCAGGGCACACATTTGCTCACTGCTAAACAACCTTGCAGAGAAAATTACCGTGTAGTATTTCCAAAGTTGCACTCAAAATACTGACATTTCCAATCTTTGGTTGATTTAAAAGACAGTTATTCTGCTTGCCAAAGCCTTACAGAGGAGTTCTGTGTAGTGGGGCATGCATCACTTACAGACAGATTTGAGGACACCGCAGAGCTCTGAACGAGAGCCAAACACCTTAAGAAGTGGTGGCTGGGCAGCTCTGTGCTACCAGCAACGTCGCTGCAGCAACGAACAGAATTTTTGCAGTCAACTTTACTTTAAAAAACACATTTTAGTATAAATACTATATTTATTAAATATCTTTACAATTCATTTAAATGTATTTACAGAACTATTCCTGCATAAGTTATACCTCAGACATGAAATTCACATAATTGCCTCTTATGTAAGCATAGATGATAGTCTCATTTTAACAACAACAAAAAAGCATCCTCATTAGATACAGACTCAGATTTGCTTCATTATTTCAGCTATCTTTGCAAGAACTACTTCATACAGTCGGTTTCTACACACACACACGAAGTCCGATTCCTCTCTGGAGAGAGGATGTCCATTACAAGAGATGGCGATTCCATCACAAAATACTTTACAGCTTTGCTAGACCTTCACACCTCGCCCCTCTCCCTTACTCAGTCATAACTGTCTGGTCCCAAAATCTTTTTCTTCCCTTCTATTTATCTGCCGTACCTTCTTTAGAAACGCAAAGAAAGCAAATTTAGAGGGAAACTGTATGCTGTAGGTCTCCCAAAGATAGCCGTAAAAGTAGCACAGAACCACAGAGTTTTCCAATTCACCACATCTTAGCCCTTTTTCACCCAAATACCCAGTAACACTGCTGCAGAAATCCCAACTCCCGCGAGCACTATTACCTGTCGTGGTACCATAGGTTACTGGTATCTAAAAATCTCTTCCTTTTCCTTCAGATTACTGCTCCCTACCAACCACCTCCTGACAGCTAACAAAAACCTTCGGCAGCAGCTGCAATCAGCCTGCTCTCCCTTCAAGCGTGTTTCCATTACGCAGAACACCTTTCTTGTACGTTCCTCTCATGAATAGTCACAATAAACTAATTCCTAGGAAGTGTTACTGCTTCATGCATCATTTAAAGTTATTTTGATAGTATGGGCCCTGTCGTTCCCTCTTCCAAAAATTTGTTGTGCGCAGACAGCTTAAGTTCATAGGAAGAAATTAGGTTTGATATGTTTAGAGTGCACATCTTAAGAACAAAAACAAAAACAAGCATGTGATAAAAATATCGATTCTTTATAATACAGTATTGCTTTATAAACAGATGGAAAAGCTATAAGCTTTACTGGTCTTTGGTGTGTCCAGTGAGGGATAAACTCATGATTTGTAAATTAAAATCCAAATTTGTTCTTTATTAAAAAAAATCATGACGTGATATGAGGCAAATGGCTTTATAGATACTGCTTAGCTAAGAACTGCTTTAACACAGACAGCAAGGCGTAGACTCAAACCCACCAGGCGGCACAGTTTAGCTTCTGAGAAGGTGGCAGAATCTCCCCGATCCAGGGTTCCAGACCCCGGACCAGCAGAGGCAGAGTACAGCGCATGCAACATCTCACTCGGGGGTAAGCACCTTTGCCATACTCATTTATCTGATCCACAAACATTTCTCAATTTGTACTTCTAGAAAGTGGGGGAAAAAAAATAACGAAGGCTGGGCGCGAGCGTACTGAGAGCAAGGGGTCAGAGTGCAAAACGGTCAGGTCTACAAGGGCATTGTTTTAAGGTGAGTTCAAGGGAAAGAATAATTGATCAAATCAGCTCTAATAAAGAAACACGAGAGTAAATACTGGAGAATACAATGTGAAGATACCCAGATTTGAGAGAGCAGCACCCCTCCCAAATGCTAGAAAGAAAGCCCTATACTGCAGCATGAATACATTCCTTCTAACGAGACAGCTAGGTACAGCTTGTTCAGTTTTAGAAAACAAGGACTGACAATTTGTGCAAAGTTATTCACCACTCACTGCTCCGTGTATCGCGAAACTAAGTAATTTTTCTTCATTAATAGAATCCTCCCCGTACCCTCACCAAAATAGTATTTTGGTCAAGTTAGGGTAGTTAAGGCATTTTGACAAGTAATTACAAGGTGATTTAAAATAGAGAGCTAACATTACGCCAATTTAGGAATAGCAGATAAATTACCGAAGAGCTTCCAAATTAATCACTTATTCTTATTATAAATGAAATGCCTGTTACAAGCACGATGCATTGAAATATAGTAAAATGACATGTACATGGTACATGTTAAATGATCTTAAATAAAAGCTTGACATAGTTACGCAAATATACAGTACAAGTCCACAAAAATTCTTTAAACAAGTTGAGGTAACCTCAAACTTAAACAGTTTTAATACAATAAACCAGGTAGTAAAAATCTCCTTTTGAGAGCAGGTAAGATTACTTACTGACCAAGTTTAACTGCACTCACCTAAACATCAACATTACCCGACTTTTTATATATATAAAAACATGGCTTTAATTTATTTCTACATACTCTTCTACCAGCAAAAAAGTTAATGAAAAACTGACCAAAAATATATATATCTTTACAGCTATCAGCTATCTGTATGAACCTCGGAAAAGAAAGGAAAGCTTGCTGGAACAGGGGGAACAATTGTGAGCTACTGTAATTCAAAAGGAAATGTCATATTGCAAAGTGGCTGTTAGATAACTGTAAACATCATTAAGGTTCATTCTGAAAACCCTAAACTTTAGTTACTGAAATGTAAGTTTTGCTGATTATTCATTAAGTTTCCATTTACGTACTTACTGCTGCTGCCACAGCATAAGCAAAGAGGCGCGTGGTTGAGAGCCAGAAATACAAGGGTCAGCTGGGCTTAGACTGGTCCAGCATGTGCTGTTCTACACAAGCAAGAGTGGCAATATTAACACAAATCACGTTTAGTTAACAACAAAGTTATCCACCAAAAGTGAAGATGTTCAGAGTTGAGGCTGATCTGTTCTTTGCGCAGCCTCCCATTGTAGCATTTACGCCATGTCATCCTGTGCTGGTGAGATGGGTTAAAATGCTCGAAGGATCTCAACTTTGACCATCTTGGCTTCTTGAGACAAGAGTTATAATTTTTCTTTAAAAAAAATAAAGTTATCCACAGCCAAAACATCCAGATATCAGGCCCATTATGGACGAATGATCTGCAGAACTTTTAAGATCACAGTTAAGCACCTGAAATCACAACACATTTGCATCCATATAACTTGACCTAAGTATGTTTTTGAAATTTTGTACTAGAAAAGGCTCCTAGGCTGACACCATGTATGGCAAGAGCAAGAAGTTTACAGCAGTTATAAATCTCCTGAAAACCAGAACTTAGAAACACGAAACCTCAGCTATCACTGTAACAAGACTATGCTTATGAAACTGTGTTCTGTAACATACCCTTTAATGAACAGTGAATGTTTCTAGTAGATAGAATAATATGCCCTCCTGTAGAGGTTTTTATCTATTGAATCTAATTTGAAAGATGATAAACCAATTCTACTCATCTGAAAGTAAGTCACATTTCAAATGCAGTAACAATATGGGATCGATCCTCCCCCTTTTACGGACAATTACTAAGCTCTGAAAGACATGCTTCAAGCCTTGAACTTCTTCATTTCTTGCTGGCAGACAAAGACCAGTGTACTACGAGTGGTTCTTAACAAGGATTTCAGTTGTGTCTCAAGACAGGCAACGAGCTCGAAAACTGGCTGCTGAGATCAGCTGCAAAGGAAGAAAGCAATCCTGCCAGCAGGAAACCGTACGTGTGAAGCGAGGAGCTCGGGGATAATGAAAACATCAGAAGCTGGCACTCGGCTGATCAGTCTGTGTACTCGGCTACAATAGAAAGAAGGACGGTGATGTCGTCTGGTTTTCCCCCTGCAACACGGAAAGAATAAAAACTATTACGTCAAACCACACGGGGTTGTCCTCCTAGAGCCTGTCATGTTCCCCCATAGAAAGGTCTTTTTAAACTGGTTTAAATATGCAAAAAACATATTGTGCAGACACGAGAACTCTGCTTCCTCTCAGCTGTGCAACTAAGGGTGGCAATAGCGTTCAGTAAAAAAAGCCCTCTCCTTTTAAGCAACAGTGAGATCATAAACTAGTAGAAGTTACACAGAACCCTGAACATCGTTGGTAGCCAGTAGAGCAGAAAGCCTCTTTTTTTGATCATATGTGAGGAAAAAATCTACAAAAAGAAAGTCTTTGTTCTGTTACAGGCAAGCTGCAGTCAGGAAGCATCATCTCAGGAACTGACTGTAAAAATCAAACACCTCTAGCATCTCTCTCCAGCCTAATCTCGGAGGTCTTCTCCAACCTTAATGATTCTACATCCTTCTAAAAGCTACTTAACCCTTTTGATAATCACTTCTCAAAACTCAGTAGCCACAGCAGTCAAATTCTACAGAAATAGCTCACAGGGGTATTTTGGTACCCAGAAGGTCAAACGAGGCCTCTGGATTCAGAGGATTCATCACTGAATGACTGGGCTTTGTAGCAACACGGAACCTGAGCTTTAAAACCACTATCTACCTTTATGAAAGATGTTCAGGGTGTTGCAGGAAATCCTACCCTCTTGATACAAAAATAGGAACATCTTATTTAAAAATAAAAATTAAAAAAAAGGTTGACAGGACTCTGAACTCTGCCAGCTGCTCGTATCTTTCTAGAGCACAGGAAATAGAACCAACAGAGATCAGGACTGACACATTAATGGTACAAGGGTCAGAAAGAACAACAAAAATCCAACAAACAGTGGGCAGAATCTCGACTAAAATGCATCAGGAATAGGAAACTTTAAAGAAAACACTAACAACAAAAAACCCCACACCCACACACGAATCCTAAGAACAGGTCAAGTGCAGTTCTGGAAGCCGGGAGAATTTGTATCAGGCTGTGTTCTCGGGCCAAGAGCGTACGTATTAGATTAAACCGTAAAAAATAAAACTCAGCGCGCAGAGTTCTCCGCGTTCCAGCTACTTCCCCACAGGAGGCTTCTGATTAGCTGGGGCCTGGGATGACCTGCGTCAGGAGCTGGGGTCCTTGCCAAGCCAGGAGCGCTAGATTGGCGCTCTGCTGCCAACCGCATTTCTGAACGCTCTTCTCTTATCTGATTTGGGAACAGAACTTTGCTTAAGACTTCTTCAAGATAGCAAGAGTGGGAGGAGGAGGGAAAAAAATATCTTACCTCTCACATTCAATCCATTGTCACATGCGAACTGTGCAAACGGTGACATGTAAGTGGGATCATATGCCAGCTCGTGAGCTTGCTCAGCAATGCTTCTCGCAGTCTGCTGTATGCTCTCGTAGTTGGAGTTCTAAATTAATGAGGAACAAAGTTTATTCTTATAAGGAAATCTATCGCTAGTTGTTTCGCTGATGCATGTTGGTTTTGCAGATCCCTGACTGCCCTCTCTCGCAGATTAGGGCTCTGGTTATCACCTTCTGTCCCAAAGGGAAGCCTAACCGTGTCTTAGGGTTAATAAACTTGGGTTAAAACTGCAAATCTTCACAACTGAAGCCTACAGCAGCAGCTGTAAGACTTTTTTGGATTATTCGTAGCATTAAGAATTCAGAAGACTAATATTTAAAATAGACTAAACAGCCTCACCTTTGGGAACCAGATTTGATAGCTAATGCTAACAGTTCACCCTGAACGAGCTGTTTTTTCCCCTCACAAAGTAGGCTCAGCTGAATTAAGTACGTTTTACACCTTGACTGGAAAGTCTTAGTTCTGAGTCTCCTGCCCAAATCAACAAGAGCATGCCTGGGGGAGAAGGAGCACTTTGAAAGACAGATGAGAAATAATTTAACGAGAGACAGAACTTTTTACAGATGGCATTTCACGCCTTTTTTTTTTCCCCAGTATCTCTTGCTTTACTCCAGTATTTTTCTTATTCAAGCCAACATGACACGCCATTGTCATTTCAGAAAATCTTCCCTGCAGCCCGGGGACTTAGCAGGCTCTTACACGATTAACTTTTGGCTGAACCTCCTACCCCACAGGGAACTTCGGTGCCTTTCCCGAACACACCAATAGGTGGAGCTCAATTTTTTTTTCCAGAAGAGAATTTAATCTCTAGTGTCTACGAGGCCACCCGGCTGTCTGCGCAGGGAAGGGAAGGTGGGCGTGCTGCAAGCAGAAGTGTGCTGCAGCTACAGCCTAAATAACAGCCCCGCAGGTCACAGACAAGCGCACCGGTCCCTTCAAACCACGGCAGCACGCTGACACATCCTCGGCACTGCTGTTACCTTCGCTAACCAGGTTAAAGCCTGCGACAGCTTGTGCTGTGGCACGATCCCACGCTCCGCTCCACAGCACAGCGACACGCTTTTCAATGTCAGACCCGAGCATCGCACCAAGACAGAAAGCAGTAAGGGGCTGCAGAGAGGGGGAAACACAGGAGTCTACCTCGAACGCAGACAGAGGCCGCAGACATTTTGTCTGCAAAGACCCACTCCCTGTCTGACCCCACCTCTCGGTTACGTACCTGCAGGATAAGAGCAGGCAAAGTATTTTTAAAACCACACTGTAATTCTACACAGACTTATTTGCATTTCATAACATCAAAATAGTTTCCCCGGGGAGGTTATACATATTGATACCTCCTAAGTACGCTTTCCTTTCTGTAAGTAAATAGCCTTGAGCTAAATGCTCTCATCCCAACTAAAATAGTTTAATGTATTTTTACTATTCAAAACAAGTATTTGTGGTGACTAATCTGGAAAAGTCGCTGCGAATTTTTGTTATCAGAACGTTCAAAATGTTCCACGCACACACACACACACAACCCACACTTCGGACAGCTCGGATTACTTTAGAATTGCTGTTTTGTAAGTCCTCAGAAAACCTCCAAATTATTTAAGTACATGCCTCACCCCACCCACTGAACGGCCCGAAAGAGAGAACGCTGTATTTTCACGTATGTAATCTACAACCTGCAAGCGCAGATAAAATGCGGCGTGGGAGCAGTTGGCCAAGGGCAGTGCCCGCTGCTGAACACCTCTCCCTGTCCCCCCAGTGTCTCCCTCGCATCACGCTCATCAGTGCCATGTTCCTGGCTGCTACTCTGGAAACTTCTGCCAACGTTGCTGCTTCTACATTCAGCCCGGGTGCGGGTTCAAGAGACAGCACTTCGGGGCCAACATCCCTGCTCACACGTGGTGTTAGCTGGTGAGCCTCCAAATGGCAGCACTTTGTGGTGGGTCTTTCACGCGTAACACAAAGCTATGCGCTCAGAAAGAACTGGTAGTAACAGCGAGGGATGACGAGGGCAAAAGATCTGAGGTTCAGAATATGCACGCGCACTTACTTTCAGCTTTTTTAATTCCTGCAGGATCATGTAGTCAGGCATGTTGTCAAACAGTCCGTCTGTCGCAGTCAAAATAATGTCTCCGAGTTGGACATCAAAGGAAGTACTATCAGCAGCATCAGGGCTGTGAAAATGACAGGTATGTCAACGAAATGGCCTCCAGCTTTCACTAAGGCACCAAGCAATGTCAGCCCAGCGCATTAACAGCTTCTGTAATTCGCTATTGTTACATGTTTTGCTAGAAAGGAAAGAAATAATCACCAACTGTGGAGCTTTTGCACCAGGATAGCTTGTCAAGAAAGCTACAACAAAAGATCTGTGATTGCAAACAGGTAATGTTCCAGCTATTACACAAAGGATTTGCATTTACAATTCCCAGATGAACAATCCTGCAAACTAAGCCGCTTCACAAGTGTATCTCCATGGAAACCATTAAGTGGAATGGCAGTTGAGGGCTTCCTTCTCGCCCATCTTAAACATGTACGAGGGCTGGACTTGAAAGGACAATTCCTAACAGAACGGCCAAGCCACTTAAGGATTCTGAATCACTTTCTATTGCAGCGGAACATGAAGCACGTCTGGAAATCGCTACCAGGAGACCACAGCTGCTTGGTCTACTTACGTTTAATACATTACAGCAGAAAATATCCGTACTGGCCATGAATGCTGCTGCAGAGTCCAATTCTCAGAAGCAATGTAACTACAAAACCTTCGTTTTTAAGGATTCTTCACAGATCTTTAAAAGGCAGAAATGACTGCATGCCGCACCATTTGGCTATGCCAGAAATCAGCTGAGGAAAGCAGTCCTTTTGCTGTGCACCTTCAAGAAGGTTAGAGTTGAGATTGCCTGCCTATCCCCATATGTAGCCGAATTTAAGCATTTAACTGGGACAACGAATTAAAAAAAACACTGGAGAAGCATTTAGACAACAAGCACAAGTACTAATTAATGTCAAGAACAGCGCAGAAACTAGCCAGAAAGCTATAATCATGATTCAGAACTGAAGTGTGGGAGCTCATTTATCTTGCACTTTCCTTAATGTGGGATGACTCAGATTACTTTGCTTTCCTGACTTCCACTGGACGTTATCATGTTATCAACTACCCTTGTGCTATTTTTTGAACAAGACACAGAATTTCAGAACTATTAAGATTTTAATAGTTCTGGAACTCCAAACTATCATTTAATTTTAGCCTAATAAAGAGGCTAGATTATTTAAGGGTTCTCATTTCAGGGTTTTACACTGGTTTCCTCCCTGCAGCCTTAGGATGAAGTAACAAAACCACATGCAAGAATGATCAGGTGTTTCAACAGCTTTCAAGCAACATTTTCAAAAAGAGCTATTTTGGCATTAGAACTTACAACCCTTAAGGCATAAGCCTTGAGATTTAAAAATCAAAAATGTAAGTTGCTTTTTTGTTTACTGTGGCCTCTCTTTTAAGATCCTTTTATCATCTTTCTGTATTTAGAAGAGGGATATCACCTTAATGACTGTATAACCATTGACTTGAGAGCTGTATTTTAATAGGTATTTGAAAGCTGATTTTTTTTTTCTTCACTGTTATTTTATTTTACTGGTTAGACTTCACACAGTCACAGGATTTTATCAGCCTGACATTCTTAGGGGAAGACACAAGTACAAGCCTGTCTTTGAAACAACTCATTTCTGTGAACAGATTGTCCTTTCCTATTACTCTCATTTCCCAGCTTGGTGTTCCGCCAAACAAGAGTTTTGCTCGTTTTGGTCAAATACAATATGCTGCTGGAAACACAGCGGCTTGGAAACACGAGTTACAGTCACATGTCCCTCTGCTCTATTCTTCAAGCACTTGCTACCTCGCTGCCAAGATATCTAAATTAGCGTACTCCAAACCAGCCTCAAGAGAGCACAGACAGGGACTGTGAAGGAAAGCCGCTGATAAGACAAGCCACTCGTGCAGGACGGTCGGCGCAACCACCGGCTGCAGCCTTCGTTGTAGCAGCTCTATTGTGCAGCGTCGTTCCATGGATCTGAACATGCCTAGTGCACGCCACAAACTGCAGGAACACGCTACATCAAATGAATAAGCACAAACCCAATACATTTTGACTGTTGCAACAGCTTAAAAAATTTATTAAGTACACAGTAAGAAGTGATTACGGTACCTTAAAGACAGGAGGGCAGGTGCAAGAACCTTTGCTTGGGCACATTTAAATCCCACATGCTATGCTGCATTACACAAGGAGCTCTGAGGCAGTATAAACACAGCCTTTTGGGAGCTGATCACATCCACAGATTAAAAATGTAAGGTCTTCTCCCTTCTTACCTGTCACTTAAGACAACTCCTTCCGCTTCTGGTGGAGCTATTGACAGTTGGAACGGAGTGTTGAAGTAATGCTGCTGTTCATCAGAACGATGTACTACTTCTCCTCCTCTGACTACCAAAAATCCAGAATCTCCCAAGTTGGCTGTATGTAAACGATGACTTGTTCTGTCCAGAACTACTATACAAGCTGTACTGCTTCCTGAAAGCAAACAGAATATGGTAACTGGAGCGAGCCTTACACACAGCCCGTATTCTTTCACTGACTTCAGTCATAGTCCAACTATTCAGATATTTATCAAAGCTTAGAGATCAGGATAAATGGAAATTATTATCATTAATGCAAAAAAATATATACCCTAAAAACAACAAAATGCTACAAATCTTTGCAACAAGCTATGATCTTCTATAGAACTTCCTTTTCTGGCTTTGATTTTGGTAAACACGTCATGCTGACAAATACCTGTTTTGTTCCACTTCATTTACACTTTTCCCTCCCAACATATGTCAGCACATTCTGCTATAAGACTGGATTTATAGAAATCACTTATAATACTGAAATTCTGCAAGCATTAAGAGAACAGAATTCCAGTAGCATCCACACAATGCTAGGTGTTCTCCGCACATCTTCACTCCCCCGCTGTAAATAAAGCACTCCAATTAAATACTTGGTTGCAAGCAGTTTCAGATAGCATTCCATTACTCTTGTCAGAACATGAACACACTTCTCACTACAGTCTGGCTCTGCAGAGCTACCTTCTTTGTTTGAAAAAATAATAATCCCGTCAAGCGTCCAGGACACTAACTCCACAAGTCTAAAGAAAACATGTTTTGGAGACAAATCCTGTTCCAGATTAAAGGAAGAATGGAAATGTGTCTACTTGTCAACCGTACCCTGTGTCACCCCAGCCACGCCTGCAGGCACCACAGCATTCTCAATTCCTTCACGGGGAGGTAGCCGCCAACTTTGGTGGCAAACCACAGAAATAACTGCACAGCAGAGATACCCAAACACTGACTAAGTCCTTCGCAGAAAACAGCGCTTGCTTAATTTCTGCCAACAGGAGCACTAGCACCAGAACTTTAATTCCTGAAGAGTTTGAAATACAGCTACAGCATTTCTTCCTGACTTCAGACTGCCTCCATCAGAAATCCCCATGCCACCTGCTAACAGTTTTCTGGTTCATCTTCTATCCTAATGCTCTTCCAGCAGAAGTTTCCAAGCACATCTGTGTCTCGGACAGACCACAGACTTATGATGAGCTAAACGTATGATCAGGCTTGCCTACAAGACGAGTCCAGCTGGCCCTAGGCATCACCTGTTCTGGATGTTTCACCTCCAGTCCAGGGAGTTCCCCGCAAAACCCTGCACTTAATTTCTTCTCTAGTGAATATACAGGACCTTCTCCACTCTTGGTGAATGGTAAGTCAAAGCAGTATTTAAGGAAAGATTCATATTTTATATATGACACCATCCAAGATTGCTCTGCGATGATAATAGCTTTTAAATAAATGGCACAATTTCCTCCCACTTCAGTCTTATTTTAAAAATAATTTGCTAGATTCAATTCTGATGAACTAAACATGAAGACAAAGCACAACAGGAAGGAAAAGTTCATGCCTAATGAATCCTCCCTAATGAAGTCCTCTCCCTCCACTTTATTACAAATAAATTCTAACCGCTCGTTGCTGTGGTAGCTCCAGAGAGGTTTTTTTTTCCCCCTACCTCTAAAAATACCGCACTTGGTAGCGGTACTTTCTTCCAGGAGAAGCACTGAGGATCATTAGTTTCACATTTTAACTGTATTAGCACAGTGTAACTAGGAGGCCACGTGTGGAATGCAGATCTTGTGACTCAGCATACGCCGCATTTCAGACCTCGAAAGGTCAAGCCACGCGGGGCTGCCTCTGTCTGCAGGGAGCGCTGAGAGCTCTCACCAGCGGCCCGCTTTGGGGGTCGCTTCCAGCTGCGTCTGCCTTGCACAAAAGAGCACCAACAAACACGCAAAATCCTGATGGAATTAACGACCATCGCTATTTTGGTGACACGTAAGGTCACTTCTGAGATTTGAACCTATTCTTTGGGCATATAATGCAAGAACATCTGTTCCTGAGCTCAGCAGAGGAGCTAAATATAGCTCACGCAGAGCGCTCTTCTGGCGGAGAAGTTTAAGGTCAGGTGAGAAGCATGCATATCACACAGGGTAACACTTTCTTGGTGCGTAAGAGGTCACCCGCCCTTTAGAAACGTGTTCCGTTTTCAAGGTTGTCAGCTGAGGCCACGCTCTGCCTCCTTATCTATTCACCACTCCGAGGCAGCTGGAAGCATTGCCTAAAATCAAGTTTGACACAGAACACGCTAAGCATCTACTTTTGTTTGCTTTCAGAAAAAATCTGTAATGATTCCCCTGCAGAGAATTATAAGAAATCCAGGGTATCAGTGATGATACGATATAAATTATTTAAGTCAAGCTCTTAGGCTTAAAGTTCGTTGGACATAAAAGGCAACGGGAGCAGTAGGGCAAGGAGCGAGTAGAACTGCATCCAGCCATCATCAGAAAACATTTTTACTTGCACAGCTTAAACAAAAAGCCACAAACAACCCTTGCGAGGTTTCAATGGAGAAGAGCTATTTATACAAGGAGTGCGTGCCATAGCATGCTCTACTGCCAAACTCATTTTTCAAACTCTGCAAGCATTGCTGAATTGCCACCCTTCACACACAAAGACTTTAATATTCTATATTTTATATACACGTATTTATATGCAGATATATTTGTAGATATTTAAGTACATGTTGAACTAACACACAACACATCCAATTCACGTGTTTCTGCTCTCTTACCAAGCAAAGGTACTTTGTTCTGCAGCAGCTCACAATAACCTGCAGTGAGAATCCCGACAGGATTACTTGGTACAAACCGTCCTTCTTTCACTAAACGTTCACATGTTCGCATTAGAGTCCCTGAGAATTGAGAAGGGTCAACCCCGTAGTCTCTCCAGCCACCGACACCATCTGCTACCCCTAGAAAAACAAAACAGAAACCAGAAAACAGGAGTTATGTGAACAGAAATTGTTTCCAGAACAAGGTTTTTAATTTTTGACACCACTTATGACATCCAACATCTAAAAGGCAGAACACGGCACCTGCCTGAAAAAAATTGTGATTAAGGGAAATAAATTACTGAGCATTTTAAAGATAATTTCTGATATCAGCTACTAGACAAAACTCTATACACCATCAGAATTGCTGAAAAGAAGGTGCAAGTCAAACAATGAGAACTTCACAAGGAGACGGCTGACTTCACTAGAGTTCAAAAACTGATGTGGAATTTTGGAAGGAATTCAAACATATTAACCTTTGGTTAGCCCATTAAAAGGGAAGAAAAGAGCAATGATTAGCTCTAAATGCGAATGGCATTAAGATTTTTTAATAGGATTGAAACGATAAAGATCTTCCCCACTATTCAACGCCCCAAAGTTTCTCCTCAAGCTACCTGCCCACAGGAGGGATGTTTTCCTACTTAGTAATATCCATTTCTGCAGAAACTAAATCTCCATTAAAATAAACAAACAAATAAATAAATAAAAGCAACAACAGACAAACCAACACAGTGCTAGGACCTGTGTCTGCAAGGACAGTTTGTAGCTTGAAACTTCAGCCAAGGAAGAGAATGAAAACTGATCGTGGTCCCACCGATTTCCGTTGTCATTCAAAACGGCGCAGACATCACAAAACTCGGCCAATTCTGCCAAAGTTTAGGGAGATTCTGAGCAGCCACGGAGGCAAGTATTGAAGATGCACACAACTCGGTTAGGATGAACAGTCGGATCGATCACCGTGCTCACGTTCATAGTGGTTTGATGCCATCACCAGTGGAAATAAGAGCAAGCAAAGCGCTTTTGCTGTCTCATACGCAGAGGAAAATCAGTTTGGGCATCTGTCAGACAAATATTACAACAGATGAAACTCCTGAACCGGGCTGGGAGCAACACAGTAGCTGCTGCACATCAGACCCTCAGCACTCTGAGCTCTGTCCAGGCACACACCGCCTGGTTAGAACAACAGCAGTGCCCCCACTGCAGCTTCCTCAAGCACGGTTTAGCAGTTTTTCAGCCAACTGCAAAGTTTCCAGAGAAACTTTGACCCCTGGTGTCTCGGGGGGAATGTGTTGGTGGTGGCACTAACACCTATCAGGCTGCAGTCGGAGATCTTTTCAGGGCATAGCAAAAAAGAACTGGGCAAGCTAATGATAAAGGGCTAGGCAGCAGGAATGAAGAGACATTGATCCCAACAAAAACCAAGGGAAATGGATTTCTAAGCAAAAAGGGGAAAAAAATGCATCTAAAATCCCAATTGAGAAATGCTACAATTAATACATGATACATTCACAAAGTTAGGAAAATTATCACTGACCTTTAAGTAATGAAAAGAGCTTTTAAATTTATTCTGAAGTAGGTGGGTAACAAAAAATGAAGGTAAGTGGCCATCAGAAAAAAATAGGGTTTAATTAACCTGTTCCAACACTTGTGGCAAGTATCATGGGCTCGCATGGGGCTTTGTCTTCATTTTTATCTACTGTGACCAGTGACAGTAGATGATATTCTGCTGCCCATGTGGCTTCAAAGTATTTGAACTTCTTCAATCAGCTTTAATGCTAAAGTTAAAACGCCGCTTTAAGATAAGTATTATTTATGTGAGCAAAACATTTCTACTCAGAATTCCTTCCAAAAATCTTTTTGATCTCCAGCATGTAAGGGGCTGGCCACTTCCAGCCCAGGTTTCTGCAGGAAAGTAAAGCTAAAACAGTGTGTTCGTGATAAAGGCGCGACGAGCCAGCCTCCGAGCTCAGATTGTGCTGAAGAAAGGTATCAGAAAGAAAACCACAATTAGCAAAGGCGCAAAAATGTGACCGAAGTGGTCAAACTCAGCTTGCCTCATCTGCAAATGCCCTTCACGTTGGTCACCATCTGAAACTGAGACGGAAGGTTTAGAGCCGCCCTTGGCACGAACTCTAATCTGACAGGAGGTTACATCCAGATTCTCAACAGCCTATCAACATTAATCAGATTTCTCCCAAAAATAGTGCACAACCTTTCGGACACCTGCTTTGTCCGGTCGCTTTCTTAGAAGAACAGAGCAGGGAGGCAGGTCCCTGAGCTCCCCTCTTTGGAGCAGTCCCTGGAACGAAGCCGGTGCTAAAGTTTCCTGGCCTTCCCCGCAATGCTCGACCGAACCAGCCTGCCTTCCCTGGTCCCGCAGCTCCAGGTTAACCCTGGATTAAACCTTTGCTTTCTGCCGCCGCTCAAACAAGTCTGGAGTAAGAGATCAACAAGAAAAGTGTTTCCTCTCTGACCCGCAACTTGAAATAGCAACCGAGCATCAGTTTGGGTGACAGTGCTTGCTTTACGTTAAGCTACCACACCAGCAGCTTTTTTCCCTTTGAAATGAGCCCAATCCTGCTGTAACTTTGCTGGCTGATTACAGCAAGTGTCGCTTCAGGGACAGGCTTCGCAGGGTTAACCAAAAGGGCAGTGTTTGACAGATACTGTCCAGACGCTGCTTTTGGTTCCTCAGGTGGTTACAGAACAAGCTCATGAGATGTTACAGAGTCCCCTCAAACGCTCAGTATGCCATCTCGGCTTTAGTCTTCTTGGGAAATACTTCACAGCAACACCAGTGCATTGGTATTCAGAGCAGGAAAGCAAGTCACCAGAGAAAGCACCCGGTCAGGTTAATTATCAAAACCTACTTCAATTTTAAAGTGAAAATAAGAGCATGCCACGTAATCTTCTTTGCTCACTTCTCACTTCAGGCAGGAAATCTGAATCCATACTTGTGGCAGCACACTTTAAGCTGTCCTGAGCCACGCAGCAGCTCTGCCTGCCTTCTGGAAGCTACCAACAGCCGGCAGAGCATCCTGACGCTGCCTTCCCAAACAGCCCTCCTCTAGGCAGCCCACCAGGAGGTCCTGACTTCGCTTCGCACCACTCTTAGGGGAGCAGAGCGTCCGTGTCAGAAGCAAGGAGACAGTCGTGGCCGTGTTCCTTCCCCAGCACAGGAGCAGAGCAGGTCAGCGCTCGAGCTCTCGCCGCCTCCCCAGCACCTCACCGCCGCCATCGACTGCTTGTCCTCGCCCAAGTCGGCCAACGCAGAGTTCCTGCAGGTTGGTTTTTTTTACTGCACTTCTAAAAGAAGACAGGTCAGTTCCTTTCATTTAAGCTGTGACCTTGCTGGCTCCCGGAGTGCGGTGCACGAACGCCGCCCGAGCGGGCAGCCGCTTCCTCCCGCTCGGGCACCGGGCCAGGGATCGCCACTGCCATCAGGACCTACCTGCGGCACGGTTCTTAAATAAAAAGAGTGGCTTTAAATTCTCAATATGAACTGATCGATTTTATGGGAAAGGAGGATGTGACTTTTAAATGAAGTGCTACCGAAAAACACGTAAATGAAAATGCAGTTTGAAAAAAAAACTTTGTAAGATTTGACACACAGCAATCGCGGAGCAGAAGTACATGAGATGTTTCGAGCTCCAGAAACAGCAAAAACAGAAAGTGTGACTCACGAAAATGGACCAATTCCTACATCCTAGCTCGTTCTTTCTCTACCACCCAAGGGGAATTCACGGGTACTGAACACCAGCAGCATCACCAAGAAGAAATAATGCTAAGCTGTACTCATTTAGAGCAGCTTTGTGTTAATAGAAGGAAAAACAAAAAAGGAGAAATTTGAAATAGCTATTATTCTAACAAGTAAAAGAAGTTACTCGGGTTTTGATCTTAGATTTCACCACCAAAAATTAAGTATTGCCCTCCAGTATCCACGTTTAACTTACCCAGCTTAGGAAATACGAATCACCGGGTATTTAAAACAAACTGCATGGCTGACAGAAGAATTACTGAAATTGAACTGTGTAAAATCTTTGATTGTTCTAAGCCATTCGGTAGTCAGAAAATCCTATACAGAATATACATTTGGATATTCCCTGCTTAAGCCTATGCAGAGAGTAAGTACGCAAACATCCACATGAGATAGTGAAATGCCTGTGGCTAGATGAACAACCACGGTAAATAAAGCCATTGAAAATTTCACAATAAATTACTTCAAATGAGCTTCTCCAGTAGTTAACTAGATTACAGAGACCTCCCAGAGTCAGTGAGAGTTAACTCTACAACTCCATCGCCTTCTGCTGGAAAATACACAACCAGTGCTGCCAGATTAAACACGGGCTGCACGCGTCAGCCCCAAAACCAGCTCCTGAGCCTCCTAAGGAGTCGTACGTGGGGACAGAGAGTTGTAAGGAAGCTTCACGACAAGGCACGCTGACTGATGCTGCAGCGCTAAAACTGAGCACGTGAAGATACCGGCATCGAAATTTGATAAAAAGGCTTTTGAAATGCTAAAAGCACCCGGGATAAAACGCCAGCTGAAATGCAAATCGAATGTTTTGACTGCCAGCCCCGTGCAGGGTTAGCTGCAGAAGCCCAGGAGCAGCCAGCGAGTGCTGAGACTGGCAACACGGGCTCTTCACTGCACGCTGACTTGCTTTATTTTCTGTCAGATCCAGATGTTCTGTCTCATTCAGAGCAAATAAAAACGCCACAAGCTTGCAGTTCAGAACAAAACCATGACATTAATCAAACGGTTTAACAGAAAGAGCTTTACGAGGGGAAGTTCTGGCTGGCCGGCAAACTAAGCTGCCCACAGCCAGAAGCCAAAAGTTATCACCCTGTCCCAAAAATCTCTCAGAAGATTTCAAAATATTGCCTCTCAGCTAAGAAGAACGGGCACACGGAAGCACCAGGCAGGCACAAGTGTGCCATCGGGAGCTGCCTTTGCATGAAAAGACAATTAACTTCGTAAGATGTTCCACTCATCCTGCTGAACTTTAAGTTTCTTGGGAGCCTTACCTGAATTAGCGATGAATCACTGATAAAAGAACATCAAAAGGGCCTATTTCTGCAACTGGAATGATCTCGCACCAGATACAGAAGACAGACAAAAATGGTAACAAAGCCCAACCTGCTGCACTGCCCAAGTCTGAAATACAGCATCTAATATTTGTCAGCATATCAGAACCGAGATAACCCGGTAAGATTTCTGGTTTGATCGGTGACAGGTAAGTCCCGCAGCCAGACAGGCTCCCCATCCAAAGGCAGTCACACGTCAGACCCAGCGCTAACCTCCCCGGCAGTGTCACTGGCAGCGCGTACGGGATCACCGTGTTACAGCCAAGTGGTTATTCGCATTATATATTTTAAAAGTCATACCAGTCCTTAACCACCCTTGCATTAACTACAGAGGTACTGGAAGAATAAACAGCCTGGCAATTAGGAGGAACAAAAAGCAAGAGGCCAAGTGAGGAGCGTTGAAGCACAGACTGAAGGAGAAACTGAAAGCACTGCATTGTGCACCTACTTCCAAGACAAAGAGGCAGTTCCTTACATCTTTTTTTTTTTTCCTGCTGCAGTACACAGCTGTTCAGGAAACAGGTTTTTACCAGCCATCTCTCCCACCTGTTGTATTCGAGTCTGAGAAATCTGCTCAGTGGCTTTTGAGCATTGCAGTGGATCTGCTCAGTGGATTTTCAGAGTTAAAAACTTTTTTTTTTTTTTAAATCTGAGAGTTCTGTAAAAACTTCCCTCCGCAGCCAGAGCTACTCGACCTCTCAGGGTGTTGAGCAACCCCAAAGCACTGCTTTGGAGCTGAAATGCTCCTGGCAGTTTGCATTTAAGTGCTGGAAAGGGACAGGTAGCGCAGCACAGACATCGGCCAGGCTCCAAAGCGCTCACAGCCCCGGTAATTTCAGGCTCACAGTATCAGCGGTGCAGATGAACCAAAGTAAAGTCGTGGATTTTTGCAATGTTCGCTGCAGTTAATGCCTCACCTACTGTACTGCGTTCTGCTTTGCTTATTTCCTTCTGTGATCTCTGATAGAGCCTGCTTTTTCTTTCAAGCAGCAACCTCTGAGATCTGCTTTTGAATGGAAAAGTGACTACTATCAACGAGTACCAGGAGCCCTTACAATCAAAGCAAGTGTTCAGCTGTGAATTCCGATGAGAATACATCGTGTCCGAGGCCCATCCAGAAACTGGGGTACATAATCTGTTGGAATAATCAGATTTTCATTTCATTCTCAGAAAGCGAGCTGCTGCATTTCTAAGAGGTTATGGTAAATGCTACTCAAGAACAGCTCTGCTGACATTTGGATTAGCTGCCCTGACAAGTGAATCAGTATGACTGTTAGTGGGGATGTTTCTCAACAACCTCCAGTTGCTCTACAAATGACAATATTTTTCCTCATGTTAAAAAAACACTTTGGACTATTATGACACATACAATTTTTTTTTTTTTTCCAAATCACTGATTAAACCCTCTAAAATGTCTCGACTTCTCCCAAGAGAGGAGGTAAAACAGCACTCTGAAACAAGCAGGCCGCTTGCCTCCTTTAGCGTGCTAAGTTCAAGCAGCAATCTCTTTAATAGGTACGACACCAAATAAACCACTTAACGTAGTCTTACGCGACCTTCAGGCACCAGAGGAAGGATCCCTTCCTCCTCTGTAGTTGCCCGGACAACACTGACATTTCATCTACAAATTCTTTTACATTTTGCAGTTTACTTTTCTCAACGAGACTAAAACCACATTCTGGGGGCTTCATCACTCTAGAGGTTTACATACCTCCCAGGACAAACTTAATTTTCAAATACAGTGCCATTCCTTTCAGTTTAGAGTTGCTGCCCTCTATTTCCCCCTTCTCCCCCCCCCTCCAAAAAAAACAAACTCACGATTTGCAGCAGATAGAACAGCCGCCAAATTTTAACTCGCGGTGGACAAACAGCACCCTGCTGCCAAAGAGTTTTTTTTCCTACTCCTGCAGGACAGAAATAGTTTGGAAGAGTCGTCAAGTCACACAGGCTACACCCAAACTCCTGCCCAGCAGACACTGCAGAAGTGATGCTGTCACGAGATGCACGCCGGTTGCTGTAACGTTTCAGTAATGAGTCACACACTTTGGAAAATCCATTAAAAAATAGTAAAGAGATCGGGAGCCTGATAAGGCAGGAATAAGCAAGAAAAGACAGATCCCAACAACGGAAGGAGATCATCAGCATGAAAGAGCTCAACATTTATTAACTGTCAGAGCTTGTTTTGTTAAGTAAGTGAAATGTTTTTTAAAGTTCATTTTCCAAAGTCACGTTTTACTCCCTCTGCACCAAGAACTCTACTCATACGCTAATTAGAAAGAAACAAAGGTGTCAGTTTCTGAAGAGTTTCGTTTTTCAACTTTGAAAAATGCTGATATCCTTTGAAGTCACAGAGGCATGGTTCCAGATGTGAACAGGTACATAAATGTCTACCAGGTCAGCAAGATATTTCAATATTTTGATCTTGCCATCCTGTAGCTTTCTGAGGGTCTGGACGAGAAAGACCAGCAGTGAACAAACAAAAAGGTGCAAGCAGCAGCAGGAAGCAAACACAGGCCTGAATCACGAAGCTCCAGAGATTAACAGTAAAGCTATTTCCTTTTCTTGGAGTGATCCCAAAGGAAACACCAGGGATTTGAGTTTCTTATTCCTCCCCAAGCTCAGGATGGGAAGAAACATGCAAATTGAGCAGGTACATACCGGCCAGAAGTCGAAGAGACAAAGACCCAAGGCTTCAAGCACACCCCTAACAGGCCTTATCAAGCCTTTAGCAGCTACAGGAGGGTTGGAAATAACACGCACCTTCGTAAGTCTTCTAGTTTTCTTACAATGAAAGGCTAAGGACAGACTAGAAGACACTTGCATTTTCAACCTTCAGACCATGCAGCATACAGAAGACAAAAGAAGTTCTTGGCATTGTTGTATCTGCTATAAACAGGCTGCCTCTTGAGCCCTAGTCAACTTTTGTTTGACCTAAGAAAATGAATGCCCAAGCAAGCGCTCATGCCAAGTGGCTGGGAGTAGCTCTTTCGCTGGAACACCACACCCATAACCCATCCCACACAGGCATGCTTTCCATATATTGATTCTGGAAAAGACGGGCACAGAAGACTTTTAAATCCATTATCTGGTACAGCGTGGTCACTGATGACTACTAAGGCAGGCTACTCCAAGCGCTACGCCTGACATTTACTTTTCTCTACTGCACACAGCATTCACTTTCGCTAAAGCCACTTGACCTCTTCATTAAACTAATGCTGAAAAAAACGAAGCTTGTAAAGCTTCGGGGAGGTTCAGCCCAGGTAGTTTTGCTGAGGGGCAAAGTTAGGCAAGTATAAAGTTAGTACAGGATTTATGAGGCTCACACACACACACAAAAAAAAAACCTTAAGGAACCTCAGATTTGCAACGAGAGCAAGAGGAATCGAGGGCAGGAAAACACTGGTGCTGAAATTCCTTTGGTTGAAGATTTGGTGAGAAAGGGAGAGCAAAGAGATGACAGCAATGCAGAAACAAGGGGAAAACTGCTACGTCCACGAGCTTAAGAACTACTGATGAAGAAAAAGCATCAAGTTAGACTGCATCAGAAACCATCCTGAGCGTTAATGCTTGCAGAATACACAGTGGTTTGGGTTTAGTGGTACATATTAAGAGTAGAAAAGCAACAAGGAACGTGAAAATAGCTTCACAGGGGGAGGGCAGCTTTTCTGTTTAAACTCTCCTCTTGATACTAGACATCCTCGCCTGAAGCTGTCTTTGCTGTTTGAGCCTTTAGCGGAGTTATAACTGTTTGTTACCAAGTTGCCATGAAAATTAATGCAAAGACAAACTCAGCAATGCAACTCTCCGCTGATTCCAGCGGGAAGACATGACAAGTTGTAGGTCCACATATGGTAATTGCCAAATATGGCCAAAAACCCTAAATACCGTGAGATGGATCTAAATCCACTCTCTTAACCATGCAAAGAGTCCATCTATGTGTAAAGCATGCTCTGCATTTCTTTTAAGGGCAGATACCAATTGCTGAGCTATTTATCAGGGCTGGCCTAGTAAGAGCTCTAAGGCAGCCAACCTCGGTCACATGCTGGAGTACGGCTGCCCAACAGCTGATTTTAACGGAAAAAGTTCCTTTGGGACGGGCACGAGAAAAGATGCAGGATGTCTACACGCATCAGGGGGTTTCCCACACCTCCTGGAGAGCTGCAGCATCACCCTTAAGAGTATCAGCTCCCTTCAGAATAACCAGCAATACTGTTACCTAGCAGCCAGCTTCCTGACAAAAATGTTTCAGCTACATTAAATGGCAAGCAGGTTACAGTGACAGCACTGGGTTCCAGAGACTCACCAAGCACCCTCACATCAGGAGGCACTGCAGAGCAACCCCACCACTTTTTTAATTTAAAGTGACAGGAAAAAAAAAAAACTTTTTTATTTTAATGTCGAAATTGTGGTAAATTTACTCCTGCCACTGAAAAGCTAGCTTTTCCAGAGTGTCAGCCAAATTCAACCTTGACTACACAGGAGAAAGGTCAAGCACTGTCAAGGGCAACGCCGCTCATAAACTACAGATTCCATTGATTATCTACTATTATCCACCACTTGTAAAAATTTGAACTGGTTAGGATTCATTCTACAGATGAGGCCAAACCAGAGCAAGCAATCAGGACACAACAAACACCGAAACTGAAGTTTGACATTTGAAACCAGTCTCAATGTCACTTTGCCTTTCACTTGACAAGGACACGGCACACGCTAGAATAAGGAAGCTCATGATTCAGTGATCTTTTACATGGAAATGTAAATGCCTCATGGGGCTTGTCGAGGTTTTAGGGAGACAAAGAGAGTGAAAGGCACTGGAACGAGCTTCTCTGGCCTTGGGAGCCACCAGGCCTGGCAGGCAGCTACAGGTGAAAGGCAGGGCCTAGGCTCCCGGCCTTAGCACCACCCCGTGCCAACGGCATGCTGAGAAAGGGGGCCATATAGCATGAGCCTAGAAAGAGAGAATGGGAAGAAAGGAGCGTGACCAGAAGCCTCATGCTTTCCTACGTTGCAGGATTCAGAAGCAAGCGTCCATTTAGGCAGCTCGATCAGGAGCACCTTTTTGGCACGAACTGTGCAGACACCAAAGCACCTGATCCAAGCAGAAGAGGCTCGGCTCATAAAAGGTGAGAGTCAGTAACACAAAGGTGGCAAGCGAGGCCGGGCTGCGTCCCTTTGTCCGCGACCCGGCTGCGCCACGGCCGCCACGCGTGCGGCCGGGCCCGGTGCCCCCCCGGTACTCACCGAGCACATCGGCCGAGCGGTGCCTGGCCACGAAGCAGGCGTCATCCCCGTAGCACATGCCTTTCTTGAGGATGCCCTTGCGGAAATCTTTGCCGAAGCCGCAGCTGGCCGTCACCAGGCTGTAATCGCGGGAATCGGTCTGCGAGAGGCCGCCCAGCACCGCCCGGGCCACCAGCCTGCCGTAGGACAGCACCGAGAACATGGCGCGGGGCGCCCAGCAGCCCAGGGCCACCACGGCGGGGAGCCACCGGCGGAGCCGCCTCCTGCCCTGCGAGCGGCCGCCGCAGCGAGCCAGCCTGCCTTCCTGCCTTCCTTCCTTCCCCCGGCGGCCGGCTGGGCTCGGCCCGGCTCCGCTTACTCCTCGCTTCTCCTCACGCCGGCTTCTCCTCGCCTCGCCCCGGCTCTCCCGGGCCCGGCCCCTCACCCCCCCCCACCCCCCCCCCGGGGCCGGCCCCCGCCGCCCTCACGCCCCTCACGAGCCGGGGCGGCGCCCTCACGCCTTCCTCTCCTCGCCGTCTAACCCCCCTCGAGGGGGGGGGGAGGGGGGGGGGACACACACGGGGACGCGGGCTCCGCCTCCTCCCGGTCAGAGCCGCCGGTGCCCGCAGCGCCGCCCCCGCGCCCCGCCGCCCGCCGCCGCCATCTTCCCTCCCGCGCGTGCTCGGAGCCGGGCGGCCTGAGGAGGGAAGGTCAACCCCGCCCCGCCGCACTGCGCATGCGCAACGCCCCCCCCTCATCCCTCATTCCAGCCCCCCCCTCCCCTCCCCGTCTTCTTCCTCCTCCTCATTGGCTCCCCGCCGCGCCTCATTTGCATGCTGCGGGGCAATAACACCGCGCGCTTCCCGGCAGCCCCCGCGGCGCAGCGGTGCGGGGGGGGGGGGGGGGATGAGGCGGGGGCGCCCCCTGTAATTCCCGTCATTACCTCAGGGCTGTTGTGCAGCCATGGGGCGAGAGGGCAGCTCCTCCTCGCTAAAATGGGCCCCACAAGGGCAGCTCCTCCTGCTTCCCCAGAGCCGCGGTGCCGCAGCACCCGAAATTTGTGATTTTGGGGGGATAATTGGCGAAAATGCGGGGAGCGGGTGCCAACGGAGCGCTGAGGCTGAAGGCACAGCACACAGTCACCGCACACACACACAAATGGGAGGCTTAGGTTGGAAATTAGGAGACATTTCTCCTCAGGAAGAGCAGTCAGGCATTGGGATGGGTTGCCCAGGGAGGTGGTGGCTCACCGTCCCTGGGGGTGTTCAAGGAAAGGTGCTTAGAGACACGTTACTGGGTGACATCGGTGGTAGGGGAACAGTTGCACCAGATGGTCTAAAAGGTCTTTTCCAACTTCAGTCATTCTGCGATAATTGCACGTGAGAATGTGAGACAAAGGCACGGTCTGTCGGTGTCTCACAGCCTCAGGGATCGACACCTTCAGGAACCCAGGCCTGGGTCCTTACCTGCTGCAGCTCCGTCCTTCCTGAGCCTTTGGGCCTGCAAAATGCCACTTTGGAAGCTCCCAGCAGGCAGCTGTAAAAAACACACGCAAATTTATTTAATGCCTCTGCATGCACACGCATAACGAGGCCGCCGCTATATTATATACCCAGATATATGTAAATAGCAAAACAATACACGGGCATACAGCCCGAGCAGGTGTGAAACCTGAATCCCAAGCTGACTCCAGTGAAAGGAAAAGCTGTGCGGTGTACAACACAGCCCAGCCCACTGGGAGCATTGCTGAAGCACTGTCATTATAATAACATTAACACACGCTACGCGTTTCAGCTGCTGTGTATCTTGACAAAGACAATATTCCTCTCCTTTGAAGCGCTAAAGGCTGAAACAACGCATGAAACATTTCAGCCTAAAGCTCAAATGGTATCCAAACTTATTAAAAAATAATCTGCCCGTTTGTAATTCAAAACGAGGAGAAGGAAAGCGCAGGGACCACAAAGACCGACCCAAGCCCAGCCTTGGTGAGTTAGGAAACTGCCGCATAGCTGATTTTCTAAGCACACTGGATGGAAGGAAGGGTGTGCTGCTGCCGTGGCCCGTCAGGGTGTGTAAGATGACAAGAGTACTTGCAGGGCGGCTTTTCTCAGCGGCAAACCTTGCTGTCTCACCCCCTTCCATATCTACAGCAGGAAAAGGAAGCGCATATTTTCAGTTTCCTCCAGAGAGTCATTCTTTTCCTTCACTCATTCCTTCTTCCTCCTTCTTGTCCAGGTCCCTTTCTAGGCTAAGTCCAATCTGACCTAGGCCCTTCTCCTTTAATGCTCCAGATTTCAATACTGCCTACAGTGCTGGGTGCCTCGAGACAGCTCCGGATGGAGCAAGGTGTTCTGTCCTACACTGGCTGAGAGTGCATCCCTTCTCAATCTATAATCCCCCACCTTGCTTCCAACCAAACACGAGCTCCCCACGCCTCAACACAGTGTGTTTCTGAGCAGGATGGGACGCTCTCTGTAGCGCTGTGTCAACCAGCCATGCCTCACAGATTGAGAAACTTAGCGTGAGAGCAAGGCTGTCAAATACCTTGGCAGAGCATGACTCCATGTTTCAGCAAGGGCTCCTAGGCGTGCCATGAGCAGTTCATAATCCCTTGTCCCTGGTCACCCACTCAGGTTGGCCCACACAGCCGAGGAAGACAACATCATTGACGTAATAATTCTTAACATTTGTTGAACTCTTTCACTCCTGTGGTTCATCCAGATGAAAAACTGCTATTGGTTTTCATTCAGAAGATCGCTCAGCTCCTGTGAGGGAAAAAAAAAAAAAAAGAACCACCGTTTTAAATTAAATATGAGAGGATTGGTGTCTCCCACCGTTCACTATCAGTGCCGATAGATATCCATGTAAATCCCTCCCAGTATGTGCCCTGCTGTCTCGCTCAGTATTATTCTTGTACCCTGAGGGCCGATATCCTGCCAAGTGGTATTTGTTTAAAATTCTCAAATGCACAAATTTGGCACAAAAACTGGAGCAAAGGGCATTCCCCTGGTTACAGCAGCTGGGTGGAATCTTCCCACCTCAAAGTCCAAGATCAATTTACATCAGTCCGTTTAAGCTGCAAAACAAAATGAACTCTTCCTGCTAGGCTTGCTCAGACAGACTAATAAGTGCAATGGGGAGCACTAAGCAGAAATGCTGTTCAATGTAATCAACTGTTGAAGGCGCAAGCAGTTTTTCAGCTTGTATTAAGACTGATTCACTTGTAGCTGACGTCAATACTCCCTCCCTACTATCTTAGCCTCGGGATTGGAGTATGATAAATATTACCTGTAATGCCATCTGCTGTACAGAGACAGCCCAGAGCTCCAAGGCTTCTCACTATTTATTTAAGAGCTAATGCTGCGCTAAACTAAAATGCAGTTTATTTCAGGCTTATTTGACTTTGTTTTGACTTTAATTAAAAATGCCTGTCCACTTGAATTTTTAAAGCGATCTGTCATAGAGCAAAAGCAATGTTAGCAATGTTTGCCTTGCAAAGAAGTTAAGAAAGCTTAGTTAATATCAAACAGGAAACCACTGTGAAAAGGACAACGTCACCAAACTTGGAAGATGCAGAGACAGAAGACCACTGTCTCTGGGTGGGCAACCAGGGCCTCCCAAATGTTAGCTGTCTGTGATACCTTGGGAGAGCTGATTTATTTTCTGTATCAGTCTCTCCATCAATTCCTTTAGAACCTCATCCAAGTTAACCAGCTTTGCTATAAAATACAGACTGTTGTAGTTTAATGGCGACTGTTGCTTTTCTCAGTGGTAAGATTGCTTTGAATGACGTCAAATTGAAAATACCTATTTAGAGTAGGTGTATTTAAATACATATTTAAAGTAATGCACATACAAAGGTGTTTTCTCAAAGGATTTTCTTCTAATTTTAAGTTTAAAGTACCAGGAATGATACCACTTCCTACAGAAGCTCTTTCACAATACATAGGTCTGTTGAGTAGTTTTTATCACTAAAACTTCCTTACACCAAAACCTAACCGAATCTGTTAAAACTGTAAAAAATTAAAGATTAAAAAATCTGTACATGGTGTGTTCAGAAAGAACAGCCCAGGTTCAGCCAACAGACAGCTTGAACGCTTCATCCTTTGTAATTTATGAAGACCATGGTTATTAAGCTAATCCTACTCTGAGTTAGTTTAAATGTCCAAAAATAAAATTAAACTGTTTAATCAAAAGGATATGTGTGCATGAGCAGAACCTCTGTCATTGCCTCGCTGCAGAGAAACGTGTTGACTTTGCCGGTTTGCTCACTTAGACTTGCATATTTTTAAGTACTTTCAGGACAGATATTGGTACGCTACTCTGAAAGCTCTAGTGTCTTCTTCCAAGGAACAGCAATAATTTTCTATGTGTAAAAGTAATTAAACTATCTAAATCTAAAATAATTTTAAAAGGAAGGGGCTATGATGAAAGTTACATAGTTAAAAATTAATTTTACTGAATCACTAAAATATTCTTGGATGAGAGAAACTGAAATTTAGGTAATGCTTTTTGCTTCATCCTAGCATTTCATAAAAGATATCTGTGTTAATTTTGTTTGTGTATAATCAGTTATTTCCCCTGATTTTACCATGCTTGATGGGATTTAATTCCGCAATGCTTGGATTGCAAATGCCACACTGTAATGTTTAAACGCACATCAAAGTCTTGCTGCTTAAAGTAAAATTAAGATAGTATTACAGTAAATCCCTTAACAAGTTTTTTAATAGACAGCAATCTACCACATTTTAAACTGCTTGAATTTTCATTTCATAGGACTTCCCACATGGGTATCACAGTGTCCTTTTTAATTATTAATTAACTCATGTTGATAGGATAAATTAAAATCTCTGTGACGGAGAACATACATTATTTATTAATGTTCTGATCTTGCCCTACACATTTTGGGGTTTGCTTTTTGGAGCCTGCTTCAGAAGTCTAACACAAGGGCATTTTTTGTGGTGGTAGGGTTTTTCAAATGGTTTCTTATACTTGGCTTTTGCTTTGCACTTTCTATGTTGAATATATATTTTTTTTCTGTTTTCCTTATGTTTCTTTCTGCAGGAGCTTACCACATTCTGTTTGTGTGTACGTATTTCTGGAAGGTCTTCATGACTTTATTGAACTATCACATCCCAGAGTCAGGGAATTCAGGGTTTGTCATTTAAGCATAAATAAAGGGGAAACTGAAGTGACACAACAGCTGCATTCATCCTATTCTTCTTTTGCAGGCAGTATTGGCGATGGGGTTAGGGGAAATGTTGGTCTGAGTAAAGCCCTAACTTCTGAAGAAAAACATCATGAGAAAAATGGATTAATTACGTTATACTTTCCTAATGAACGTTTGCCCAGATCTATTCTGTTTCAGTGGTAGATGCAGTAAGAAATGATAACCTCCTTACTCATCCAGCTCCTACCCACATGCAGTCGGGGTCCAATCTGTGCTTGGGATGAGCCCGCAGATTTCAGCAAGGCTTGGGTTTCACCCAGGAGTCTGGTCCGCTGTACACCATCAGCTTTGCAAAGTAAATCTGGATGCAAAAAGAATGTATTAAATTATATTTTCCCATGTGCGTTATCCATGGTCCTTCTTACTCATTTTAAATCCGTAAGAAATGCGTAAACTAGCAAGTGGAGGTGATTCATTAGTAATTATCTCGACTGATGACAATGCAGATGAACATGTGATACAGAAGACAGAATATGACCACTGATGATAAACAATAAACCACCACTTTCCCTCTAAGACCGCAAACTAAATTCCAAATTTCAAAATTTGCAGGACATACTGGTAGGAGAAACATCTTTATACTTGTTACTGGCCCACACGTCAGGTGGGAGCAGTTCAGTCAAGGCAGTTGAGGGGACTGTAAACCCCTGAGTCTGACTCGTCCAAGAGACGTCTGATCTCTGCCACATGGCAGCGAAGGAGAGAGCAGCCACGCAGTCAAACTGTTCCTTCCTCCAGGCTTGCCTCTCCCAGCCAGGAGAAGCACCACAGCAATTAGAAGTAAAACTTCAAAATCTGTTTTACTTTCCCTCAAGCAAGAGGATGCGGAAACTTCACTCCCTTAGCAGAGACAAAAGAAAAGAGCTTCACCTGCTTTTTAATAGGCAGGAAAACAACCCTCCTTTACATAGGGGACTGTTCCCTGCCTGAAGCCGCCTGCTTCTTGAAGCTGCAAGTCTTTTAACTCTGCTAGCAGCAAACAGGCCCTCGGCAGACTTCCACAACCTGTGCCCACTTGCTTTGTTAAGCAGGGCCCAAGACAACGGAGCTTTCAGAATAGCTCACCAGCATCTGTCCTGAATGTAGTTACAAACACACGAATCTAAGTGAGTAAACTGGCACGGTCAACATGCTTCTCTGCAGTATGTTTTTTAAAGATCCCGTAATTTCCCCACACCTAGGCAGACAGCCTCCATTATGGCTGCAGGCAGCCCTGGCAAGGCCTTTGTGGGACGCAAAAAGGAGTCCCACAATGTCACTAACGATGTCGGTCTGCTGCAAGAACAAGTGTTGTTGACAGTTTTGATCAGACAATGTGGAAAACACACTTCAGAAAGTTTTAAAAAGTCCTCTCAGTTGGAAGCTAAGCCTGGATGTTAACATCTGTAAGGTAACTGTAAGGAACTTGGGTCATTTAATCACTCTGATTCAGCCTGTCCTACTGTCAAATCATTACAAAAACGCCTGCGTATATTACAAGCTTACTAACAAGATTAATTAATGAATGTGCACATTGAGCATTAAGAATTGAGAGGACCCATGGCATTTTCAAAAATAAATACTTCAGAAGTTAAAGGAAACCAGATTATTAGAAAGAAAGTTGCAAAACTATACTAACCACGGGCCTTTATAGTTCACAAGGAGCCATTCCCTACTTTTGTTTTTCGCATACAGCCTTCCAGTGGCATTTCTGCACAAACTACGTACATAGCTTATATTTAGTTCATTTACTTTACACCACTGCCCTCGGCTTGGTTCTGGCGGGCTCCCCTCAGGGCCTGACCCCGCCGCCGCCCGCCATGGCGCCCCCTCCCGCCCTGCCCCGGGGCTGCCGGGGCGCTGGCTCCGCCATGCCGCGCCGCTCCCATGATGCCCCGCGCTCCCTAGCAACCGCGCCGTTGCTAGGGGCGGCCTAGCGGCGGCCGCCATGATGGCGGCGCTGAGGCCCGCGGCCTTTCTCCTCCTCCTCCTCTTCCTCTTCTTCCTCCTCCTGCCTCCGCCGCTCCGGGCAGCGGAGCCCAGCCCCGAGCCCCCGGAGATCCGCGCTGCCGCCGGAGAGCGGCTCCGCAGCAGGCCGGCCCCGATCACGGACGGTGGGTGCGCGGCGGGGCGGGGGCCGCTCAGCACCGGCCGCCCAGGCCTGGGCCTGAGGGAAGCCCCGCTCGCGGCCTGGGCCCTTGGCTCCCCTCCGGCCCCCACTGCAGCCTCACGGGGCTGGGAGAAGCCTGCGCGGTGCCTGCCCGGCAGCTTCCCCCCCCCCCCCCCACGTTCTCTCAGCATCCCTGTCAGCAGGGCCCCGTTCCAGCCGTGCCTCAGAACCCCCTCAGGGAGGCAGAATCACCAACCCCCTGCACAGTTTTCGGGCGCTGGGCACGCTCATCGTGGCACACACAGTCCTACGAGCTGGCACTGAGGGCTCAGTGGGCTCGCCTGCCAGCCCAGCACCTTGCTTGGAGCCCCCAGGGCAGAGCCTAACCTCGCAGAGGAGCCCCAAGCTCACCCTGTGCTTGGAGAGCTCCGCGCACACACCAAGCTGGGTGCACCAAGCAGTTTGCACTAAGACTCCAAATTCAGCCCTGGCTGCATGGATATATGGCGCTGTGACAATATAAATCACATTTTTTTGTAATTGTGCCATCGGAAAGTGTTGCCCACTGTTTTCTGATTGGCAGGCGTACTTTTATTTAACTTTATTTCCCGGTGGTGTTGTCATCAGCTCAGTTTCCCTAGATTACTTGCCAAATTGAACACGTTGTCCCAGTGCGTGCCTCCTTAGGGAAAAGGGACTTAAATCCCTGATCTCAGAGATACAGCCTCACAATCTAATCCATGTTTAAACTTCTCTTGTTTACAAGGTGATACAAAGATTCCAGTGCTAAACTCATCTGACAGAACAGTCAGAACCTGAGAGGTTCCAGGAACTGCCTGGATACTGTTCAGATGGTCAGAGAGCATCCAGGAAGCTGTAGAGAAATGGGCAACAGTCAAGCTGAAATAGAAGCTGTAATTATGAAAATGAGCGTTCTTTTAAAGTCGTGTCTGTGGAGTGCTGGTCTTAGTTTTCTACATTCTCTGCTATTCTTACGTCTAGATTTATTACAGAACAGCAAGTCTCAAAAACGTTCAGTAAAAGTAAAGTACAAATAAAAGTTCAGAGCATCAGATTTTGGTGTGCTCTTTTTTATTTTTTATTTTTATTTTATTTTGCTCCTAATAGATTTGCTAAGTGGCAGAAAAGGATTTTTAAAAATGACTTAACCAAATCAGATGAAGTTGGATGTAGACTTTTGAGCGTTTTCCCAAATAAAGCAAGATGACAAGCGGAAGTGTTAGGGAACGTGCTGTGGTGTGCAAAGTTCCAGACCTATTTCTAATTTAAGTCTTTTCCCCAGTTGCCAAGCTGTGCACTTGTGATCTGTTGGTGGCACAGTGTGATGTAAATTGCTGTTGTGACCCTGACTGCAGCGCAGCAGATTTCAGTCTCTTTACTACGTGTTCAGTTCCTATCGTCACGTAAGTGAATAAGCAGCTATCTGAAATCCAAAATCCTGTTTTATTTGCTGCATGTGTTTGTGCAGGCTCTGTCTTCTCCTCTCATACATTCCCAGCCCCTCTACGCCCCGCTATCCTAACCCCTACCTACCCTTCACCAGTCCCTGCAGCTCTAAGCCCCTAAACTTTTGGTTCCCAGCCAGGTAGAGCAGCAAATTGGCTTCCCAGCCCAGTTTCTCATTCCCTTTTTTCTAAATTCACGCTTCTTGCTTTTTTCTTGCGCTGTCCTATTGTGTGTGTGGGGGTGCTTAGCTGTTAAAGCCTTCTGTTAGGGAAAGAATGATGTATCATCAGCCTTTTGTCGATAGAATGCGGTGTCTGGAAGTTAGGAAAGCTGCTGCCGTGCGACCATCTGGCCACCTCCGTACGCCGCCAGCAGCTTCTCAGTAACCTCTTTCGTAAAGGTTTACAATATCAATGAGAAACATGATCAATTCAGGGCTTAATGAAGTAGTGTGAGCATTGCTCCGGTCCTGGTTTTACGGGTCGATGTCCCAGCCTGCTGCCTCACTGCTGATCTTTAAAACCAGTAAAACGTAGGTAACATTATATCAACAAAGCAATGCTGATGGTGCTTTCCTTGCTGTTTCCAGTTTATTTGAAAACACCTTAGCCCATCCCCATCTTCTCAAAAAGGAACGAAGAAAGCTCACTTTAAAATCTTAACGCGAAATCTCTTGGCGACTTCTCAGAACAATAAGTGCAGCTCTTCAGCCCACCTTCAGCATAAATTATGCCGATCTGAATGCTGGGGTTTATTCTCGGTGCTTTGAAATTTGAATTAGCAGTCATCGCAGACTGCCATTTCTTATTGTTCTCGCACACAATGACTACTTCTACCCCTTTATAGACATTTATATATATCAGAAAGGTCTAATCAACGCCTCCCTGAATGACAGTTTAATTGTCTTAGGTGACTGTTCTGTCTTTGTCAGCTAGAAAGGCATAAAATGAAGTTGTGGTTTTCCCCAAAAATTCTTTTCTGTAAAATGTTCATTTTGCATGAAAATTCCCAGTGACTGCAAGTATTGTGATCTCCGTATTTACATCTAGATTTATTTGTGTAATTGTGGTAGTCACCGAAAGGATTTTGGCCGATCACCAGTCAGAGGTTATCTGGTACGTGAAACGCTGAGGAAAACGGGCGTTTGTTGTAGGGTGTGATTCTGCTAACCAGCGCCTCGTAGAAAAATTTAACTCTGTGCTTAAGAGGTCATTTCTAGAAGTCATTTCTCAGTGTCTGCCCTTAACTGCTCTGACTCTGCCTAAGTACCCGTTTCCCATGAAATGCTGTGTTTTTTTAACATGTAGCACACACTGGTACGCTTCAGGGCAGGAACTGGCACATTCATTGCACAGCCTGTTGCAGTTCTGGGATGTTGGTGAGCCCACTGCACATCCACAAGTACTTCTCCTGGGCTGCACTGGTTCCTTCACCTTCCTGGTTCTCACACACGCATGTCAAGTGGGACCTCACCCCAAAGGTGCACATTATTCCAATAGTCATTAGACTAATATTATTGCTATCAGGCTATTCTCTTCCCTCAGTATGTCTCTTACCTTAGTTCTTGTTGCTGCTCAGTTTCCTCTGCTAGATAAAACATGTTGGAGAATTCTTTATTATTTAATAATTACTAACCACCCCGTATAAAATAATATAAGCCTCCTAAGGAGACACAGTTGCTATAAAAATGGTGTTAAAAAAAATAATGCTTTTTTGATGCTTCCTCAGTACACAAAGATAACTCAAAAATACGGTCAATACCAACTCCAAACGTATCATGGCTTTTTTTATTGCTGTTTGCAGAGGTGATAGCCGCCTTTGTAGTCAGAAAGCTGCCGTGTATTCACTTGATGTTAAAGCAAATCCACCGGAAAGGGTATTTCAATTAATTGACCACGTCAATCCCAGTGTTTTCTGCATTCATGCTACAAACTGTAAGTAGTGTTGTTGCCAATGTTAAGCATTAAGCATTTATTTCTATAAGCTCTTTAGGTACCTGAAATAGACTAAAATTAGAAGTAACTAAACCTGTCAGAAAATTGATTATTCTCTGTGCTTGCAGTCTTTCTGTTGTAGTACTTTTATTTGTGAAACTGTCTCATACTCTAATTCTGTGTGTTTTCTGTTGGAAGTTTTCTGCCTCTAACGAGGCTTAGTTAAGTTTTTTCGTCTAGTTTTTTCTTTTCTTTTGGCAATTCAGAGGTTGAGAAGTGACATTTTCCTTAAAAAATAAAATTAAAAAATTACTGTTCTGTTTTGCTGAGGAATTTACTAACCCCAGTAAATCCCTGTTAAAAACTGTGATTTTGAAAGAAAGAAAGGACTTATTCTTTCCTTAAGTTTAAGTTTGTGCTGTCATGGATCAGGATGAAGCGGTGAGTTAAGACACCTCCTAGCTTTTCTCTTAAAGAAAAGCTGCGTTGTTACTTTCTTCTGTCACTGGATTTGTACCAACTCCTGAGGGAAAAATTGTTACTAAATACTGTTCTGTATCTTTTACCCTAAAAGTCGTCTCAATCTTTAACGTGTTTTGGCAGATAAACAAGCACTGTACTTTCCTTCCCCTGAAATGCCTACTCCTGAAAATTTTGACGAACTGTTTAAAAAGTTTGGAAGTGCTGCTTTCAGTGCTGAACCTGAGAGCTGGACTCTGGACTCAGATGCTCCAAATCCTTCTGATGCAAATGAAACTTACAGATATGAGGTACGTAACTATCTGGTTCAATTAGTATTAAATTGCTTCATAAAAGACCAAGCGAGCATTGTTTGCATTTGCTTGTAAAAAATTGCTGTTCTTCTGAAAAAGAAAACCTGTATTTTGGTCTTTAAATACAGAAATGTAAAAATAAATGTAGCATTTTGTGTTGGCTTACTTCACAAGTGAGCTAGATTTTTAAGATCTGTGAAAAATAAATAGCTGCTTTGCTATTGTAAACAGAAAGCTGTTGGTGGCTTAAGAATTGACGCACAAAGTGTTACACGATGTTGACAGATGCAGTGAAAATAAGGACTTCTGTTATACGGATTTGTTGTTCATCCAAATGCTCTGAAACCTTCAAAGAACCGAAATACATCTATCTGCTTGAACATGTCATTTTATTTGGCAGTACGGTGTTCCTATACAGACAGTGGATGGATTCCTGAGGCTGCCTAGTCCTGTTGTCTCCTCCTGGTGCTCTGATGCGAACCCTGCAGGTTGGAAAATGCATTTGAATTCCAGTTTGTTTGCTCTAGAATATTCTATCCTGACTTGAGCGCAATCAGTCAGTGAACAGTCACACACACACCAGCATAAGTCAGGTAAAGATTTGTGAATTCATGTATTTCAAATAGCTGCTGTGTCTATGGATGGTTTCTTAGACACAGATTGGAAGTTGTGTTGCATCTAAATTAAACATTCACAGTTAGATAAGTAAATCCCTGGTTGTTACGCCTTGCTAATGGGCTGTTTATCCAACAATAAAACATCCAATTTGGCTTAATTGATTTAACAAAATAGTACAAGGGTGACACCGTGAGGGTATTGCACCAAGCATGACCTAACTGGACAACCTTTGTAAGATATCCCTTTGGTAAAATGGTGTTCCTTTCACAGCCTGAATGCAACTCAAGTCAGACTTAAACTCTACATTTTCCTTGAGAAATCTATGGAGGAAAAAAATAAAGACAAAAAGAAAAGACTGCATTTTCCAAGTCCCACTGTTATTATTAAATGTAGTATAATAGTGATAACGAGCGTAGGAAAACTGAAGTCTTGTGAAAGAAAAGATCTTAAAATCTCAGAAATGACATCATAAATCCTGCAGCTATTATTAAGCTTTTAAGAAGTAATAGTTTGTCTCAGTATTTCAGGAGAACCTGAATGTCATTCTTTATAGCTCCCGTGGAACCTTATCTGCAACAGAAATTACATTTACCCTCACTGTTGCATTCATGTGATGTTCTCATATCGCTTTTTGTGCTTTCCATAATTACTCTTTAATTCCCTTCAGCAATATTTTGTGACTCTTTTCCAGGGTTTTTAGTAAGCCAGGCTACAAAATGCGTTAGATCAGTAAGCGTGGGAAAATGCAGCAACATTCAAGTGGTCAGTATGCTGTTCTATATCAACTCCAGCATTTTAGCAGTAAGTATTTTTTGAAACAATCACACAGCTGACTGTCGATATTACATAGCATTTTGCATCTCCAGAATTACGTAATTTCTATTTCCTAAAAGATAAGTGTGTTTCATCTGGATGTTTAAATTGGGTATTACAAAAAAAATCTTCCTATGCAACAAACTTTTATAGAGAAAAACTTTAGAAAAGTTTGTTTTTTTTTTTTTTTTTTTTTTTTTCAAGCTGAGGTAACAGAAACATTTGCTCTTCTTTGCTTAGCCAACAAAAATAATGGTCTCGAAGATCCAAGCTTGTGTCACTGAGCTAACACTTAGTGCAATGGCAGCAGTTTTATGCATTTGTGCATGTTTAAGTTTTTCTAAGGAGCCTATAAGAAGGGTTTGTAATTCTAGCAAGTCTGGGTTTTAAACCTTTGTACTTAAAGAACCTGTGAGGCTGAATCTTCTGCAGATACAGCTTTCTTACACACCTCAACTTTTAATAGTGGCATTAATACAGAGGTATCACACATATGTGGTAGGTCTTCCTGTCTCAAGGACTGTCACCTTATATCCCTCTGAGAGCAGATTTGTTCTTATCCAACCTACTACCAAATCCAGTCTCTAGCTATTTTTCAAAGCTAAGCTTACTTTTTCATTCTTTTTTGAACTGATGGACAATATCTTACTTATACATAAGTCTCCTATGCAGATGTTGAGGAAGACAAAAAAAAACACACAAAAAAACAACAAACGTGCATGCAAAATTGAAATTGAGCTATATAATACCTTAACCTGATAGCTCCTTCCAGAAGCTGAAGGTCATGAAGAAACACCATACTCTCTGCCATTAAAATGTGTTTTTTTTTTTTAATTTATGTAATTATTTAAATTCATTTAATTAGTACCCTATATAAGCTTTCAGTCTCCTTTCAGTCTCTTCACTCAACACTGATAGCGGGTTCCCAAGCTATCAATAGTAAGGTGAAGCCCGCTAAGTAGTTCACACTCTCACAGGTGGGATCATTCTCCTGATGTTTGAGGACATGATTGAAATCAGCAAAGGGTTGCTCACAAATGTTAGCTTTTGATCATTCTACTGTGGAAGAGGTGGATAAAACTCTGCTTCAGAAGGGTGTTCAACGTTTCCACGTGCACCCAACATTAGAGTTTTTGGTGGTTGCAGAGCCAGAAAAGAAAAAACATCCATCAGGATAAGCTCCAGGCAGTTGAATGTTTTAAATTAAAAGATTAATTCCCCTTCCTGACTAGAACAGTACATGACGTGTTACCCACATGCTGATTGCCAATTACTGTCCCAGCTTAATATAGTGCAGATTTATGTCTGAAATACATTGGACGTTGAAGGAGGAAGTGCAAGAACTGGAGAAGGTCAAAGAGACACTAAAGCTTGTCTGTAGGCATCTCCCCTTCTGAAAAGGAGCTGAAGATGTCAATAGAAAAGTGATTTTTCTTTGGGGACAGGATGGTCACAGGGCAGAGCAGGGAGCCTTTCCAGTGCCAGCAGGTGGAGCTGCTGGCAAAAGAAATGGCAAACTATTTCAAGCCAGGGAGGCTCGCTGGTGTGAGCCTCTGGTGAGAGGACTCATACAGGTGTTCCTGTCAGAAAAAAAAAACAATTATGAGCCCATGCTCACTGCCAGGCCAACTTGAGTGATATGAAGGTCTCAGTAATTGTTGCAGTTCATCCCTGTTCTCTTCCCTGGCGTGTCCAACAGACCCAAGAAGCATTTCAGGTGGTTGGAGATGTCTAGCAAAATGCTCATAACCTTGTGATGCTTCGTGCTGTGGATAGCATGGTCAAAGTGCAATTTTTGGTCTCTTCCCAAGCATGGAAATCAAGCGCTCACTGGGAAGCCACAAAGTAAAACCTTTAACAAAATGGTGCTCTCTGTGAGTAGTTTGTAACCCTGATTGATGACCTGGGTCTGACGTTTCTGCCTTTCCATGAAAATTTGGTGGAAATTTTCCAACAGGGCAACTGCGCATAACCACACACTATAGAACGACACAGGAATACTTGCTTCTCATTTCTCTCCTTAGAGACCATGAAATTATGGACTCGTTACCATCAGAATGAGACAACAAAAGCTCTTCATTTCTTTGGGTATGAACAGCCTGGCAGACTTTCTAAATTGGCAGTCTATGAATAGTTACAAGTGTTTTTGCACAGATCTGTAATAGGAACAGCGTTCTCTGAGGTCCTCAATAGGCCAAACAAAATGATACACAGCAGCAGTCATGCCAAACTGAGATGCTTTTCTCCTTCCTGCTGCAAGCAAACTTTTCAAGTGTTTCTTAGTTCTGAGTTGCCGAGTGTCAAAGGGAACTACTAGATTTGTCTAGTACTTACTGAATGCCCTGCATATTTGTTGGGAGTGTTATCAAAGCTGGGCCTGGTGCAAAACTGATGGTAGTCACTATGAAATTTTCCCGTTACTGTCAGGGGAAGAAGAAGTTTGGACTGTTAAGATTTTTGCCTGTTAGCCCCAAATAGCTGTTATTTTCACACAGTCTGAATGCTGTAGTGTATATCCAGTGACTTGCACTGTGAAAAACTCATTGTAATGATAAACAGGCAAAGCAATTAAGCCTTAACTGCTACTTGCAATAGTTCATACCTTTGCTGTTGTTTGAAATTGTTCTTTTATTGTCCTCTAGGTGCCCAAATCAAGTCAGATGGTAAGTATCTTTCTAACTTAGTTGGAACAGCTGGGGGTAAAATTCTTGTTCTATTATAGTCAGTGGGAGTTTTTCACTGACTTCATCAGAACAGTGACTTTAGCCTTAATCTTTACATCAAAAAATAAAGCAAAAATCCCCTATAAAGACCTTAGGGCACAATTGCTGCATTTTTGAATCAGTAATGATACTGAGCAACTCCAAGATAATATGCTACCAGCAAGATAATATGCTGTCTGCAGACACTTAAGCCTGACGCATTGCCCCCATATACAACTCTATTAGCTAATTTTAGTTGCTTAAAAATAGAATCTTTTGTTGTAGAAACTTCAGCGATACATGTAACATAGCAATTGCTCAAAGGATTTTTGACTGCTGTCCCTGCAGAACAGTCACAAATAAAATGATACAGAAAAGGCCAAAAATAATTATACATAATATTCAGAAATTACATGAATTTGTTTTTCAGGTTAATATTACTGTCCAGTCCGTAGTCATCCAGTCTCTGAATGGAATGCGGACTTTACTTACCAGTAAGGATGTCCTCAGGCACCCCATGATTTTGGATGAACTGTGCATGAATGTAGTTCTTGGGGTGGGTACGACATTTCTTTTTCTCCCTTTTGTTTAATGGAAAGCACGTGTGCATCAAATCACTTCTGATTCACAAATTTCAAGGACATGAGAGAGGCCTTGCAGTTTCCATATATTGTGACATCTCCAAAGCAAATATTCACAGGGGAAACGCTGACTTTGGGATAAAAGAATGTGTTTTGCAACAAAATAATAACTATATGCAACATAATGTGCAGACGATGAAATCCTTTTCTATTACTGCTCTCTGTATATGACATAACAGCCAATGAGTTTAGAATCCACGTTATGCTTGGGAGAAGATGACGAGGCACAGTGGTGGCAGAGACAGAGGAGTACACAGTGCAAATTGTCTCATCTTTCATCTTAAGTAGATGAACATTAGGATTCCACCTGGAAGAAGTCAGTTTTGAAGAGGCTCCAACCTTAGATCTGCTTTTGACCATTGCTAATCAGTGGCTTGATTTGGTAACAGTCACGTCCTCTACACTTAAATGTGCCAACACAGCTACTAACTTCTGTGCAAGTGTTGTCATGATCGGACCACAGCTTTTTTCATGGTCTTGAAAATGCCTCCCTTTGCAGGCAGGCAATGACTTGCAAAATAGAATAAATAAGCAGTATTTCCAACCCATGCTTCTTAATTTTTAGGGGAAAGCTCCTCCTGTTCAGGTCCTCTGGTTTTCTGGGCCCATCCTTATTGCAACTGAGGATATGGTACATCTCTACAATGCGTTTGAGTGTCTCTTAAGCAAGGGAGAAAGAAAACAATACTCAACGTAGTTTTAAATTCCTTTATTCTAGTTTCACACTCTTATCTACTTGTTCTAATTAATATCTAAAATGTTTAATTTTCAGGTGAGTTATCATATTACATACACAGATGCAGGAGAAATAATAGAAGCAGCTGCTTCTTTTGTCTTGGGGGCAATTAACAAAGAAGCACTTTCAGTACAACAGAGCTTTGAAATCAGCTTTACTCAGGTAACTGCTAGAGATGTTATGGATGACTTGTTGAAAGACATTTAATTACAAACTTATTAAACTTCAGTCAGAACAATTGTTAGCAGCAGGGTAAAATGTAACTTGCCTTGGCTACACTGATGAGGCAGCGTTTCAGAACTGGGCATTAAAGGCCTCCAAAGTTATTTTTACACTTTTAGAAGAGTCATCTTGTGATTCTGCACAAGTGTATCCAGTGAAAGCAAAGCCTGCCCCAGTATTAGAGAACTGCTGCAATCTTAAAGAGAAGCTACTGTCATTGTTCAAGACAGTTAATAACCCTAAGATAACTGTGATATTTCTGTGTTTTCCAAGCATTCCAGTACAGGATAAGAACTGATACTGTACATCTGTGTTGCAGGTAAATACAAAGCCAGTTCCTCTCAGTGGCAACCCTGGTTATGTTGCTGGACTGCCTGTAAGAGCAGGTTTCAGGCCACAAAGATATCCTTTCCTCATCACAGTTTTGCTTTCATCACTTGTTCTGGTCTGTCTTCACAAAGACTTATTAGCTCAGACATCTAAAAATTTAATCTGTTCTTTACCGAAAGTGAACGTGCGTTTTGGCTGTGAAGTAGATTTTGATCTTCATTATGTACTCCAGTGCTTCTTCACATTGTAAGAGGAGTCTTAAGCTATTACAGCATTTTCAGATATGTTTTCAGATATATTTTAAGGATCTGACTGTGGATTCTTTCTTCACGATACACATCAAGTATTGAATTTCCCTTTAACTGTGTGTTACATCTGGCATCATTCAGAGTACCAACGCATACGGTCAACTCACCATTCTGCAAAGTGCATCCAACCAGGACTGCCTCACAGCACAGGGGGGCAGAACCCCAGTGCTATTTGGTTACAACATGATATCAGGCTGTAAGTTACGGTAAGAGGACTTTTTTTTTTTTTTTTTGATTCAGTGCTTTTAGCCCCATTAGGATCTGCTCAGATCCTGGGACGTTCATACAGCTGTAGGAGTACTTAATTATAAGAAACGTCATTTAATTAATAGTGTTCTTTCTCTCGAAGAGATTGTGTACATTAGCAACTGTAGCCAGAACGCTTGAACAGTGCGTGACAGCAAGGAGGAATTACTACTGTGCCAAACCAATGGATTTTGATTTAACTTTTTTTTTTTTTTTCCCTCCTGGAAGAATTACAGCAGCTGTGAAGTGCCAGCCCTTGACTCAGGCCCTCCTAGATTTACTGAAGGGACAAAGCTTTCCTGAATACGTGGCCTCATTTGGAAATTCCCAAGCCCAGAACGTGCATGACTGGGTGCCAATAATTCACCTCCAAAACTCAGAACAGGTGAAAGTCTCCATCACTCTTACTGTCCTCTCTCCTAGGATCTGTACCTCTGCTGCACAATCAGCTTAGGCTTCTCAGACCTACAGGAAAAAAATGTAGAAACAAACTAGGGGACGGTCCTCCTGCAATAATCAAAAGTGAGGAATTTTACTCTTGCTGTAAAGGGAGAGTTGAAGTGCTGGTTAGAGTAGGCTGAATACCCCCTACATGACAGCTTGTCTAGAGGTTTCCTGCACGTTTTCGCAGCTAAACAGCAAATGATTTCTGTAAACAGAAGCTTGACAGTTCAAAAAGAAGTACCTAAAAATATTTAAGGTTGTAGGCTTCAAAATTGTCTTGGTGGAGTTAAAGGTATTCTCCTGTGCCAACGGCATTACTGAAATGTCATCTCTTTTAGAGAAGCCTTGCTGCTAAAAAGAGCCAGCTCAGCACCGTCACTGAGAGCCAAAGTCCTGCACTGCTGGTGTAGAACAATCCTGCCTAACGTGCAGTTACAGAGTCAGTTGGTCGCCTGTGGTGAAACTTCAGGGACACCCCTGGGCCAAGGCTGTAAACACTTGCGCTGCCTTCACAGGCAGTGGCTTAGGTGCCCTGGTAACCTCCTGGAGTAGGCTCTCTGGGGGCGTTCTGCCAAATTTAATAAGATGAGTAAGTAATGCGGTTACTCCTGTGCAAGTCAGACAATGAGAGAATTTATAACACTTTTCAGAGCTCCTGCCAAATACCAGTATCGCTTGAAATAGAAGTGAAGTGGACTAAATATGGATCCCTAGTCAATCCACAAGCCAGAATAGTAAATGTTACCGCAACAACCACTACCACCACATTGAAGCAGGTATGTAATTAAATTACAAGATTTAAGATAAAAAGAATGGCTTGTTTTGTTTAGCTATCAGCTGTGCAAGTGACCCAGTTAATCTCTTTATCTAAAAGTAGCACTTCATATTAGAATATTTGTACCTAACAGTTTCTGTTGCAACTCAAACACAACTGTGGGCTGTTTGCCAAATTTCTCAATAAAATTTATATATCAGTCGTGAAAAGAAATGTGGAACTATACATGAAAAAAAAATCTTATTACAAATAACAGCAAAAAAATATGACCCAGTTTCAACAAAGCAGTCACACAAAGAGAAGAGTGAAGCTAATGCCCATTTGTGTTTTCATTGCAGCTTCCCTCAGGAAGGGAAAGGACTATTCCTATACTAAGCTCTGTTGTTTTCACGGATATTTCTTCACCTGCAGAGCCAGGCTATAAAGCTTGGCCCACCATTAATGCCAAATTACCTTTTGATTTTTTCTTTCCATTTGTCTAAGGTAAGTATGCATGAAAAAAAAAAAGGCAAAAAAGAAAAAGCTGCATTTCTGCTTTTTCTGATTTTTAATCCATTTCTTAAAGAAGCGAGGTTTATCCAGTCACTGTGTTGGCCCATCAGTTTCTTCCAAATTACAGGCATGCTGGGTCAAAAATGGCCAACAGAGAAAGGGTAAGCACTTGCAAGGGTTCTCAAAAGCTTCTGGGGTTGGGGAGAAAAGGGGAGGAAAAAAACAACAACAAAAAAAGGAATTAGTGCGAAGTTCCCAATTACGCTTCTGCTGAGAGGGAGAAGGTCGCAGAATGAGCTGATGGCGGCTGCAGGCTGGCCAGTCGGTGCACGTAGAGCCACCAGCCTCCCATCGTGCTGGATGCTCTGACCTAGCGCCGGTCCAAGCTACCTGCCTCACAGCACGTGGGCAGAAGGGGGAAGAGCACAGGGACACAGCACAGCTCCGTAGGAAGCTAGGCTTCATTATTCTGCGAACAGCAGAGCTAAATTGTTAATTAAAGTAATCATGTGCTATTAGATAAGGCCTCCGCTTTATCTGTTTCCATAGATGAATAAGCCACATATTTCTAGCTATTTTCCACTAATTAATTGCCTTTCTTTTAAAAATCTGAACAGTTAAGTGATGCTTTCAGAAGAGCTCAGTGACCCTTCCAGCTGGCACTGGCTGGAATCAATTGGAGACGCCTGCTGCAGTCAACACCTTTTGAAATTCCCACTCATTGAATCTCACTCTTCAACTCAAAAATACTCTCACCCCAGGGACTTTCTAGTACCTGAAAAAGTTCACAATGTGTTCAAACATCAGCCTAGTCCTTTAGAATTTGTTTTCTAATTTATTTCTTTTTCTGGAATCTTAACTGTTCCTAGCAGTCTACTTACCTACATCTGTTCTTACTATTCTAATTCTTTTAATGTGTTGATTTATGAGCTGTAGAAGGAGATGACTTTGTAGCTCAGCAGGCTGCAGATGAACACATAAATGGAAGAGGAGATAATACAGTATCAAAATTCAGATCTGCTGTTGAGAATCAGGTATTGTTTGACGTAAGATGGCATGCGCTTGCCTCTATTTTGGTGCTGATTTGACTGTCAGCTAAAGGAGTGGTCTGTTGGTATTTTTGGAAGTGAACGTTTTATAAATAATGAAGTGGCACAAGCATCAACAGAAATGAGGAAACTACCAACAACGTGAAACAAATGGTTGGCAAAGAAGAGACGTAGCGATGACCAGGCAGCTGGTGGAGAAGTGACCTTTTAAGCCCGGATTCATATCACTTGTACTACAAGTTTCTACAAGATGTTACAAACCAAGAACCTTATCACAAAAAAAAAGGAACTACTTGAAATGAGTGGTACTTCCTAGATGTATAGCTTGTAAAGATGTGTCTTTATTAAATTATTTTGCATTTTTTTACTGTACAACTGTACAAAAAAGGTCTTATGAAATCACTGTTTACCGGGAGCGTGTGTTTCATTTTCCACTAAAGCTGTTTTTGCAATCCCAACATCTAATCAAAGTGTAGTCAAATAGGAAACGTTTATAGACAGTGCTATACAAGAAAAAGCAAGCAGATAGGAAAACCTTTCAGGTCAAACTGGTTCGTTTCAACACTGCGCTCGCAGACTTCCCTGCCTTGGAAAACTGGCCTCCTATTTTTGTTCACTGATGAGTCCGTGCTGTTTTAGTATCTTGTTAAGCCTCTCGATTTCTCGCTCCTGTTGGAGACAAAAAGTCATGACAATATAGTTCTGACCTTAAAATAGTTTCCCAAGTTCCCACAGATCTTCACATTGCTGAAGCGTGTTTCACTGCAGCAAAACAGGACAACCTGGCTAAAGTAGGACAGAGGTAGCCGTCATTCCTTTGCAACAGAAGCAGCTCAGGGAAGTGCAGGCAGGACAGGCAAGGCTGCGGTTCCTCGGTCCAGCTTACCCCACAACTTGCTGATGAGGAAACCAAGCTGAGAGCAACAGGCTTGCAAAAGGATCCCAGGCCAACTTGTCCTTAAGAGCAGGTAAATCGCGGTTAAATTAAAAGTGTTTTCTTACCTTCTCTGCACAGCTGTGCTCAAGTTGTTCCACCTTTGTCACAAGTTTCAGGTTTGCTTGCTTTAGCTTGGACACTTGTTGTTCAGAGCGGGTCTTTACGGATAAAATTATACCTGTGAGACAATTCACAGAGGATTCATTTTACAACGTAAAACAGCCACTAGCAGGAGGTTAGCAGTACACAGGGTCCGTGCTCAAGGAGTTAACCTTGTTCCTCTCAAGCTCTCATTCTGTTGTCTTTAAACCACCTTTCCCAAGTGCTTTCCTTAATGAGGAGGTTTTTAAATTAGCCACCCCAGGGATTCCGATACCGATACCCTGCTGGGAAGAGGCAGGCTGGCCTCAGAGCTGAATTAATCACTCAAACTGTCATTCAAACCCTGAATCTGAATTCGCTCCCTTGGCAGAGCCTGGGGAGGGGGGGGATGTAACCGGCGGCTTTGTTACAGCGAGGGGCCGCATTTTGGCAGGTTTCACGTAGTGGGGACCTGCTCCAACAGCAGCGCACGGCTCAGCCCGGGGCTGAGGCTCCGCCACCCGCGGGGGGCACGGGGACATTGCGCCCCCTCCAACCCACTCCTCACCGGGCCCCTACGGCTTTGGCTTCACCTTGTGCCGCTCTGCAGCAAGGGCAATGCAGCTTCACTGCAGTGGAGGTGTCACTTCTCTACCGCCTTACTGTTAGGTTATTACACGTGAACTCAACTCCCACAGTGAAAGCAATTTCTTCCCACCCTTTTCTGAGTGGGGGGGAAATTGCCTGGAAAGAGCATCGAGAACAGCGCGTTCCTCCTACCTGACAGCTCTCCTCTGGCTGTTTACAGAACAACACGCATTAAAGCGGGCACCAGAAAGAAAGACCTGCCTGGGCTTCCAGTGCTACAGGCAGCAGGCCTGCGGTTTGGGGGTTCGTTTCTCCAGAGAAAGGGCTCAGGGCTACACTTGGACTGTGCTTTTATGCAGGAATTAGGGATAATCTCATAGCCATGTTATTTTTTTTGAATCCTCAAATAACCTTTTCATAGAAGGTAAGGTATGGTTCCAGCTACAGTAAATTCAGAAGTGTCTGAATTTACAACTGTCCACAACCATTCACAATTACAACAGCGAAGCCTGATTTGGGGACATTTTGTATTCCTATTGTTATAGAGAGCGCTTTGAATCCAAGCGAGGAAGACCCAGAGTAAGATCAGGACGTTCCCTCCAGCATCCCTGGGGGGGATGACAGCCGCGGCAGAACGTCAGAGCACTCCAACCCACGCTCTGCCGCAGAAGTTCACCTTGCTCCCTGTTAAAACACAGCCAAGAGGATCCTACGATGCAAAGGCACGGCGTGCGTCATCCCCCTTCCGGAGGGCGCGATGCAAGAAGGGCGTCTGGGGCGCTCGTAGGGGAATGCACTGCTGGGTCAGAGCCGGGGCTCTCCGTGAGCCCGTCACCGAGGCATCGCGCCCACGCAAGCAGCAGGTTGCTGCTGCTCCAGAGAAGTCACAGCCCCACTGAGGCCACGCTCCAGCAATGAAATACGCCCAGGGAAAACCGGGAGTTCGCTGGGAGAACAGGGCCCTGCTCTCTCGCTTTGAGAGGGGAACGGAAAGGCGAGCCCGGGTAATTCAGACAAACCCAGCCCACGCGCCACGGCCGCCGCTGCGCGCCTACCGTTGATAATCCTGGCCACGCGCCACAGCCGCAGCAGTATCAGGAGCCCGACAGCTTCAAACTCGTGCTCCCGAAACAGGAGGACGAGGTCGAGGATGAACGACACGATGACGACGACGCCGTCCAGCACTTCGAACTTGTGGTGGAAGAACTCCCGGCCGTAGACAAAGACCTTAAAGCCCACCTCGACCAGGAAGATGGTTAAAATGGAAAGGGAGAGGTAGTGAAAGACCTGGGAAGAGAGAGCACGGGTTTAGGGCTAGGAACCCCTTCCCACCTGCCTGTGAGTGGGGCAGACTGGAAACACCTCTCGAGGCCCCCCAGCAGGCTTTGGACCACCAAAGAGAGGGAAACAGCAGCTCCCATCGCCTCTTCCTTGCGTTTTACCTTCGGGGCTATGTGATGTTTGTCCGGATGGATGATCTTCAAGTCCATAAGCAGTTCCCCGAGGACCAGCAAGGCATCCACGATGACCAAGCAGACAACCAGGATCTGTTGGCGAAGAACTGATATGAACCCGTCCCGGTGCAGCAAATCGGCATGAGGAGCTGCCTTCAGCAAAACGTCCCCCAGAGCCACCCTCGCCCTGCACGTGTCTCCACGGGGGGCCCAGCTGGACCCTGCCCCGTGTCCCTGTGCCACCACGAGGCTCATCGCCGCTCAGGGGACATCTGTGCTCACTCCAGTGCGTGGCACTCATGAGCTCAGCACCATTCCCAGCCCTTGGCCTCGTCCCACATCGGTTCTGCCCTCATGGGCACCTTTGGGCCGAGCCTCACCCTCTTTCCTACGCTTGTTCTGCCTCACCTGAAACCTGTGCGAGCTGAAGAGCTTCTTCATCACATCCTGGAAGGAGACGTGGATCCGGGAGGGCTCCAGTTTGATCTCCGAGTCCGTCTGCTTCCCCCCATGCTCCTCTTCCTCCTCCTCCCATTTCTGATAGTCGTTGCTCCACTGCACGGGGTCGTCCCCCACCACCGTGAAGTGCTTCAGGTACCTGGACATGGCTCCGGCTCAAGCGGGCATCCCCCTGCCGGCACCTGCAGGACGAGAGCAGAGCCTCAGCTCCCCGGGGACAGCGGGGCTGGCCGGGGACGCGAGATGTCCCCTGTGCCACCGCAGCGAGCGTGACAAGAGAGCGTGACACTTGGCTGAGAAGACGGAGCCCGTGGACTGGCCCTGCTGACGGGAAGTTGCTACATGGTGCTGCCGCTCGCTTTGCATCACCTCCCACGGTGCGAGCCTCCGCCACCCTCCCCGGGGTGCTGAGCGCTGCGGAGCTTCCTCAGTGGCTATTTGCAAACATCCCCAAAACATCAATTGCAGGACGAAAACGCCGGCCCTTATCTCGCACCTCGTGATGCAAGAGGAGGCGGCTGTCGATTTTCTGTCGGAAGGAGCCGGCGTGTTTGTGTTAGACGTGGATCGATGGAGGCTGGAGGCAGGTGGTTTCCCGGCCTCCGTTTGCTTCCTCAGCCACCGTGCTGCTGCTCGCGGCAGCTCCACGACCAACAAACCCCAAGCCACCACCCCACGCCAAGAGGCCTCCATTTCCCTTCCTTAACATCGCAGCCCTCTGATTATCTCGGCCTTCGCAGCAGGGTCGTTGGGGCCCCCCTACCAGCCCAGCGGGCGATGCTCCCCACCTCCTGCAGAAAACATCCCCACGCCCGATCTCCTCTTCCCCAGCTCATCCCCACAGGCACCCAGCGAGGGGCAGCTCCCACCCCAAACCCGCAGACGATTCAGCTGCAGCTCTCTGCTGAGAACAGCTGCGGGCGAGGCTCCATTCGCACCCGCGCTCCCTTTCCACAGCCCCACCGGCTTCCCCCTTCCTCTTCTGGGCAACCCGGCCACAAACCCTGCCCCAAAACCGCTCCCGACGCCAGCAGAGAACCACGGCCCCGTCCCGGCTCCCCCAGCACCGCTGAGCCGAGGCTGCCCAGGGGGCCCAGCTCCAGCCGCCCCACTCCTCGCTGCTCCTTCCCTGGCCACCGCCGCCCCCTGCCCGGGCCCCGCTCCCCCCGTGCCGACATTTTGCTGCTTGCGCAGCTTTTTCCCCAGCTCAGCTCCGACGTGTCCGTTAGTGGGAGCTGCCGGAACAGGAGACGCCGGCTGGATGTTAGCTTTGTTATTTTTTTTTTTTATAGGCAAAAATCTGGGTTTGGTCAGTCCCGCACTGGCTTTGCGAGAAGCCGCTGTTCAGGGTGGGCGTGGAAGGGAAGCCTGAGATCAGAGCTCGGCCGCGGAGCGGGGCACGGATCAGACCCTGCGAGCAGTGAAGGTCCCGGCTTCAGGATTACAGAGGTGGAAGCCTGAGAAATCAGGCCGCGATTAACCCGTCTCCGTCTATAGGCTCGTGTTCCAGCACAAGGCTTCCTATTCAGGGATCCCCTCCTTCCTTCAGACACGAGCTGTTTTGGGAAGTGCACTGAGCAAACTCCGCTGAAAAAAGGATCGGGGAGCTCTGCGCTGCGAGAAGCCTGAAATGTTTCCTGAAACCTTTCCAGCCCTTCCCTCCCGAAGGGCCGGCTCTTCGTTTTTACGCTTTTAAAGCCTAAAGATACCTGCTTCTTGAAAGGGATTTCCGATTTCCTCCTGGAAACTGCCTAAAACTTTTCCCGGAACAGGAAAGTTTTCTCGCCCCCAGCACCGAGGCCCACCCGCGCGCTCCTCTCGGGGGATGCATGTGGGCAATGCCCACGCAGAGCCCCAGAGCCCCAACCCCAAAACCTTTCCCCAAGCACCTACTTGCAGAGCTCAGCCAGGCGCGGGCAGCGCGGGACAGCGGAGGAGCAAGGCTGCAGCAGGGCAGGGAGGAGGAGCTTTACGCTGGGAGTTTCCAGCTCATTTGGGCGTTTTGGCCTCAGCTGACTCCCGAAAACACCACCACCACCACCAGCTAGTGGAAGAAGGCACCAGCTCCGGCCTGGAATTGCGAACTGCAGAGCTCCCTGCTGAGAGCTCGGCAGCTTTTAAGCGAGCACGCAGCCAGCTGCTGCTCCCCGTGAGCTGGGTCAACTACGGGGGTGATCACAGATATGAAACCAGAACTCTCATAAATAAATAACCCAGAAACCAGTATGCTTACAAAGAGCTCCGGGGGCTGCACTGGAGGCCCGTCGATGCTGGAGGAGATGCTGCTGGCAGAAGCTCAGGCGAGGAGCCGGCTGGTGCCCATGCGCAGTGGCTTTTGTTGAAGGCAGTCACTCGAATAAATCGTGAGATTCTTCACTGTTTCTCACGCCTCCTTTTATAGTAACAGAACGCTTTTCCGTAGGTTAATCGCAGTTATGACCCTCTCAGCGCTGGGAAGCTGGCGTCAGGGCGCTGTGTGCCAGCTACAGAAAGCCCAAGGCCCCTGGCAGAGCCGTGCCCCGAGGCAGGAGGCTGGCATCAGCCCCGGGCAGCGGTGTTCCAGCACCTGCAGGGCCGCTGCGGCTGGGTGTCGGCGCTGGCCACTTGCAAAGGGAACAGGGATAGAAAGTGGCCAGGGGAATGAGGAAGCCGCTGCACTGCATCTTACAAAGAAAAAGCTTTCTTAAACTTTAAAAGTAAGGGGCCTGAAAGCTGCTTAAAAATGTTTTCTGAGGACAAAGTGCAAGTCCCTCTTTTCAATAGAGATGGGAAGTTTTTTTTTTTTTTTTCAACCTGAGCACTTGCAAAGAGCTCAAGCATCACCTTGTGAACAGAACAGCTGCCCCAAGTCCCCAAGGAGAACGTGCTTAGGGTCATACTTTGCAAGCCCCTGCTTTGAATAAGAGCTGCTTTACATGGCGCCTCGTGAGCCAACGGTGCAGCGCACGGGGAGCTCCTGCACCACTTCGGAAAATGAGGAACATCCACCCCACTGTCTAGAACAACAACCACATCAGTAGTGCCTGAGATGTTCCTGATTACCACTCAATTAATTAACATATTTAAATTAAACTATACTGGCCTACTGCGAAAGGCACAAGCTGAGGATTCAAGAGAGCCTGGGCTCATTACAACTTTCCTGCTACCTTGTGTGATCTTCAGCAAGGCCTGGTACCCACCCTGCTCCAGCTCCCCCCTTGCAGCTTGCTCCAGAGGTAAGGGTGGATGGGCTGTGGGAAGGGCCTCACACAAAGTTTACGTTCTGTTAAATTTGGTGTGTAAACTAGATGTTCATACAAGTATCAATACGAAAAAACAATGGGATAGCAGCAGCTGCTGCTCATTCTCTCCCTCCAGTGATCAAAAAGCCCAGCCTGAACAGCAGGCCCAGAGCAACAGGCACGAAACACCCCGTGCCTGTGAAGTTTTGATCGCAGCCCGTAACAAGACCAGCACATTCTCTCCTCCCTGCCTCATGGCAGCCGTACAGGAACCTCTCTCCACCTCCAGTATCGTGCTGTGGGACTTCCTTTGCTCCGAGCAGCTGCTGAGCCCACGGTGCATGAAGCAGCGCGGAGGAATGCAGTCAAGCAGAAAACAGAGCCCAGAATAGGCAGCTGTGTTACTAAAACCACATCTGAGGGCAGAAAGAGGAAAAAGGTGTGACGCGGTGACACGCAGAATGGGTGGCTAACGAAGGCTGTTGCAGAGATGGGTTAGTGCGTTCCTTTAGCTACGAGTCAAGTACGAGACCATACGGAACCGGTTCTATTAACTAAATCAGTAAAAGACATGCAGGTGACTATTTTACAAGGTGGCAGAAGAATATAAAGCTATAAAGAATATCACAAATGTGATTTAGGGGGGGTGAAAGTAAATCTGTAAGAAAGCCGCGCACCAGGTAATCTGACACCTGATCTAATGAGCTCATCAAAACTTACCATGACATGGTTTGATTAATGTTTTAGAAGAAAAAGATCTCAGAGTAGAAAAAAGGTTTGGGTTTAGCAGAGAAATAAAATAAATGTAAAAAAAAATCAATGGCTAGAAACTACCCAGATGAATTTTCATCGCGAAAACTCAGCTTACTCCAGGAGAAGAGAAGAGAAACTCATCTGCTAACTAAAGTGCCAGAACAGAGCTGGTTTATCTGGGCCAGACGTTTCAGTGACAAAACTGAACGCTAACCAGACCCCGAGCACCTTGCAGCTCATTACCGCAGCAGTTTTAGAACAGCCTGGTGATATGAAATAAGCCACTTCACTCACCTTCTAAAAATCTTGGCAGTATTTCCACAAGGTACACGAGAGGAGGTGGCAGATGAAGGAACATATACCAGCAGTGTATTCCTACCCAGGGCAGCACAGCCGTGTGCCCACAGCTGGCGTTATACCTTATGCATTCCCTCTAATTGCAAGCTGCTTTAGCTGACGTGTATACCAAGTCTTGCTGAAGTAAGAAGAGCAGTGGTAAAGTTTACTGACCTTTCTTCACCAAGAATTTACAGTTCTTGAATTCAAGAACCAGAGGAAATTGGTCTCATCCTCAACTACAACCTTCGTTAAGTCAATGGTCTCTACAAAACGGTACTTTTGCTCTAGGCTCAACTCACTCCAAACACGCAGCAGGACGATAAACACAAGCCAAGCTGAGCGAGTCCTCCCACGCACGCATCTCTGGGAACCGCTGCCCAGGCGCTTCTCAAAAGTCTTGACCTGCAGCTGCCCTGGTCAGAGGCTGCAAAAACCACAAGCACAGACAGCAGGATCAGTATATACCAGATGCTGAAACGCGGAGTTCTGGCTCGTCTGCTAGACGGTTGTGCAGACCCACGGCAGTGCTCGAAGCAGTCTGGGAGCTGAGTGCCTGTGCCCTCACCTCCCTCTGGTGGAAGGGTGCTGGTGTCTCAGGGCAGCACGCACATTAAAGCTTCAGAACCAGATCTGAATCCAACACTGTTTAAAAAGCACACCTCAAGTGCTTGCAGCTCAGACAAACCCAAACTGAGAATGTGTGGATTTCCAGACCGATTTATTTCTCTAAGTCAGGTCCTCTGATAGCAGGAGTGATAGTAGTTGTGATAAACCGACACAGAAGATTTAACAATTTCTTCATTTAATAAGTGATTTTCACTACATGGTATTGTACACTGTCATCTGTTCAAAAAAGATTAACAGTTTTTAAAAAACAAGATACCGTGAGAGATTTGTATAAACTGGTGCTCAAGATCAATGCCTCTGGTTGGCTCATCAAGCTGTTTTCTAGGCTTCTTTGTAAAACAAAGTCTCTAGGCCAAAATGCACAAAACCATTCAGGCAGATCTTAGAACCATTTCCTTAACTTCCAGCCTTCTGATCCTGGCTGCCACAGGACTGATGCAACTGTAAAAAGGTCCACTTGATAGAACGTACAGAAACTGTACAAAAATGTGTTTACTTTTGCCATGAACAGAACTAACAGCACAGCATTTCTACTTGCTATTTCAAGTCGAGACTTCCTTTTTATCTCTGAGAGGAAGGCATGAATGGAAGGCCCTGCCAGCTCAGGGTGGTGGGTTGTGTACGTACAGTTTTCTAAGCGAACTTTGGCTTCAGGAAGGAAACTTAAAATAATGGCTTTAATTGACATTTAAAGTATATGGAGAGGGAGGTGTGTTTTCATTAAATATACATCATACCAGTGATGCTGGGAAGGTTGAAGGCTATTTCTAATGTTGACAGCAATAAAACTAATGTGTACATGACAAGACATTAAAAGAAAAGCAATCCCTTTAAAACAAATTTCAACGTAAAAAAAGTTCACAGTGGTTTGTATAAACAGTATGTCATTTCCAACAGTAACAAATTTCTACTCTCACAGCACACTAGTGCCCTCTTTAGATCCTAAAGAAAACAAGCATTTACACTACTCATTGTACAGATTCAGAAAGTCAGTTGTACAATTACCCATAATGACAGGATAAGATGCTGCGGAGTGTACAGCTGTAACACCAACGAAAGGAAAGTTTAAAACCTTTTCTGGGAGGGAGAAAAATCTCTCATTTGCTGTTACAACCAGCAAATGCCATTCATCAAATCAAAAGGGAATCCACAAACACATTATCTATTTTGAGCAAGCTGAACGGTACACATTACAGTTTTAAAAATGGAGGTTATATACTATAATACAAGTCCGAACAAGGCAGTGCCACATTGACTATTTCTTTGCTTGTTTTGTGATCATACCCCTGGGAGGCGTTACAGGTCTGCTAGCATTGGGCTTCTTTTTCTCTGCGGGTTTCAAAATCTGAAAGAGATAATTCAGTCATTAAGCAAATAATTCAGTTTTCTTACCCTCAAACAATCCATTCAGTACGATAAGGCATGACACAGATCAGCTGGACAGGTCATAAGGAAGCCAAGAAATAAATGAGTTTCCTGCTCAGAGCAGCTGATCTGAGAGCCCATGCCAACGGAAGCAGGAAAACAGCTGATAACTTTGCTTGGATGATTTAATTCCAAGGTAAAACAGTTCATCTACTCACATCAGTAAGGGCTTATCACGTTTTTAAAGACATGAATGCAAACAGCTCTGTCTACATTTAATAGCTGTGAAGATCTATTTGAAGCAAGCATTATGGTTTGTAACAGTACAGTATAAATTGAGAACAGGAACTTTAAAGTGTGACTGCACTAAGTAGGAGATAAAGTTACCAGATACCATACCTGAAAAGAGCACATTAAAGTTTCATCCACACTCATCATGGCACCTGCATTGTCAAATTCTCCACAGTAATTTGGGGCAGAAAAGAGAGTTACCAATTGCCTTTTTGCAAAAAACTCATATCCATCTTCAACAACCTTTGGAGACAAAAGCAGAAATTACACTGGGCAATTTCTTCCAGACAAGGTACAAAGCAGCTTTAATCGAAGCAGCAGCTGAAAAACTGGTTGCATCTAAGGAGCACCAGCTCCAAACTTTTACCCCAAAAGAAGGAAGAGCATCACAGGATCCATTTTGGCAACAAGGTCCATTAACAATAAAACAGGATTACACTAAGTTCAAGACAACCTTGTTTAAGTATCAGACCCACAGTTTACACGTATTAAACAAAAACACACGAGGGCTTTTAAACAGTGGGACAAGCTGCCCAGAGACGGTGGAATCTGCCCTTGTGGATATTTAAAGCCTGGCTGGACAAGATCCTAAGTGATTCGGTCTTATATTGGTTTGCCCTGTGTTGAGTACATGTGTAGAGACCAGATGACCACTTCAGGTCCCTTTCAACTTAAAATGTTCCTTGGTTTAAAGCACAAAATTAAAATACCTGATGAGCTCTACATATGAGATCCAAATCATGTTTGTGGAGAAACTTAGCAACCACTTCAGCACCAAATGTGAAGGACACTCCTCTGTCATTTTCACCCCATCCTAGGACATCTTTGTCAGGGTCAGACCACAGGAGATCACAAAGAAGACCTTGATCAGGTACATCAGTGGGGCGCATAATTCGTCTTATCTGTTCCATTGACTGAAGGTCTGGTGACAAACCTGGTCAGAGTAAAGACACACGCAGCTCACATTTCAGTCCAACTTCGCACTGTAAGATTGACACAACTCAAGACAAAAAAAACTTGTATCCACACACATTCACTGCAATTTTATGTAGTACAATGGCAATGTTAACTGGTATTTTTTAATCCAGCATTTATTTTAAAGCTTGTATGAAAGACTTTTTAGAAGGTTTACCGGGAGCAAGATAAGCAAAGCCATTTCCCCGTTTTAGAGGATTACAACCTCAACAATTTGCAAGTGTCTGTTAAAAGAGCTATCAAGTAAAAGAGGCACCAATGCTAGAAATAACTGGACATGTTTATTTTAAAGATCAGGCCTAGTAAGATGAAATACAACATCACATAGATCTCATACCATTTTCTGCATTTCTCCAGTTGTCTGCATACAACTAAATGCAGACAATTTTATCTGCAGTCAAACTGCCAGCCCAACAATTCACAAAACTGACATTGATCAAGCTCTCAACCCTACCTCATACATGAGCCGAGGCAGGGGAAAATCCCTAAAGTTTCAAAGCTTTGCTAAAGAAGTGCAAGACAAAAAAAAATCAATGTTTTTCAGCAGCTGAAAAGCATACAAGATAAACATGAAATTGCCAATATTTATACCAGAGTGTTACATTTTCTTAAAATATCAACTAAAGAACTTACCTCCATGACAGCAGAATATTTTCTCATCCACAATAGCTGCAATTGGTAAACAGTTAAAACAGTCTGTGAAAGTTTTCCACAGCTTAATATTATATCTTCTCTTACCTAGAACAGATTTGGGGAGAAAAGAACAGTCAGTGTACTTCTCTAACACAACTACAGTCTACCATGGCTGCCTTGAACTTAGACTTGCAAGAACTCAGCAATAAGGCCTATACACATTTTATCTACCCTGATACCCGCTGATGTACTTTACTGCTGATAAGAAAAGTTGCAAGGTCTTTTTCCATGTGACAGACGCAGCTTTGAAATGGCTCTGAGGATAGCATGCATCTGTTCAAGAGAATGACATTCTACTCTTGGCAGCCAGACCCTCCCGTCTCAACTCCCTTGGAGAATGTGATCCATTTCAGAAAATTATGCCATTTGCTGTTTTCTTCAGGGATAGACAGCATTTCCTGGAAAGCAGCTTTTCCTTAAATTTCTGCAAGTACTTTACTGCAGGCACAGAAACAGGCCTGAAAAAATGAAGCTGCTAGCTTCACTTTCCAAGCAACTCTCCCAACAGATATGAGCCCTGAACGTATTTGCGATATGTGACTAAGCCTGTGATTAATCTTAGAGGAGTCAAGTCAAATGCCGCACATCTTTGTTTCCTTGTTGAAAAAGGAGAATGAGACAGTACATTTTGTAAGGTACAAGCCAAGCATGTCCCACAGCAGAACTTGGGAGGATGCTTCAGTGCACAATCAACGTAATAGTTTAATCTCCTCCACACTATCTGGTTTAGCTCACATCCTTTGAAACATACGAACATTACACATCTACTTCACAGCAAAATTACTTATTATGATACTGTAAGGTCTACGTATAGCTTCCATCGCAGACCTTAATGCACTCTGCAGTGACAGAGCTGGTACACTAAGTGCATAGCAACGTTACGTTTGTTCAAAAGGAGCGCTTGTGATGCCAAATAAACACAAGCCTATTTCTTCATTAAAAGGCTGATGCACTGGTTCAAGTCACATTTACAGCTGAAACCACCTACTGAAAGAGCAAGTAGCTGGTATTTAATCCGATCACATATCATACTGAAGGCTTCACATATGCTTTGCCCCATTTATTAAAGGAAGAAAGGAAATGCTGTTTTTGGCCAAAGCAGCAGGGCAAAATACTGTAGGACTGCATGCAGTCTCAGGTATTCCAGAGAAGGACAAACATTTGCCTCCCCCCCCCTTTTTTTTTAACATTACAAAGTTACAGGACTTAGTATGAACTAGACTGCAAGCACTGTAACAATCACAATAAAGACCAGTGCAATCTCTAAGTTATAACACCGGTACACATTGTTACAGATGAAAGAAACATGCAAACTGTAAAGCAGAGTAAAATTCTCATCTGGTAAGACAACGGTAAGAACTTCACAAATGTGTACCAGTGACAACGTAACACAGTGGCCAGTTAACAAAATTACCCATTTGCGGGCTGCTCTGTGAGGATCAGGCTGTAACAGAGTAAACAAAAACATTCCCCTTGCTAAAATAGGCCACAGGGCCAACTGAAGTGTGCAGAGATAACAGCAAGTTAGGAAAGAGTGATCCAATGCCAGAAGACATCAAACACCTGCTTTCCCAAGCCAAAAGACACTCACATTTGTCAGTAATTACTTACATTCATCATAAAACCCATAAATTCTATTAATGCTGGCACATTCATGGTTCCCTCGGAGAAGGAAAAAATTCTCTGGATATTTAATTTTGTAGGCCAGTAGAAGACAAATTGTTTCTAAAGACTGCTTTCCTCTGTCAACATAATCACCGAGGAACAGGTAGTTGCTTTCTGGTGGAAAGCCTCCGTATTCAAAGAGTCGAAGCAAGTCATAGTATTGTCCGTGGATGTCACCTGCAAAGAGTGTTCAGAAACAACACAAGTGACATTTCACAACATTTTTTGATTAATTCTAGAGAAACGGCAAATAAGTGAAGCATCAGAAAAAAACTGCAGATATTGCCTGCAACATTCTTGAAGATTACATAGTTTGTCTTAATACATACCAAATTATCACTCAAAAGCTTGACCTCTATGCAATACAATGACTAAGTATGCATTAAGACTAAGTATCCATCTACTCAAAAATATTCCTACACATGTGAAACAAATCTAAGACTCCAAGGTATCAGCCCTGTGCTCGCACAACAATCTGGCATCCAGTTAATTCCTTTCCTTGACTGGTGGCTGTGACATTAGGGACTTTTACTTCATTCTCGATACCTTCACACATCAGTAGTGACACTGACTGAAAACCAGGGAATTTACTTTCCTCTGCACCAGCTCTGGTATTTTCTTGCCACACCCAGTATTTCAAATTATAACAGTGAAGTTGTACCAAAATAAATTTGTATTTCTGCCTTTGGTTTAAATCACAGTTTTGTTTCTGGCACGCAGAACACAATCTTGCTTTTAGTCTACCACGTTATAAATATTGAACAAACTGCTTCAGTCTGAAGTAAATCCTCAGTGTTGGCGCAGGATTTATCGAGGGGTGTATTTTGACATTCTTCATTCTTTTAGCACAACTAGACATGCACATGCATGCAAAATCAGCACCACCACCAAGTGTGGTGAAACCAAACCAGAAAGTCAGTCCCGGCGATGGTACAGAAATTTAAGTTTCCAGCAAGATTTTAAAATGGTGTCAAAACCATGGTTCAACTCTGAATAGCAGCTACAAAAAAGCTACTGTGGTTCTTGGATTCTCCTTGATCAGGCTGAACATTCAATGATACAAAAACTCCTTTCCAAAACTTCTGAACCCTGGTCAAGAGACCTGATGAAACTAGACCAGTTACTTTTTGGTTCAGGATTTTTTGGTCCCAACTCCAATTCCCATGTTCAACGCCCCCTCCCCATTCCTCCACCCAAAACATTCAGCCCAACCTTATTTTCCCTTTCGCTACGAACATTTGCCCATTTCATAGTAAGTGAAAGTAGCAACTGGCATTTGTTCTCTGCTTAACATCTGCAGATACTCAAAATCCACCCCCACACCCTGACCAAGCACCAAATCACCGCACTTACCACATATTTTCAGCGGAGCTTCAAGTTCTAGTAGAATAGGCTGACTGAGAAAGATCTCTCTGGATTTCAAGCACAGTCCTCTAATTTCATTCTCTTGAAGTTGGACATTTTTACCTGGTTTCGATCCTCTCACTGTTGGAAGAAGTTAGAAGTCAGTTATCCATGTCAACAGTATTCTATTGTTACTTTAAGAGCCTGACTAAATGCCACTAACACGGAGTTAAACTACAACAATTGTGCTATTAGGACTGAATAATATTTTAAAAGTATTCTGTTTATGCTGAGCTGTTAAATTGCCATTTGCTTTCTCCTCCAAATGCCTCTGAACTCTTAAAATAAGATTAAAGTAAAGCAGGATAAGTGTACATGGGAATGTCAGCCACATAAAGACGCTTGTCATCACCTCACCACCACCAACCAGAGGTTAAGCTAATTATATTGACATGCTAAAGCGGTCAGGTCAGATTAGGCTGAAAAGTAAAACAGCTTGAGCCCCAGAATTCATCCAAAAAAAATCCCTGTTCATCTAGGTGAGAAGTTCTCGGTTACAATGAACCTGAAGGTAGCACAGCATCTGCAGTCCCCTATCTGAAGGTGCCTCCACAAAGCAGGACCTGTCAAAATCTAATGGCCCAGCACATCCTTAACGGCTGTTTTACAACCTAAATAGGACAGTCAGACATACAACCTAAATAGGACAGTCAGACAAATAACTGCGTTCCCAAAAACTGCCTCAAAGTTACAGAGCACGCTGCAGAAATAATTAGTACTACAGAACAGTCATCAACATTTCAAGCCAGTACTTTACCTTTTTACTACTCTTTTTAACACCTCTTACCCCTCCCCGACAAGTTTCAGCTCCTCAGGAACACCCGAGCCAGAGAACAGCTGAATACATTAAACATTTGACAACCAGAGGGAGAGGTGGGAACCCTCCAAATATACTTCCTATTCCATATGGATCAGGACTGTGACTACGTTTATTTTAGAAGGTTCCTGTAAAACCCATCCTCAGGCTTTCCCACCTCTCCGCTATGCCAAATTGATGCTCATGGTGCCAATGAGGGTAAGAGGTGGTGTGGAATGACACGAGGAAAGGAGCGAAGAAAAAGGGGGCTGGAACAGCGACAGAACTTCCTCTCCCACCAGTTACGCTTGCACAGCAGAACTGGGAGCCCAAGTTAGAATGAGGACTCCAGAAGGAGTTCAGGAGAAGGCCCACATTAACACCACCAGGCTCTTTTTTGTCAAGTCTGTAAACAAAACTCAAAGCCTCATTACTAGGACTCTTCTTGGGAAGAATTTTTTAAATGCACTAAAACTGAAGCCACCAAATTGACAAATTTCACAACAAAGCATGTCTAATGTCTAACAATCTCCCCTTGTTCTTTTCTTAAAGCCATTACCCCTTGTCCTATCACTTGTAAAAAGCCGCTCTCCAGGTTCCTTTTAGGTGCCCTTTACAGAGGGAGAAGGACTGTCCCAAAGCTGCAAAGGATTTAATCGGGAAGGAAATCGCTCCTGTATTTCAGAAAGGGAGATTCTAGCTTTTTGTCTATTTTAACTGAGCTGTTTCATAAATTGCTGAGACAGAGCCCAAAGAAATTCACCTTACTAAACCATGTACCACTTTTTCTGGGTCCCTTCTCCACTCCTCGTCATCCCCCCCCCGAACACGGCAAAAGACAAGCTGGTAGGAGATTTATCTCCCGGCTCAGACCACATTTCTTCAATCCTTCTCTTCTTCTACCGCCTCCACTGCAACAATTCTCAATGTTTGGTTCCCTTCACATCCTGTCAAAGCTTGGACACAGAACAAGGACACCAGCTTGGCCCAAACAAGTTTCTACAGCCATGGGAAGTTTCCCCTCCATTCCCCATTTACTTGACACTAACACCCCCTTGCCCCCAATTTCTGTTGCCCAGAAAGACAAAAGGCCATTTCTACGGCAGCAATTCTGTTACTACAGCTAAATTGCACACAGCAGCATTTGTGAGGGGTAGGTTAAGAGTAAATGGAAAAACCATTACGCTGTTACTGTCCCCGCAGACCCTGCAGTTCATGAAATCAAGAAGTGAGAATTCCAGTAGGGAAGGTGGCTTCGGAAGAGAAAAACAATCGTGTTGCAGAGGGCTCACAATTTCTTATTAGCACTTAAGTGTTCTTTTGTGCCTTTGATCGAGAGTAGAAGGCATTGTTTGGTGTAATCTCTAGCCAAGAATAAACAGTGCTTGTGTAATATCCAGCCATAAAACCACGTGCCACTGGACTCCGGCTCCACTAGCACTTGGTGTCATCACCCAGCCAGTTCCCTGCTGCACACCAACTCCCATCGCAGAGACCCGAGCCGTGCTGGCACTGCCCGTACTGCAGAGCCACCGACAGCACCAAAAACCACGCAGCCTTTCTTCAAACAAGCTCCAATTCAAATTACAACCTGCAGTGACAGTGACAGGGAGGTGCGCGGTCAGATGTCCCAGCTCTAGCACCGTTATCTCTCCGGCAATACTTGCTGCTGTTACTCGCAGCCATGTATTACCGCTCACCCCGGCATTCGTTCTGTGGTGACACAGAAATTACCACCAAACTTCAAGTATTCCATTAAAATATTAGAAGTAATGAAGCACATAAATGGGAGTTAAATCTTTGTCACAGCAGTTTATCACGCTCAAGTCTTTTCATCTCTGCAGTCATTTTTTTCAGCCACCCGGTAATTTCCCTCGTGCTTGCGAGCAATGAACAAGTTACTGAACACGCCAAATATCCAGAAGCAGTAAAGAACAAATTTAGAGAAAAAAAGTGATCAGCTGGTTAAATTATAAAGATCAATTTCTCCTCTCTTAAATATCAGAATTAACTTTTTTTTTTAAAGAGGTACTATACTTGTGTTTAACCTTCTCAGATAGCAAAAACTCAACTTTCCGTGATTTGGTCTTGTTGGAAATTGCTAAAAATCAAACCCTGCATCTCACATCCATAAATTAAAAAGTATAAAAAAGTACATGGAATGTAAGCAATGCACTGAGTCACTCGAGCTCATGAATAAAGCATATGCATTCATTTCTGCTGAGGATTAAATGAAAATCTGAGAACCGACTGCTTCAGATTCAAGTTTCCTAGGTTTCTGATATATTTCCATTGAACCAGTATAATCTTCATGCAGTTTTAGTCATTTAGTTGTAGAAAACCTTGACATGATGAAATGATGCTTTGTTGCAGTTTACATAAACTCACTAGCAGGGATGTCAGGATGGCAGAAAAACAGGAAAATTTGGTTCAGTTCCGTATCACGCTGCCTGCCAGTGACATTTCGGACACTTTCATCCAACACGGAACCAGCGCAGGAAAAAATGCGTGTTCAATTTCTTCTACCACTGACCTATATCCTGAAACACTGGAAAAAAATATTTTCGGCTTCAGAAGAATCAAATATGCAGGAGCGCACGGTGGTTTGAGAAATCTGTATTTTTAGCGCAAGGATTTTCTCATCCACAGTGAAAGAGCTGGCAAAGAAATGCAGGATACTCAGCCTGAATGAACACTTAGGAGGTTTCTCTGAGTCTCCAAATGACTTAGTCCCACTAAGAAGGGCAAAGATACTATGAAAAATGCGGTGTTTACAGTTTCTTTTCTCTGCTTTGGACCGAAACAAGGCAGCTTGTAGAGATCAGACAGTACGATACTAATTGGCAGCTTGGTCAAAGTCAAAAGAGCAGCTCGATAGCACCGTACATGCACATTGGTTCTTTCAGTGCATAAAAAATAACCTCTCAGAAATGACAGGCTGGAACTGGCAGCGAAACAAGCTAAAGATTAATCAGTTGAGGGAAGAAGTCAGCCCATTTCAAATAATATTTTATTTATATCTCGTCTCAACGTACTGCTGCACTGTTTCCAGACAGTAACATATTCCCTTCCTCCTTTAGGCAGAGCCGCTCTTGTTCTCTATCATTTTGAGAGCTTGAATTTCAACGGCCAGCCCAGACAGCCTTCTAACAAGTAAAACCTTTCTCCAGTGGGCAAGTGTAAGAAGTTTGGGGAAAAAGATTTCCACTGGCTGGAAAAGGCTACAGAAAAGATCTCCCCCCTGAGGCCAGGATGATCTCTGAAGAGGTACTCTTCCAAGTCACAATGACCGAGCTAGAAAATATCCCAGCTTCTACAGCTATGCTCTGTAAAACCAGCGCAGGAAGCCTTTAAGGGAGAGCAATCCATCTGTTGTCCAGTCAAAAGCATAAAGCCTTTAGCCAGTATTGACAGAGCTTTTTGTTTTTTAAATACACTGAGCACGGGGCCAAGCCACAGCTCTGCAGCAATGACAACCGCATGCTCTTATCTCTTCACGATGTGCTATTCCAGACCTTATTTCCGAGGGTTACAAGCTTCAACACAGATCCTTCACAGCCTGTCCAAAACACAAATCGATAGGTTTCAACTATTAAAATTAAATGCTGCACTTTCCAAGACAAGGAGAACTGCTAGAAAGCACCAACCCCAACCCCAGAGGACGTGAGCGCAGTACGACAGCCGCCCAGCAGAGGGAGAAAGAAGTGTACAAGGAAGAGCAAGAATTCACCACCCCCAAGTCATTTCGGTGCAAGCAAAGAGCCAGGACAAAGCATAGCTGCGGCTGCCAGGGCTTCCAACACAGCCTGACATTCAGGGTAACTTTCATGCAGTTCTGTCTGAAGGACAGATGGGTCAGAACTGTGGGATCCAGAACGTACAGGCTGTACAGCATGCTCCATCTCTAGCACCTTCCAGCGTTCGGTCTGGTGCAAAGCAACCCTTTCACAAAGGGAAAGGCTCTTACCAAAATGAGTGTATTACCTGTGAAAGGGAGCAACCCTTCCAAAAGGATATTCAGAAATAGAATACTCAAAGTGGTAGAAATTTCAGTGATCCATGCTTCAGTATTACCTTACAAATGCCGTCAGCTGAAGTGCTAGACTTGAGTTCTCGTACAGAAAATATTTTAAAGAAAATAGTCCATTGGCAGCTTGGTTGACTCCTAGCTTATTAAACAAGACTCTCAATTTTACCGTATTTTACGTTAAGATGCCTGCAATCCTAAAGGAGTTTCCAAAAATACCGCAGGTTGTTTTTATCTTGCTTTTGGCAGTTCCCGATGACAGTTTCACATTCCATTTTACACCATAGACACAAAGGGAATAAATAACTTGGAAGTGGTTGATGTCAAAAAGGTTTTAGTTTACTTCAGGCAGCATCAACTTTGATCAGCTCCTTTCAAATTCAAAATCAAAACCGAAAAGCAACTCCTCAGCTACACTGAGCTACGCTAAGTAGCACTGAGCTACTGGAACGTACATGGTTTGAGGTCAGTGAGGGCTACTTGTTTATTAGAAACATCCCAGCTCACCAAAAAGTGAAATCCAACCAAATTTCAGATTAGCATTTGTGACAATCAGCTAAACGGAAAGCAATCCTACAGATCCAATCAATGTTGTATTAAGCACAAAGGAACAGAAGTCAGAGAGCTGAATTTTAAGAAACATTTTTTCCCTCTTTCCAGCAGTTTTATCTATACTCTTTGGCTTAACTAATTTTGATAACTGGATGATCTTTCACCATTTAATGCAAATTAAAGAGTATCTCCTCATCAGCTATACAACAAGCTTCACCAGGAATAGAAGTCTGTGGGTGTATAAACAGGGAAGTTTGAGGATTTAGAGTCTTTTTGCTGATTTTAGTGCACTAAACAGGATTTCAGCTTTCAAAAAGGCTATCACCACCCTGGCCTTGCATGGCTTTATCCAAAGAAGCCTCTCCTCATTACTCGTTTTCCTTTAATAGCAATTGCAGAGGCTGGAACACAGAAAAGATTTTCAGAAACTTACTTCAACTTGGGCTCCACTAACGTATGCTAGCTGTTATTTTACCCTGTTATTTGTTACCATGGTAAGGCTAGGACATTTCAATCTGCTTTTCCAGAGACATTACTATGCGCTCCAGTTTCAAATCAGACCCTATTTACATTATACACGAAAAGCTGCCAACAGTAGGTGAAGGAAACGGATACGGGGCTCTAGTTACAGGAACATCATCTGACATGGCACAAAAGGGAAGCCACTCTCACACCTGGGAATCTCAGGATTTCTCCTCACTGATCCTTTTTGCCTGGAGCTGAGCAGGAATTCTGCCATTTCCTCTCCACGACTATACGGATGACACCGATTTTTCATCTTACAGGGAGCTTTTCCTGCATCTCATCTAGCAGCAGGTTTGGTTTAGCAGATAAAAAGCCCAGAATATTTAGCTATTGCTTACAACATCCCTTCTAGAAGAATAGCTTGCCCCTAAGTTTGCCTCTACTTATTCCTCGGTCAAGTTAGTCCTGTAAATATTTGGGCTTTTACCCACTATCAAATACACTTAGGAAACATCTCAATACTCACTGCAGGATACTGTCATTTGGTATACTTTAAAAGCCTTACTCTTGAGAAAATTGTTGTTAGGAAAATTACTATAAAAGCAACGAAATTAGACAACCTGTTCTCATGAAAATGTACAGCCCTCATTAGTAAAGAAGTCAAGCAAAACATAAGTTACGGAAAAAAAATGGTATGCTCAATGTTTTCATTGAACTGCTCCCCAAGGTGGAGAACAATGTTACTGGAAAATGGTTTTTGTGACATTTCAAAGCCAAATGGCTCTGTACTATAAACACTTAGAGCAAGAAAGACTCTCCAAATATTTACTTAAGAACAAGAAGCTAAACATACACTTCTAGGCCTTTAAAGAATACTCTAATCATTTCAGCTAACTAGCTTAATGTGGGCTGGATTGCATCAACTCCTTGAGGGAAACAGTACGAATAACGTAATTTGATCAGAGCCATTACCTCAGTTGTCATAAAAGATGTCAAGACAGAAAGCAAGTACAACTCAATCACAATTACTTTACTGATACCCTGTATTAAGAACAAAAGGGAGAACAACTTATTTACCATTTCACAACTTCACCTTGACCATTAGACTAGATCCACTACCAGCACAGCTCACTTGGTCTCCTCTGACAGTGCAATGCTAAGGCTAATATAAAACACAGTTTATTAAATTTGAAATAAATTAGTGTGAGAATATATTTAAAACTATCTCCATAATACCTTTTTTTATCCTTTAAAGGGGAAGAAGGCATAAAGCCATAGTACCAGTTTATATCCTTTGCATTATATTAGATGAATCACCTAAAATTAGCTGTTATAAAAATAAGTATACATTTTAAAGATGTTTATAATAAAATATCAAATTGCTCTGAAAATTAAAACTTGCACAAAGATTTGGGCAATTCAGTTTGTTATTAAACTGATATTAAAGCAGATTGTGCTGTGTTGTAATGCTTGACTATGATTATAATCTGTGTGCAACCTTGCCTGAAAAGGTTATCACTTGAAACAATTCTGGTACAGACGCTTCAGGCTTCATATAACTAACATCCTGCAGTTGTTCTACCAGCACTGCACTGAAAACAATGCCACATAATGCAGAAATGCATCTTAAATTTCTTTGCTTGTTCCAAATCGGATGGGAAACCTCACACTTCGGATTCTGCCCCCCAGTTTAATACCATGCAGATCCGCACTTCAGAAGTTCAGTCTTGTCACCTACCTACCTGCACCTTAATAATGCCAGGGAAAGGATGAGTCAAATTTTAAAGCACCAGAGAACGGTGCCTGCACGGTAATTCACACAATTCATCACTCCATGCAAAATGCAGCGCTTGCAAAAATGCAGCATTGCTTTGCCCTTTCTGGGGAAAAAAAAAGTAAAAAGACTACCACAAAGGTCAATCATCACTGTCTGAGAAAGAAGTTTAAAATGGACACTTAATAAGCAATACACAAAATACACCCTAGCACAGGCTACTAACATAGGTAATCATTTTAAAAACTGAAAGACGATCATTGCCTCAAGAAATCTGAAATCCCTGCTGAAATGTCAATAAAAAATTAATTTCAGCTCTGGCAGCTGATGCAACCTGAAGTAATAGCATCTTTAGCTACATGACCATCTCTTAAAAGATCTTGTCAGTAAGCCTTCTGAAGCCTGATTTACGAGCTCCCATCTCCTCCAAACGTGTAATACTGCTATAAGCCGGGTAAGACCATAACATATCAACATTGTACCTCTTATTACTTTCTGAAACTTTAAACAAGAATCATCATTCAAAATCACTCGGATTTCTTTCCATGCTTACATTGTGCCATGTCTTTAATATTAGCGACTTACGCTGAGAAAACCGCATGAGTTGCACTAGATCTAATCAGGTACGAAATGTATTATCTGCAGTAAAACTGAGCATGTATTAATAAGGCACCAGACATATGACATATAGGACCTGACACCTACAAAGTGTGCTACTAGAGTTTCAGGAAAATCCTGGTCTAAATTTATGAAGGGAAGCCTTTAAATAATTTAAGCCAGGGTAGTTTAAATTGGTAACAGGCAAACCAAAACGGATCAGAGAAAAAGCCCTACTTACTTTTACTTATTCTAGCTCAGTAATCCCATAATACACCTATTGGATTTTTAATTCCGAGTAATTTCTGTGGTAGCACTACTGTCCCTCTGCCTGTCCTTTTGCTATCCAGGCCATTACACCGAGCAAAATTTTATAAGAAGGAAAAAGTGTAACATAGCTGAAAGACATTTCCTTACTGTTTGCTTCAACATCATCTTAGATGACTTTGTGCCAAATGGAAATAACGTTAAACCCCTGATCAACCTCTTCAAGTGCTTAAGAGATGCCTGCCCCAACACACATGAAATTCGGCTGGATCAGGCTAGCTCCCTTCCCTAAATAATTCCTTCCTTGATGCCTTAAGAAAATGTGTCACCAGCTACTTCCAACACGGATCAGATGACAACTGCAGCCTGGTGCTGACCCCTGCAACCAAAAGGAAGATGCTGAAGACACCCCCTGGAACTTGTAGGTTTCCCTTTGATTTAGGGGCTTCCATGCAATCTTTTTCAACCCTAGGTGCTAACAAGACAATAAGCCCTTCCACGTACTGTCTGCAACAGCATAACCCAACCCTCAATTGAGACCAAAGGAAGCTACCATATGTTACAAACTCAGAGCCCAATGGTAGTATTAACGCAGGAGCTAATCAATGCTAAAGCCACGGCGTCCTAAAGCCCGTGGAATTCCCCTGCAGACTTTCTGAGGAGCTGCCCCGACAGGCTCTTTAAACTCCCCAGCTCCGACTTCCAGAGCCCCACGACTGCCCAGCCAAGCGCAGCCCCCACGTGCGTGCAAGCGAAAAATGGGGGGGAAAAAAAAAAAAAACAGAAAGAAAGGCCAGGAGCATCCTGAAACGCTCCCCCACGACGATAAGGAGCAGCCCCCCGCCAGCTGAAAGGGGAGGCCGGCAGGACCCCGCGATGCTCGGGGGCCGGGGGCAGCGGAGCTCCAGGACCCGTGGGGACCCCCGGGAGGCCTCAGAGCCCCTCGCCCCCCAATTTTGCCCCCCCCCCCAAAACCGCGGTCGTGGCCGAGCGGGGGACCGAGGGGGGCCCCGCCGGAGGCCGCTGCCGGGCGGGCTCGGGGGCCCGGTGCCGGCCGCCCCCCACCTCCTGTCCCCCCCCCGCCGCCGCCGCCGCCCCTCACCCTCCAGCAGCCGTTGGATGATGCTGTCGATGTTGAGCTTGTCTATATCCGCCATCGCCTCGCAGCGGCCCGGCGGACCCCTCCCCGCCGCTCCCCTCCCTCCGCTCGCCGCTCGGCAGGGCCCGGCTCCTCCGCTCGCCCCGTGCCGCCGGTCTCTGCCCGCTCCCCCGCCTTCTTCTCCCCTCTCGGCTCCGAGCCCCCCCCGCCGCCGCCGCCGCCTCCCCCCTCGGCAGAGCCCCGGCGCCCCACAAAATGGCCGCCGTCCCCTCAGCGGGCTCGGCCGGCGCACGGATACGGCGAGCGCGCGGCGGCTCACCGGAAGCCCTTTATAGGCCGGGCGGGAAGAGCGCGGCGGAGGCGGGGCGCGCACTGCGGCTCCGAGCCCGCCCTCGGCGGATCCTTCCGCCGGCGGGCGGGGAAATAGTGCGGGGCTGCAGCCCGTTCCCGGTGCTGTGGGGGCTGCCGTGACCGGCCCGGCCTCGGTCTGTGGGAACCGGGCCGTGGTGGGGAGCTGCAGGCCGTTCTGTGTGTCCCGGTGGAGGGAGGTTGGGGTGTGTCTCCCGTCAGGGCTGCCGCCTCATGGCGCCACGTGCCCGTGACCCATGAGGGGTGCAGGTGCCTACCACGGGCCAGCCGCTCCCCGGCCCTAAAATAGGATGAATGTCACCCAAAACACGCCGGCAGCTGGCATCTCCCCCGGCAGGTGCACCAGCCGACAGCTCTGTGTAACCTCAGACACACGCCTCTCCCCGTCCAACTCCAAAGTGCACACGTACAGCGCTTGGAAATTCATAGGGAGCCTGGCCAGAGAAATTGGCATGCTCCTTCAAGAGCGTCTGGCCATTTTATTTCACGTTTCTGTTATTATTTTGTCCTGAGTGTAGCAAAGGCTTGGCTACAAGCAACTAAATGAGGCTCCTCTCGTAAACTGGAATGCATCTGCAAGGGAGATGGGCTGTGCGGGCCCTTCCCCCTGTTCGGGTTGCATCTCTGATGGACTATTGTTTAATTGCTTTATTTCCTCCTGCTTTGACTTGCAGGGATGGCTGCGTCAACCTCTTCTCCCCTCCCTGCGCCAATTGCTGCCACCGTGCATGCCGGATGCCTCATGGTGACAGTTATATAACATCCATAACCGGCTGCCGTGGCGGCGCCGGAGCAGAGTTCAGGTCCCCGAGGGCGATAACACGAAGGAGTCGCCGTCTCAGCACACCTTAGGTCTGGCGGGAGGAAGGAGATAAGAGGACATGGCCAGACACTACCCGAAACTCAGGGGTTTTGTGCGCTGCAAAACGAAGCTTCGAAACGCCCAACTTCCCCGAGCCAACGCTTATCGTAATGAGCACGCCCCAGCCGATACGCTAATCTCAGTCACGCTGGTGTAAGCCCAAAGTAACCCCGTTGAAGACAATAGAGTTACTTCAGATTTACTTCAACGTGACAGCACTTGCAGATTTACATCTATTTTTGTGCTGCACCTTCCCCGGGAACGGCCTCCCAGCTCTTTTGCGCCGAATGCTTTCTTTCTCTTGCAAATCCTTTCAAATTCTGCAGAGCGAGTTATTCCCTTGGATTTAACTAAATTATTCAAAAGGGGAAATTGGTCCTGTGTTTCCCGAGAAACCTTCCCGTCCTTGTTTCCCTCGCTGGAAATGTCTTACATCTTATCGCGTCCGTCAGCTGTTGCCCCCTCTCCCCTGGCACCCCTCCAGGGATGAGTCCTGCGAGGACCAGAGCACCTTTTGTGGGGTGCTGAGTCCCCTTCACTCCTGTTAACGCTTTGGGAAACAGGGTGGAGGGGGAGAGCTCAGCACCTTCCAGAATGCCACCCAGGACGTTTGCTCCTATAGGTATGGGAATTCACTGGATCATCATACATCTGAAAGGAGGGATCTGGCCCTTCAAACGAAACTGGTCAGGGCAAGGAATGCGTCTCACTTGACGAACCAAATCAAGCAAGGTCCAAAGCACCGCCAGTTCGCGTTAAAAGAGGCATAGCCGAGGGGAAAGGAGGGAAGTGACAGATGAAGGCAGATCTGTCAAGGCCCTGTCATCACCTCGATAACCAACCCGCCTCCCTGCGGCTCCGCGCCCAGGTCCCAGCGCTCGCTGCGAGTGCTTGGTGTCCTGCTCGGAGGGGGCCTGTGGGTTTTGCACACAGTTTTTTTGCGTTTACATTTTTGCTATGTAGACGTAAAAAATAAGGGCCCTTACCTAACAGCGGTAAACTCCGAGACAAGGCTGAGATGTTAAAATGCCACTGCAGAATTATCGTTTTCATAAGCTAATTTTTCTCTGCTGAAAATAACAAGCCTTGCCCCACAGCAGCTTCTCCGATTAGAAAAGGGACACAGCCAAGGTGTTATAAATAACCTGAAACTATTTTCTTCTCCAGTGTTGCTCACCATAATGATTTATTTCTAGAAGGGGAACAATCAGGGAAATCCCTTTGTCCTTAAACTCTGCGCACAGGCTTGAAGCGTTCAATAATTCTGAAGCTCACAGTTCGCATCTCCCCGCCCTTTCTGTGTTTCTCCACAGTTTGTGTTCTAGTTTGCTAAATACATGATGATGTACGATTTATCTTGCTCGCAGCTCTGAGACCTTTGTGTCTTTTCCTCCCTCCCCCCTGAAATTCCACAAATAAATCACAGCTTGGGTAACATTCCTTGGAAGCCTCAGTGTAAAATATCTTTCCCCACTGATCTGTCCTCACTATCTCTTGCGCATGCCACTTTGTTTATTGTACGGTTGCTCATAATCTGGCTATCTATAAAAATATAGATATCATATATATAATACCCACCTACATACAGTAGCAAAATAAGGAGCATTTCATAATTATTCTGTATATACATACCCATAGTACATGCACATGCACATACATATACTATGTGTGTAACATGATGTGGATACCCTATATATACATGCATATACATGTATATATACAGCTAATGATGAAAAGCTCCTTATTTTATTCCTGTATGTAGGTGGATCCTAAGAAATGCAAGTCACCCACGCTTCCCCTTCCTTAGATTACATATTTGCTAAGTCCGTGAAATTCAGTGTGTTTGTGTACATTTCAGACAAAGATCTACACGGACTGTTCAGCGCTGGAAAAACAAAGATGGTGTGACTCGTGGGTCAGATGTTATTTTTCCTAACTAGATGCTCAGCCACGATTTCAATGTTCTCATAACTCCTACTGCGTGCATCCAGATATCAGGCTGTTACAATCAAGATAAACTTTGTACGCATGCTTCTTGCCTCTGATGGCTAAAATATTTTGCTGACCCCCGAATTTCAGCTGCTGCAGAGTTTTGGGGCAGGCAGCGGCGGTTTGTGAGATAAAAGAGCAGAAGGGCAAAGCCACGAGGCGGATCTGGAGACGCAGGGGTGCGTGCCCTGTTCGGCAGGGAGTCGATGACGCAGAGTCAGGTGTTTTCTTAGTGTCATGTTTTATTTACCAAACATGCAGTGCAGCGATCTCCCTTGAGCACCAAAACACGCAGACCGCCGGCAGGCAGCTCCGCCGTGCGGGACGTGGTGAGGAGCTCGGGGCTTTCTGCTGCTCCTCCAAGGACTCCGCCACGTGCGAAGCCCCATGCCCGGAGGGGCAGCGGCAGGACACCTTCCAGAGAGCTCCTCACGCTCTCTTCTCATCCCCTCTACACCCTGCACGTGGGACCCAGGCCTTGATTTCCACCGAGCCAAACTTTTCACGCTCCCAACAGCTGGTTTCCATCTGCACCTCCCACCCAGGGAACCTATCAGCAACAATGACAAGTCCATCGCAAGTTTGTTAAAATCACTTTTTTTTTGGTTAAAATACGTTAAAGGATTCTGCTCAGAAAATCTCGAGACAGGCTATTTTGACACGAGAAAAATGTGATTTGCCGTTCTTCCCCTCCTACGTTTCTTCTTTTTTTTTTTTTATGGTCAAAGTTGACATACTTCATGGGTTTCTGCTGAAGGGCATTGTTGGACAGAAAAATCTTCAGCTGGTGAGTTTGGGGAGGTTCACAGTGGCAAAAGTGCTACCAGTAAAATCCATCCCTTATAAAAATGTCTTAAATCACTTTTTTATTCTGATGTAGCAGAGACCACGGCAGGATTTTCCCTGCTGTAGCCATTCGGATTGAGACAACGCAGCACATTACACCCTGTCCGTGAGTTTTGTATCTGAATCCGACATTTCAGGCTGGGCCAGGCACGAAAGACACTCGGGGAAGCAGCCGGTCATCGGTGTGTCCTACCCGCACTGAGCACCCCTGGGCAAGTGTCTGCTCCATCTATCGCTCAGAAAAAGAGCCGAAACGGGGCTGAAGGAGGATTTGTCCTACTTTTAGCGAAGAGCAGCCGCAGCGGCTCGGTTGACGCTGCTTTGGCAGGGAGCGGAGCCCCTGTCTTCTTCCCTCGCCGGCCAGGAACCTCCACGCTCCGCCAGAGCCTGAGTTTCATAACCGGCTGGGAAGCTCGTGCAGGTCTCCGTGGGGTTCAGCTGAGCCATTCGTGGAGGGGGAAAGGGAAAAACGTACGTGGCAGTCGGCTGCACAGCCAGCAAAGGGTTCGCAGCCCTTTATCAGCTGGTCCGTGGTGGGGTGAACACGGTTTGCTTTTTCTCTTCGCTTCCTCTTACCCCGGCAGAACTCGGCTTCATGGATGAGCTGCTTCTCTAATTAAAACCGGTGAGAAAGGAGGACCAGGAGAGCTGCCAGGGGAGCGGGAAAGTGGAAATAAGAAGAGGCTCTGCTGGTTTGTTCTTGGTCAAATGTCGGCTTTGCCTCTGTGGGCGACGCATCGCTGAACACGAGAGGCAGGAGCAAGGAAGAGACCCCCCATGTCGGGTACCCCGCCTGCCCTGGGGCTTTAGAAACGCAGATGAAACGTGGGACATCCTCCCTGCAGGTGCCCGCAGGCTTCCCTACGGCTGGTGCTCCGAAGCCTCCCCAGGCCCAGGACAAACGACAGTCATTCAGAGGGCAGTCGGGGTACCTGACTTCATTTTCTGCTCTTTTTTGTTTCCCCCGATGGTCCTGAAAATCCCGAGCAGTCCCACTGCCTGCCGCCCTGCACCTGGCCTTTCTGCTTACGTGCGGCGTCTGGAAACGTGGTCTGCTGGGGAGGCAGCTGCCACGTGTGCTTATTTATTTGTTTCTCTTCTCACCTCCTCCTTTCTGCTCGCTTTGAGCGAGGCTGGCACATTTTCAGGAGCCGGGCTGCTGTTACGTAAGGTTGCGCTAAAACCTGTGCAAAAGGATTTGGAGGAAAAGCGTGGCTGGAGCCAACTTTGATCCCTGGATGCCCTTCTGGTCTGTCCACACCGCTCGGACGTGCAGCTGCGAGCGGCTGCCGTGCCCCGGGGCTTCCTCTGCTGCCAGCATCCCTGGGGACCGGGGATGGACGAGGTCTGCAGCCGAGTGGTCCAGCGGGACGGCCGCTGGGGTGCCACGCAGCATCTCCCACCCCCCGGGCAGTTCAAGCCTGGATAATTAACGGTAATTATCCGGCTGAGGGAGTAGGTATGCATCCGATTTAATTCATTTGAAATCCTCAACCGGAGTTGTGCTGAGCCGTGGTCTTGTTGGCTCAACAGCCCCGCACCCGTGATGCGAGCGGCTCGAGGAATAAAAACCTCCTGCTCCTGGGTGGGAGCTCCGTGGCGTGGGCACCGGAGCCGGGCAGAGCCCCCGGCGCCCTTTGGGGGCTCAGCACCACGGGGAGGATGGAGACCTGGCAGCTCACAGCCCGCTGGCAGTGCTCACTGCAGCACCCACGGCGCTTTCGGTGCTGCTGCGACCTCGCTTTGCAGCCTGGGGAGCTGCGATCCCATCTCCAGCCTGCGGCACAAACCCAAAGCGGTGGAGCCAGGATCCCCCTGGGTTCCTCCGGTGCTAAATCACCGGAGTTTGGGTTCAGGTGAGGTGATAAATCCAAGGGCTGCGGACAGTCGTGTACACAATGGTGGTTGTTAGCCAATAAATCGGGCTTTTACGCAAATGCCTCCGTACAGACGTAGGCTGCGGGGCGGCAAGTGAGACCGGGGAGTCGGAAAAATTAATGTGTGGAGAAAGGGGGGACTTGGAAAGTTGCCACTGTTGTTCCAGTCCCTTCGGGAGCTCACTTTTCCCCTTCTTTCCCTCCGTGTTTTATACTCCACGTGATTTTTGCCTTTTAAAACTGGACGCCTTGTTTGCACTGGGGGCATGCTGTGTGGGTTTGAGCAGCAGGAGAAGCTCAGCCCTGCGCTCGAGGCCAGTTTGAGGCTGTAGCGAGGTGAGGCTTAAGGCTGGGGGTCTGCTTCTGCCCCACGACAAATGGCTCTGAGCGTAGGCACTTTGTTTCTTGCATTGAAAAAGAAGAAAAAAAAAAAGCAGAGGAAAGTGTTCACCCTGCAGCCAGAACAGCTTTGGTTGATCGAGGACGCAACTAAGGTTCAAAGGTATCCTGTTCCCAAACTCACGTCCCTCCAGGGGATGCTCTCCGGGGTTCTGCGTTTAGTTGGTTGGGTCAGGTTTATTCCTCATGGGGGCTACAGAAATCAAGGTGCGTTTTGGAGAAGGGAGAGGGGCAGGGAGGGGAGGCTGTTGTTGCCTTGGGCAGTCGCGACGTGCTCACACCCGGCGAGGACCAGCCCGGCCTCTCCCCTGGCATCTCCCAGCGCTCGTGGGCTCAGCACTGCCCACGGGGTCGGGGCCGCAGGGCAGCCTTGGGGGAGAAGCAGATTTCGTGGCCAAGGGGCTGCATTTTAGAAGGGAGGTGGTTTGTGGGAGGTTGTGCGTGGCTGATGGTTTTGTCCGGGGGATGTACTCGAACCACCACAGCTTCTTCCGTGGAGCTCCTGGGCAAGCACCTGGAGAAGATGCAAGAACAGAGGTGGAGAAACCCTTGTGGGGTCTGCCAAGCCCATGCACCCGCACGCTGCAGCCTCCAACGTCACTTCTCCCGAGGGTTTGCCCCTCGGTAGCATGTCGGTCAGCGGAGAGCCTCGGGGCCGCCCGCTGACATTCACCCTTCGCTTCGGATCCGTGCCTTCTGGAGGCAGTCGAAGGGCAGCTGCTGGTGGGACCGACCGCCTTTTGTGGTGCCACTTCAGTGAGATGTCTTGCTCAGTGTGGGATTCATGCCAGAGCTTTTTTTCTTTCTTTTTCTTTTTCTTTAAGTAAGCGGTTTTATTTAGATATCTGTAGATAAAAAGTCCCACCTGGCCCTTCGGAAGGGTTTCAGCTGAAACGCAGCAGATTCTGGTCTTCTCTAAAAAGGTAAGCCGCGTTTCTCAGCCAGACTTTTCTCCCTTTTGTGGCCGCAGTTTGGCACGCAGGAGGCGCAGCCGGCGGCAAGGTCGCTGCCCTTCCCCGGCCGAGGAAGGAAAGTCGCGGCACGTGCCGGCCCGGCGGCCCGCAGCACTCTCCCCACGTGTCTCGGGCTCAAGCAAGGCAGGCGGCCACCGTTCCCTCTGTTCTCCTTCTTTCTGTGACCTTTTAAATTCGGGTTGCTTGGGTGACAGTCTCCCGAGCTGGGCGTCATCCTCCCTCGTGAGCCACGCTGCCTGGTGGCCCTGCTCCGTGTCCCTGCTCCGTGTCCCCGCTGATGCTGTCCCCAGTGGGGTGCGTGGAGGAAGAAGCCTCTGGCTGCTCACCCTCCTTGTCCCCAGCATGTATTTATTTGCTTTGTGCTAAACCCGGCAGCCAGTGGAGGGGGATTTCAGCTTGCTCAGTGGAAGATCTTCACTCCTGTCCCCACACCACCCTGCCCCTGCTGCTTTTTGCGCCGTGAAGCAGGGAACTGAACTCAGCAGGGGGCGAAGGGACAGCCTTGAATCCACGACCCCATTCCTGCGCTCCCCTGGATGTTCTTGCCCCGGGGGTCCCGTCCGTGGGGGAAGAGGTGCTCACCTGGAGCTCGCCTCCCCAGAAATAAATGCACTTAAATTTCTTATCGGGGTGCGTTTATCTTTATTATGCGCCTGTTTACTACCGAGGGTGTGCGCCGCAGCCTCCTCCCAGGCACAGGCAGCTGAGCGAGCTGCCCCATCCCCTCCGGCCGCAGCCCTCAGCCCAGACACAGCATGTGCACGAGGAAGTGCAGCCCGAAGGCGAAGCACCATGAGTCTCTCGGTGAAACCCCTCTGCCGAGCTGCCTGCAGCACGCAGCACCGGGAAGGGTTGGAAATAGCAGGGGTGCAAGCGGCCAGGATGAGGGGAACGCGGCCGGTCCTCGTGTGCCCCATGTGCTGGGCCAAAAAGCTCGCTTCTCTTCTTCCTTTTTCTTTTTATAGCCCTTTGGTTAATGTGGATTTTGTCCCGTGGGTCTGGCCCCTCGCACATCTCCCTGCTTTTCGTGGTCCTGCTCTGGGACCTTTCAGGCTGCGGGAGCACGGAGCGATGCCTTAAATCCTTCGCTGGCTGCAGCCGGGTCCTCTCGAGCACGGAGCGTTGGGCGTGTGATTAATTAATTAATGCTCTCCTGTTTCACCTGCTTGGCGATGCTGCTCAGTGACGCGACTGAAACGTAACCTCCCGGGCTGGAGGCAGCCCCCTGCACCATAACGGGCTGGACGTGTATTTTTAGTAAAATGGTGTTTCCAGCTCAGGATTTGAGCTTTCTGGACATTTCCTCGTCCCTCTCTGAGTCACACACCAGCCCCTTCCTGCTGTTTCCTAAGGCTCATAGGAGGTGCTCTCCTTCCCGGGAGGTCACCCCACGTGCCCAGCTTTGGGGACACTGATTTTTTTCCATAGCTGCGTGCAGGATGCCTTGCGGAGCCCGTAGGGATGCTCTCAACCCCCCCCAGGAGATTTCAGAGCCCATTAGACGGTTTTGCAACCCGAAGAGGATTTTCCACCAGCACGGATGCATCTAGCTACCTCCTTTCCTTCCTATGCAGGAGCAAGAATTTGATGATGAAAATGGAGCTGGCGACAGCGCTAATTCCTGGAGAGATGACGAGCCTCGTGGGGCCGGGGGACCGACGTCCCGTGCGGCCTTACGGCTGCAGGTGAGCGCCCGCTGGAGTATTTTTTCTGCTCCGGGGGAGGCAGGAGAGGGCTCTGTGCGGAACCAGGGAGCACAGGCGGGTTTCTAGAAGCAGCACAAGTTGAGCTGGTAAATTATAAAATGCCACACTCGAGGGCTGTTATATAATGTCCCTTTGCAGAAGCCGGTAGCTAAATATAAAACCGAGTTACATTTCGGGCTGGTGTAAAATGATGCAAGCAAGCGGCTTTGTGTGGGAAGGATGCTCTGCGGCGCTGCGAGAAGCGGAAAAGCTTTCGGGACCCTGGCTTGCTCCCTGCCTTCATCGCCCGCTTTCTCTGCACCCCTGTGAAATGCGTTTATGCCCCGTGTCTCAGTTCCCCCCTCTTTAAACCAGGAACAATAAAACCTCCATTTCCTTGCAGCTGCGTTGTCAAGATTAATTCATGTTTGCGAAATGACCTGCGAATCTATAGAAACCCAAACAGCATATCATTATCCCCAGCTAAACTTGGCGTGTGATATCAGCGGGCCACATTCCCCTCCCGCCCCGGAGGAGAAGGGCTTGTGTCAGCGCTGCCAAGAGGAAAATTCCAGCCACTGTTCCTAGCGGGAAAAAAAAAAAAAAAAAAATCCAGAACAAAGCTTTGTCAGGCTGAGACCGCTTTGTTTTCTTCAAGGAACCTCACCCCTTCATTAGCTGCGAGCAGAACGAGCGGCTCCCACACGAGTCAGCTAATGCCGAGGCACGGGGGGGGGGGCGATGAGATTTTTGGATGCCTCATCCTGCCCCGACGGTGACGGTGACGCCGGGCTCCTGCAGGACCTGCTGCCACCGCCACCGGCTCCTGACGCTGACGGGTGATAAAACTGGGAGCATCTCCCGGGGGAAAGGCAGTGCGGGGAGATGTGAGCCTCATCCTGCCTGCCTGGCCCGGCGCCGAGCCCGGTGGTCCTGCTGCGCGAGGGGGGTGCTGCCTCCCGGGGCTGGTCCCTGTGAAATGCCAGGGGCCACCTGGACCCGTCTCCTTTCTTCCTCCTCTCTGCGCACAGGCAAGCTGAGCAGAAGCAGGAATAAATCCTGGTCCCCCAGGTCCACAGCAGAATTGGTGCAGCACCCCCTGCAGCAGCCCCGAATCCAGCATCAGGGCGGGCAGGTCCTGAGCTGGCGTCAGCACCTCGTGGGTCGGGGGGCTGTATGGCCATTGATGGAGCTGTATGGCCACTGATGGGGTTTTATGGCCACTGATGGGGCTGTATGGCCACTGATGGAGCTGTATGGCCACTGATGGGGTTTTATGGCCACTGTTGGGGTTTTATGGCCACTGATGGGGCTGTGTGGCCACTGATGGGGCTGTGTGGCCACTGATGGGGCTGTGTGGCCACTGATGGAGCTGTATGGCCACTGATGGGGCTGTGTGGCCACTGATGGGGCTGTGTGGCCACTGATGGAGCTGTATGGCCACTGATGGGGCTGTATGGCCACTGGTGGAGCTGTGTGGCCACTGATGGAGCTGTGTGGCCACTGATGGAGCACTGGGGCTTTTCGGAAAGTGGAAGCGCAGACGTGAAGGAGGAGAAGCCTGGCGATGGAGCCTTCCCTCAAAGACTGCAGGTGCTGGGCAGTCCCAGCAGAGCGAGGTGGATTTTCAGGCCAGGTTTGACCAGTAACTTTGGAGGCTCGAGGAAGCCGGGTGCAGCTGGAAGGGCGGCTGAAGGATGGGGCATCGGTGATGGAGAAAAGGTTTTCTGGCAGGGTGGATCTTCAGGGGAGTTGCCAAGCAACTGGTGCAGCTCTGCTGCCTCCTGCTCCTCTCCTCCCACCCGAGCAGGCATGGGGTGGCTGTGTCCTTGTGTCCTCGTGTCCCTGTGTCCCTGCATCCCCGTGTCCCTGCGCCCTGTCCAGCACAGCCCTCCCTGGCCGTGCCACCCTGCTGTCCCTGCGGGTCCCTCCTGGGGAAGGGCTGCTGTGAAAGCAGGGAGCACATGGGGCCGGTGGGGCAGGACGGTCCCGCACGCCCAGCCCAGGCGTGGGCAGGTCACTGTCAGCAGCAGGATGGGAAACCAGCTCTGTCTTCCAGCCTGACAGCAGCGGGATGAAAAAACAGCTCTGTCTTCCAGCCCGGTTCCAAGCTGTGCAGGTTCCTTCTGAACCAGCCCCATCGATGCGCACTAAGACACAAAGCAAAACACCCAGCAGGACTCCCCGTAACCCGGCTGCCATTAGCATCACTTCTGCCTTTCCTCAGGAGACACTCCAGACTTGCACTAGGAGAACTATTCAGCCTGAACCCTTGGGATTTGCTTAATAAAGCTTGATTTAGACCAACTCTGAAGTAACAACCGCCTGTTACCAAAACCAGCCCATGTCCCACAAAAAGCCTTGGACTTGCGACAAGGGGCATGGAGCAAAGGCTGGCAGGAGGGGAGGCAGCCGATGGCTCCCGTCTTGCAAAAGATCAGCTGCTGAGTGAGCGGCAATAAACAGCAAGCCCAGCCAGCTCGTATAAATGGCAAATGGACCAGACTGTTCAGAACAATCTGTTCCTCCTTCGGGGAAGGGCTGAGGTGCCGGCGGTAGGCTGGGGAAGCGGCTATTCTCAGCACGCGCGCTGCTCTGAAATATCGCCTCGGAAAAATGGAAGGGCCGAGGCAGGGTAATTACTAGGGGACACGTCCTAAATCAAAGCAAAAGGCTGCAGGCAGCTCTGCCGGGATGGTTTCTCTCCAGTGAGGCTTGTGCCGAGGGAGCCCTGCCTTGCCCTGCCACCGACCTGCTGCTGCTCTTGCCCTGGTTTTCTGCTCCTGCCACGTGGCCGCCATGCCACGCTCAGGCAGGGGCAGCCCTGGTGATCCGTGGCTGTCATTTGCCGGCTTTTGGCCACACTAATGCCTCGTACTGCCACCTATTTACACGGGCTTTAGCATCACCGAGCCTGAAGGAGAGCAGTCGGTGCACCCGGTTTCCTTCCCAGTGCCGTGGTTGCTGTCGGAAGGGAACACCCTGGGGTGCGCAAACCTCTCCCGTAAAGCCAAGGTCTTGGAGACAAAAAGGTCTGGGACTGTCCCAAAAAAACACGCCGGGCACGAGCAGGGCTATGGTTCCTCAAGGCAGGTTCACCCTGGCGTCCTGCTTTTTCTGGGGTTTGAGGGTCCCCCAGGATCCTTTCCTCCCGTGCCCATGCCCTACCCAGCAATCAAGCAGTCTTCACTTGATTTTGAAAAAAAATAAAATAAGAGAAACCGAATGCAGATGGTGCAGAACACCCATACAGCAGTTTAATTAATTGCTTTTAAATGTTAATTCAAAATAGTTTCCCTGAGTGATCTGATATAGGCCAATCCTCACTCGCCTTAAGCCACTTCCAGAGCACGCTCAACTAATACCGTGTTCTTAGTCCTGATCCAGAGCACTGCACGGGATGGTGATCAGCGGTGATTAATTGGAAATAGCTCTTCTAAAACCGGCTGTACCCGCTGCCTGCTGCCGGGCTGCCCGGCTCAGCCCCGAGCTGACACAAAGCCACGGGGATGGGCAGGGAAGGGGCTTCCCTTTCCGACCCCACAGCGGTGTCCTGCCGTCCTCAGACACCTCCTGCCCGTCTTCCTGGTGCTCTCCAGACGGATCTGGCATCGAGGATTTCCAGATCTGCCGGCGGACTTCTCTGGGGAGACCTGCGAGGTCACGGAGGGGATTTATTAGGCTGAGTGTTTGACCTAGCCAAGCGTCCCGCCGGCATTTCAGAGCTCTTGCAGTGAGCATCCCAAACCCGGAGCAGGACTTGCCTCCTGCTCGGGTTTTATGCTGCAAAACGGCCGTGTCCCTCCGAAGCGGTTAGGGGTTCAGCAGCCCTGCTGAGAACCTTACTTGGTACGGCTTCGCCTGCGTCACAGCCAAAAAAAATCCCTGCAGGGAGAGCCTGGGGCCTGGGCAGGCAGGATCCCAAGCGACAGCAGCTTCTGCAAACCGCTCTGTCCTTGGCCTCTCCGATACCTCTTCTCTCCCACTGCTGCAGCTAAAATTTCCCGCAGCGTGTGAGCGCCTGCTGTGATGCCGGTTTGACCCAAGGGCAGTGAGATTTTCAGAGGGCTTTCACTGCTTTCAGACAGAGGTGGCTCAGACAGCGTGTCCCCAGCTGTTTTTATTCTGTGTCTGCCCACCTGCCGCAGCAGCCCCTGAGCAGCAATTCGGCTCGGCCACCTCTGCAGTCAGAGACGTCTGTAATTCAGCACGGCTGCCGAAGCAAATCCCTGTTATTAGGGCTGAGCCAGTGGTGGGAGAGAGCTTTGGTTTTTCAAAGTCAAGTCCCGGGGAACTAAAATGGCCCTATAAAAGCACGGAGGAATGTCACGAGGGAGTCAGCTAGCTGCTGGAAGCCGCGTTTCGCCCGGTGTCAGCAATTCGGAAGAAGCCCATCTGCAGGAAACGCTCGGTGACCGTTTCCTCCGAGCGGAGAGGGATGACAGCTGTGCGGCTGGCAGCCTCCTCTCCCCTCACTTCACACCGATTCCTCTTCAGACGCGGGGCCGTGTGCCCGCACGGGGATGTCTCCCTCCCGTCCTGCTACCTACGTGACGTTTTGGCAGTAATGGACCTTGGGCGTCTGAATTCGGGGCTTGTTCTGCCGGGTTTTGTTATGGGGCTTCTGGCCGAGAAGCTAGCTCCCCATCCCGTGCTGCCTTAGTAATGCCAGCATCTTCCCGGTGCTCCCAGTGCTGCTGCTGGGAGTTTATGATTTAATACAGGCTTTTTGGGGGGGGGGGGGGGGAGGGAAAGAAAGTTTTGACAGTTCCATATATAGCCCTCTGACTCACAGATTTCATGTGTCAAACACCGAAGACGGGTTAAGTAGAATTAAGTTCTGGATTTGTTATAAATAGGGATTAAGTAACACGAATATATTACATTTGCATGAAAATACGGGCCTGATTCTGCAGCTCACCCCAGAGATTTGCCCGGGCGTTGTAGGGCCGCCCGCGGGCAGGTGAGCTCAGACGAGAACCGGCCCAGCCTGGCAGCCCCCGCAGCCCCCATTTCACCGGACCGTGTGAAACGGGGAAATCTGTGCAAATAGCACCGAAATCAGGAAGGATTTACGCTGGCTGCACAGGTGAGAATACGGCCCTTAAAACAGTTCCAGCAGGCTTAATTAGACGCCAAATCTGCAGCTGAAGGAGTAATTTCTCCACGTCAGTTAACGCTAAGTGTATCTATTAAGTCAGGGAAGGTGGGTTAAAAGGAAAATTGCACCAAAAGTTACTTTTCTTTGGTTTCTTCCAGAAGATAGAGGTTCGTTGCGTTCAGATGCTACAGCTGATCTCGTCCTGCTCTAATTACCATTCTTCTCAGCCGCAGCCTGAAGGTCCGGCCAGACAATGAAGTCACGCTGGTTCAGAGGAGTCTGACAGCGAGCATTGTTTGGGTGAAAACAGTTCCTTTTAGTAAAACAAATGCTCCTGCAACGAGTGTGACAGACACAGACTCTACCAAATCAGATTGCTCCTCAGTAGTTTAATTTACTGACTTGCTTGTGGCTTAAACAATTGAGAGCTGGTCCATCGAGAAGGACCACGAGGATGGATGATATTTTGGGGCTGTATTTTGGGGCTGTATTTTGGGGCTGTATTTTGGGGCTGTATTTTGGGGCTGTATTTTGAGGCTGGACAAGGCCATGCCAAGGGAAACCAGGCTCTCTAGGACAGCTTTTGAGGCACTCAGCAGTGTTGTTTCGGGGAACATAATGCCCAGCCCTGCAGCTCTGCCTTTGTGCTGAACCAGAGGTTTGACTCTGCTGAGGGTGAAGGGAAACCAGCTGGAGAGAAGGGAGAACTGAGGCCACATGAGTGAGGATCTGATCCCCGAGATGCTGTCGTTACTGCCCCTCGGAGGTGTCCATCATGCAGAAACAGCACGAAAAGCTCAGCGAGCTTTCCCCGGACCCAGGGTGGCTGCACAGGCTCTGGTGCCTTCCCAGGGCTGCTCTGCCCGTGGTAGGGATTTTTGTTATCCAGTGCCACGTTCTGCTTTCTTCTGTAAAAATAATTTCCAGTTAAACACATCCTCAGAGCCTACCTGTCGGTGAATTAGCCTGGAACGTGGTGGCCGGCTCATTAGCTCATCGAAGTCTCCGGGATGAAGGGCAGGCGCAGTCTCAGGAGCGATGAGCTGCTTGGGGGTTTTGTTCGTCACCTGAACTAACTGCACTGGCTGCAGATGTACGAACTGGGAAGCAGACGCCCTGCGCTCAGCTTCATCCCAGAGCTGAGCAACACCAGGGCTGCAAAAAACAGCGCTGCAATGCCCGGCTGCAGCCTCCGGTGCCATCTCGTGCTTCTGCCCCGGGGATCTGAGCCTCGCGAAGCAACCCAACCGCCCTGGGAAGGAGCCGACCACGCTCTCCGTCTTACAGGGAAGGGATTTTTATGGTTCTTGTGAGTCAGGCTGTGTGCTTCCCTGCGCGGAAGGGAGAGGAGCAGGTGTGAATCCTGAATTTGTCCCCCGCATTGGCTGCCCCCAAGTCTCTGTCCCCAGGGTCCTTCCCCAGGTGTGTTGGCAGTGCCAGCTGTTGGGCTCTTTGGACAGGGGGTACCTCTGCCTTGGCGAGATGGTGGCTGCTGCCTCTCCAAGCAAAACTGGAAAAAAAAAAAAATCAGGAAGAAAGCCCAGGGAGCTGCTGGGGACGGCCAGGCTCCAGGTGCTGCCCTCTGGTCGGAGCGAAAGGCTTCAAATTCCCAGGTAACGGGATAAAATTAAACACTTCAGAGGGAAACAGAGCAGGTAAATGAAGGTTTCTGCCTGCTGTGGACGCACGATCAGGAAGACATCAGAGCACCCGCTTCAGGGCTGCTTTCAGGGTCGGTTTCCAAACCATCCACCTTGCCGGAGTCCCCGCGCGGTCCCCAGCCGCGCTCCGGTGCGGCGATGCCGCCGCGGCAACCAGGCCAGCACCGGTTCCAGGAGGCTCAGGACCGGCTGCTGGCCCTCCCTGCTCCGTGCTGGGTCTCATCCTTCCCGTGCTTCCCACTGGGAGCGAGGGATTTTCCCCAGGAAAACCCCAACTGCTTCCTTGGCTCTGGAGAGGAACCGCAGAGCCCTGCGGAAGGGTGAGCATCCGGGGGGGATGGACGGACAGGGGAGCACCCATGGGTGTCTGCCACAGCTGGGGGGCGAGGGTTTGCAGGATCAGCCCCTTGCGCCCTCCGTGGCTGCAGCCGTGCATGAGCTGATGGCCCCACGGGCTCCCCGGGGGCTCTGCCCACCGGCACGGAGGGGGGGGCCCAGCCTCAGTGGGATTTCTATGGAAACCCAGGTACGGCTCGGGGTAGAACAGCTCGAACCATCTGTTCTCCCCCTGCTTATCCAGCGGGCAAGAGGAGCGTGTTTGGGGACGACATCAGTACAAAACTCTCCTTTACCCATCGCGCAGCCATCTGCGGCGGTTTCCTGGTGTGCCAAACACGCAAGCGGGTGCTCGGGGCTGGGCAGGGCAGCGCCGCCACGACCCTGAGCCGGCCCGTGGCATCAGTGTGACCGTCCTGTCCCCATCCCTGTCCCCAGGTTTCATTTCTCCCCTTGGAAACCAGGCTGGTCCCCGGGAAGGCTCCCCCGTCCCGCGTCGAGGTCTCTGCAGAGCAAACGGTGGAGTCAGACGGGAAAAATGAAGCGCTCGAAGGTAAAAACCGAAGCACAACGGACTTTGCTCTGAAGAGGATCAGAAATACTCACACAGTCTGCCTGGCTCGGGGCTTTGGGTGGCAACGAGTACATTAGGAGGAAGCAGCGGGGGTGTGCCACACCACTGGAGGTGTGGTGGCATTAACCTGCGCCCAGACGAGCTGCAGTGACCAAGCTTTCTTTTTTTTTTTTTATTTACATTTTTCCCTGTCTGTAGCAGCTGAGGGGGTCTGGGTTGAGGCGCACGCTCTCAGACTTCACCGCGAAGGAGAAGGAATGTCGCATCGAGGCAGAGTTCAGCAGACTGCAGAAGCAGTTTCGGATCTCCGCGGAGAGGAGGAAATGTTTTGGTGCCAACGTGAGGCAGCAGATACACGCCCAGGAGTGAGCACAACCCCGCCGGGCTCCGTGGGGTTCATGCTGAGATCTCCGGTGCTGGGATGGAGAGGGGTGAGGACCTGCCCCAGCACTGCAGGAGGGATGTGCTTCATGCCGTTCGTCCTTCTTCTTCTGTAGGAAAGAAATAGAGTCGCTGAAGGAAGAACACAGGGGGATGTCGTTAACACTGAGCCAGATCAGCTCCCTGAGAAACGTGATGCAGGACGACAGAAATCGTATGGAGCTCAAGTGCCTCTTGCAGACCAAGGATCAGTACGACTGCCTGATCAGAGACAGAAAAGCCCTGCTAGCTGAGCAGGACAGCCAGGTAAGAGCGTCCGAACAGGTCCCCGGCCGAGCACGATACAGCAGAGCAGAGCCATGGAATGAATTTACTCCAGTATGTAAAAAGCATTTAATTCAGGCCCTGGAATATAAAGCTGCCTCTGCGCAAAGGAAACAGGACAGGGATGAGTGGATACAGCCAGGCTCCCATTCGAGCCAGCAGCGCTGGCTGGGAGACTGAGGTCCAGCTCCAGTCCTCGTTGTCCCTCCGGTGTCTGCAGCTCCCCTTGGATGGTCACACAACATCCCTGTGCATTCCCCTGCACTTTTTCCGTCCCTGAAAAAGAGGCAAAAAAAAAAATGGAAGGGTTGGTTGAGCAGAATCTGAGAAGCCCTACAGCTTCTCCGAAGGACAGACTGCTTTGGTTTGGTCAACACTGGGTGGGGGGCCAGGGAAAATGGGGTGCTACAGAAGTGACAGGTTCCTGCAGCCCTCTGCCCCGAGCTAGTTCCCCGTGACAGAAGTCAGGGAACGCGCTCAGGGGATTCGCAGTTGCTGGAGATGCTGCAGAGCTTTCCATAACGGGGTTAGCTTTCGGTTCGGGACTTCAGGATTTCGTGGCTGAGTCACAGCTCTCCCACCTGCCCCCGGCTTCATTGTTCTCCAGCTGCTTCGTTCGCCTCGCGGATTTATTTCCGCTGGCAGCCCTCCAGTTCTGGCAAACATTTTCCTCCGCTCGTTCCCAGGGAGGACTGCGCAGATCGCTGTGTGGCCAGCATGGGAACCACCACCAAAAATCTGTCCTCGTTGCCTCTTCCACCCTACAAAGAGCGTTGCTGTGCCTTGCTCAACGCCCGCTGAATTTCCCTCTGGAGGCAGCTTCATTTCCTTGGTGACATGAGAATAAAGCGGTTCCCAGTCATTCTGCGTGTGCAGAATGGGATCCTTTGGGATTGGAGATGCTTCCATAACTGTGAGCTCATTAATAACGTGGTTGCTGTAGCTCAGGTCAACAGAGGGTATTTTCTTTGGCTGAGTGTCCTGACAAGAATCCAGAATGCAGGGGTGGGGATTATGTATTTATTTTTTCTGTGTGTGTGCAGATCCTGGAGCTGCAAAAAAAGATTGTGAGGCAAAACCTGATAGCAACGAAGGTGAAGCAAGCAAACAGTAGCAAATGGCTGCAAAACCAGATTCAGACCCTGGAGATGCGTCTAAACAATGTAAGCAAACATTTTGCAAGGCTTTGGACACGACGTGGGGCCACTCTAGGGCCTGCGTGCAAAATGCTTCTTGATCAGGACGAAGGGTAACGACACGGATGCATTTGGTTCACACAAACTGTGCGAAGGACTCGGCTTCTTCCCCTGCCCTGAATAATCCCAGAATATCTCAAAGGCTCCTTCAAGCTCCGTGACCCAAATGTAGCACGTGTTCCAAGCCAAGAAGCCCAAAGGTCTGCACCTGTTTAGTGACAAAACCGAGCTGCCTGGAGCCACTTTGCCCTGGACAATGCCAGCTCCAGCTCTCTGCTGAGATCATCCTTGGGAGGAGAACAGTGCAGGGCCCGCTTCAGATCTCTTGCGCCGTGTCTGTCCTAGCCCCGGTCAAGGTCTTTCAGCGCAGACCCAGCCCTGCACCAGCCGCAAACCTTTTGCTTCCCTCTCCCCAGGTCACAGTCCGTTTTGATACCATCCTGGCCGCCAATAACAAGCTCCGAGAAGAGATCGAAAACCTTCGAATCCAGAAAGCCATCCTGGACAACTTCTACGCGAAGCTCCGTAAGCATCTGGACCAGCAGAAGAGCAGGATGGACGCCGCCGTGGAGCAGTCCACGCAGGCATACGAGCAGCGGTGCGCGGCCTCGCGAGCCCTCTGAGGCCAGGGCAACTTCTGTGACTGGTGTCAGTGGGAAGAGAGATGGGTTACAGCCCCTCTTGTCTAGGACTGGGAGCTGCCTAAGGGCTAGGGGTCTCTGTGAAGGGAGATCGGTGCTGCCAGGGTGTTCATTCCACCTACCCCGGATGTTTTTTGGGATGGGGGGCACTGCCCCTGCTTGGGGACCAGGAGCAGAGGTCAACCAGGCTGCGGTCTGAGTGACCCGGCTGCAATAAGTTGGGTCAGGTGTACAAATCCTTCTACCCGTGCTGCTTTCCACCTGCGCACGGTGTAACTTGGAGCTCTCCACGTGCAGGGTGGAGGCTCTGGCGAGGATTTCAGCCATGAACGAAAGGCACAGCAAAGACACTGTCCAGTACAACGTCGAGGTGCAGGAGCGGGAGCGCATCCGTCACCAGGAGAACAAGCTGAAAACCTTTGTGCTCGCCAAATTCACGGATCGCTTTGAATTGGAGGAAGAGGCCAAAAAGAAAGAAGGTAGCACATGTGAGAAGCCCCCTGTAACTGAAACCACAAACCAGGAGTCTGCAGGGTGGAAGGGGGCTGCTTTCAGCAGCTCGTAGCTCTGCAGCCCAAAGGCACGGCATCTCCCCTCCTCCTTCACCATCCTCAGGGCAGGGAAGCTCAGGGGAACGCTCCCAGCCCCAAACGAGGTGAAAAGGATGAAGAGTGATATATGAGCACCGTGGTTTCCACAGCTTTAGGTCTTTTTTTTCCTCCTAGGGAATGTTCCTGATGAGTTTGCCCCATTCCTACGCAGACTGTGAGCTCCCTGCTTAATTTCCTGGGGAAATTAGAAATTAGAGGAGCTTGTTGCCCCTCCAGCACTGCTCCCCCTTTGTCCCAAGGTCCCTGTTAAACCACTCCACACCCACAGACAAGAACTATACTGGTAGGGACATGCACGGCTCAGATTTTCTGTCTCCCCTCAGCCTTGAAGGCAGCCCGGAAGGCAAAGCGGAGGCAAGGGGAGAGCTTCGAGAGCCGGGAGGTGGCTTACAAGCGGCTGCTGGAGCTGGCGGAGAACGGGGACATCGACCAGCTGGCGAATGGGTTCATTGAAAAGGAAGGGAAGAACTTTGCCTACTTCAGCTACGCCACCGAGCTGAACAATGAGACGGAGAAGCTGCAGCAGAGGATCAAGGACTTGCAGGTTTGTTTCAGTCCTGCTCCGAGGCCCTTCATGCCTGCTTCGGAGAATACTTGGGGCTGGGGTGGGTTTTTCATCCTTTACGCATCCAGCATCAATCACACCAGGGCCTGGCTCACACGGGTGTGCTTAGGGGAAAGCAAAGGGTAGCCAAAAATACAACTCCAGCAGGCACAAAGCTGCCTGCTCGGAGCTAAAACTGTCTCAATGCTGCCACCGTGCACCCAGCAAAAATATTGCAAAAGAAAAGAGCTCCAGGAGAGCCAAGGGCCGCCTCAGCTGTGTGCAGGGCTGGCTGGAACAAGAAGAAATGCTGCCTGTTGTGGGGCGGTCCCCAGGGGGCTCAGGTGGGATGTCCCTGCTCCCAGGGCACAGGGATGGTCTCCAGCCTCTGTTGTGCACGTCTGTTGGGCCGTCAGCCACTAACCCTACCCTCTCTATGTGCTCGTGTTTATGCAGAACAAAACCATGCTCTTCACAACCGACCAGGACAATGCAGAGAGCAGCAGCCTTCATGTCCTGAAGGAGCTGGAGGTAGGATGGCTGGGTTTTCCCCCTGCAAGGACGGCAGGCGCCTGTCGGTCCCAGCACGTGTCCTAGGGAGGCTGGTGCTGTCAGTGCTGCTCTGGCAAACGTCTGGAGAGGCATGGGAAGAGAAAGGCTCCTGCCAGCCCTGGTCTTTCAAAGCCTGGGGCCTCATCTGTGACATAGGGAGCTTGGGATCCCCTTCATGGGGCCTTTTCCCTACAGGGTAGGAGCATCCCACAGCCACTCCTGGGATGTCTCCAGTGTCCGTACTGGAACTGGCCAGCACTGGGGTGGTGGGAGAGAGGAGGGGGCTGTTGTGACACCTAGCAGAGCCTATGCTGATAGGAGAAGCTAAGTCAAACGACTGAGAAAGCCAACGAGTACGAAGAGAGATGCAAAGAGAGCAGCAAAGTCCTGGGCCGGCTCAAATCTGCCATGGAGGTCCTGTTCAAAGAAATCGACTGTGATGCCATGAAGATCAAGGAGCAGCTTGGCGATAATGGGCAGATCACGGACCTGAACCTGATGCAGTTTTTTGGTGGGTTGGGGCTGCCTCGCCACGCAGTGTGTGCCTGTTATGTCCACTTTTCCTTGATTTTTTTTAATTTTTAGCTGTTTTTTCCCTCCTGACCCATCATGTGTGCGTGTCCCCTGCTGAGTGTGAATTTGGGATGTCAAATTCCCTGCCAATTCAGGAGCCAGCCTTGCTGCACAAACGTCCCCAAGCCCTTGTCTTGGCTCTGGGTATGGGATCCAGCCATGGGACCAACACCAGCTGAGGGAAATCCTGTCAGGGGAGCCCCATTTCTTGACACTCTCCATCACCCTGTGCTCCCTCCCGCCCAGCTCTCGTGGAGAAGAAGACCAACGAGCTCCTGCTGAAGGAGTCCGTCCTGCTCTATCTGGAGGCTGACGGCTCGCTGACATCCCAGACCTTCACCAACCCGCTGCTGGGCGGCACCGAGCTCCTGCGGGGCACGGACCTGCCCCGCTTCTGCCCGCAGCCCCCCGCCCCGGAGGGCGCCGCCGACGCCACCGACGCCTGTGAGTGTGCGAGGTGGGGAAGGAGGGACCACGGCCATGCCGCCAGCCAATCCGCAATGGCCTCCTGGCGGCCCAGCCAATCCCGGCTGACACCTGTGCCGCCCGACCAATCGCGGCCAGCCTGCCCCGCCCCGACAGGTATATAAGCGCCGTGGGGCGGTGTGTGAGGGAGGCGGCCATTTTCTTGGGCAGTCGAGGCGCCGCTGGACCACGCGCGGCTGCGCGAGCTGGCTCTCCAGAGCTGTGAGAGGGAGCGGGGCAGTGCCGGCAGCACGGGCAAGAAGGGACGAAACGACATCTAGGCGTGAGATTCCAGCAGAATCCAGCAGAGATTCCACTGGTGGTGCTGGAATAAATAAAGTCTTGTCCCCAGACTCTGTGCCTGTGCCCATGCGGTGTCTGTCCTGCCACGGCTCCGGCTGCCGTCCCCTCTGGAAGGAACCCAACGTCTTCCGCAGGCTCCCAAAGCTCCGCGGGTGATATTTCAGCACGGTTTCACCCACAGCTGGGGGAGGGAGCAGCTGCTCGCCTGCAGCCCACGGCTCCGGCAGCACCGGGGCAGGGCGGGCAGCGTGTGCTGAGGGGGAGCAGAGGCTGGGTCAGGTTCTCCTCACTGCACAACCCGACGTGGTTTTGTCATGGGGGGGTTCTGGGTGATGATGTTCTGGATGATCCCGCTTGCTGGGTGCTTCCTGCTGTCCTGGGAGGGCACAGCATCATTCCAGCTCTGTCCACGCACCCATCACACCGCACAGACACACCATACATCCAGGCAAACCCAAGCACTGCTCACACCAGTGATTTCCTCTCACCAAAATACACTTTATTGTGGATGCTGTTCAGCGCTGTTTTCCCCACAATAAGCAAATCTCCGTCATGGAGAGGACCAGGGAGAGGGGCGAAGGGACCCCCGGTGTGAGCTGGAGAGAGGTGATCCCGCAGAGCCAACCCCAGCGCTGGCCATGTGCGTGGTCTAGTCCTTCTCCTCGCCGTGTGTAATGACATGGACGAGGTTTTTGTAATCGAGGTTGCCAGAGACATCTGGAGGGAAGGCAGCGAACATCTGGTCAACCTGCCAGGAAGGAGACAGGGTGGAGAGGCAGCACAGGAGGGGTTTGTGGCTGGAGCCCGGAGGAGAGCTGGGGCACAAGCTGTTTTGCACAAGCTGTGGTGTGGCTTCAGCGCCGGTCTCCATCCCACAGCTGTGCTGACCGAGGAAATGAGAGGGGCAAAGAAGCCCCAGCTCTCTTGTGCCCTGCTGTGGGGTGAGAGGTGGCCAGTGGGGTTCTGGCAGGACGTCATTGCTTGCTTTAGTGGGATTTCATGGAAACTCGACTTTGCCTGCCCTGCCCTTCAGCTGCGTACCTCTCACACGGGAAACGGATGCGCGAGCAGATCCTGAACCGGGCAGTGGGACCCAGCAGGGAGAGGGAAGAGGACCCAGCACCAACCCACCTCGCTTCAACCCCCTGGGCACAAGCAGGGATTTTTTGGTGCATGGGGCTGGCGGAGGGGTGGCGGGGACACGTACCTCTTCCTGGGAAAACCTCTCGCCCTGCGTCATCAGCATTTCTTTGATGCTGCAAACAAGAGAGTGCAGTGAGCACCGGGCAGGTCTCGGTGAGAGCCATCCGCCGCCCCGAGCACCCCTGCACTCACTAGGCGGATTTCAGCCCTTTGCCCTCCGGATCAAACACCTTGAATGCGTTCAGGATCGTCTCCTCCGGGTCGGCACCTGAGGGCGACACGGCCGTGACCATTGGAAGCAGTGGAAGAAGCAGCCAGGTGGAGCCTCCTGCTTCCCATAGCCCCACTGTGGAAACGCTGTGGGATTTGGGAAACGGGGGGGCTCTGCTGGAAAGCTGACGTCCTCCCCCCCCAGCCCTCTTGTGTTGGCCAGGATCCCCTGACACGGGGAGGAGCAGACAGACGCGTGGTCATGGTGTGCCCACCACGCAGGCTGTGTCGCCTCCGCCCCGGCATCCGGCGCATATCTAATCTTTTGGGTGTATTTATAGAGCTCCAGGAGGAGGCCCTTGGGGCCGCAGAGCCTCCAGGAGATCTGGGGGAAGGCTGCATGCCTCAGCTGCCGTAAGTGATAGGGGAAGCAGCCGGGCAGGGCGGGCAGGTCGCAGTCATGCTGTACCCAGTGTCCTTCCCCGTGTGGCCGCTGGTGCCACCTTTGGTGCTAGCAGGCACGGAGGCACTGCAGGATCTGTCCCCTCTTTGCATGGGGACAGGAACATCACAGCTGCTTGCCTGTTGTAAATGGCTGGGGAAATTAAGGCACGGAGACCTGCTCCTGCCCTCCTGCAGGTGGGGGGAGAGTTGGGGTGAGGCCAGAAGTGCCTTTGCTCTGATCCCCTCTGTCCCATTCCCAGGCTCTGCACCAATATTGAGATCAGCCCCACCTGCCTTTCTTTGGCTGCTCCCACCTGAGACCTCCGAGGAGCCTCCGTGACCCTACAGGGTGATGGAGGCCCCAGGAGCTGGGTGGCCTCCCCAGGTGGGACAGGACGTTGGACGCGGTGTGAGCCCACCCCCCCCAGCTCCCTGGGCACCCCCTCACCCTTGAGTTTCTCCCCAAACATGGTGAGGAACACGGTGAAGTTGATGGGGCCGGGCGCCTCCTTTATCATCTCGTCGATCTCCTCGTTTTTCACATTCAGGCGCCCTAGGGGAGAGCGGCGCTGGGTGAGCGGCACGTCCGGCTGCGAGCGCGCAGACCTCTGCTCCGCTCTGCGCATCGGGGGCTGAAGGACACCCACAGGAGCCTCTTCCCGGGGGAAAAAGCGGGGCATTCCCCTGCCCCACTGCCCCACGGATCAGTCTGAGTCCTCATCAGATGTTTTTGGCCAAAGCCACCAGTTCTCCTGGCCCTGGTGACCCTGTCACTGGTGTCACGAGCAGGCCAGTGGGAGCTGTACCCAGACAGCTACGTTTGTCAGGAATGAAGGGGACTGAAAGCCTACATCCTTTTGCCTGAGTTCGGGTGATCTATGGGATTCCCCAGACCCATCGCTGGCTTGTGCTGGCCTCAGCGGTGAGAGAGCCAAGCTTGCGACTTCACAGCTCCCCACAGGTCCTGCAAATCCCCCTCACGCCCATAAACCCAGGGATGCTGCCGGATGGCAACATCCAGGGAACAAAGGGAGCATTTGGCTCGGGATAATCCAGGAGCGGGTCCTCTCTAGTACCTATGGGATCAAACACCAGCTGCTCCGTGAGCCGCTCTCATTCACCACACGTATGACCACGCTGTCTGACAGAAGTGGTTTGGGGTCAGGTTTTCAGCAAAGCAGACACGAGGTCCAGTTAACCACTGGAGCCTAAGTGGGGGCTCCCGGCTGGTTTCTCACTTAGCGGGTCTAATGCTGTCAGAGGCACTGGGGAGGGGATGTTCCTAACGGGGGCTCACCGAGCGCAGCAAACGTATCTCTCAGATCCGCCTTGTCGATGAAGCCGTCCCGGTTCTGGTCCATGATGGTGAACGCCTGGGAGTAGAGGAGGAGGGCAGGGGGCACAGGCAGAGGGAGAGCCGTCAGCCTTGGCAAAGGTGCTAGTGCCCTCCTCCTCCTCCTCCTCCTCCTCCTTCTCCTCCTCCTCCTCCTCCCATCGAACTGGGTAGGAGCAGGACGCCTTGAGCCCTGCACGGGATGGGGCTCGGGGGGTCATCACCCGGCGAGGGAACAATCCTGGCCCCTGCACCCTGGGGTGATGCCTCCCCGCAGCAGCCCGACCCTGATGCCATGCACACCCTACACCTTGGCCACAACCCTCTCGCCCCAGGATGAGACCAAGCAGGGAGGAGAGCCTGAGCCACCAGCATGGGACCGGTTATCCCCGTCCCGAGGTGCTGCACGTGCCCGGGTGCCAGCCGGGCAGGGGTAGGTCTCAAAGAGCTCCGGTGGGAGCTAGCTGGAACGATGTCCCCCAGACCCCCTGGATGCCTCTGGCTTCTCTGCGGGGCACGGGCTCCCAGGAAGCTCTGAGACGATCCCACGTTTAACGGTGTCGCTGAGTTGTTTTCTCACTTTTAGAAAAAAAAACCTAAAAACGGGCACGCTGCCTCTCGTTGCAAAGCAGCTGTCACCGAGCTGGAAGCACGCAGGAAGGAGCTGAAGGTCACACCGCATCGAGGCCCCTCGGTCATTTCCACCAAATCCACCTACCTCTTTGAATTCCTGGATCTGGGCCTGCTCGAACATGGAGAAGACGTTGGAATTAGCACCTTCGATCCTCTTCTTGGCTTTCTTGGGTGCCTGCAGGGTTCAAGTACGTCTCACGAACCCGCTGCCTTTTTATGGCGTGGAATAAAAGCCTGAATCTACCCTGTGCTTAGTCACAAGTCCTTCCTGGTAGCTCCGGGCTTTAGTCCCTGGGTGCTCGGCGGTTTCCCCCCGTGCTGCTCAGGAGCTGGGGGCACCTGCAGTTCTCTGAGATGCTGCGGAGCTGTAAGAGTCCTGCTTCAAGTACAGCTCCCTCTTTGCCTTCCTGATGAATTTTGCCAAATAGGTCAGAGCAAAGAGGAGCTGGGAAATCGCTTTCCCAGGAAAGGCAGCAGTGGGTGAACTGGCCGGGATCTGCTCAGGTGCAGGGTCAGGAGCATGCTGTAATTTTTAGGTGTCTCCTGACCGCTCTGGGCCTCTCACTAAGAACAAAGCACTTATTAACACATTTGCTTATTAAAAAATCCGCCTCCTCCCGCACAGGGGTTTGAGACAACCAGAAATGCCTTTGGCTGGTCCTTTAGGGAGATGAGGGCAGAGTTGCTCCCTGCCCGACCCTGCTGGCCCGCCGAGCATCCCCTCCCTTTGGTCACGCTCACCCCTGCGGCCTCCCCCTTCCAAAACGAGATTCTGCCAAGAGGGAACGGAGCGGGAGGGATTCGGGGGGCAGAACTGCCCTTCCCCTTGCTGCGCAGAGGAAGGGAAAGAGAAAAGCTGGTGCTTGCACCCCCAAAGCCCCAGCTAGAAAGCTCTGCTGCCTGCAGCTGACGTGGGAAGCGCCCCCCTGCCCTCTCCTCTCCCCGCTGATCCCTGCAGGATGCCCCCCTGCTCATCCCCTCGGCGGGGCAGGAGGGATCCTTGGACCCCCGCCGCCTCCACCGCTCCCTGCCCCTTGGAGCCATCCCGGTGCAGAGCCAACACCGCAGCTTCTGCCCCCTGCCCGCCGCAGCTCGGAGCTCACCATGGCTTCGCCCGGGCGCTGGTGGTGCCGCAGGAGGAACCTCAGAGGCAGTCCCTCCTCTCCCCTGGGCCCAAACAATAAATACGGCTCACTCCAGGCTAAAAATAACCCCCTGCCCACTTTTGGCTGTAATAGGTAAACCAGCCGCCCCCAACCCTCTTGTCTCCGACTTTCTCTCTGCCTCCCTCTCTAATCTGGAGTAACAGCTTGTTGTTGTCACTGCCTGGCGTGACATGCGAGACACGGAGGCTCTCAAGGTTAGCGGGGTGCCGGGAGGCCCCGCGGCTCCCACACTGGGATGCTGACCCGCTGGCGCTCACACGGGGACCGGACCCACCTGTGTTTGTCACTCGGGGAGGGCAGGGGCTCTGCTTTTCCCCTCTGCTGGGCTCTTTTGGGGGGATTTGGCCCGGGGAACGAGGCTCAGTGCTGTGCTCCCATGCCCTGCTAGCACGCCTTCCCTCCGAGGGACATTTTCTTTGGGGTGGAAAGCTGTTGAGGTCCCCATGCTGCTCACAACGGGGGGACCACCTTGGCTACAGCCCCCCCATGCCCAGGGGGTGCGGATATTTCTGCCAGAAATGGAGCTTTTGTGCCTCGTTAACGCGTCTGCATGGCAAAACCGGGTCCTGCTCGGCAGCTAGAGAAGGAGCAGCGGGGGCCCCATCATTTGTGGTGCCCAAAGAGCCAGAAGCAGCAAGACCAGCTGCCCGGCCACCCAGTGTCTCCAGCTGGAGGGGACCGTCCCTGCCACCCTGCCACCTTGTCACCCTGCCACCCTGCCAGCTGAGACGCAGCACCCATCCCAAAGGGTCAGGATGAGGCCGGCGGAGGATGCTGAGCTCCCACAGAGCCAGGCAGGAGGAGCGCAGGGCTCCTGGCTGTGTCCCCCCCGCCCCGGGGCACCTGCCCCTCGCTGAAGCCAAACACTTGCTCAGCCCTGACCCCACAACCCATTAACTTTTCCCGTCCCGGCCGCTGGTGGCTCGGGGCCTTGCCTTTTCCTTCGGTATTTTTAGGCACGCTGAGGCTGGTGGGAGGGCTGGGGCACGGCTGGGAACAAAAGGGACTTGTGAAAGCGGATCCAAGATCTGCGGGCTCTGCCCAGACGCTGCCCGTGTTCCCCAGAGGGCGTGAATGCCGCCGCTGATCCCTGGCACTCGCCCCCTCCGATCCGCTCCAGCAGCAATCGTCTGGCCTGGATGAGGCTTCGGCTGAGGCTGAGATGGATTTCAGGGCGGGTTTTTGGGGTCTGTGCGAACCAAAAGGCAAGGGAAAGAGCGGAGAGGGGCCGAGCTGGGTGAGGAGCAGCCCAGGGCACGCAGGCACGGCGGGGACGAGCGGGATCAATCACGGCACGGGCGCTCCCTCCCCTGCCAACTTGAGCTGAATCCATCGGCCAGCCGAGCCCAATTACCTTAATTTGTGGCATTAAGGAAAAATCCATAAGCATCAGGGAAGTGATGCGCAGTGGTTTAACGGGACCGGTCGCCTGCGGAGCCTCCAGCGCCGCTTGGGTGCTGCCCATCCCTGTCTCTGCAACCCTTCTGGGGCATCCCTGGTTAGCCCCAGAGCCACGGAGAGTCCCCAAAATATATTTGGGGTGTGCGTGGGAAGCACCTTTTGTGCCTGCCCAGCCTGGAAGGGGCCAGACCCCGTCGGGACAGGTGGGGGACGTGCTGGTGGGTGTCCAGAGGGTGGCGGGGGGCTTTGAAGGGACACCGCAGGCACAGGGGCTGAGCACAGCGCAGAAACCCTGGCTGGGGATGGGGTGCAGATGGCTGGGCACGCTTCTGCCGTGATTTGTAAGACGGTGCATCTGCTCCGCTGCTCACTTCTCGCTGCCAGACGTCGTCCCCTGTGCTGCACGGGCCACATCCTGCCCCGCCAGCGGGGAGCAGGGTCCTGCCTGGGGACGGAGCCAGCTCCAGGCACCTCTGTTCCTTCCCCTGCTGGGGGTATTGGGGGACTTACCAGGAAAAACGGAGTCCTTTAAATATGTGTGTATATGCATTTATACATATAGCGCTCTGTTGTGAACAAAAGAGCTACGGGAAAGTGGTTGCAGCCTGTGAACGGGTGTCGGGGAATAATGCACCTATCTGTGCCATGGCAAAATCAAGCATCGCCCCTGCTTATCTGCAAAGGAGCCTGTGTTTTACATGAGAAAGCCTTGCTAATTAATAGGACAGCCCCTCTTGAGCTCGATAAAAAATGGAGTCAAAAGGATTTGATTAACCCCCCGCGCCTCGCACGGCGCGAGCTCCGCCTGAGCGAGACGCGTGCCTGCGCCCCGGCCAAGTCCTGCCCGCGGCCGATAATGGGGAGCCCCTGGTCCTGGGGACCCCAGACACCGGGGGAGCCGATTTGGGGGGTGCCCAGAGGCTGAGGGCACCCCGAAGCCAGCCCGTGCCCCGCCGTCGCGGTTCCCTTGTGGATATCTTTTGCTCCAACCGCTATTTTGCTCCTGCAGTTGGATAGATTTGACTAACCTAATACATATGTATACACACCGGTACATTCCCATTCAAACCAATGTAAATTACCTCTGACCAATACATTTTCCTGGGAAATCAATGCATTTTAACACTGGATAATATTTATGAAATTGAATTTTTCATTGAAGCTAATGCAATTCTCTTCTATTTTATGCATTTTTATTAAACTAATGCATTTTAAATTAAACTGTTGTATATTAACTACAATGGCTGTTGGTACTTACAGTAAAATAATATATGCTCGCCGAAATCAATACATATTCCAAACCTAGGATTTTCCAGTTAACAAGGCTATATCAAATATAACAAATGCTTGTAGCTACTTAATTTGATGCTTATATACACCGCCCGGTATGTTTGTTTATTGGTAATGATTATTTTTAAAGGGAGAAAGCTTATCAAAGGTAGAAAGACGGATTTTTGTGCAGCTCAGTGCTTCAGCGTGAGGCTGTTGGTGGTGGCCACCGCTTGCCTGGTGCTGGCCACCAAAGGGGACAGGGAGGGCGGTGGCCTGTGCGTCCTGGTGCTGGCTGGTGACAGAGCCCAGCTGCTGTGCCACTGAGCGTCCCCATGCCCTTGGCTACCCCCCAGCGTCCTTTGGAGCAGGGCCAAGCAGCCGGAGGTGACGGGGCCAAGGGCGGACGCCGCTGCTGGCCCTCCTGGAGCGCCCCGTGCAGGATGCGGCCCCAGGAGGAGGCAACCATCCCGGCCCCCCCCGAGCCGTGGCACCGACAGGGGAAAGCCATAAATAGCAGCGCTACACGCCGCGCGCGCGCCGAATGGCGCCACGGTCGAGATAATTTCGGGCGAAGCAATAAAAGAGGGAAATTAATTAAAGAGCATGTGCTAATTGTAGCGGGGATGGGCCTGGAAATAAGGAGCCTTGGCAGAAAGGCGGCCGGCCCCGCTGCGGCAGAGGGGTTGCGGGCACACTCTCCCCGGTGGCACCGGGGGCTGAGGCCGGGCACAGCTCGGCGCACGCCACGCCGTGTCCCCCCCGTGTCCCTGGGTGCTCCCCGCTGTCCCCCCACGTCCCCTTCCCCGTGCCCCCCCCATGTCCCCAGCGCTGTCACACCCTCACCCCTTCTCTAGGTCTCTTCTCAGCCCCGCACTGTGCAGCCGTGTCCCCCCCGTTGTCCCCTGGGTCCCCCCCGTGTCCCCCCCCCCGTGTCCCCCCCCCGTGTCCCGGTCCCTGCCCGCGCTGCGGGGCGCGGTGGCCGCCAGGTGTCGCCGGTGTAACGGGAGCGGGGCGGGCGCTGCCCGGGGCCGGGGGCTGCGGGGGGAGGGCGGGGAGGGGACGGGGAGAGGGGCAGGGGCGGGGGAGGGAGGGAGAGGGACGGGGAGAGGGAGAGGAGGAGAGGGGCAGGGAGAGGGGCAGGGGCGGGGGGAGGAAGGGAGAGGGGCAGGGAGGGAGGAAGAGGAGGAGAGGGGATGGGAGAGGGATGGGGGAGGAAGGGAGAGGGACGGGGATCTGGGGAGGGAGAGGGACAGGGAGAGGAGGAGAGGGGCAGGGAGAGGGTGAGGAGGAAGGGAGAGGGACAGGGACGGGGGAGGAAGGGAGAGGGGCAGGGACGGGGTGAGGAAGGGAGAGGGTAGGGAGAGGATGAGGAGGAGAAGGGCAGGGAGAGGGGCAGGGAGAGGATGAGGAGAAGGGAAGGAAGAGGGGCAGGAAGAGGGGCAGGGAGAGGATGAGGAGGAGAAGTGCAGGGAGAGGGGCAGGGACGGGGGGGAGGAAGGGAGAGGGGCAGGGAGAGGGACTGGGAGAGGGGTGGGGAGAGGGGCAGGGATGGGGGGGAGGAAGGGAGAGGGGCAGGGAGAGTGGCAGGGAGAGGATGAGGAGGAGAAGTGCAGGGAGAGGGGCAGGGACGGGGGGGAGGAAGGGAGAGGGACAGGGAGAGGGGCAGGGAGAGGATGAGGAGGAGAGGGGTAAGGAGAGGGGCAGGGAGGGGGTGAGGAGGGGTGTAGGGAAGAAAGGGGGTGGGAAGGAGAGGGGCAGGCTGCGGGGAGAGGGCGGCTGGCCACGAAGCGGAGGGAATCGCCTCCAGCAGCGGGGTGGGAAGGAGAGGGGCAGGCTGCGGGGAGAGGGCGGCTGGCCACGAAGCGGAGGGAATCGCCTCCAGCAGCGGGCCGCCACGCCGTCAAACAACAGCTTAAATCAGTCGGTGTGACCCTGGTGGCACTGGTGGCACCGGTTTGGCTCGGTGCGGGTCCCCGCGCCCCCCTGCCCGCCCTGGGGACGAAGCACCCGCCGCGGGGGGAGGCTGGCGCGTGGCACACGCTGCCCTCGTCGCCTGATGGGGCCGGATCACCGCACAAAGCCTTATCGGGGGGATCACAAACGACAGGAAGGCGAGAATAAATTAACGCCTGAAATGGGAGCGTGCTGAAATCCAACATTTTCTATTTTTTTTTTTTTTTTATTTTTAAGTATGCAGAAAATCTCCTGCCATATTTTAATTAAAAGCCTTTCAGAAGAGGAGGCGAGGGGCTGCCATTTACAACGGGCTATTGTCAGGCGCACAAAGCGAGCCGTTCTGGAGACAAACTGATTTATTAACCTGCGCCCCGCGGCGCTGCCCGGGCCGGGGGGGCCAGGCAAGGCAGGGGGCGGCAGGGCCGGGTCCCCTCGCTGTCCCCGGGGTGCCCGAGGTGGCTGCTGGCCTCGGGGCACAGCCCCTCTCCTCTTCCTCGCGGCTCCCAGCGAGTTATGAATGATTTGGCCGAACAGAAACATTCCTCCGAAGCCCACAATTGAGTTTGCTCGCCGAAGACGCCGCGCTGGTTTTTACTCCTGATTGATGAGTGGGCTCCTCTGTGCCCTTGGCAGGAGAGCGGTGGGCACAGATCAGCTCTGTGGGTACAGGGGAGGGTCCCCTCGCCCAGCACCCACCTCTGCCGGTGCCCAGCAGCGGATAACCAAAGCCTGTGAGCAGACCGAGCCATCCCCGGCCACCTTCACGGAGAGGATGCCAGCGAGGCATTGGTAAAGCAGGAGCCAGCTCTCACCCCAGCAAGAGAGTTTGGGGTCCCCCCAGGGCCCACAGAGCCACCCTGCAAACAACCAAACCCCGGCGCACAGCCCTGAGGGAGGGATGGAGAGGAAAATTGGGCCTCGACCTGTGTGCACCCAAAAAGGGGTCGCGAGGGGCACCCTGCGCTGGGCCCTGGGCGCCTCCGTTCGTTGTGGTGTTGGTGCCATCGGGGTCGTGGTTTCAGCGTGGAGTTTGCCCTCATGGCCAGGGGCTCGCTGGTCCCCTCGTGGCCCGGCACCAGGGGCTGGTGGCAGCCCCTTCCAGGCAGCCCCGGTGAGGGGCCGGCGGTGCTCGTGGGCACCGCCAGGCTCTCCTTAACGCCAACAGCCTCGGCTCCTGCAAATCGTTTTTATTTTTTTTGAACTTGGATTTTCTCTTCGCTCCTTCTTCTGCCCCGGGCGTTTCGCGATCGTGGGACTGCAGGCGGCTCTGGGCTTCTCCGAGCACGAGAGAGGAGAAGGACGAGACCGTTTCCTCGCCGCTCACGCTGCAGGATGGTGCCAAGGTCACGTTGGGCGTCTGTCTTCTCCTCTTGGACACCGCTCCTGGCTCAGGGGGACACGGGGGAGCGAGAAAAGAGGGAGCGGGCCTGCAGGGCAGGGCACGGGCTGCGGGCCGGCCCCATGGCACCTCCTGAGCTCTTGTTGGCGCTCGGGCTCTCGCCGCCAGCTCCTCAGCAGGAATTTATCAAAAGGCCCCGCTTGCCTGGCCAGCATGAACCCGGTGTGAGCCACGTGAAGCTCCCCGTGGGTTTGGTGGGAGCAGAGCGGGATTTATACGCGAATTTTCCACCCGCTCCAGCACCGAAACCTCACACACGGGCAGCAGCCTCGGGGCGGGGGTGTGTGTGTGGGGGGGCTTGAGGGCGGGCGGGGATTTTCTCCCCCCCCCCACAGGGGCCAGCTCGGGACCGACACCGCCAAACTTTCCTCCGGGGCCCTGCGGCTCCCCCGGGGGGGGGCAGCAGCGGGGCCTCCCCCCCGCCCCCCCCCGCTTTGCCCCGTGAGGAGCGGGGCCGGGCCGGAGCGAGGCGATGCCGGCGGCCGCAGCCGGTGCGGGCGGGCTCGGGGCCCCGGCGCTGTGCCCCAAGATGGCCGCCGAGGTGGGAGCGCGGTGCCGGTGCCGGCCGCGGTTTGATGTCCGCCGGCTCCAGGTCGGTGGCGGCGGCGGCGGCGGCCCCCGAGCGCCTCAGCCCCGGCGTGCGGCGGCGGGAGAAGGGGGGGGGGGGGCGGGTGTGAGGGGAGGGTGGGGGGGCGGGCGGGCGGCCTCCCCCAGCCCTCCCCCGCTGCTCTGCCGTCCCCTCCCTCCGCCCGCCCTTCCCCATCGATAGGTATCAGGAATTGATCCCCGCCGTCTCCGCCGCCGTCTCCGCTCTTTGTTCGGTGCCGCCGGGAGCACGGAGGAGCAGCAGCAGAAGCAGCGGCAGCAGCAGCAGCGGCGGGCGGCATGGAGCCGCCCGGCCCCCGCCCCGCCGCCAAGGTGACAGCCGGCACCGGGGGAGGTGGTGGTGGTGGTGGTGGGGGGGGGACGGGGACGGCCCCGGGGCGGGCGGCAAGTTGGGCGGGCGGCGGCTGAACTTCGGGGAGTAGACGGGGAGAGAAGCGGGGGGGGACGGACGGACGGACGGACACCGGCGGGGAGCCCCCCCCCCCCACCCTCCCGGTAGCCCCGCCGCCAAGTTTCGCCCCCCCCCCCCACCCCGGCCCGGCCCGGCCGGGCGGAGCCGCAGGTGCCCGGTGGAGCGGCCGCGGGGCCGGGAAAGGAGGGGGGGGGGGGGGGCTCGGTTCGCGATCGTAGCACCGGGGAGAGAGGAGGAGGAGGAGGAGGAGGAGGAGGAGGAGGAGGAGGAAGAGGAGGAGGAGGAGACGTGCCCGGGGCCGGCCGGAGCCCCCCCCCCGCTCTCCTATTGTTATTCGGGCGCCGGTGTGGTCGGGGAGGAGGTGTGTGGGGGGGGGGGGTAGGGGGTGGGGGCTTTTCCCCGTGTCCCGGTTTACCGGGCCCGGCGTCAGGCTCCGAGGCGCCGGGTGGGGATGCGAGTGCCGGCGAGGCGGGCTCGGGATGGACGCAGCGATCCGGGGGGGCGCCGCCGGAGAGCTCCTTTGTGGTTCCGTGCAGGTCACGGATGCCGTATCCAGCCGTAGCGCCGGCGGGCTGTGAAATTAACGGGTAAGTCCTTTGTTAACGGGAGCGGGTGGGGGGGGGGGCCGGCTGACCGCCGAGGGCCGCGGGGATGCTCGCGGCCGGCCGCCTCGCTGGGCACCCCGGTGGCGGGGAGCCCCGGCCGCTGACACGAAAATCGGGGGGGACGAAACCGAACCCGGATCCGGCTGCGAGAGCCCAAAGGCTCCTCGACGCGGTTATTAATAAAGGGGTTTTGTCCCCACCGTGGGATGTCACGGAGTTTAAAAACGCAGCACGCTTCACCGGGGGGCTGTGGGGGGTAAACAAACCTAAATGCGGTTTACGGGGGCTCCGGTGCCGTTATCGACAGCGCCAGCGTTTAATGCGTTTCGGCCTTTTAAGCGGCTCACGGGCTGCGCCTGTCACAGGCGACCCTAAAAGTAATGCAGGTAGGACGGAGAGCCGGCTCGCCGCGGCTGCTCGCGTACGGCGGTGTGGTGGGAAGGGGATTAGGGCCGTAGGCGCTCCGGCTACAGAAGCATTCCTCGGTACATCACGCCGGTGACTTTTTCCCCGGGTGGGTGCAGAACCCGGGATTCCAGGCGAATATGGGCAGCCACTTCTCCGTGGGGTCGACGGAGCGCGGCGGGCGGCGGGGGCAACTTTGCGGGGCGGGGAGGTGGGCGCTGAGCGGGGACGGCAGCGGTGCTGGCGGGGGACCTGCGTCCAGGCAGCGGTGCTGCCGCCTCCCCGGGCTCCCGGTGGGAAAGGTGACCTTGTGCCAGCTCGGCCTGATGCCCTCTATTTAAAAGGAAAAAAAAAAAAAGAAAGAAGGGAAACAATCCATTTATTCTTCTTCTGCGAGCTTTTTTTTTTTTTTTTCTTTCTCCTTTTTTCTTTCTCTTTAATGCATGTGCCTAAGCAGCTCTGCTGGCCTAGGGCTTGCTGGGAATGGCAGAGTTTGAGCAGCCCTGATGAATGGTGGGCATATGTAAAACATGTAGATAATGTGCTCCCCGGTAGCACTTTGATCGAAACGGCATCGAGCCTTTTTACAGCAAATAGTCTCGGAAATGAGAAGAGATAAAATTCTATCAAAGATAATACCAGACATATTTCACTGGGTTATGAGATTGTTTTATTGTGTACATTACTAATGCAGTATTTTTTTACAGCTTTCTTGTGTGTAATAGTCATAACGGGCTTCATACCTTGTGTTTTTTTCCTGTGCTTTAATTTGCTCTTGTTTTATTATGTTCGGTTTAGCGCTGTACAGATTACACGCGCCGCATTCTGGATGCTGCTTTAATCTAACCCACTCCGTGTTAAAACAGCAAAAAAAAAAAAAAAAAAAAATGGGAAGAGTTGCGAGCTGCTGATTTGGGATAATAAATACAACGGCAAGTGAGGGGAGAGAGACCTATTATAGCCATCTTTTATAAATGTCTCCACATCTCATTATGCAGATTAGCTCTGGCTACATGGCTCCGGCGTTGGCTTCGTCAAAGAAAACGCTGCTCGCTTTATTCCCTGCAATGCACCCGCTCGCTGCGTGCCTGCGCCGCGCGGAGGAGCAGACTTGGCGGGGACTTGGGCAGAAACTTCGGCGCTGCCCCTGCCGGATCGCGGCGCGCCGGCAGCCTCGCGCGCGCTGCGGTGGCTGGCGTCTTCTCCAAGTTTAGGGGGAGGAAAGAAGAAAAAAAAAAAAAAAAAAAGATGTGGATGTGATTAAAATATTATAACCTTATGATATTCTGAAGTGCATAAATTTTACATATCAGCTACAGAGGGAGTTTAGACATCCATTAAATGATATGACAGCTTGACTTATCTAAATGTGCTATCATTTAACAATGTGTCAAAATTCTTCTTTATATAGATGACAGCAGTAAATAAGCTATCAGTCCTCTTGGCTGAAGCTTAATTCCCGAAGCTTGGACTGATAAACTTGGCGGCGCTGCTTTGGGCTCTGAGCTGGGGAGCTTCACCTCCTCACCCCCACGGGCCTGCGTGGTTTTGGGGCTATAAAGGAGAGAGCTGCGGGATCTCCCCGGTTCCTCCAGCATCTCCAGAGCCCTGCCAGCAGCCCCAGGCTCTCCGTGCTGCTGAACCAGCTTCTGTTTGTGCTCGTAGCCCGTTGGAGGCCCAGGTCAAAATTCACCCTGGGGTATGGCACATTGGTGTCTGTGGGTCTGACCCAGCAATGGGCAGCAGTTCCTCGTGGCATGGAGGTAAATCCGTGCTCACCCCACTTGGCGGAGGTGTCCTCTGCAGCGAGAAGCGGGCGATGAAGGGTGGGCAGGTGCCGGGGGTCACCGTGCCCAAGGGGTGAGGGGGGAGCCGGGGCACGGAGAGCCCGGGGACGGTGCCGGGGGCCGGGGAAGCCCCCGCTGTGGCTCCTCCCCACCACGCTGTGGTTGCGGTGGGTCTGTCGGGTGCTCAGCTGTGTTGTCAAGGGATGGTAAGCTCCTCGGTGGGAAGGGGGACGATGCTTCCCATCCCTCGTAAGCGTCGGCGTTCCTTCCCATGCGGAGATCTCAAGGTTTTGCTGGGTGGGTGAATCCTGTGCCCGTGCGGGGCTGGCTCGGGGCGCTGCTGGGTGGTTGACACATTTGGGGCTTCCCAGCGGCTCCAGCTTCTCCCCGTGCGCCAGGCAGGTGGGACGTGGGCTGGAGAATGACGGTGTTTGGAAAATTAATGCAAATTTAGCAGCAGTGGAAATAACGAAGCCTGGTTCTCTGCAGGCGTCCGTCTTGTGCCTGGGTTCCCTGGTGCCCGATAGCCGTGCGCTCCCCTGGAAACCTTCCCGGTGCCCAGGGCAGTGGTAGCGGTGCCCTCCCGTGGGGGTTCTCTGCTGACTCTGCTGTGCCCTGCAGCCCATCTTTTGCCAGGGATGCTGTTGGCATTTCTCTCTTTCACCCAGAAGCCCTGTTTCCTTGTAGCTCAAGGTGTACAGCAGCCACTGTCCCTGTGGTGTGGCACCGTGGACATCCAGCCGGACATCACAGCCGCCCGTGGGCAGCTGATGCTCCTGCCTGCCCCTCTGAAACCTTGGTGGCCTCGCACCACTCCTGGCCCCACTTGCTGCTGGTCCTCGGCCTCGCCACGGGCAGAAAGTCAGAGCCCGGAGCTCCTGAGGTGTAACGTGTATTTTTTTTTTTTTTTTTTTTTTTTTTTACCTTGTGGCTGAATAATTGAGACGCTGCCAGACGAGAAGAGAGCTGCAGAAAATGAGAGTTTATCTTTAGCTCTGCGGCTCTCACTTTAGAAACCGGTGACCCCAATTCCAGCCCGAAGAGTGACTTCTTCCCTAATTAATAAATCCATTAATTAATTGTGTGCGTGCCGCAGCCCATTAGAGATATGTGCGCTGGCCTCCTGATCCAGTTTAGTGGATTGTCTCCGTGGCCTTGGGGGTGGGGGGGGGGGGGAGAGATTGTGACCACGAGGCGAATAGGGGACGTGGATTAAAATATAATTTGTTCCTGTGGGATTGCGGAGAAGGGTCGCGGCCCTGCTGGTCACCCGGACTGGTGGCCGTGGGGCTGGACTGGTGGCTGTGGGGCTGGACTGGGAGCACTGGGCACCCGGCCGGGGCGAGCGGCGCGGGCTGGCGGGGCTCTCGGAGCCTGGCGCGGCGCGGCAGGGCGGTTGCGTGCAGGTGGAGCTGAATGCTAAAACGTTTGGCGATCCGAATTATTATTTATGACCAGATTAAGCAAACAGCACACTCCCAGCCTGCGAGTCCTTTAGGAGGTACTTGCTTAACTAGATAACCTCAGCGGAGCATGGAGAACTAGCTATTCATCTCCCTCCATATGTTGGCACAGTAGCGGCTCCCTCCAGTTAATTTTTCTTGCTGTCTGCAGAGACTCCACATAAAAATGCAGGCATAATTGTGCGCTCCGGTCCCAGAGCTGCTGTTTTCTCCGCTGAACGTCAAGTTACCGGTTGGCAAACGAAACGCCATCTCTGAACGCACAAGTCCTGGCGTGGCTCGGCGGTGAGATTGTGGCTCTGGGGCTGGCGTGCCCCTCAGTTTTCCCCTCCTGCTGGTTTTGCCACCCGGGGGAGAGCAGAGGGTGTGGGATCCTGGGGGCAGCCCCGTATCCCGTGGGCATCCTGCGGTGACGTTGCTGTACGGCCAAGTCCCCGGTCCTGAATTTCAGGGAATTTCCCTGGGAATTGCCGCTCCAACCCGACAAAGGGAAGCTGTGGGACCGTTGTCCGCAGGGGGCTGAAGCTCCCCAGGGCCGAGCCTTACTCTGACTGAAATTAATTTAGGGTTCAAACGCGGCTTTCCTCAAGGTGCAGAGCGATCAGCGGCGCGGCTGATGGCCGGGAAGGCTCCCTCCGGGATGGTAACAGGCACGTCGAGGGCATCCATTTCCCCAGAAAGGCTCCGGGAAGTTTCTCAGAACATTTTGTACCATCCTGCTCCTATTATAGAAAGATGTAATTCCCCAACTTGGGAGATAATAAGCAGGTATTGACTTCTGCTGGGGTCATTATCAAGATTTATTCAGTCAATATGGCTTCTCCGGTCAATAAATCTTGAGGTTGATAAAGGAGGAATATATACTTGCAGACTTTATTAAAAAGTTTTCCCCTTCCGTAACACTTTCTGGTGCGTGTTGCGTTAGCGCCCATGATGGAGAGTTCTCCAATTACCTGGTTTTGTGGCTCATGCTTTCCTGCACTTTTCGGCACGTCTCGCAGTGGCAGCAAAACCTGGGTGGGAGGAACAAACCCTGCCACCATCAGCACCGTGCTCCATCACCGCCTTGTGCCTTTGTGCCTCAGTTTCCCCACTGACAGGCATGGAGGGTTCCTGCAAGCCAGGGTTTTGGGGTGAGACGCCCCAGGAGGGTGTATTCAGCCTGGCAGGAGGCTGTGCAGGCGCGGTGGAAATGGGGAATTTCTTCTCAGTCGAGCTTCCCGGTCCCGCGCACGCAGGCGCTGGCGCATACGCACATACCGAGGCCTTGTTCCAGAGTGGTTTCAGTGCTTTTTAATATGGCCTTGCTGTGTAATTATTTTTTTGACTAGTTTGGTGTAACGTTTAATGATTTCCCCAAAGCTGCAACAGGACCCCGGAGCATTGATTTAGCTGCAGTTTAAGTGACTTGCTGCTAATGCGCGGCTGTTTTAATATTAATTGCTCGGTGCGTGCGTGCTAGCTGGTTCTTCTGCAACACGGATTTCTAAAAAAGTAAATAACCAATTTGAACCCCGTGTAAATATTACTCTAGTGGGAACTGCGCCGTGCGTCAGCCGCTCTGAGCATGCTACGGTTGCCTTTGGTAACGCTCCTGCAGTTTTACACTGAAGTCAGGACCTCGGGCTCCCTTTGTTTTCCTCCGTCAGGATAACATCATAAAGTATTACCTGGTGCTGGCAGCGGGTCTCGTAATGTGCAGCGTAAGCACGGCCGCTCGTCTTCGTGGGATCTGGGGAGCCACCCGGCTGCTGCGTTATTGCTGAGGACATTCGGTCTTCATTCATCGTCGTGGTCTTTATTAACGGTCGTTATTAATAATCGTGCCCCTCTGGCGGGGCAGACGGCGTTCGGCCACGGCTCGCGGAGCATTTTGCAAACATTGCTTCATCGCCGGAGCAGGGTAATGATTACCCGGCTCTTCCCCCGTCTTCTCGGCAAGGGATGGAGGGACACGGGTTGGAGGAGCAGCGTTGCCAAAATCCCCCTGTGAGACACGTTGGCTTTCCCCGCCATGCCTTTGGGGCCGGGGCTGGGAGCGATGCTCCTGGGGGCCACCTGCCCTGCAGCCCCGCGAGCCTCCTGCCTCGTTGTCGCCGGCACTTTGGGTTTGCCAAAACACCGCTTTTTGGCCCCAAAAGCAGCAATCGGTGCGGCCGTCCGGGGGACACGGCTTTGCCCGTGCAGTTCCCCGCCGCAATAGCACGGCGCGCGCCGTGGAGGCAGCGGAGCCGGGGCCGCCGCGCCTCTCCTTCAAATAAAAGCAGCTAATTAACATTATTCTTTAATTATTGCCTTTATCAACAAGGGGTCTGGTTTATACCAGCAGGGTAGTCGCTTTGCCTTCCACTACCCAAGTGAATGCTTCAGTTCCTGTTGCTTTTGAAATGAATTTGATGTCATCTGCCCATTGTCACTTAATGGGGACACTTGGGTAATGATTGCGCGCTCCAGCCCTGTTAGCAGCACTGCGAGCGTGTAATTTAGCCCCTTAGGCAGCAGTACTTTTGAAATCTCTGGATAGTTTTGAACTCTCTGTTCTTAATTAAATATGCAATTTTTCACGGTAACCAGGTTAATTCTTTTGTGTTGTGTTGTAATACTGTTAGGAATTTTTCATAGTTCTTATTAAACATTATTCAGGCATTGTGAATTCCATAATTAAAAAAAATGAAAAGAACAAAGCTTGATTCACTTCTTTCTTTTCCCTGGTTAATTTATCAAATGAATTTTGCAAATTTTTCTTTTCGTCCCCAGACAGTGTGCCAAGTGTTTTAAAGGGGAAGGATTTAATTGCTCTGTAGGGATTGGTTGGTTATGAAGGATTTGGCTGTTTGATTAGTAAACCCTACTGGGAATGGTTTAATGCTCCATGATCTTAAAAATTGTCTGATTGTTAGGCTCTCCAAGGATGTTTTCTTTTTCGTTATGTACGGCAACAGCTTCGCACAAGTGTGATTATTAGGTAGCGAGGAGGGAGCCGAGGGGCCGATCCCGCCTGCCCTGGCAGCAGCGATCGCGGGCGAGCCTTCCTCCCCGGCGGCGATGATGATGGAGCAGAGGACCCGTGGTTTTTCGCACACATCGCTGCAGTGCCCGCGCTGGAGGGCGGCTGTGAAGCCGAGCAGAAGCCCCAAGCCACATCCTGCCCTGGGCTTTTCCCCCAGGCCCTGCTTCCCGACACGATGCGGAATATCGGGGGGGGTCTCATCGGGGACCCCCCAGCCACGTTTCAGTGGAGGTACCCCATAGCCAGGGGCTGCAGAGCTGCAGGATCACATTCGGAGCGTCCCTCGGAGAGATGCAAAGCTTGGCGATGTCAAGCCAGAAGGCTTTAACCGGGAAGGCTTTAAAAAAAAAAACCCACACAAAACAGCACGAAAATGCTTGTGTTTTTGTACCCACTTGCCGCTGCTGCTCTCTGGGTTGGTTTTAGAGCGCTGCTGGACTTGCCTGGGAAAAAAAAAGTCAATACCTGGTGTTTCTCCCGCCCTGTTGAGAGCCGTGGCGCACTCCTTGCGTGCATCTGAGCTTCTGGACGGAGCCGGTCCTTTCCCTGAGCTCTTTCATTGCACCGGGACTGAAATGCCCGCATCCAGCAGGTCGCAGGAGAAAGCCCCACGTCTCGTGTGGCTCTGCTGCTGTGGGCAGAATTGCATCCCCCAGGTTTTAGGTGGGGAGAGAGGGGCTCGGCGGGCACTGTTGGAGCCCAGATCAGGGAAGCACGGGACCCCGTTGCCCCTCGTTTACCCAGGGGGCTCCCGAGGGCTTTTCCATGGGGCTGGAGGGGTTTCGATGCTCGCCGTGAGATGGCAGCCAGACGGGATCGATAGCGGCATCTCTGAGGGGGCTCCCCGGGGGTTGTTTTGGCTCTAAGGGGAGGTCAGAGAGTCGTTGAACTTATAAATATATTAGTATTTAAGGGAAGAGTCGCCGGCTTCCAGCTCGGTTTATGCGGCGCCGACTTTTTCCCATTCTGGTCGAAGCCTCCTACGCCGGGTGAATGACGCAGCCGCCTGGCACCGGGGTTGGGACCTCGGCGGGCTGGAGATGGAAAATAAAAAACGTGCAGCGGTGCCGAGGGCAGGGACTTTGCCCTGGAGAGCATCCTGAGCTGGAGGCATGCGGGCGGCGGTGCCCGGGGCAAGGCACGGCGGCGGAGAAGCGTCACCGCCCCGGAGAGCAACATCTCAGAGCGGGGATGCGAAGCATTTGGTCTTCGTCTCTCTTTGCTTCAGATTTTGCTCCAAAGCAAAGACTTGTGCCAAGACCTGGCTGCGTGGCACGTCCGTGGGACTTTTGGGCTCCCAGCCCTGCAGCACTGCTGCACGAGGCTCTTCCAGCGCTGCGGCCGCTCCCTCCGGTGCCGTGCGGACCCGTAAAGTCATTTTATATGGGGGAAAAAAATTATAAAAAAAAAAAGAGAAGAAGTAGACATTTGAAAGGCGAAGCTGAGCAGACGCCGGTAATGTATTCACAGGCATGACACAGAATGGCAGCGTGTCATGAACCGCGTCCCCGGGGACCCGTGGGGCTGTGATATTGGCTTTAACCCACAAAGGCTCCAGTCAGTGCGTAAATTCATCAGGCTTACGGGATTGCTCTTGGACTACTGAATAATTTACGGTTCCAGAGCCCAGCCAGGTTCAGGTCATTGGGGTTCATGGGTTAATAACAGGTTTGGTTTTTGTTGTCAGCAGCTGCCTTGATAACATATGAAAGAATCCTATTCTGTTGATTAGATTTTGAAATGGATCAATTTTTAATCAGCAGAACATCTGACTCACTCAATAAGGGTAGCATTGTGGAGACAGGGCGGAGGTGCTCTTTATTTACAGGACTGTTTGCTCGCACTCGTACGCAGCTCGGCGCGGGGCTGCCCCCCCCCCCTCGCCCCCCTGTCCCCAAAAGAAGTCACCTGCATTGCCCACCGTACAGGCTTCGGCTGCCAGCCAGCTCCCAAATCCGTGGTGCTCCTCAGGAGAGGAGAGGGCTTGCCAACAGCTTGGTTTAGCTCTGTTATCGATGGAAAAACACTTCCCGGCGAGCAGATTTTGCCTACCGTAGGAGGGCCCCCGCAGGGACTGTGCCACTCCTTGGGGACGTCCCCAAGGGCCCAGGGGTCTCTCTGCCATTCGAGGAGCAGCAACAAGCCCCAGCCTGAAGGTCTCCAGCCCACACCCTGGGTGCAAGAAGCCTTGAAAGGGAGTCACTCGGCTGATTTCATCACTGCCCTTAATTCTACAAGAGCAGAATTCCCACTCAGAGTTAAATTCGGGGTGGGGATGCTATCTTTACCCTTTTTTTTTTGGAGTGCTTGAGGCGCAAAAGGCACCCCAAGCTCAGTGTGCTGCATTGCATGGTAACGCTCACGTGCGTTTCCTTTTGTACAGGCATGCATAAAATACATTTTCTCCTAATTTGAAGCTGGTGTGTCAAAATTTTGGCCCGAAGCAAGCATTAACAACAAGCATAATGGGCCTGCCGGAAAATTAAACTCCCACCTCCCTCCCTCCCTCCTTTTCAGTAACCGAAAAGGTAAAAGTCTCGTAAATACAACTTTGCAAGCCGTGCCACTGGATTAAGGATTACTTTGGGGTCGTTTGGTGAGCGCTGACGGATCATTGGGAAGCTCTGCTGCTGGCAGGTATTGATGCAGAGAAGTTGGTCGTAAGGGCGGTTTGCATGGCTTTGCCCTGGGTGCTCTGCGGTTTTACTTTCAAAACTTGTGCCTCCTGGCCGTCTCCTTCACCTGAACAACTATTTCCCCTCTCGCCGTGGATCAGTTAAGATCACAGCTCCGTGGGGCTGGAAATACGGCTGCGGGACTTGGGGACAGCCGCGGTGGCAGCGGCCGGGGCGGGCGATGGATGGGTTTCTGCTAAAAACATGAGCAACGTCAGAAGGTTAAATATGCATCTTATATCATCCCCGGCGGGTTTATTTTCGGGAGGGCAATGGGCGTCACGAGTTCACGACTTTCAAATTAAGTTTATTTTAGTGACGGAGGATGTGCTTCTCTGTCGAGTATCCACTGGTTGTTTTCTGAGAATGGTTGAAAGCAAAACATTTTCAGAAAGAGTAGGGGGGGCAGCTGGCCTGGGTTTTATGTTTAATAACCGCTCAGAAAGCACGGATTGCGATGATCCATCGCGGGTGCCCTTTGGCAGGTAGCGGGGACGTGCCTGGTTTTTAGGCCCGAGAAAGGCAGCGGCTCCTCTGGTGACTTATTAACTCTCCTAATTGCCTTTGTGTTTAGCAACGAAGTAAGCAAATGAACCGCGGATCGGTGCCTGGGCTTTGCTGTCCTTGCTCGGGCAGGAATGACCCCAAAAACGTGCCGCGGGTGCCGGGGTCCCCCCCGCGAGGGGAGCGGGTGGCAGCGGCAAGGTGGGGAGCGTCGCCGTGCTCCTTGATTTGCAATTTAAGGGAATGAAGGAAGGTTGCTGCTTCGCAGCGCCGGGTTAATTTGGGTCTGCGAAGCCGTGCTGGTGGCAGTCCCGAGGCTGGCCGGTACAACCTCTTGTGTCAGGAGCAGGCTGCACTAATTTCAGCTGGAATCACCGAGACCAGCACGTAATCTTGTCCTCCTTCCCCTGGGAGTTTTAAGCCATTCTTCCAGGGACGAGGCTCCTACAGCTTGGGGTATTCGGGTGTGTTAGGCACAGCCTCGGGGGACACGCAGGTCGCATTGTGGCAGAAGGCATCTTTTCCTTACCCATCCTTTCCTACCAGCGTGCATTACCTCCGCCTGGAAGGGTTTCTGCATTCGTCCCTTATTTTTGGCTAATAATTACAGAATAACAGAGCCCAGCATCCCTTCCAACACGGAGCAGATGGAGCGTCCTGAGCCTTAGCACGCTTCTGGCTCCGACAGCGCCAGCAGGTCCCGGGGCTGCTACAAGGCTTGTGCGGCACAGCCGCAGCTGCAGAACCACCGTGGGATACGGGATGGGATGTGGGATGTGGGATGTGGGATGCGGGGTGCCACGGCCCCCTCCTCTGCCCTCTGCAAGGGCGAGCTGCTTGGAGAGGCACCGGGGGGTCCCCTTTGGGCTGCACGTCCTTCCCGCTCGGCTGCAAGCCAAGGAGCCGCCGCTTTTAGCGTTACAGCCGGCGTGGGGTTTTTTGGTGACAAATACTCCGTAATGGATAATCCCAGCCCGCTACTTGAAAAAGCCATAAAAGAAAATAGCACGAGTGCTGGCTGCTGAGCCTGCCCGGAGCTGGTTGTTGGCACGCCAGCCGGTAATGCCGCCCGCTGCACGGCCGCAGCGCCGTTCACCCAAAAGTTTTGGGCTGCTGAAGCCTTTGCGGAGGCAAAAGACCCGATCAATTGCCAGCAAAATCTCTGTCTTTCCCCATTTTGTCTCTGAACGGCCACGCTGTCTACAAATGGTGTTGTTTCCTTGCCGTCCCCACGCTGGTTTCTCATTGCAATACCCTATTTTTTTATTTTTTTTTTTTTAAAGCAGCTACAATTGATAATTTAGCTTTGGATAAAGCAACCTCAGAGCTTTTATTTCTCAGAGGCCAAACATTGATGTTGTGTGAAATGGGAGCTTTGAGAAGTCTTTGTATGGAACTTAGCTTCCTGAAAAATTTATTTACTGCGACTGTGATCTGCAGGAGCGAATTGATGTTTATCTATAGTAGTTCTTGCCAGAAAAAAAAAAAAAATGCATAACTGCACTTTCTTCGGAAGCCTTGAAAGGCCTTTTAAATAAGTGTCTAATAGTAGGCTCTCAATAGCAAACAGCCAGCTTGATAGACAGTATACAGTATATTATTAACTATAAGCAGGCTTAATCTTTTTCTCATGTTTTAGAGAATGCTTTATAACCTTGTGGCCAAAGAATTCGTGATCGCCAGGTATTTGAAGCCAAGCAAAATTATACTGGCTGCTACCGCGGGGAGATCGATGCTGCTGGGAAGCGTGCGGGGCCGGGGGCTGCGCTCTGCAGCGTGCTCCTCGCCTTCACTGCTGTGTCTTCCCATGGCATGTCCTGTCCCCAGCAGATGAAGGAAGGTGTCTCTGAGACCCCCCCATGACATTTTGGGGTGCTCGGACATCCTCGGCTCGGTGGTGGCCGCATCCCGGCTGGGCTGGGCTTGCTCCTGGTGCTCGAGCGTGACCCGGCGGCTCCGTCTCCTCTGCTGCGTGGCTGTCACCCAGGGGAAGAAGGAAGGCTCTTTTTCAAAGACCTTGTGACTTTCTTGGCTGCACTGCTTGGGGTTAGGCAGTGTGCCGGAGGTAGGGCTGTTTTCCTGCAGAATGGGGCTCGGGTGATTTTAGTTTTTATTCTCTGTTGCGATCGTCCCGCGGGAGCTCCCCGGGCTCCCCGCGCTGCATCGCCTCTGCCACAGCCCCATGGGGCTGGGGGTGAGAACGTGTCTGGGGAGCAGCTCTAAAATCCAGGCAACAAATCTATCTTAAAAAGAAGAGCCGAGTGAATGATGTGCATATCTGCTGGTTCGAAACCAACCTCCCGAGCTTCCAGAGCTCGAGGTGGGTAGGACCCAATGCGACTCAGGATTTTTACCTTGAGCTCTCCAAACCCTCGTGTTTCCATCAGCAGAGGTCCCCACGGATAATCCTCCAGCTTCCTCCTTGCGCTCTTTTCCATTTTCCTGGCAAAAGCATAAACGGTTTCCTTTGGCTTTCCTGCCTTCTGTTTTGTTTGCTGTGAAATTTGGGGTTGAGCAGCAGCCGGAGTGGCGCAGGGTGCCGTCGGATCGGGCACACACTCGCTCTGGCTGCCCGCCCGAGCTTCCCATCGATTTATTGACCGCCTGCAGCCGCCTCAGAGGGCAGGATTTGGCCCAGGGGCCCAGGTGGCAGCGAGATGGGTCATCTGTGCCAGTCCTCGCCTGCTCGTGTCCCCCAGCCCAGCTGCAGGCAGGGTTCCCCCAGGCGAGGGGCAGCCGGAGCGGAGCTGCCCAGGAGCGCTCCCTCGCAGCCGTGTTTTTCTGCCTTTCCTCTATCGGATCCTGGGAGCGTTGGCCGGGAGTCAGGGGATCGATAGATGGTTAAGGTGATAAGTGGCTTTGCTAAAAACCAATTTTGCAGGGGGAGTTTGCAGGGAGGAGAGCGCAGAGGCTCTGCAGCCGCACCCCAGAGACTGGGGCAGGAGCTGTCCCCGTCCCCGTCCCCATCCCCGACCCCGACCCCGTTCCTATCCCCATCCCCACATGCAGCTCTCCTGCCCCAGCCAGACCCCACTGTGCCACTTTCCTCCTCCTCGTCAAAGTCCCAAATGGTCGAGCCTGAGGAATACGGTTCATTTTGGGTGCTAGCCAGTGAGTTTGGGAAAATCAGCAGTGAATGTGCCGGAGGCCGCTACGCAATTAAACGGTTAAACGAGCAGCGCTCGCTCAGTGGATAACTCACAGCCAGGCTCGGAGCCGGTGGCCCTGGTGGCATTAGGGTGGCAGCATTGACACGGGTGGGACTGGTGGGAGAGCACAGCGTGGGGACACCAGTGCTGCCTCCAGGCATTCCTGGTCCTATGTCCCCATCCCTGGTCCCACGTCACCGTCCCTGGTCCCACGTCACCGTCCCTGGTCCCACGTCACCTTCCCATCTTTGACCCCCAGCAGCCACTACATGGGTTTGTCAGGGCAGATGGAGGTGATGACATTGGAGATCTTCCTTTCTAGCTAAATTTTGCAAATCTTTTTGCTCCGTGGGCATGTCGGTGCCACCTCCCCTGGACGTGGTGGCGATGGCAGGGCTGGGTCCCTGCGTCCTCGCCCCAGCGGCTCTGCTGGGAGCCCCGGCAGCACCCGGCTGCTGCTCTGGGTTCGTACAGGTGGGATGTCTCAGCGCTTCCAAAAAATGGCATGTTTTTATTTTTTTATTAAACTTTTGGGATTTTCGTTTCAAATTCTGTTTTCTTGGCTTTCGCATTTGTTTTTGTGCCATTCCTCTTTACTGCAGTGCTCCGTTGCGCACCAGCAGCTACAACGCCCCGCGGCCGCGTTGCAAACTCTAGCTAGAACCACCTTATTATTTTATTTTTTTTAATCATAGGGGGAGGCCATTTGTGGATGCTGATTGATTGAAACATCTTATCTCCCGTAGTCAAAGTGTCTCCGGTTGGCGCTGTAATGAAATAGTTTGACGCTTTGACACAAGTGTCAAACACTTTTCCGACAGCACAAACAGCAGAGGCTTTGATCGAGGTGTCAAACCGTTTCCATTACCACAAGCAGCCACCCCTTTGATCTGGGGAAGGAGATAAGGGGTTTCAATCAGGACTAAGTAGCAGCTGCTCTTAACGATTTTAAAAATAAGAAAATATGCAATAATTGAATAGTTAAGCTATTATGTCATGTTATAAAGTAGTCCTCGTGCCGTGGAGCGAAATAATGTAGGCGTAATACTAATGGCAGGAACGATAAACATGAGCTGCTAAACTAAAAAAAATAATGATAAAAAAAGAATGTTTTCTTCTGGGAGGTGTTCAGAATTGGTTTTCCCAGTATTTCAAGCGAGGACATCTTCAGAAATGCCTTTTTCTGGAGGAAATGAATCCTGTTTTTCACGGCTGTGGCATTCTCGGTGAAAGAAGACGCGCAGCGTGGGGGGAGCCGCGGGAGGTGCCGGGGCTGCGTGGGGCCATTTCTTTCCCAATTTGAGTAAAAATGGATCAAATTCCTCCCTGGTGTAGCTACGTTGGCATTAGGCAGGCTGGCGGCAGGTGAATTTGGGCCGAGTGTGTCCAACTAAAAGCCAGAGCACCTGTCTGAGCGCCAGCTTCATAAGCAAACGCCGCATGAGCAGCTGAAGAGAATTTACGTGACACACCAAAATTAGCAGGTTACGGCAAATAATCAGGTTTCTGCACCTCCTCCTCTTCCCCCTCCTCTGCATGGACGTTGTCTCTCTATGTTGGTCTTCTCGCTTTGGAAATTTTGCTGTTAGTGGCTGTTTTAGAAAGATTTTCCCTGCAGACATCTGTCCCCCAGGTGTCCCAGCAGTGGGGCGCGGGACGTGCCGTGGGGAGCGCCGTGTCCCCTGTCCCTGTCCCAGTCCCTGTCCCCCCATGGGATGCAGGGGATGTTGAGCCCCCTGCCGCAAGTACTGCACTGGGAGATGATGGGGCCTGGGGCTTGATCTCAGCCAGGACACGCGGCTCCTTCTCACGGCAAATTGCAGCGGCGGCGCCGGTCGAGGAATGCAAAATCCGACCAGCTCGAAAGGCAGCGCGTGGGAGATGGTATCTGTCGGCAGAGCAAGTCACCGAATTTAATACAAGGAGGCTCTGAGAGCTGCACGGGCTGCATCAGAGCGCGGCGAGCCTGCGCTGGAGATTAAACCTCACATTTCATTTTTACACACTGCGCTTAATCCAATAATGATCCCGCGTTACAAACGGCAATAATATCTTTCAGCATAGTTAATCAGAATAGACTTAATGCTGTCACTATTTATTAACCTTTGTTGAAAAGCAAGAAGTTTCCGTACTAATCTGTGATTGTTGCTCTTGTCAGGCTCCATCAAGTGCAAACCAGCTTTGGCATTCGTTGCGGCGGGGGGGACTCGGCGCCGAGCGAGACGCGAAGCCCTCGTCCCTGGGATGGTGGGGACACCGGGGGGGGGGAGCTCCCAAAATCCACCCTCGGGGGTCTCTTCCCACATCCCACTGCCGGTTCCTTGTTGGCAGGGCTGAGGGCACACACGGAGGGGTTTCGCCATCCCGTATTCTCCCGCTTGCCTCCCGTCGCAGCGTCCAGCCTGTGCTGGAAGCGGCTCGTAGGAGCACCTGGAATTAATGAGGCAGCTTGGTGCTGGGCAGAAATCGATGCTTCCTGCATTAATTGTGCTGTGTTCCAGCTTTGTCTTCTTATTCTGAGTTATGTAGTTACAGCCAGAGATGTCTCTCTTCGGCGGCAGCCCTCGGTCCTGGGGGTCCTGCTCTCTGTGCCTGCCCTGCCGCGGGACCGGTGGCACGGTGCGGCAGAGGGGAGCACGTTTTGACCATGTTTCTGCCCAATTTGCAACTGCTTTTTGCTGCCCTCGTGGTGGGCGAGGTGCCTGCCCCAGAGGATCCTGGCAAGGAGAGCGGGGAGGACCCACAGGAGCCGTGGCCTCGTGGCGAGCATAGGGGGACGCGGCTCGGGTGGCTGGGTGGGACGTCGCCCTCTTCTCCCTTCTCCCTTGTAGAACAGGGAACCAAAAAGCTCAACACAAATAAACCCCAAAACGCCCACTTTCTCCCCAGTTTCATCATCCCGCATCCCCAGGAACTTGTGCACATCGCGCCCACGGGACGTAGTTGGCGGCACGTGTTTTGGGGGCATCAAGCTCTGTCCCCTGGACGGGTGACGGACTCGCCGTGGTGGCTTTGGGTTGCAGAGGCACGGACTTGGGGTCCTTTTGGAAGATTTATTTCAACCTCCCCCCCTCCCACGGTCCTGGGGCTGGTGCCACCGGGCGCAGCGCTGCCGGCCCCAGCTGTGGTTTGTAGCTGGAGGTGGGCGGGAGGACAAGGCTCGGCCTCCGTGGAGACTGATATCTCCTTGCACATGGGTTTGGGTTTGCACTTTTGACTTTTTAGCAGGATTATTTGGGATTTCTGTAACAGAGCGTTCACGTGGATCAAGAGCACGCCTCCCAGCCCCTCAAAGCTGTGGTCCCACTCCTTCAGCAGAGCGCGTGTTGCCACCGCCTCTTATTTTCAGGCTAGCACCAAGTGTGTTTTGCTCTTTGCTTGGTCACTTGGACAGGTGCAGCTATTTCACATGCAGACACAGGAATCCCGCTTTGCTAACATCATTGAAGCCTAAACATGGTATTTATATTTTTAGCAAATTGTTCTTTATGGTATTGATTTACATGTAATGTAGTCCTTGCATGAATAACTACCATAAATCTGGGAGCATTTATCATCCAAAGGAGCTGCAAACTCAGTCAAATTCTTTATTTGTTAGACACGATTATGGAGCTTGAACTGCAAGGTAGAGAATAAAATGGGAACCATATTTTCTGTAAACAGCTCGGCGTTTCTTGCAGCAAGCTGATTGATGCGTGGTAAGAGGTAAGGGTTAAGATAATTTGGCGAAATGAAAAAGTATGGAATAAATTACAATAAATGGAATCTTTGATCTGGACTGTCGATATCAGCGATGGTGCATGAGTGGGTATTTTCTTCCTAGCCAGAGAAATTAACTTTTGAACTTAATGGCTACAATCTTTTTCTCCTGACTTTCATCCTTTGTGCTGACGGGCAGCGGGGACAGGCGGTTATTTGTTACCCTATTGATAGCCGAGCGCAGGAGAGCCAGGCTTTGTGTGACCGGGGCTTACAGAAACTACTTCCAGTCTTGTTCAGGTTTTGTGAAGCAGTGGTCATAAAAAATAGAAGGAAAAAAAAAAAATCCCAACCCCTCGTCCCCGTTGAGCCTGGGCTACGTGGAGGTCTGGAGCGTTTCTGCTTCTAAATTTAGCCATTTAGGAGACTATGGGCTATCCACTTGGGACTTTTAAAAAGGCTTTCACAATAACTCGTGAGAGCCGGATGCCTTTAGTCCTTAACTTTAATTTAAAATAAAGAAATCTCTTCAACCTGCCCCGTTCCCCTCCCCCTGCCCCATTATTCAGCCTGAGGCGCTTTGCCGCTTGCTTGCGGAGCGAAGATGCGCTAAGCTCTTGTAATTTCTTAGGAAGATAATTATTTATTTTTTAATAGAAGGAAAATCAAGTCAACGCTCGAGAGCGTACGCAGCAGTTTACCGCCATAGGAGGAATTAATCAGTCTATAAAGTTCAAAATGTACAAAGAGGGAAGAAAAAACACCCCGACTGATCAAACACGAGGCTCTTCTCTGAGATGCAAAGATAAAAGCCTTTTCCTCCGCACGCTTCCCCGCTATTGGCAGCCAGTGGGGTCAAGATATTTTTTTTTTGTTATGGAAAGCCAGAGATAATTAATGTTGTTGAAAGAGGACTCTGGGTTCGGCGTCTGGCAGGCGAGCCCCCGAGTCTGGGATCTGGCAAAGCCGCGGCGAGCGGAGGGAAAGTTCCCCGCAGAGGGAGCTGCCGATGTAACGGAGCAATAAATAATAAGGGGAGATAAAAAAAGGCCCTTTGGAAAGCGCCGTGGAGCTGCTGCTGCTCCAGGATGGGGCTCGGGCCACGGGGTCCCCCCTGTGCCACATCTCCATGGGTCCCATGGGACCAAATTCCTCCGAGTCCTGGCACCGGGAGGTACCCGAGGAGGCTCCACGGCCCCGTTTGCCACATGCTTGATCTCTCCCGGCTCCTGCAGCTCGTTTGGATGTGTCCTGTTAGGGCGCTTGTGCTAAATCTGTCCTGATAATCGATAGATGTATGGTCACCCAAGCCGTTTATGCATCTCTTCTATCAAAGCCGTGACAACGAGAGATCAAGACGTGAGCGGGCAGGCTCATACATCGAACGCTATTTAAAAAGCAGGATGAATTAATTACCGCCATTAATGACCGGGGATAGACTTCAGGAGGCTGCAGCCAACGTCTGGGAGCCTCGAGCGGGGAGAAAACCGCGTTGGGGAGCCTTCGCCAAGCCTGGTCCCTGAGCATCCCACGGGCACGCCGCCGAGACGTGCCCTCCGCGCGGGGCTGGGTTTGCCCCATCCGGCCGCTTCCTCAGCTCCCGCTAATTAGCATTATTTTTTAATTGCTTGGGGGCGTTGCTGTCCTTTCCCAGCCCCCGTTGGAGGATGCGGCGGAGCTCACGGCCCCGTGTCCGTGCCGGTTATTTGTTATGCAGCAGCACCAGAGCTGCTCTCAGACAGGGCTTGTCAGCTGTAAAAGACACTGGCAGATTTTATTAGTTGACAGAAGGGTTTTTTTTTTTTTTTTCCTCGTGAAAATATTAAAAAGTCATTTTAGTTTAGAAACCTAATTTTAATTTAGTTAGGTTTTAATTTAATTTAGGTTTTAAATTCATTTTCCGGCAGAACTCAATTTTTCAAGTGTAATTTGATGCCGTCAGTGGCCATAATGTTTAATGCCCTACCTATAAATTGCGGGGATGGCTCTGAGATGATTTACAGGATCCGGGCTGATGGGGCCGCTGAATGAGGCCGTCCCTGGTCCCACACGTTGCCCGACATGGGAGAGGACAGGAGGAAGGGGATTTATCGCGGCGACTGCTGCCGTTACTGCCAGGAAGATGGGAGAATTATCGAAGGGATTGAATTATCAGAAAGCAGCACTTGTAGTTACCTGGATCTCCTGCAGCCGGAGGGGATTTGTGTTTTGTTTTTTTTTTTTTTCTCCCATTTTTCAAATGAGGAGAGGCCCCCGTGAAACGCAGCGGAGTCGCACAAAACGCCATCCCCATTTAATCCATCCGTCTAAGCGTTCCGTCTAATTACGGTACGAGGGAAGTCTTCAGAGCATGTATCGAACATTATAAATGGGGATAAGATGATTCTGGTAATGGCTTAATGAAACAGGTGAGGTAGTTTGGTCTGTCTGCCCGCGTCCCTGGGCCGCAGCCAGATTGATTTGGCAGGGAGCAGCCCCCCGGGTGCTCGTGTTGTTACACATCGGAGCGCGTGTCCATTAGGAGCCTTTGATTTTCCTCCTGCTTTTGGCTTCCGAGTAGCAGCCACTGGCTCATTTCATTAGCTGCAGGGCACGCCGCACCCCTGAAGTTCTTGCAAGGTGGAATTTGTTTATTTTTGGGGGAAAGAAATGGCTGCCCATGACCTCAGACCCACGGCGGGCTGAACCGGGTGGGGAAGGGCTGCGGAGAGCGATGGGCAGCGGGAAGATGGTGGGGACCTCAGCATCCCATAATGGCTGAGGTGTGCAGGGACCTCCTGGTCCCTCTGGTCGCACCCTGCCCCAGCAGGGCCACGCAGAGCAGGGTGCCCAGCACCATGTCCCAGCAGCACTGGGGGATCTCCAGGGAGGAGAACCCACAAGCCCTGGGCAGCCGGTCCCAATGCATCCACTTCCACCTCCGTCCTTGGGGGTCTCCAAACCCCAGCGGGATGTGGTTCAAAATGATCCAGCTTGGGGGGTGGCTTGGGCTGGTCCCTCCCGAGCTGCATTTTTCCCTAAATCCGTGATTCTCTTCTCACGTGGAGCGGGATGCCCGCAGCGGCTCCGAGCGGCCTGGTGGCATTTTGAGCCTGGCTCCCGCGGAGCTGAGGTGCCCGGCATCCCCTCTCCCTCCAAACCATTTGACGCCTTTGGTCAATTTTAACCCAATTACCGCAGGCGTATGCATTGCAGAGAGATTAACTTCTGCAAACTTCCACCAACATCGGCCTCGGGCTGCCAGAGCAAGAGATCTGAGGCTCTCATCCTCCAGGGAGATCGAGGGGCGCGAGCACAGGCGTGCTACGAGACACTGGCGAATCCACAGCTGCCACTGCTATCTCCAGGCTGAGTTTGGGCTCCCGCGGGGTCTGGATGCCAAGAAGGCTCTGCTCAGAGAGGGGCGGCCGTGGTGGCGCCGAGGGTGAGGTCCCTGTGCCCCGCCGGGGTGCCCGTCCCCGCCGGCGAGATGCCACCGCGTCCCCCGGGTTGTCACGGCTACTGACGCATGGGACCCCGGGGAGCGGGCTGGGAATTAATGGCAGCCCCGGATAAAGGATTCCTGTCTCGGCCGGGTTGATGGATTACATTGATGTGCCATTTGTCATACTGTAATTGTTCTGGCAAATGTAATACCCACTAGTATAAACATTGTGCTGCTTTGCTAATAAAACCGAAAATAGGAAGAGAAAGGATGATGCAGTGCTGTGTGCGCTCAAAGAGACGCCGCCCCCTCGCCGCGCCGCCGCGGCGCTCTTCCTCCCCTCCTGCCCTCCTCCTCCTCCTCCTCCTCATCCCATCGGGATGCTGGTGGGCAGGGGGACGGGTCAGGGCCCCCTCCTGCCACCCCCGGGTCCCTCCCTGGCTTGGGATTCTTGGGTCCTTGTCCCCAAAGGCACAGCTTGGGCTGACGGCGGCCGTGCCCATGCTTGGGATGAGGCTGATGGAGCAGAGCCCCGAAATCCCGACCCATCTGGGTCTTCTCCCTTTTTGCTTGGATCATAAGGAAAACCCAAAACCGAGGGAGAAGGAGGAACGGGAACCCCCCCAGCACCTCTGCAAGGCCCCGCAAAGCCTGGGCTGCTTCAGAGGCGTCGCAGTTCCTACGATTGCATCTCCAAATGTTTTTAAAGTTTATGCTTGACCTGATTCATAGAAAAAAAAAAAAGATAAACACCCTTTCTGTGTTTGCAGTCATATGTAATTTTTATCTCTTGACCTTTAAACGTAAGCAGCAGTAAAATGAAGAACTATGGCAGTCATTTAACACCCTGCCTGTACTAACTGGTTTCTGCCTGTGAGCCGTGGTTTTAAATTGGCTAATGCAGAATACTTGCAGAGCTAATAATAATTCAGATTACTCCTGTCAGCTATTCCGGTTTCATGGGTAATTTAGTAGTTGAATAAATTTTTAAAAAAATTCATTCGTTCCCATGCACTGTTATGAATCAGTAGATGGTTTACCATTGGCAGCAGTAACTGTAAGAAGATTTAAATTGCTACTGAAAAGGATTTGAGTGAAGGTAATGTTTTATAATGTTCTAAGCCATATGCACTACTTTCAGGCCTCATCAGTTTTACATTGATTCCTAGTGAAGTGTTTAATTGCATCATGAATGCAATATAATTCAGTTCTTTTTGCTAATATGGTATATATCTCAAAGTGATATACAGCACTGACAGTGAAGACTCAGGATTTTCTTAGGGTTTTCGAGCACGCGGGGTGTGCGCGGCTGCGGGCGCTGCACCTCGGCGCCTGGCTGGGAGCTCTTTGCTCCGGGAAACTTCCCGGCTCCGGCATGGGTTTGTGTGCTGGAGTTCACCAGGATGTGTGCATGGGCACCAGCAGGCAGGTGCTGCGCACACACACACGTGTACGACGTGCCCGTCGCACACCGGGACTGCTGACCGACACCTAACAACCCTTGTGGTGCCACAACTCTTTTATTTGTGCGGGGTTTTCTTGCAGGGTTTTCTTTCTTGCAATTTTTGCGACTTTATTAGCAAACCGAGGGCTGCCCTGTCCTAATTCCTAGGTGATGCAGGGGTTTTGCCGTGCGGAAAATTCAGTTTCAGGTGAATTTCAGCCCGCGGATGCTGTTCCCTCCGCCTGGCGGTGCGTCTGCAGCCCTTTTGGGGCACACAGCTGGGATGTTATCTCACAGGGGAGCTGCTGCAAGCTCCAAGCCACCTCCTCGGTAATTCAGCTTTGCTTGCTGCTCCGAGCCCAGCTCAGTTCGATGCAAAAGGGAAAAGCTCCTCGGAGCCCACAGGGACCTCTGGGGCACTTGGTGCAATTCAGCCCGCGTCCCCGTCCCACGGTGCGGTGCCAGCTCGGAGCTGGGGCAAGGGGCTGGGTGGTCTGTGGGGTGGCTGAGGGCGGCGGCTGGGTGGTGAGGGCAGGATCCGGCCCCACACTCGGAGCCTTCCCACCAGGAGCTCCTCCTTAACCCCAGTACTCCCCTCTGAAAGCCTCTGGGGCAGGGCTGCGCTCCCGTCATGGAGCCTAATGCGATGCCAAAGTCACCGACGCGATTACGCTTATATATCATATTAGAGGAAATGAATACTAATTCAATACAAACTACTAATTCAGTAGAACAGAAAATTGCCGAGAGAATAGAAAATTGCTGAGCGCGCCGAACCTCGGCATCGCTCGAAGGAAACGCTTTGGCTGCTCCTCCCGTTTCGGGAGCTATTTTCGGTGCTGCTGGTGGCACACTTGGCCGGGGCGGCGCAGGGCGCACCGGTGCCAGGATGGGACCAGCTCCAGCCCTGGAGTCCCCTCGGAGTCCCCAGCCCCTCGTCTGCCCCTTCCTTCCTTGGGGAAAATCCTCTTGCCCTTTGCTTTCAAGCCCAGGGCTCGCAGCGAGGGGCTGGGAGACTTGAGGTGGGACCTGCACCCTCAGATGCGGCGTCCGGGGCTGCTCTTGGGAATATCGGTCATGTGCCGTGTTCAGAGCGAGCCGTAACTGGGACTCGTGTGGTTTCTGCACTGAAATGCTAGGGGAGTCTTATTGTATTAGCAATTTCCCATCAGATCCTGTCATATTAGTATTGTATTGTATTAGTATTTGTTTTCACTAATGTGATGTGAAAGTTGCTAATATGATAAGACTCCTGCATTGTATTAGCGAAAACAAATATTAATATGATAGGATGGAAAATAGCTAATAAGAAAGTAAGTTGCTAATCCGACGTGATGGATCTCCGGCAGGAGCTGCCTGCTGCTCTCCTGTACTTTTCCAGGAGCGCCCTGAGCCCGGCTCGGAGGGAGCGGGGAAGGAGCTCGGCCGCACGGGGACGGGGTCGCTCCCGCGGGGACGAGGGCATGGCTGCAGCCAGCGTTGGGGCAAACACGAATTTACGGGGCCAAGAGGCCACGGTGCGCCCGTACCGGCTCCTGCCAGGTTTTTAAGAGCGTGTCCGACTCTGACGCTACGTAACAAACCCTTTCCTAATTACTTTTTTTTTTTTCCAGCCACCTGAGCAAAATATCAATTTCCGACATCAAGAGGCAGGGTAGGTGAGCCAGAGCTAAACGCAAATAAACATTAAACAATTATTGGAATTTGGGTTCGTTTTAAAAAACCAGCGGGGTTGAGGGAACGAGCCACCTATTAGCTGGGAAAAGCGATGGGGCTTTTTAACAACATGCTGTTTCTTGGCGGAGGCTGGGATTTGGGCTGCGCGCGCGGTGGCAGCCCTGGATGTTATTGATTAAAGATGATGGAGCAGCAGCGCAATTATATCCCCGTTTGTGCTCGCTGCGGTGGCACCGCCGGCCTCCCGTTTGTCTGTTTGGTTGCTTGGCTGCCCCGGGTTTCTCCTCCTCCGGTCTCATCCCGGTCAGGATGCTCGGGGTGGGGACGGGGACTTGGCTCGGTCTTGGTGCCAGCCTTCAGTTTCTGGGGGTGGAGATGTTTTTAATTGCTTTTTTTTATTGTGTGTAACGGTGGTTCCAGAAGTGCCTCTCCCTGGTGGCTGGATTGATGCAGATAACAGGGGAGCATTTCGGGAGGACGCGAGCAGCCCGTGCCGTGTCCCCGCTCCGAGACCGCAACATTTCCCCCAGCTGGCATGGATCCGGCCCCACGGTTCCCCAGGCAAAAACGCGGGGAATTGGGTCTTTTAGACCATTTCCAGAAAATTCTGAGCAGGCACCAGGGGGATGGCGCAGAGGTAGCGGGGCCGGGCTGTGCCGCGCGGCGCCGCGCGCAGGAGCGAGCGGATAGCTCGCGGGGAGCGTGCATCTCGGAATCAGTCTATAATGCAATCAATTCTGTATATCCCTAGTGAAACAGCAACATTTATTTAACGTCTTTTATAGAGCAGCTGAGTTTTATCACAAATCACATTCCATTTCTATTCATCAGGGACCCCTTGAAGGCTAAAATGCACTTACTTTCCTCCGAGGAAGTTTACCAATTCTTCAATAAAGACCCATTTGCCTCCGTATGTAAAATTGACACATTTATTGAATATTAAACATTTGTTGGGTTCTCGTGCGCTTCTTTCGACTTTATCTGCTGCCCTTAAAAGTCGTTAGGGGAAGGATACATCAAAGTTGCAATAAAGGCTTGTTTATGGACGGGAAGGAGAGATGCTCCACGTCGCCGCGGAGGCTGGTTTATCCCATTCGTGTGGAAATCGCCGAGGTTTGGGCGTTTTGGATGTCAGTGGTAACGCTGGGTGCTCGGAACAGCCTGTCTGTCCTTGGCAGACACTTGGCATCGTGTGTCTCTGATTGCTCTAAAGGACTTTTTGTGTATAAAAGCTGTTCCTGGCCGCGTGAAGGTCGGGGTTGTGCCGCGGTGCAGGGCAGGCCGTTCTCCACCGGAGTCACTCCAGCTCATTAGCAGGAGGTCCAATAAAACAAGTTTTTCTTTTATCACTGTTACTAAGTGCCGTTGTAAATCAATTAAAATGTATTCTAGTAATTCTGTTTTTTTTCCCTGCCCACTCCGGGCTCTTGTTTAAGGAAACACGGAGCCATTAGCAGGATCCCGTGTACGTCCGTGCGCCTGCTGGAGGCGGGAGGGGATCGACCCGTTGCGCTCTGGCACGGAGCACACAGTGGCGATACGCGGGAGCACGCCGCTCCCCGTGGTCCTCCGCGAAGCCACCGAGTCTGCTGGGGGAGCTGGGGGAAGGCACGTGGGTCTGGAAGGGTCTCCTCCTCCTGGAAACACCGAGGTTGTTGCCGATGGGGATCCCGGTGGCCACGGTTTTGCATTGCTGAGGATGGAGCTGCGTCCGTCCAGCACAGTCCTGGAGGTGTTTGGGGGTAATATTGACCCAAGGAGGTGCGAGAGGGATGAAAAATGAAGAATGCTCATTAAATTATCGTGTGGGGAAGCCAGCAGCAGCCTCACCCCCAGCTTGTGCCGGGATGGGGCCGAGCTCTTGCCTCTTGTTGTTTTGTTAACATGGGAAATTGCAAATGGAAATAAGGAGCGTTAAGGTTGAGATTTGGGGTTGCTGGCTTGTTGTTAAGGACCTAATGGTGTCTCTCACACGCCTCGGGGTGGAGTTCTGCAGGACAGGTCTGATTTCTGAAATACGGGTTCCCCACGTTGCCACAATCACAGCTCAGTTTCCAGGTGCTGGGTTATAAAGCCAGGCTGGGAAATTAGGCTTTCAGAGCTGAGCCACCCCAAATTGCCCCCAGAGGAAGAGCAAAGGGGTGTGTGGAGGGGCCGGGCACCCCCAGCCTCCCCTCCAGCCCCTCCGTGCAGCGGACGGGTAGGTGACGCCAGCCAATTTTAGGGCCCTCTGTCCGCGTTAATTTATAAAACAAGCTGGCCTAATAAATGTCACCTAAATAGAGCTCCAGGAATCGTAGCTCATCTTGAGTGCACAATAAACATAATATACGGCTGCCTCTCCGAGCAGGCACCCGGCACCACGGCCGCCTGGCCGGGCGGCTCGGCTCGGCGACGATTTTCCACCCGCCTTTATTCTTCCTCCTCCGCCTTTACGAGAAGCGCTTGGAAAATGCTGGCGTGATGGGAAAATGCCGGCGTGACGGGCTCCTCCTTCCCTGCCCGTGGGAAAGGCACTCGGGGTGCCCTGCAGCTGGCGTGGGCATTGCAAACGAAAGCCATCGATGGCAGAGGGGACGCCAGGGTGGTGGGAGAGGGTTTTGCCCCGCGTTGGGTGGATGTGGGCAGGGGATGGGTTTTGGGGCGGCGCGTGGGCACCGTGCCCCGACGAGTGCCTGGCACCTCGGGGTGCCCCTGGTGGGAGCGATCCGAGGAGGAAACGCCAGAAAATGGCTCTTTGTAAAAAAATAACCTTCCCGGTGCACCGGGAGGCTCTGCTTTATGGGTGAGGGAAAGTGCTTAAAATGCTTAGAGGGAATAAACAGCTTTTAATGAAGTTACATTGCCACATAATGGGTATCATAAAATTGCCTTCATAGTACAGGGTCCCAGGATGGCTTTTATTATTGACTGAGCTGGAATCCTGTCTGTAAAGCTCCGGCAGCTGCGGAGAGGCGAATGCAAAGTCTTCTTAAATTACCTGATTGAAATAACTGGCAAATATTCTGCTTTGCTGCTTTGCGGAAGGCAAAGCTGCCTTTGGGGTGGTCTGTCAGACCTGGTTTGCAGATCCTGAAGAACACAGGAGTTTCATTGCAGCAAAACAGATGTTCATCTTGTTTCTCTATCGGCTGTTTGATGAGAAATTTATTGCTCTTCTGCTGGGCTGGAGCTCCTCTGCTGCGGAGTCTATTAGCCAGCCCGGGAGCTGGCGGGAAGCCAGGCGAGCAGTGTTTTGATGAAACCCATGAAAGCCCCGGTTCGAAGGCGCCAGTAATAATGCATCGGCTAGACTCTTCTGATTGGGCAATTGATTGCTCTGATTTGATTTATTGATCAATACCCTCAAATTTGGCGTCTGAGAAGCTGAACTAATCTTTAACTGCTGCGAACATCTCTGCCTGGTGGAGAATTAGAGCTGATAAGGAATGTATGAAAGGAATCTGAGCTTATCTTAATCACACAGTGCCCCGGCGCTGCCTGTGCTGAGAGGGAGTAGATGTGTGCAGAACACAATCACCAGGCAGAACAGAGCAGATCTATAAATTGATGGAATTCAAAGCCTCCAGCATCGATTACCATTATAACAAACAGTGGCGCACTGAATGTCTGATTATTTTTAGACAAAGATTCTGTGCTCTCAGCAGCAATTTTGCTGATGCTGTCACTGTGTCAGATGTCTGTTGTTGATTGCAATTAGATGCAATACAAAAAAAAAAAAATTTAAAACTATCTCTGCCTATAGTTTTATTTCCACTTATTAAATCTCCTCCTTTGTTTGCCTCCTCCTAATGTCTGCAGCTGGATGAAATATTGCATTACCAGAAGAGATCTCTTATATTCAGTTGGGTATAATCACTTTACAGATCATTGGATTATATCTGATATGCTTCAGATAATCCTGGGGAAATGTGGGACATTTACTCTGCCTTGTTTAAATGCGCCCTGCTTTAGGCTTTTGACTACAAATCTGCATAACATTGGGGCGTTGCAAACAGCTCCGCAAACCTCCGAATGATCTAATTCTATTAAAACACCGATCGATTCCCCATGACGTCGTTCATCCTCCCGGGCGGTGCCGGAGGTCCGGCGTGGATCCCCGGTTCTTGTCGCGTTTTGGAGCCATTTGTGGGGGGCTCCTGGGCCAGAAAGGTGAGGCTGTCCGTGGGGCACCCCACTGATGACCCGTGGCCACATTTTGGGACCCATCGGCGCAGATGTGGCTTGCAAGGGATGTCTTTGCCTCGTGCTGAGTCCCCTGGCTTTGTCCTGCAGGGTGCTGGGCTGTCCCCGGGGCTCTGCGCCTGCAGGGAGGCGGAGCAGGATTTCGGGGGGGGGGGGGTTCATGGCTTTATCTCATCCCATCAGGGCTCAGGGGACCCCGGCACAGAGCCTGGCCGTGGCCCTGGCCTGACCCCGGCGAGCGGGAGGTCTCCTCTTGAACCTGACCCCACCTCGCGCAGCCACGTGCGGCTCCCGGGCTCGCTGGAGAAATGCAGCGCGGCGGAGGAGTTATGCGCTGCTGGCAGCTGGTGTTTTCTTTCTTTGGGAAATCTAATATATTGATTAGCTTTCTTCAGAACAGCATCAATAAAGCATATAATGGCATGGCTGGTGCCTGCGGCGTCTCCTCCCCTGGTCCGAGTCCCCCTGGAGCCGGGAAGCCTCCGGCGGCGGACCCTGGCCGCTGCTCGCGTGGCTCCGCGGCCCCTTCCTGGCAGCGAAGCTCTGCCCGGCAGGCGTGCTCGGCCGGGCACCCTGCTCCTCAGCCTTCCTCCTCCTCCTCCTCCTCCTCCTCCTTCTCCTGCACTGCTGGGGGTGCTCAGCCCAACCCAGAGCTCTGGGCTCCGGCTGCGCCATGGGGCACGGTCCCGCTGCGCTCCTGCCGTCCCCGGACAGCCGGTGTCACCGAGCTGCTGTTACACGTGGTGGTGGCACCGGTGGTGGCAGATATCACAGGGGTCTTGTCCCCGGTGGCGTACGGCCTCTGGGTGCAGCTTGTCCCCAGGGATTGGACTTGGATCCCCAAGTCACAGGGACTGCTGCTCCGGGCCGTCCGTCACCGCCGGTGAGACGGAAGGAGATCCATTTTCCATTAGTGTCTAAGAGAGTTTAGAGGGGTTTTATTGTTGTTTTTGTGGTTTGGTTTCTTTTTTTTTTTTAAAGCTGATTGATTGTGATAATGAATGGATCCCAGAAATAGTCCGGAGCGGCGGCGTGGGGCCGGTGGCTGGATTTAAAGTCCTCGTTGGCGCTGAACCCTCTTAACTATTTCTGTCAGGCTGGAACAGCTTTCATCTGTAAAATATGCAGGGGGGAAAGCAGGATCTTATTTAGCACCCTCCTAAGCACCGGGCTGACCTCAGATGCCAGTGTCTTTAGGAACGGATGTCTTGCACTTGTCAGGAGCCGCGTTATATACTGCTGGTTTATTTATTTCTTCTTGGTTCGCTGGACAGCGAATCCTTCCCAGGAACGCGGCCCGAGCCACCACGCCGCGCTTGTCAAGATGCATCACGCTCCAAGACAGCCCGGTCCCAGCCCGATCAATCTCGAGGCTGCTTCTGCTTTGCTTTCCGACTCCCTCAGTTTGCTTTTCCAGGCTCTTTTTGGGACCGTGGGTCCGGCCGGCGGGGTATTTGGGGTGTGCTGGGGGACGCCTCCGGGAGCCCAGCGGGGATGGAGGTGGCCGGGCTGCACTGCGCCGCTGCGCTCCCTCGCTATTGACTCGCTTCGGAGAGAGATTTTGGGGGAAAATTGACAGCTGATGACTATGGGAAGATGTTTTCAAAAGGAGAAACAATTTACAATAATTAGAAATTTATAAAATGTCTTTAAACATGGTGGTAATAGGGATAAGAAAACACTTGCTGCAATGTAATCAGTTATTAGCAGCTGATCATTTATCTGGATGGATAGTTGCTGCTGGTACACGAGACACGTAATAAAAGGACTCTTGATTAACTAATTTGAATATCTTTTGAGAACAAATTCCGAGTTCTCTTTTTTCTCCATTGTAACGGATCCGTACATCTGCGAGATAAACACTGAATGAATATGGAAATGAATATGCTGCTGGAAGTGGAGCCCTCGAACGTCGCCGGCACGGCCGCCCCTGTCCGGCTGCGGGTGGGGATGGAGGTGGCAGCGGGGGCTCGTGGGGACGCCGCGGGGACGGGGCAGGATCCAGCTCCCCACCGGCCCCCATTGCCATACATCCCACCCCAACGTCCCTCCCTGTCTGCCGAGAGGGGAACGGGGTGGCAAAATACCCATCCGGGGGAGCTGCCCACCAGCAGCCACCAGTACAACCTGCTGGATAGCCCTGGATGGATGCGATTGTTTTTTTTTTTTTAGCACGGCCTTTTCGTGTCTCCCCGGGAATGGAAACCTACCGCGCATCCCCAATCTCTGCCCTTTCCGAGATCCCGTTACGGCTGTTCTGATAACGCGCTGAGAAGCCCGATCCCGTTTCGGACAGCCACATCTGGCGGCGGGGCTCGCCCATTTCTCCTTTTCGCCAGCCCATTTCTCCTTCGGGCTCCATCCCTGCTCCTGCCCTGGGGACGTGGCTCTGGCTCCGGCCCCGGCCCCGGCAGGTGCCTGGCACAGCTCGGTGATGCTCGGAGCTGCCGGCACCTCTCCTCCCCGCCCTGTGTGCGCCGCAGCGAGGAGCCGAGCCCGCCTGGCTCGAGCTGCAGTTTACAGGTGATTAAACCCCAGCTCGGTGAGGATTCGAGCATTAATATTGATGCTAAAGTTTTTTTATAAAATGTAGGTAGATGGAGAAAGAGCTATCGATTCCGACAGGCCTTGTATTTTTTTTCCTTTCTCCCGCTTTATTGTCACGGGGAAGGGGTGATGTAGCAGCGAGCGTGAGATGAGGACGTGGGGAGAGGAGGCTGCAGGCACGGGATGCGCCGGGGCCGTGCGCGCTCCCCGGCGGAGCCGCAATCAAGCCCGCGCGGCCGCCCCGCGATGCTGGCCCCAATTGAGCCATGCTCGGCGCAGATAATTAAGGCATGATTGGCGGCCCCTCCCTAGGCAGCAGGGATGCACAGGGAGGCTTTTTCGGCTCACTCGGCTCCCACCGGCGCTCCCCGGCCCCCCGCAGCCCCAGCCCGCTCGTAAAAGCTGGCTCTGCAGCCCGAGCTCCTGCGCTGCACCGAAAGGCTGTTAAAAAGATGCTGACGGCCGTTTTTCACTCCCTGCTTCTCTGTATACACACAGGACCCGGTTTTATCTGCTTTCTCTCCAATATTTTTTTATATAACAGTGAAATATTTATATTGTCCAATAAAAGGCGGTAAGCTCGCAATCTCTCACGGATTCATTTGAGACCGGGAGCTTCATTGTATGAATTTTACACCCGGCAGTGACCCCTGATAATTGACTCCATACATCTTTAGCATCACGGATTTACATAATACGTAGGGGATGATGGATGGCTTGGGTAACCCGGCCTGCCTGGCAGCACGGCTCCTCCTGCCCGCATCGCATCGCACCGCGGCGCGGCCGGGCGGGATTTTGGTGATGCTGAGCAGCGGTGGCTTCAGCCCCTGCAGTGCTTTGGCTTTGTGCCCACCTTGGTGGGAGCACAGTCATCGTGCTCCTGGGATTTTGGTGGGGGATATGAGGCTGGAGGAAGCTTCGGGTGATGCTTGAGCTTGATCTCGGAGTGAGCGAGCCCCATGCCGGCTGCGGGTCCTGGCGGCTCCGTTTCCATCCTGCACCGTGCTGGGTTCTGGAGCGGGTCGGTCCATGCCCCGCGAGGGCAACCAGGAGGCTCTGCATTGTCTGAGCCTGCTGCACCGTTCCTTGATGAGCTGGTGCACGTGGGAGGGCTGGCACGAGGAATGGGATTTGTGGAACAACATCCTGCCAGAAGGGTGCTCTGGCCCCATGGAGATGGACTGGGAGGGGACGGTTCTCCGGTAACATCCCCCCCTTCCCATAGCTTCTTATCCAGAGGGGTCCGAACCTTGATCCGTGTACCTGGTGGCTGTGATCTCAAGCAAAACCAGCACCCTTCTCGTCCCAGCCCACGCATCCCTGCCCGCTGCTTCCCACCTTAGCAGTGCTCCAAGCCCAGTTTGCCCCAAAACGCTCCCTTTTTGGGTGCATCCAGGCAGGGCTGCTCAGGGCAGGCGAGCCCACGGTGGGCGCATGGCCCGCATCACCCCCTGCCACCCGATTTATCAAAAAGCAATTAATGGCACACCCCCACACACACCCCCCGCTCCCATTTTACGCTTTCCGTCTCTTCCCGCAGACTGCAGGGCAGTAATTAGAGGCTGGCTAATGAGGTTCTCGTGGCAGGGCCGTATGCTCTCACCGGGTCTGCCCGTCAGACAAAGGCCCCTCTGCTCCGCCACGCTTCATGGCAGCGATGTTTTACGGGTGCTCTCGACACGAGCTGGAGGACGGCGGGGTGTCGGGACGAGGTGGGGACCCGGTGGCCCGGCGGTGGCTGTCCCGTGTCACCCTCGGCGGTGGCACCGTGCGGCGCCGGAGCCGGGGCCGCGATTTACGGCGACAGCACCGAGGGTCAGTTGACTTCATATCAGCCCCGTCATTTTGTTTCAAATCCTGCCGAAATTAAAAAGCCGTATATATCCTGAAAATCTTATTTATGAACACTTAAGTGTAAGTAAGTCACAGTTGGACTGCTTCCCTCCCCGCTGATGTATGTAAGCTGGCAGCAGAGTGGACTCCGAATCAAATCTGGCAATACAATATGCTGTACTTGACTATTTTGACACTAGGAGTGTGATGTTTTTTTACAGTTACTGATGAGCTTATGTCACTGCTCCTTTTGGAAAAGAAAGGAGGAGGGTGGGCTGGGGGAGAGGAGAATATTGATTAACCAGCTCCTGATTATCTCAGCCACCCTCTCGCCTTTGCTTTGCTTTGGCGTCGCATACATAGTTTCTTCAATTATTCATATAAACCCCCCTGTCAATACTGCCAACACGCCTCGGCTGCACGGCAGAGAGCGAGATCATTCCAGGGGAATTACAGTTGTGCAATCTTAAAAACAAATGCTCCTAAACCACCTTTTTTTTTTTTTTACCTCCCTATTTCTTTTTTTTTTTTTTTTCCCCCCCCTCTTTTGTTTTTGTTTTGTTCCAGAAGGAGCTTAATTCTGTTGCTTCCGAGCTGGCAGCGCAGCGGGAGGAAAGTGAACAGTCTCATAAACATTTAATTGAACTCAGCCGGGAATTTAAGAAAAATGTACCTGAGGTACAGTATATTTGCCGTTATAGAATTAACTCGGCAGGACGGCGTATTTCCCTCTGTTGAAACTAGATTTGGAGAAGCGTAGACGTAAGTGACTAACAAGAAAGGAAGCTAATTAGCCACAAAGACGAATCGCAGCCCCCGACCTCGGGCTCTTCTCGTTTCTCCCTCGTACGGGCGCTACCGGAGGCTGTGGGGGCCCCGGCGCGGGAGGATGCTCGGGGTCTCGAGGTGCTTATAAAAAGCGAGCGCTGAGCGCTCGGCGCTGAGATGCTGGCGCTGGGATCGCAGCCCAGATGGGGGGAGATGTGTTTTTTTGTTGCCTTTTTTTTTTTTTTTTCTAAAAAATGGGAAAAAATAGAAGAGAGAGGATTAAAAAAAAAAAAAAAAAGAGCAATTCCAAAATAGATCTCTGCGGAGGCTGTTTGCTGAGCTTGGGGGGGTGGATTTTCTGCTTTGGACGTGGGATGGAGGAAAAGCAAGAGCATTGCAGGGGATGCTCGGGGGAGAGGCGGGCAGGGTCCCGCGCATCGTGCCTGGGGTTTCTCCACCCAGTGCGACCCCCGGTGCCGGGATGCTCTGCGCCCACCCCGCTGCTCCGTGCCGGGAGCTTCCCCGCGGATTTCGGATGTGGTGCCCGACCCCAAGAAGGGCAAGGAGGGTGAGGGAGGCTCGGCACCTCGGGGTGCCTCTCCTCCTCCTGGTTCCGTGGTGCTGTCTCGTCGGGGGCCGCTCGCTGCCTTTCTCTAATGTGCTTAGATGGAAACCCCCGGGGAGATGTCGGTACTCCGAGCTTGCCAGCAGCGACACATTAGGATCTGTCATCTGCTGAGCATTACCTTATTTTAAATCTGTCTCTTTGGAGCTACGTAACTGCATAAGAAAATATTAAAGTAAACAATAACTGGATTTACACAAATGCAGCTGATTTCCATATTTTTCATCACTTCATTTTATTACTCAGTTTACTGATATGCTCATTTATTTATAGGGCAATCCAGTATTGATTCATTCCAATGCACTATGCATAAACACATAAAAGAGAGTGATAACAATAGGAATACATTTTCAGTCTTTTAAATACTGCATTTTTTCCGATAGTCTTCATTAGATCCGCTACGCGAAGATGAGCTATGTCCTTCGGGGCGCCTCAGCCCGTCCCTCGCCCAAGTGCCTTCGGATTTATGGTGGCAGAGGTGAGACCAGGGTGCGATTCCCAGCTTGGTGCGCCTCCCTTCCTCCCCTCCGGGTGTTTTTCTGGGCAGGTTTTGGGGGAATTGATCCTGAAAGGTGGATTCTGCTCCCTTCAGTTCCATGTTTCTTTGCCAGGCAGGGCAGGATGGACACCAAATTCTCCTTCATCTCCCCACCCATCCCTTGGGCCCCAGCCTGTCCTCGCTGAGGGCAGGAGGGATTATTTCCTTTCCTAGCCCATGGGGATGGATGTTGTCCCCCCGTCACACGGTGTGTCTGGGCTGGTAACCCCAGATGGAGCCAGAGGCACCAAGAGGCCGATGCTCGCTCATCGCACGTGGTCCTCGCGTTGGCATCTCCATGCAGATGGAGGCATGAGCCCACCCCAGGAGCTGACATCCTGGGGCTTGGGGGCCTGGAGGCTTTTTTCCCCTTTTTTTTTCCCCTTTTTATTTTATTTATTTATTTATTTATTTTCAAACTGCGCTTCTCGGCGCGCTCCCCATGAATATTTACCAGGGAGAGCGGAGCCCTACATCATCTGAGTCATGGGAAGGAGCCCATAAAAACGCGGTGATGAATGGCAAGAGTTCCCCCTCTATTCCTTCTTGTAAATGGGAAGAAAAAAATCATTTTGAAATATTAACCTGCGTTGCGTTGGATGGGCTTTTTCTGCTGTTTCCCTCTGCCATTTCCGAACTCAGCTCATATACATTCAGGCTCCTGTACCCTTCCTATATGATTTCTTTCTCAAGGAAGGAGAAGTGGGGGCCAGGAGGGAGAGTGAAAGAAGGAATAAATTGTACCCGCGGAGAATAAAACAGGCTTTTGTTTTTCGTCCTGATTAGATAAAGGCCAGTTTATTTCTCTGGCGGAGAATCACAAAAAGCTGCCCGTGATGGCAGTTTAATGGCAACAGCTTGAAACGGACCAAGTTTGAATATCCTTGCAACGGAGAAAAGAGCAAAGCGAAAGCCCTGCTAATTACAAAAGTTGCTTTATGAAAGATAATTCAAAGCAATAATTTAGCAAACATAATCAAGTAGCGCAGATGGGGATTTTGATGAATAGTTTGCAACATGCAATTAGCAGCTCTTGCAGTTACATATCATTAACCCTCAGAGCACAAAAATTATTTTCTCATTATTAGATGAAAAGGTAAAATTAAGCTGACTAGACAGTAAAGGAACAAACTACAATTAATTACCTTCATTTATTACAGTCATTATTTTAAACTTTTTTTTTTTATTATTCTGATAGATAGATGAAAACATCTAAATTAAAAGTTTTGTTCTGCTAAATTGGAGGTGAAACTTCGCGGTGCCCGCGCGGGGGCACGCCGCTCTCCTGCGGGATGGACGCTCCATCCCCAGCCCAGGGTGGTTCGGGGTGAGTGGCACCAAAATCCATCTGGCTGTGAGCAGAAACCCTTGGATCACTGCATTTCTACCCCTATCCTGTGCATCCTGCCTTGCCTGAATGCCCAACGATGCTATTTTAACTCCCCTGGTCCCTCTCCTCCACCAACATGAACCTTGCAAGGGTGTGTTTTTTTTTTTTTGCAGAGGCGGTTCCTCGCCCCCACCATGAGCCGCCCTGCAAGTTTTGCATATTTTTGCGAGAAAAATATTGCTTGTAAATACGGGAAAAAAACCATTCGGCCACATATTTCTTGCCCGAACTGCTTGGTATCAGCCTGCTCTACGGAGCCGCCTTCGGTTCGCTCTGCAGCCCCTCGCTTCGGCGCGTACGTTGGGAGCAGATGGTTTACAGTCGCCAACTGTCAGTAAACGCGCTGAAAAAATAAATTTGGGAAAAAAAAAATCTAATCTTGGCAGTGAAAAAAAAAAAAAACCAACCATATATAAAATTATGTCAGTGAAAATGCAAAACATTTCTGAAATGTTTTCGCTCCTCGCTCCGTTGGGAGTAGAGGTTGGGACTCAGCTGGAGATGGCTCGGGGGCTCCGAGCAGCCGATTTGGCACCCCAGGGATGGCGATGGAGCTGCAGGAGATGAAGACCATGGGCAACGTCTCTCGATGAGGTTGCCCGGCCCCTCCAAACACACATGAGGATGGTCGCACCATCCAGTGCACCCACGGCCAGCAGCAGCAAAGGCTGGCATGGGAAAAGGGGGGGAAATAATTCCATCGAGATTAGCGTCCTCTGAGTCCGCTCTCAGGAACTTTGCCAAAGCGTCACTGAACTTGTCAGGAAGTGGTACAACAAAATTAAGAACCAGCAGCAATTTTCTTTCATTCGGTATCCTATGCTTTATAAAGTAAATTATTAATGCATTTTTTTTCTCAGTTAAGCAGTTATTTGCAGCAGTCTCGGTATATTTCTCATTAGAAATAACATCATCTGAAGAACTTATATTGATTCCTTTTTTTTTTTTTTTTAATCTGCGAATCATGAACGTGAACAACATATTTATATGACGTTCCCCATAACTAGAATTCTCGGGCTTTATTTTTATATTATTGATCTTTTTGACGTGAATTGCTTTTCGGCCTTGTGAAAACGTTGTAAGCTTTCCGCCCTTGGAGAAATGGGCTGGAGCAGAGGGAACGATGGCTTGGGTGGGCACACGAGGGGTATGCGTGCGATGGGATCGAGGAGCCCGTCCGACGGCAGCTCCTTACCGCCTCCACCCATCCTCCCGCTCTTCCCATTTTCTCTTGACTTCTTTACCAATCAGCAAAAAAAAAAAAAAAAGAAGAAAATAGCTTGAATGTATTTTTTCATCAGTTTTCTTCAATGTTTGGGGTCTCTGCCGCTGCTTTCTCCCCCGACAGCTGTTCCTCCTCGCTTAGAAAGAGCTCATTTGTGTTTTACTGCCACGAGTATTTAGATGGAAATAACCAACTACTTATCCCGCACTTGATCTCGGGGATGCGAGAATGAAGGCGCGCCGGTGCGCTGCAAGCCCCGCGCACGTGGGGAGGAGGCGCGCGGCCGGGCTGGGGAGTTTCGCCGTCGTGTCAGTCAATTATAATAATATTTCTGCTTCCAAATGTTTAAAAAGTTGGCTTCGTAAGGTATAATCATGGCACAGAGGCCAGCCTGACAATAGTAATTAATTAGGCTATTACGCATTCTCCAGTGATAATTGCTTTGCTGGAAAGTCACCAGCCATGAAAAAGAGCCGGCGCGGGAACGTCATCCATCAAGCGCCGCCGCTCCCGCGCCGCGCCTCACCTTGAGCCCGCGTGCTGCCGAGGGAAACGGGGGGAAAAGAGAGAAATTAATGAGAATCGATGCGTGATGCGGAGGCAGAGCTCTCCTGGCCTTGTGCAGGCTGCGGGGCTGAGCATCGCTCCCCTCGTCTCTTTTTTGGAGGGTGCCCTCCGCCTCTGGCATGGGAGGGCAGTTTGACATCAATGTCTTCCCTGAAGGAGCAGAGATTTGGGGGCTTTTTCTGCAAAACCCAGCAGCTTGATTTGGGGGGCTGATGCCCCCAGGGCTGCTTTTTTGGGGGGGTTTCTTCAGGTCCATGTGATGATCATGGGCAGCTTCAGGATTACAGTGAGCTGTTCCCGAGTGGGACCCGGCACGTTGAGCATCTCCGGAGAGGTTCGATCGTGCTGCTAAAATCCCCACTGCCGCCTGGTATTTTGGGGATTATCCCTATCTGTGAAAGGCCATGGAAAGTTCTACCAATCGTAGCTGACATTTCCTGAAGTTTAGTGGGACGCCGAAAGAGCAGAGCTGATGCCTGGCTCAAAATCCAGCAGCTGTGGTGGGCTCCTTGCTAGCGAATAACCCCAGTTATCTGAGCTGGAAGGTGCCAGCCCCATCCCAAACCCGGCCCATGGGATGGGAGGGCCCAGGAGGTGATGTGGGTTTTGTGCCCAAAAGCGTCATTTTGGGGCTGATGAAATGAATGCTGAGGTTATTGAGTGGCTGCAGCGCAAATTCAAGATTTCCCTGGAAACTGTCCAAACATTTCGCTTTGACGAAAGCGTTTTCAAGTGGTTTGGGCAGGTTTGGGGTCCCGAAACGATGTTTTGATTGGATGTTTGCCTCCGTGTGGTAGTTTTAGGGAGGAAACCAAACCTGAAATGAAACAAAACACTCTAATTCAGGGTGAGCAAAACCTCCAAGAGCAGCTGGGCCTTTTTGAACTCCTCATTCCTGCGGCTCCGTCCAAGCTGCTCGGCCCTCCGTGGAGATGCTGAGGCGGTGGCAGCGTGTCAGAGCTCCCCCTTCGCCAACGCTTTGTGTCTATAACGTGACTTCAGGAATAAAATCCCAATGGGAACAGCCCGAGCTGGCCCATCTCAGCTTCCTGGCGGACCCCTCCATCCTCGAGGTGAGCGCGATGCTCTCCCCTTGCCCTGCTCGACGTCTTCCCCCTGCTCTCCGCAGCTTTATTGTTATGATTTCAAGGCACCCGAAGCCAAGTATTGGAGTGGAATGCTGAAGCGAGCCCCCAGATTCCTCCTCTGCATCAAGCATGGTGATGGGAAAGTCAGTTTTGTGTGTGAGATGCTAAAAAAAGCCGACCTTATACAATTTTAACAACAGAAAAATGATCTTTGTGCTCCAGTGCTCCGCGAGCTTGGAAGGAGAAGGCAGCTTTGCTCAGGTGGCTGGTGAATTACAAATGAGCGGTTTGCTTTTGTTTTGAATGACAAGCAATTTAAATTCAGCCTGGTGTGGCACGCCGCAAGCTCGGCGAGCAAGAAGGGTGCAAAAAAAGATGCCCTCGGCCTTGGTTGTGGTCGGGAGCCACGTTTGGACTTTGGGGAATTTGGAGCCCCATCTCTGCTGGGGGTCACCTCCATCGTTGGCTCTTGAGGACAGCAGGGACATTGTGGCCGTGGAGATCCCCTGGTCCCACCGGGGCCGTGTCCTGTCCTCTGCTGGACGGGCACAGAGTGGGGCGGGGGAAACTCGGCCAACAAAGAGCACCGGAGCCGGCAGGCAGCGGCGTGTCGGAGCATGGTGAAAAATTAACCGGAGTAAATGACTCGTGCTCAGCAATGTTGGATGGGAGCGCGTGGCAGGTTAATACGTTGCTGGGCTATTAGCAGCGTGCCACCTCCCCGCCGCCCAGCCAGCAGTGGCACCGTGGCCTCGGTGGTGGCAGGGACAGGGGGACGTGGGCGAGGAGATGTCCCGGTCCCGGTCCTGCTGTGCGGGGATGGCACGAGCACCGCCCTGTCCCCACCGTGCCAGGGAGGGCTGTGGGCCAGATCCGTCCCAGCAAGCACAATAACAGGCAGAAACCTTATTTCTTATTTAAGCGCCGGCATTAAATTGTAATTTTCATTTACTCAGAGCGCATCAATGATTTAAAGTGGCGTGACATTACAACGGGGCGAGGAGTTTGGCCACGGGCAGCGAGCGGCTGCGCGGTGCGGAGCGGGCGCAGGGCGGGCGTCCCTGGTCCTGCAGCGTGTGCAGGATGCGACCCGGGCACTGTCCCCCTCCCTCTCGCTCGCAAAGCTTGCCTCTGAGCATGCAGTCTCTTGTCCAGCAGAGCCGTTCCCTCCTCCAGCCCCATCTCTCACCACCTTTTTTCCATCTCCCCGCAGGTGATTGCACTTAGTAAGAGGAGCAAGGAGGCTGAGACGGCTTTCCTGAGTGTTTACAAGCAATTAATCGAAGCTCCAGGTAAGGAACGCGGTGGCGACCTGGCTGCGTAGCGAGTAGCGTGCGACACACCGGCGGCCTCGTGCCCGGAGAGGAGCCAGCGCCGAGGATCGGGACACGGCGCCTGTCCCCGTCCCCATCCCCATCCCCGTCCCCGGGGCGGCTGGCAGCGCAGACGTCCGCTTTTGCATGTTGCTCTGGAAATCCCAGCCGAAGAGACAAGTGGAAACATCTTTTGCCATCGCTGTGTTTCAGCCCCTGAGCCAAATGCATCTTGACATTAGAAAAGGAATACATTTGCTCAGCCCTTGTAATAACACTGCGGCTATCCCCAGTTGTCTTTTCGACGGTAAGTTCGCCGAAACCACGGAGCTCCGGCTCGCGGCGCAGCTCCTGGCACTGTCTGCGCCGCGCCTCCGGCTTTCAGGGGCTGGTGCCCCTCCAGGGGCACCTCCAGCAGCCTTGGGAGGGGGAAACTGGGGTGCAGGGCTTGCGCTGGTAGAGCTGGTGCCATGGCTGGCTGGTGCCAGGAGCCCTCCCCACTGCTGCTCCATGGGCTCTGCCGGCTCTGAGCCGCCCGTGGGCAGCCCCGGGGGCTCGGCTGCGGCATGCACTGAGCGTCCCCAGCACTGGGGGGACCCGCGCCAGCCCCGGTTCCGAGGATGGAGAGCTTCAAACCGCCGAAGATGTGCAGAAGGGCTCCTGCAGGGCCACTAATTCATTTCCCAGACATTTAGGAATAACAAAATGTTTTAATGATTTCTTAGGGGAATTAGGGAGACATATTTTTGTCCTCATTAAATTTTATCCTGTGCTACAAGAACCAAATGTCAGCTCGCTTTCCAGAACCCGGTAATCTTCCCTCCCCGTGCTCACCCACCTCATGCCCAGCACACCCGTGCACACCCGTGCACACCCACACATGCACACCCCGACGCTTCCCCCTGTGGTCCCAGCACCTCCATCTCTCCTGCACCCCTGCTGCTTCCAGCTGCCCCCTGCTCCCTTCTGCCCTCCCTCCATCTCCTGGGCCCCGAGCCTCCCCCTCTGTCATTTTGTCCCCGTCCGTCACATGTCCGCGTGTCTCTCGACATGCGAACTCTTTGTGGAACACTTTACAAGCACCACATAAGTCCTGATTCGACATTTTTTGCCTTGAATGGCTGCTGTCAACACAAATCTCTGGCAGAGACTGTAACGGAGCCTGATTGCTCAGCAAGTATTTTGATAAGTGAGCTGGCTGTGTGTCTGTAATTACGGGAGAAAACCGTAAATCTTTGGGATATTGTTCACACAGATGTGGCGTGAAGGGAAGGGGGGGGAAGCAGTAAAATGTGTTAAAAGCATAATTAATGTCATTGTTGTTGGGGATGATTTGATTTAAGCCTGACTTTGACTCGTGGAGGGTTTCGTAGGGCTCCGCCGGAGCAGGTCGGGACGAGGTGGCGCGAGAGGTGCCACCTTGGGGCGGGAGGTGCCGGCACCGGCGACACACCGCGGGCACACCGTGGGTGGGGAGGCACCGGGGATGCACCCGGACGCGCCGGGGGTGCACCGTGGCTGCACGTGGATGCCCTGGGGTCCTCTCGGTGTCGTGGCAGCTGTGCGGGGCAGATGCCACCCTTTGTCCTCCAGCACAAGAGCTCTGCCAGAGGTGGGACAAGCAGCCAGGGCGCAGGGACGGGATGCAGATCCCTGGGGACGCGGGGGCTGCTGCACCGTGGGGTTGTGCATGTGCAGGGGAAGGTGTCGAGCACCTCAGACGCCTCCCAGCACACCCGCCCTGTCCTGTGGGTGCCTTCAGCTGCTGTGGTGGTGGGGTGCTGCGGTGGGACCGGGCTGGGACCCCCCCAGCACCCCCCGAAGGCCCCCCCTGGTGCCAGGGCTGGGCAGAGAGGAGAGCCCCCTGCCCACCGCCCCGAATCCCTGCTGCAGCACTGCTGCAGGTGCCAAACAGCATCCAATAACGCCAGCTAGTGGCAAGACTTATTACATATACATCAATTTATATTAATATATAGGGAGAGCGCATAGGGTGGCACCCCAAGCCAGCCTGGGCAGGGGGCTCAGCTTGGTGGCGGGGACTTTGCCGGAGCTGGGTGCCGCAGGGCTCGGCGGGATGGCTGTGCCAATTGTCACCCGCCTGTGCCAGCCGCCACCTGTCTGTGCCACCCAGGTGCCACATCAGGGCTGGCCTGTCTGGTGGCACGAGCGTGGCACGAGCTTGGCCTCCGCTGCCGGCAGCCCCGTGCTGATCCCGACACCTCGCGTGGGGCTGCGAGGTCGGCCCCGTGGGCGAGGGCAGCGCTTTCCCAACGGCTGGGCAGCGGCGCATTAGCGCGATTTAATTAATCCGGGCGGGCATTTTGCATCACGGAGGTCACAGCTGAGGAAAGCAGAGGTGGAGAGCCGCTTGCTCTGCTCCAAGCCCCGCTCCCAGCATGGTCCCGGGGTGGCAGCTCCGAGTGGGGCGCTGGCAGAGCGCGTGGCTTCGTCGCGGCAGGGAAAACGCTGACCCCAGCAAAATTCCCCGGCGCTTTATTGCTCGCCTGAGCTGCTCCGGGATTATTTCTCATTACGGAGGAGAGAGGAGTTGCCGGCATGGATCGCGTTGGGCCCTGCCCCAGCGTTTATCAGCCGCTCGGCGGGCTGGCGTGCGGCCTCCTGCTGGTGCCCCAGCTCGGGGGGAGCCCGGGGGAGGGCCCCCGGCCCTGCCGCTCTGGGTGTAATTACCCAGATCGTTAGCTCGCGTACTTACAGACGTTATTAATGGCTGTGAGAGCATCCAGCAAGGTTCGGGGCTGTGCTGCACAGCCTCACCTGCCATCCTCGGCAGCTCGCGGCGATGGAGGGGCCGTTCCCCAGAGCTCACGGGCAGGTTTTCCCCGGCGCTTGCGGCTCCTCGGACGTCAAAGCAGCTGGAGGGGCACCGAGCCACGGCTCCTGCTCCCATAAAGCATCCCAGGAGGGAGGATGCTGGTGGTGCTGGTCCCACACCCCATGGCAGTGATGGTCGGGGGGGCTCCAAGCACCATCTCGGGGGGCTCATGTTGTGGCACCGTCTGTTTGCGAGGAGCACCCGTGGCGCTTGCTGTCCTGCTGCCTGTGTCCACGCCGGGTGCTGAAAGGGATGATCACAGGCCCAATCCCGTATCTTTGGGGCAAACTCACCCCAAAAACATCTGGTGCCACCCCAGAGCAGCCCAAATCCCATGGCGGGGGGCCCGGCCCCTCTGTCCCGCACCGCTGCCATCTCATCCAGGTCGAGGAGCCACCGTCTGTCCCTGCTCACAGCAGAGGCAGCCACGCGTTGGGATTTTTCCCTCACCGTTATTAGGTTTTACCCTTGGACGCCTGCCACGCGTGTGCGCCGTGTGGTAACACACCCAGCTCCATCCCACTTCCCTGTTTATCTAACTTTCTGACCCTGGAGAATTCCAATCTATTTCCTTTCCTCTCTTTTTCATAAAAAATAAAAAAGCACCCCAAACCTATATTAACCTGGCTCAATAGGAGGCATTTTCTTGAACTTATTAAAAAATCCAGACTTGTAAATTAATTTGTTCATGTTGTACAATGGCAGTGCAGATGGACTCATTAGCATGCACACAACAAATAATTATAGATGAATTTTTAGCTGGCCTGCTTAATGGGCTTGCTGGGTTAATTATGTCAATGTATAATTACATCAGCCCTGGGAGACATAATGGCACACCCTGCTGAGCAGACACTAGCTAATGATGGTGTAATGCTGACAGAGGGAAGACATACGGCTCTGAAAGCACCTGCTTACCTCGGCACAAACTGCCATTGTCTGAGCCCAAACTGGGGGGACCGGGGCCACCAGTGCCGCGGGTGCCACCGTGTTTGGGGACGAGAAGCCCGGATGCGACCCCCAGCGGCGCTTGGTCCCTCGGGGGCTTTGGGGTGGTGATGGGGAGCACGGGGTGGCACGTGGTGGCACGGGGTGGCACATGGGGTGGCACCTGGGGTGGCATGCGAGGGCTCCGTCCCTGTTTGTAAGCAGGCTGCGGATGGCTGCTGCCCTTGGGATGCAGGGACAAAGAGGGTGGCACCCACATCCCCGTGGCCACGAGGGTGGGATGGGGACAATGGTGGCCGTCCCGCGCCCCTGACCGCCAGCCCTGTTGCCCGCAGACCCCGCTCCTGTGCTGGAGGCTGCGCGGAGCCTGGAGGACCGCCTGCAGCAGCTCCAGCACCTCGAGCCCGAAAATCCGCCCCTGAAGGAGCTCGGCCGCCCCTGGAAGAAGCACCCGGCGCTCCCCGGCACCAAAGGTACCCCCAGCACCGGCCGGACACGGGTGGCAACGGTGGTCCCCATCCGTGTCCCCACGTGCCCCTGAGCACCCGCGGGGTGATGGAGGGGGGGTCTCAGGGCTGAACCCCTGTCTCTGCCCCCCCCGTGCCCACCCCACAGCACTTTGAAACGTGTCCCCCCTGCAGAACAGAGAGAAGGGACGTCGCCGGCGGCCGGGCTCGCGGCGGCCGAGACCACGCTCCCCGGTGTCGACAGCAAAGCCCTTTTGGCAGAAGCCTGGCTGCAGAGAAATGAGGCAGAAAAACAAAAGTACGTGAGTACCGGCGACGGGCCCTCAGATGGCATTTAGGGGTGCCAAGGGCTCTCCCTGCTGCTGCCCGGGGTGTCCGGCTGTCCTCGCCTCTGCTTTTTTCCCCCCACACCTCCTTCGCTGCCTGGGTAGAGCAAGACGTCCTGCTTGGGCACTCAGCGTGTCCGTGTGTCCGTCCGTCCCCTCTTCCAGGCAGTTGTGGTGTGTGACACGTGGCTGTGCTTGGGCAAACCGCGTAAATCCGGGCCAGTGGGTGAACCTCATTAAAGGGCCTTTTAATTTTGAGGCTCCCGGCTTTCCCGGCAGTGCGTTTAGCGGCGCTTCATTGCTATTCCTTAACACGCCGCACCAGTAACAAACGAGGAATCTTTAAACCCTAAATTGCAGAGCTCTCCGAGTAAGTTCCTGGCAAGTGCAGGCTATAAATAATGCAGAATAACTTTTCCCTGATTGCTTCCCCCCTCAAATTAATGACAGGAGGGGGTGGGTTTCGGCACAGGAGCGTTTCCACCTTCCTCCTGCCTCGGCTCCTCGTCAGGGGACACCGAGCGGGGTCAGCACGGTGCCAGCCCCCACGGGGCTGCGCTCCGATGTGCAGTTTTCCACCCAAAGTGAATTTTTACCACTGGCCCCCTTAAAATGAAACGGCGTGGTGGGCTGGGGCAGGCGCTGACGCCCTTCTCTCCGCAGAGGGCTGCAGGAAGCCCAGCTCACCCTGGCTGCACGCCTGGGGGAAGCAGAGGAGAAGATCAAGGTGCTCCACTCAGGTAGGGAGGATGGGTTGGGGGACCTGGCCGGCCGAGACGTCCTGAAGCCCCCAGCCCACTTCTCACCCCCCCCCATCTCCTCTCTTTTTGCTGTCTGCCAGCGCTGAAGGCGACGCAGACGGAGCTGCTGGAGCTGCGGTGTAAATACGACGAGGAGGCTGCCTCCAAGTGAGTCGCTGGGTGCCGAGGTGCACGAAGTGACCGCAGGAGCACCCCACGTGGCGGTCGCTCCCTGAATCTAAGACACGTGTCCATGCCCGTATCATACAAGGGCTTTGGCTGGCCACGGATTTGATGTCCCTCACCTCTGGGCCGGCATCCATGTGCCAGCTGATGCCTCTTGCTTCTTCCTGCAGGGCAGACGAAGTAGCCATGATCATGACGAACCTTGAAAAAGCCAACCAGGTGAGCCGGGAGCCCTCCCGAATTTCCAGCGAGTGCAGAGCAAATACCCCATTTCCCTGCTGCTGCGCCCACCAATGCACCCCAAAAATCCCAGTGACCTTTATGCTGGTGCCGGAAAATGGCACACGGCTGCCAGGCTCCAGCTGGGCTCCCCAAAACTGGGGGTCCCTGCAAAGAGGGGCTCTGGTTTCCTCTGCACAGCAGCTCCCCCGAACCGGGCTGGACCCACTGCCCCGTTCTGGGGCTCGCCGCTGTGCTTGAGCACCCAGCCAGGGGATGGGAGCAGGATGCGTGGGCGTGGGTTCTGGGACTCTGTTCTGCCCCACGGGTGGGATGAGGCGTGGGGGGCGCCCACCCTGATGTGTTTTCTGCTCTCTTGCAGCGTGCGGAGGCTGCGCAGCGGGAGGTGGAGAGCCTGAGGGAGCAGCTGGCGGCCGTCAACAGCTCCCTGCGCCTGGCCTGCTGCTCCCCGCAGGGCGCTGCCGGGGTGAGGAGCACCCATCGCGACCGGGAGCACCCATTGTAGCCAGGAGCATCCCATGTAACCGGGAGCATCCCATGTAGCCACGAGCATCCCATGCAGCCCCAAGCACCCCATGCAGTCCCGAGCACCCTGTTGCACCCAGGAGCACCGTTTTGGGCTCAGGAGCACCCACCATGTGTGGGAGCAGCTCAGGAGCAAAGCAGGAGGGATCCGGGCGTTTTTCCCCCACTGGGGCTGTGGGGTCGTAGTGTTGGCCGTGCCTTATCTGTGGGCCCTGCCTCGCAGGGAGGGGAGCTTGCACCCCCATAGCATTGAGCCGAACAAGGGCAACCTTTAGGGGCAGAGGAAGGGTCCGTCCCACCCCACACCAGTGACAGACCCACGTCCCCACGTCGGGTGGCCGGGAGCTGACGGTGTCCCCTCTCCCGGCAGGACAAAGTGAACTATTCCATGTGCTCAGGGTCGAGGCTGGAGGCGGCTCTGGCCGCCAAGGACCGGGAGATCCTGCGGCTCCTGAAGGACGTCCAGCACCTCCAGAGCTCGCTGCAGGAGCTGGAGGAGTCCTCCGCCAACCAGATCGCCGAGCTGGAGGGGCAGCTGGCCGCCAAGAACGAAGCCATCGAGGTGTGTGCGAAGGCCCTTGGGTAGGCATGAGGTGGGTGCCAGCCATGGCCAGCCTTGCACCAGACCCCACTGTGTCTCGTCCGCAGAAGCTGGAGGAGAAGCTGCAGGCGCAGGCGGACTACGAGGAGATCAAGACGGAGCTGAGGTAGGGCTGCTCCTACAGCCGGGCGGCGCGAGGCCACGTCCTCCGCCTCACCGCCCCTCGTGTTTCTCTCCCAGCATCCTGAAGGCCATGAAGGTGGCGTCCGCCAGCTGCAGCCTTCCCCAGGCAAGTGCCGCGGCGCGGTGACGTGTGCCAGTAGGCCGCGGGGCAGCCGCCGGCCCCACCGGAGCCCCGCCGCCCCGTCCCACCGCCGCTTTGCTCCTTGCAGAGCATGTCGAAGCCGGAGGAGGCCCTGCTGCTGGGGAAGGAGGCTTTCTACCCGCCGCAGAAGTACCTGCTGGAGAAGCCCGGCCTGATGGCCAGCGCTGGTAGGGTAACGGCGGCCACGCGATGCCTTGGGTGCCAAAAGTCATGGAATCATGGAGTCACTTAGGTTGGAAAACACCCTGACGCTCACTGAGTCCAACCATCAACTTAACACCACCACGTCCACCACTAAGCCATGTCCCCACGCACCACAGCCCCACGTAACTGTGGTTTTCCACTTTGGGGGTCCAGGGGCAGACCATGGCCAGCTGCTTGTTGTGTGTCCTTGTGGACCCAAACGTGGCACAGGCAGGCTGCCATGGCCAAGGAACGATGTTCACCGCAGCTTGCCCACCATGGCACCCCCAGGAACGTGGCCAGTGGGACCAGATCCTGCCCCCAGTGACCAGAAAGAGCCTGGGAATGGGATATCGGGGGGCCATCTGGGGGAACTGAGGCAGGAGCGTGCGGCCGGCCGGCGGGACTATAGTGCGTGTCCGTCTCTCTCGTTCATCTCTAGAGGAGGATCCCTCTGAAGACGAGTCGGGGAAGGACCCGCTGGGCATGGAGCAGCCGTTTCCGTCCCCCCAGCAGCTCCCACAGGCCCCGGCAGACGAGCCGGCCTCCCCTGCTCCCCTCCCACCCCTGCCTGGCCCTGGCCTGGCCCCTGAGGGCCCCCGGACGTTCCCGCTGTCCCCCTTCCCGGGGGGCGAGCGGCTCCCGGGGGACACGCTGCTCCCCAAGGCCCCCCCGTTGCAGCCACCCCCTTACAAGAGCGAGGGTGCCGGCGGGGGGCTGCCCTTCCCCACCGCTTTCTTCGGGGCCAAAAGCAGCGCCGTGCCCCCCGTCCCCGTGCCGCCCGCCGCCAGCCCCCCCGTTGAGCCCTCTGAGGGCGGCGGGGGCAGCTCGGCCGACGAGGAGCAGCTGGATACGGCCGACATCGCCTTCCAGGTGAAGGAACAGCTGCTGAAGCACAACATCGGGCAGCGGGTCTTCGGGCACTACGTGCTGGGGCTGTCGCAGGGCTCCGTCAGCGAGATCCTGGCCCGGCCCAAGCCCTGGCGCAAGCTGACGGTGAAGGGCAAGGAGCCGTTCATCAAGATGAAGCAGTTCCTCTCCGACGAGCAGAACGTGCTGGCCCTGAGGACTATCCAGGTGCGCCAGAGAGGTGAGTGGTGGGGTGGCCCCGCACACCGGGTCCTGCCCTGCTTGTCCCAGCAGCACCCAAGGGTGCTCCATGCCACTGTGGGATCACCCAGCCCATCTCCCTGGTGAGACAGGCGGCAACACCGCGTGGAGTCACCCCCAGCACACAGGGTTTGTCCCCAGGGGTCCCCAGGTGCTGCTTGCCACGGGATGGGGACCCTCAGGGATTGCCCTGGCCAAGTGGCAGCGATGAACAACAACCCGTAGTGGAAGGTGCACCCCCAGACTTGCTTCACTCGTTTATTCTGACAAGTGCCATTTAATTATTCATTAAGCTGTTTCGTGGCATGTGAGTCGATGTGTGGCGGAATATTTTGTTAAAATAATGAAGTTTTAGTGCTGTGGGACTGCGGTACGGTGTCGGCACTGCTGTGAAATAACGGCAGCGGCTCCTCACCCCATCTCAGCGATGCTCCAGGTGGTGGCAGTGGCCTCAGGTCCCTCGGGTCCCCAGCCAGGCGATGCCATGCTGGAGGTGTGAGCTGGTGGCAGGGGCTGGCAACTAATTGGGCCTGGTGTTTTTCTTAAAACCAGCATCCCTAAAAATAACTGAACACGAGTAGCAGTAAATACTTCCTGACGTACGAGCGGAGCTTGTAAAACCAGCGCCGGTGACAAATCTGTTGTCATGCCTCTTTGATCAGGTAGCATCACGCCGCGGATCAGAACACCAGAAACCGGCTCCGACGACGCCATCAAAAACATCCTAGAGCAGGCGAAGAAGGAGATCGAGTCACAGAAGGGAGGTGGGTTCTGTCTGCTCTAGGAGATGTCTGTAGTGTGCAGGGCACAAAACGTCCAGGCATCCTGCCCCAGACAGGGCTGGGACCCTGGAGTAGGTGCCATGGGCTTGTGGATGCTTCCTGGCTGCTCCCATCCATACACCCATTGCTGGCAGGGCCAAAAATGAGCTTTTTGGGGCATTTGTCCCGCTGCCATACATAGAGAAGATTTGGGAGAGGGTGGAAATAAATCCTGGTAAATATTGTCACGAGTGTGCGCTGCGTGTGCCCCTGGTGCCCTGAACGCAGTGGCTTTTGTACATGGGCTTTCAGAAACTTTGGACCTAACCTTTCCCTCCCCCTTCACCAAAACAGATGATTAAATGAGAAAGCACAATCCATATGGCATGAAGAATCATTAAAGCAGCTGTGCTCACAGTCAATTACAAGAAATGAAATACATTAAAACAGGTAGTCTGCTGAGAAAGCAGAATCCTGGAGAATTAAATTAGACAGGAATGGTGGAAAAACAGGCAGGGAAAACAAACATGTTTGTCTATTGCCATCGTTGGTAATGGGATTTATTTTGCAATTGTCAAAATGGAATCCCACGTAGATACAGGAGTGTCACAGCGCTCGCTTCGCTGGGTGCCGCCATGCAGGTTTATAATCTGCGCTTGTAAAATCCCTTTTCTCACGCATTTTGAATTCTGGCAGCCTTTTGATACAAAGTCCTGCAAGAAAGAGAAGCTGTTGCATTTAGCATCAAATCCAGGTTTGGGTGGGATGGGGGACGTGGCTGGTGGCTGTCCCGGCGCTGGGCCACCAGCCATCCTGTCCCCTCCAGCAAGGTGTCACCTTCCCGCCCAGCCTGACAATTTCCATGCTTGCCATGCTCTGCGAAAGCCGTTCTGTTATTAAGCAAAGGCAGAGGAAGGAAATGCAATTAACAGCCCATCCTGCAAGAGTTTTAATGGGATTAAAAAAGCAGCAAGGAAAGAAATCCCACGTAGGCACAGCACAGTGACAGTGGCCTGGGTGTCGCGGATGCTCTGGTTCAGTTTTCTGAAGCTGCTTTTGCTCGTGCTCTTGTCCAGCCCTGTGACAGTGAGCGGCCAAGCTCCCCAGCTGATGGTGCTCCACCAGCATCTGGTGATGTCCCCATCCCCACAGCTGCTCCCTGAAGAAGGGGAGGGCTCCTCAACCCCCATTACAGCAAGGGAAACTGAGGCAGGAGGGTTCTGAACAGCAGTCAGAACGCAGCCAAGACCTTTTGCATTCCAGAAAGCAACCCTAAAAATTTCAAAGCCCTCCCTCCCTCCCTTGGACCCTAGGCCAGCACCTCCATCTCCCCCATCGAGCGCTGCGCCTTGGGGCCCCCCCCTCACTCCCTTTCCTTGCAGGTGAGCCCAAAAACCCATCGGCATCTCAAGCGGTGGCCAACGGGGCGGGCGGCAGCAGCTCGGAGGATGCCATCAAGAGCATCCTGGAGCAGGCGCGGCGGGAGATGCAGGCGCAGCAGCAGGCGCTGCTGGAGATGGAGGCGGGGGGCAGCGGGCGCCCCGGGGGCACGCCGCCCGCCGAGCGCTCCACGCTGGCCGCCGTCAGCCAGAACATCGTCCCGGCATACGTCAAGCAGGAGGAGGGGAGCGGGGCCAGCCCCGGCCCCCCGCAGACGCCCCTCGCCGTCCTCTCGCCCGCCGCCTTCGTGCAGAGCATCATCCGCAAGGTGAAGTCGGAGATCGGCGACGCCGGCTCCTATTTCGACCAGCACTGGGCGTCGGAGCGCAGCCTGCTCAGCCGGCCCTACACCTCCGTCTCGCCTTCGCTCTCCTCCTCCTCCTCGAGCTACTCCGGCATGGCCAACGGCCGGGTCTGGCCGCGGGGAGAGCCCGGTGAGAGCGGTACCAACGAGGACGAGCTGCCGCCGGCTGAGGATGAGCCCCACCGGCTGACGGAGATGAAGGCGGAGGGTGCGGGCACGGAGCCAGCAGCTGGCGGAAGGCTGTCCTACTTCCCCGCCTACGTGCCACGCACCCTGAAGCCCACCGTGCCGCCGCTGACGCCGGAGCAGTACGAGATGTACATGTACAGGGAGGTGGACACGCTGGAGCTGACCCGGCAGGTCAAGGAGAAGTTGGCCAAGAACGGCATCTGCCAGAGGATCTTCGGAGAGAAGGTAGCGGGCCAGGGAATGGGGTCCAGTGTCCCCTCTTTGGGGTGGGGAGTCTCCCCTTCAGTGCCCGGGGGTGGTTGATGTCCTCCAGCACCTCCTGCCAGGGTCCCCGCTGTGCCCCGGTGGGTCCCCTCAGCAGATGCTGAGCCCTCAGTGTCCAACCCAACCCCGAACAATCTCCTGGTAGCCACCACTGTCTGGTTGGTGGCACTACCCACCGGGAGCCTGCTGTCCCCTGCAGGGACCCTCCTCCCAGCCCAGTACCCCCTGGGTATCCTTGAGGGACCCGTGGTGGTCCCAGCACCATCACCCACCACTGGTAACAAGGGGTTTGGACACGCTGGGGTGTGAGTGCATGCCCCAGCCCCTCCACACATCCTGCTCCTTACCCCTGCATGGCCAGGGCGCCCTGTCCCATTCGGTGGGGACGATGGCAGCAGCCCATCAGGTAACGCCTGCGCCGTGCCCAGGTGCTGGGCCTGTCCCAGGGCAGCGTGAGCGACATGCTGTCGCGGCCCAAGCCTTGGAGCAAGCTGACGCAGAAGGGCCGGGAGCCCTTCATCCGCATGCAGCTCTGGCTGACGGACCAGCTGGGACAAGGCATCAGCCAGCAGCCGACCCCCTCCCAGGGTAAGTGCCACCGCCGCCGTGTCCCTTGCTCCTTAAACATCCCTCTGACGTTGGCATCCCAATGCAGCAGGGTTTTGTTGTACCCCCGTCCCGCATGGCATTGCCCCATCCCCAGTGCTGGCGGCTGCCCCGTGCCACCCACAGCCCCCCCAGCACCCACACCCCACATCCCACCAAGCATTGAGGGGGGGACATTCATCTGTGTCTCCAAAGCCGCCCCTCTGACTCATCCAACTCATTCCAAACCCCCTTAATTAGTATGTTAGGCAAGGTAGGGCTGCTGCACAGATCCTTCAAATGTTATTTTGTCAGAAACGGGTTTTGAAAGTCATAAAAAAAAAAAAAATCCTTGGCTTTGTGCCTGTAATAAAGAAGTAGCTGGGTTTTTATTTTAATGTTGTGTTTTCTCTCTTTAATTATTCCACCGTCGCTTCCTACTTGGCCGTAGATGCTGGCGAGGCTCTGCTGGCTTTCCCCCTTTCAGGAACAAGAAATAATAATAATAAATAATAAATGAACAATAAAGATAACCTTTACATTCCCACCGCCGTCCTCTCCCTTGACCCATGCCAATGCCCACTCCATCATCATGGTGGGATGTGGGTTTGGGTAGCGGGGTCCCACCGGTGCCACTAACCCGTCCTCTGCCGGTGCCTCGCAGCCAGCCCCGCCGAGCCCCAGCCATCCCCCTCGCCGCCCCCCAGCCCCACCGAGCACGAGAAGGGCTCGCAGGAGCCCCTCACCCTCGCCCTGGAGAGCAGCAAGGAGAACCAGCAGCCCGAGAGCAGGGCGGCGGCGGGCAAGGCGCACCCCAACAGCCAGGGCCCCGTGGGCATCCAGGAGATCGTCGCCATGTCCCCCGAGCTGGACACCTACTCCATCACCAAGAAGGTCAAGGAGGTGCTGACGGACAACAATTTAGGTGCGGGCGGCGCCGGGTGCAGCACTGCATCCCCTTTTTCTGGCTGTTTCGGGAGATGCCGGCGAGGCCGGGGTGTTCGGGTGCTCGGCAGGGGTGGCGGGGTCTGTCCCGCGCTAACCGCCTCTGCTTCTCCTCCGCCAGGCCAGCGGCTGTTTGGGGAGAGCATCCTGGGCCTGACGCAGGGCTCGGTGTCCGATCTCCTCTCCAGGCCCAAGCCGTGGCACAAGCTGAGCCTGAAGGGGCGGGAGCCCTTCGTCCGCATGCAGCTCTGGCTCAACGACCCCCACAACGTCGAAAAGCTGCGCGACATGAAGAAGCTGGAGAAGAAAGGTGAGCGCGGGGGCCGGGCGGCGGCGGCGGAGCGGGGCGGCCGGGGGCGAGCGGCGCGCAGCTCCCTCTCCTCTCCCGCAGCCTACCTGAAGCGTCGCTACGGGCTGATGAGCGCCGGCTCGGACAGCGAGTCCCCCAGCGCCCGCTCCGAGTGTGCCAGCCCCGGCCTGCAGCCCCAGGACCTCAGCCTCCTGCAGATCAAGAAGCCGCGGGTGGTGCTGGCCCCCGAGGAGAAGGAAGCCTTGAAGAAAGCCTACCAGCTGGAGCCCTACCCGTCCCAGCAGACCATCGAGCTGCTCTCCTTCCAGCTCAACCTCAAGACCAACACCGTCATCAACTGGTTCCACAACTACAGGTAGGGCACCGGAGGGATGCCGGGGGGACGTGGCCGGCAGGACGCGGTGGCACGGTGGCTGCTCCTCTTCCAGGAGAAGAGATGGGGAGACGCGGACCCACGCGGGGTCCCGTGGGTGCAGGATTGCAGCCAAAATGCTGCAGGCACCAGGCTTCGTCCTTGTAATGCCAATGGGTGCAGGGGTCCCGAATCCTCCTCCCCCAGATCCACACCGAGCCATCTGTGGCCTGGGGGAGGTTTTAGTGCTGCTTGGAGGGGAGCAGCACAGTCTGAGGGGCTGTGCCCCCTGCCACTATATAACACAGCATTAAAAGGCATATAAGCACTCATGTTGAGTCTGCTCAGCCTGCATGTGCTGGTAAATACCTATAGGAGCTGGCTGAAGTTTCTCACACAAAGCCATTGCTCGTTGGGAAGACTCAGAGGAGCACAGAGGAAAGCTTGGAAAATCAGGCTTTTTGGAGAAATACTGACTAACGTGTTTTTTTAAGCCCATGACTTTTCCCCTCGTGTTGTTCCAGGGAAGTCACTCCTGCCCTCGGTAAACAAAAAAAGCCCTGAAATAGGTCTTCAAAAAAATGATAAATATTTAAAAAAAAAAAAAAAAAGGTAGTGGAAAATGCGTGCAAAAGTATGTCAGTATGGAAGGCTGCAAGTTGGAAAGAGCCCAAAGTGTTGCAAAATAGTTTCCGCTTTCACGCGGCAGCACCGCGCTGTCACCAGAAGGGGTTGATGCGGGCAGGCGGGCGACGCCGTTTTGGCTTACGAGCCTTTTCACACATCGAGCAATTTGATTGACTCCCCCCCCAGAATGTTTTAAAGAATGACAAGTCAGGGTTTTTACGGGTGCAGCGATGTTGCGTTTTTCAAAGCAAAGTGTTCCTGGCTGGAGATGCTTTTTCCAACCGGATGGTTACTGATGCTTCGTGGTCATGTCCCCGCAGGTCGCGGATGCGCCGGGAGATGCTGGTGGAGGGTGCGCAGGACAACGACACGGACCCCGAGCAGGGCAGCGGGGCGGCCGGCCTGGGGCGCAGGGCCCTGCACAGCCCCGACTCGGACACCGAGGACCGAAAACCCCTTTTCGAGGGGAGCGAGCACCCCTGTGCCGGCGAGGTGAAGGTGAAGGAGGAGCAGGGGGAGGCAGGCGGCTGGGGCCACCGACGGGACTCGCGCAGCCCGGCCAGGGCAGCAGAAGGGACTGGGCCCCCGCAAGAGGAGCGAGGAGGAGCCCCCCGCGCCGCCGCCCCCAGCGCCGGCAGCCTCCCGCGACGGGGAGGCCGTGCCGGGGCCTCCGGGGGTCCCCCGCCACCGCCGCCGCACCCCGACCCCGGTGGCTCCCAGTCGTCGGCCAGTTCATCCCGCTGCAGCCTGGAGGTGTCCCCCAGCTCACCTTCGGCAGCCTCCTCGCCCGGCCTCGCCGGCTCGGCCTCACCGGGGCCGTCCTCCGCCGGGCCAGTCTCACCGGCGTTGCCTCCGGCCCCCGGCCCCCGGCTCAGCACCAGCGTCCAGCGGCGCCACGAGAAGATGGCCAACCTCAACAACATCATCCACCGCCTGGAGCGGGCCGCCAATCGCGAGGAGGCCCTCGAGTGGGAGTTCTGAGCTGCCCCGCTGCCTTGGATATATATATACACACACACACATATATATATTTTGATAAATTCAGCGCGCACCGAGAGGCAGACCCAGCGACGGAGGGGAGCGGCCGGTGGAAGGGGGACGCCCGCTACGAAGCCGCCCCCGCTTTTGTTTTAAATGTGAAAAACTGGGAACGATTTTAGAAAAGAAAAAAAAAATATTTATAGACCTCTTTTAGATATTTTAATAAAAGGATACTTTGGAATTTATTAACAGCTTAAGCTGCTTTGATATTAAAGATAGCTATAAAATCAAGATGATGTAGCAGTCGTGTCATTAAATGTACACTGAAGTCTTGTAGTTTGCCACTGGATGAGATTAAAAACAAACAAAAAAAAATAAAACACGGAAAAGACTTATTGAGCAAAGCCATCAAGAAGCACTATGAGACTGACCAAATTTAATAAACTTTTGCATAGCGGTTTTCCACATCTGTCTGTAAGACACTGCATCGCTTCGGCCCCATCCAGAGACTGTGTGATAGTCCATGAAGACTCTAAATTGAAAACCTTGACGCCATCGAGTATGTATTTAGTTCTGGTGGTATGTTTTTGAAACCTTTGTAACCCAGAATGTCACGTGCAGTTGTATATGTTGTAGAAATGTCTGCAATAGCCTTCTTGAACAAGATGTAGCATGGTACGAACGCGGGCCCTCGCGCTTCCTCGAGTCAGCAGCCGGTGCCAGCCCCGAGCGAGGACAGCACCTGCCAGCCACTCCAAGAAAAAGGCGGGGGGAATGCAAAAATGACACAAACAAAGCAAGCTGTCTCTAATTTCGGTGGAGAGAGATGGGAAAAGGTACCCGGGGGTGACGCCCAGGGCAGCTCTGGCTGGCTGGGACGGCGCCCGGGGTGCCTGCGCTCTGCCGTCCTCCTTTGGGGAAAGGAAATCAAAGAGGAGCCTCCGAGCCCCGCAGCTCCGGTGCTTGGGGACAAGCACTGAAAAAAGCCAGGACACCCCCTGCTCGGGGGCTCTCCCTGCACAACGTCCAGCTTTGGGGGCTGAAGCACTTTTTTGGTTCGGAGGCTTTAGGGCTGTGGGCAGGAGGCGCGTCCCCTTGCTGTGGCCGTTCCCCAAGCGATGGCTTTTACAGCACGGCTTGGCAAATTGGGACAAGCGCTGGGGTTTCGAGCTGTGCTCCTGCCCTGCGCTTTGCTCGGGGCTGACCCGGTCAAAGCACAACGGTGCCTTGGCTTCCCAGCACTGACCCCGTGCAAAGCTGTAGGAGCGGCACGGTGGCACCCGCCAGCCACGCGCCACCAGATCACTTCCCCGGGGCGTCTCCAGCCCTCTGTCCCCGCTAACGAAATGCCTTTAAGAGAGGAGGGTGGGTTGCGTTGGGTTGTTCTGTACTGTTTCCTGTCTGTTCAGTCTCTCGATGCATTTTGCAAGCGCCAAAAACCCGGCGTGCCACGCGCCGACCCGTCAGCCGGCACCCGCCGGAGGCACCGGCAAAGCCCCGCGCGCTGTCGGGTGGGAGAGCTCGGCGCCAGGCCCCGAGGCTATGCATTGAATAGTTTTCCACTGTAGACATTTTTATCAGAATAGAAGGTATTTTTATACTCTGGTGGTCGTCAGGGAGCGATTTTAAAAGCAGAACCCACTTGGCTCTCCAAAGGCAAGGCTCTGCAGGCACCGCAGCCCTGCCCGCACCAGCGCGAGCTTGCCCGAGGTGGCTCCTGCTGCTGCCACCGCGCTGCCGACGGTCGAGGCGTACCCATGGCCTACTGTTCTCCGTAGTGTGCTAGTGTTAGCTTTAGTGGAACGGGATTTGATGAAGCACTTAGGGATAGCCTTTCGAACACGGAAATCCTGTTGTACTAAACGCTAGTGGGACATACCGATCACATTTTGTTGGGCTCCTGTACTGTACTTCAAAAGTTTCTATGAGATCGACGAACTTTGTTAAAAATTTTGGAAGGAACAAGTTCTGTAAAGAGCCACTAAATACAGAAGTTGGATAAGACTCTTGGCGTCGCGGTGTGTTTGTTCGTGGGACTGAGACGTGCGGCGTTGGCTCCCTCCGGGTCACATCCCTGCTTCGGGTCTCGTGGCCATCAGCGCCTCCCAGCGCACTGGGAAAAAAGGGGGGTGTTAAATGGGGTTGGCCCAGCTCGGGGTGCAATCCTGCCCTGTGGCAGGACATCCCTGGCAGGGGTTTGCCCTGGCACAGCTCTGTTCCGGACCACGGCTGCTTTAGTTTCCATCAGGAGCCGCCTGACCCTACAGAGCTCAGCACCGCCTGGCAATTTTGTAGCTTCCGCCACGAGGCGGGGGTGTTTGCGTTTGATGAATTAATAAATCCATATGTTGCGTATCTGTTTAAGCTTGTTTGTCGGCTAACACGTCGGGAAGGATTTATTTTTAATGAATATCTGAATGTCTCGAGAAGCTCGGCCGGCTGCCATGGAAACTGCAGCCCTGCTCTGCGGCCGCCTGACGGGGCCACGGTCCCCGGCTGGATGCTGCGGGGGGGGGACATCGCCCTGGATGCCCTCGCAGCACCACTCTGAGCACCAAAACATGCAGCAGGATGATGATGCCCAGCCTGGAGCAGGGCTTGGTGAGCACTTGAGCCTGGCTGGCTTCCTGCCTCGGTTTCCCCAAGAGGACCCCTCCCCAGTGTTGCTGCAAGACCCGACGTGAGCAAGGAGCTGGAGATGTGCGTGCGGTTGGGACGGGGACACGGGGTTGTGTTGGCCCCTTGCATGGCAGCAGGTCCTGGTCCCTGCGTGACGCCGCCACCAGCACAGCGAGGGGACAGGCATGGTGTCGCTGGCTGAGTCATCTGGCTGGGGACATCCCCACCAAGGGGACACCCAAACCGGGTGGCGTCACACAGTGTTGGCCACAAGTCAGGGCTCGGAGGGGTTTTAGCACCAGCAATGCACTCTGAGGCAGACAGTGCCTAATGAAGCTAGGAACTAATGGAGATATTTGACTGGGAGGGCTCGGATTATTGGGAAAAAATAAATTCTGCGGCTTGTTTGCAGACAATCTGTCTTCCATCTGATGATGCTTCTGCTTCTGCCCAAGCTGGCAACACTGCAGTGATTTGTGTGCAAAGATAGCAGTGGGGACGGCTCGCTGGTTCATCCCCATCCTCGCCGGCACACCTGCCAAGCCACAGCCACGTGGATTTACGATCTCCTGGCCTCCACCATGCAAGTCCTGTTGCTCCAAAGGCAATCGCTGCTGCAGCTCGGCTGGGTGAGGCGATGTGCCTGCTTCCAACAGCTGCTGGGGGCATCCCATCCCATCCCATCCCATCCCATCCCATCCCATCCCATCCCATCCCATCCCATCCCATCCCATCCCATCCCCATCCCATCCCCATCCCATTCCATCCCATCCCATCCCATCCCCATCCCATCCCCATCCCCATCCCCGCCGGCAGGGACCTGGGGCAAGCCCCCCACATTGGCTATGTCCTGCTGGGGTGACAGCATCCCCGCCTGGCCCCGTGGAGATGGCAGGGACGGGACTGGGGTTAAACTCACCGGTTAATTCCCACCTGAGCCGAACGCACAAATGAGAATCAGAGTTAGGAGGGAAATCCTGAAACTGTTTATTGTAGGAAAAACACGAGCCAGTTCCGGGAAGGCAGAGGGAGACCGAGACAGAGCCACCCAGCCAAACACCAGGTGCTGCCAGTGCTTCTTCCCCCAGATCTGGGGGCAGACCCCGAGGGGAGGGATTCAGCAGAGGCAGCACAGGAGGAGCTGGTGCAGCGCCCGGCTGCGGCACCGTCCCTTGTGTCTGAAGCACAGGAAAGGGGTGTGCCCAGAAATTATCGCAAACACACCATCCACATAAACGTACACACCACACCGGGTAGCTGGATACTGGGGTGTCACCCTGCCCCTGTGCCCGTGGTGTCGGTGCTGGTACAAACCGCTGAGGAAACAACAGAGAAACGTCTGCAGGAGACCCTTGAACCTCCGGCGGTGGCCGCGCTCTGCTTTGGCACATGAATCACTCGACACCCTCCACCGCTGACACATACGTTCCTGTTCGGCGCCGCGATGCTTCCCCTTTATCAGCCAGCCCACGGACTATGCCCTGCCCTGAAATATCCGTCCCGAAGCCCTGAGGGACGTGGCCGGGAGCACGGCGAAGCTGAGCAACGTGCTGCGGAGGACCCCGGTTCCTGCGGGGCTGCCGGCAGCGCACGGGTCCCCCGGGTGGCACCGGCTGCGTGGTGGCCGCTGCGTGCTGTGCTGTCACTGGGGAAGGCCTGCGTGCGCCCACGTTTTCGTTCTTCAAACCACATCCTGCCGGAGCAGAGGGGTGCAAGGGAGCTCATCTGAGATCAGGGTTGGGAAGGCGGCACAGGCCCCCCCCCAGCAGCGAAACACCCATCCGAACCCTCCCCAAAATCCTCGCGGGTGCATGACTGCCCTGCAGGAGCATCAGGAGCTCACAGCAGGCCTTGTTCAGTGTGTGTTTCCAAATTGAAATCCGCAGGGGCTGCGCATCCCAGGTGGCACCGAGGGTCCGGGACGGGGCGCCAGGGCCCGACCACGTCTCAGGGCTGGTGGTCGCGCTGCCTCTTCAGCCATTCCTGCCGCAGCCGGGCCACCTCCCGGCCGTACCGCTCGTGGAGCCGGTAGAAAGAGGAGGAGCTCTCGGTTGTGGCAGCCCCGGTGCTGCCCGGCTCGCCGCCGGACGCCCGCCTGCGCGGTGGCAACGGAGGTGGCCGCGGGTTGGTGTCATCATCGCTGCCGTCACAGCTGGTGGCGTCGGGCAGCCGGTCGGTGCCAGGAGCGTTGTTCCACACCGCGCAGCCGTTCTCCTTCGGCGGCACGGCGGGCAGAGCTGGCAGCCGCTCCGGGGACTGCTCCGGCCCCGAGGGCTGCGGCTTCCAGGCAGCAGGAGCGTGCCGGCAGCACGGGCGGCCGGCAGCCGGTCCCCAGCGCATCTCCTCCAGCTGCTTCTCCAGCTCCCGCACCACCAGGCGCATGTAGTCGAAGCTGGCCCGCGACAGCGACTTCACCCACGACTCCATGGCGGCCTGGCTCTCGGCCGCCAGCACGTAGGTGCGGGATTTGGTGCCGCCGAAGCGGATGGCGAAGGCGAACTCCTCGGCCGAGTCGCAGAGCTCCACGGTGCAGCCCTCCAGCACGATGACGCCCACCGGCTCGCGGCTCTCGCGCTCCTCGAAGTAGAAGAGCATGTTGCCCTTCAGCACGAACCAGCGCCGGTGGTAGGCCGTGTGCCGCTCGCCCCGCTTGTAGAGGAAGCCAGCGTTGTCGGCGGGGGAGTCGCAGGTGGCGTAAAACGCCAGGCTCCGCTCGTTCAGCTTCATGGCTCCGCGCCCTGCGGGGAGGAGAGAGCCCGGGGTTGCACATTAATAATCCGCCGGCTTTTTGTTCCTGGTGGCCCTGGCACCCAGGAAATGGAGCCGGAGAAAAAACACCGTGGCCACGTTAACCCCGCTGCGGCCGGCAGGTGCTGGCTGGGGGGTCACCAGGGAGGGGTTCCCCCTACCTGAGCGTTTTCCCGTGGATGAGCCCCAGGCAGGGCTGGCCCCGGTGTCCCACGTCCCCCGGCGCAGGTGACCTTATCGCCGTGTTTGCCTTGTGCCGTGGCGCTCCTCCCCACCGCACGCAGGGAGGGTTTATGGCCCGCGCCACAGATCCGGCTCCCCGGGGACCGTGTCACCCAGGGCAAGGCCCCCCCTCCCCACGTCCCCTAAGCAGCGGTGGCCTCACCGTCCACTTCTTTCCACCCACCTGGACCACACGGGCACGGCTCCTGTCTCTAGCTCCGGGCTCTGGCTGCCACCAGCATCAGCAACACATGGGTGGTCGCGGGGGGCACGGGAGCGCTGGGTGTGGGGCTGGCCGCTGGCACGGGGCTGGCACCTCGCTGTCCCCCAAGGCTGGACACCCTCGGTGGCACCTCGCTGACCCTCAGGGCTCAGCACCCTCGGAGCAGCCCCCGTGGAGCACCCGGCGGACCCGGGCGAGGATCAGTGCTCGCTTCCACCCGGCCCCACCGTGGGGTTAAGGGAGCGTGGGTGGGTGCCCCTGCCCCGGCTGCTGGGGGTGTCCCTGGGGACCCCAAAGTCCCGGGCACCTTTGGAGGCGGGGGGGCCCTCCCCTGCTCGGCGGCACCGGGACCGCCCCGGTCGAGCCCCACCACGACTTCCCCAGCCCCGGGCGCTCCGGTTCCCGCTCCGGTTCCCGCTCCGATTCCCGCTCCGGTTCCCGCTCCGGTTCCCGCTCCGGTTCGGTGCCGCCCCCGCCTCCAGTCCCGTCCCGGCTCCGCCCGCTCCGGTCCCCCCCGGCCACCTTTTGTCCTCGGCTCCCCGGTCTCCGGCGCGGCTCGGGCCGGCCCCGCGGGCGGAGCGCTGCCTCCCGGCTCCTCCTCCTCCTCCTTCTTCTCCTCTTACTCCTCCTCCTCCTCCACCGCCCCTCGCCAAGGACCTGGCTGGGGACCCGGGTTGGCCCCAGCCCCCGGGGGGCCGCGGCGAGGGGCACAAATGCAGACCTGGGAGGCGCACACCCAGGGGTGGATGCGCGCATGGGTGCACGGCCGGATGGATGCATGCATGCAAGTTTGCATGGAGGATGCATGGATGGATGCATGCATGGGTGCACAGATGGATGGATGGATGGATGGATGGATGGATGGATGGATGGATGGATGGATGGATGGATGGATGGATGTGTGCATGCAAGTTTGCCTGGAGGATGTGTGGATGGATGCATGCACGGGTGCACGGATGAGTTAGTGCATGGATGGACGGAGGGATGTGTGCATGCATGGATGCATGCACGGATGTGTGGGTGGATGGATGCAGGGGCGCACAGATGCATGGATGGATACACAGGTGGAAAACCAGGAGCTCAGTGCCGACAGCAGCTGACAACGCTGAATTTTAGAGTCAGCTCCTTGGTGTCTGCGCCCAGGAGCGCCTGGCGGAGGGCGAGGGACGGCTGGGTGCTACAAGCTCAGCGGGGAGGGCTGGAGGAAAAGGCAGAGGGGAGAGGCCGGTCCTGCGTGGGTGGGAGAGCTGCTTGGTGCAGTGCCAAGCTGCAAGTCCTGGCTGCTCTCCTGCGCTCCGAGCCGTGTCCTTGGGAGAGGACAAAGCAGCCGGAGAGGGGGCTGTGTCCGTGTGGGGGGAAAGGAAGCGTTGGGGAAGAAGCTGAGCGGTCTGGCCAGCCGTCTGGGGGCAGGTGATGACCAGTGCGAGGAGCTGGAAAGCAGCAGGCGATGAGCCATGAGCTGGGCTGGTGCAGGCACTGGAGGCACCGGGCATTGTGCAACTGCGTGGGCAGGGGTTGCGACCCCCTCGCTGCTTCCTGATGGCAGAAGCCGCGCAGCACTCGAGCCACTGATGTGCTCGGCCAGGCGGCCAGCGCTTGCTCCATCCAGGCCAGGGGTGAGCGGGTCCAGCTGAGACATCCATGTCCCGGGACAGCTACAAACCTTTGCTGGGAGAAGCCTTCCGTGCTGAAAGCACCACCAGCCCAAGGGCTACCTTGGCAGCGCTCCCATCCTCACCGTGCCCAATAAATACCAGCTTCAAGGCTTTGCTCTCCCTATCTCTGTCCGTTTCCTGCAGTTCCTTCATTCCCCTGTATCAGCAATGTGTATGGTTCAGCAAAAATGGTGCTGGCACTTGTTTTGAAGGACACTGATTAAGAAATCCTGCCGTAGGCAACAACCGTTGCCTGCAGGTTGTGCTCCAGGCTTTGCAACCTCTGCTCGGGGCAGAGGTTTTCAGTTCACCAAGGGGTTCCTCCATCACCTGCAGACTTTCTCTTTCGGTCTGTAAAAAAGGATTTAAAACAGCACTAAAACGATCCGGGCTTTATCTTCCCTCCTGAGCGGAGTGGCTCTGTTCAAGGCCGCCGGTGTGAAGTCATGGCTCTCTGCAGCGCTTATCTCCCCGCCTCGCTTCGAGGTGCCCTTTCACACACCCAGATTAGGAGGGGGAAGGCCCGTGGGGAGAAGCAAGACCTTTTTTAAACCAGCCTGGGAAACTGAAAAAAAGCAGCCACGGTCCTTTGCCAGGACTCCAAAACCCCGAATGCTTCGTGCAGCCGCTTTAGCAGACATTGTTCCCCCGCTGGGTGCCCGGCCCCTTCCTGGGGAGCCCCTTGGCGGCTGCTTTGGAGAATCACCCAAATTGCTCCTGAATCTCCAGCAAAATTCCCCATGAGTTTTGCTTCCCGTTGGGTCTCCCCTGGGATGGCCACGTGTCTCTGCACGGCCTCCAGCACTTCCCCTTCCGAGCAGCCCCGTGATGTTTTCCCTGGTGTCCCCGCAGCGGCCTCCCAGCCGGGGGAGCGGAGCCCCTGCCTCGGTTTCCCCAGGCAGGGCAAGTGGGGTGACTAAACGCCCACCCTGACCTCGCCTGGCACTTGGGAAAACGGAGAAGAAGAGGGGCTGAGAGGAGAAGAGAGGCTGCTGAGCACCCTTTTTTGGGCACTGCCTTCAGGCTCCTCTTCCCGCTGCTCCCACGAGCGGTGACGGACGGGCGAGCTGGCACCGTGGCTCCACAGCATGCCCGAGGCAGCCTCCGATTCACGGGCAGCGCTGGCTCGGCGGGGCCAAACGAGGAACCGTGGGGTGCTGGGGTGCTCCCCCCGGGGCTGGGGGAGCCCCGGGGCAGAGCGGGGCCCCGGCGCCGTGCAGTGCCGCGGCCGCCCGGGAGGTGGCACCTGGAGCCCGGCCGTGCGGCGGGGCTGGGGAGGCGCTGGGGGCACGGCTCGAGGCGGCAGCACCGGCACCGGCATCAGCATCACCTCCTTCCCCAGCACCAGCACCGGCATCACCTGCATCCCCATCACCGCGTCATCACCATCACCATCACCGTCACCATCACCGCCACCACCCTCACCATCACCCTCACCACCACCGTCACCATCACCACCATCACCCTCACCATCACCCTCGCCACCATCACCGCTGCTCAGCCCCACCACCATCACCCTCACCACCATCACCCTCACCACCATCCTCACCACCCTTCCCACCTCCCGCCCCGCCCTCTGAAGGAGGAAGCAAAAACCAGCCTGAAGTTTTTGGGGGGCTCAGCCAGCGCACCCCGCAGCCCCCCCATTTCCAGCTGTCACACCCCCCCCCCCCCCAAAATTGCCTCCAGGCAGAGGGGGGACCTCATCTCAGCCCGGAGTGGCAGAGGTCACCATCACATCCCACCCTGGGAAGCAGAGGTGTGCCTTTCCAAAGCACATCCAGAAAACAAAGTGAGAGTGAGGGAGTTAAAGAGAAGTGGGGAGGATGGTTGGACGTTGGCAAAGGCTTCTGCAGGAGGGGAAAGCTGCAATAGTTAAAAGCTGAGCCCGGCGCACAGCAGAAGGGAAGCGGCGGCGTGTGCCTGCACAAGGGCATCTGCGCAGCTCGGCACAAACAAACAGAAAAAGCAGAAGTCAGTGGGAGTGAATTAGTAGTCGGGGACTGCAAAAAAATCCGTACAGGAAGCAAAACAAAAGAGAAATCGTGAGACGTAGGGGCTGAGAACACTGAGAGGGTGCTTTTGAAATAGCTGGAGATCACCGAGAAAACTGCAAAGCTCCGGGCTGGGACTGGAGAGGCAGGAGGAAGGAGGGCAGGAGCCGGGCTCCGCCGCCCGCTTGTCTGTGCTCAGAAACCCAGCCAGAAGGTGCAAGCATGCACGAAGCATCGGCAGGAGGAATTAAAAAGCAGCTTTTAAGGTAAGACCTCTGCACATCGGCCGCTCCCAGCCACTTGCACGTGGCATTTTTCTGGACCCCGCAGCAGGCGATGCCTTAGGGGACCGTGGGGTCGCAACCCTGCAGCAGAGCTCTGTCTCATCTGGGGGTCAGGGGGGGCTGGAGGGGGCTACGGGGCCAGCACAGGGCACAGCACCACATCCTGCTGTCCCACCCCGGCACAGGGTGGGTTTCCCATTGAGGCTTTTTGCCCAGACTGGGCATGAAAGGGGCGAGTGACTGTTTTTAAACACCTCGGGGGACGGACCCTCTGTGCTGGCACACCGACGCCTGCTCCCCAGCAGCCCCACATGCCTCGGCCCGCTCTGTAAGGGCGGCGGTGGTGCTGAGCTCCCGGCAGTCTCCGCCTTCCCGACACCCACATATTGATCGAGTGGCATCTCTAAATCCCCGGCTGCCACGTCCTTGGGTTTCCCCGGTTTGTCATGCTGGGCGAGCCCCTGGGCAGGGCTGCTCTGCGGCGGCTCTGGCGCGCCCTTCGTGGGGGTCCATGGGGCCGGGAGGGCCCATCCGGCCCCATGCTGCTGCCCCTCGCGTGCGGCACGGGAGGACGAGGCCCCGGAGGAGCCCTCAGGACAGGCGGTGACACGGGTGGGAGATGTCGGTGGGCCAGACGTGACGGTACAGAGCACAAGCCAGCCTTTTCCTGGAAAAAGGTGCAGTGAAAGTTTATCGTCCTCCCATTTCCCATGCCATGGGGCGGGCAGCCGCAGGTCCACCATGCTGTCCTTCCTCCCCTGGGGCAGGGTGGCACCAGGACGGCACCGGGACAGCCCTGGGGTGGCCACACCTGGCCCATGGGCACCCACCAAGTCCTCACTCCTGCTCAGGGCACGGCACCCCCTGGTCAGGACCGGAGGCACAGAGCCATTTGTCACCCGTGCCGGGGCACGGCGGCTGGCCCCGCTCCTTCCCTTTTTTCAGCGAGACCATTTCCCCGGCGAAAAGCGGAGGGAAATTATGAGAACCGCGCTTTTCGACGGCCGCTCGCACACCGCCGCCCCGCGGAGCCCCTCGTGTCCCGCCCGCGTAAACCGAGCCCCATTTCCCTGCACCACCCCGAGCCCCCAGACGCCCCCCCGGAGACCCCCCCCAAGAACTCGCTTAGCCCCCCCCCCACCCAAAAAAAACCCCGACCCGACCCGTGCCGGCGCTGTAAGCGAGCAGGGCTCAGCCTCCTGTTTGTCCCGGCCGCTCCGCGGGCGCGGAGGCGATAAGATAAAAGGCTCCGGAGCGGGGCGCACCCGCGGAACGACCGGTGCGGGGCGCCGGGGACCCGGCTCCGGCTCCGGCTCCGGCTCCGCTCGCGGCTCCCGCTCCGGCTCCGGCTCCGGCTCCGGCTCCCGCTCCGCCCCCGCGCAGCCTCCGCCCTCGGCCGCTCCGTTTACATAACGCCCGGGGCCGGGGTCCGCGCCCCGCGCCGCCGCGGCTCCGCACGGCGGAAATGCGGAGCCGCCTGCCCCGGTTTCCTGCCTGAACCTCCGAGCCGTGCCGAGCCGTGCGCCCCGTCCAGCCCAGCCCAGCCCAGTCCAGCCCAGTCCCGGCCCGGCCCGGCCCGGCCCGCCCCGTCGTCCCCGTTCCCCGGTGCGCCCCGGGCCCGGCGCTCCGTCGCGCTCCGCCATGGGCGAGCGGCCCCCGGACGCCTTCTCCTGCAGGTAACGGCGGGGGGCCGGGGCCGGGAAGCGGCAAAGCGAAAGTGGCGGCGGGGAAGGGAAAGGAGCGGGAGGGGGGGAGCCCCCGCCGTGCCCCGGGCGCGGAGCCTCTGCCCCCGGTTCGCCCCCCCCCCCCCCCCCCCCCCCGGGGACGCGATCGCCCCGCGCCCCCTTCCCCCGGCGCCCCCTTCCCCCTGCTCCCCGGCTTCTGGCACCCCCGGGACCCGCTTTCTCCTTCCCCCCCCATAACCTGGGGGCCCCCTCCTCCCAGCACGCCTTCGCCCCTGGGTCCCCACTTTTTGGGGTTCCCCGCGGCACTTTGGGGTCCCGGCACCCCCGTCCCGGGCCCCCCTGCTCCGTGGGTGCAGCACGCGCCCAACCACCCCCGCGCCTCCCCGGAGCCCTGCAGCACCCCTCGGTGGCCCCTTGGGGAGGGTGCAGGACCCTGGGGGCGATGCCCAGCCACCCTCAGGGGGTGCCACGCCACCCACGGGGGCCGTACCCCGCCTGCCCGCCCCGCTGCCCCCTTGTCCTCTGCCCCCTTGGCCGCCGCGGGTGCCGAGCGGAGGTGCCAGCTCCGAGCCTGCCAAGCTGCTCTGCCTTTCTGCTCCCCGTGGACTTTGTTGGCTCCCGGGCTCTGCCCGGGTTTGGCAGGCACGCGGGGGCCGTGAGCACGAGGCCAGTGCCCCGGCAGGCAGCATCCTGCCGGCCTCCCCGTGCCCTGCCGGCGTGCCGAGCGCCGCTCGCGCCAAGCGGGGTCACCCGCGGAGAGCCCCGACCCGCTGGCTCCCGCGCCGGGAGGAACGTGGTCGCCGCTTCCCCGGGCTGGGATTTACTGTCAAGGAAACCGGGGCGAGCTGTCGAGCTGCGATTTCGACATTTGTTGTTGCAAATTGCTTCAAGATGTGCTGGAACCGTGGGCTGGCGGCCCCCGGGGACTTTTCGGGTTGCCGCGTTTAGGTAGTGAAAGCGGCTGGAGGAAGAGGTGGCCGGTGCGGGGACCTCACGCCGCCCGCGTGCCCCGTGTGCCGTCGGGCTGTGCTGGCAGGCTGAGAGCCGGGGTTTAAAGGCCTGTGAAATTACTGGCAGCTTTCGCTTTGACTTGTTTGGGACTAGATCAGCGCCTCTGATTTCTTCTTTTAACTCGCTTGTGGTGCAAGGAGGGCTTTGTCTTCGTGCGTCCCCCCCCCTACCCCGAGTACTGCTTTTTATTTTTTTTTCCTCTTTTGCTTTTATATCTTTATTGTGTCTGAAAAGATCCCTTTTGGTTTCGCTGGAGCCCGCGGGGCGGTGGTTGTGCCCGCGCCGCGTATCGCCCCGGAGAGGGTTGTGAGGCTTTCGAGGGGCTTCGCTGCTGCTGCCCGGGGGCAAACCTCTCGCCTCCCCCCCCCCGGCTGCTCGAGGGAGCCCGTCGGGGCTCTTTGCTGAGGCACCGGGGCACGGCGAAGCCGTTTTGGACAAATCCCAGCAAGTGAGACGAAGCGAAAGTGCAAGAGCTGCGCGCCGGCAGGGTTTGTGGTGCTGCCAGCGCCGCTGCGGCTCGGCGAGGAGGAAGGGCCTGATCCAGCCCTGGGACCGCCGCGGCACGGAGGGGGAGAGCCTGCAGCTGTGTGTCCCACGCCTCTGTGGCTGCGATGCATTTAATATCGCGACACGAAGCCCATCAGGAGGGCAGCCCGCAGGGAGCAGCTGCAGCAGTGCGGTGCGTAGCGGGTGGGAGCCGCCGTGGAGCGCCAGGCAGCGCGGTGATGGGTGCACGGGTCCTGCCCGGTGCTCTCATGCAGGCCAAGCGAGCCTGGAGCTCGTGTTTGGCCCGAGCTGGGTGGCAGCTGGGACGTCTCCATCCCCTCCGTACCCGGGGGGTGATCGGGGAAGCCAAACCGTCGGATTTCCCCCGGCTTTAAAGTGCTTCGAAACGGGCTGCGCTCGCAGGTGCCTGCGGAGCTGCGCAGCCCGGGCAGGAGCACGGTGTGAGTGTCTCCTGCTGGAAAGTGGGGACAGGAGAGCGAAATCCGCCCCGCAAAGCTCCCTGCCACTTGTGGGTTTGTCGCTGCAGTTCAGCAGAAGGGCGGTAGGTCCCTGTGACCCCATGGGGTGGCACAGCGGCGGGTCCCACGCAGGGACAGCGTGGCACTGTTTGGGGATGTCATGTTGCACCGTCAGCCTCTGCCAGACCCCTGGGAATCCCCACCGCCAGCGGGGTCTGGCGTCCCCGTCCCTTCCCAAGCTGCATTTCCAACCCCAGGGGGGAATCGTCCTCCGGGGCTGTGCTTGCCGCCATCCCTGCGTGTCCCTGGCAGCAGCGTGGGCTGGGTGCTGGGACAGGCGGGGCACAGCCGCGGGTGCTGCCGCGCAGAGGGGTGCGAGTGCCAGGGCTGGAGCTCTTTTGGCTGCCGTCGAGCTGTCCCAGGAGTCCTCAGCTACGTTATGGTGACCCTGTGTGTGTGGGTGCCCATTTCTGGGGTGCGGTTGGGGCCCCGAAGCCCTCGTCTCCTCCCATGGAGTCTCTTGGGTCGTGCTGCTGGGGCTTTCCGTCCCACGCCGGGGTAAATGGGCAGTGTTTAACCACTGCTGAAACAGGTGGGAGGGAGCGGAGGCTTGGCTGAACTCGAGCTGAAAGGCAGCAATAAAACTGCATGGGGTGGATGTGAGCGCGGAGCCAGGGCCGCTTCCCATGGCTGCGCCCGGCCAAAGGACGCGGTGTGTTGTGACCCGGCTGGGAGGAGGTGACGTGGAGGTGCTCTCCTCCCTTGCCTCCTCCGTCCCCCCCTTCCCACACCAGGGGGCTGCATCCAGGGCCCGTCCCCACCTCTCCCCCTGCCCCAGACCTGCTCCGACCCGGGCTGCAAAGCGTCAGCGTTTCGGTGCCGTCCCCGAACAGCTGCGCCCAGCTGCGCTCTTCGCCCGGGGTCGCATCCAGCTGCCACCCAGTGACGGGACGCAGGATGGGACCGAGCCAGAGCCATGTCGGGGGGGGGATGCCCCGTGCCTCCTGGCCCTTGCAAGCCCAGCATCCTCGGGACCCGCACCCCCCGAGCCCCCCAGCCGGATGCAGTGGCACAGAAAAGTGCCGTTCATTGTAAGCCGGCCTTTTTACGGCCACCCCGCGAGCGGGTTTGCGGGGCCGTGCCAAGAAAGGCTGCTGCCTGGCTCAGAATAGCTCTTTTCATGGAGGACATCCTGGGAAGGAACAATGTCCCCGCTCGCGGCATTGTGGGAACCGGGTATTTCGGTGACTCGGGAAGCGGGGAGCTGCGGGGCCGGCCGGGGCGTTACCCAGCCCCTCCGGAAAATCGCCCCTAGGGCGAATTTGGAATAGGCTCCGAAAAGGAGGCTGCCCGGGCTAAAAATGCAGAGCTTTTCCTCTGGTCTGGGTACGGTTGTTTTGGGGCGAGCCACGCACTAATCAAATTTCCTATTGACGCTGCTGGCTCGTGTTCCCCTGGCTCGGACGCCGGCGGCGAGGGGCTGCTTTCATTTTCGGATTGCTGCGCTGCCCGGCGTGGGCTTCGCTCCGGGAAAAAAACACTTTTCCTGCAGACACCGAATTTGCCAAAATGCTGCCTGCTGCCCCGTGGCCTGGGGCTGGTTCGTGGTGGGGCCGGATCCTGCAGCTCTGCTGCTGGGATTGCCTGCTTTTGGTAAGGCCTGCCGGCCTCAAAACTGCCCCGTGGCGCAACGAAGCAACGTGCGCGCACCGATCCTTTTGCTACCGTAAAGGAATAAGCAGCCTTGTGCCGGATCCGGCCCTCCCGCAGCCTCGGGGGCCGGGACCCACCGCGACACTCGCCGGGTTGGGCAAGGGGGTTGGTGGTGGAAGCGTTTTAATTAAATCTCCCGGGAGCGCCAGCGGCGGCGCAGCTGCAGGGCCGGATCCTGGCGCAGGCTCGGGCTTGTCGCCGCAGCCTGCATCAAAGCGCGCCCGCGGCCGGTCTGCCCCGTCCCGTCCTGTCACGCCTCGCCCCGTCCCATCCCGCTGTTCCTCGAGAGACGGTGCTGGGCGCTCCTGTCCCTTGCGCCCCAAAGCTGCCCAAACAGCGCCGAGCCCTTCCAGCGGCTCCAGGTGGGAGCCTTTGGACACCGCACGCCGGTGCGGTGCCCGGGGAGGGCAGGATTCCCCATCCAGCGCAAAGGAAAGCAGGTAGCCGTCGCAGCTCTGGCTCGGTGGTGACTTGCAGGGCACGAGTGTAAAAATGCCACGACGCCAAAAAAAAAACCAAAACACCCTTGGAGCTGGGTCGAAGCAGAGCGTCCATCCTCGTCCGTCCCCGCCGGGTGGGGATGAAGGTGGTGTCGCGAGCAGGAGGAAGCACCGGGGCCGCTTTTCCCATCGTGGTCCCGTCTGGAAAACTCCCGTCGCTGCTGGAAACGGCCTCGGGCTGCTTCCCACCACGTGGCGCGGGCGAAGCCCGGCGTTCCCGGAGCAAACCTCTCCCGAAGCCGGAGCGTGAAAACTCTGGAGACGTTTCCGCCTTCCCGGCAGCATCCCGGCTGCCCGCGGGCGCTGTCCCCAGGGGCTCCCCGCTTCCCTTGGTGCCTGGGCGCCGCGGCCGGCCGAGTGGTGCCGGCGATCCCCGGGTGCCGGAGGAAGCAGGAGCGCAGGCGGAGGGTGCTGAGTCACGGGCAGGCTGGCGGTGCTGATAGACGGCCCCACGCGGGGGCCCCGCCGGGGGGCTCGCCTCGGCTCGGCCGCGGGCAGGCGCACGCCCGGCAGCGCTGCCGGCCCCGCGTGGCTCTTCTGAGAAGCCAGGGCTGGCCGGGGGCTGATAACATCTCCCCTCGCCTAGAAACTTCTGAGGACGTACTAGGAAGCCCGGCGGGTCGGCAGAGATAGAGGCTCGCGTTCCCAGCGCAGCGCGGCGTTATCGCCTCCCCGTCTGCAAACCAGATCCGCCGCGCTGCTGCTGTCCAAATCTCCCCGCTCGCTTCCTCCCAGCCCCTTGCGTTTCTATTTTATTTTATTACTTTTCCTCCCCCCCCCGCCCCGAGAAATGCAATCACTTTTCCTCCCCTTCTAGCAGCTCGGGCGCTGCTGTGTGGCAGGGAGGCCGCCGAGCCCGTCCTGCCCCGTCCCGGCAGGATGCGGGCGGGCTGGAGGATGTTTCCTGCCTGAGCAGAATGCACGGCCCCGATAAATGCTGCGTGCCAGCTCAAGGTATGGGGGTAAACAGCGCCACGGAGCCCGGCCGGCTGCGGGGAGCTCCACCGAAGGGCTCGCCGGGGTGGCTTCATGACTCTTGGTGGCCTGAGATGGTCCCCGAGGCTGTCAGAGCGGTACCACCAGGTCGACGGGCACAACATGGTCCTGCCGGAGCCCTGCAGTCGCCCCAAGCAGTGCCACGGCCACGGGGCAGGGCCTTGGGGTGCCTACAGCATCTGGATGTGGCCGTGGAAGGAAAACCCAAATATCCCAAGCCACGTGGAGGGGGATGTGCGCGTTCTGGGGGTCCCTGGCGAGCCCAGGGAGCTGCGCGGTGTTTCCAGCTGGGGTCCCAGCTGACTCCTGAAGCACGTTTCCACTTGCTGAAGGGGTTTAAGCATGGGGCAAGGTCCTGGGTGAAGAGCAGCCGTGGCGCTCTGTGCGGGACCATGGGACGTGGCAGGGACATTGGGGGGGCACAGCCCACCCCGGCACCTGCAGGCAAACAGACAGACGGACAGACGGACCCCTTCGCCCCATCCAAGCGTCCCCCCGGGGAGGCATTCGCTCACCCCCTGCCGTGCCAGCGGCGTGGCCGCGTCTCCAGGTGAACGCCAGACGAGGCAGCTCCCTCCCTGGATTTCAGCAGCCATTTATTTCGTTTCCTCCCCCCTCCTACTCCCCCCGCCTCCCCCCCCCCAGGCATTTTTATCAGCTCAGCTGAAATAGGTCCCTGGAGGGAAACCCATCAGCGCTGTTAAGCCTTGGCAGAACGAGAGCGGATACGGCCGGGCCGCGCGTCCCGTGGGGAGCTGCGGGCGGCTGCGTGGGCAGGAAGCCGCGCAGACGCCTCGTGCCGGCCGGGTGGGGAAACTGAGGCACGGCCACGCTCGGCGTGCTCGGGGATGCCAGGGCACGTGGAGCTGAGTTTGGCACCAGCAGGCTGGGAGCTGTCGCGGTGTCTCGCTCGGGCAGCCGCGCCGGTCACCGGGGCCGGGCTGCACGCGGCAAGCCTGGGGAGGGGGGGAAAAATGGGGAGCGGTGCCCAGGGAGGTGGCTACGGGGAGGCGTTGGGGTTGGATCCGTCTGGGGCCGCTGCCCTGACGGCACTGCTGTGCTCTGTCTTGCAGCGCGGCCGCCTCGCTGGAGCCACGGCAATGAATGGGCACGCTCTGCCGGCCGGCACGCCAGCGCATCCCCGGGGCTGGCATGAGTTCTGCGAGCTGCACGCCATCAGCACCGCCAAGGAGCTGGCGCGCCACTACCTGCGCTTCGCCACCGAGCACCCGCACCATGACCTGCTGGCCGCCGAGAACTTCTCGGTGCACTTCACCGACCTCTTCCAGCAGTACTTCTGCAACGAGGTGAAGGAGGGCTTCGCCATGAGCCAGCTCCGCATCCTGCCCGCCGGCCCGGCGCGGGATTACCGGGAGACGCAGCGGCGGCACACGGACGCCTCCTTGGGCACGGTGGCCACCAAAGCCGAGGCGGAGCTGGCCGCTCGCCCCGAGCAGCCCGGCCGAGCCCCCGAGGCGGCCCCCACGGGGCTGCGCAAGTCGTGGAGCTCGGAGGAGCTGGCGGGGCCGGCGCGGAGACCCTTCTCGCTCAGCCAGCTGCGCCGGAGCTGGCGCAGCCTCTTCCGACGCCGGTCCTCGGATGCCCTCCCGGCGGAGGCCGACGGGGAGGCGGCGGAGGCTGCTCTCAAGCCGGGACTGAGCAAGCGCATCCTGCCCTGGGGGCTGTCGCGGGAGCAGCCCTCCGAGGTGCGCAAGGAGGGGTTGCTCAAGTACGGGCTGCTGGACGAGAGCTCGCTGGACAGCGGGACGCGCTGGCAGCGCTGCCGCCTGGTGCTGCGCAGAGCGGGGACGCCCGACAGCGAGGAGTACGTCCTGGAGCTCTTCGACCCACCCAAGGTAAGGCTCCGTCGCCTCGTCCCCACTCAGGTTTTGGCTGCACGATGCTGCCCAGGGCTCCCCTCAGGGTGTTCGGAGGGCAGAAGATCCCCACAGCCCCACGGCAAGGGCAACGCGAGCACAAATTACTGCCATCGGTCGCAATGCCTTTTGGATTTTTCTCCTCCGGGGCCCCAAACCCCGCTTTTCCAGCTGGAAGCAGAGCTGGGGAACGGCGCTGGTGTCCTCGCCTGCAAACACCGCTCGTCCCCATCCCCATGGACCCGTTCCCACAAGGTGGATGTCACCGGTGCTGGAACCGGGTCTGGCGAACCCCAAATTCATGCGGTGCCTGACCCCGCGGCGCTGCGGCTTCAGCACCCGGAGCCTCTGGGGAAAACTGGGAAAGGAAAAGAAAGGGAGCACGAAATGGGCTCTGAGCCCTCCTCGGTTCCTGTGGGATCCGTAGGGAGCTCGGGTTTATTTTTGGAAGCGCTTCCGCAGCCAGAACCTCGGATCCTGGGGGAGCTGCGGGGTGCTGAGAGCAGCGGGAGCGCCGGCGGTGCCGGATCTGCGTGACAGCCGCGCGGCGGCCGGGGGGACAGCCGTGGCTTTTAATCTTTAAAAAGCCAGTTCCTCCACATGGCGGGTCTTACGTAGACGGAACAGGCTGGGCTTTTTCTTGTGTGGTTTGTTGGTTTTTTCCTTTTTTTTTTTTTTTTTTTTTTTGTTGCTCACTTAACTTCGAGCAATTTGTGCTCTGGAGCAAGGAAGCCTGGCATGGAGGAGCCGGCGCCCGGTGGCTCCCCGCAGCGGGGCTGAATCCCTGCCCTTACTGCCAAACAGCTCCGAAAACACCTGCAGGGAGAGCAGCGTTTTAAAAAAAATTACGAATGTCTAAGTCTGAAAGCAAAAAGCAGCCCAGCTGCTCGCCGGGAGCCGAGGAGCAGAGGTCCCTGTGCCAGCCCCGCGCTGCTGCCGCCGCCGCTTTCGCTTTTCACAGCTCGGCGTCACGTGCGGTGCGGCAACCGCTGCTTTCGGTCCCACGGGGAGGGTGTGCAGGAGCCCGGCTGGGGCTGAGGCTGCGCCCACGAGCCCCAGCACCCTGCTCGGTGCCGAAGGCAGGGGCATCGCCTCATCCCTGCCTCCACCGCCCTGGTTTTGCTCCGTGGGGTTCAGGGTTGCGCGCTCGTCCCCTTGGCAGCGCACGTCCCCAGCTGCAGGGGAGGTGTGGCTCTGGGGAGCATCGCTCTGGGGCTCCGCGAGGCCAGGCAGCACCCATGGGTGCCAGCAGGGTCCATACCCTGGCACACCCGACAGGGGCGTTGGTGCTGGAGCTATTTTGGGGCGCTGCCGCCGGCTTTGCTCCTCCTCGTCCGCGGTGACCCCTGTCTGGATGCTCCCCGGGGGTTTGGGCAGGTGAAAATGGGCAAAGCCTGAAGAGGTGAAAACAAAGGCATGGGGAGGGCGCCTGCTGTGACCCCTGCCCCTGGAGGATGTGGCGATGCGCTCGAAATCGCATCTGGTGGTGCAGCAGCCTCTGACCACCCTTTAATCTTGAACACCGCTGCTTGTTCTGCTCCCGACGCCCCGCGGAAGGAGGAAAGCGAAGGGAGAGGGTAGGCAGCGAGGCCAGGGGGCGGCAGGGATGCCCCCTGCCCACAAGAAGCGTTCACAGCCGGGCGTTTCGTGCGCCCTGCAGCCCGGCTCCTGGCCGTTCCCCACCAGCTGGTGGCTGCCCGTCCCGTCCCGTCCCGCGGGGATTTGGCCGGGTCCCCCCCACCCCGACCCCCGTGCGTGGGTTTCCCGTCCTGCTGTGCCTTCCCCAAGCCGGGGCCGCTGCTCGCCCCGGGGTTTCACAAATCTCAGCAGCAAATTGGGTTCCTGCGAAAATATCCTCAGGGCGGGTCCTTCCTTTCTAATGAACTGGCCGGGGGCCAGCTCCTCTCCTCCCCTGCAGCAGGAGGGCCGCAGGCAGCTTCCCAGCCCCCCCTCGGCCCCATTATTGCGCGGGCCGGAGCCAAGCCGGGTGTCGGGCAGGGCGAGACCCAAAAGGTGCAGGTTGGGGAGCCCCCGGGGAGAGCCCAGCACCATCACCCCGACGCCAGCAAGGAGGCAAAGCGTTGGCCGGGACGAACAGAACAGCTGCCTGGTGTTTTTTCCTCGAAAATAACCAAAAGTCCCCCTGGGGAGGGCTGGGGGCAGCCCCCTCTTTCCCCAGCCCTCGGTGCCGCCTTGGGCTCCCTCCAGCCCCGCGGGGCTTTGCCGCTGCCTCGCCCGGGGCCAGCCCGGAGAGACCCCGGGAATGGGCCTGGCACAATGCCCCCTGTGGGCTCTCTGATGTCTAATATGAGGGTTGCGCTCGCCTTCGGTGGAGGCACCAAGGGCCTTCTGCTTTACCCCACCATGCGTACTCGTAATTGTAGGGGTTTGGTAGCTCTGGAAATCTCAAAGGAAGCGTTTCTGCCCTGGGCCGCCCCGCTGCAGGGACGGAGCTCGCTGGGATTGGGGCTGCCCCGCTCATCCGCCGAGCCCCCACGCACATGTTTTATGGCCGAGCCCTAAACCCCATGAAAATTGGGATTTGCAACGGAAATGTCCCGAGCCGTTTATGTTGACCAGATGTTCGTACAGGAAGGGGAAGGGAAATGGGATTTTCATTTGCGCCGGTCTCTTTATGGCGTTTTAATGAAATCCATCACATCCCGTAAATGATTGCGCTGCGAGACGAGCTGGGAAGACTTTCCGGCGCAGGCTGCGGTGCCTGTGTCACGGCTCTTACGTCCTCGCCGTGGCCGCGGGAGGAGCAGTATTTTTATCTCTGCTCGGTGCGAGACTGCTCTGACTTCCTTTTTTTTTTTTTTTTTTTTTTTTTTTTTTTTGCCTTTTCCCCTTCCTTTCACCTGAAACTTGTTTCTGAGAACTGCGATCCCCTGAGCCAGCAGGTCCCGGTCCGGGTGGCTCCCGTCTGACACTGGCAGGGTCGGGGCCCGATGTGGCACGCGTGGGGACAGCCCGGTGACACCGTTCCCGGAGCAGGGGCTGGAGAGGCTGCGGGAAGCCCTGGCACAGCCGTGCCGGCTGCGTTCGCGCCGCTACCCCGGGGGGGGACTGGAGCAAACCCCTTCCTTCACTGCACGGCGCGTTTCCAGCCATGGCTTCAGAGCCAAAATGAGGTTACCCTTAGCAGTGACCGCCGGAGCAATCACAAATCGTGCTTTCAAAGCCACGTTGGAAGCGCAGATGTCCCCGTCACCCCGCGCAGAGCCCCGGCCACCCGCCTGCCAGCTGCGTCCCCGAGCTCCTCCGCAGGGCGGTGGCAGGCGGTGGCAGGAGGTGTTTCCCTCCCCGGTGTTAGCTCCCACGGGGCTGCGCACGTGAGAAGCAAAACCTGAGCAGGGTGTCGGGGATGGAGGCGCCTCGGTGGGGATGGAGGTGTCCTCATGGGGATGGAGGTGCCTCGGTGGGGACGGAGGTGCCTCGATGGGCATGGAAGCGCCCTGGTGGGGATGGAGGTGTCCTCATGGGGATGGAGGCGCCCCAGTGGGGATGGAGGCGCCCCGGTGAGGGTGGAGGTGCCCCGGTGAGGGTGGAGGTGCCCCGGTGGGGATGGAGGCGCCTCGGTGGGCATGGAAGCACCCTGGTGGGGATGGAGGTGCCCTCATGGGGGTGGAGGCACCTCGGTGAGGATAGAGGCGCCCCTGTGGGGATGAAGGTGCTCCGGTGGGGATGGAGGTGCCCTGGTGAGGGTAGAGGTGCCCCCAGTGGGGATGGAGGCACCCCAGTGGGGATGGAGGTGCCCTGGTGAGGATGGAGGTGCCCCCAGTGGGATTGGAGGCACCTCGGTGCCCGTCACCACCCTGGCCCGGCTAGAAGCACGCCGCAGCCCGGCAGGCTCCCATTCGGTGATCTCTGCATCCCCACACGCTTCCCAGGGGCTCGTGCCTCATTCTTCTCTCTCTTTGCACTAAAACCCTTGACCAACCCCGCGTTGGTGGGGCCGCTCCCTTCCCCTCCCAGCCGGGAGCCGCGTTCCCCCCGCTGCCTCCCGCAGACTTTCCCCGGCGAGCAGGGCAGGGCGGCGCCGCGTCCCCTCGCCGCTGTTCTTCGAAGGCGCGCGCAGGGCTGGGCGTAGCTTGGGCTTCTTGAGATTTCGGCGGCGAGCTTTTTAGATTTTTCTTTTTTTTTTTTTTTTTCTCTCGTATTTCAGGGTGAGGGCATGCGGCTGGGGGGGGGGAGGGCAGGGAGGGTGATGAGACAAAAGGTTATTTGTCATTTATTAACCACAACTTTTTCCATCCTTGGTCATGCACGGAAAAAACACTTTTAGCAACGTAACCACAGCCCCGGCGTTAATTGCTGAAGAGCAGAGTTTCTTATTTTGGAAACCGTGTTGCTGGGATGGAGCCTGCTGGGGCTCGACTGGTGCGTGCCGGGAAGGACGCAGGATGGGGAGCCCCAACCTGCCGCTTCCCCCGGCTCTGGGGCTGTTTGGCCTCGCTTGGAGAGGAGATGGGAGGATTTCCTTTCTTTTTAACCCAATTCCTCAAAATTGACGGGGGTTTTGCCCCACCGCTGTGGTCCCACTGCTCGTGGCAGCGATCTGCTGCTCGGGGATGGGGACGGGGACATCTGCCTTGTGGGATGCTCTAAAGCTGCTTGGGTAGGAAAACACCGTGTGCAAGCCAAGAAATGAGCAAAAAATGGAGATAATAAGAGAATTACAAGAAAAAGGACTGGGAATGCGCCCAAACCTCGCTGCTTTTCCCTCGTGTGCAAGCTCAGGGTCCCGGCAGGCGTGGGACCCGCTCAGCCCTGGCAGCAGATGTAAGATGCCCGTCGGTGTTTTTGGGTGGCTGTATCTCTCTTTTTTTTTTTTTTCCTTTTTCTTTCTTTCTGCCTTTTTTTTTTTTTTTTGATGGTCCAGGATGTGGTTGTGTCGAGGCTGAGTGCTGCTTCTTTCAAAGGTAAATATTTATGAGAGGCTGCGCAGGCGGCGCAGGGGCTGGAAGGAGCCCTCGGGGCGGCGGGGGGCCGCAGCCCGCTCCCACCCGGCAGCTCCGGCACGGCGAGGCGATGGCCGAAACGAAGCAGCACCGGGCAGGGGGACCGAAATACCCTCGGGGGAATTACGCTTTCCTCACTCGGGCTCGGGATGCTCTCGCAGTTTTCCAAGGCGCATCCGAGCCCAGCTCGTGCTGGGCCCGTGGGAGCGGACGAGGAGCAGGCACAGCAGCACCTGGGGTCGTGCCGTCGGCTCTTGCTCACCCGCGGGGCCACCTCGTGCCCTACCCGCTCCCCTCGTGCCCCATTTTGTACCCCCGGGTCTTTGCTCGCAGCCTGGATCGGGGAGAGGCGGGAGCCGCCCAGCCAAGCTGCCAGACCCACAGGACCACAACCGCTGGGCGCATCCCTGGGGTCCCCCGCGCAAGGACAAGAGGTGACAGCGTGGCACGGGGACACGCAGTGACCCCCCCACCTCCCCGGCGGGACCGTGGCCCCCAGCCCCTGCGGCCCCCGGCCCTGGCGGCAGCGCCGGGGGTGACTCAGCCCCGGCTGCGGCCGGCTCCCGCCCGCGTGCGGCCACCTTGTTTACTTTCCGAGCTCTTTATTTATTCCAGGAAATTATTAAAGCAGCCCACGCTGGAAGCGAGTTTGGCTTAAAATAAAAACGGAGCGGCTGGCAAGCGCCGTCTCTTTCAAGATCCTGTTTATAGCCCCGCTTCTCCAAAACGCTGCTCTGGAGGAGGGCAGGGCGCTTGATGTGGCCGGGCTGGCTCGGGGGGTGGCCGCTCAGCCCCCCCCAGTTCTCATGGCCGGGGGGGGTCCAAGCTCATCCAGCTGCTGGGAAGGGCCATGAGCATCTCCATGCGCCCCGGATCTTCCCTGCTGTGTGCCTTCCCCACCGGCCGAGCATCCCTGGTCCACCTCCAGGGCCGCATCCTACGCGGAGGTGCCGCTGCGGCTCTGGATTCGGCCATCCCAGGGCTCTGGATTCGGCCATCCCAGGGCTCTGGATTCGGCCATCCCAGGGCTCTGGATTCGGCCATCCCAGGGCTCTGGATTCGGCCATCCCAGGGCTTTGGGTTTGGCCATCCCAGGGCTTTGGGTTTGGCCATCCCAGGGCTTTGGGTTTGGCCATCCCAGCGCTTTGGGTTTGGCCGGAGCCGAGCATCCCACCCCGATCCCCCCAAACGGTGCAGAGGCTGAATGGGCGACATTCAGCGCCGGCGGCAGCGAAAGCGCGTGCGGTTTTCAGGGCTTTCAGGAGGGAATATTTACTCGTTCATGCCCTGCCTGCGAAGCAGGCCAGCCTCTGCCTTATTTATTGACGTCCTTATCAATGCACAAAGGGCACCAGTCAGCCCCGAGGACAGGGCGGGGGGGATCCAGCCGGCCCCCCGCGTCCCTCCCGGTGGGGTTGATGCAGCGCCGGGCGTTTTGGGGGGGGGGGGGGGAGGGTGCATCTCGCAGCACCCTGCGTGCACCCTGCTGCGAAATCGCCGCGCCGTGGGGCGCCGTGGGGCTGCATTGGCTGGGAGCACCTCGCACCAGCGCTGCTCGTAGGGGAACAGAAGGGGCTTTGTGCCCCCGAGGCAGCCGGCACAACGGGGCCCCTTGTAGCCGCCCAGCCCCGTCCCCTCGGGGACGGCCCCGTCCCCACCGTGCCACCGCGGGATTGCGGGGATGCGCGGAGCTGGGGGTTTCTTTCTGGGAAATCCGTTTTCCCTGCTGGTCTTGCCAGATTGAGGACGCTGGCTGGGGGTCGGAGTTGGCGGTGGGGTCACGGGGGGGGGGGGGTCTTTTGGGTGATGCCTCGAGGGAGGTGTTGGGGCCAGGGGGGCGTCCCCAGTTCCCCCACCACAGCAGTAATCACCTTGCTTTGTTCAATAGGGGCAGGAAAGCTCTTACATCCCGTGCAGAACCCCCCAGGAAGATGCCTGGTGCTGATGTCAGTAGGTTTCAGAGTGAACAGCCTCCACGTGCCCGTGTGCCAGCCCACCCCTGGCACCCCCCCCCCCCCGCAAACTCTGAGCCTGGCAGCGGGCACGGGGTGCAAGAGGCACCTGGAGCTGGGGGGGGACATGCAGGAAAATGGCCCAAAAACAGGGTGAGGGAAGCGACACCCCGTGTGGGAAATCCCTCTGCAAGTGGGGGAGGAAATGGGGCAGGAGAGGAAGAGGCAGCAGGAGGAGAAGAATTAAAGGAAGAGGGGAGGGCCTGCGGATCAGGGCCCAGCAAACACGGGGAGAAGCTGCGGTCAGCGGGGGAAAGGCTGCCGGGAAATGCCGGGGATGGATGGGAAAGCTGTGACCAGCTGCTGGAGGACCAACGCTGGGATTAGCGGTGCTGCCGGTGCCCGAGGATGAGCACTGGGATTAACCGGGGTGGAAAACCCCGAGGCCACGTGCTGGGATTATCGATGGTGAAAAATCCCCGAGCACAAGCGCTGGGATTAACCGCGGTGCAGACTCCCAAGGACAAGAGCTGGGATTATCTGCGACGCGAAATCCCCCAGGATGTGTGCTGGGATTAGCCGTGGTGCAAAGTCCCCACGGATGAGCTCTGGGATTAGCCGTGGTGCAAAGTCCCCATGGATGAGCTCTGGGATTAGCCGTGGTGCAAAGTCCCCACGGATGAGCACTGGGATTAGCCGTGGTGCAAAGTCCCCACGGATGAGCACTGGGATTAGCTGTGGTGCAAAGTCCCCATGGATGAGCTCTGGGATTAGCCGTGGTGCAAAGTCCCCTGGGATGAGCCCTGGGATTACCCCTGGTGCAAACCCATGAGGACTGAGGCCGACAGACACCCCAAGCCCACCAGTACGTCCCCCGTTGCCCCCTCCCCAGCTGGCTCGATGCCCCGCGTGGGGACAACGGGGACGAACCCCGCGCGGGGCTGGGGACGTGGCAGCGTGCCACTGTGCCCCTGGGAAACTTCAGAAAAACTCCCCCGGGGCTGCGAGCGCAGGAAGTGGTTTTGGGGCTGGCATAACCCAGCGCCCGCGCCGCTGCAAATCTCAGTGGCCCGTCCGTCCGTCCGTCCGTCTGTCCCTCTGTCCATCGTCAGCCCTACGGGGACCCCGGTGGGGCCGAGCCGTGCCGGCTGAGGTTTTTGTCCCTGCGCAAGGGGACGCGCCGAGCTCCGGGGTTTCCCAGGAGGGCCAAATCTCACCAGTGCCCACCTCCGGCACGGCCGGTCGGTAGCGGGTGCTGCGATTTCGCTCTCGTTCTTGGAAAGCTCGCTGCCTTCCTCTTTCCCCAGGCAGCCAAAGCTCGCCCGCTGCTCGCAGCGGCCCCCCGCGCCCCTGCGGGCGGCTTTCCACCGGCGGGGACGGCCGGGCTGCGGCGGGCACGGGCGCACAGGCGGGGAAGAAAGCGAGAGGAGAAGGAGCTGCGGCGATGGCTGGCGGCGGGGATTGGCGAGGCGGAAGCACAGCGGCTCCGCTCGGCGCCTGCAACGCCGGGGCGCAGCTGTGACCTTGGCCTGACCTTCAGCCGGTGCTGCTGGCACCGCCGCCGCCCCGCGCCGGCACCCGCTTTCTCCCGGCCAGGTGCGCGGCGGCCGCGGGTGCCGCCCGTGGGAACCCTCCCGCATCCCCCCTCCCCCCCCCCCAAAGGCTGCAGGAGGGTGGAAACTCGGGGCTGGTTTTCTAAGAAATCCACCGAAAAGGTCCCCGGCGCGGGGACGTGGGGCGCAGCGTGGCCCAGGGGCTCCGTGGGACGCCGGGAGCAGGGTTGCGCCCTCGGCGTCTTCCCCTTCGCCGTGTCCCCGGCCCAGCTGGACCCACTCAGCGTTTTTTTAAACACTCGAAAATAATCAGCAGCGAAAGCAAACAGCAAAAAATAAAACCGGGCAGGGCTCGGCAGACCACAGGTGGAAGGAAGCCGCTCTCCAGCACTAATTTTAATCAGGCGCTGAGCGCTGGCGCGGCTCCCTGTCCCCAGGCAGCAGGACGGGTGTCCCCATTGCCACCCCCTGGTCCCCAGCAGCGCAGCTCCCTGCGGCCGGACGCTGCTGGCGGTGGGGCTGGGAGCGGCAGGAGCAGCGGGATCGCTGAGGGGTGTCCCCAAAAATCCCTGCTGCAGGCAGTGGCGGGTGCCGTGCCCACCCGGCTGCCTGAGAGCGCGGTGACAACGTTTGGGGGAAAAAAAAAAATCCTGCTTTTAGTAATATTTGTTCCTTCTGGGAACCAGCCCTTGCAGGGAGAGGGGGATCTGGGGGGGGGCCAGGACAGATCCTGCCCTACAAGCTGGAGGTGGCAGCCCAGGATGGATGGTTTGGGGTGCGGGGACCAGGGGACACTGCGGCAGTGGCACGGCGGGGGCCGTGCGCTTCGTGGGCATGGTGGCCCCCTGTGATTTCAGGGGGTGCTTAGCCAGGCACCGGGGGTTCCCCCCCACATCCACAGGAAGCTTTGGGGTGAATTCACCGTCCGTCCTGTCCCATCCACTGCCGTCGTCCTGTCCCGTGCCATCCTGAGCACCCCGAGCGCCCGCGGGGGTGCTGTGGCACCTCTCTGCCGAGAAGGAGCCCGTGGGCGCCAGGCGGGCACGGGGAGTGTTGAGTGTGCAGTTTTGCTTACCGAGAAAAGGATTTCTCGGTAGGGCCGCCATCGAGCAGGGCATCTTGCGGTCAGGTGTGCCGTTTTGGGGGGCGGGGGCACCGTGCCTGCGGTAGGCACTTCTCCGAAGCCAGACTGCCTTTCGGGCACCGTATCTCACTGCTGCATCATTTCCTTCTCCCTCGCGCGCGCCCCGGCTGCGCTCGCCCCGGGGAGGGATGGAGCTGAGCCCAGGGCTTCGCCGAACTCCCTTTTCCTGGAATTCCCCCTCTGATACTCCCAAGAAAGCAGCAGCGGCGCGGTGGCGGCGCTGCCGGCCGGGCCCTGCGTGCTGATAACGCCCGCGCCACGCTGGAACCGCGCGGCGAGCTCGGGGACGTGCCGGCCGTCACGGCCCAAGCACCCGCAGCCCGGGGAAGGGGGCACGCCGGGCACCGCATGCCCTCGGCACCTTTCCACCTGCGTGGGACACCGCTGAGGACCCTCCGAGGGACCCTCGGGACGCGGTGCGGCGCTGCCCCAGCCCGCAGCAGCAACACTGATTGCGGGCGGGCGCGTGCAGCTGCGGCGGCCCCGGCTCCTCGCAGGGCGCTGCGCCGCGGCGGGCGACTTCTAAGAACTTTCTTTCGGCGGAGCTTGGCGCTGATAAGGGTTGGCCCTTCTCGCGCTGCGTTTCCGGCCCCAAAGTACACCGAGTCCTTGGTCGAGAGTGAGACTGAGAGAGAGGGAGGAAGTGGGGGGCAAAAAAAAAAAAAAAAAAAAGCACTGCCAAACCCAGCCACCGGCAAGATTTCCAGCGCCGGCAGGCGCCGAGCTCGCTGCAGCCCCGCTCATGGGAATCGCCTTGCAGCAGCGCTGCGGTGGGAGCTGGGCGAGCTCAGAGCAAAGGCCCAGCCCCTTCCCCTGTGCAGCAGCATCGTGCACGGCCCCGGCAGCCGCCCGCAGCCCGGCATCGTGTGCGGGGACGGGTCCCGCGCCGGTGGCCGTGTGCGGGGTCATCCAGGATCAGCCGGGAGCCGGGAACCGGAGGGGACGGCGGTGCCCGGCACGGGCGCGCGTAGACTCAGCCCGTGGGATGCTGAAGCTGTCGCATGAATCACGGCCAGCCAAAAATTTTGTAACGCTGAGCTGGCAGCAAGCCCAGCCCAGGGGAACCAGCGCGCTGAGCTGCGCACCCCGGGCTGGCTGCACCCACGGGGGCTGGCACGAGGGCAGGAGGACCCGGTGCTGTTCCCAGAGCCAGCCCCGCACACGGGGTGCGGGGGGCTTCGCTCCATCCCCGCCGTGGGGGTCCCCAGCTGTGGGGGTCCCCGGTGCCTCAGCATGGGGACGGTCAGCAGCTCGCTCCTGGCGGCGGAGGAACCGAAAGCTGCCGGGAGGGGTATTATTAGAGTTTATGGAAGTGCCTGCTCAGCGTTTTGTCATGTGCCTGTGTCAGAGCGAAACTGGCCGGGCGGCAGCGGGGAGCTCTCGGCACGCCACCGCGGGGGGTGCGGGGCTGCCCGGGGCATAGCGCCCTCCGGCCGGCTGCACACCGCAGCGGGGACCACCAGGGACCCCCGCAGCCGTAAGGGCGTGCTCGACACCCAGGGCACGTTTTCCTCGCCGGTGCACACAATTTCTCCAGCACGTGCTGGGAAACTCCTCCTCCCTCCCTTCCTCTGCTTCGGGGCACCGCTGGGCTGGGTGCCTGCCCTGGGTGCTGCTCAGCCCCCCGCGGGTGCCCTGCTCCGGCTGTGCCGGCCTCGAAGCAGCAGCCGTGCAGGGTATTTCCTTGCCAGGTGGGGTATTTCCTTGCCCGTAGGGTGTTTCCCCGCAGCGAGGGGTATTTCCTAGCCGCTGCCATGACTCAGGGGACTCCCAGCAGGCTGGATCCCGTCCCCTGGAGCAGCATTTTAGGGCACGGGGGCCACGGGCACAGCTCAGCCGCTCTCCTCTCCGCAGGGCTCCAAGCCGAAGCTGCACACCGCCTGCTCCGCCGTCCAGGAGGTGCGGAGGTGCACGCGCCTCGAGATGCCCGACAACCTCCACACCTTCGTCCTCAAGGTACGGCCCCGCCGGGGGGGTTGGAAGGGGGCCCCCACAGCTGGTCCCGATGCCTTCCCCACCCCTTGGGGCGCACGTGCTGCTGGAAGCTCCGGTGCCAAATTTCGGTTCCTCTTCCGTGCCGGGGATGGCGGGGACGCAGCCCGCAGGGTGGGGATGCTCTGCTCTGTCCGGTCCCCAAGCGCGGGTTGGAGGGGGGGGAAATAGGAATGCAGATCCCTCTCTAATGTCCCCGTGTCCCTCTCTGGTGTCCCCCAGGTGACCAATGCCACCGATGTGCTGTTCGAGGCGGGGGACGAGCAGCAGCTCAGCTCCTGGACGGCCGAGATCCGGGAATGCGCGCACAGGGGGTAGGCACCCGGCGGGGGGGTCCCCGAGCCCCGCTGCCCCTGGGGATGGGGACAGCTGCTCCGTGTCCCCAAGCACCGTGCCAGCCAGCCACCCCCCAGCGCTCAGCCTGGCTTCTCCCATCCCTGACAGGTCGGACGCGGGCGACCCCGAGCTCCTGGCGTGCCGGCACCCCGACCCCGCGGCCACCAGCCCCACCGCCAGCACCGACTCCCCCAACCAAGGTGAGGACCAGGGGATGCCTGGGGACACCGGGGACAGGGCAGAGGTGCTGGGGACACCCCCCAGGAGGGGGTCCCATGCCTCGTAGGGGCTGGCTAAGGTTAACCCTGGCCCCAAATCGCCTGGCAAGGGCGTAGCCACAGGGGAAGGGGTGAGGGCGACGGAGCGGGGCCGGGCAGGGGTCCCCAGTTCCCGGGGTGCTCACCCCCGCCGGCCTCCCTATCCGGGCAGGGGCGACGCCGGGGGGGCCGGTGGAGGCGGCGGGGCCGAAGATGGAGCAGTTCCTGTCCTCCTGCCCCTGGTTCCACGGGCCCATCTCCCGCATGAAGGCGGCTCAGCTGGTGCAGCTGGGGGGGCTGGAGGGCCACGGCGTCTTCCTGGTGCGGCAGAGCGAGACGCGCCGCGGCGAGTACGTGCTCACCTTCAACTTCCAGGGCAGAGCAAAGGTACGGGCGGGAGAGGGGCTGGGATGGGGAGGGGAAAAAAAAAAAAAAAAACACACCGGAGCCCCCTCGGGAGCTGCACACACATGGGTGGGCACGAGTCCTGTCCCATCCCACCCCCAGTGGATGCTCTCCTTGCCCTCTCCCTGCCCCAGTGCTTGCAGCGGGCTGGTGTCCCCATTCCTAGGGGGGAAAAAAATACCATCAGCGGGCCGGGCACCGCGGGCTGGGGATGCAGCACACGACGCTAAGGCCGTTTGTCCCCCCCACCCCACCCCTCCACCCCAAACATCCCTGTGTCCCCCCCCCATCATCTCCTCCAGCAAGGGAGCCGGTGGCAGGGTAACGGGTCCGTGCTCCTCCCCGCAGCACCTGCGGCTGTCGCTGACGGAGCGGGGCCAGTGCCGCGTTCAGCACCTGCGCTTCTCCTCCATCGTGGAGATGCTGCACCACTTCCACCGCTTCCCCATCCCGCTGGAGTGCGGGGCCACCTGCGACGTCCGGCTCTCCAGCTACGTCGTCGTCCTGCCCCAGCCGCCAGGTAGGGGCACGGCGGGGCTGAAGGTTGGGGCACGGGGACGGGGAGCTCCCTGTGGGGTGCGGGGACTCGGGGAGGGAGGGGGGGTCCTGTCCCTGTGGGAGGGTCCCCGGGGCCATGGGCGCAGCTGGAACCTTTTGGGGGAAGCGGAAGCATCCAGGCAGCGCCCCGAAAGGTGACTCCTGAGGTCCCGGCTTCCCCTTCTGAGAAAGGAGAAGCTGCCCCGAACTGATGGCCACGGGACGCATCCCGGTGCGGGCTGCGGGGCGACGGGGCAGGAGCATCCCCCGAGCGGCCGCCTCTCCCTCTGTCCGCAGCTCCCGGCTCCGGCACCGCAGTCCCCGTCCCGCTGCCCGTCCCCGGCTGGAGCCCCGAATTCAGCCTGACCCCCGCCGCCACCACCGCCACCACCACCTCCTCCTCCTCCTCCTCCTGCCCCCGCGGCCCCGCCGAGCCCCCTCCGGAGCAGATCTTCCACCTGGTGCCACCGCCGGCGGAGCTGGCGCAGAGCCTGCGGCACAGCGGGGCGGCCGCGGCCCCCGGCGCTCGGCCCCGCGACTCGGACTACGAGGTGGAAGCCCCGGGCCGGGGCCACGTGCGTGCCATCGACAACCAGTACACGCCGCTCTGACGGGCCCCGGGGGTGGGGTGGGGGGGGGACGCACTTTTGGGTGGAGAAGAAGTCCTGGAGCCCCTCTGGGAGTCCCAGCGAGAATGTAACTATTTTCTTCCTTCTGGTTAGGGATTGTTATTTTTTATTTCGCAAGGAAGGGAGTCATTTTTCACTCCAGTACGGGTGTGCTCCCTCTCTTCGGCCTGTTAAAGGGCCTTTTTTTTTTTTTTTTTTGGGTATTATTAGAGCTTTCTCGTTACTGTTTACACACACCGCTCCTGCCTGCATTCCCAGCTGCGTGGCCGGCACGGGGGGCACTGCACAGCCGGGCTCCGTCCCCTCCTCTCCTCGGCACCACGGCGCCCAGAGAAGGACCCGGGGTCTCGCGTCGCACCCGCATCGTTGGAGCAAACAGAAAAAGGAGGAAAAAAAAAAAAAAAAAAGGAAAAAGAGGATTATAAATTCTTTGACACGTTGCTGCTTCGGGCTGCACGCAGGCGACGAAGAGCCACTTCCTCCCGCCCCAGGATGTGCTGCCGCTGCACAAAGCTGCCAGCAAGCCCCGAGCTGCCAGAGCCGAGCTTCGGGTCGTGCAAAGCCGCCAGAGGAGTTTGTTCTTTATTTTAGATAAGGCAAAAGCTGGCTTTTCTTGCTCCTTTTTTTTTTTTTTTTAAGAAAAAAAAACAAAACCCTAGCACAGTTGCAGTCACTCCCTGCACCAGCCGGGGAACTGCTTACCCCGTTAGCTTTGTTAATTAAGACGTGAACACTAACACCGCTCCACCATTAATAACGCAAACAGCCGAGGACTAACGCGGAGACTGACAGGGAAAAAAAAAGAAATCCCCCCCGGTGACAGAAGCGTTTCCAGCACGAATCCCAAGGGAGTTTCCCCACCTTTCCTCCTTTACCTCGCCGGCGGCTGCCCCCCTGCTCTCGGCTTTTTCCCCGTGCCCCGGGGGATGCCGCTGCGGCCACCTATGCAACGGGGCCCCTCGCGGGCTGGGGGGGTCCAGGCTGAGCCCCCCCCCCCCCCAATCCTGCAGTGGGGCCGCGCACCCCAATGTGCCTTACAAGAGGAGGATGAGGCTGGTTTGGCGATCCTACAGCTGCGGTGACAAATACAGCAGGCACTTTACCCTCGCTGCCTTCGTGCGTTTTTCCCTAGGGGCGCTGGGCGAGTGTGAGCCGACCCCCCGGGGGTGCTCGCTGCCCCCCCCCGTGCCATTTTACCTGCCGGTGCCTCGGGAGAGGAACCACTTCTTCGAATCCGCCGCTATTTTAAGAATAAGGAAGGGGCCGGAGCCGTTGCGACACTCGCGAGGGGATGTTGGCAGCGCTCAACTTCCAGATTTCTCAGCGCCCGGCACTCCCCGGGATTTCTAACGCGGAGTTGGCCTTGAGATCACGTTACAGGAAAGCCCTTTTTTTTTTTGGTTCCCCCCCCCCTCGCACACTTGAAGTTGCCTGAGAGGTGGGAGCCTCCAGGAGCATTAATTTGGGATCCGATTTGGAAGGAAACAACAACAAAGCCTCGTGGGCCCAAGGCAGGGAGTTGCTGCACGAAGCCGGCCCCGACGCCGCGACTCGGGGCCGAGCCAGCGCCCGCCGTGCCAGGGGACAAGGGGCCGGAGCTCTGCCCAAGGCCAGGAGCCCGAGGGCGAGGGAATCGCTCTGTTTCGCTGCCAGAGGGCAGGTGGAGCTGGGTGGGAGCCCAAACCTCGGCTCCGAAACATCCCACGGCCAAGCGGCTCCAGGCACGAGGGCGAATCGGTCTCCGTGCGCGAGCGATGTGCGCAGGCAAAGGGGCTGGGAGACTGGGTACGGCGACTTGAGAGCACGTTTGGGATTCCTTGCCTCCCATCTCCTCCGTCTCTGCCCTCTCCCGGTCTCCAGTTTGTGCACGCCAGGCACACGAAGCCTCCCCCCCGGCTCCTGCCCCCGGGGGATGGTGCTGAGCTGCGCTCCTGCACCAGCGCGGCCAGTCCCGAAACCGGAGCGTTTCAGAGAAAATCGCCCTGGACGGTGTCGCCTCCAGGGCTGCCAAACCCGGAGAGGCTGCAGGGGAAACAAAGCAGCCCCTGTGCTCCGCTAGGGCTTCTCACCCGTATCCGCAGCTCTTTTCTTCCCCCTCCCCGAAGCCGCACAAAGGCTGCAGGCGTTAGCAGGGTCCCTCTGCACCGAAACGCAGGAGCGTGCGGACGGGGCTGGCTTCTGCCAGGCGAGTCAGGGCTCTTCGCGGCTAATGCGGGGCAGGGGAAGGGGGGGAAGCGCAGCACAAGCTCTAGCCCTGTTGGTGCATCGTTCCCAGATTGCTTTAACTTGGGGGGCGGGGGGGGAGGCTCCTTAGCAAAGCTCTGCAAGCCTAACAAAACGCCTGCTACATCACCAGGCAGCCACGTTACACGCGGCTTTCCCCCAAAGAGGAGGCAGTGGCACCCGAATCGCCCCAAGATCAGAGCAGCTGTAAAAGAGAGAGGGGTGGGAAGAGGGATCGCTATTCGCAGCCCCCGCCAGATAGATCAGGTGCCGCTGTCGGGCCGGGTTGGCACGCCGAGCCGCGCTGGTCGAGCGCCAGCAGCTCTCCGCGCACGCACGTGGCGTTTTGAACCTGCCAATTAAACAATGGCAAGGGTGGTTTTTTTTTTTCCGTAGCTTACGTGGAAATCGCTGTGCTTGACGAGTAACGCGTACGTCGGGTTCGTTACCAGCCGGCAGCCCCTTTCCCTGTGCAAACAAACTCCGGCGGACGCGACCTCCAGCAGGAGGTGGCTCTGGGTATTTCACGAGGTTGCTGCTGCTGGCACCCCCCCAGGGGCACTTCCACCTCCCTGCTCCTTTCACGCGGGCTTAGAGAAGGTTTCTGTCCTTCTAGTAACTTGAGGAAAGAGCTTAGGACTTGGCGGGCTCAGCTCCCTGCCCCCTGCAGGCTTTTGGCACGTTTATGAAGTCCTGAGGCTCGGCAGCCGCAGCTCCATCTCCCGCTGAGCCCCCAGGGAGAGCAGCAGCCCCCCCGGGCCCATCTCCGGCTGCACAGCTCCCGCCTTGCCCTGGGGATGCGCGGCACGAGTTGGGGTCCAACGCAGCAAGCTCAGGAGAGGGCCGAGGGTAGGGGGGGGGTTTCAGCTGCTCAGGACACCGCGTTTGGCCACAGGGACGGGGCAGCGCCTTCGCTGTGTGACCAGCACGGCAGGGAGCGGGGCTAGCACCTAACCCAACTCGCTAAATCTTAGGTCCAGGCAGAACTTTCGCCCCTCAGCTCCATTTTTGGCTTCGGAAACCACTTGGTGCTTGCTGACAGCCGCTTCCCAGCGGAGGCTTCTGCACGTCCTTGTGCTTGCCAGGCTCAGCAGATGCCCGGGATTTCAGCAGGATTTAATCTCTTCCTTCCCCGCCTCTTGCTGCACCGCGCCAGCCCGGGGCCCAGCAGTGCAGAGCAGGTTACCAAACACTGACGCCGCTGTTGCCTCACGGATCGTTTTTGCATCAAAACTATTTTGTGGCAAAGCTTCTGGAGGAGGGCCAGGGCCAGGGGGAGGCCGAAGCCGCCCCCAGGAGCAGATGCCAGCAGCCCAGCCCGTGCCAAAGCGACACCGAGCTGCCTTCTCCTTCCTCGCCTTCTCCGGACCGCACGACACTGCCATCGTACGACCCACGCAGTTTTACTCTAACAAGCGTATAAAACCTTGAAATCTTGACTAACAGGTTTGAGTACAGTATTCCGAATTTTAATTTAAGCTCGTTCGATCTGAACAGACCACAACCTTCACCAGCACCGACCCCGGGCGGGGGAGCCGACTGTGCACTCTCCACCTCAGCCTTCAGCAGGATGATTTAAAGCCAACAGGGTTGTTGGGCGAAAAGTGCATTGATTTGAAAGTTCTACTTCTCACCTGCACAGAAGAGTTCTTCTTGTATAGTAGATTTTCTATATATTGTTTCTGTATGTACTGTACAAGTAACTTATTCTTGAATAATGCAAATTTACCATAATATAAAAAAAAAATCTGCTCCTAATAAACTGTTTTTAGAACTCGTTTCTCACTTTTAGTATTTCGTCTGATTCCCTGTAGGTGCCGGGGTGCTTTTTCAATAGGTGGGGGGTTAACAGCTACTAAAAGACAGAAACCTCCCTTAGAAAGGAGAAAGCCCACGCGAGGAAGCTGTTCCTTCGCAGAAGACTCATTCAAGGAGTCTTGCTCCAAGTCACCACCACCGCTTGTGATGTTCTTGTGCCCCCTGCTGCCCACCTGAATTCACTTACATTGATTCTCTCCATTTTACGGCACCGTTCACGTGAACGGAATAGGACAGAAGCTACTCAGTGTTTGTCTTCCCCAGGGTGTTTTTTGCCAAGCCGCGGTGCGATGTGTTACCTGCCGTCCACGTAAGCTCGCGCACACAACAGTTTCCTTGACCTGCCTCTGAAACGCAGCTCCGTTATAATTCAGTTTAATCAATCAGCATCACCTGTTGGTTAGCCATTTTAGGATGCGTGCACCCTACAAGAGTTGGGAAGACCACAGTATTTCCTAAGCAGCGGTAGTTACCCTTCCTGTTGCCGAAGGATGGGGCAGGCAGTGGCTTTCTCCTATCATTCTCCCCACCTTTCTACACCATTTTGTTAAGCAATGCTTACCCCGATTTCTTCCTTCGTCTCCAAGCAGCGCCACTGGCTTACACAGCTTTATTTTAAACATCAAGGCCCAGTCGGGGCGTCTTCTGTACACCAACCACAACAGTGTAAAGCCATTAGGGAATGGGTCCGAATGCAAGAAATTCTTTGAAACCTGTATCAAAATTCTGCTTCTGAAGCCTTCAACTTCTTTGTGCAATGACCCTGCAAGTCTGCTACGACTGACTTGGTTTCACAGCAGGAGGTGTGAGGGGGGCACACACACAAGACAGCAGCAGCACACGACAGAAACACATGGCAAAGCTTACCTGATGCTAAATAAAACAGCTTTTGATCCAAAGGGGAACGAATGGAGAAAACATTAGAGAGAGAGACTGGTAAAACAAGACACAGACGATAAGTAGGTCAGTTTTTAAAACTTTTTTTATTTTTTAATTTTTTTTTAAGTTTTTATTTTATATTATCTACAAAGTAAAAGTTTTCTTAACTTAAAAGTTACATCACTGTCTCACGATAGTGATTATCTCATCAAACGTGATTTATAAATAATAATTCATCAGTTTGACGATTAGAATTTTTTTTTTTTTACTGAACCTGTTTCAAGTTTAGTTAGAAGTAAAAGGGATCTCCAAGTCTTGATTTTTAGTGATAATAGCAGCAAGAATCACTCTTGTTACTTCTTTTGCTAGCTGATGAGTTCATAACTTTGAAGGGTCATTAAAAAATAAATAACTTCCAGTTTTCAGCAAGCAGAGTTGGGGCACTTGCAGGACTCAGATACAGTGCATGGAATTATGGAATAGCCCACAAGTTCCTAAATGCCTCTACTCAGTCCAAATCTCTCCCACTGCAAGATGAACTGTTAGCATTCCTAGTGGATGTTACAAGAAATCAATTTTTTTTTTTTTAAACAAAATAAAATGAAATTCTAGTTTTCTGTGCTTCCAGTTGGCAGAAGCAGTAGAAGGAGGGTATTTGGCCTACAAAAGGTATCCAGCCTTTCAGTTATTCCAGATGAGCCTTACAACTGCTGTTGGTGGTGGGCTTGTACTGTAAAAAAAAAGTTCAAATGTAAATAATAAATTGGCAAGCCACACAACAGTTTGCTAGTAAAGTGGTCACAGGACAACTACTGAGCTGAACTTTTTTTTATTATTTTTTATTTTTATTTTTTAAGAACAAAACAATACTCTGCATATCAAGATGTCCTTTGGATATTTTTTTCTCCTACCTAAACCCTCAGAAAGCATCTTTGTTCTGCTCACACATTCCCCAAGAAACAAAATCAGGTATCTAGTTCACTAGAAAAGTTTAGAGGCTGTTTGAAAACAAATAATAATAAAGAAACCTAGGCAACGTTTAAATTTAAAGTGGAAAGAAGTCACACAGCATCTACTTTTCCCCCAAAGTAAAGCTGCAGAATGTTACTCTGAATTAAATAGACTTCAATTGTCATTTTACTTCGGTCATTAGAAGTCTAACAGCACTACCCCCGAGCAACATTTTCACTCCTATCCTGAAGTCAAATCGCTACAAATTTAATAAACCCCCAGATCGTTATGAACAGGCTACACAGACAGTCCATCCCCCAAGGCAAAACCACGGCAAAACCTGGAAGAATACAGTCCCACAGCGCCAGTGTCTGCATAGTTATCCATTTCTGTACTCAAGCTACAGAGAAACGAGGTCTTTGCTAAATTAGCTAAATCTCGCATGCTTACCTAGGCATTTGGGCTGGCAAAGTATAAATGCTAAATGCAGAAATAGCCTGCCTTCAGCAGCCTGCCACTCTAAAAGGACATCTTCAGCTTTTTTTTTTTTTTTTTTAACGTTTGTTTGTTTGTTCTTTTCCCCAAATCTGGTTTGTAACAGTCCTCCTCACTACTGTGACCTGGCTCAGTTAAGGTGCAGGTCTCCCGGGGACACTCTCCTCACCTGAAGGGTGCGTCATATAGGGGAAATGTGTTGTTGTCGAGACTGGAATGGGCTGTAGTGCACTTTGAGCGATGGCGGCTTGGGGACCACCAGGTGGCTGTGTCGTCATTAGCATCATTGGAGCATGGGCAGTTGGGTGAGAAGGAACCATTCCTGACTGTACATGAGCCTGAAACAAAGAGCTCTTTAGTATAATGGTCACAAGGAGGCATCACTCCTGGCCACATGACTATCAAGTTTTCTCCAGCTGTACCAGTAAATCCAGAGATTTACTCCATTTTAACTAGATTAGCTACTGGGATTAAGTCAGAGATCTTAACACAAAAATAACAGCTAAAAAAAAAAAAAGGGCTCAAATCCTCACTGCTGGCTCTGAGTAACATTCTCAATTTTAGCAATTTGGACAGTGCACACTGGGAGAGACTGACAGCGTTAAACTGTGGGATATTTAAAAAAAAACTCAGCAACAAATCTTCAAAAACATTATTGTTAGTAACCTAGATCAAAGCACTTCCTATGCAGAGAATGCACCGGGTACAGATCTGAACTTCACACGCACTAGAGGTCTGGCATCCCATCCTCGGCTTCTCATTACACAACTCCACATTCTTTCAAGGCTCCCTGCCCTAGAAACCACTCTCCGGTGACCTGTGCCTGCACTATCTTTCATCTAAGCAGTCATTCTAAGATGAGTGATTTCATCCCTTTATACTGTTAGGTCAGCTTTGTTCTGTTTCCAGTTAAGCTCATCACAGTTAAGGTCCTTGAGTAATCTAAGCAATCATAGTTAAGTCTCAGCAGAAAAGAGGAGATTAATCTTCGTTATGGCTGATCACCTTCTGGCAAACAAGTTCAGTAACTTGTCAGTTGGCTTCTTTAGCTCAGAGTGGTTCAGAACTCTAGAGATTGTCAATTGTTTTAAAAATCTGGTAAGCACTAGTTTCTTAAAAGCACAAAACATTAAGGAACTCCTAGAGCTTTCGGTCAGTTTGTCTTGGAAAAAAATGTATTTGCATCTAAGGTTTGCTTTGTCCTTCTACCATACCCCATTAACAGGGCACTACGGTGCAATAATCGCAGCCTCACAAGTTTCACAGGCCAGTAAAGACAAATAGCAGGTAGTGGCTATAATTTTATTTCTTAAAGACAAAAGGGTTATTTGACTCATCACAGACATTTCTCAAACTCTTTATCAGACTTACACTCTATTAATAGCACTCGAGAAGCCTTTAAAGGCAGGAACTGCAATTCAAATCTCACTCTTGCTCTAAAAAAAGGCTTAGAAGATAAGGCTGTGAAACAAAAATACCTTTCAGGATCAGCACCATTTTTACTTTGACAAACATGCTATTATAGCAGCCAAAACTATAAAGCAGCTATTCATATAGCAGTTGTATTCAGTACAGACACAAACTGGATAAAAATTTCTGCTGTGGCTCAAATGCTTTACAAATTGGAAGCTGACAGTACTTTGTAATGAATTTTCAAGTACTGTTTCTCAAGTGAGATATATCTAACAGCTCGATTCATCTGATAACCTAAAGGGAAATTCAACTGATCCCCTGTGTTAGCCGAACTGAATTTCCTACTACATATTTCACAATGGTGCTCGGCAGTTGGAAATCGCACTACTGAGAAGCTATTAAATCCAGTGATTAGTTTCCTCACCATGGAATAATTACACGCATTTAAAACTTCTTACAGAACTGTAGTTATTCCTTCATTAGAAAATTTTGAGGGAACTACTTCATTTCAAAAAAAGTCAGCCTGGTACAAATATTGTGGATTATGGATTGTAGTTTTCATCCTAAAAAATTACAGCAGAAAAGACTGCGTAAGTCAAAAATTAAGGATAAAGCAGGCTTTGCCTGTGATTGTTAAAAAACCCTGACTAAGCAGTCAGTTCTGACTAAAAGTTGCATCTGATTTCCTTTAGCAAGGTTTGCTGATGAAGTGCTTGGCACACGGAAGGAAGACAATGGCCGCATCTACAGCGCAGGCAGGGGCCTGGCCACAGTGTGTACAGCACAGTTCCTCTACGGGTTTACCTTCAAGTTGACTTTGAAACAAACATGTTTCACATTTCAAGGCACAGCACTGAACATGCCACTCACCCACAAGCTTCCAAGACCCTTCTGAAGGGCTACATGCGGTATTTCGAGGCATCTTGAGAAGCTCTACAACCTAGGCATTCACACCAGTGCCATCATGCCAGAGCAGAGCAATAGCTCGTTTAAGCAGAGAGTCTTGCTTCTGGCAGAAACCAGAGCCTGGGAGGATGTGGCAAGGTGCTACAATAGCAGTAGTCAAGTTTGGACATCCTCTTTATCCTCCCACAGTACAAAAGCAGAGAAATTAAAAGCCTACTGGAATTAAAAAGCTAAAAACTCAACATCAGTAAAAACAACTCTTAAAACAGCTACTAATTAGTTTGCTTAACTGGCCGTGCCAGGAACCAAAACAAAGGTTTTACCAGAATTCAGTAAGGGACTGCACACCTATCAGACTAACCTCCCTACCCACTAGTTAGTCTTGCTATCCCAAACTACTGTTAGCCTGTATGAGAAGGCGTAAGCCAGATACCAAGTACTTATCTGAAGATGCAATTGTGCAGGCAAATTACTGATGAACTGTCCGCTCCTTGACAAAGCTCACTAAATCCATGAGATTTAGTAAACATCAGAAAATCTTTGTAACGCTGCTTTACATGGAGCTCTTGATTAATCAGTCATGTGCTTCCCTTCCCAAAATCCTTTTTTTCAGTGAGTTGACCACAAGAGAGCAGTTAAGAGAAATGGGTTTCTGATCCTGAAGCAAAGACTGTAGTTAAGTTGCCCGACAATCGTTGGGGTTCTCCTGCAATACATTTAGATCCACACAGACACACACACACACGGTTTTCTCTTTCAGCAAGGATTGTCTTGCAATCATCTGAACTGAATCTCACCTATCTCCCATTGCAGTGCAGCCTTATTACTACCCAGTAATCCTTCGTAATATCCTTTACTGAATGTACTTGTCTGAATTCGGCTACAGCGCAGAGCCTACAACTGCCACCAAAAGCAGCAGTTCAGCTTTCTTCCACTCAGTTCTCGCCTCCGACCCTCCTGCGCGCCAGCTCTTCCTGTGATCATGCAGTGAACCTGAGTAGTGAACTGATTTGACTGAGAAGCAGCCTAAAATAGGGGTAGGGGGGGCACGCTTCAGTTGAATCACGTCCCCAGTCTGGTTTGCTGCATGGCCAAACAGTCCTGTGAGCAGAATGGTGGGGCAGGACAAGAATGGGAGTCGGAACTGGGAAGAGAGCTCAACTTCTTTCGGTAGCAGTGCCAGCTTAAGATGTCTTCATTAAACTACAGTTGTAGATGCACTGGGTGTTGGAAGCTGAGGTCCAAATATCTTGTAAAATTCTAAAAGAAAGGCAATGTACAGACAGAAACCTAAAGTAACACAACAGGTAGGTTTGTGCTGAGAGGTGACAGAATGGAAATCACTTCAGCAGGCCCAACTGTCCTATCTGTGTGGCATTAAGACATTTAGTCTTGAAGGTTGTTAAACTGTGTTTACCTGGGGGACATGGGCCATGTGTGGCGGATTGGTATATGCAGGTTGAACATGGGAGGGATGAATGGTGAAGACTGTTTGTTGTGCTGTAGGAAAACTATTTTGTGGAGACTGCGTATTGGAGCCTGGCGTCATGGAAGGTGGGGTTGGAGCTAGACCTGCGTGGTAAATTGCCGACTGCTGTTGTGGGTTTGCCAGGTGGAGTGCCTGAGCAGCCTGGTGCTGATGATGCTGCAAAAAAAGATAGTACATCAGTGAGGTTTACGTTACGGTCTAGAAGTGAGACATTTATTCTGGAAACTAGTGTAAGAAAGGCTTGCACAACTCCTGATATTCAATCTTTTAAGTGGCAAATCTAAGGATCACCGAATCTGTGGTGACAAGAAAACTCCCTGCAATTCCTCCAAGCTCATTTTTCTCCTTGCACTAGAGAGTCGTGTGAGCAGGATCCTGGAAAATACATGTGTTGACCAGAACCGTGGCTGCCAGGTAAAAACAAGGAGACCCTGAAGCCTGGAAGCTGGATATACTTCACAGCTACACTTGGAGCAGCCCAAAGTCATTACCAGTAGGTAGCTATGGCAGGCAGCATTATCACAAGTACTATTTTGTTTTCAGCTGCCTGCCTTTGAGGAAATACAAATCAAACACTTCTCAGCATTATTCTTCTTCTTCTAATTCTGACTCCACTCACATTACGCTGTGACAAAATGATAAGCCTTTCTTAATCGTAACATGAAAACAAGCTGTACATCATCCCCCATGAGGAGGGAGAAATGAATGGTTAGGCTCAAATGCTGGCCATTGCTAAGGAAAAGGGACTGACAAAAGCTTTCCTCCTAGCTTATCTAACAAATTATGCCATGGGCCTACAACATTTGAGTCCTGGCCGTTGCAAGCAGAGAAGAACGAGATGGTATCTCTCTGCTTCCTCCCTCCTAGAAAGCATGGGAATCTGGACAATTCCTGCACGAGATCCACCACGTGCTGGTGGTTTGGGCAACTGCTCCCATCATTTTTCCTCTCAAGAAATCAATAGATCGATGCGAAGTAACAGATTGATGCGATACCTTCCAGTAGGGTGTGTTAAGTACAATTTATAAGACATTCACTCCATTAAGCTGTTACCTGCACGGGGCTAGGAGCAGGGTGGCTTCCAGCATGTTGGCTTTGCTGCTGGCCAGTTGGTGTGGCAGAAGGCTGAGGATGCGGAGGATGCGGATGCAGGGTAGCATTAGGGTGGGCATACTGCTGAGCAAGTGAGCCAGTGGAAACTAGGATGAAAAAGAAGAATATTTAACAACAGACACAAAATATACACCTCATCAAGTCACCATCTGCACTTGAAGATTTCACTATACCTCTAGCACGCTGCAAGAATATTCCCTCCCCCTTCTAAAAAAAATGTATCTTGCAAATAGCTGAGTATCTTACCTTGTGTTCATGTAGTTTGATTTTGCAGGGAAGTCTATAAATAACCATAATTAGACAGTTCATCTTCCCTAGTTTGACAATGCAACAGATACTACATATAAGAAAAGTGGTATTTCATCTTTTTTTTTTTTTTAAATAGGCCAGTTTGAAATATCAATTTTATAATTTCCATACAATTTAGTTTTTTCCTGAAATATACTTTAAAAAGCTGTTACAAGCCATTTTTATTTCCACCATCCAAAAAATTATTTGGCCTTATACCTGGCTAACCTCACCATGCTACTCTTCTGGAAATTGCTCACAGTACAGTCCATGTAAAGTACACGCATTGCATGTATACTAAAGAGCTACAGGGACACACACAGAACATACATAACAGCTGAGACACCGAGACTCCTGGAGTGTCTAATTTTTGCGGAAGCCAGTACCTTGCACTAAAATATCTTTCCTTTCCCCTCGAGGCCAATTACAGTACTTTTCTGGATCACCACCATTCTGTGAGCTTCTCAACACTGCCATGAAATTCTTAATTTCTTGAAACGGTAGCAAATAAGGTATGAAATTCCATAAAAGGGAAAAAATATAAAACTCACACAAGTGAAAAACCATCTGTTGCTATAGCCATACCAGTCTCCAACAACAAACCAGTATCAACAAGCCCCTGTCTGAGGAGTCCTGCCCAGTTTTGCTTCAAAACAGGCCACACTGAATTACACCACCCCCTTTTTTTTTTTTTTTAATCTGAAGGAATCTAAAAAGGTATGAAAAGCCGTAACAGCAAGACTTCCTTTAAACACAAAGCATGCAACTAGAACGCAAGACCCTGAAAACAAATGAAGATGCGCTGCCTATCCCCTCTGTCACTTTTAGATCTCGTGCAACAACCAGCACACAGCCTGCTCTTACACTTCTGCACGGACAACGTGCACTGCTCTTCCCAGCACCGCAGCTCAGAACAGCGAGGCTAGCTTTGCTGACCATACTGTTGAGACAAATAATCAAAGCAAACTATCAACCTGCTCCTGAGCCTGCTCCCTGCACGTGCTCCTTAGTTGATCACGTACGTTTTTGTCTTTCTGACCACAGTTAATCGCTGCTCACTACGGGGTTACAGCTTCTTTCATGGGGATTGTAGTACATGAGAATTTGAGGGCCGATGAAGCGCCTTTCTGCAGAGTACTTTTAGAAGTGCTTTTGTTTGTTGTGTTGTTTGCAAGGTAGAGTGTTTTGGTAGCATTTTCTTCCTTTAGTAAACAAGGCAGGGCACGGGGAGTAACTTCAAGTGCAACTGGTGTTGCAGCCACCTTGCCTGCATGTTCCTGACTAGGGAGATGTAGTGCCTCGCGTTTGCAAGCAGCTCTTTGCTGCAGCTTCTGAAGAGCTTCGCTATGTTGGGTTCTACATTCATGAATGCACAGGACTGCCTGAACACATATAAAGGATGAAAGACAAAACGGGTGGAGAAAATGCACAAAGACGTAGCTGCATCTGAAAGCACAATACCGTGGATCAAAAGCAAGTCTCAGCAACCACGCTGTGCCTTGGCACACCACCATCCCGTGCAAATACTTGCTTTCCTCCAGTCTGGCTTGCTATAAAGCTTACAAATACTACTGCTAAAATATTCAAACTCACTCGAAAGTATGCATACAGTATCTTTTTGCCTAATTGCGATTTTTCTCCTTGTACACGTCATTATGAAGGTTTCTCCTTTTTGAAATAACTGCTTACCACATTTAACTTAATCCCACCCAGCTGTCTTGAAACTCTACTAAACCTTCACTGAGCCAATAGTCTAACAGCTTCAGGCCATTAATGATGAATTTCATATACATTTGTAACCCTAAATTCTTGCACAGTAGTGTACTTATGCATGACTATACTCATACATTATCAGCATTTCTGATTCAGGGACGTTTTTGGAAACACCTCCATATTTTCAATGGGCACTAGCTGAACTATTCATCTTCTGCCACAAAGATCACTTTGTTACACTTCCAAATGCAAGGAAAGTCATTGTTTTTTCGTATCACTACTAAAATTTATTTTGCAGCAGCATCTGCACCACGTTTGTATTTTATACAGCTTCCAAACATTGCTCCTTCTTACAAAGGCTACCTGAAAATTATCAAGAGACACCGATGGTTTTCACATTATGAAGTCTACTGTTTCCTACAGTAAGAAAATTTCTTAACCTCATTAATATTCAACACTCTGAAGAAGGCCAGAAGTTATTATCTCTGTCAAAGTAATAGAAATAAATGCAGAGAGGGATTCACTTGTTTGCCAAAGGGCATGCTACCAGAAATCTGCCTTCCTCAGCTCTCGTTCCGCTGCCTCAGCCACAGAGTTGGCATGCCTGACTATAAACTGCCTTCAACCCCATTCAAGAGGTTTTCAAGTGTACGTGAAAATTAATTTCAAGTCATAAGATATTCGAGGCTTCCCACATCCTGCCACACTACTTGTTAAGAGCCCCAGAATAATGTGGTACTCCCTGAAACCATTACTGCGATTCATCCTTCACTTCTTTATAGCCCAGAGAACAATAAACCAAGTTACTCTGAAGCAGATACATTATACAATGAAACCTCACAAGGAAGAATTTCACGGTCAGGAAACGAGTCAAACCGAGGAACAGTACCCCAAAGAACAGGGGAGGGGGTGAAGTGCCATAGCAGCAGCTTCCATAACCTTCTAATTTCTTCTATCCATAAGCTTTGCACACTGAATTTCAGAATTCATTCCTCTAGCTTCTCCTCCTCTCCCCCATTTTGTCTTTAGAAATTACTCCCCAATTAATATCCTCTCCAAATTCAGTTAAATCAAGTTCAGATGATGCTGCAAATTAAGTTTTAATAGTAATAATAAAAGTAGGTATTTTGACTCCTATCTACATCCTGGACAGATCCTGTATACAAATCAAGAGCGATTCAGGAAGAGCGGCAGCAGGTCTGAAATAGGTGCCCAGATCTATCTGAGCTCAAAACCAGCATTCAAACTTCGACTTTAGAAAAATAGAAGGATTTCCATGTTTAGCTGCTGCAATTAATAGTTCACAACAAATCAGTGAAATCTATGAGCTACTTAGTAAGCCTGTGAAAGAAGCCTTGCAAAACAGTCATGAGAAATTCACCTTCAAAGCCGTAACTAAAACATTTTTACTGCAACATTTTCCCTGTTCATGAAAACAGCTTGCTATGTGTATCAAATACCAAATGACATGAAAGGAGGGGGGAAAAAAATAATGAATAAAATCACAAATTATCCAACACTTCCCCCAGTGTCAGCACTTTGGAGATTTTCCAAACGGCCATCTTTCAACCAAGAAAGCACCGAGAAAGCTCTAGGAGAGGACAACTCAGTTCTGCGTAGCTCCTTGCTGTAAGGAACCCCAGCTCATTCCAGCAGAAACACACTGCTTCGCACCCATTAAGCTGGAAGTTCCTCTCCCCAAGAAATACTCCCTGAGCCACCCTGTTTCACTTCGTCTTTTTGACCAAGTTGTTTCCTGACATGAGATATTTAACTGAACTAACCTTGGGAGGGGACACAGTGAAGGTAAGTCATTCAGTAATGAAGTGAGCAAAAATATCAGATGCATTGAATTAATGAATTCAGCTCTACAAACATGCAGCCTATGTTTCCGAGAGGCAAACAAAAAAAGAAGTCAGCTATCAAACCCAGCAAAAGAACTGAAATTAAGAGGTCAGAACAGCAGAAATCAAGCAGAACTCCCAGCTGCAAGGGTATATACAGAAACCATATCGTGTAATTTCTTATTTCCCTGGTAGGAATCTCAATGCTGCCAATGGTGGTCATCGTTGGTCATCATCCAAAGATGCACTGAAGAGCCTATTTTCAAGAACTGACCAGTGAACAAAATTCAAAACTATTGCCAGACCCAGTAAGATGGTGAGGATAACTACATTTAAAAGACCTGAATGGTAGGAAGCAAAGAAATAGCAATGTTTCTTTCATAATATAAACATTTACAGAAGGCATTTTACACAGGTATAGTGGACTTCACTCCAAAGATTATCCACTGAAGGAACGAGCTTCTTACAGTTATTTCAGTGCACCAAACCAAGATGCATGAAAACAGTACAGGTCAGCATCCTACAGCACTAGTTCACATAAAACCAGTTCTGCACAAGAAACACACAGGAAATCTTTTCCAGACGAGATTTTTGGAGAACAAATGGTATTTCTCACACCCCTCTTCCATCAGTTAGCTCAAAAAAAAAAAAAAAAAAACAAACCCCAAACCCACAACCAGAAGAGTGCCTGGCATAGGCTGCAGAGACTTGCAGATGGACCCAAGTCTCACTGCAGGACAGGAGCAAGCCTGAGACCGCAGTGCTCCTTCCCCACGCCTTGGCTGACAACTACAGCTCACCCCGCAGCCCCGCTGAGCCTGACTGCCCCGGCGGGCTCCCCAGAGGGCTCCCCCGAACACCAGAGGCAGTATTGCCGATGCTGGGGAGGAAGCGCCCGGTGCCACACACCTGCAAGGGGCCCTATCCAGTCACTCGTTGAAATAGCGACCAAGTACGGGGCTCGCTGCACGCCTCCAGTGACACCGCAGTAGCTGTGGGAAGCTTCCTTCGCCCTCGCTGCAGCTCAGGTTAATTCCTCCCAGGGGCTCAGCGCTTGAGCCACAGCTTTTTAAAGTGATGAGGCACAAGACGCTTCTCCTTTTAGGAAGTTCATTAACTCACAAAGTCTTAAAGTCCCATTTGGAACTCCCGAGGGAGTTCACCTCGGTTTTAAGCAAAAGTTGTCCGCACATAGCACTCATTTCTGGTTGCAGATGAAGAGACTGGGTAGTAATGATAAAGATTACTCAGCACATAAAATGCCATTTAAAAAGAAAATTGACAAAAATCCGTTTCCTGTGGTACATTAAATCCGTTCAGCTTCACCTCCCCCCTCTACTGAAAGGAACTTTCCTGCATTTTCTACATGCTGGTTTGGTGCAAGGAAACTTGTTCCCTCAACACGTCCCATTCCTTTAACATCTGTTCTTTAGATAGTGCTTTTCTGTACAATCAAAATTAGTACAAAAAACCCAACTCACTGGCAAAGTAGAAAGAAGGGCCTGTCTCCTTGCTGTATGGTATTTTGGGACATGCTGAATTTGGGAAATAGAAAGGTAAATTAGCCTCTTGCCGTGTGCATGCTTCCCGTCTTCTGGAAAGGTCAGCGTCTTTTTTTCTTTCCCTTTTTTTTTTTTTTAAATATATCGTAGAATCATGCAGATATTTTTATTTACTTATTTGATATTAGGGTTGGATATTTAGTTTTTACAACTGAGCGGAGATGAAACAATACAAGTCTCAGGTAAGCCTTCCTTCTAAACTCTGATAACTGAGGTCTTCAGTTCTTAATTTAGTATTAACATGAAAATAAACTTTATGTCAATTCGCAATCTATTACAACACACTGTAACAAGAAGGTTAAAGCGTAATTACATTAAACAACAAATCGCCCCCCTTGCTTTTTCAACTGTGTCACTGTCATTCTTAACAGTTCCAAGACACCTTTGGTGACTGGTTCACTCTTAGTCCCTGGAGAATCCTTTGAAGTTTATATTATATCCACCATTGTACTATCAGGGTAATAGAATTTACTCTACTGCTGAGACAGAAACCAGATAAAGTTAGAGACAATACCAGACCAGTAAAACATATGCAGAAGGGAAAAAAGGAAGGGAGAACGGGGACAGGAATGAGAGCACAAAAAACAGGAAATGCATCTGTATAAAACCAAGGCCTGGTTTTACACAAGTTTCTGTTTGCTTTTGTTTTTAAACACAAACGTAAAGTTTTTCAGAGGACTCCGGTTATCTAAAAACATAGGCAGTTCAGCAGCTACGTGGTAAAACTAGCCGGCATTAATTGTCACAGGGAAATATCCACCCTCAGCTTATATAACCAGGTTTTCTACCAACACCACGGGACAAGTTTGTGTCTGTGCGACATAGAAACGAGCAGTGAAACTGCAAACCGCGGCCAGCGAACTCGACCAGAGCCGCGATACTCGCGTCATGGATCACGCAGAGCCAACGCTTCCCAGAAAGATGTTACGTTCTGAGCCTACGTGCACTTCAGCAGGGTGAGAGCAACAACCTGGTGTTAAGGTACGTGCGTGTGGCAGCTAAAGGTGTGTGTACCGCTCCGCTCCAGCGGAACCTGCAAAGCTTTCCTTGGTAAGGCCATCTAAACGGCTCGCATCTCCAGAAGTTACAAGTCAAGGTGCAATAGGCATTGGTTGGTGGGAAGAGAGATGGTTGTCTGAACACCGTCCTTCCCCACTGTGTTCTGAGGGGGGGGAAAACCAGTGATTTAAATGCTCCTCTGCCGTGCGTTCAGGTGGGTCTGCTGGTGACCACGCTGCTTAGCTACTCTGCTTCTCTGGAGCTCTCGTCAGCAGTTTGGGAAGCAGAAGCAGGCACCGTAATGACTGGCAAAGAAATCCCAGAAGTGCAGAAATATCCCATTAAACAGCATTGGACAAAAATATTTTTCTTGCGACTGGAGAAGTGCAGATCAACAAGTGTAAGTCACTACACGTATTTGGAATTGAGGTATCTCCTCACGAGACAGAAGGGAAAACAAAACCCAAGCTCTTGGCAGTGAGGGCACTTGGCTTAACGGATCAACAAGCATTTCTCTTCACTGACAGGCAGTTACTGCTCGCCACAGACATTCACTTATCCCAAACCATTAAGGGAGATGGAGTTCCAGATCTCATGAGAAAACGCTTCACACCTTCAGAATACCTCATAAGCAGTGCCCCCCAACCCCCGCGTCTCAGTGCGGTTGTCCTTGTAGACATCTTCTTTCTACCACATGCACAGGGAAAAAATTGAGTGAATTTTGCAAGAATTATCTCAAAGGAAGCACCGGTACCTTGAAGGACAAAAGGACACTGTAACCCACTGAATCCTGATATGAACAGGGGGAGGGAAGTCAAAGAATAAAAATAAAAATAGATCAGATTGCTATTTTAAAGAGCCAAAGGGAAATCTGAGAACTTGCTTGAGCCAATGCTCCAGAAATCAAAAGCAGCAGCGGTTGTTATAGGAAGTTGTTATTCTGGATTTTCAAACTGCTTTAACAAGAGGACCAGATTAGATTCAGAATCAGTGTGTGTTGGTATATTTAGTTCAGAGATACCACGGATAAACTCAAGATTCCCAAAATACCGAACGTAAGTTGTGAACACTCCCTCGTATTACCATTCAGAACTACCTGTCGCTCGGTCAGATGGGAACAATTCGAGCACGTTGCTCCTCATTTACTACATAAGCCGCATTCATCTATCGCCTTCGGCAAGTCTACATTTTTTCCAAGCAGTCACATATTGATAAACGGAAGCTGAAGTTAATATCTTCTAGATGGACACATTTTAAGGAGAAAAATCAGCCTAGGCAAGGTCTTCAAGTATTCAGCACATGAAAGCCTTGCAAAAAACTGGGAATTGAGACAGCGATACACTACACCAGAAGCCATTTCACGTGTAGCCAACTGTAAACTTTGTAGGTTAAGAGTGCGTTTGAGCCAATTCATGGTCACTAGGCAATACACATATTCACACATGGCAAGAACATACTCTTAAAAAAAGTGTCTCGTATGGAGTTCGTGATCCTACTGGGTTGAATATTTTCTATAAACAAGAATTTCAAGCGCTTGATCATTTACTGGGAAGGTGGGAGAACGTTTAGAAGAGCCACCAAGTAGCTACTTGAAAGAACACAGAAGGACATGCAATTTCTGTAAATTGGGTGCTCTTGGAAAAGTAACATTTAAATTACATGGAAGGAAATACTAAAGAATTCTCAAATTTTGACCCAGCTTAGCTGTGTGTACCAGTAGGTAGTCACCTACCTACAACAGATAAGCTACAAAACCAACACAAAGTGAAAACTGTTGACTTAGAATATCAGTGGGGAAAAAAAAATATGCAGACATCCGATCAAAGCTAAACAAGGGAATGGGCTTACACTTCAATGCTGCAGAACCCAGTGCTTACAGAAGATAAGGATGGTGCACAATGGGAAATCGCTAGGAAGTAACATGCAAACATTTTGAATGAAGTCTCACATATTCTCTCACGTCTAGTTTTATTTTAATCATGATTTGAGAGAAGGGTTTTCACCAATAAAGGTCTGAAAGCCTTTGATCATTCACTTAATCAGAATTCTATTTAATCTAATGAAAAAGCAAACAGAAGATCTGTTTACATGGACACCTCAAGCACAAGAGTTGAAAAGATCAAAGTAATACAATTAGCAAGGACCTGTGAGAGAAGGACTTAATCTCTAAGAGTAACTTCCATTTCAGCTTCATCACAAATGAGCTGAAGCGTTCTTTCTCCAAGTGTTAAAACAGGCCTCTGTTATTTTTGTTTCTTAACTATGAAACCACACTACTGCAGAGACCTGACAGGATGTTTTCAGATGGGTAAGACACCGACTTGTTTAAATCAAAATTAATTTCACGCTAAACTTTAAATTTTGTTTTTAGCCTCATTCAGTTTTCGTGACACACCATGGACTTCCATTAAGTAGCAGCGTAAAACTAAGCACCGGAAAACATACAAAGATGTCTAAAGGTACAGAAAATCTTTTATTAGAATCTAAGTCAATAATATACGTGACCCAATAAAAGTCTTCCTCAGATGCTGTAACAAGTATTGAAATGCCATGTTTTCAAGAGACCATCTGTCTTTTTGACATTTTATGACAATTTCCAAGCCTTCTAGCAACCTTGATTCTACCTATTTCAATAGCATGTTTTGCAGCGAGGTTTTTCCTCCGAATTGGGCATTACTTTATCACACATTTATAATGCTTTAGAAGTTCTTCACATTATAGTTTGTAACAAGGTAACCCACATTTTCAGCATTTCACTGTAAGTGAAATATGCTCGTCTGATAATGCTGGAGACTAATTTTCAAAGTCAAAGCAATACACGAGTTATTTCATAGACTTAATTCTTGACTTACCAAAAAAGAAAGGTAAGCAACACAAGTTTTATTTTGCTCAGACAGAAGTGTTCATACTGTTAATAATGCTAGTAGTATCATAAAGACAGCATTTCACTAGTTGTCAGAACTAAAGTCAAGTTTTGAAACTGAGGTCATAGCCTTGCGATAAAACCAGTCCTACTTATAAACAAGAAACAATCAAGGGATGTTGTGTCAAGGGCATCAAGAGAACTTGAACGAACTTCTTTCAGCAGATATTCGTTAGCAGCTCCCAGCTTGAAATTTCATCTTGGTCACTGGCATCCTACTGAAATCAGCATACTTGAGTTTTCATTTTAACCAGGTGGCTCAGTTTTCAACGCTTTGCTCATCATCTTATGGTATATAAACCACATCTACTGGTGTAATCTGAATGATACCCATATTTGAAGCTCGAGATTAAATATATCCCTGCACAACATAAGAACTTAAAAAGTTACATATAACACAAAACGTTTCCTACCATACATAGCATGCGTCTGTTCATGCGCACCATACTGTGTTGCAGAAGAAGATACTAAACCAGGCTGTGCATGTGTTGGTGGTGCCATCATTCTAGCGTTGCCCTGTATTACAGGGCTATAAACATGAGGATGCTGCATTCAACAAAAATAAGAAAAACAGACAGTTAATTGGAGGATCATTACAAGAAACTAGTCTGATCTAAACAATAATTGCGTATTTAGAAACAGCAATAGCTTGGCCTTACTAAAACGCAGAGCAAACTAAAGATCTCATAGTACAACAATTATCCCTGTTGTTTCTAAAAACGAAAGGACATTTTCTGCAGTGGGCTAGAAACTGACAAAAACCACCAGCATATCTAATTTCTGCCATTCTAATATCATCATTATATATTTACGCAATTACATATGTGTATTTATAAAAGCCCTCTAAGTATAAATAGTTTGTTTTTAGAGAGCATAACTAGGAGATGCCCTGCCCATGACCTAAAAGGAATTGCCCCAAAAGCTAAAAAGGTAGTACCAATAACAGGTATCAATAACAAGTGACAACTTCTAAACTGACTGTAGAATTTGTTACAGGCTTTGAAGCACATTACAACAGCAAGTACATGACTGGAGACAATATGGTATTTAGGACTGAGCCACTTAATTATTAGACTTATCGCATCCACTAAACAGACTCTTACCTGAGACTGGTAGTGTGGCACATGCTGCACAAGAGGCTGGTTAGGAAACTGTTGGGGACTATACGCAACATATTGTGTTGAATAAGCAGGTGGCGTAGCTACAATTGGAGGGCCTGCAGCTGAGGCAGGATGCATCATGGTGCTCTGATGATGTTGGTCTTGCCGTTGCTGTGGCATATTTGGTACTACAAAGCAAAGAGCACCTCACATTAGAAACACGGGATGAAGAATGTTAGTCTTCCTGAAAGGTTTTACATTACAGCATCAATGTGACCAAGTAGAACATCCTCGCCCCTCAACTTTAAACCACTTAGAGCTCTAGCATTAGAGCTCTATCAAAAAGAAGTTCATAAAAAAAAAAAAAACACACGTTTGATTTTCATCACTGCCTTTTTGCCACGTATATGGCCACAAACTCAGGCCTGCTTTTTTTGTGAAAGAAGGAAGGTGCAGGGAGAAAAAGACTGACAAGAATCAAGAACAGAAGAGAGAGGTTATACCAGGATACCTACATTACTCGGATTTGATCCTGTCCCCTTCAAAAGGCTTAATTTATCCACTATCAGAACTACTCAGCAACTGCTCCGTCAACTGGAAAGCTGAGTCTGTTAAAATTACTTGTGCTCATGGCTGAGGAGAATAGAATAAAGGTCTCCATGCAGCTGCAGTATGAGGTATTTGCATCTTTTAAGCTCTATGCTATCCCTCAGGATAGCCAAAAACATTTAGGTTACAGTCAACACTGAAGGGGACAAATCAACTTATAGGGAGAAAAGGAATAGGAATAATTAGAGGGAGGAGAGATTAAGAGAGCAGAGCACTGCAGTGTGGGACTACCTGAGCTATCCTGGTAAGAAGACCGACTGAACCACAGCGGCGAGGCACTCTCAGAACAGACTAATTTAGCCTACTAAGCAACAGGGCGTGATAGTTCAAGGTGAGCTCCAGCTTGCTGCAGTGAGACTGCAACTAATAACTACGCTAACTCAAGCACCTGTAAAGTCCACTGCAGCGTGCAATGTTGACAGACCCCTTAGAGAGAGGAAAAGAGGGAAACGTTGAAGATGTCAGGAAATTCACTCAATAATGATCATGTTTACGCTGCAAATCAATAGAAAAAAGTAAATACGGGGCGCAACTTGAACAGGGTAAAGGCACTGAACTTTAACACAAGCAGCTCCTTCAGGCCTATGCTGCACACAAAATGGACATATGGAGGAAATAATGACACTCAGGAAAGGAATTCAGAACAGGAGAACAGCCTCACAGAGCAAGCGAGTAGACAGCAATAGACTTTTGATTAAAATAATCAGCATTATCAACCACAAGATTTCATGAGTCAGGCCACAGTAAAGTTAGTGCGTTTCAAAATAGAAATACATTACAAGTTTTTGTCTTCCCTACTTTCATAAAGGCTACTTGTTTATTTCTAAACAGCAGAACTGCTCTTTTAAACAATTTCCTCTTCCAGTGACTGGAGCTGCAGCACTGGAATCTATCATCATGAGACGCTGTGTAATATTGCAAGAAAGCATGCACTGCGTAGAATTAGACCATTATTTGAAACATGACTATGAAAAAAGACCATCATTTTTCTGCTCCTACACTGCACTGCAGAGATGAGAGTGCATCCCACCACACGTTCGCATCAACACGGCCACAGGTGTCACTTGTTAAAAATGCGGTATTGTTAGTCCAGCTGTTCGGCTACTCTTGCAGAAGGAATACAAAAGAACAAACTGGAACCAGCAATAAGCTCTTTGCAGAAGAGTAACAGCACACTCTTTCTGAAGAAAGAGATTTTTCTTGTTGACAAAAATACCCCGTGAAGGCACCATTCAGGGCTCTGCTGCACACCAGTACAAAGCAGTTCCCTTTTTAACATTTCTGTAACACTTACAAAGTATAGGAGAAATCAGCTTACCCAAGTGTTCCAAGTAACAGACCTTTTCCAGTTTGTCAAATCAAATTCCAAAACAAGCAACGCCACGCTACTCAAACTTATGATTTGAGCTGCGTTAGCTTATCTGGAAATGCCTAAGTATTTCCACTTAGTTGCCTTTATTAAAAATAGTATTTAAAATATCAATCAACATGGATTAGAAAACAATCATTTGTTATTTTATTCATGCTGCATGCAGACTAAGAACCAAACAGGCAGTATTATTCTCACCTTTACCTGCTCTATATGTCTTGGCTTGGTTCACTGGCATGGGCGTCATGGGAATAGGATACAAAGGCTGAAACAGAAGCAGGAGTTTAAGCTATGATATTCCTTTAAAAAGTGTGTGTATGCATGTGGCTGTTTGTTGGGGTGGGGGCCCTGCTCAGCTGTGATATGTTTTACTCTGAGCCAATAAAAAAAAAATCATTAGCCTCTAATGATATTAGAAGCTATTTTTTCTCTAAACTTTATGGTCATAATTAGGTGACAAACATTACAGAACTTTCTGCTATGCAAGTCTCCCCTGTGAAATGAGTCGCAACAGGAGTTACCATATCCTAGCTTTCAAACTCTTTCCAGAGGCAACTCATACAAATGTAATGCTAGATGTTAAAATATTTACAAGTTCAGTTCTTCACCAATGTCACATACGCTACTAGAAAAGAATCACTGTTACTAAAACCAAGCCAGTAACATTCTAGTGCATCTATTTTAACATTAGGAAAGATGCACAATGGCAGTCTGTAGATATTTGTTCGCTCTTTCAGCGTTTTATCATAAGATTCAAGTCTCACAGAAGTTTCTTTAGGAGGAATTCTTGTGACCTTTTGCAAGCTGATCACTAAATTACTTATTAAAGCATTTTGGACATACTGGGTATTTTCTTAACACATTATGAGAGCAAAGTTAGCACAAGTTTTATCCTTCCCCCAAACCCCAAACCTTCCACCACACAGTTAGGATTGTTAGCCACAAATTTTTAATCACCAGCAACCATTTGGTCCATAAGGAAAGGAAGAAACACTCCAGACTTCAAATATGGTTTAGTGAACTTTGCCTAACCTATGGTATTTTCTTCTACCACTGTGATTAAGTCTGAATGTACAAACAACCAAGACCATATGGTTTGCAACAACCAGTCGAGTAATGCTAGTATTGCTACTTCAAGCAAAGTATTAAATCAGACAGCTTTATAGCAGAGTTAGATTTGAAATCCTAGTAATCTCTGCAACAACCGGAAATTAGTGGGACGCAGCTGGAAGCTAAGGACAAAAAAATGGTTGCTTAAAACTTAAGAAAGTAAGGCTATGCTTGGAGCACTGGGGAGGAATTCTGCACAGATTCACAACAAATATGAGTAACAGCTGTTGGAATTTACAAGTGTTTGAGACTATTATGCTATGTAGATTGAAAGACCACTGGGAAAAGTCGTTATTTACATAGCTAAAACTGAACAACAATGTAATTGTGCCCATATTTATGACAGTGATACAGACAGTACTGTGCCACTGTCTTAACTGAGATCTCCTATGTCTCCCCAGTCAGCTGACAATCATCTGAAAAGCGTAAACGAACTGACATTACATGCTGCACTTTACCTGCACGCCTGGACTCACTGGAACTGGGTACATCATATTTGGTGCAAAACAAACAGGCTGAGTGTACACTGGAGTTGGCTGCTGATGACCCACCATGGAAGGGCTAGGTTGAGCTTGCGGACGAGGGGAGGTTGGTGTAGTAGAAGGCTTCGGCTACAAATAGAGTTCAGCAATGCATATGCAAGATTAGCTTGACCATACTCCAAGTAAAAGCCTTTGAGTGGATCTTTATAAGCAGTATGAAATAACTTACTTGAGCAAAAGATCGAGGGTTGAACTCTTTTGCATTAGGATTAAGTGTTGATTTTCTAACTTGCCTAAACATGAAGAACAACAAAAAAAAGATGTTCAGCATTACTCTTTTACGAGCATATCTGCAGAATGCCTAAACAATTAAAAAATTAAGATATGAAATGCCTCATTTCCATCTGCAAGGCAGATTTTTGAGAACTCAAATATACATATATACAAAAAGTCCTGTTTACTGACAGCATTCTTACTATACTCATCAATAAAGTTTTCCTGCCGTTGGTGTTTCAGCTTACATGAGACAGGAGAACATTTAAATAAGCATTTAGACACCAACTAGGCATTGAGAGGACCAGAGTGCTACATGCACTTCTACCACTGACTCACGAGATGACTTTCTGCACAGGCACATCATTTGTTTTTTTCTCTGTATAACTACGAGAAAACTTACATTGACCATACCAACACTAAGATATTACATGTTCATAATAGCTTTTTTCTACACACAATTAAATGCTAATAACAGATTTACTTATTCTAAAAGGCAGAGTTACTCACTCAGAAGTATCCTTCTTCTCTTCTTTATCCTCTTTATCTTGTTTACTTCCAGGCCCAGATGTCTGTACACCTTGTGAAGTTACCTCAGGCCCTCGCTTTTGCTCAGAATTATTACTTATTGATGGAGAAATACTTGGACTATTAGGTTTGCTACTGCCACCGTTAGAGTTAGTATTACTGCCAGTTTCTATGCTAGATTCTTTAGGGGTCGATTCTGTCTTTTCCTTAACTACATCTCTTGGTTTTTCACCTTCTCGTGTTTTATTTAGCAGCTGATCCACTGCATCTGAAGAGGAACTCGACTGTAACTGAAAAAAAAAAAACCCAAGTTGTATATTCATTAGATTGGTATGCAAAACTAGGAGACAATCTAATGCTATCTCAGAGTAAGATACAGTCCCACAGGCCTTAATCACCTGGAAATGACCTTTTCAAACATACATTTCCATTTCTAGTAGGAAAAAAAGGATCTACAAGCACTGATAATGTTTTAAGCCTACACTGCGCAAGAAGCTGAATTATTCAGATTCAACTGACCTAAACGTTGATTAGGAAGTGACAGGAAAGCTTAAGACAACCCCTTGGACTCAGCCCCCCTCCATGTGATTTAACAGCAACTCTTGAAAAGCTGACCTGGTTTAGTAAACAATTATAACCTGGAAATGTGCAATGGATCAGCAGATACTTGTCTTCAATTTTCCTCAGCAAAACCCTCCATTAAACTTTGAAACACGCACTTCCATACGGAGCATAAATGCATTAATTATTTGTACCTATCAACCACACAGGTTTTGAACATCTTCAGTGTACAGTATTTAAGTCAAAATACACACCTGTGCATTAGGCAATTGTACAAACAAGACTTAGCATTGAATTTTAGCATCAATTCTCATGGACATTTTCGTAAATCGAACACAAGTTTTAAGGACCCGTTTTCCATTAACACATGCAATGTATTCATCAAAGTAATCTGCACATGAGAACTACAATACATTAAGTTAACATACATAGAAACTTACCCTAAAGTCATTCTTAAATTTCTTTAAATCGTCAATCTGTTTTCTATGTTCTGAAACAATTGGAGAGACACCTGCCGAATATAAGACCACAATTGTCCAAGCATTTCTAATTCAGGTTTTTATATACAACCCCCACATCTCTAAATTTGCAAAAACATGGCATTTGCATATCTAGAAGTGAAATACAGCTATACCACTTCATCTGTGAGTTGGTATAATCCCACGAACTACATGTATGAGCACACAAAAATACTCTGAAAACATGGCATTGCATAACTGCCATATCTATAGTTCTAACGCATCACACCAAGACAGAAGCCCTGAGGTACAGGGACTGCAGAACTCAGATGCATACAAAGAGGCACACAATAAAACCCTCAAAACATAACATGCCAGTGTTCCAGTAATATCAATTAAAGGTGAAACACTAAGGTGTCCAGGGTGTATATTAAAAAAAACACTATGAGAGGAGGAAATAGATAAAATAAATAAATGCAGACATCATCCACATAAGCACCTCTGTACTTCAGGTCAATGAAATGAGTCCATGAGTCCAACACTTAAAATTGCAGCTCTCTGTCTCTTCAGAACTGCATGATCAAATGCTCCTTACAAATTATCAAAACAGATTGCCTCCAAGTCTTCCTTTAAATATTAACTAAACTAGTCAATATAGCAGGTTTAGCACTTGGAATCCTATGTTACTCAAGTACTTACAGAAACTTTTGATACGAACCTTTGCTTTCAGGTTTAGGAAAACTAGGAGAAGTCTCACTTGGTTTTATATTCTCCTTGTTTCCAGTTGCAGAATTTTGCCTCTGGTCCTGAAGCCTAGTATCTTTAGCTAGAAAAGAAATTGCCAAAGTTATTCTCTTATACACAACTCATGCTGATTAAAAAGAGATGACAAGATAGAACAGAAGAGAGACTTAACCATGTTTAGCTTACGTAAGAAAATCCCTGTTACACTTTTTCTGCTACCTAGTTAGGGCCTGGAGGCTTATCCTCCCCCCTTCCCCATCCTACTGTTATTAAGCCCAGTGAAAATGTCACAATCAAACATCCCTCACCACCACATCAAACACATCAAAATGTCCCAATCAAACATCCCTCACCACCACACAGATCCTTAACTAGGCTAACAGGAAAATGTAAAACAAAAGCAAATTATTTTCCATAGTCCAAGCTCTTCATACAGAATGCTACTGAGATTTGAGAGTTAGTTAAGACCTTTATGACTGTGCTCTTGAATTTCTTTTTTTCTCCTTTCATGAGGCTTAAAATATTCTTTGAAAGCAGTGGTCTATGGTTCTTTAAATGAGAGAACAGCCAAGTAACTGTCTGAAAAAAGTCCTCAGTTAGGTCAAACACCTATACATCCATACTCCCCAAAAGGCAGAAGAAATTAAGCATACAGACTTACTAAAAAGCCTCTCCAATCTTATTTTAAAGCCATCATGAGGAAAAAAGGAACTCACTACATAGTGAAATTAAATGTATCAGTCAGAACTCTTCCCACCACTCAGAAAGCAGCTTTGCTCTGGTATAGACATATTCATTTCCAGGGATTAGGCAAGGGTTGCATTTGCCAGCTAGTGAGGGTTACTCACCTTCGCTGGAAGGGGTAACTGCTCTGTTGGAAGCAGGGCTGGCAGGTGTAGGAGAGGCAGCTGGAACAGGCATGGCAACAGATTCAGTGGGAATAGTACCAGGTTGAGGAGAAGGCAGAGCTGGTCCTGTGGGAGTGCTGCTTTGCCTTGGAGACCTAGGCCTGTGTGTTTTAGGGGATAATCTTGGAACTAGAAACAAACAGGAAAAAACAGTTATGGGATAAGTTTCCTCATCCGCTCAGAAGTTTGCTTATTTTAAAAATGACTAGGAACATGCTTCAAAATACTCAGTGGAACATTATATAGTGACTGAAAGCCTGTTTACCTTTCAGGTACATCTCCTAGCTCTTTACAATACAGCATTTCAGATAAGTGGTGCTATTTTCCTGCAGATTGTCCCCTAACATACATCTCTGTCTTATAGTCCCACCATGAAACTGCAGTATGGTCCCTGGCCCCCCAGCATACAACAGCTCACATTAACACCGTTTCAGGTAGAACAGAAAAGGTGGTCATTATCTCCATATAAACAGATGTAAAACATTTTTTAAAAAGGCTGAAAAAACACATCCATTTTACAACGTCCTCCTTTGGAGGTTTGTCAGCTGGAAAAAAACAGCATATCCTATTGAAAGCAGATTATTTGATGTCTGCTTTTGCTCCTGTGTTAAAGCAGCAAGGGAAGTTGTATGTTCTTTACAAGTAAAGTTCTACCTCCTGCTTCCTGCTCACGCCACTGTGGCTAGTTAGTTGCTTTACATCATACATAAACTCCAAGTGAGCAAGAAGAAAGAGAGGTAAGTTGTTTAACAGCCCTGCTTGCATGCCAGTGATAAATAAAGTGCAGGGTAGGGAGGGAAGATGAGTCAGAGAGAATGCCAGAACAGAAGAGTTTAAATCTTTTCTGCAAGGCAACAAGATCTATGGGGCTGTCTACGCACTGGAACATAATTCATACCTGCTTTCTGAAAATGCATTCCCACCACTCTTCTCTAGAATTCTAACACCGCTAAAAAGTACCAGACTCCAAACTGTTGCTCATTTGTGCTTTGACTCAAGAAAGCAGCCAGCAGCTGACAACTGACTAGAACATGGTCCCAATCCCAAAAGCTCAAAACCAGGGCCGGTATCATAAGACTGAGCTTTAAATATAAAGTCAAACGTTACAAAAATAACTGATTCAGAAAAGAAGACACTGACTACATCTACTACTACAGCACTTATGACAAACACAAAACAACCACTTTAAAGCCTTCATCATTTTAAAAGAAAGTACATCCAACTTCACTTATTTCATCTTTTTCTTGTAATGCCAGCCTTCCTCTATACAAGCACCTCATTCATTTGTAAACCATAAAAATCCAGTTATATTGCCACTAATCAACTTCAGTGATGCAGTGGAAAATAACTTTGCCTCCTTCAGTGACTTTCCTGAAGATTCTTTCTTTCAACAACTAATTCCCCCTTCCTTTCATACACCAACTGACTTATCCTCTCTGCAATTCAGACAATACTGCACTTTAAGGACTGACTCACCAGCCATTTTACTAAGCTACCTGGCAACATCCTTCTCCCACTTCATCTAAGCAAGCTAAGTTAGCAGACCAGTGTATTCGGAGCCTGAATTGTCTAGGAACACAGTATTCTGCTTAGCATTAACACTCTAAAGTATCCCTGGCAAGCCATCTGCAATAAGCCAAGCTTTACCTACCCCCACTGACAACTGATGACCACGTCCCACCTGAAGGGCTGCCTCGTGCCACTGCAGTAGTAGATGCTTCCCCTGGTGCATTATGAGATACAAATTCTAAGCCACTTGAAATTGTACCCCTACCAGTAGAGACTCTGTGACCTCGAGGGTGCCGTTGTGCCTTAGGAGACATCCGTGGAGGCCCTGAGAAAAAGAAAACAACCCCACACAATAAGTACTTAACATCCGTCACAAAGCATACCCAAACATACTGTTTATAAAATTGGCTTTCATGTAGTAACTCTCAATAATGCAGTAATACAGTCAAGCAAATTACACTGACATTGACTAGAACCAGGGATCTGTGAGAATAAAAAGGCCATGCCAGTGGTCCAGCCAGACTACCAACATACTCTTCACCTTGCTATGTGAGCTCACGTTCATTGATATTTAGAAGCTTTATCAGAATTGAAACAGCGTGGATTTAAAAAAGTTGAATCCAAGTATCCAATATTGCCTACTGCAAGACAAGTCAAAAAAGTTAGTGGCCCAGCTCCCTCTAGATAAGCACACTTCTGGGCTATCAAACATTTCCAAGAAAAAAAGAATTGCATCACTTTTGTTAGGTGGTCGGTGATACCAAACATTTATTTACAGGGTAGTCACCACTGGCTGACCAATTCTCTCGGGGAATTTCAGCACAGCATTCTGCACAGAGGCTAAATTGCCTGCAGCAGGTCACAATTCATTAACAAGTCAGCAAAATCACAACTAAACAAGTTATTGTTATCCCAAGGTTCCAGTCATGCATGTTTAACATCAGAAGCTGAAGCTGTAAGTGAACAGTAATTCTGAACAGTTTATACAGCTGCCACAGGATAGTTATGCTCAAGTCCAGGCAGCAATACAGTTTCTACCTCCTAACAAACATTTTCTTTACAACAAAATCAGACTCAAATGCTGATATCTCAGAAGGAAAAACTGTGTATGAGCATAGAACAACCTAGCTGATTACAGTTCATTTTTAATGTAGGTCAGTAACAGACAGAAGTTCAGGTAGTGGCTTTCTGGTTTCATGTAAGGTTCAAAAATATCAAGTACCTCTTCCGGTTATATAAATCTTTAAATGTCAGCCTCTATTTTAACCATAAATCTAAAGCACACTTCAATCCAAATTGCATACAGGCAAGTGTTTTAAAGAATACACACTTTCCAGCAATCCTCTTCTTGTACTAGAAGTTAAATGTTGCAGCCAGCAGTTCACTGCATGCCTGACAAATCAATCCCAAGCGCTAAAAAATAACTGCACTGGCATGCGGATTCTTAGGATCTTACATTAAAAAAAAATCTCACATTGATAAATTTAATTGACAGTAGAACACCGTACAGGCAGGTCTACTATTAGCCATGGGCATGGGCCATCTCGAGCATTTATCAGGCAAGCTGCAGAGCAGCGTTCCTGACTCGATCAGCGGGATGACCGGGCTCTCTCCTGGCTCCAGTGGAGCCTGCTACAGCAGAGAGCGTGCACATTTCCAGTGAGCTTAGGATAATCAGTTTACATTTTTCCAGGATTGCTAGACTGTGCTGCGCAGGCTAGTCTTTGAGTGCACTTAAAATAAAAATACGTTCCTTACTGTACATTCAGAGTACGGATTAATTTAGTTGAGATATTTCTGCATACAACTGTCCAAGACTCATGAGTCAAACTTTCTCTGCATATTACTGACTACCAGGGAGCTAAGTTATTGCTCTGCCTCAATGCAAACGTAAAGTTTTCTACAGATTCACCTTCGAAGCAGCTTCTCCTATCCCATTCCACAGTGCACTTCTTTAAATGTAGCTTTTTTTTGCCTTTTTGTTTAAATAGACAAGTTAATTGGAGAATTTTAGTTAGATTTGAGACTGCTTTTTGTGAAACATCTGTATTAACATTTTTTGAGATTGTACATAAATTTGTATTCCTAAAACTGCCCTCCAAAATTAATAGGTCCTGCCATGTTGCTGTTGGTTAAGTTAAGACACTGAGCAGCGTTTACAAAGCTGAGTTTATTTCATACCAATTTGGGAAATTTCACAGCTTTATTTTGTTTTTGTAAAGTTCTTCAAATAAAAAGGTTAATAGAAATAGTCTGATAAACTAAAGTTAAACACAAATTATAGGTTAAGTAATGAAGAGGAAAAACAATTTTGTAATTAAACTCACAAAGGAGTTAAACAAAGACAAACAAAAACATGAACAAATTGTGGTATTGTACCTTCTGAAGACATGCGTTTAGGCATAGTAGAGACAGGAGCTGGAGAACCATGAGCAGAGGGGTGAGACGGGGGCCTGGAGGGCCGCGAGGGGGGCCTGGAGGGCGGCCGTGTAGGGGTGGCTGCCCGAGGTGGAAGAGAGTTGGGACCTGACTGGTAGCGAGAAGGTGGGCGAGAGGAAGGAGATGGGCAAGGCGATGGCCAGGGAACACCTGACAGAACAAATGATATGAAGGAAAGTATAAAAACTAAAGAAAAATTATGGGGAAAAAGGTCAACAGAAAAAAAAAAGTAAAATATGACAAAATGATTTTTCATGTTTAACCCTTTGGGGATAGATTAGTTTATTTCTGCAACCAATAAAAAGTCTCTTTCAAGTTATTTCCTCCGCTTCAAGTCAAATTTAATATCTGAATGTCATAAACTCCCCAAAGGGTTAATTAGGATCTACAAATACTACTAAGGAATAGACAGTAAAGTTTGAACTGTTAGCCTGTCATATATATGTTCTACAGTACGCATCAGTCTTGACAAGGTCCTTAAACAGCTACCAGAGGTTCTCATACAGTGGTTCACATATAGTATTGAACGCACAAACCACTACTTCCAAACCAAATGATGAGCAGTATCAATTCTAGGAACTGTATCTTTACAAAAAACAGCGGTGTTCAGTGTCTGAATCTTGACGTTTATGCCTTTATTGGTTATCTGCAGTATTAATGTAGTATTCTAATCTAGGGTATAGGGTTCATTGTTTTCAAAATAAAGAAATTTAATTCACAAGCCATTTTTATGCTAAGTATATGATGTTGATTCGGCAAAGTAATAGGATGGCACAAACCACAAATACTACCAACGAATTTCAAAGTTTAGCATTGTTTGGGCAAGACTCAGTTGTTCATCCTTTACACAGCTGGCTGTATGTAAGAAGAAAGCTTCACTTACCTTTAAACATTTCTCAGACCTCCCCTCCAGATAGAGGCACTTGAGTATTTTTTATTTTTTAAATCACAGCAATCTCATATAATAGTATTTTTAACCTATACAAATAATGCCTCAAGGATGGGCTACTGCTAAAATCTTTCTCTCAAAAAATGGTATTTGGTTATGAACCACCACCTTCTGCTATACAGTGCCTAGTGATGTCTGTTTACATTACCCATGTGTACAGCAGAAAACACTCAAATAGCTATTTGAAGAGAAGACTCAATTACTTTTCCTGTAATAACTTCTCTTACTTTCCCATCAATGATTTCTCCACCCACGTTGCGGTGAAGTCAGCAAGTTGCTTTATTCTTTTTGATAGGACACTGAATTGATCCATGCTCCAGGAAGGAAGACTGACACTTCCTCCGGTACAGCTGCCACCTCCCTTTCACTAGATGTCAGTATTGCTATTCCTCGACAGAGCTCAGCAGTAGTAAAAAAAAAAAAAATACATAAAGCGATTTTTCATCTTTAAAACTGCAGACTGCACCATCATCTGAGACAAAGGTAGAAACCAAGTGACATTTCTGCTCCGCAAAGCTACGCACAGTGCAGTCAAATGAATGTTTCGTTGTCACTAAGTTAAACCCGAATGAAACTCACCACCTCTGTGTTAAATGATGCATGCTAGCCCAGCCTATGAAATAAACATCCTAAAACCACATCATATGCAGTTTCAACATAATTAAATAAATGACTGCATTTTATAAGGCACATTCATTTAGACTTCAGATACTTGCCTCCGTTAACCACTCTTTGATCTGCTCCAGAGTTAGGACTGAAATCTGAAGTATGGGATCCAGACCGTGAAATCGGTGGGCCTGATCCAGACTGGCCCATCCTTGGTGAGTTTTGTCTTCCACTTCCCCAAGACAAGACATCTCTGTTTCTCTGTCCTGGTGGGACGTACTTATTTTCCCTGAAACAGAGCAGATTTATATCAGCGTTGAGGAAGAACTAGAAGATAAAGAAAAGTACCTGTTCAAGGGCTCTGTTGATACTTTCTTTCTCAAATCAAGCTCGAGGAAAATTTAATTTATAATCAGATGTTGACCTAATGATCACCTCATGAATTTACCCTTTGACACTTACCACACGTTCCACTTCCTATGAGCCCACAGACAGTGAACGATTTAGTACTAATGCCCGAAATTCTCCGTGACATGCTGAAACCACTGCCTTTTCCTGTAATTTGGTATGAATTCACCACAGCGAAATATCAGAATGGAGAAGTCTGTTTCATTACAGATAATACAGGGCCAGGCAGAGGTGTACAAGTCAGCATGAGTGCCAAAAACAGCACGCAATTGTTTACACAAGATTCCTAACCTAATCAGCCCTGCTGAAAAAGCACATTTTCAATGAGTAAATTGCTACTTCACCAAAATATGTACATCATTTAAATAAAAATACTATTCATAGTGTATGCCAGTACCTAGTGTTCACACTATGCCCTTCTCGTTCATTAGCATTTCTCTGAACAGCAGTATATTTTTCTTCTTCTGTTCTTTCATCATTTTCCAAGGCAACCCGAGCTTTGTATTGGGCACTTGATTCAATTTCCTCTGCTAATTGAGTTGCTCTGGCTTCTCGTTTTAAAAACTCTTCTGAATTATCTCTTTCTAATGGCACCCTAAAAGACAATGGAAAGGAAAAGAACCTTAGAAATGCATTCAAAAGCACAAAGAACCTACAAAATTACGGTGTTAATTCTAACCAAGTGAAATTTAAATAAATAAATAAATAAAACACGAACTGCTTTTAAGCCAGGAGACTTGCTGTGTTTTTTAGTATAAGTGTGACAAAATTACTGGACTGGTCTGGCATTATGTGAAAATTCTGTGTCATTTACCTGTCTAGAGAGCTATGGTCAGGGTGGAGAGATTTTCTATACCACTTGTGGATTCCCCAGTCCCTAAAGCTATGCAAAGGCTCCAACTTTTAACACGGTTGAGTACATTAGCAATAAAAAGCCCTAGTCTATTGTTTAGATAGGAAGCGAATGCAAGAGACCAAATTTGAATTTCTTTAGCCATTTACACATTCACAATAGACGTAAGAGTCCCCAGTCCTACTGAAATTAAGAGTTACAAACTTAATCCTTTGATAATTACAGCCGCAGAATCTCGGCTCTTCCTGTTATGAATAACTGCAGAAGAGATGCAATACATCAGAGCATGGGACCAGAAACCCATGACTCATTTGCCATGTCCTAGAACCTCAAAACCATTCATCCCATGTGTTATGATATTAGGTAATACCATATTGCAAGAAGCATATGTAGCTCTCTTGGGAAAACCATCAAGTAAGAACTCAATACATGAGCAATGAAATACTAAAATAACTAAGTACAGAAGGACATCATAGCTGGCAGTTCCTTCTGTCCATCTGTGGTTTTCCTTGTTTGTTTTTTTTTTGTTTTACCTTTTTTTTTTTTTTTACCTGTTCTAATTTTTGTTCAACCATCAGGTTTTCAAAATTACTATGCGCTTTGACTCAAATTTTGAGTTCTAAAAGTTGTTTCATCCAACCTTACTTTAGAATAAGCTACACAGGGAACACGGTTGAGGCTTTGACAACGAAATACTTGGTATTAGATAATCACTACTGCGCATATTTTGAATAATACAAAAAAAGAACAAAGGAAGTAATTGGAAATACAGACCAAGTATGAAAATATATGCAAGATTACTCAAGTGTTGGAGGCGGAACTGGGAAAACGAGTGGGTTTGCCAGTTCCAAGCCGGCACTCAGCTACTGCACCACAAGTTTTCCCCCCCACACACACACACACACTTTTGGCCAGGTGGGACACCTACTGGCATTATCAATGGTAACTGTAAGAGTATGAAATAAAATCCTTGCCCTTCAGCATGAAGCTCTGGCTCACAAATAAGAGATGCATGAAGAGAGTGCATACAAACCTGGACAAGAAAGGAGAAACCCAACACGTGCTCATTCATTTAAAGTAACTGAAAAAATTAAGGGATGTATGTGGTGGCATTACCGGTAACTTAAACGTAAGACCAATTTTACATTTTCTAAAAGGGAAAATGCGATTAAAGATGAAACAAAGGGAATAGGCAAGATGACGTTGTTCAGAACCCTGCCAATGAGAGAAGCACATACAGCAGCTGATCAGCACGGAATTTATCTCTAGCGATTTAAAGCCACCTTCATGGTTTTGATCTGTTTCCATCAATAACCATAAAATGGATGGAAGACTAAAGTTCAAAAGTATAAAGAGCACTTTAGCATACTTCACCACTCTAACAACAGCTTCCCTAGGATTCAGATATAAGCCAATTAAGACTTTATCATCATATTATAGATCTATTTTAACAAAATAGTAAAAATCAAACTGTTGAACAGGAGACTTGTGGACAAGCGCTCCAATTCTACAGCACATAAAAATCACTGCAATTCCTGGACATTCAAAACCAGTTTATTATTTTGGGGGTAAAAAGAACGGGAAAACATTAAAAACATTTCATGATGGTTGTTCAACATCTGCAACTCGTTTGTTTTCCAGTTGCAGTTAACATGATAGCTGCAGACTACGGGCAGCGTGGATCCGTTCCCAAAGTAACTGCAGCAGACTTTACACTTCTTTTATATTCAGGTTATTATTTTGTAACTAAAACTGCAGTTTATATGTTTCCTAAACAAGTTACCACAGCTCGCAAGTCCCCTTAAAATATCAGCAACACTTCAAGATTCCAGTATCTACATAATTGATTGTCACAATCAAATTAGGATTTAGTCAAATTGTTCTGTTAGGTTAAACACAAACTATGGGTATAGCAGCTATGCAAACACAGATTATAGTTTCACTGTTTGGTATTTTCAACCCTATTTGTAAAAGTTTTTTGTAAGAAATAAGCATAATTGCATGCCTAAATTCAGAAAATGTTGCAATGGGAATGAGCTGTGCCCATTTAAGGGAATATATACCGATTAATACATCTAACTATTCACAGAAATCTGGCAAGGTTTCTTAAGCACTATTCATTCATTACTTTTTCAGTTATTTGATTCCACAACCTTAGAAAGCATATAAAATTATCTTGAGAATACAAGTTTTGTCAAACCAGGAAGAACATTAAACATAAGTCCAATAACAAAATATTTTGAAACTTACGTATAAGAAGATAAACTGCTGTCGTAAGTTGATATTACGCCATAATTTTCTTCATTGTAACGAAACATGTCATTGGGATCCCATCCATTAGACTAAAAGAGAATGACGTTTGTTTTTCAAAATGACACTGGAAACACATTCCCTTAAAACTAAGGGCTGATGGCAGAAGTCAAACCTTTTGCCCATTTTCTTGGGCTCATGAATTCACTGTCCACGTAACAAAGTTACTAAAGCCACAATTTATTTCAGGGATCTTTGTTCATCAGATGCATATATTTTAGGCTAAAAAGTCAGGGTGCTTTTTTGTTGTGTTTTTTTTTTTTTTTGTGGTTGGTTGGCTTCTGGTACTCTGTACTAGATGATTAGAGAAGATCAGTGGCTAACAAGTAATACACACATGAATGCCTTTCCAGAAAGTGCAAACTGACAGTTCTAAACAGTAGAAGTGTCCCTCACTGAGGCAAGTGCTAAAACTATTAAAAAGCACTATTAGTGCAATTACCTGAGATACACACCACAGGCAGAAGACCCCCGTTGATCAGGGCAACTTCCCCCACTTTATGAAGTACGCTATTACAGCACTCAAGAATTTAACCTTCACAAATGCTAAATGTTTTGAATGTTTCATAAAAGCACTGACAGTATTCAGTATTCTAATAAATCTCAGCTGTACGGTACGTACACTGGAATTGACAGGGTAACTGTTCTACCCAGACGAAGTTAATAACCGCACGGTAACATGACTAGATTCTCTTCTTTAACATACTGCAGTCTGAATACCTTCCTAAAAAAAATGCATGGTTGAGTAAAAGCTGACTGCTATGATATATAAAGAAGCTTCATTTGAGAATATACTCCTCATTTAACAATTCATAATCTACTGGGATTGTATCTGTGCTTATTAAGTCATGGGTCAGACTTCCACCAATTTCCTTCGTGTTAGCCCTGAGACAGTTAGCTAAGCACAATTTCACCATAACTTACAAATGCAACGGAAGTCAGACAGGAATGCTCTGATTAAACATAAGTCACTTCAGTGCATTGCTGAATTTGGAGTCCTTAATAAAAGCTCCTTTTTCAGCCAGTCCTTGAGTCAAACATGTCCCTTACCACAGCAGCTGCCATTTGTCAATATTTGCCCAAAGTGGCATTTGAAATCCAGCTATTCTCATTCAAATTGTAAGAAAGTACTGTGGCAGCTGCTAGCAAAGACTGAACGTACCCCTGTGTAGGCCAGCATTTTTAGCCAGAAGTTCATTAGTAGATTAAAATTAAGGAATGTTGCAATGCATGTCCAGAGAAATAGCTTGCTTTCTAGAGGCTGTCATAACCGATAAAAAAGCAGTACTTACAACATCCGTCTCTAATGCCTCAAGCTCCTCAGTAGCGCTGCTTTCTCCTCCGTCCCATGGTTCAAGATCCTTTTCTTTGTGCTCACCATTTACTTTAGCACTGATGGCTGAATCAGTAAAAGCATCTACAAGGGAGCGGGGAGGGATGGGGGTGAAATCAAGTTGGTTAAGCACAGGAAGACACTGTATGCACTAGTATTTTTGAGGAACAACCAAATACAACTAGTTCACAAGCACATTAACATCGTTCACCTTCACTTGTAGTTGCTGTATTCAGTGGACTACATTAGAGAGCTATCTACTTCATACTTAGAGTAACTAGGAAGTGCAGACAGACTTCAAATACATCTGTTTACAGGGTGCATTTTTTTGCAACTTCAAGTATGAGACAAGGCATCAAAGAACAGCAGGAATTACTTTCAATTATTTCAAATTCTTTTACACAAACTACGTGTGCGTTTTTGCTAAAAACAGGACTACCCAAGGATCCCCATTCCTACAGAAAACGCAAGACTTGTACAATATGCTTTTCAAAAAAAGCCTCCACAACCACACACTGACATATTATGCAAATAACAAAAAAGCATGAACGCATCCAATCCCATTCTCTAAATAAGCAGAGTACAAGCTTCCCTTTGAATACCTGAGTTTCTTCTATATCCACAATTCCTCAACATACCAGCATGCATGCACACACTTTTACTCCCTTTGCAGTATATCTCAATTATCCATTAGCTTGGAACACCCATTCAATGTGACATGAACAGAGAAGTAAGAATAAAGATCCTGAGCTTGTATTTTTATTTGTTCATGTTTCATTCAAACCAGACTAGGAAAATGGCTGAAGGAATAATACTAAAATACTGAAGTACTGTTAATAAAAAAAAAAAAAGTACAAAGCCATTCATCAAAGAAGCCAAATTTGTATATTTTATAAGCCACTAAATCTCAGAGTTGCCTGTAAATTCTGAAATTTCTTAAACAGAAGGGATTTTTTTTAAATTAAAATTTTTAAAAATAAAATAAGCGAGCTTTTTAGAGTGCCCTTAGTCCTGAATTTCTCATTATCTTTCTCATCATCATCTCAACATCTACAGAAAAAACAAGGAGCAAACATTTCTGATCTTTAAAAAAGATGAGGTCAAACCACCGGACAGTGCTAGATACGAAAGAGTATGGCTTCAATTAATTTTTGGCAAGATCTAAAATCTCATTAAGAGAAATGAATTTTAAAGCCATCATGAAAAGAATTCACAACATAGGATTTGTTGGTCAACAATGTTACAGATTTTAAACAATCACTGATGATTTCTTTTTAATAGACCGTCAATACAACACATTATTCCTGTTTTCCCCAATTTCACAGTTAAAATATGCACTTATATTGGCATGATCTACCAGAACTGTGCTTAGTCTGTCTAGCAACGTACAGAGCTATCTCATGAAATGCTCGCTCAACTCATACACGGAGACCAAAGAAACTATGGATAAGCAATTAAGCATTGTTAATAAGCGTATGTGAAACAAAACGTTACAGAAAATGGATGAAAAGAAAGAAGTTTATTAGCTAAACATTCATGTCAAATACAAAGGAATCAGTAAAATAAGAAAAAGAAAGCCAAATGAAAGAAGGCCACCTAATGAGGCAAACCACTGTTAGGGCTCGTGTGAAATTGCAAAAACCTGCATCAATCACCTTGTGAGCCATCATTGCATACTCCGCCAATGAAGCTGCGATACTAGCTACACGGTTGAGGTTAACACTTTCAAGTGAGATTATTTCAGCTTCTCACTAAGCCTGATGCCTTCAGCAGGCACATTCGAGGATTATATGTAAACTGTTCTGAAACAGAGCCATTATACCATTGTGCTAACTATTAGTGCTGATGCAATATTTCAATCGTTGCATTTTCAACTGTTCAGAAGAGGTAAAAATCAAGGGTGAGAACAGAAGTCATCGACTAACTGCAAGATATTCTACATGATTCCGTGAAGTTACGCATGCATGTTTTATAGTGCCATAGATGTGCGAGCAAAGATATTAAGTTTCCATTATATATTATGGTAACAGAAGCATTATGAAAGGCAAGATGCAGAGACAGAGTGACTGCCAAAAAAGTTACCTGTTTCTGAAGGAACTACAAACAGATATGGAGAGAGAAAAAATTGGAAGACATCAGATATAAATACAGGTGGATTTTTTTCACATTATATGGCTGAATTCAGGCAATGCTAAACTCTTTCAGGCCCTCTAGCAGACATATTCACACTGGTTATACATCTCCCACCTTGCAAAGATCATTTCCATAATAAAACTTCAGCAACATTCCCACTGTTCACAACCCCTTGTGCTACACTACAAACCCTCCAAACAGCCTACAGATCTCTAAGGTACACCAGTTGGACAGAAAACATCTCTCAGTTTCCCTTCATACAAACAGCTTTTAAAATATGCTATAAAAACAGTGTCTATGTTTAAATGTAAACTGAAACTACATAACAAAGTGCTACCTAAGTCCACAGTTAAGGAGTAATGAGAGCATGTTCAAAAGGAAAGCGAAAGTAAGGAGCTTGTATGTGAAACTCTGTTTACCTTAACAATCCCCTGTAGCTAACACAGCCCTGATCTAGACAGGCCAGTGCTGTTCCTGTGCCCAATCCCATTAATTTGATGTTTCATCCTCTCAGATCAGGTATTTTACACCAAATGCAAGTTGGAGGTTGCTTAAGTAACTTAAACAGCGAAATTTACTTCACTGGGGGCATAGGGAAATCTTCTCCGATGAGACTGGATAAACACGAGGTATGAGGACTGATGACAGCACCTGATGGAGGTCATCTGCTGCATTTTAGAAGGGTGTTTCCTTCATTTCTTTTACATAACTTCAGACAAAAAACCTCCATATGGAATGACGACATTTGGGATACTCCAAATAAAATACTAACTTAATAAGCCTCATACGTTCAACCCACCAATTTTCCTATTTAAAAAGCCACATTAAAAAAAAAATCAGCAAAGTGCTGTCAAAAATTACGATGATACAGATGAACTGGGGGGACAAGTCAGAACAGAAACTCCACTATCTAGTGAATGCTATAGGTCTGAGTAAGATCTGAACAGCCAATGCTAAGTTTCCCAGCAGAATCCAGCATGTCACTGGGCACGGGAAGCTTCTCTGCTCTTCCTTTCTTTTTCATTTTAAGTCACAAGTGAGACTGCAACGTCAGCTTAAGCTCTACAACCCAAAAAAGTCTAGAGTTAGGAAAAATTCAAGCTACAAAGGCAGACTTCTAGTCACACAACACAGTCTCATGAGCATCCAGACAAAGTTTAAGTGTAGCAGAAAGGTACCTCAAGGCACAGGTCGCTATTTTCCTGGAACAAACAGCCAGCCAGACACACGGGACACCAAGATTAAAAACATGGCAAGTCAAACAAGACATTAACAAAGCTGATGAGCAACAAAATCAAGAACACACAAAAATTCTTCCAATCGGTGTTTCCAAAATGAAAACATCGCTCTTAAAATTATTAACAAAGTAGAGGCTGAAACAAACTGCTGCTACAGGCACCAACTGGCAGAGCGCTAGCAGACAAGATACTGACTGCACAGGCTCGCCCTCCCTCCTCCTTGTCTGGTGCCTCCTATCTCTGAACTGTTGAAGGAGCAATCCACGTGACACCCTGATATGGCCAAATTTTTATTCGATTCCTTTTATACATGGTAAAACTCAAATCAAAGGTCAAATGAAAACTGGTCATACAAAAAGCTTGAGCTTTAACGCTCAGCTAGCCCCCCACTGCCTCTGTACCTGCTTAACATGAAGGCTCCTGAGCAAAGGAGTTTGATATATTGAGACCTCACTTCTGGTTTCAAAGCCTGCTAACTGGAAAAAAAAAATCCCAAAGACAATTTTACGCAACAGAAATTACATTAAGCAAAAGCGAATTAAATATACACATTCTACGAAAAACTCAGCTTGGGCACATTCATCAAGTGTGTGCTATTAAATGACTTCAAGAAAGGACTGCCAGAATAGAGCAATTAAGAGTCCAGGTTTGATTAATTTCAGCATTTAAAAAGCTTGTTTTCTCAAACATGTTTTGCGCTACTAATGGTAAAGAGCACAAACATGCATTTAAGAGCAACTCTGCAGTTCAAAAGCTATTAAGCCAGGCTGCATTATGTGCCAAAGGTGTTCATGGCGCACAGCAAACTTTGATCAAGTTTAGTATGGCTCAAAGTAAACTGAGGTTTCAGCCTAAATGTTACAAAACAGCTAAGAGTTTATTGTTTAAACTACTCGCTACTGATTTAAAACATAGAAACCAGTTACCACCAGCTCTGCAGACCAACATTTCCTTCCTTTGTTCCTAATATGCCTACTGCTATTCCCCTTGCAACGCTTTCTCTGGAAGGATGCCACTTTCGGTGCTAATTCAAGGAAAAACTCAAATAGACGATTCTCTCTTGCCTTTTTTCATTGGATTTGTAATATTTTTCTCAGAGTGCAGTAACCGTGCCAAAAACCAATAAAAACATTGTAGAAGCCTATTACTTTAACAGTAGTTATGATCTTGAATTGTCTTGTCTTTAAAGAGAAGCCAAGAAGACAACTCAAGCCTTAGTCAAATTTGAATCATATGGAAAGTAGCACGGTGGCCTGATCAGCGCTTAGGACTACAAAAAACACTGCCAGAAGCTGGTTCTGCAGAACGCTGGGGAAACCTACCCTCCTGCTCCCATCATACATACCCTCCTGTTCCAATCATGCAGCCCTAGCTGCTACTAAATCCGAGCGCTTCACCTTTGCTTCAGAAGGCAAAGCAGAGATGTTACATGTTCATACCCTGCCAAGGATGTCAGCTGGCTCGTTAGGGGAGATTTTTAGCTGACAATTCCCACTGGCACATGCAGAAAACTGACTGTCTCTCCTTCCATGCAGACAGAATCGTCTGAGGGGGGAAGATGGACGTGATCTGTCTCCCCTTCCCTGCAGACAGAATCGTCTGGGGGGAAGATGGACGTGATGCGCTTTCACCTGAGTGTCCCCATGCATGCTTCCTTCATCAGCCTGCCGGTACTGCAGAAAGCCCTAACAGCGCAGCGAGGGTCCCTCAGATGACCCCTTTTGAAGCCTAGCAGAAAGCTACTTGAGCACAAAGGTCTAGACAGACAGACAGTTGCAAATTAAGGGCCTAGGCAGTAGGGACAGTTTTTGTAGTGTATTTTTTTCAAACATAAGCTGTCAGAAAGTTCCTATCCACGCAGACCTGCTATTTTTTTCTCCCAGCCCTTCCAATTACTACAGCACGCTTTCTCCACTGATCCATCTGAAGGTGCAATGTCACGCTTGGCATAAGCAAATCTAAGACTGCTGCTTCCAAACGGGGCAGTTTCACCCACCTCAAGCTTATACGGCCATTACCTTGCCTGTCCTCACGCTACTGATGTAGCTGCAGGATGAATTATCAGCTCACTGCTCCAAAGCTGCACACGTAAGATAGCAATGAAAGGTGCTTGGCAGACCACTGCAGATGGCTCTTTCAGAGATAACTGTATTTTCCACTCCTTCTGAAAGGAGAATCCATCCCATTCGCTTTCTCCCTACCCACTGCTCTTTACCACTACTCTTCCAGTCTTTGACAAAAAGGCAGAGACAAGTGAACATCTCTGCTATTCAGGTCTGAGGGTAACTCTGAGGATCAATACCCAGAGTCAGGAGCACCACTTGTCTGCGCTCCTCCAGCTCAGCAGAGAAGCAAATGCCAGAATAAAAATTCATAGAACTCAAGATACTATACTCAACCAGAGAAACAAGATACACTAAAATTTACAAAACCAGTATCTTTTGCAGCACGTAAGTTTACTTCAAGACCTCCTCAACAGTCTAGCATTTGTCTGAGAGTAAGGGGGGATGAAACTACACAAATACCCACACCCCCAACAAACCCTACCCCAGGAAGCTTTTCCTATGGCAAGCGAGTGCTTGTGGAGTGCCCCTTTGCTTGACTACATTTTTTAAGAAGTGAGAGCAAGCTACCTTTCCACCAAATATGTCCAAACTGTACACTAACTTGTCTGGGAAACAGCCAGGACATCAATGGCTAAGAAATGTTAAAATATTTGTTCCTGGAGCTATGGAAGCTAACAGTCTTTGTTCTATACAGAGTGCAACACTGTCAAATGGATCTGGGTGCCAGACAGTAACCTTTCCCAACAGCAATGCAGCAGGGAACACCATCTCCTCACCTAGAAGTTCAGACCCAGTTCTCAGTGCAGATCACACAAGCTTATCTGACTCTGTACCATGAAGGTTTGGGTTTCTTTATAAGAACAAAAGGCCCATCGTTCCTGCATGCATGTTCGTACACTTCCTTTCTTCTGAATCCTTGCTTACTTTATTTCCCAAGAAGCAGAAAGCCCTTCTTTGCTCTAATTTGCAGGTGTGATCAGAGATTGACTTATACTTCCAAGTGTGGTTTCAAGATAATACGTTTTTGAGACAAAATGGAAAGCAGATTAATTTACCCACTACGAGTTATCAAGTTTTGCAGCCTTCTGGTTTATCTTGCTCTGTCTCTGCAGTTTTATGTCAGCTCTCCTCTCCAACTACTTAAGAGATTTAGATGCAAAGGCATTCCACCTAAAAATGCAAACCGAGTGACTGTTCAACCCAAAGCAATTGTTTTCTTCTAGAAAACTTCCATTGAGTAATTATTCCTAGAAGAGTAGTGTATTTTTCATTCCATCTGTTTGCTAAAAACCTATAAAAAATGGGTAATAGAGAGCCCAGTTTGCATTTACATTAAAGTGATTCTATGTTCATAGCAGATCCATTATAAAACAGCTCTGGTGTAATTCAAACTCAAAGTCCCATCCGGAACCTGGAACTTATCTGCATTTAAATGGTACCGCTGCTCTGACATTACGTTTCTTCTTCTAGGAAAAGCAAATTCCTTGAAACAAGCGTCTTAACCTTCAGCCATAAGTCATGCAAGAACATACAGATGTACAAACACAAGGTGAAAGGAGTGAACATCTCTCTTTAAATGTCCACAGATCCCTACCCCTAAGTCACTGCTACACGGGAATAAAGCACGTGTTACGATAAACACTTAGCTCCCAGTGACCACTGTTGATCAACCTGAAAACGTGCAAAAGTGCAATTTCACTCCATGACATAGAAAGATATGAAAAACATAAAGAAAACTTTGATATAGATAATGTTAGGAACCTTAAAAAAAGTATACCTCTTCTGGCATAATTGGTATCCATATCCTTAAAATGCACCATAACAAAATCTGAAGACTTGAATAAGATACTCTCTAGTATGTCTTCACGTTTTGGCCCCAAACTGGATTCTGCGGTTTTCCGATGAGCAGCATCGAGCACTAAATCACACTATGAGAGATATATAAAGAATATCCTAATTTAATGCACAATAAGCTACTAGGTAACTTCACATAAGTGGAAAAAGCAGACATTTACAATAGTTTGCAAAAATGAATCTGCTTGTGTAAACTTAGACATCAATAGTCAAAATAATTGATAATAAATATTCCCATTTAATGAAGCGTTGATTATTCAGTCTTGAAAGAGAAAAGAGGGAGAGTCAAAACTTTAAAAATTACCTTAGGACTGTAAGTTTTAAAAACTCCTTCATATATACCACCATTTTTCACCTGTACTTCACATTTGGATCCCTAGAATGCAAGAAAGATGAAAATGTAGTTTTCTACCAGCCTGACAAATGTGATTTGAACAATTTTCTCAAAAACGTATCTTTACATAAGTATGAGGTGTAAAAATACAGCTTAGTGTTTATTCAAATCTACTTATTCAACATTTGCCTGTTTACAAATACACTTCTTTGTTCGGTAGATGCAAACACTTAGGTCTGTACCACAATTTGTTCTGAAGGGATTTAAAGATAATCGCAGAAGCATTTTTGGTACACACAAGACTCTTGATCGGTTACGCATGCAAACAAGGTTTAGTGCAAAACCAAATCTGTGCGTGGGTACAAGTAAGGATGAAGTCTTATCCTACATTCTAGCTGCTGTGGGACAGTCTGTGTTACCCAATTTTGGCACACGGGGATTTCCCTTATATAAATTCGTTATTTATTCATCATCTCTCTGAAGACAGAAAATTAAGAATAAGACCAGTGAACGTAAGAAATTTGCCATACCTGTTCAAATACAATTTGTAGCTTTCCAAGCCAAATATACACAAAAGTTATTACTGCGATTGTTTAAATTCCAACCGTGGAACTGTTGTATTCACTCCATAATATTACAATTAGTGTAATATTAACAATTCTATGTCACTATAGACACAGTTTACCCTACTTCCCAATGAAGACTTACAACAACTGACGTAAGTATGTGAACCATTCTCATGTTTGCATAGATGCCATCGAAAGAAATCTGAAAGATAAAAATGATGTTGTCATGAATATACAAGAAACACTCATAACAATTCAAAGAGCCAATGCTACAAAGCCAAGGCCAGCTTTCAGCTGTATGCACTAGCTCCTAGAAACACACTGCTCCAAAACCTTAGTTGGCCAACACACGTTGAACTTAAGTCACACCAGATTAGCAGAGGACTCTTACGCCTTTCTCTGATCAATTAAACTTCTGAACACCCATCCTCCCAAACAAGAAAAACTTTATAGAGCCCCTAATGTCACTCAGTGTCAATCCCCTTACTGGCTGGGTGAAGCTCCCACAGTAAGAAGCGTAACTGAAGAGCCCGGCCATCATCCCTCACTGGTTTGAGAGCTATCAACAGGGTAAGGTACCTCAACTGCTGGAGAAGTAAAGAGGTGCTTTGGGGCCCCTCTCCAGCTAACGGACCTGATGACATTCATTAACAGAAGCTAAGGTCATCAGATCACAAAGTGCCAAAGAGCTACAAAGCCTATCACGAAACCAGCCCAAAGGAATTCTCTGCAGTTTCAGAATCCGAGCTCCGAGCCCAGGGAGCTGACCACGCATCCCCGGGCTGCCAGGTGAGGCGCTTGCGCACGCATAGGTGATGCGGGGAGGATGCCTGTGTTTTGTCAACATCTTGCATCTCTCCCCATCAACCTCATGCTCGTCAAGCAAGAGATGCTGAAACGTGCAAGCATCCCACCATATTTTGAGCTTTTTAACCGGCAACACATCCAGTAAGTGTTTAAGGACACTCCTATGCTCAACACCCGGTGTTGTTCAAAGTGCAGTTCAAAGATCCATTTTTTAATCAAGATCCAGATCTTTAGCTTTGATAAAATTCTGCTTTACAAGTCAAGCCATATGTATACTTCAGCAGTATTGAGCCTTGGAAACGACTAAAGCTACACACTCAGGTAATAATGGGTTAGCTATAACAACACTGGGTTTGCTATTTCATAGGAAAGCTAAACAAAATTGCTGCTTTTATTTAACTAAATATGTTGCCTTGCTATCTTTAGTCATCTGTTTAAAGGAGAAACCAATATTAGATAGTTCTCAGATAAAGCAATGCTCTTGAATTTGCTCCTAAGTTAAATTGTATCCACATATTTACAACTATAAACGCAAGAAAATACAGAAGAGATTTATATTAACGTAGTTCAAATGTTTAAGTGTTCCTTCCCTCCTCGCCCTCCCAGGAGATTTAGATGAATGCAAGACGTTATATCTTTAAAAAAGCGTATCTCAGTCTAAAACATTCATCAAGGTATCCAAAATTTGAGAGAATGTTCCACTATCTGCGATTTTCACATTGTTACTCCAGTTCCTGGTAGAGAAGCTGTTTTGTTGTATCTACAAGAGGTACAATGAGGGGGAAAAAATACTCACCGTAGGCTGAGGCGGTCCTTTGCCACTGCTGCGACCTCTGAAATTAAACACACACATCAGATACAATTAAAAATAAATTGCTGAAATTCATCAATTTTGTAGCAAAGAAGAATTCAAAACCCTGACTTCGTGTAGTGTTGAGAATGGGGGCAAAGGAAAACAGCACTTCCCTAGAGCCGAACGTGGCAGTTACAGGGCCTACAGCATTTCTCCTTCAAATACTGACCTACAAGCAAGTACCTTCAGTTACTAGGTAAGAGGGTTACCTACAAAAAATTAAAGGACAAAACAAAGAAAATGCTAACACTGTTTCATTACAGAACTCCACAAATATTCTCTCTCAAGCACAATCCCGTAGCTGAAACGAATTCCAAAGCTTGCTGGCATGCAAAAGCAAAACCACCTCATTTGCACTTTTGGGCTCCATCCCCATCCCCGTCACTTCTTTGGGATTACAACCGCACCGTTGCTGCCTCCCTGACCGAGGGCCACCGACCAACCAGCCCGACCCCAAAACCTGCCAGCCACTGCGAGACCCAGGCAGCTAGCCCACCAGTCCCCCAGCCATAAAAACCAGCAGCTCCTTCCAGTTCAACTCAATGAACGTGTAACATCCACAACGCTTCAAGACGCTTTTAATCAACCTGTAAGCTCTTAACATCAACCTGTAAGCTCTTAACACCTTGCGAAGAGCGATGGAACGGCCTGTGAGCTCCAACTCGGCCATGGCCACCCCAAGAGGGGCCCTGCAGCCAGCAGGTCCCCAGCTACAGCTTCAACGTCACCGGCGTGCCTTCTTCCAAAGCGTTTTCCTTGTACCAGCAAGTTCCAGTCTTAAATATTTCTCTTCGGGATTTAGATTTGTATCACGATGACGACTTAGAGCGCGCACTGTTATGCAAGTAAGGCAAAACAAAGTCTTCGCTTTTATTTCAAAAAATCAATTTCTGAACCAGACCCATCTCACAGATGCACATCCATTTAATTAGAGAGGCCCAAAGAATCATGTTCGTATTTCAAAACATCCAAACAACACTGAAACCTAAATCCAACTGAATGCCAAACACGTTCAGCTGCTTTGGAAAACACTGGGCTGTGGATGAACACAACCTTGCTCTCAAAACAGCATACCCTTATACACGGGACTCGTGAGTTGGTCAAGAAACCAAAGGGTTCTCCCAGATAAGACAAATTTGGCAGAAATCAGCAAGTCCATCAGAGAATCGTGAAAGACTTTAACAGGGAAAAAGAAATGGAAACCCACCAAACTACCGGCTGACCAGTTTAAGAAAACAACCTCCTGCAACAGAAACAGCATCACGCATGCTGATGACATTTGCTGATTGGTAATAAAGGCAGACTTCAGATGTCAAGCTGACATTTGCAGAATACTCGCGAAGCACTAATCTGACAAAAAAATCCCAATGCAAACAGCCTTTATTTAACTACCTGAACTTCCTAGAAGGTAGCGTCACAACTTCGGGCTTGCCCTGGTGAGGAGCAGCTCTTACCCTTTGACACGTCTGCCGTTTGTCAGGCGGCCACCACCTAGAACAGGGCATTAACGTGAGCCCTTTGAGAACCTGGAACATGCAATATTGAGACGAACCATTCTCTTCTTGGAAAGTCATCCCACCAGACGTGAGACGACCCCAAGAAAAAAGGCACAAGCCAGGTCTGAGTTTTCCTTTTGTCATAATCAAAAGCTTCACCAAAGCCGCCTGCCAAAGAACATGGAGGAAGTGAACAATGTCACCAGTTCCTCCTGTTGGCCTCAGAGACTGGAGAAGACATCCCTTCCGACATCAGCTGTAGAAATGGCCAAAACGAGAGCTTGGTGCCTTCGAAATGGAAAGCACTCCCCCGGCGAGCGGCGTGTATTCTTAGAACTTAAATAACCGGCCTGCTAGGCTGGTCAGCAAGCTCACAGCGGTCTGCTTCAGCACTCAACCTGAAGCACCCTGGATTTTCCATCTCCTACCACGCTTCCAAACTTACTGTCTCGCACAGATATGTGAGTAGGAGCAACGTGATCTTGCGCATCCATGCTGGCAAGAGGCTGCAGGTTCTACATCAGAGCAAGAGTTAAGGCAGTTACACAAACTGTACGCGCTGCTCGGATCTGACTGATCTCTTCGCAGACCTGACCTCATTTTCTAGCTACAACCGTCAAACGGAAACCCCTAAAGATACTCACCAAGACTTTAAACAATCCTGCCAACGTTACAACTCAATCATACCTGCACGCACCTTCTGCTAGAACCAAGACTTTGACTTGCAGGTCACCTTCCAAGGGTGAAGGCTCAGTTCGGACTACCTTTTGATGCATCTTTGACATGCCAAATGAAGAATAAGCCAGGGCCTTCACCAATGCGGACGGTCTTTGCCAGAAGCAGCTCGCCACAATTTAAAACCGGAGAATGAAAATGGGGGTGTGAGAAATTAGAAGGGTCAGTAGCAATTTTGCGCTGCTACCTACAGCCACATCTTGATTATAATGAGCGGGGTGAATTAAAAATGCATTTTGTGTTGCAGAAATGTGGTTGAATGGGAGCCTTGGAGAAGGCACAGCACCTTGGCAGATCAAACTGGGAAACCCATTCCAGTGCTTCAGGGTAGGAAAGTCACCCAGGCAGCAAAGTGCTGCACCAGACAAAGTAACTTGACCAAGCAATTAATCTTGGTAGCCAACTCACTGCAGGCTGGTACTTGTACCTTGAGAGTGAAAGTCTACGCAAGGGCTTAATCTCAAATGCTGCACAATAAACATTTTTTTTTTCCCGGAAGCAACTTGTGATTTTTTTTCTCTTTTTATGAACTCTCACTGCCCTACTCCTCAACAGCCCTCGCTCGCCTCCCGTCCTATGTTTACATGCCGAGCAGAGCGTTTGTATAAGCAAAACAAGGTCACGCATTTCTATTTTTCCAGTTAAGTGAAAACCAGTGCAAGTCTTTCCAGGATGCGAAGTTTTCTTTCCAACAGCATCTTCACTCTGAGACGACGGAGAAGAAACAGAGGCACCCACACTGCAATTAATGTCTGCAGCAGCAGCAGTGCAACTACAAAGACCGTGGAATTTAACAGAGGGTATAGGAGTTTCTGGAGCACTCCCTGCCACTACTACAGCTCTGAGAACGATTTAAGGACACTCTACAGAACTTTCATTACAAGTGCAGAGAGCTGATAAAGCCTTCCTCTAAGGAAGAGAGCACAAGTACAAAGTTCAGACCTCGTTTAAGCGCAGAAATTGCCTATATAGGAGTCAAACGGAGCAAAGCTGTCAAATTAAGATCATACGAGTAGTACCGCAGCATTGTTTTCAGTAATTTTTCCCGATGCTGACGTTATTAAATGTCCGCTCTTGTCTTCGTACAAGACAACTTCTGTAGTGCCTGAGCAGATAAGCACGCCTGAATCAAGTGCACACTTGTGCCTGCTGATGGACTTGGTCACCGAGGAACCTCCTTCAGACACCTCGCAACGAATCTGTTGTTAAATTAAAACTTACTCAAAAGCGGCTATGTAACATCCCTCCGAAATGAATTAACTGCTGGAAGGAAAGAGACCTGCAGGTTAGCCGTTTATTTTTGCTCAGCAGTTCAGCACAGCTGCATTAAAACCGACACACACAAAGACATCAGAATGAACTAGAAAACCTCTGAATGCCATGTGGGACCAAGCCTCCAGAACAGTCCCTCGCGTTATTTCCGAGCGCCTCGGTCATCAATATCCCCAATTGTTTCTACCCAAACAGAACCGACACCTCCTTTCTGCCCTTTCCTTAAGCCTTTAGTCGGGCTAATAAAGGATGGCAAGAAAAAGGAAAATAAGAGCAGGCAAGAAGCGCCAAGCCTCAAAAGCAAGCTACACAACGTTGGATAATTTCATTTTTAACTTTTTAATGGTTAAACCAACGTATAAAAGACAGAAATTTAGAATATTCATAAAGGGCGCCCAGGTTCGCTTGGGCAAGAAAGTTACCAAGAAGAAAGGAAAAGGGCCTTTTGCCACAATTGTAGCCAGGCGTGTAACCCTCCAAAACCAGAGCTGGGGGTGCTCTGCCTTCAGACAAAACGCCACCGGGGAAAAAAAAAGGCTGCCGAGTTTGAAGGCAGGCTGAGGCAGATGCGACCTCCAGCCATAGGGCTGCTAGCCTTCTCGTGGTTGTATTAGGGACAAACTGAACTAAACCTCAAATCGTAGGATATCAGGTCAGGTTTTGACTGGTGCTTGGGGCAGGTTTGTAGATGAGGCCCTACATTTTCCCCATCTAACATCTATTTCCCAGTCTAGCATCTATTGGCATCCCCCTTCCAGCCCAATTTCCCATCTGCCATATTCCACGTGCTGCCACTACCACGTACAAGCAGAATTATTGCACTTCCTGCCTCTTTTATAAAAATTTATTAATTCTTCACGTTTAAGTTTTGAACACCTGTAAAGAAGCCTCCTTTTGTGATTTCCTTCCCCAGTGTAAAAGGGGAAGGAATAACAATGAAAAGCAAACGCTGGAATTTCCCACTCTTTCCCACAAGCTCTTACCTTTTCTAACACGAAACACGTAAATCCACCGCTCCGAGACCACGGAAACACGCACAGGGAGCAAGGCTGACCCTCGCTCACTACCAGGTGCTTAGCCCAACAAAGTATTACAGTACTAAAACCAGCATAAAATTAAGCCCAGGACAGTTTACTATCAGACAACTTTCTACCCAAATTTAAGCCTTTACGAGCAATATGGCCCTGAAAAGCAACATTCTGTTGCATGTCAAGGAGAAAAACTAGAAAAGAAAAAAGGATACCCGTGCTGCAGAGAACTGAGCTGCAATGCTGCTAAGAAGAAAGCCTGGCAAAAACTGGAGATGTTTAAATTTCTGTTAAACATAACGCTTTGAGTTGAAAGCAAGATGCAGGCCAGCTAAAAAGCAATTTGATTTTTCAAACAGGAAAGCCGCTTAGCTCTTCATTTACAGGAAAAAAATTGCAGCGTGAACCACCCTAAAGTTTGAAGTCCAAAAAGAGGCAAGACTTCTCTTTAGGGTAGCGATAGGAAAAGCTCCCTGAAGGTGTCCTCTGGGGCTCCATCAGCGCAGGGACTGGGATTTTACTGACTTGTCATTCAGAGCCAACTTCAAGAATCAATTTTTATTTTTATTTTTTTAAGAAAAAAAGGTATAAACACCACTGTGGGCACACGTTGGTCTTTTAACAGTCCCACGACAACTTCCTAGGAAGTTCTGAAATGGAATCTATCCAACAAAAGCAGAAAGGCAACAACGCTGGGAGGAGAAGCCCAATGGCTTTAATTTTAAAGCTCGACAAAGGAATTGAAGCTCACACCTTTAATCTACCGAGACAAACGCTTACAGTGATACGGAATTTTGCAAAATAAAAATGTTAAAAAAAGCTGTGGGTTTTGTTGTCCTTCACGTTAACCTCTATAGTGCCACTGTCTGTTGGCAGGGGTAACTGTTCAGCAAGGCACAGTAAACACCATGGGCAACCCAGACAGCCATATGTAAAAACCAGGGAATTATTTCAGTGCTGGGGCACCCGCTGACACTATTTAAGTTCATTTCGTTCTTTTCCACCCTACCAAGGCTTTTCCCCTTCCAGTTCCCCAGAGCGGTAACAAAGTAAAACTCCATTTTCAGGGATGTGCAACAATGGAGCCGCCGTCAACTCTTTTTATTGCCGACGCACCAAACTGAGGGGGGGGAAAAAAAATTAAAAAATAAAAATAAAAAAAATAAAGGCCAGGTTGAAGGGAACTGCCCGGAGCGTGGTGACCTTCAGCCCGCCACCATCCTCCTCCTCCGATTGTTCGCTGGGACCCCCAGAGCTTGGGGGAAAACCAGGCGAGAGGCAGGGCCTGGCCCCCTCGGGCGGCTCGGCCGGGGCCGGCTGCGGGGCCGGGGGGGGGCGGAGAAGGGGGGCCCGGGAGGGGGAGGACCGGAGGGGGAGGACCGGGAAGGGAAGGGAAGGGAGGGCCCCGGCCCCTTTGCTTCCCCCCCCCCCCCCCCTTCTCCTCCAGGGCCCGGCCTTGCTACGAGCGAGCGCCCATCGCTGCAGGCCGCCGGGCGCTGCGTTTTGTTGCGATCCGGGGGGGGGGGGCGAATAAATAAATAAATAAAAAATAGATTTCAAAAATAGATTAAAAAAATAAAAATTCAAAAATTTTTTTTTTTTAAATGCGATCGGGAGGGATTAAGGCGCAGCGGGAGGATGCCGGGGGGGGGGGGGGGGGGCTCCCAATCTCTGCCCCCCCCCCCCCCCTTTTTCTCCCATTTTCCCCCCCCCCCCCACGTGCGGCCCCATCGGGCCCCGCCGCCCCCCCCCCCCCCCCCTTTGCAGGCGGCTCCCGTCGGCCTCGGGGCTGAGGGAGAAGAAGGGGGGGGGTGGGAGAAGCGCAGCGGCAGCCCCTCGCCCCCCGCCGCGGCCGCAAAATGGAGGCGGCCCCGGCGCGTCCCCGGCCCTCCGTGAAGGGCACCGGGCCGCGGCCTCGCCCCGGCGGCGGCACTGCGGAACCGGCGGGGCTCCCCCCTTCCCCCCCCCCCCCTCCCTCCCTCCCCCTCCCCCTCCTCCTTCCTCCCCCTTCCTCCTCCTCCTCCTCCTTCCCCCCCTCAGCCGTGAGCGGGGCCTTGCGGCCGCCCCGCCCGCCGCCATGCCGGCTCCCCCGCCCCGCCGGGCGGAGCCCCCCGCGCCGCGGCCCCGCTCCCGCTGCTTCTCCCCCCCCCCCCCCCCCCCCCCTCGCTCCGGCCTCCTCCTTCCTTCCCCCCCCCCCCGTCGCCTCAGCCCCGGTCCCGCCGCCGCCCGTGGGGGCCGTTGCGGGGGAGGCAGGGCCGTGAGGGGCCGCGAGGGGCCGTGAGGGCAGCCCCCGCCGCCGCCGCGCACCCACCTGCCCATGTTCTGCCTCCCGCCGCCCGCTGCTGACGGGAGGCCGGGGCCGCCGCCGCCTCCTCCTCCTCCTCCTCCACCACCTCCTCCTCCTCCACCTCCTCCTCCGCCGCCACCACCGGGGGGTTTGCGGTTGTTGCCGGCGGCCTGCGCCGCCGCCGCCGCCTGCTTGAGGGACATGGCGAGGGGCTGAGGGGGAGAGGGAAGGGAGGGAAGGGGAGGGCGAGAGCCGGGGCTGAGGAGAGGGCCGGGCCGCTGGGACGAAGGGAGGGGGGGGGGAGGGAGGGAGGGAGGGGGAGGCCGCGCTGCGCTGACGGGAGCCGGGGGGGGCCGGGGTCGGGGGCCGGGGCTGGGCTCGGCGGGGCTCGGCCGGGAGCTCCCCAACGGCGCGAGCGGGGCGGAGGGAGCGGAGCGGAGCGGAGCGCGGCGCGGAGGGATCCGGCCGCTGAGGGGAGGGGGGGGGCAGCCGGGACTACACGGTGATGGGGGGGGTAAAAGGAGGGGGGGGGGGGGTTAACGGGGGTACCGGGCTCGGCTGAGCCCCCCCTCCCGCCGCTCCCCCGGGATCCCCGCGGAGACGGGGAGGGGGGGAAAGGGAGAAGGGAGGCGGCGGGGGAGGGGATGGATTGGGGGGGGAGGCCGCGGACTCTTTACGGGAAGTCGGAGGGAGACGCGGCGGTGCTGCGGCGGGTGAAGGGGCGGAGGCGGGGGAGCGGCGGGACGGGGACACGTGAGGCGGCGCGGGACGGCGCCGGGCTGCGGGGCCCGGCACGGCCCTCACGGCCCCTCACGGCACCCGCCGCCGGCCCCTCACCGCCCCGCGGGGCCCCAACCGCCCCCTTCTCCTCATGCCCGAGCCCCGGAGGAGGAGGAGGCCGAATGCTGAGGGCCCTGTGGTGCGGCTCGGCCCCGCCGGCAGCCCCTGACGGTTGCAAAATCCTGGGGTCCCCCCCCCCAAAAAAAAAACTAAAAAATGCCGCAGTCTGAAGAAAAAAAGCGATGCGTTGCGCTCACCGGCAGCAGCGAGGAGCCTGGGGTGGCACCAGGGCTCCGGGTGTTGTCACGGCTCCTCAGCGAACGCTGATACATCAAAATAAAACCTCCCCTGTCCCGATAAAAGCCCGTGTACGTACGGGATTAGCGAGAGCAGATGTAACTTCAAAACCCAAGAGCTAAATTGATTTATAGCCATGGTTACTCAAAATGCTCGGAGTCTAATCTATTCATAGAAATGCTCCAGAAATCCCACAGGATTCAAATGTAATAAGCAGGAGCGGTGCTGTTAGGCAGGCATTATTTATACACCTTGCTTGTAAAGCAACAGTTTTCCCGTGCGGTTGAAAGTTGTGGGTGGCAGCACACGGTGGTAAAAAGATAACAATATTTAACAGCTTTCTTAAATTAGCATTTTCCCTATACTTTTGACTGTTAAACTCCTGGTTTTGTTTTACCTTACAGGCCCGAATAGCCCTGTGGTTAACGCGTTGTTCGCTAGGTGCCGGGTGCTAGCTGAAATGGGCTCCGCACTAAGAATCGCTCCGCTGAAAACACTCGCCCAAAACAGAGGCAGAAGTTTCAAGGAAGTTACGTTTTCCCATCGCTTCAGTGAACTTGCTGAACGTTTTGCTACTTCGCGGCCACAGAATTGAGAGAGGAGGATATCGAGGATTTCTGCAGTCCGGGAAGTTCTAGTAAAGGGAAAAACTAACGTTTCCCAAAAGAAAAGCTAAGAAACGACTTTTAAAAATCATACGTATATAAATAAAATAATAAAATCCACTAGCGCACACACAAAAACATACATTTCACCGAATTCCTAAGGTCTTCTGTGCCTTTTGGTTTGTCCCAAAGGACCTCAGACTGAGGACCTCAAAGTGCTGCCGCAACAGGAGAAACGCAGCAGGTGAGGAACCGGATGGTTCCAAAATACACCTTGAAATGAATTCGAGTAAGCTACGGGTAGAAAGAGGGCTCCTTACTCAATACTGATTTCGTCAGTGTGCTTCACATGATAAAAAACATTTCCCAAAAAGCCAAGGAAGTCTGATAAGAGACAAAGTCCAGCACATCCAGGACACTTAAGAGGGCTTTTGTTTTTGTTTTTTTTTTTAATGTAAAGGAAGTTATTTCAATGCTTTTTCAGCTAGGAACATTTACGTGCACGGCAATTAGTCACTCTTTGTGGAGTAAAGGTTAAGAACTATTACAGAGCCTCCACTGTGCTGAAGTGGCAGCCATGCTGTGGAGTCCTGCTGGCAAAGACGAAGCCCTTGATATTCAAGGATGTCAGGAACACAAAAAGCAAGTTCCACGGGCAGGGATGGTTTCTAAGACGTGATATGAACACACTAACTTATATTTTGGGGCAACATTACGTACTTTGAAAGTGGTTGTGTGAATAAGGCTCTCGTGTTCGTATCTGCAGTAATGACTCAAGCGCAGTTGCTGTTTGACTTGTTTTCTCCTTCAATGTATTCTTTGTTTTGTTAAGCTCTGTTTGGCTTTCATTGTGCCTCCCGTTTTTGTTTGTCGAGCATCTTCATGCAAACACTTCAAAGCGAACGCAGCAGTGACCGAGCCGAAGTGGCTGGGGCAGCGACGTCCACCAGCGGACCTGCAGTTTGGGCACCGGGCCCGGCCGCAGCCCGACGGAGGCAGCAGGGGCTGCTTTCAGCCTCTCGTCGCGAGTGCGCTTCCACGGCGGACCCAACGCGCCCGTGCAACGGGATCGTGCTCCCGTTACGGCACGCAGCTCCCTTTACCCGTGGCGTTCGCTTCTACCTGCGTACGGCTCTTCTCTTACAGGCAGCGATTCCCAATATTCCGTTTTTATTGCTTTATGATTTGGCTCTATTGACACGCACACAGCTTTTTTTTTTTTTTTTTTTCCTGGATGCAGTGGTCTGCCTGCAGCAAAACTCCAGACTCAACGTTACATCCTCCGTGGCCAAGAAACAGAAGCAGCCGGCTCCAAAGGAGAATCACGTCCTATTTTGCCCTTTCTGTCCACGTCCCGGGTTAGAGCTGGTCTTTCTCCGGACTACTACTTTCATTCAGTTCTGCGTCTACATGTGCGAGCTGTATTTGCACATGAAGATTAATGAGCCTGATAGCATCGTTACTTACCCGGAAGTGCTGCATGATGCAACGTTTCCTTGATACAACCTGCTCTGAGGTATCGTGCTCTTCCTCGAGCCAGCCAGGGTGATCCTCAGCGGTCTTCAACGTGATGAAACACGCACGCCTGTGGAGGGACAGCCGACACGAGCCCTCAGCATTTATTTTAAGCAAAATCAGCTGTTAGAGCAGCTCGCAGACCTGAGTATTTCTACACGCGTGTTTTCTTTTCCCTGAAGACTTCTCTTATTTATCCATCACCACTAATCCTCTTCTCGGAGGCTGCAGCTTTGTGAACAATGCTATGGGCACGGGGAATCTCCGAGCAGACGCTCAGAAAGACGTTAGGAAAACAAATCAGGTACTCTAACAAACGAGAAGCACTTCCCGGAGAGATACGATATCAGCTAGTCACCAGAGCTGCAATCAGTTTTAACTGATGAACGCACCACTGGCCAAACCTGAAAGAGGCATGTGCACATCACTGCGCAAAGCCCCAGCTCCGAGGCGAGACAACCGCTGCCTTCTTCAGCTCTTCCTCCCCGCCCCGGTCGCTGTGCGGAGTCTTTTCATTGCCCGCAGCCCCTCCAAGTCACAGCTCGACTCCGAGAAGAGACCAGCTCCCATCAAACACGTGTTTTGGAGCCGCACGTGCACCTTTATACCGCTGCCTTCCCAATTCCTTTCAGCCCACCAACACCCTCCTCCAGCTCCCTTCGGGCTGCGGATGGCAGACGCGCCGCGGGGCCGCGCACGCCCCGCCGCCTCCCTGCTGCCTACAGGAGGTGAGGGAAAACGCTGATGTCCACAGGGCTTGGGAGAGAGGGGCGCGAGTGCCGGAGCTCCTTTCACCTGTAGCCACCATCTTAACGAACCTCGCTCTCCGTTTCCGTCGGCTGCGGTCACTAAGCGAGGGCTTTCCCTTCCTCGGCAGGCAGGAGCCGTTCGGAGGCGCCCCAGCTTCACCGTGGTTGGTTTGGGATGGGGCTGCAAACGGGGAGCCCCCGGCTCCGCCCTAGCACCAGGAGGTCTTCGACCTAGCCCCGTGCTTTATTCGATAGCTGTTTTATTTATTCGATTTAGCTTTTTCACAAAGGGGAGGGGAGAGCCCAGCCTAACTCCTGCTAAGCAGCAGCAGACAAAGCGATCGTTATGCCAAGATTTAGCTCTTAAATCCCTCAAGATCTGGTGCTCGTAGAGCATAAACAACCTTCGCCTCGCAGCCTCGTCGAGCTGTGCCTCCACATTTCCCGAGCGCTGCTGCGCAGACCCTTCAGTACCCGTCCTCTCCCTCTATCCCTTTGCTGAGACAGGCATGCCAACAAGGAAGCCAGTTGCCATGGCATTTTTTCCCCCTACAGACAGATGTCCATTAAAAACCAAGTCAGCCTCAGGTTTGCTTCACAGAGCAGCTTTCCGTTGTTATTACCAGCATGCAAGGAATTTCCACCGTGCCCCCTCACCTCAGATGTTTCGGTGCACTTTGGTTTTAATCCCCAGTGATTAGAAGGAAACCACTCCAGAGCAGGCACAGGTAACGTTTAAAGGACAAACCTAGGCTCAGGATCTTGTTTGACGTTTTTTGGCACGTGATCGGGTTTGGAAAGGGCTGAATTTGCTACCTCTGGCGTCCCCCCTCCTGATCTCTAGAAATCCCTGCTAAAATCATCAGAAATATTGGAGCTGTGGAATTTTTCCCCTTGCACCTGAGGTTCGGACCGGTGATTTTGGCTCGGGGTGAGCCCTGGGAGCATCGTCAGCAGCTCCATCGGCGGAGAAAGGGCTCCCACCCCTCCGTGCAGGGACCCCCGGGGCCCAGCCTCTGCTGGCAGCGCCGAGCGCTTCCAGCGTGCGTGCGCGTGTCGAGGAGGGGTGTCTCCTCCTTGGTTCCGAGGCCACGTTTTTGTTTAAGGTTGGAAAAAAGCTTAATGGATTCCATACTCCCCCTCAGCCCATCCTGCCTGCAGTCGGGGCCAAGGGCTCGGCAGCAGTGTCCCCAGGGGAGAGCGGGGGGCGTCCTGCCGAGCACCAGCACCGCCCCACCGGCGTCTCCGCGGGGCTGAGCCGCAGAGGGAACCCGCCGGGTGTTTTTCTTCGGGTGGCAAAGCCCTGAGCGCACGGGAACCTGACGCCGAAGCTTAGCTGTGCGCGGGAACGCAGGGAAATCGGTTTTCGCTGCCGAAGCGCCGCAGCGCTGAGACAACGTGGATGATGGCAGCAGAGCTGCTGAAGAAATCCTCGCGCTGACGTCCAGGGAGGGTCTCCCTTCTCGTGCCTGGGTTTCAACCCGGCGTGCTTTCCAACGCGTTCTCCGTTTCGGCTGGGGCACTTGGGAGCCATAGACCTTCTGCGTGGGAGCTGACATTTTGGAGGCATGACTGCAGCTCAGAGCTCTGCATCCGGGCTGGCTCGCACCACGTTTTCCACAAGAGCCTGGGCTTTCAAGGGAGCCAAAACGGCACAATTTCAGCTACGGCCCGCAGGAACTGCGAATACGCGCGGCTCCGTGGAAGAGCGGGGTCTGAGAACATACCCAGATGCGGGGTCCCGAGGGAGGATTCCCTTCCAGACCCACGGAGTCGCTTCCCAAGATGAAGCACTTGGATTTCTCCTCTCGGTTACAGCTAGCGCAGCTGCAAACACGATCAGGAATACCTAATCCTCTTAACCGCTCCTGCAGCACGACTGATCGCTGCGGAGGAAAGCGCTGCGGCCCCGGGCGCGCTGCCTGCGGTGCCACCCAGCCGCGGACAAACCCCGGCAGCCCCGCAGCCGCTCCGTCCCCCCGCGGACCCCTCGGGACCCGGAGGTGGGTCGCCCTTGCCGTGAAGCCGCAGGGGCAGGATGGTGAGGGGGAGGCCAGGAGCTCCTGGGATTTCTGCGTCTCCCCCGGGAAGCCGGAGCGAATTCGGAAGTATTTGGTGAGGAGAATTGTCTGGAGAAAGCCCCCTCTGCCCCTGGCGCATTCCCTGTGCTGGTGGAGCGAAGCAGGCAGGATGGGAGCAGCCGGGTCCCTGCCATCGGTGTCCCCATCTCGCTCGGCCGCGTCTCCCGCTCGGCTCCGCCGGCCCTCACGGATGGTTTTCCGGCTGGGGCTCCAGGCAGGCCGTGGATGCGTGCCAACAGCACTGGGATTTCTCCAGCCTGCGTTAATTCTGCTTGGACCGAGCTTACTGGTAGAGTACAGGAATCGTTCCCAAAGACCTGAGCACGTTTTACACCCCAAACAGATTTGCCGTGGTTTTAGGTTTAGAGCTCAGGCGTGAGCACCGTGAGCTTTCTTGGAACCTCACCCACACCTGCGGGGGGTCTCCCCTGTCCCCAGACAGAGGGAGACCACCGGGGCGGGTTTGTTTCGTGTGCCCCTCTGCTTTCCAGGGCATTTCCTCACCTACTGACCCACCAGTAGAAACCAACAACCATCACGTAAAGCCACACGTAAGCAGAGGGGAGAGCAAAGAGGGAGGCAGAGGGGTGCAGACAGCTGGCAGGAACATCGCCAGCTTCGAACCCCCGAAAACCCAGCCACGTCCCGCACTGACCTTGTCCCCCAAGTGCATAGGGATGCTGAAAACAGGAAAGGAAAGCAGCCAGGTTGTAAACTACCTCCAAAAAAGCACTCCTCGAGCGCATCAAGGAGCTGACTGCTCCGCCTGGGGCGGCCAGATGGCTTTTGCAGATGTTTTGCACCCTCTCCACCTGCTCTGGGGGCCTGCCCCACGCCCAGCACCGGCACCAGGGCCCGGCAGCTCACCCAAGTGCCACCTTCGGATAGCGAGGGGCAAGCAGGGCCCACCGGCTGCGTCGCCTCGAGAGGATGCAGCTGCATGGAGCACAGCACCAGCACCAGCACCTGCGGGGATCTCAGGTTGGGAGCAACGCGCAGAGAGCGCGAACCGGCGGCCGGCTCCTCCTCGCCCCTCTCCCCCTGCCCTCGAGCCCACAAACCCCGCTAACATCCACAATTGCAGAACCATCGCGTGGCTAAACCTGCACGGATGCCCACATCCCCGCCTCGTGGTGTGCTGGCACCGGTGAGCCCCAAAACCTTTACCTGCTGCCCGACCCCCGCGCCGGGAGCCCCTGCCTGCCCCCGAGCCAGCTCCAGTGAGGCTGCAGAGCCTCCAGGAGCTTTATAGGAGCTGCTGGCCCCAAAATAGGCTCAACTGGGACCGATCTCCTGGTGGGGAAGGAAACATTGGTTTCTCCGAGGTGTTTGAAGTTTCTAGCAGCGTGGGACGGGAGGAGCGCGACCCTCCCGCCGGCTGCGCGAAGGTGGCAGGAAAGCACGTGAGCGTCTCGAGGTTTGTTGTCTAACGCAATTAACCAATTACTTCCAGGTCAAGAGGGGGCAAAGCTATAAACGCTGCCTGCTGCTCCGACCGTGTTTGCTCAGGGGTGGCACGGGAGCAGGAGGAGTTGGGCGCGGGGCTGTAACTCGGACTTTAAGGAAAGCCAACGTCAAGAAGCGCTTCCTGCTTCACGGGGAGCTGTGGCAGCGTGGGCCTGGTCCGTGCCCTCCCTGGGCGCTGCTGGAGGCGTCACTGAGCAGGAAACGCTGGGAGCAGCAGGCAGTTTTACCGCTGAATTGCTGGGATCTGCGTGGAGAGATGCTTCCAAGGAGGGGCCGGGCCCGCATATTTCCCCCCGAATTTTGTGCATCAGGTTTTCCTGATTCTCATAACCTGTGCAGGACTTAACCCGGAGGAGACACGAGCGTTGAGTGTCGCTTCCCTGCTGCAGAACGGCCCCAGGCACTGCTGGCAGGCGTGGGGATGCTTTGGAAGGTGGCAGGGGCTGGGTGGGTTTGCCCTCAGCCCCTGCTGTCAGAGCACACTGCCCGCTTGCTTAAAAAGAGGGGAAAAAAGTGTAGGAGAGATCAGCGCCACTTCCTCCGCGCTCCGACGAGAACGGACACGTCGGCCGGTGCGGATCAAGGCAGGAATTTTCCACGGGGCCTTAGGGAATTCGGCTCCGATGGAAAGATAAACAGAGCGCGGAGCGGGTGCCGCTACCCCGGGCCTGGGGCACGGCGGGCAGGATGGCACCCGGCCCCTCGGAGGGACACCGGCAGCACCGTGTGTCTGTCACGCTTGGACAGACAGACGGACGCCCGCGGGGTTCCTCCGTGCCTGCTCCGCTAGTGGCCCTGCGTGGGGCTTTTCCAGGGCACGAACCACGGAGGCGTCACCTCACCTGGGTCCTCGGCTCCTAAACCAGCAGAGCCGGCGTCATCGAGGGCATTAATTGGCATTAAGGGACACGCTCTTCCCGAGGGGCGAATTAGCCCACTGAAAAATTAACGAGTCCCTGGCCCCGCAGTCGGAAGGGATGACGAGGAGCTGCGTCAACTCGCCTCCCCGTTTAACCACCTCTCCCCAGGAGCAGCTGCTGGAGCGAATCCCGTCGGCATCCTCAAAGCGAGGGGGGCCCTGCCAAGCTGGGTGCAACTTCTGGCTCCCGCTCCTCTCCGTCTGGGTTTCTCCCTGGCCGTTTTAGATCCCGCAGCCTCTCCTACGGGTCCCTGATGGCCTGGAGCAGGTGGGTGCTCTCGCCCCAGGGGTGTAAGGGCGATGCTGGACGCTCCGGAGCTGCCTTGGACACTTTTGCTGCACGCGGTGAGCTGAGCACTCGTGCCACCACACAGAGAATCGCGTCGTTTTGCTGTCCCCGTCCCTCTCTGCCAGCCTGCAATCAGGGACCTCTTACAAAGAGGCCACGACAGGATCCAGCAAGTCTCGCAGAACGCGCTGGCCACTGGCAGCCCTTCCTGCCTTGTCTGCAGGACAGAGCTCCTCAGTTTGCTGCCCCTGCTGGAGCATCTGCCCCCTCTTACCACCACGCAGAGTGCCGAGGCAGGCTCTGCCCTAGGTGTTGAAGTACCACTCCAGACACCCACCGCAGCACCAGGGGAGGCAGCGTGACCCCTTCGCCGATCAGTAGCGGGGAGTTTTCCTTCATGGTTTTAGAAACATCTACGTAAAATCTATTTTAAGGCTCTTAATCATAGCAGGAGCTTGGCCGCTCTCGGCTGTCCAGCGCTTGGGGGAAGCTTTGTGCTGCTGCAACCTTTTACTGTGGCGATCCTGAGTCACCGGCCACAAATCTGACCAGATGTTTGAGCAGACCGCAGGCGGGAGAGGTCCGAGCCCCGCTGCTTTTTCCAGGCACTTGGGTGTCCAGATGAGGGGTGAGGAAGCCCTGGAGCAGCCTCTGCCTTTCACCACGGGCCCCGTGTGGCCTCAAACCACAGCCGCGCCGCCTCTTACCCTGCAGTACGGTCCCACAGGGGGGAAGGTTGGCGAGGGAAGGGGCCGTAAGCCTGGGGGAACCCCGCTCGTCTGCGGCGGTAAGCAGCCAGGCGGACACCCCAGGTTGCCTCGCCACCCAGCACGATTTTAGGAAGCGAAGGGGACTCCTCGAGGACGGGGTAAATCGATTTAACCCAAGTATTCAACAAGCCTTGCTTTTTCTGCCTGAGCTGCCTACTTCTGAGCTGGAGGTAGTTACCCTGCCTTATCTCCTATCAGCTCAGCTGAACGAAACTTCCCCCAAACATCACAAAAAGCTCACTTGGGCAGCTTTGCCTTCAAGTTAGGACTTGAAAAAGAACAGGCCACGCATTTTGCCCTTCTCCCTGCCATCGCCTCCCTCCACGTCCGGTTAGCACACAGACAGACAGACTGCACGCTGCTTTAATTTTTCAATCACATTTTTTGAAAATGAATTCCAAGATAAGAGTACAGCATCTTAGTGTTCTACACAAAGCAAGCTTTCAGCAAAAGTTTGGAGGATCTTAAGGTGGTGTAAAAATATATCTTAAATAAAATAGTTTCTATAGGAGAGCAAGCTGTCTTGCACATCTCTAGGTCCTTAGAATAATTTACAGAAGGCAGAGGCCCGGTTGTACAATCCACACACTAGAAAAGAGTTAGTGTACATTCATGCTACAAAGTTAGAAAAGGTGGAAGTTCCAGACGATTGGGGCAGAGCTCCGAACCAAAGCAGTGGATGCAACGAGTGCACGAACAAGCGCCGCGTATTCCAACGCGAGGAAGTTTAACACTTCCAGTCAATAAAGTCAGGAAGCGGATTATAAAGACTCACCTTCCGAGAGTCGTTCTACGTATTGTAACTCGTTCCTTTTGCTTGGCCAAAAAGAACAACTTCTATCAATAGAGGACTAGCTGTCTTACTTACTAGCTCCAAACCGGAACAAAGAAGTCAGATCTCCATTTTCAGTGTTACAGACTAAAGATCAAGGCTGTTCCTGCAGTTCTAGCCACGGAAGAGGATCACACTGTGGTCCGAAAAGACAACTGCACGACTCCCTGGCCGTTTTTAAAAAAGAATTAGCATTTAAACACTCAGGCTGCTGAGCACAACACAGCAAACAGAACAGTCGCCCCTCCAATCGTGATAAAACTGCACCGAACCAGAGCATCGAGTCTGGCACAGATTCTCAGTGGAAGGAGGAAAAAAAAAAAAAGATTTGTCCACAGATTTCCCTTTGGGGGGTTGGCATACTTTCTGGGCAAGTAACAGAAAAGTCTTGCCAGCCAGGATTTTGGACAGAGCCGTGTTCCAGAGCAGAAGAGGCAGCGCTAGGCTCCCAGTAACTGGATACAACAGCTGCATCTAGTGGCGAGGGTCTGGTCGCAGGGCAGCGCGCTCAGCTCTGCGGGCAAACCCGAGCACGGCAACCCTGCGGGCTGGGGGCTGGCAGCGGCGCGAAGGCTGAGTGCAGGCATGTAGGAATCGGGCTGTAAAAACGCTGCGTTAAGTTATTTTCCTCACCTCGTTCTGAGGATAGCGCTGGAGCTCATGCCAACATGCTCCTAGTGCAGCTAGGGAAGGGAAAGCGTACGCACCCCGCTCCGGGAGGATCAGAACACTCTGGCAGCTCTCAGCACACAACACGGACCGGTCTTCGCAAAGACAGCTCCGTTTAATTTGTAGAAGTGCCTGTAAAATAACTACGTTAAACAATTTCCAGAATAAAAAGCCTTTGATACTTTCTGCACCGAAGGCAGTGACCACTGGCCTGTCAAAGGCCCTCTCTAAAATGAAGAAACAGATAGTAGCAAAGTCCCTTGAAGTGTTTAATATCCTAGATTACAAGCCTTAAGGACTCGTTTAGTTTCTTACACCACTGAGATGGTTTCACTTCCACACCTCGCTCCTTTTTATTTCCGAACTACAGTTCTACTCCTGTGCAAACTGTTCTGCAGTGTCTGGTCTGCACATACTACAAGGAGATGCATATAATCTAATTTACACTGTTTCTTAAATAAAAAACAACATTTATTAATCAAGAATACTTTTAAATCCAGGAGTGGGGAGAAGAACTCGAGAAGCCTCACACGCTGGGCCTTAGCCTACTCCGCAGCACCCCTGAGGGAACGCGATGTTGAACACTGCGCACCCACCCCAGAGCAGAATACTCTCCAAGAAGAAAGTCAAACGCATGACAGGAGGGGGCTTGGAAAAGGTAGGAAGGCAAAACGGTCATTAAGATCTGCCTAAAAACAGCTAAATAGTGCAGTGAAATGCTTTTAAATACCACAGACACCTCCAGTGACTGGCAGCCAGTTTTATGAGAAGCTCCGAAGACAATTTCTAGCTGAGCTTTACTGAACTGGGCGTTCCCAGCCGGAGTCCCGAGAGGCGGGCCTGGCCTACCACGAGCACGGCCAGATTCAGTTTGGGAGCAGCGTGTTCCGATCTTCATTTGCCCCTCTTGCCGCGGCCTCTCCTGGAAGAAGGTTTGCCTGTGCCCCCCGCGGAGGAGCTGGCGGAAGATGCCACCGCGATGTTGATCTGTCCTTCCTGAATCTCCTGCCGGGTCTCAGCTGGGAGGTGATTGATTTTCTGTTGCGTCTCTAAGTAGAACATGACATCGCGCAACTGCTCCTGAATCTCCGAGATCTGCAGGTCCTTCTGCTCGCAGGTTTCCTTTAACACTCTCTCCTCTTCCTTGAGCTTGTTCTGGAGCAAGGCTTGATTCGCTCGCAAACACTTGTTCAGTTCTTGTTCCTCCTTCAGCTCGTTGGAAAGTTTAGCCACTTTGTTATTCAGCTGAGAACACCTTGCAAGTAGAAGCACAAGTCAGGAAAAGCAGTGTATTACACTAAATTACACATTCCTGCATCCTTTTTTATTTCCAGTCCTTAGCGAAACTGTCTCCCCAGCTGTCCCCAGCCCCACCATGACCACCCAGAACTTGGTTTGGGCCTTTTGGCAACAGATGGGCAAGGGGAGGAAACACAAAAGGACTGAACCTCCCCCCTCCGGGATATTTCTACCCAGTTTAATGCTTGCTAACACCCGCTCGCCTGCACGGTGCTACCTGCACATAAACCAGGATGCTGTGGGAGCAGAACCACACCTTTGACCCTCAAACAGCATAACCCAGGAGAGCCCTTTCCCTTGCAAGTTGGGCAATTCCACCTCGTACCAAAGACCAAAAGTGCAGGCAACGGACAGGATGCGGGGGGAGCACGGGACTGTAACCTTGAACGTGCATCTGCAATTTCAAGAACGGGTGCCAGAAAGGGCACAGGAATTACATGCGGTCCTGACAGCTAAGGGCAGCCAGGGACTGGAGATAATGGCTCCTACCAAACTGTAAGTACAAGACCCTGGAGATTGCCCTTCACTCAGAAGTGCGATGCTCCCACCAGGATATCAGTACCTTCCCGTTCCACAGACAGTTCTTTCCCATTCTTAACAACTCAGTGCTTTTCCCCTGAAAGTTTGCTGGCGTCACACAGACTCTGCTTTCCACTCCTCAAGGTGAGGTTCACGAGCCACCACTCCCTAGTTTGAGTCCCTGCTCCCACCAGGGCTGTGGAGAGGCAGCAATGCCGGGAGCCTGGTGGGCTGGGAAGAACAGACCACGCAGCCCCACCTAGGGAGCCGGAACACGCTGATCTGCGCTCTCTCCATGCCTGACATCCTTTATCTAAGCACTTCCTAAGATCTACATTTTTCTCGGTGCCCGGTGAGATGCCTCTGTTGGGCTGCCTTTCTCCTCTTCGGATGCATCCGCCGACTGCAAAACAGACTGGCGTCTACTTCTGAGCAGGCAGAGGAAGGATTACTGAAAGCTAAATACGCAGACCATGTAAAAAGAGCCACGGGCCCAAAAGCTGCGTTCCACTCAACAGGCACTTTCAAGTTGGGAACACCTACAGAAATGAGAGCTTTTTATAAATGAGCGGGGTTCTCAGTAAACCAGTTTAAATAGCTCAGAGTTGCCCAAGAATAGCAAGATTCTTTTTTTTTTTTTTCTCCTCCTTTTTGGATGTCAGCGTGCAGAGCTTTAATGGCTGCATGGAACTAAACCTGGCAGCGGTACCCACTTCCTTTCCACAGACTGCTTTTCTTTGAGCAAGTCATTCAGCCTCTGTTCCAGACTGTCACACTTCTCAATGGTCTCTTTAAATTTGGTCTTCATGTTGTTAATCTGTAAAAACAAACACACAGGCATTTCAAACAGATCAAAGTCCTGGGCACTTTCATTATGACATTCATTTTTCTGGTGTGGTTTCTAGACTTTGACCAATTACTATATCCAGGTAAGCAAAAGCTTTGAGGCAAGAAAAGGCTTAATTTTGATTAAGACCCTCTGCATTACACGTTGCGGTGCCCGACAAGGAACCACGTTGCCGTGGAAGTTGCTCCTACAGAACAGCAACTCCGGCTGCAGAGCTGTGCCAGGGACCCCATTCAATAACAGCAACAAACCCCACCACCTGTATCAGCTCCTTAACTTCTTAGTGACTGCAGTTCAGCGTTTACACAGTAAGCATCTGAGAGAATGGCTACCGGTAAACTTAAATTCCCACCTGAGAGCTTTACGACGCGGAGCTTTTGCTCATTTTAAACTAAACGTCAAATAAGTATGGTCAAAGTCTGAAAACAAACGCGCTACTCCACTCAGCACTGACTCAGCAGCGCGCTGTCATAAGACAGTGACCTACTGACATGAATATCCTGCTCATGTCAAAGGCAAATGGAAACACGTTGGATTCCTCTCCTCCTCTGCTTCAGAACTAGAGGCCACTGCTGCTGAAAAAAGCATGCTCCCATTCTCTAGGCACTACGCAGAACACATCTCAACTTTTAAGGTAAGATTTAGAGGAGATCTATAGACAGAAATACTTGTTTCCCCTCTATAAACGTCAAAAGTATGCTTGCACGTACTGGAGAGAGGAATTTAAAGGAAAAATGCTTTCCTGGAGGAGCAATCTGGATAAATGTCAGTGTCAGCACACACGCTGTCTTCGCTGGTGCCAGAGTCAGTACAGAGCAGGTTTTAAGCCTTCCGGCCTTAATCACCGAATGTTTATGCAGCTGATGGTTAATTTGGGGAAGTAGCGTGAGCCCTGATAATGGAATACACTGCAGAGTGGCACTGATCCAGGCACGACTTACACGGCGTGAGTGCCATGAATAAAACTGTACGGATCTTTAAACGCAAAGCCACATTTAAGGTGTATATCACAGTCGTTTCATCACGGTTGTTTCAGTTTGCGGATCATGTTTCCTGGTCACGTGCAACACAATTTTTGCTACACCTTTTCCTTTTCTGGGGATGTCTGTGAGATTTCTGGGTCTGTTCTTTAGACCAAAGTCGCTGACCACTATTTCACTGGTCCTAGTTTCTGCATTTAGGATGCTACATAACCACACGTACTAAATAGTTAATTAGAAGTCATGCAGGAAGTTCAAATAAGGACTCAACCCTAAATCCTGACGCGCTTTAAACCTAGCTGAAAGGATCTACGTAGAGTGAAAAGCATTAAAGTATTCTCTCTGGATTTTTGCTCCTGACATTTTGAAGCAGCCCTGCCTACAGAACGCTTTATGGGAGGAGACTCTGAACTTTTCCCACTGGGTGATGAGGAAAGGTAGGGGATCACAAAGAAAGGGCAAATCAATACGCATTTGGAGCAGAAAGACAGCCGAGCAAATTAAAGTCATACTGTCCATGCTACACTAACCTTCCCCAGAGAAAAACGTCAGTGTGAGACTGATGGCATCAGCGAGCAGGGATCCTGCAGCAGCGCGGACTTGTTTCCACCACTGCTGCAGCTTCCCGAGCAGCACGTTTAAATCAGCCTTAAATCTAGGTGGCAATCTACCTACTTCTGCATCACTGAGCAGCAAATTGCTAGATGTGAGCACTGAGATAAGCGACACATCTCGGAGCCAATTTTCTCAGCTGGTAGCGAAACAGGCTACGCGAGGTCACGTCACGCGACGCGCAGGCTGCGTGAGACGCCGAGCAGCTCCACTTCCCGTCCGACTTCCCAGCGGCCAGCACCTCGTTTCAGCGGAGCTCCAAACATCCCCAGAGCAGGGCTCACCTCTTCGGCCGTGTCCTTTTCTATCCGGACGATCTTGTTTTCCCAGTAGATTCGCTGTGATTCCAGCTGGCTCGTTAGCAAATAGGAGTACTACAAACACAGAAGTATGCGCAGAGCTGTCAGCTTCTCCTAAGGGTGGCTATGCCGACTGAGAAGCCCAAAAGGCTCCAATGTAAAAAAAATCAATTGAATCGAATGAGATTGAGCACAGAGGGCAGTCTGAACACACGTGCAATCTGCAGATCCAGCAGATACGCGTTTCACCAATTTGGTTTCAGAATTAAATCACACGATTTTCTGGAATCAAGTGAAGTCCTCGGAGCACAACAGCAAGGACAGCAAGGTGAAAGTGCCACCAAGCCGTACCCACTATCACACCAAACACTTTTTAAAGAGACAGAATTCTTCACTGTAATAACAACAGGGCTCAAAATCTTACACTCCACAGGAAAATGAAGCATCAATCATCTCTGCCATGAGTCTGAGATCCCAGGGGCCAAGTTCCCCATTTCTAGCCCAAAACCCAAGGGGGAAGGGTAAACGCACACATCTAGCTTCACTGTAAGAGCATCTCTGGCAAAGCATCCCCAGCTGCGCATAGCTATTCGCATTTACTGTTCTCCAACAAGTACAGCCCATCCCAATGTTATTCTGGCATTTGAACAGGGATATGTGCCTTACATCCCCTCTTTTCCCTCCTGGTTCTGCAAATGAGTTACGAGAAGGTTGGAAAACGTGATCGTTTCTTACCATCAGGCTAAGAAGCAGAGCATTAGGCATTCACTGTGGAATTAAACATGTGCGAAAAGCCTTGAATGCTCTCAGTAGTATCAGGGAGCCAAAACACGCTGCCAAATTCGTTCTCTCTGCAAACATTTAGATCTCATAAGCCAGACAGAGAGGTCTTTGACATACTTTAAGCACTGACCTCCTGGCAATAAGGGTTAAAAAATAGCTGGGTTTGCATCTAAATGTTACGCAGAAAACTCAGGGAAAAACGAACAAATATTTATTTGAGCAACAAGCTCACAAAGGCTGGTCTCCACAGGCTTCTCCTCTACAGATAACCTTGTGTCTAATGCGACTGAAATCCTGCTGCAGTGTATCTGCTCGCTGAAGCAGTAATTTGAGTTTCCCTTTAAAATAGATCACTGGCAAGGGAAAACTTGCATGAACCTTTGTTTTACCCTTCTAGTTAGTGTGGGAGAAGCCGGCCAGCAGGCACAAAAAATCATTGTCTGTTGAAGGGACGGGAGCAGAGCAGGGCTGGTGTCAGACAGGGCTGTCAGCTTTCTTTGATAGCCAAAGTAGGCACGCAGCTACAGATTCCTACTTACTTGCTTGGCGTACAAATCAAACGAATCAAATCAACAGCTCCTTACCCATCCTGGGGCCTTATGCCAAGTCACAGTTCCACCAGGAAGGGTCTGGAGAGCGAGTCCGGACATTTGGACCCATTTCTCTTTGCAGTGACCTCAGTGTTTGTAGCAGCATAAGCAGCTAATCTCCAATCTACTGGTGAACACAGGACGAGACTGCAGCCAGCTTACTCTTAGCTGCATTGGCTCTGCAGAGCCAAAAGGTTTTTTTTTTTAAAAAAAAAGTAAAAATATCCTGCTTCTGTCTGAAGATGATTGCCTACATGCAGGGAGCAGGTCTGCTGCATAAGCTGATGTCATTTTCTTGTATTCATATCTGATTTGAAACATTTCCACACAGCAGCACAAAGCAGAGCCCGACGAGCCAAAATATTTACCTCTAATTGTAAGGCATCAATTTTCTCCTCCTGACACATATCTCCCTCGCACTCATACTGAACTATCTTCCCATCAGTTTTACTTGCAACCAGCCGGTGGACGTAGTTATCTGAAGAGAGAAAATTCAACCAAAAAGGAGTTTCATGCTTAAGAACACCCAGGTTGACACCAGTGGAAACACTTTATGCAGCACAATTAACCACGCAGACTGCTGCAGCAGCATATTAGCACGGCAGCAAGCCAACAAGAGATGTATTTGTTATTTAGCAGGCTTTGCATAGACACCTTGCAGGGTATTTATTACCACAGCCCATTCTCACACCTGAGGGCAAATTGATGGAAAGGGAGTAACAAACACGTTCCGCGGAGGCTGCAGGACCGCTCCAGTTCGTTATGGAATCGTGTTCTCCCTCTCCCATCTGCTACAGACCCACGGAAACTGCTGTTAGAGAGGAGATGGATGTTCCCAGAAGAGGAAGGATTAGTACGGATGTAAAGCCCTTAACCTCCAAGCAAACTGTCACTAGCGTTCTTCCTAACACTGCTGGGGTCCCAGAAGCTGTTTTACAACCAAGGTCATCCTACAAGGCGGGGGGGGAAGACAAGAGCGCTCACCTCCAGCGTAGTCCCAGACTCTGTGGTTGGTCAGCTGCATCGCGTAGGTGTGCTGGGTCTCCTCGAAGTGTTTGTAAGCGTGTCGGCTCACGTAGCGGCCGCAGCCTATGTGCCCACATATTAAACAGATCCAGAGGTTCTGCAGGGAGAACGGGAAAGCTCTGTCCTCGCAATACTGCCAAACGGCGGCACCGGCGCCTTGAGAAAGCACCATCTGACACCAACAGCCTGCTGATGCTGCGCACAGCCAGGAACCTCCCTAAAACGTGAACGGTTTGCTTTTTCCCCCCTCTCTCCAGGAAACCTCATTCAGGTGGAAGAGTAAGGAGAAGGAGCCTGCAGATGCCGGGCACCTTGACAGACTACCACAGGCATGGATGGGAGAACGGCCTCGATTAATGAAGGTGGCAGCCTGACAGAACCACAAAAACAAGCTCTGAAGAGCACAGACCAGAAGGGAGCACCGAGTTCAGCGTTCGTTTGGCCCCCTGCTATCACACACATCTTATCTCAGGCACCGATCAGTTTACGCATTAACGCTCTCTAAGAACTGGAAACGTTTGTCACAGCAGGAAACCTGGGAGATACCATCCCTTCCCAGTACTGATTCCAGCTCAAAAGGAAAGCAGCTACACCACTGACTGGTGAAGCGAACCCAAAAGGAGCCACAGAATTAACCTCAGAAGCAACTAGAGCAGCTGTGCAGTCAGATCTAGTCTAGATCTCACTCACCATCCACCCACCTACTTACTTCTTGAACTCCACACTCAAAACACTTGTTCTCTTCCACTGGCTCGGGCGTTTGGCAGTATCTGCAGACAGGACACCTAGAGGGCAATAAGCAGCATGATTAGACACACGGTGCTCCAACTTCATATTAAGGTAATTAAAACCAGAGCCAAAGAGCTCCGAGTGAATGCCTTATGCTGTGGGACACTCCCTATGCGCACGCATCTTTCAGCTCCCATTTAGCCCTCGCAATCTTGCCTCCATTCCACAAATGGCTCCTGCTTTTAAGCCACTAAGTGACAGAAGAACAAATCGGTTTTTCCAAAGCCATTTCGGTCTCAAGTCAGCGCTCTAGTGACGTGAGCGATACGCACAGAGCAACGTTCAGGTCCCAGAAGGGCTCTTCCATACCCTCCTCATACGCTGAAGGCAGTCAGATTTTATAATAAAGAGACTTCTCTTCTCGTTGTCACTTTATTTCTTGGACATTCTCCATTATTGCAGAGGTTTCCATGCATCAGCTACACGCTGTTGTGGAAGGATGCTGTAACTACAGAGTGCTGAGGAGAGCTGATTAACAGCGAGGTGCCTGCACTTTGCAATATCGCTTAGTGCTGAAACATCCCTAAGGACACGGGGGGGCTGCTGCCTCGATTTCGGCCCAACCAAAGGGATTCAGGCTCAGCCTTTCTGGAAAAATGTCTAAGTCTACCCTAGAAGAATCCATAGCGGGCACCCTGCTATCATTTCTTCTGAAACACCACCGCTGTGCTGCCAGAAAGAGAGAACCAGGACCAAAAAGAACGTTTGTCCAGGCCTCAACCACCACAAGCTCAGCTGGGGAGCGAGGTAACTCAGGCTCGGGATCCCGCTGCCAGGACTGGTTACGTATTCTTCATTAGCTGCTGGATAAGCTACAGAAATATTCAAGAGAGGAGAGCACGGGATTGCAGCGAGCTTTCTATACAAATTCAGGCACTTACAGCTTCTGAGGCGCCTAAGCAAAGCGGACAGGGCTTTTCCTCTACTGTTCTCCTAGACTGGGAGCAGAAGTTCTGCTGAAATTGTACATGAGATATCTAAGTGTGATTCTGGATCTTGATCCTACACTGGCTAAGCTCCACTGCTTCAAAATTAAACTGGTTTTGATTTATGGGGCAAAGCAGCCAATAAACCTTAATAGCTACAAACCTGATTAATCCCACCGAAGTTCTTTTACTTTGCCTCACAAATGATTTCCTCGGCCTACGTTTTTTCCTCGCACTGTATCACAGAATCAGGCAGTCGGTGGTACCAGTATCAGAGAAGAGCACACAGCGAGGAGGAGCAGCCTTCTGCTGCAGCACCTGCGACCGCCCGACGTGCAGTAAAGCAGCAGCGCCCAGAAGAATGCAAAATGTGAGCGACTGACAACACCTGGGCGCCAACCAGGGGCTCAGACACCTGCAATCCTACCTCTGGCGATGCGAAGGATGGCAGCAGCAAGAACACGAAAGGGTTAGCAGCGGCCAGAAGAGGAGCTGCTTTAAGGACAGAGGCAGCTCCAAGCCCAGCGCTGCCCCGTGGTGGCCCTGACACAGGGCAGCTGCCCCCGCCAGGGGCACAGCCTGCCCTTGCTCAGCCCACACCCCCTTTAACAACGCTGCCTGCCCCGAGCAGCTGCCTCCCTCCTCCTCCTGATTTACGGAGTGATTTTTACAGAGTGATCTTGTCCTTATTCTTTCCTCCCTGCCTCCATTTGTCTGGCTTTCCAGCCCTGTCCCCCTGCACAGCCCGCTCCAGCCCAGCTTTTCCTCACCCTCTGAGCATCCAAGTGAGAGGGGCGAGGCTGCTGCCCGGCGTGTTCCCAAAAGTTCCCCAAAGGATTTCCAGGCTCCAGCAAGCAGCGCTCGTCTGTCTGTAGCGCAGCCTCAGCTACGCCAGGGAAACTAACACCCAAAGAGAGGACACAGGAGGCTGCACAAAACAGGGCTGCGTGCGTGCAATGCTGTTTGTCCCGCTATTTTTATCCTACAACATTTTAAGACAATCTGCATTATTTTACAGCTGCCTCGTCGCCTCAGCAGCGAGGCTCACAGGAAACATCGCTCAATTACTTTTGGCTGGGAGATTTCTCCCCGGGAGTCCCTTAATGGGAAGGAAAAGAGCATCAGAACTGGCAGCAATTCCTGCCCCCACACTTTGATGAGAGGAACCGGTCTTGTCAGCACGTAGCCACCACAATGGGAGCAGGGTTTTAGATGTGGAAATAAAAAAAAAAAAAAGAAAAGCCTCTTACGTGGTGTCCTCCCACCGCTGCAGACACTGGCTGTGAAAGCTGTGGTTACACAGCGTGGTGAGGATCCCGTTCACGGACTCGTCCATCCTCTCCAGGCACACCGTGCATTTTGGCAGCTCGGTCAGATCCATCACGGGCAGGCTGGCCCCCTTCGAAAGAAGAAGCGGAGACCAATTGCTCAGCACCCTCCCATCACCATAAACGAAGCACCCACACAGGAGAAGTCAAACGTCTCTCGCTACTGTTGGCACTAGGGTACAAAAACAGAACCAAGTGATCCTGTGAGCCTGTGCAGCAGGGAGAAGTTTACCAGAAAAGGAGGCAATTCAGCTGTCCGTGGAGCACAGCCTCACGGCAGCGCAGGGTCAGCGCGGCTGCTGCGGTCCCACCACGTTTTTTGGACCCACCAGACCGCTGCACCTGGCAGGGTTAGGTCACAGACGCTGCCCAAGTGAGGCACGAAGCTTACAGAGCCACCAAACAACCCCTCCCAAGTAGAAACAGCACTGGAACGTGAAACGGGCTTCGGATAGAAGCAGCGAAGCGCTTCTTGCGGCACTCCGTCCGGCATAAATAACCCTGGTAAGTCTCCCAAGTCCGGGGGAAAAGAAAGAAGAAAACAAAAACTTACGTCTTCCGACTTGAAGACCTCGGCGCGCTCCACGTACACCAGCTGGCACACGTCCTCCTCGATGGAGTTGAACTGCCGGCCGTTGCACGCCATGTAGAAGCTGTCTGCGTCAGCCTGTGCACACGGCGAGGGGGGGCGGTTAAAGAGAGAAGGCTCGCCGCTGAGACAGCCACGGGAGAGGAGGAATCGGCTGCGTCCTCTCCTCTCCCCTCCCGAGCGCTCGGCAGGAAGAACAGATTCCCCTTCAGCATCTGCGTCGCTCCTCGTCAGTGATTTCAGCGCTTTTGCGAAGCGAATTCGGTCTCTTTGTAAAAACTTACAAGGGCCCCGTTGCAGGACACCGATACCGGGGTCAAGGAAGGGGACAGGCTGACTGAGGGCAAGGATCCGTTCACCCATAGCAGCTCGGGTGGGCTCCGAGCTGCTTGTAAAGAGGCAGAACCAAACCCAGCCCTACCAAACACCACCCGTTCTCAGGGAGTAACCTCCCCCAACCCTTCGCCTCGCAGGCAATCACACACGGTGGGAGCTGAACGCCACGTTCCCTCGCTCCCCGTCACGGGAGGCAGATAAGTAAAAGCCCGCGGGGTTTGCTTTTGCTACCCGCCTGGTGCCACCTGGCCCTCACTTTTGGGGGCAGACCGCCCTTTTCCCGCTGCATTGGCAGGGGCTGGGAAACCACCCAGTTCCTCAGCAGACCGAGTTTTTCCTAGAATAGGAGACAAAACCCCCCTGGCAGGTCTCTTTCTGCTCAGCACAATGCACTGCTCTCTCTGAACGTGCTCTGATGGCAGAGAACAGGGTGTCCAGGTAGGCCTAACAGCTTTTAAATCTCCTGCCGCCAAGAAATTGCATAGACGGACCGTGCAGACGCTTCCCTGCGGGTCAGGGTGTGGGGAGAACCTCAGCGAGCAGCCCCAGGGAGGTGCTGGGCAGTAGGACGGAGCTGTTTCACCGAGGGCAAAGCACGAGGTTGGCCAAGAGCCGGCCAGCAAAGCCACGCAGCAGCCGTACAGCCCTCCCGAGGCACGGGGGCTTCCAGCTCTTACCTGGGAGCTGAACTTGATCAGCACCATGTACTGGTTGGGAGTGGAGTCTCGGATGATTTTCATGTGCTCGATGACTTCGTAGAAGGAAGCCACGAACTTCATCAGGTCGTGGCTGGTCATGGTAGCGGGCACCGTGAGGATGCAGAGCATGGCGCTGCGCCTGACGTCCTCCTTCAGGGAGGTCATCTTGCTGGGAAGGGAACGGTTACACGGCCCCACGTCACTCCAGAGGGGACGGAGGCACGGCTTTTATCACCCCTCCCGCAGCCGCAGCCACTAGGATAGTTTTGTTGTTAATCCGAACGCTCTTTTGCGCGTCTGTAAACGGTTACCAAGAAGCAAGGGGCTGTCGGAGCCTTAAATACCCACACGGAACTCTCACTTTTTAGCAAAGGATCAAAACGGCGCCTCCAATAAATAACGGCTGCGTCAGGAATAATCCGCCACCTGTTTTTCTCTAAGAGCAGTTGAAGCTGGCAAGCCACAGACGCTCAGAACTACTCGCAGAACTAACGAGCCGCGTTTGTTGCCATTTCAAACGCTCATTTTGCGTCTCCCGACAGCTCTCAGGCAGACCTGAGATGGAATTTCTCCTGCAATTGCCGGGGAAGGGAGTGGAATTGTAAGCCCTGAAACACGGGACGAAGCCTCCTGCTTCAGCGAGCTCCTCAGGCCCGCCGCCAAGACCTTGCAGACTGAAATTTAACCGCTGGATTCCTTGAAAAACTGCCCTTTTTTTTTCTTTTTTAGGAACCCCATTTCTTAAACCAGCCCCCGGCAGGAGCCCCGAGCCAACCCTGAGCTCCAGCACCACCCCAGGCCCGCGGGTGCCGTGGGTGCGGGGTCACCCTTCCCGCCTGCCGCAGCCCGGGGCGACCGACCCGCCCTTCCTGCTGGCCTCACCGCTCAGGAGCGCGGCTCCCAGAGAGCTGCCGTGAGTCAGGCGCCCTTACTTTGTTTTGTACAGGTGCATGATGCCGTGAACGATTTCAACCGAGGGATTCCCGCTGAAGAAGGAGATCTGGTCAGGGAGCTGCTTGGAAGGCGAGTCTGGAGCGGCCTCGCACTCTTGGCTTTGCTCGTCGGGTTTGGTTTTGTCCTCAGCAGACGCTGCCTCCGAAGATTTCCTTCCTTCCACGGCACCTTTGGTTTCATCTTTTACAAACCAAAAGCTTTCAGATTACTAACCAAGCAACGAGAAATGCTTAACGTTCTCCAAGCGCAGCCTGCACGAACGCAACGAGAGCGAGAAGCCAAACCGTGAGGAGGCAAATCGCGACCCGGGAAGGCGGCGGAACGAGACCCAGCTCAGCTGTTTTGTCCTGGTGGAAACTCGGGAGCTGACAAAGGCCCCGTGCAAGCCCCCGGCAGGACCCCAGCGTGCAAGTCAAGCTGGGCAGGTTCTGTTCAGCGCCCGGTTAGACCCTGACCGGTGCTGGTACCGGCAAAGAGCCGCCCGCACAGCTTCACCGAGCACAAGCAAGGCGAGCCCCACATTATTGGTTCCCCCTGTGCTGCTTCGGGGGCAGCGGGGACACCACCGCAACCCGGGCACTGCCATGACCGGGCTCTCCTGCCCTTAAACCCCCACCCGGGGGGCACCCCAACCCCTGCAGCCCCCTCCCTCTAGGTGCCAGCCCCTCCCCGCACCCCCACCGGGACCAGCAGGCTCCTGCCAGTACCGGGCACCCCCCCCACCCCGTACCTGCCCGCGGCCGGATGGTCTCGATGATGACATCGGTGAGCTCCCTGCGGCCCAGGTGCTGGTGCAGGATGGCCGCCCGCTCTCCGGGACCTTTCCCCTGCAGGCAGGCCGGGGCCGCGCCGCTGCTGTCCGCCGCCATGTCGGGAGCTGTTGGGAGGGGGAGGGGGAGAGGAGGCGTCAAGGCCTAGTTCCCGGTACCGGGTCTACAGGGCCTACCGGGACCAGGCCGCACTCACCGGCCGCGCTGTAAGCGAAGCCGGCGGGCAGCGGCGAGTGCTCGCCCAGCTCGAGGCGGATCACCACCAGCGACACGCTCATCGGTGGGCCCGGCACGGCCCCGCCCGGCCCCGCCGCTGCCGCCGCCGCCGCCGCCCCCGGGAGCTCTGAGGCGCCGCTTCCGCCTCGCGCACCTCTCCCCTCTGACCCCGCCGGGTCACGCCGGCGCGATGACGTCACGAGGGGGAGGGGCTCGGCGGCGCGGGGGAGACGGGGGCTCGCCGCGGGGCTCGCGTGCTCCTCGCGAGAGCTGGCGGTGAGTTCTCGCGAGATTTGGGGGGCAGGGGGAAGCCGTCCCCGGTGCCTGGCAAGGCCCGGCCTGGGGGGGGGGTGAGGGGCCCTGGGGGGGAAGAGCCGCGGTTGTCGCCCCCCGCCCTCGGTCCTGGGGCTTCTGTGACCCCCGGGGGGGTGTGGGTGGGGCAAGGGGGGGGACTGCTCGTTGCGAGAGGTCGGGGTCGTCGTTCTGCTTGGGGAGGCTGCCCCACAGCCGCAGGCCGCGGTAGGCCGCAGAGCCAGGCCTCGTCGCCTTCGCCCAGAGTGCCCCGAAACGCCTTAAAATGCCTCCAAAACGCCCCCAAAGCACCACGAAGTGTCTCGAAACGGCCCAAAATGCCCCCCAAACGCCCCACAAAACACCACAAAGCACCCCAAATAGGCCCAAAATACCCCCAAAACACCGCAAAGTGCCTCAAAATGGCCCAAAATGCCCCTCAGGGGCCACAAAACACCACAAAGTGCCTCAAAACGGCCCCAAATGCCCCTGAAATGCCCCCAAAACACCACAAAGTGCCTCAAAATGGCCCAAAACACTGCAAAATGGCCCCAAACACCTCAAAATGCCCCCCAAATGCCCCGAAACAGCACGAAACGGCCCAAAATGCCCCTAAAATGTCCCCAAAAAACACCACGAAGTGCCTCAAAATAGCCCAAAATGACCTCCAAGAGCCACAAAACACCACAAAGTGCCTGAAAACAGCCCAAAACACCGCAAAACAGCCCCAAACACCACAAAACGGCCCCAAATGCCTCAAAATGCCCCCCAAATGCCCCAAAACAGCACAAAACGGCCCCAAATGCCCCTAAAACGCCCCAAACCACCACAAAACGGACCCAAACGCCCCTAAACACCTCAAAACGCCCCCAAACACCTCAGTCTCTTCCCCTCCCGCCTGCTCCTTCAGCGCCCCGCCGTCGCCGCCTCAGAGCCGCGCTGGGTGTCGGGCGCTGCCCTGGCCATCGCCGTGACCCCCTCCCCGTTTCCACAGGGCCAGGACATGTTCCTGAGGCGCGCTGCCCGCACCCCCTGCCCGCGCTGGGCCGGGGCCCTGCCGCACGCTGCCGCCGCCTCAGCCCAGCGGAGGCGATCCGGCCGGAGCCCTTACAGAGCCGTGGTCTTAGACGCCAGCGGGGTGCTCCTCCCGGCCCCGCACAGGACAGCCGCGGGTACGTGCTCTCATTTCTCATCTGGTCTTCTCGTTCCTGTGTATTTAGGCAAAATACATTTCACACGTCTCTGGTGGTCACCTCTGCTGTGGGTGAGATGTTCAAGAAGCTGCAGTGGCTGCGATGGTCACCGCTCGCTGCGCAACGTTCCCAGTTGCACCATCAGAAGCAGCCAGCAACCGTGTCGACGTCTCCAGGCCAGAGCCAGGCCACTTCTGGTGATAAAACAGCCCTGTAGTGGCACTGGTTGATAGCACCTAACGTTGGCACTGCCCCGCAGGACACAAAGAGCTGTGTTTTCACCCCAAGGGTACCACACTAAAAGTAAAGATCAGGTTCTTTGGCTGGGGAAATGCTAAACCTCTTTATGTCTTGGTAAATTACCTCAGCCCGTCACGATTCTCATTAGTCTTATCTATCAGGTTTTAGGTTTGTAGAGGGATTTCAAGCTAGTTTCCCAGTTCTGATGATGCCATATCTGCTCTTTCCTGGCTTTCTCACTTTTCTTTACATAGACTGGGAGGCCCGGAATTGTATTCCAGCCGGCACCATCCAACGAGCTGTAACCTCTGGAGGGGAAAACAGTCCCTCTCTCAAGTACTCAAGAGGAGAGCTGACGACTGTGGAGTTTTTGCAGGAGCTGGGACAGGAGTGCTTTGAGATTGTAAGCCAACTACCCCTTCCTCTCTTTGTGCTTCCTGACTGCAGGGAAAGGGGATCCTGCAATGTGGGAACCTGGTGGTTCAGTAAGGAGAGAGGAGCTTTTAAAATAAATCCTTCAATGGAAGGGTTTGGATTTACCACCTGGGCAGCATTGCTGTCTGATCGGGGCAGGCTTCTCACTGCCGTTATCATTCTGCTACCCAGGCAGGATGGTGAGCAGAATTTGCCTTCACTTCCACCAGCTTCTTCCTCCGTATTTCATAACTTTCTGATTTGAAGACACCTCTGGGATCACCTGAGATGAGAAATCAGAGAATCAAAGACCAGCTGAAAGGCTTTTGCTGCTAGTTCATGCATGAACATGCTTGACAGATGGAGACTGGTCTCTGAGTAGGGTTCTTAGGATCAGTAGAAGCCTGATGAGGTCTTTTTGAAACATCTGACTCTGAAATGCAGATTCTTTTCCCTCTTGTTGAACGGTAATCCAGTATTTATCTCTAACCTGCCTCGATTCCATGACAGGATGAGCTTTAGCCTATTCCTCTTTGCCAAAATCAGCTCTTTAGCTCTGCTGCTTCTGTAGAATTAGTAACCTGAGAACCAGATTTGGTCTAAGCAATTTAGCTGGGAGATTCCCTGTCTGCCTTCTGCTGCCAGAGGAAGCGGGGCAGCAAGATAAGATGATCGGGCAATCTACCTACCCAACCGCTCTCGTTTCCCTTCCTGTTCAAAAACCATTTATGGCTAATTATCATTCCTGGGGGTTTCTCTGGTTTTCTTAGGCAAACGTCTGTGTTCCAGTGGACTCTTTTCTCTCCAACTTAATCAGACGTGAGATGATAAAACAGCTCCCCACAATGGCAGAAGCAGTACAGTGTATCCGTGCGGAAGGCCTTAAGACAGCTCTTCTGAGCAACAGCTTCCGTCTGTCGAACGGAGAGAGCTTTCTGCCCCTCGACCAGCAGCACTTCGATGTGGTAAGCCTGGATGGATTACGAGATGTGTTTCTGAAGCTAGGACTGTAGAGAGCAGTAACTGAAATTCTTTGCGTGCAGGTAGCAAAGGAAAGGCTACCAGCAGCACCAATTAGCAGATGTACAATTAGCAGTCACCAGAATCACGTCCTGTCAGCCCTCTGGTCCCCGTGTCCTTTGTTTCACACATTCCTTCGCCTGTCGGCCTCACCCCCACCCTCCTGTCCTCCGTTTCCAACACTGCACAGACGTTGTGGTCACAGCAGGCGCGTGCATAACCCGTTGCTTGTCGCCACAGGTAGTTGAAGCTCATCGGGAAGGAAAGTGCAAGCCAGATCCTCGTATCTACAAGCTGTGCTTGGAGCGCTTGGACGTTCGGCCTCAGGAATCCATCTTCCTCGACAGCAGCAGCCAGAGCCTCCAAACAGCGGCCCGGCTTGGCATCAAAACAGTGAAGGTACAAAGCAGTGGAACCAGGTCAAGCTGTGGGCACGGTTTCTAAGCCCAGCAGCCGTGTTTGACTTGAGCGGCCCAGGATTTTCAAATGGAAAAGCGGCAGACTCACGTTGGCAAGCCTTTTGTTTCAGCCTGTCCTTATTCCTCCAGGATGTGGCAGGGTTAAAGGGGAGGATTACTGGCAGAATCCTTACTGGCGTGTTTCTTTCATAGCTCTAAACCCTACAGCCAGCATAACCTGGGAGAAGTTGCTTCTCTTTCATGGACCTCATTTCCCTGTTAGAGAAACAGCCCTAACGTATGGTTGAGACAACCACATCCATCTGATGTGAGATTGTAAAACGTATTTAATAAATTTCTGGGAACTGAGGCTTCAAGAATCTGCCACCTGGGCAATGCTTAACTCTCAGGCTTTGGAGACAGAGAGCACAGGGATTTTACTTTGGTGAGGGGACCGCTGGGATAAGGGTAAGTACGGGACTGGTGGGAAGAGGGAACTCTGCTCCCCGGGATGGCACGTGAGGAATTCCAGCTTTTATCCCAGCCCAAGCTCACGGTGCCAATGTCACTGTGAAAGGTACATCGTGGGGACAGAGACCGAGGTGGGAGGCTCAGCGAGTGCTGGTAATGGCACTTGGTGTTGGCTGAGGCTGACCAGTGAATTCCTGCACGTCTCTGAATCAGTGCCGTTAGGCTCACGGGTAAATGCATCACAAGCGCGCAGAGCTCCTTTCCTAGGCAAGTTTATCTTCGAACTCCCTCTCTCCTTCTTTCAGGTCGATGATCTAGAAGTAGCACTCAAAGAGCTGGAAACCCATCTGGGCTTTCCTTTGCAAGGCTTTGTGCCGTATACTTGTTCAGTGAGACCAACCGTGGAAATTCCAAAAGATCGTCTGCAAAAGTACCTTGAAAATGTCTTCAGCGAGCAGGCAACAGGTAGTGCAGCACTTTTTGCTCTCCAGCCTGAACGTTCACGTATCCTGGAGCCGTTGGCTCTTTCTGTCATATGGCAGGTGGATTGAAAATAATATTAAGGAAAGGTTTCAGTGATCCATCACTGCTGGACTGGGAAGCAACATTTTAGGACTTCATTATCTGGGAGGCGCTGAGCACAAGTTGCCAAAGAGATGCCAGGAATATTCCTGACCTGTGTCCGTCTGTGAGCTGCTGCTGTGGCCCCCAGGGGTCTGTGGCTGAGGAGCAAAGTGTAGGTTCCTGATTGCTGCAAATGAGTTTCCAGAACCAAGCACGGGAAGGGAAAGTAAAACCTGGAGAAATGGCGAGAAATAATCCCAGATGTTGCTTGTGTTTCCTGACCCTCTGCTCTGATCTCTCCAGGTCCGCTGGTGTTACGGCAGTTTGGCCGTGGCCGGGCTGCCCGGACCTATTACGTCCGGTTTGGAGACCGCTCGCTGGTGCTGAAGAAGGAGCTCCCTGACGGCCAGCTTCCCCCAGGCCCTGCTGTCGGCAGAGAATACAGGTGAGAAGGCAGCTCCGCTCCTCACGCCAGCTGGCTGGCAGAGCCTGTAGTCCCAAACCAGCTTGCTGTGCCGGAGATCTCTGCCTCGGCAGGACTCCTGCGGAAGGCTGTGACGATATTCCCGTGATTTCCCAGAGTGGATTGGATCGGTCTTGAGGCTTTGGGCCAAAGATTTTGGCGTGCTTCTCTTCCCCCACCTCGAGCCACCTTACTTTAGCATCTGTAAAACTGAGCGCAGGACTCTTTTTAATATTGTGCATCTGCCTAGCGACAGTGCAGTTCAATTACTGATTCCCTAATGCCTTTCTGTGCTGAAACAGCTCTCTGGCTTGCCCTGGCAGGGTACTGAAGGCACTCTCTGAGGCTGGTGTTCCCGTTCCCGCTGTACTTGCTCTCTGTGAGGACAGCAGGTAATCTCATCCCTCAGCTTTCCCTCTCCACTTGACAGCTTCAGCCAGATTCCCCCAAGAAGCGGGGAGAAGGAGTGCTCCTGTCAGGGTGGGTCAGGTGTAAGAACCCAGGCAGGCAAACGTGTGTTCCTGTGGGTTTGCAGAGCGAAGGCACAGCGACAGATCTTGCTGGCCTGCGACTCCTAGGATGGTTTTGCAAAGCGGTCACAGAGTGATTCTGGCCCTCTCCCTCCCACCTGCCTTCCCGTGGCTGTGCTGGTGTTTGCCACGCTCAGCCGTGTGGTGGCATCGCTGCCCGCTGCTAAGCAGCTGTCGGGATCTGCCCCGGGAGCTGCTGTGTCTCCCAGCCCCAATTCCCAAATTGTGCTGATCTGATCAGTGTTTGCCCAGTCTTGGCTCGTTTATCCTTATTTTAGCGCTTAATCAAAACGCTCTCTTCCCCTGAAAAGCAGCTATAAAAATGTTGTAGTGCTTCCCACTGACTCGGTGTGCTCAGGTGAGGAGGTGATTTTTCTAACTGCCAGCTTCGGGGGGCTGGAGGGGCTGCACTGATCACGCCACAGCCACGTGCCCCCGGCTGGCAGCCCGAGGTAGGCTTGAGCCCAGGCCACAGCTGGGTGTGAGCGCCCAGGGAGCAGTGCTCTTGAGGCTGCCCTTCCCCTCGGAGTGCAGGTAAAGACTGGGGGCTTGCTCCTGGTGCAGGTGAGACCTGCAGGGTGGTAGGTAGCGGGATTAACCTCGGACACACCAGTTCCACCTTGCTTCCCCAGCACCCTTGGCGCGCCCTTCTACCTGATGGAGCACTGCACCGGCCACATCTACAGCGACGCCGCCCTGGCAGCGCTGCTGCCTAGCCAGCGGGGGGCTGCCTACGCTGCCATGAGCCAAGTCCTCGCCAAGATCCACGGCGTAGACCTCGGAGCAGCCCGGCTGGAGGACTACGGGGAGCGTGGTGAGGGAAGGCTTTGTATCCCTGTCACCGTTTTCTCTTCCTGGGTACCAGCGTTTCGAGGGACAGGCTCAAGTGCGGGACTTGGACCAAACCTGGGGAAAGCAAAGGAGTGCGGAAGAGTGCCTGCATCCCCAGGCCTCTTGGGAGGGCGTGGAAAGCTGCTTTAAATTCTCCAGGTCTGTGTTTCCTGCTCGTAGCCCCCGGAGCTTCCTGCCATCAGCAAGAGCTGCACTGTGGGTGTAGGAGTGACTCGTTTGCTGCCATCTCTGGGCACACGAAACTCTGCTCAGCTCCTCCAGGTTCTCTGCAGGGCTACCTCAGCTTCTCAGAGCTGGCGGAAAAGTTACGTTTCTGTCCAAGATTTGACTATTTCCACCAGAATATCAAATCCAGTGCCCAGATACGAATGTATGGGACCCCTGGAAATCACAGTTAAACTCTTGTAGCTTCTCTCAGGGTGCTGGACTGAGACCTGCTTGGCTGTTTGACTGTTTCAGCACGTTTCTTTTATTTATCTCTTCTGAAACCTCTTTGTGCCTGTTCTTGTCCCTGAGAGCCTCCATTCCTTCGTTACAGGTAATTACATTCAGCAGCAAGTTGATTCCTGGACAAAGCAGTATCGAGCTGTGGAAACTGATGTCATCCCAGCCATGGAGAGGCTCATCAAGTGGCTGCCTCTGCATTTTCCTGACTCTCAGGAGGTGACAGTTGTGCACGGTGACTTCAGGTACTGCTTGGCTGACAGCATTTCCGTGGAACACCTCCTGGGTGGTAGAGGGGGAGCAAAAGTGCTCCCATATCTTCCCCCTACTGGTCCTCTCCCAGGAAAACTGGGGACAGAAACTGGCAGCACAAACACCGGTCTAACGCTGGGGAATCGCAAGCTGTTCCTCAGAACTCAGTGCTGGTGCGGGTAGCAATGCTGTTTGGTGTTTACGGAGCTCGTGAGGCTGCTGAGGTGTTGCAGGAGGTACGGCAAAACCTGCCTGCTGCCAGCCTTAGACATAAAGTCGTCCAGGAGCGGTGTGGCTGGGATCAGAGGTGCTCTCTGCGCCCTGGCAGGATTACTGCCCTCTCTTTTCGTCCTCAGTGGGCTGCTGCCCTCTCCTGGGGGTCAAATTGTTGAAGGCTGTGCTACACACAAAGTGCAGAACATGACAGGGGAGGGCCTCGAGTTACTGCGTGCCCTTAAAGTGACCAGAAGATCTCCCTGGACAGTGACTTGTCAGCTTTGCTTTTTGGCTAGCCTGTCCTGGAACATGTTAATGATCCAAGGCCCCACATAACTGGGTTTCGTTCTTCAAAGTGCAGTTCAGTTCATCATTAACCAGGGAGTTCGCTGTTGAGTAATCTCTGTTCTCCCTGACCTATGCTTGCAGAAATTATATTTCACTTGCATAACCTCTCAGAGGACTCAGCAATTTTTGCACAGAGTGAAGAGCACTGGAAGGTACCTACTGCTGCTGAGCCCTGGGATTTTTTTTTTCTCCCTCTTGAGACTTTTCTGATCTCTTTTTTCCCTCTGATACAGGGTGGACAACCTGGTCTTTCACCCAGAGAGGCCAGAAGTCCTTGCTGTCCTTGGCTGGAAGCTTTCAACTCTAGGAGATCCCATCTCCGATTTGGCGAATAACTGTATGGCCTTCTTCCTGCCACCTCACTTTAACGCACCGAGAGGTACAGAGAGGGGCAAAGGCACGTTTGACACACACACACAGAGGAACCAGAGTTCTGAAACAGATTAGCTCCTGCCCTTAGAGAGCTCAGCTGCAGTTCGGAAGGGCTGTGGATCGTGTACCGTATTCCCTGCTCTGCCCTTTCTCTGAAGAGCCCTACGTTCCTCCAGGGCAGAAGCATTTCTCTGCACTGCACAGGTCCCTGTGCCACGATCACCCCGTCCCCAGTTTGTCTCCTGCCTGCCGCCCGTGTGGTGAGGAATTGCCCCCGCTGTGAGCCCTGCTGCGCGCTCCCTGCCCTGCTTGGTGCTGGCCCCGTGTCCCTGCACACAGATAGCTGTTATCAAGCAGATCCGTGTTCAAAAACCAGTCTGGATTCTTCTCCCTCTCCCTGCAGCCCCTGCAGGGCTCTGCCACGAGGCTCCTGGTTCCCCTAGGAAGGGCCGAGCTGCCCGGTGCCTGCTGACTCCTTTTGCCCCTCGTGTCTTCCAGGCTCGGCGCGGTGGGGTCTGGGGCACCCGGGGGTCCCCACTGCAGAGGAGTATTGCCAGATGTACTGCGGCCACAGGGGAGTGGAGCGCCCCGAGAACTTTCATTTCTACATGGCCTTTGCCTTCTTCCGACTGGCCGCAGTGCTGCAGGGACGCTACAAACGCTCTCTGGCAGGTGAGGAGCCCAACCAACGTGGCCCAGTTCTGCGCAGGTCGCTGGAATTTCGGGCAGTAAAGCAAAGCCTGGCGTGCCTGGGAGGTATCTGGGTCAGCAGGAGAGCAAGGCAGCCCCAGGCTTTGAGGACAGCACGTTTTGTGGTCCAGTCATGTCCTGCAAACATTAAAAAGGTCCAAAGGGGGGCACGCAGAGGGCACTTCCCCAGCTGCTGCTTTTTTGGTGGACGTAAGGACTGCGTTTGCCTTTTGTGCTGATCGGAGGTCGGGGGCTCACTTCTTTCTTGCGAGGACTGAGCAGAGCCCAGAGCTCAGAGGCGTGTCCTACAGGCGGAGCTCTCAGACTTCCGAAGTAAGCCCCAGCCTTAGAGCAACTGGGAAGCAGGGAGGTGGGGGGGGGCTCTCGGTGCTGTTTATCTGCACACATCAGGTCTGGCCTGGGAGTTTTTATCAGAGAAAAATAAGATGGTATTTGCAAATTCCTTAGAAGAGAGCCTCCCCGAGTCCTTCTGTGCTGGCCTGGACGAGGACACGCGGCTCTGTTTGGGATGTGGCTGTGTCACGCGGGTGCTTTATTCTTCTCTCGTCCCCAGGGAGGCCAGCCCCAGGTGAAAGCCGCCCGGAGCACGCAGAGTTCGTGGCAGACCTGGCCTGGGACTTTGCCGTCAAAGAAGGATTCCGCGTGTTTGAGAGCCTCCCTGCTGCAAAGCCTTGTGCACGGCGTTACAGCACCTGGGCCAGGCAGGGGCCGTTCCTCAGCAGGAGCTGCGGCACCTGGCCGTGTCCTGGGGCTGCCTCCGTGCCCCAGGTCCCCCCCGTCACTTCCCTCAGCAGCCTCTTGGGGATGGCCGAGGGTCTTTACTGCAAGCCGGAAAGGATCTTGGGCGTCCAGGGGAGTTTTCTGAATTCCCAGCCCAGGGGGACTCTGCGACCTCTGCTAGAGCTGCAGGTGAGCCGTCTGCCTTCCTAAAGCAGCTTTGCTCCCTTACACCGGGGCGGAGGTCGCGGCATGCCTCTCAGTGCCTTTGCATTCCCAATCACATCAGGCACTTGGCACCCAGAGCCCTGTGACTTGGCGAAATTGCTGGCTGCGGAGTTCGTATTCTAGGAAGCAGCAGTTCCAGAAGCTGGCGCTCCCTTCCCAGATTAGCAGGTTACGGCCAGGCCAGCTGCGATAAATGGGGCTGCTCCCCCAGGGCACTGCCACCGACGCTGATGGAGGCCCAGAAATCGGGACCTTTCAGTCCCGTGCTGCCAGTCCAGCGCTCACTCGCTCCCTTCTCCTGGCAGGGCTGTCTCTGGGAGGGAAAGGCCGAGCGAATATTCTTTGTGACAGTGCCTCCTGGTGCACTGGCTGGGGATGGCCCTTCAGCAGGGCAGAGAGCTGCTGGCGCGCCCCGCATTTCCTCCTTTTTTGTTCTCTCAGCCTGCTCTCCCGGTAGGGACTGTCCCTGCAGGCTCCCCTGCCAGCAGCCAACTTATCCCTGCCCGGTGAGAAGCGTGGGATCAGACAGAGCAGGCTCTGGGATGCCGCTTGGACTTTGGCCCTGCCACCGTCCTGGGCTCTCCCGAACGCAGCGGGTGCTGCTGCAGCCCTGGTCCCTCGGAGCGGAGGGACGTGGGTTCTGTCTGGTGTGGTGGCGAGGAGGGAGAAAGCAGCTACCCAAACGACACACCAGGTCGCATCTGGGGTCAGTGGCAGAGAGGAGGGAGTACTGTCAAGTCCCAAACGGTAGAGTTTTAGAGACGCATCTCTTCTTTCTGCCAGCACAAGGCAGGGCAGGCCAAAAAACAGCTACGAGGACGCCTGGGTCCCCTGCCCAGGCTCTGCAAACCCATTTCTCGGTGCTGCTGGTGGACGCGGGGTGGCTCAGTGTGCCTGTGGCTCTGGGCTGGCTCCTGTTCCGAAGGGATTTGCTGGGAGTGGTGTCCTAAGTAATCATTCCCAGTGCGTGTCACGAAGGCAAACATCGCTCTCCTCGAGTTGCCGCCGAGATTGGGCTCTTAAATTGGGCCCTTAACATACTCCAGTGACGTTATCGAGTGCAGTGGGTTGCTTAACTGCCTTTTAACTGCCAAAAAAAAAAAAAAAACAACCGATCCCGTCTGCTGCTGAGCCTTTCAGAAATGTTTCCTTGTGCTCACGCAGCAAAAACCAGCGTGTCAGGGTGCTTAGCAGCTAATCCCGGAGAGAAGCCGGCTGCAGGCAGTTTGGAAGTGCTGAGAGGAGCACATCCCCTCGCCCTTCTTCCAGACGCTCATCTTCAGACCTGGGGGAGAGTCCCCGGGTCTTCAAACACCGGGGCTGCCGCTCCGTCCCTCCTCCGTGCCCTGGGCTTGCGGTGCAGGCACCGTTCCTGGCCTGGGGGAGCAGAGCCCCCTCATCCCTCCGGTCCCTGCCTTCTCCCCGTCCATCGCACCGCTTCTTCCCTTGGCATCGCCCCTGCGCCCTCAGCTGTGGAAGCACGTCGTAAAGCTGGGGGGAGGAGGCCAGGGGTGGGGTCCTGCTGCCTGCAGAGGAAAGATAACGGCAGCGGGGCCTTAAACGGCTGAGCAGGCCCGGCCGAGGGCTGTCGCAGCGCTCCCAGGCTGGGCAAGAGCCAAGGGAAAGGGCCAGCTGGCGCTGCGGGGGCAGGGTTTGTCCCTGCGAGATGGAATTCGGCTGAACGAGGCAGCGCCTGGGCTGATCCTGCCATGCCCTGCACGGGAGCGCTCGGGTCCCAGAGGCTGCCCATGCCCCCAGTTCCCCGGGGAGAGCTTCTCGAGGGGAGCACAGCAGAGCTCAGCCTCTCTCTGAGCAAACACGAGTGCCTCCGGCCGAGGCAGTGGGCCCGCGGCCGCACTGTCACGGCCGGGGAAGGGCCAGGGGAGGACGGAGAAGGACGCAATGTGTCTCGTCTTCTTCCAGCAGGCAGAGTGCCAGAGCCAAAGCGGTGTCTCCGATGCTGACTGGGCAGGCCGCGGATCAGGCTAGCCGGGTGAGCAGGCACGTACACCTCACAGCTCATCCTCCTGTGGCCCAGATAAAGCAGCGGGGGGGGACACCTGCCTTTTGGGGCCGGGAGGAGCGCACCGGGAATGTCACACAGGCATTGCAGCCCGGGGCCAAAGAGCCCAAGGGGAGATTTGTCCTGTTTGCTCTGGGATCCTGGGCGTTCGGAAGGAGCTGAGGCATTTGCTGTCGGGCTTCCCTGGCCCTGCAGTCCCTTACTTGCCCCGCGTGGGCGTGGATCTCGCTCTCACACAGGTCTCTGGAGCAGAACATCGCAGCCGTGCAGACCCCAGCCCAGGCCTGAGCCCCACGCCCAGCTGAAGGTCCCACAAAGATCTGGCCGAAGGTCCCGCGTGCCTCACAGGACAGCAGGCTGCAAACCGGAGCTGAGACGGCGCTGGGGAGCCTTGGGTGTGAGGCTAAACCAGCCCCTCTGGCGTGGGAGGGGTCACGGTATCTGCAGCCTGCGAGCTTTTGAATTTCCGTGGTGTTTGCTGTCATCTGGATCAATAGCTGTGGGGCAAATTCCATCCCTGGGTCATGAGGCTGCAGGCACGAGCCTTGCAGCGGGGAGAGCCGGGCCGGGTTTGGGAATGAAGGAGATGGAGCAGAGCCTCTCGCCTTCAGCACATCCCCAGCACCCCGTGGGTGCTGGGACTCCCGTGGTGGGGGAACTGGGTCAGGTCCTGGAGGACTCTGGCTTCTGGGGAGTCCCTGGAGCTGAGGCCCCTGGAACTGGGAGGAACTGGGAGGAACTGGGAGGACTCCACGGCCCCGGGGCTGCAGTGGGTCTCTCTGGGTTTCCCTGGGGCGATGCAGATCAGCGGGGGGCTTCCAGTGCCCCACACGGAGCAGCAGCAGGGAGGACTGGGGGCTTGTGATCGTGGTGATTCCTGGGCTCTTCACGTGTTCTCTGGTATTAATTCAATATTGAAGTGCTGGGCGTAATTCTTGGCATTCACCGGCTTAACAAGGTCGTCTCTTCGGTATCCTCCGCCCGTTTTGCTCCCACTGGAAACTCCGCTGGGGATGGTGGGATGCGGCGGGGTCCTTGCAGTGATGTGGGTGGCGACGCCTGGCGCTGGCTCCTCCGGCACAGGAGCGCTCTCGCAGCCCAGGCCCGCAAAACCTCGTTATCTCAGCGCCCCTGCTGCCAGGGGAACGAGGGGTGCTGCGGGAGGGCCCCGGGACGGCCGTGCTGGCTGCTCAGCGCCGGGACCGTGGGGCTGCCGGGGAGCCCTGTAACCTGAGCTGCGCCTTCTGGAGCCGCAGGATGAAACCCGACCTCCCGCAGGCGTTCGGCCCCGAAGGAGGGGGGACTCCGGGAGCCTGCAGCCGCCTTGGCGCCTCCGGCCGCCTCGTCCCGCTGGCAAGCGGGATCCCGGGCTGAGCCTCGGAGGCTGGGGCTCCCCGGGGGGCGTCCCCTCGGTGCCCGCGGGGCGAACGCCACGAACGGGGCCGGGTCGGAGGCGCTGAGCCCCCGGGGGGAACGGGCTCGGGGCCGGCACAACCTCGGGGCAGCAGCGGCGCTGCCAGCCTCGGGCTGCCCGTGCGGGCACGCGGGTGGGCGGGGCGAAGCGAGGCGGGGGGCGTGGTTATGAATGGAGGGGGGCGTGGCGATGAGCGGCGGGGGCGTGGTCACGAGCGGCGGGGGCGTGGTTATGAATGGAAGGGAGCGCGGTGATGAATGGCGGGGGCGTGGCGCTAAGCCGCGCGGGGGGCGTGGCCACGCGGAAAGGGGGCGTGGCCACGCGAAAAGGGGCGTGGCGCGGCGGGGGGGGCGTGGCGCGGGTGGCGGCGCCGTGCTGTCGGTGCGGCGATGCTGCGGCTGGCGCTGCGCTCCCCCCGGCTCTGCCGGGGCCCGGCCCGCCCCGGGGCTCCGCTCTCGGCCGCCGCCGCCGCCGCCTCGCCCATCCCCGCTCCCAACCCGCGCCCCGACATCGCCTACAAGAAGGTAGGGCCGGCCCCGGGGGGGGGCGGCGGCAAGGGCTGCGCGGGGCGAGATGGCCGGGGGGATAAGCGGGGGGGCTGTCCCGACGCGGCTCGGGGTGTCACGGTATGGGTGGGGGGTGTCCCGACGCGGGAGGCTGTCACGACGCAGGCGGGTGTCCCGGTATGGCTGGGTGGGTGTCCCGACACGGCTGGGGGCTGTCCCGACGTAGGCGGGTGTCCCGACATGGCTGGGCCGGCGTCCCGACGCGGGTGGGTGGGTGTGTGTCCCGATATGGGTGGGTGATCCGACACGGGCGGCTGTCGCGACGCGGGCCGGGCGCTCCTTCCCCGCGGCCGTGGCCTGGAGCTCGGCGAGAGCGGGACCCGCCCCGGGCCGGCCCCGCTGCCCCGGCCCCGCTGCCCCGGCCCCGCTGCCCCGGCCCCGCTGCCCCGGCCCCGCTGCCCCGGCCCCGGCCGTGCCCGCAGGTCCCCGCAGGCCGCCGGGCTGCCCGACACCCGCTGCCGGGGCGATGCAGCCCCAGCCCCGCGGGTGAAACGGGGCGCGGCGCCGGCGCCCGGGGCGTTTTCCCCCCTCTCCCGAGGCTCCCCGGGGCTTCGGAAGGACCAGGTGAGAGGGGAGCCGCCGCGGTGCGGCTCCTTTTTGTCGGCTGGCGGCTGCTGGGCTGCCTAGGCCAGAAAATCGCCTTCAGATCCGCGTGGTTTTGGAGCCCCCCGCAAGCTGAGTCCCTGGAATTAAACAGCCTGCTAAGCAGCCAGCAAACAAATACAGCTCGTAGCGATTCCTCCTAGGTCTGGCTCCGAGGCGTGACACTGCTTCGCTTTCTTCCTTGCAGATTTTCATAAACAACGAGTGGCACGATGCGGTCAGTAAAAAAACCTTCCCAACTATCAACCCAGCGACAGGAGAAGTTATCTGCCAGGTTGCCGAGGGCGATAAGGTAAATATTCCCTCTGAGATCTGTTTGTTTGCAGCACGCAGGGATTGCGGAGCGGCTGACCTGCACCAATGCTGCGTCCAGTGCTGCTGCTGTCCTGCCCGAGCACTGCTCTCACAAAACCCCCCGGCTTTGCCTCTTCCCAGCGGCAAGCTGGGACTGGAAAGGGTGGGGAGGAACAGACGTGGTGTGGAGTGGAGCCTGTGCTGGGAGGAGCAGCCGTGGGTGGAAGCTGCTGGGCCAGGAGGGGATGAACGCTGAGACCCCTGCTGTGGTGGGAGCGTGACCCAGAGTCATGGCAGGAGTGGAAACAGAAGGCCAGGGTTGCCTGAACGGCCTCCACGTGCTGTGCACGTGTAGTGGGAGACCGTCCCCAGCCCAGGGAAGTAAAAAAAAAAAAAAAAAGAAAAAGGAGGGAGCAGCCATATAATTGCCCTGTGCTTTATGAAAGGCCCTCCTAGGAGTCTGTGGCACAGCAAGGTTTTGTTTCCCAGCAATTTGGGGCTCATCCTCCAGTCTGGAAACTCGCCTGTATTCCCCAGGGGAGGGGTGAGCGAGGGAACCCTTTGTTGTTTGCTTGTCCGTGGCGCAGTGGCTTGTCTTGGCGAGACCATTACAGCAAGGCAGAACAGAAAAAACAACTAAAAGCAAATTAATGTCCCGACTGGACAAAATGAGGGATTAGAGATACTTGATCAAGGAAAAAAGTGCTTTAGAATGTGCTAGTGAAATCAAATCCTGAAAGAGTGTCAAAGCAGACTTCTAAAGCTCTTTCCTTGCCTTGTTCTAGGATGCAAAGATTAACCCAGCAGATGATATTGCAGAAATAGTGTCAATATTTGCAGTCCACATAGCTGAAATAAGAGGCACAGGTGGTGTTTCCTCCTGGAGCCCAGGGAGGGCATCAGCTGCGTTGTGAGAGGGAGGCCGGGGCTGGTTGCTCCCTTCTCACCCCCCTTGCTTGGACTCCTCTGCAGGCCGATGTGGACAAGGCTGTTAAGGCAGCCAGGGCAGCTTTCCAGCTGGGCTCGCCTTGGAGGAGGATGGACGCGTCTCACCGCGGGAAGCTGCTGAATCGCCTAGCTGACCTGATTGAGAGGGACCGGGCTTACCTGGCGGTGCGTATCGCGCTCCGTGGTCCCTCGGCCGGGGCAGAGGCGGGTGGTGGGAGCCCATCGGTGTGGTGAGGGCGTCAGCCACAGCTAACTCTGAGCTGCCTGGGAACCTGAAAGTTAAAAAGCCAACATGCAGAACTGACACGAGGAGCAAACTGAGAATCAAATCTAAATCCGTACGTGTGGTATTCCTCGTCTCGTGCTTCAGGCAATCTCAATGTCTTTTGTAGGCGCTGGAAACTCTGGATAATGGCAAACCGTACTCCGTCTCCTACTTGGTGGATCTGGACATGGTAGTCAAATGTCTCAGGTAGGCATGGAGGCTGCGGTGACAGCGCGGTCGCTTCACGCCCCACGCTCCTGCTCAGCTGCCTGTGGAAGCTGAGCCTCTGATGCCTCTGATTCAGGCTGGTTCCGACCCCTTGGTATTATCTGGCCCTTTCAGTCTCTGTTTCCATCTCTTACCTTTTTTTTTTTTTTTCTTTTGGTTAAGAAAATTCCTTTTGTTTCTCCTTCCTGTGACTTTTCCAAAGGGCTCTTGTTGTACGTATGTTGCCCTCTTACCGTATGCAGAACTTGCACAAATCTGTGGTGCAGTGCAGGAGTGACACAACAGATGCCACACAAATTGCTGGCAAATGTGCGAGACGAAAGTTTGCATTTACTGTCCACTCTTAAGATCACCTTCCTGGGAAATACTTCTATTAGTGTGCACTTTATGAAGCGACCGAAGAAGGGAGGAAAGCAAAGAGCTGGAGGAAATCTTCCTTGTTTTCTGTTTTCAGTTCAGTGACCCAAACTTTGTTGTTGCCAGGTACTTTGCAGGCTGGGCTGATAAATTCCACGGCAAAACCATCCCTTTAGACGGAGACTTCTTCTGCTACACCAGACATGAGCCAGTGGGAGTCTGTGGACAGATAATCCCGGTAAGTAAAATGTATCAATAGGTCTTGAAATAGTATTTCAGGAAATGAGTGTTACGACGAGGAGGTATCTTAAAGTGCGAGTCTGTTGTGAAGCGCTGCTTCCTTCCAATGCTAAAAATAAAGTGATCCTGGCTCCAGCCGGGAGGGCTGTTACTTTGCTCTGGCAGCACAGACCTACTTGTTGATTTCATGGGGTATGGGTAAGATTTATTTTGTATCTGCTGCTGCTGCTGCAAAAAAAAAAGAATATTAGCCCCTTTATTAGTCCAGAGCCACAGTTAAGTTTAAACTTCTGTTTTTAATGCTAGGTAGTAGTTTGTACAATGAGGAAACGGAGAACTAGCATGCAAAATTCAGTTTTATGTAACTGGTCTTATTTCTGTAACTGGTAGCAAGCAGAGCAAAGAGGTTTGTCAACAGCAAGGCCTCAGGTATGCAACGATCCCTGGACGGTGATACCTGCGTGTAGGAGTAGCCACATTCTGGTTGTTGCATGCTGTGTTTGCACGGGTTTTGTGTCTGCATTGCACAAGAGCTGAATGGAAATGCCTCAGCGCTCTGTGAGCACTGCCCTGTCATTACAAAGGTTTCTTGCAAAACATGTAAAAAAAAAAAACATTTAATGGCTAAACGGAGAGTAAAGATTAATTCCAAAAAAGCTGTGGTTTCGCAGTGGTACTGAGAGGCTTCACACGTCAGTACAGTTTTCCTGGGCAAGCAGAAGACAGTGCTTGAAAAGGAGCCAAAAACCGCAGCTAGGGAAGGATCAGAGGCTGCTTCCATAGGTGCTGCACCTCCAGATTTGAATAAAGCTCGCTCGTTACTTGCTCGGTAATTGGAACTTGCAAGCTCAGACCAGCAAATCTCTCCTTGTTTTCCAGTGGAACTTCCCGCTGCTGATGCAGGCGTGGAAACTGGGGCCTGCCCTGGCTACCGGGAACGTGGTCGTGATGAAAGTGGCGGAGCAAACCCCCCTGAGTGCCCTCTACATAGCCAATCTGATCAAGGAGGTGAGGGGAAGGGCTGGGTTTCCATCGGCTGACTCGCTAGCGCTGCTGGAGTTGGGGTAACGCAGCCAAACTGGAGGGCACGTGACAGGAACAGAGGAGGGCCGTCTGGTCTGGAGAAAGGCTGGATTGTCTTGGATATCTTAGTGTTTGGATATCTTAGCGTTTGGTTCAGCAAAAAAAAAACACATTCAAACACCATCTTCATAAACGCATATGCAGAGGACATCCTCCTTGATTTAGGGAAGGACTCTGAGGTTCAATTGAGTAAACTTCAGGGTGATTAGAGAGCTAAAATACGTGCTAAAATAAAAGCTAAAATAATATATAACTCCAAGCCATGTTTAGGGTGCAGGGTGGGGCGAGGAGTTGTCCCGGTTCTTGCAAATTAAACGTTAGAACTGAAGACCTGGGAAATGAAAATGAGCTAGGCAGGGCTCTGTTCTTTGTGGGAGGCGTTTCGGAGGGTTACTAACAGCCGAATGCAGGTGAAAGCCTTGATTCGTGGAAGGAATAACGTTGCCCTCTCCTGCTGTGAACCTGCAGGCCGGATTCCCCCCAGGCGTGGTGAACATCATCCCTGGCTACGGGCCCACTGCGGGCGCTGCCATCTCCTCCCACATGGACGTAGATAAAGTGGCCTTCACTGGCTCCACAGAGGTGAGGGGGGGCCTTTACCTTTAAGCCCTCGGGACGTAAAGATTATCTCGTGTCTATATTGCTTCTTTTGTACAAAATACTGGAGGTGCATCACCTTCTACAGCTTCCTTCAAGAAATACAGCTGACTTTACAACGTGACATTCAGTTTTCCTTTGCGTAAGACTCTTTTTAGGTGCTTTCTTTAGAGTATTTCCTATTGTTTTCCTTGATCTGCTTTGTTCTAGAGGCGACACTCTAGGCGGACTTCCCTTAAAGCCCTGACAATGAAGGGATTACTGTCAAACTGCTGACTGCCACCTAAAACCAGCCGCCCTGCCGGGTGTTGCTGCGGGCTGGAGGCAGTCCCTAACGCCTCTTCTCCTGGTGCAGGTCGGGCACCTGATCCAGAAGGCTGCAGCAGAGAGTAACCTGAAGCGGGTGACGCTGGAGCTTGGAGGAAAGAGTCCAAATATCATCATGTCCGATGCTGACAGTAAGCACCTGCTAGCGGAGCGTTTGGTCTGTGCGTTTCACGCTGGCTTTCTGCAAGCAGAGCTGGAGGGGAAAAGAAAGCTCTCCTACGTCGTGTGTCCCCAGCTCTGACACCACCTGGCTGTTCTCTCTGCGTGAAGTCTCTGCGCCTCCTGCTGCAGCTGCCGCATTTGTGTATCAGGGCTTCTTCACTCCCACTTCTTTCCCAGTACTGGGAAGAAGCTCAGTTATCAACAAATGAGAATTGTTTCAGTATCTTCCTTCAGCTTTCTCAGTTCTGTTTTTCTTTCTCTCTCTTAGTGCTTACCGCCCTTTTCTGTCCTTATGCAGTTCTGGTTCTCTCATCTCTTGCACATGAGTTCATTTTTGATCTGGATGAACCAAATGCATTAGTAAGGAAGGAGATTCTACTAGAGCCAAACTAACTCATCTTTAATATCTGTTAATTTCAAATAATAACTATAATCTGCCTCAGATCAGATTTTTTTTTCCTATTATGGGATGCACTAATGGATCTTTATGCTGATTAAATCTGTATCTAACTACCAAAGCATAGAAAATGCCCGTCAGCTGAAAGGACCTCGTGTCACTGATGCTCCAGTAGCTAGCATGATAATAGTTCAAAAAAAGCCACTTACTGACTTGGGCTGGTTTTGTCTTCCTCTTCTCCCCCATCTTAGTGGACTGGGCTGTGGATCAAGCCCACTTTGCCCTCTTCTTCAACCAAGGGCAGTGCTGCTGTGCCGGATCCCGAACGTACGTCCAGGAAGATATATACCATGAGTTTGTGGAGAGGAGCGTTGAGAAGGCCAAGTCCAGGGTGGTCGGAAACCCGTTTGACTCTAAAACGGAGCAGGGACCTCAGGTGAGAGCAGGAAACGTCTGGAACTGTTATTTCATGAAATTATCCCAGTCTTGAGTCATTGTGCATCTGTAGGTCAGGATCAGGGGTATGCTCCAGTCTCCCACATAATCTCCTTTGAACTGTGCCCATTACGTCTGTGTGCAGGAGGGAGAAGTTAATTAACCATTCTGGTTATTCCAAAACCTCCACTTGAAACTGGCACTTAAAAATCCTCATCTCCCTTTGAAGCTGGCTTGGCAGCCTATTGAAATGGGGAACTGCGAGAGCCCAGTTGCGTGCCGGAGAGGCTGCAGCCAAATCCTTTTTTACCCCCTGCAAACATCAAGCTCACCTGTCTGTCCTGGCTCTCAGGTGGACGAAGAGCAGTATAAGAAGATCCTGGGTTACATTAGTGCTGGGAAGCGTGAAGGAGCCAAGCTGCTGTGCGGTGGCAGCCCCGCTGCAGACAGAGGCTACTTCATCCAGCCAACTGTCTTCGGCGAAGTGCAGGACAACATGACGATCGCCAGGGAGGAGGTGAGACCTGCGGCACCTTTCTGTCACCTTCACACTTCTTTGTCGCTTTGCACCCACTGGTGTAACACGAGCCGGGTCTGCAAGCACTGGACATTCACGTAATGAGAATAGAAAGAGAAACTTGGCACTCTTTAGGAAGTTACCGCAGCAAAATTCCCTCCAAATTACATGCTGGGTGCTTCATAATATGGGAAGTGACCACAGTGATACTTTGAATGTAGCGTCCTGTGTAACTTCCAACATACACACACAACTCCAGCATCAACCACAGCCTCTCCTGGGATCACTTTGCAGTTTTTCACTTGATCTGTTTGGATCTTGCAGATATTTGGGCCTGTCATGCAGATTCTGAAGTTCAAAACAATTGAGGAAGTAATTGAGAGAGCAAACGACTCCAAGTACGGTCTAGCAGCAGCAGTCTTTACGAAGGACCTTGACAAAGCTAACTATGTGTCTCAGGCCCTGCGAGCTGGAACAGTTTGGTGAGCCTTGACACTTTTTTTCTCCCTAAACTGCTGGCAGCTTTCATGTGCGCTGTGATCTCTTGTTACACTTGCTCTTTGATAGCCTGTCTCTGCTTTGGATCAAATTTTACAAGTACCTCACTGAATGTAATGTCAGACCTTCAACTGCAGTGCTACTTTCGGTGAAATTTAGGAATATTAAGTTTCCATGCTCTCATTGTGAACTAGTGAGTGAGATGGGGGAGCAGAACTCCAGCACTGCAGTTGGCAATGACAGCAGCTCCTGCAGGGCTCTGGGCTTGTGTGATGCAAGACACGAATTGATTTCATGGTGTTCTGTTTCGTGGCTGATAAAGATGAGGTTCCAGCATTGATTAAATTTGCTGGTTGAGATAACTAACAAATGGGGAAATTGTGACTAGAAATTCATCCGTCCCTCTGCTGTACACAGCTGAGATGTCCATTTGCTGTGGAAAAAGCTCTTCTGTTAACCTGTTCTGAAGCTGTAGGTGCTTAACTCATGCTTTCCTTTTCAGGGTGAACTGCTATGATGTGTTTGGTGCACAAGCCCCATTTGGTGGCTACAAAGCATCTGGGAATGGGCGAGAGCTGGGAGAGTATGGTCTGGAGGCGTATGTAGAGGTGAAAAATGTGAGTATCCCCTTGTGTGAGTTCTCCTCAAACATCTGCTGTAGCTCCAAATTGTCTCTGTACCTGCTGGTGTGGGCCTGAGAGTTACTGTTCTTTCTAATGCTTGAACCGAACTTGGAGCTGCGCTTCTGAAGTAACCACAAACAAAACTCCGTGCAACTATTTAAATCAGAAAGCTAGTCTTGTTTTGTACAGCTTTAGAAAACAACGGTATGTGACCTGACTGACTGATTACCAATTGCCTGCACCACTTGGCACCGTTTAGCTGTCTCTCACTGCAAGGAGTGGAAGTGTGCTGGCTTCTCTGCAAGCTTATTTTGTGGAGAGGCTGTGCTGGGGGCAAGCGTCAGTGGGGTGGAAGCTTCTGTGTGTCCAAACTGTCAGATGAATACTGGGCACTTATCGCTCAGGAGGAGGAATCTGAGCAGTGACCCCCAGCATTAATGCCGCTCTCTGGAGCAGCATTGCTGGCGTTGGGCAATAACTTCCTGGAAGGCGAGGCAGAAGGGCTGGCACTCGGTCTTGCCCGCAGCTGTGGTGTCTGACAGGTGATGGAGCTCGTGGGCTGCGGTGGTTTGCCTGCGGCTCCCGAGTCGTGACCCAGCACAAGGTGTGGAGCAGCTCAGGGCCTCCGGCGTGTGCCCGGCAGGGAGCTCGTGTGGTGTGGGAGCAGGCATGGTCGGCTGTGCTCTGCTGGGGCTCCTCTCTCCCAGCGAGCAGGGAGACCTCTGGAGAGGTGCAGGGACCACCTCTGAGCTTCCCCCTGCCTCTTAGGACAGGTCTCCTGACCCCGGCCGGTGACCGCCGCCGGGGACACGCTGTCCTCTGGCTCGTGTTCCCCTCGGTGCGGTGCTGCTGCCCTTCAGGGGAATGCAACCGGCTGCTGCCTGCAGGAAAGTGACCTGTGACTTTTGTTTGCCCTAGGTAACGATCAAAATCCCACAGAAAAACTCCTAAAGGACAACAGCCCACCCCCCACGTTTGGAGAACACCTATGCAGCTTTGTGAGGAATAAAGCAAAGGAAACCTCTTTAACACGCAAAGCTTAGGTGGCAGCCGTGTAACTCTGCGTTAAGGAATTATGCTTCGGAAGGTGCCCGGAGGAGCTCTGTCTTCAGAATACTGCAGCCACTTGGGAACAGGGCCATACTCCTGTTGCAGCTGATGAAAGCGTTGGGTTTATTCCCTCAGAAAATCATTTATTCGCTTGTTTGCGGTAGGCTTTGTAAGCGCTTCACAGCTCCAGTGCAGCGTGGGGGGGTGCTCCCCTTTTTGTACCTGCGCACAATAAAGTTTTGTCACTAAAGCTGCCCCTGCCTTCTGTTGGAGCACGGGGGGGTGGCAGTGAGCTAAGGAGGGACTCGGATTTAGTGCGATTATTGATTCCGTGTGTGCGATTTATTGATTTATTCACTTTTATTTGTGCTTTTCACTCCCGGGGCGGGGCCAGACCCCGCCCCTCAGGGCTTCGCCTCAGAGCCGCGGGCGGCGCCACCTCAGCTCTCGCGAGACTTCGCGTCTGAGGGGGGGGGGGGGGAGAAGGGGCTACAGGGGGCGTGGCCTCACGGCGCACTTGGCCCCGCCCCCGGTGTTAATCAGCCCTTCCCCTCGCGTGACGTCATCAGTTGGCACCGAGCTCCAGTCAGGCCCCCGGGGCCCTCCACAGCCCCTCGGCGCTTCCAGAGCCGCCCGCAGCGCCCGCCTGCGCCCCCCCCTCCCGCCTCAGCGGCGCCCCGGAAAATTCCGAGGAGGCCACGAGCGGCGAGCGGAGACCTCGCGCCTTCCCTCAGCGCCGCCCTTGGCGGCGGAGAGAGCCGCTCGGCGGGCCGCGCCGCCAGGCGGGGCTGCCCGGCGGAGGTGCCGGCGATGCCTGGCTCCCGGGCGGCGGCTCCGGGGCTGAGCGGCGGCGCTGGGCCCGCCCGCGGCCTTCCCTGCGGCGCTGCCGGCCCCCGGCCCGCCCGGCCGGGGATGAGGCGCTGCGGAGCTCGGCCGGGGCTGCCCGTGGCCTAGCGCGGCCCCCGGGCCCTCGCCGCCGCCTCCCGCTGCCGCCTCCGCCGCCCGTTCCCCCCGGTGCCCGTCCCCTGGGCCCTGCGGGAGGATGTCGGGGGAGCACGACATGGACAGGACGATCAAGGTACGGGGGAGGCGGCGGGGGGGGGGCCCGGCTGGGCCTGCGGCTCGGTACCGGGCACCGGGCGGGGGGGGGGGGGGGGGGAAGCGGGGCCGGCGTCCCGGTGCCCGGGGCCGTGAGGTGCTGAGCCCCGGGGCCGTGAGGTGCGGGCTCCCCGTGTTTGGGCCCCGCGGCTCCGGGCGTTCCGGGGTTAGGGTGAGGCCTTCGTGGAGCCCGGCGCTTCCCCGGGGCTCCGGTGCCTTCCCGGGGTTCTGGCCCTTTCCCGGGGGGAGCTGAGGGCGGCTCTGAGGTAAAATAAGAGGGAAGCGAGGCGCCGGAGGCTCTCCGGGGGCTCCTTGCCTTGTGCTCAGCGTTCGCTGTCACACAGACTCCAGGAGCCTCAGTAAACGCAAATAAAGTCAATAAACGCTTCTTCTGACGAGATGGGTTTCGAAAGGATGTACACAAAAACTTCCCACGTATCGGTGTCTGCCTCCTTTCCCTGCCACCTGCCGCTGCGCCTTTATCTGCGCAGAAATAAACAACCCAAAAACCCCGCTCTGCTGCGTGTGCGCAGGCATGGTCCTGTACCTGCCCCCTGCCCCTCTCAGTTCGGAGGGGTCCGGATTGAGATCAGGTCCTGGGAAGTGTTTTGGGGTTTTAGGTGTCGCCTGAGTCCAGAATGTAATTTAGCCCTTTCAGGCGTAACGCAGAGCTCTCTGCTTCGCAAATACCTGGTTATTATTTGGTTATTATTATACTTTATTTCCAACTTTCCCTCGGTACTCAGTGGAAGCGGGGAAGCGCCTTGGCCTGCTTTCGGGTTGCCGGCGCCCCAGATCGCTGACGGCCTGGGAGGACGCTCGAGACATTGTGCTGGGTGCCCTGAGCCTAACGAGAAGGAGTTGAGCTGTTGAAAAGGGCTCAGCCCTTTTAGCTCCCATTAATTTTTTGGAATCGAATGTATTTTAAATTAGTTTACTCCTTTTGCCCGCTGGAAATTAACGTGAGGGGTGATCTTGGCATGCAACCCGAGGTGTAAAGTTCCCATCCTAAAGGAAACGGCAAGGCGTTTAGGCTTGCTAGATGAAATAAACGTTGACGTTTTCAGAGAGCAGCTTTTAATCCGTACATTTGAAATATTTCATGCAGTTTGAGTGTTGTGAACCCATGCTGATTCGTGTCAACGTACAGCCTTGATGCTAGATTTAGAGCTCTTGCCTCTGAGGGAGGAGGAGATGTAAGCGATTCTCTACACTGGTGAACAGCAAAGTTCTCAAATAGCGCATTTCACGTCACTAGGATCGGTGAATAGTGTCTCTTCATTACAGATCATTCGTTTTTACTGCCGAATTCTAAAGCTACTTTTGAGTGAGGATTGGAATCCTAATAAAAATGCAGGGGAAAAAAAAAAAAAGTTGGCTTTTTACTTAAAACGACGGTGAATGCCCAGAATATGAAAGAGGAAATAAATTATCCTGTACTAAAAATTAATGGATCTGTGGTAATCGAACTTGTCCCTCAGGAGCTGAGAACTGCCCGGTCTTATTCTCGTGTCATTTGACTCAGGGAGCACACGCTTCCCAATTCCCGACCATCGTCTTTGTTCTGCCTCGCTGAAATGGGTAAAACGGTCTCTGTGCCGTCGCAGAAACTGTTTTGCCCAGGTTGGGTTTGTGTGTGGGGACGGGATCTCTTCTTAATCCAACCTGTGCAGCTGAAAAGATGGATACAGCTGTGGGGCAGGTGGTTTCAAAGCCCTTCTTCGGTTTTGGAACAGGAGCAGCAGACTTCCAAGCTCTGCTATAAAAACCTAACTGGTTAGTGCTTAATGATGGTGTTTCTCCAGAGCACTTAGTATTGCTTCACCCGTTCAGCAGGCTGGCTGTCTTCAAAAATTAGATGAGCCTGAGCTTGAAAACACGTGCATGAGAAAAGACTCGGCAGTTTGGAAGAAGCCTTTCTCTGCTCAGTAATGCTTTTCTGAAACTGTTTTCATTCAAACTGTAATGCCTTCAGTTCTGTGTCTGAATAGCGGGAAACTTAAATCGGCTTTTCCCTTACATGCCTGTCACAAGTCGGTAAAATTTGTGTTAATTAAATTGATAAGAGAAAGTTTCTTTGTGCTTCTACTTGGAAACAACAAACCGTGTATGATCCACTCTGCCTTTTCTTCCCCTTTCTTTTAAAAGCCTTCCAAAAATCTCCAGTTAGAAGCAAACCTTAACTTCTTCCTTTCCACCTCTCCCGCTGGTCACTTACGATTTATGCAGTGCCCACTCCAGACTGCATCAAAAACGAATTTCCCCATTCCTCTCTGCCTTTACCCTCTGTAATCCCTTCAGGTACTGCCTTAAATACCAGCTTCCCTCCGAAGGGCTGCAGGTTGGGAAGGAAAGCTAAGGAAAGGGGGAGCGCAGACCTGCAGGAAGTTGCTTTGCGGGCGGGCAACTTCGTTTTTTTATCCCTGTGCGTCTGGTGCCAGCTCTCGTTACCGCCCGCTCCTGTCGGGATTTAGCAGGCACCTTTCTGAAAGCTGCTTCTCGACGCATGTAGCAACGCTGATAGAAGCACGAACGTGGAGTTTTGCGGCGTGTGTTACGCCGTGACTCCAGTTCGTGCCGCCGCGGGGACGTGTTGGAGCGTGGCAGCGCCCGGGCTGTGTCGTAACGAAGCCGAGCCCTGTTCGCGTGGATTTGGACGAAAGGATTACGAACAGGAGCTCGGTTCCTTATCAGGCAAGCCAAAACTAGTCACGCGGCGTTGCATTTGCAGTAGGGTGATGCCAAAGGTTTGCAAACCCGAAGAAAGCAGAAAAGTGATTTGCCTTTTTAGTGTATCACCCAAAAGTACGTAAAAATGATGAGATCGGGCCTTGGTATTAATTTGCGATTGCTCATTTATAGGCAGAAAGCTGGTTTTCCCCTTCCCAACTCTTAAAGTGCCCTTTATATGTTTCTGTGTTAAAGCTGCAAGATTTGCTGCTCTCAGTAATCCTGCCTCAAAGTGCTGGGGTGAGCAGTCCCTGCAGCGCAGAGCCTGTTCTGTGCCGAGATACACCGCATTATTTTGTGAGCATTTGCACTTGTGCTTAATTCCCCTTGGGGAAGCAAAACCCGGGCTCTTTCTGCGCTCTGCTATCTTGCAAATCAGGTCTGCTGAGCTGGTTTTTTTTGGATGGGACTCAGTAATTTATTTTTTTTTTTTCATTCTCTTCTCCCTCCCTCTTCTCCTTCTCGCATAGGAAACGTCCATTTTAGAGGAGTACAACATTAACTGGACGCAGAAGCTGGGAGCTGGGATCAGCGGTCCCGTTAGGTAAGGCGCCGCAGGTCTCTCCATGCTCTCAGCCGGGGAGAAGCCAACAGCAGGGTGCTGTGATGGTGCTGAAGGCTCCTCCTGAGCAAATAAACGTCCGTGCACTCCGCGCGGGTCGCGGTGGGTGTGTGAGCGAGGCGTTGGCTTTTACCGGGTATGGCCGAGGAAGGAATTCGGCTTGCTCCCGTCTCGCTGCCGTGCTCCTGAAGCGAGGCAGCCACGGGAATCGGCTGCGAGAGGACGGAGCCAGCAAGCGCTGCTCAGACACCTTTGTCCTCCTGCCGCCCCTGCCAGGGCAGTGCAAAGGTCGGCCCCGGTGTCGTCACTCGGGGCTGCAGCTATTTTTACCGGCTGGTTTATCAGATCCCCGTGCGAGGCCCGGGCAGGTAGTGCCACCAGCTCCGCGCCCAGCACCGAGCCTGCCTGCCCTGGGCTTCTAACCACAGCAGGCACCAGGTGCTTTCTGTAAAACAAAACACGTTCCCCTTTTCGACGAGCTCTCTGCCTTCTGGGAGCAGGGATTTGTGCACAAGCTCCGGGAAACAAATGTCTGGGTGCTCGGCAAGGCGATTGTCTGCTGCCACCATTCGTCTTCCTGCCGAGGCAGTTGCTCTCTCCTCATCCATTTTCTGCTGCTGCACTGCCTGTGATCTTTATGAAAATACCCCTTTGTTCTCGGTGCTGCTCGCTGCCCGTTAACGCGTGGGCCCTCCCCACCGACGCAGCTCAATTGTTAGCGTTAAATGGGGGAAAGAGGGGAAAAAACGCATGCGGCGCAGTTGGCGGCCCCGCCAAAACGAGGATTTCCACTCAGAAACGCCTTATTTATCGCAGGCTGCATCCTCCACCGGGGATGCTCAGGCTGCCACTGTGGGGTTTGGGGTTTTTTTCATCAAGAGTGACCCCTCACGTTGAGTGGACGGGGTGCCTTCAGCTCGCCCGCAGTTGCTCTGAGTTCTCTTTTTGTGCTGCTCAAAACAGAGCTTTGTGTCAGGCATAACATGCCTGAGTGCGTGGCGGGCCGAAAGCCGAGGCTTTCAGGCTGGGACGTGGAGGCAGGTGCCCCGTACGTTGCAGACCGTGGGTATTCCTGTTAATTTCCGTGCACAGAGCAAGCTCGTAACTGCAGATCAATTGCTTGAAGTGTTAACACCCCTGCTGACCGAATGATTTTATTGCTGTAATACCAGAGTCTGCGTGAAAAAATCCTCTCAGGAGCGCTTTGCACTGAAAATCCTTCTCGATCGTCCAAAAGCTAGAAATGAGGTACGGTTCCCGGTTGTACTGCCTGCCTTCTGACGCGCCGCGGAGGCTCTCCCCTCCGGGGAATGGCTGCAGCGGTTCCAAACCCTGCGCTCTGCGGATCCCGCTGCGCAGGATTCCTCCCTTTTGGTCCTCCAGGCCCCCTGGAGCACGAGGTGGTGGGTGAGACACGGGGGGGCGGGTTTCTGGCCCTGAATTTGCCATGGGTGTGAGCTGTGTTTGCACAAAAAGAACCTACAGAGCTGCATTTTAAAGCTAGAGTTCTCCATGCCCCACGCAACGTAACATCAATAGTTTAGAAGAAATTCTGTTTCCATACTTCGCTCTCGGATGCCGTTACCGTAAGAATTGCCAAGAGTGCCTCAAGTTGGGCTCTAAATTGTACGGGTTTGGCTGAATGCGAGAAACTAACTAAGCTCCCCGCTGCTGTTTGTGACTTTCTGTGGCTGACGTGCCAAGGCGTCAGCTGTCAGTCCGTTCAGAATGCCAGGCGTTGGTTCAAGTTGTCATGGAAGTGAAGAAATGGTAACTATTATCCTCAAAGTTTGAAGCAATTTCCGCTTCCTGTTAGGGAGCAAGTTCTCATTTAAAATTCCCGTGGGAAAAAAAGTTGGTAGACGAGGAGCATCAGACCTTGCCCTGACCTGGCCGTCCGGGTGGCTTTAAATTGGGTGGAATTCCTGAGGTCCCTGCTTCAGCGAGTCTGAACAGGTGAGGCTCCGTGTGTCCCGAGTGCTAGACTAGTCCTCTTGGCCCTAAAAGCAGCTGGATTATGGAATTTCGGGTTTTATTAATGAATTTCCAGATACTTGTCAGTTTAAATCGTATTTTTATTGCAGCTTTAAGGCTAGTCCTACCTTGAAATGTCTTTCTTAGCCTGAGCAGTGTAATGGCTGCTGGTCACCCATATAAATCCTTGGGGGTGTTTCTTATTTTTCGAATAACTGAAGGGCAGTTTTAAACTGCGCGTGAGCGGTGCTGAGCACAGCAGAGCCACAGGTGGGCTCCTGAGTGCTGGGCAGAGGGGGGCAGAGCCGCTCGGGCGCGCCGCTGCTTATAGTAACGTTTCTTCCCTTCTCTTCAAGGTACGTCTGCACATGATGTGTGCAACACATCCCAATATTGTTCAAATTATTGAAGTTTATGCTAACAGTGTGCAGTTCCCACATGAATCCAGCCCAAGGTAAGATTACATAGGGTGTGATTCACTCCCACAGCTTGCTTTCCATGTTTAGGCTAAGGTATAGTGGAGTTTGCTTTTTTTTTTTTTTCTTTTTCCCTGATCACCGTGTAACCAAAATGAACATTTATGGAGCTTTCCAGACATGATATTTGTACTTCAGGCTACGCAACGCTTATTACCCACCACCACCCTTCCCTCTCAGTGCCCAAACCTGTGCATATTTAAATGAATTTGCGTCCTTCAGTGCTGGTTTTGAATACATCCTCATTTCTTAGGTCATCCATTGATTCAGTCTGTGATACCTGCATTGTCTTGGAGGACAAAATAGCTTCCAGCTTCTGTCCTGCTTCAATATTACTTTAGTAGCATGAATCGAGTTGTTTGTAACCTTTCAGGGTCCTTCTGCTTTCAAAGCACTGTTAAAGCAGGATTGGAGCTGCAACTTTTGTTGCTACCTGGAATCCTAAGGGAGATCCTTTTATATGATGGTGAGACAGAGGAAAACAGTGCCAGTCTTCCTTTAAAACCAGAACAAAGGAAGAATTGTTTCTAAAAATACCAGGTCCTGCCCTGTAAACCCAAATACATTGTTCTGCTTGAAACAAACATTGCAAAACGTGAACCAGACACGTGATTTTTCATACATTAATATGGCTTGGGTTAAAAAAAAAAGTCTTCATATTGGTTGTTAGTTGAGGCAGGGGGGGATAGCTGGGAGAAATAAAGACCTGGGACTTGTCTTAGTCTGATGATTTTGCTGTGTGGTGAGAACTAGAAGTTAGTTTCTTGAGGATCGCCACACTTTCTATTCCCTGTCCTTCACAACGATGGCAGTAGAGCTGCAAATTGAAATCAGGAGGTGCAGCAGAGTGTCCAGACTCAAAAGCATTGAGGATTACTCTCGACCTCCTGCTTCTCAGTTGCCACGAGCACGGGTAGCACCTAGGCAGCTAGCTAGGCGAGCTGGTGCATCTGCGAGGATGGGCACAGACGGGTGCAGGCTGTGCTCTCAGCCAGCCCGGGTTTGGAAGCTGTTTAACGTGTTTAATGCAAGACTCTGCCTGCCCTGTTATTGTCTGAGGGCAGATGACACACCGATGTGTCTAGATGGCTTCCAGGCCCGGACTGCCTCACCGGTGGAAAGCCTGAGCGGAGCTTGCGTCTGTCTGAATGCATCCACGTAGACGTCCTCGGTGTCTGCTCCAGCTGGAGGTGGGAGCCCAGCACGGAGAGCAAGCTGCAGGCTCCTGGCTGACCATCAGTGAGTCGAATCGTGCTGGGAGCCAGAAAGTCCTGCAGCTTGCGTGGTTAAAGTCAAAACTACTGCCCCAAAATGGCTAGAACGACTGTAGAAGCAGCAAGTGTATGTGTCTCTTTTGGCCTGCATCAGTAGATATGAAGTGTGCATTATTAGCTTAGCAATTATGTTTTTTTTTTTTTGATTATTTTTAATGTAACGACATGAAATGCTTTTAAACAGGGCTCGGCTCCTAATTGTAATGGAGATGATGGAAGGGGGAGAGCTATTTCACAGAATCAGCCAGCACCGGCACTTTACTGAGAAGCAAGCAAGCCAAGTAACAAAGCAGGCAAGTCATAATCCATGTATAAGCAAATCCATGAATGGTAATGGCTAAAGTATTTAACAATTTCCTGGGGCGGGGGGAGTGGGGAAAAAGGAAGCTAAAATAATCCTCCGTTCTGATCCAATGATCATTGCCTGCTTTGTTATAACCTGACAATGCCAGAGTTTTAATAGAAGCAAAGAATCTGAAGGTGTGGGCTAGCTCCGCTGGGTTGGGACCCTGATGTCTCTGCTGTCCTTAGCTCTGCTTTTCCTAACGTGGTCTGCAGAATGAAGAGAACTCTTTTCCCTCACAATCTTCCTGCTGTTTGCCTCGCTGTTGTTCTCAAAGCGTTGCCTCTGATCCTCTGCAGGCTCTCAGCAGATAACGCGAGGCTCCTGAGCTGCGGTTTGGGAATGGCTCTTGGCCGCGCCACGGTCTGAGCGTTTCGTTCGCCCCTCGGGTGGGGTAGCGCAGGCAGTAACGCTCGTGTGCCCCAGGCTGGTGGTTTGGAACCTGGGTGCTGTGTTTGGTTTTGTGGGTTGGTTTTTTGCCTGTCACATCAGGTCCCAAAAGGATCCTATAACTGTAGCTCATGTTTTCTGTGCTCTTCGTTCTGCTTTCCTTCTTCCCTCTCCGTTTCTTTAGGCAGCTCATTCTCGAATGCTGTGTTTTTAGAGGCTCTATGATATTTACCGGGTGTCCATAGGCTGTTTGTGGCTTGGCTGTGAGTACCTTACGCTGCCAGAGCAGGCAGAAGGGCCTCTGGGGGACTCAGTGCGGTGGTTCAGTGTCAGTTTGCCTCAGTTCCAGGTGGGCTTGTTCCCTCTCCCAGCTGTTGGGTGACTTGTGGGGGCCAGCCAGGGAGCCTGGGTTGGTGGGAAGGCTGCAGGAGAGGCGGTGTGGGTGCGTGCTGGGATGGCCTTTCCAGGGAGCCCCGGCAGAGGAGCAGCCTTTTCCTGCAAGGAACTGCAAGGCATAAAGATGTTGCTGTCAGAATGGCTGAGCCCTTCCTTCTGCACAGGAATCGGCACCCCAGCATGAACTGAGGGCCCAAGTTGCCTTCATGTGCTTCTTGCAGAGGTGGTAGTGACGTTCCTAACAAAAGATTTACAAACTAGGTGAGAGACTCTATTGCAGGTACGAGGCAGTGAATGGCCTGTTCCCACTCCAGTGGTCACTGCAGGGAATGAAGGAAAGAGAACCTGAAAGGAGATCTCACAGCATTTGAAGTAAATTGACACGATTGTTTATGAACATACCCCTATCCCGATCTCCTGCTGGGGAGATGATGTTTGGTACTGAGGCAAAATGGAGGGCCCCATCATTTCATCTTAATTTTCTGTCCTGTGCTTTGAGTTTTCTAATGAAATGCTAATTGTGCTGTTACCTCTTTGGCTTCATCCAGCAAAGAAATTAGGAGGAATTACCGAATTCTTGATGGTTTATTGCCATGTCTTTTGAGGGATTTGATTTTGGCAGTGCAAGGCAGCTTCTAGGATTAACCTGTTGGAAAAATCTTTTAAAGCTATGTAAAAAGATGAGATTTGAATTGAATGCTGATTTTGTGTGCGCTTAGGTATTCATGTGCCAAGTAACTCTTTGCATTACTGTTTATACAAATCTACTTTGGAAGAGGCATTAAAGCCTTATTCTTTTACCTGGTGATTCTTCACGGCTGTCTTCAACTACAGATCTTAGCTCCTTGTACCCAGTAATAGTTAAAACCTTGTGAGGCAACCTAATTTTACCTGAGAGCATGCTCTCAGTTTGTTCCTGAGCTGCGTTAACCCTGGAGTTCTTCCGTCACAGTAATTTGCAGTGTTTTAGGGGCTCAGCGCTTTGCCCAGGGTGCTGTGTGTGGGTACAATCCTCCAGCAGGAATACCTCCAAATAAGGGTCGTGGGGCTCTGCCTCACTTTTCTTTCAGTAATGCTATTTAAGTATTTATGCTTTGTTTTTCTTAAAATTGATTGCACTTTTAAATGTACGGTCTGCAGAGCTTTCACGACTAGGTTACAGGCTTCTAAACCATGGCAGCGTAAGCAGTTGTCTTTCAAAGAACCAAGTAATGCATTTCTGTGTCGTACTACGTGAAAGGAATAAACTGCAGGCACTACCTTCCAGAATTAAAGGACAGCGTTGCCTGAATGTTGGCTCTTAAGTCAGTAACAAACGCGATAAAGTATTTGCAGAAATACTGGAGCAAGAACTCACTGGTAAACAGAATGTTGTCGCTGGAGAGCGTGCAAGCACGTTTAGTGGCCCTGTAGGCCTGGCACAGCTTATGAGTGGACACTGTCGTGATCCATTGCACTTCTGGGGGTTGTGGCAAAGCCCTGAGTCGGTCAGATTAAAGAGGTTGGGAAGCCGAATATAACTTAGCTTTTATTTTCCGTTTGCTTTGAGTGAAATGCAAACTGAGTAGCTCGGTCGGTTTCATTTCCCAGTCCTCACGCTTTCCTGCACTATTGCTCTGTATGGCCGGGGTTGTCTTCACTGAGAATCCTACCTAAGTGGAATTAAAAAGGTTGGGGCCTAAGCGGTGTCGGCAATGTCCTTTTTCAAGCTAAAATAAGTCTCCTGAAGCAGGAGTTCTGTAATTGTAGTTGATTTATTGTGCCCTTTTTCAGATAGCTTTGGCTTTGCAGCATTGCCACTCACTAAACATTGCACATAGAGACCTCAAGCCTGAGAATCTCCTCTTCAAGGATAACTCTTTGGTAAGGTTAAGACTTGATATTCTTTTTGTACCGCTGAATTCTGTAAAATGGCTCAATGTTGATTTTCAGAATAGCTTAAAAATGTAAACCGTCATTAATGCAATGTTTTGGTGACAAAAAGGAACGATTTCTTTGGCTTCGTGCTTTTCCATACTCTGATCTGCCTGAAGTACAGATCCGAGAACAGTGCCGCTGGTGTTCAGTGTGGGTCGGGTTCTCCACCTCAGCACAGAATCCTGCTGGGATGAGGAGAAAATTCTTTGCCTACTTCTCCCCCTCGTGTCATCAGGATGTTTTACACGTGCAGCGTAGGTGCTTTGACTGAAGCATGCTACCGTGCTGCCTCTTTCTTTCCTCTCTTGCTCATAACCACCCTGCATACGCAGCGACCTCCCTACAGTGCACTGAGTGCTCTCCAAAGCTGAGAGGGGGCCGCTTTGACCCAGAGCACCCAGGAAGACAAAAATGATTGTTGCCAAGATCATTTTACCATCTTTTAGCTGCTTTGTGGAATGATAAAGGTATAAATATAAAAGAGGAATACATGTGGCAAAGGGAGGATGAGTAGGAAGCCATAAGGAGGTAGTAGAAAAGCTGATTTTATGCTGAAACCTCTTCTCCTTGTTTTAGGATGCACCTGTTAAATTGTGTGACTTTGGATTTGCCAAAGTAGACCAAGGTGACTTGATGACACCACAGTTCACTCCATATTACGTAGCACCTCAGGTAATGAATGATTACAGTTCTAGGTTACAGGGGGATAATGATCTTTATTGCTTGTATCTTCAAAAAAATGTAATTTATAAACCCTTTGCTGTGTTATTGAAGGCTTCTGGGTGCAGGAATCTTGAGTAGATGTATAGGAGCCACCTTTCAAGGTTGAGTGCTACAGTGATGAGATCACGAGGCAGATTTCCCAGACTGAGTTCTTAGTGTTGGCTTCCTGCTGATGCCTCTCGACTCTCCCAGTCCTGACTCCTACCAGTGAGATTACTCCAGCATTTTAAAAACTGGCTTTTCATAGTGTTAAAGGAATTGGTTTGGAAAAGTCCCTGCTTCGCAGTCCTCCTTCTAGCTCAGGCTCATACAAGGTTATGAGCTTCAAAATGACCGTGCTGAGACAATAAGGTGCTGTAAACGCAATTGCTTAGAAGGGGGGCAGTGTCAGAGGGTTACCCTTTGACTTGGCCCCCTTGTCATTATGCATTAGGACATAATTTATAGTTACAGACAGGCTGGTTTTTGTAGTGCTGCTTCACCCACTTTTTCTTTTGTGCTTTGTGTTGAAATCCTGAAGAAAAGATAAGAAAACGGCAGATAAATACTTAATTATGGTACTGAGCATGTCGGCAGCCTTAATGACTAGGAAGAGCAGCTGCAGAGATCAGACCGTGCAGCCACAGCTGAGTGCCCTGAACGCTTCCTCAGCTGGAGCTTTGTGGTGAAGGGCATATGCACTACAGATAGGGTTTTTAAAACCAAGTCAGCTACCAAGAGCATATAAAGTTTTTCCTAAGTATATTTAACCTGTAGGTTTTTGTAGAAACTCACAGATTTGATCAGGGAGGGGCAAATCTGACTTGATTTGTTCATGGGGGAGGCACAAAGGGACATCTCTGGAGCTAGGGTTACCCGCCAAACACACTTTAAATTCCAGTTCCAAAGCAGGGAGGTGTTAGAACTTCTTGGACAAAACAGGTGAGAGCAATTGCTTTAGTTCAGGCACAACCGGGGGCTTCACCTAAAGTAGCAAAATATTTGAGGTGGAGTTTTCCCCCATGTAGTAAGTTTCTGTCTTTCTTAGAACAGTTTGAGTTTGGCAGAATCTTCAGTAGCCAGAATAAATCCACCAGTGGGAAATGACATCTTTGGCACAGGCGTTGTTGTTTGTGGTATCTGTAAATGAGGTGTATTTTGCAATTTTTTTTCTCTCACTGCAACAGGTATTGGAGGCACAAAGACGACATCAGAAAGAAAAATCCGGTATTATCCCCACCTCACCGACACCTTACACTTACAACAAGGTAAGCTATGAAACAGTCTACATGTCAAGGTCTTTAAAGCATATTGTTTTGGCTTTTTTTTCCCTCCACAGGTGTGCCTGCTGTAAATGTAGTTTATAGACACAGTTTATCACCTAAGACAATAAACTTTGTCATCAAATTTCACAGTTATGACCAGGAGCAATAAAGTTTTGATCTCTATGACACAGGTACATTAAAGATACATTAGTATCTTCTCTGTAAACCCATCGCAGAACCTCTCCAGCCCCTCAGCTCCCCAAATCTGCCCTTGGGCAGCTTCCCACCATCACCTGAGCCTGGAGTTCAGGACTCTCTTTGCACTTGGCTGCGTGTTCCTGCCCCTCCTTGCGCTGGCATAAGCCAGCGGGGGTTCCCCTGGAGGACTGATAGGGCTGGAACCCAAGCCAGGAGAGGAGGAAAGATCGGCCGCACAAATGCTGGTGTTGGCAGGAAAGAAATGCTGCGGCTGCTTGAGCAGGGTCAGAGCAAGGCCTTCCAGCCCCAGCCTGCACCGTGCCAAAACCAAGTGATGACAGAGCTGAAGGATGGGGTGCAGTCGAAGTCCGGGCTGCTGCGGCCCTCTTCCCTCCTTTGGTCACGCTGGTGTTGCATGAACACACGGTGATCCAGATGGGAATGGATCTGGCTTTCGGCTTCTTTTCTGAGGTGCTTTTTGGCTGGATCCACCCCCAGCTGGGCCTGTTCTGTACCTCACAGGCAGTAGCTGGTGCGGGGCAGGGAGGGGAGCGTGGAGGGCAGTTGGGAGCACAGCGTCGGCAGCTGTGCAGCTGCGGACCTTCTGGAGCCTCTTCAGCTCCACAGTTTTTACTACAGACCGCTGTGAACAAGTATTTCTGGCAGCTCATTTTTTTGATGGTGTTTGGTATTTCAGTCACACATTCTTAAAAAAGTGACTGTATCTAGTATCAGAGACTGACTACATAGCATTCTTATGTTCTGACGGTCAGAGACAAGGGTTCAGACTACATAGCATTCTTATTCACGTTCTGACGGTCAGAGGCAAGGGTTCAGATACCCCAAGAGACGCAGTGAGCACGCAGCTGGTTTGTGCCTGACACGCTGCCTGTTTCCATGCAATTCACTGCTGCACAGCAGAGCGTTACAGGAGTGTGTTCTGTAAACAAGAGAGCTTGGGTGCTGGAAGTAGGTTGGTTTGGCAGCATCTTGTGCTTACATATTTGCCAGAAAGATATTTTAAAATACACTTTTAAAACAAACTACCAGGTAGAAATAGCAAACTGGTACGTTTCTCTTAAAGGAAAGGATAAAACATAAAGCAGCTAATGGGGAGAAAAATACTTAGTAAATTTTATTTCCGATGTAACTTTGACTTTATGAGAGAGGAGGGGCAAGTCTGTAAAGGTGTTTGGATGGGTCTTTAGGAGGAGGCTGAGCTGTGCTCCTGTTTTTGTAGGGAATTGTGTAAAGCTTTTAACGTAGGTACACCACTGCTTGCTGCAAATTGCGCCCCAAAGTGATCGTTTCCTTGCTTTCAGAGCTGTGACTTGTGGTCCCTGGGTGTCATTATTTACGTGATGCTGTGTGGATACCCTCCGTTCTACTCCAAACACCACAGTCGGACAATCCCAAAGGACATGCGGAAAAAGATCATGACAGGGAGTTTTGAATTTCCAGAGGAAGAGTGGAGCCAGATCTCAGAGATGGCGAAAGACATTGTGCGAAAGTGAGTCGCTTGAGGAAAATGTGGTATTGCTCTTTGCTTGTATTAAGAAACTGGAAAATCACATAAAAGTGCATTGTCACAAAGGGATTATTTTTCCAAAGGCGGGGTAAACTGTCTGCAGAACATACAGCTGAAAAAGTTTCTGTGTTCAACATGAAAGAAGTTTGGTATTTTTTTTTCCCCTCTCTTCTTTTCTCCCTAACTGTTGTGTGCAAATTCTGATGTTTCCCGTGTCTAAAGTTGCTAGAGTACTGTGCATGTAGTCTGTGGAGGGAGCGGGCACGCTGCCTTGCCTCAGAACAATATAGGCAGCTGGCTGGCATGTCTGCCAGCTCTACGTGGGCATCTCCTGCGGCAATGTCTAAACTCCTGTTAAAATCAAGGCCTAATAGAAACTAGACAACTGAGTACAGTAGATCTGTCCCTTAGAAGCCTGTGCACACACTACACAGCCTAAAAGGAGTCGAGAGGGAGGCATGGGAAGGGAGGTGAAGATCTGTCACGAGGTGTCAGACTACGAGATGAGGTTTTCCACTGATATTTTGTTCTAAAAGCTTCTGGGAGCTGTTTTTCATGCAATACACGCCTCTCGATTGCAAACGTTTCACACGTTGTGATCCAGTGATCCTGTTTGAAAGCAACGTCCTGACCTCACTTCTTTTTTTTTTTTTAAAGCAGGAGGGACTTACTGCCTTTGTTTGCATCACCAGAGGAACTGGGAGGATAAAAGCAATATAAATAGAAAAAAAATCAATCCGTTAAACAATTTTAAAACTGTTGCTGTCTTTTCTGATGTAATGTAAAGCCTCCAAGGACTTAGCACCATTTGGAAAGGGTGTTGAGACCTGTTTATAGCAGTGCAGGAGAGCCCGCAATCTTTCAACACACAAACTGCAGGTTATGCTGCAGTGAAAATCCTGTTTAAACCAAGGTCAACAGTCAAAAGATGTAATTGTGTTTTAAAATAGCCGTGAAACTCAGCTCGCGGAATGTTGTCACTTGTATTCAGTTAATTCTCTGAATAATGCTGTCAGGGCTCCCTTTCCTGCCCGCCTGTCTTTTCCATCCGGAGTCTGAATTGGAGTTTGCAGTGCAGGAATACGTTGAGAATTTTGGAGGGTTTTCCACGTTATTTATGTATGCAGCTATCCTTGTGGAGCCTTGCTTTTGGAGGTCACGTTTTGCATTCAAGTGACCGCTTCCTTTCAGGCGTGTCGAGTTGATTTCTGACCTCAAGCTTTACAAGTTGGAGCACTTGAGAATGGATTAGGACTTTGAAAGCCGATGCAGAAGGAATGCATGTGTCTTGGGTCCTGGATTAATTCTGAACCGACGACCTGTTTGGCAGCGTGGCTCTGCCAGTGAAATTTATGAGCTAGCCTGTGGTCCTGCTGACATTTTGTAAAAGTTATTTCCACTTCCTTGGTGCATTAAACAATTCTGCTCTGCAGCCAGGAAGCTGATTTAGAGCATTGTCTGGGAAAGCGCGACAAACTCATCAAGTCATTCTGTTTCTAATTTAGACACTTGGAACAACTTGTCAGCGCTCTGTGTGAAATGTTACTTATTTTTACTAAAGAGTTACGATTATCATGAGAACGTGAGGTTATCCACAAAAACTCTTTCCACGTTCTCGTTCCAGTCAAAATTAACTCAGTGGGCTTTTCCGAGGTTTCAGAATAATGTCACTTTTTATTTCGAGTTGCTGTAGCTTGTCGAAGCATCTGTTGCTTGAGGCTTTTAGAAAGGAAAAAAGCCAAGGGGTTGCCTGGTGAAAGCAGCTAACTCAGACAACAGGTTTCCAGCTTTGAAACTTTGCCTTACTTCGCCCTGCCCGGACTCCTTGGTATGCATAGAGACTGTCACGCAGAGCGTGTTGTTTCCAGTTTATCTGGAAGGTAATTTCCCACATGGGAGGATGTTAATACAGAGTTCAGCTGAGCACAGTATTACCAAAATGGTCTTCCGTGCCTGTCTTTATGCTGAGTTGCTGAATACAGCTGAGTGAGCTGTGAGAGCATCACAGTATCAACCGCAGCAAGGGGCGGTGAGGCTGTCAGAAAGTCAGACTGCCTTGGGGTCAGCTTCGTGTTTTAGTTATTAGGAGTGGTTTCTTTTTTGGTCTCTCTAATGTTTAGAGATTGCTAAGTGCTCTGATCCCAGACAGAGCGGCGTGCTGTAAATCAACAGTGACCGCTTTACGGACTGATTGATTCCTCTCCCAGGCTGCTGAAGGTCAAACCTGAGGAACGGCTGACCATTGAAGGTGTGCTGGACCATCCCTGGCTCAACTCCACCGAGGCACTTGATAACATCCTACCCTCTGCCCAGCTGATGATGGACAAGGTCTAAACAATGTTTTGTTTTATCAGGAATGTTGCACAGAGGAGCTGGATAGCTCCTGGGTGGTTTGAGTGTTTTCTTTCACATAGCGTTCTGCAGACAAAGAGCTTCCCTTCTGCTTTAATGAGAGCCAGAGATATTTGTAAGAAAATGGAAACTGTTTGGTTTGAGGTTCGTGCTAGGAGGAGAAGCTCCAGGACTGTCAGTAAGGAGCAGCTCTGTGCTTACAAGTGGAAAACAGAGTACGGCAGTAAAAATGACTGCGGACTCTTCTGTAGGTCTTTGCTCTTTTTTCCCCATGTTTTATATCTGACTACAGCTATGACCTCATGAATTAGAAGCAAATGAGTACCCCTCCTTGCTTTTTTTAAATGCTGCACAAATAGGAGTACAGTCAGCTCTCATAAGCGTATGAACATGAGACATAGGGATGATTCTTCGTCCTGTTCAGCCTCTGTGAGGTCGGGGTATATTTTCCTACAGTCAGTGATGGCAGTTCTAAACGTGTCTTGTGTAATGCAAGCCTAATTTTTGTTACACGTCTCTGAAATGGATAGGATAAATGAATAGGATTTTGATGCTTTTTTTTTTCTTTATTCTTTCTGTCCATGGCTAACATTGTCCATATATTGTCCTTTAATTCCCAAAGGAGCTAATTAAAACATCAAGCACAACTCTTCTCATTCCAGGCGATGGTTGCAGGGATACAACAGGCTCATGCAGAACAACTGGCGAACATGAGGATCCAAGACCTCAAAGTCAGTCTCAAACCCCTTCACTCCGTCAACAACCCCATCCTGCGCAAAAGGAAATTGCTGGGGTAACTCTCTAAAGCTTTTTCTGAAAGACCAAGATGTCGGCAGCTGTGATGCCTGGAGAGTGGCTCAAAGTGTGTTACGGGTTCATTCAATTGTAACCATGCTCCTAAATTTCTGATTTGGTTTACACGCTCTTCATGCTGAAGTGGATTGCTGGATTCAAGTGATACTAGAATAATGCAGTGCCTCTTTCAAGATCTGCCAGTGCAGGCAGGAAGGAGATGGAGTAGTGTTATTATATTATACAGGCAGTGGAACAGATCCGTTATGAGAAGATGAGGCACACGTTGAGTAGGGAAGGGCAAACTGGGAGAAAGAATTAAAAGAATTCCAAGATTTTTTTCAGATCCTGACATCTGACATTTATGTTACCACAAAAAAAAAAAAAAAATCAAGTAATCTCTCTTTGGGTTACCTGTCTGAAAAATAGAAAAATGTATTTTAGAATTATCCTTCAATTAATTTGAATTAATATTTATTTTTCTTCATATTTAAAGCGGTCTCATAATGCAGCACATTGTAATAATTAATGCTAAATCTGTCTCTCTTTCACAGCTCTCCAGACAGTGAGAGAGCTGTACTGGTACAGTTATGCAACGGGTAACGGACTCGAGTTGCATTCCAATTGTAATTGTTTCCTCCTTGTTCTTCTGCAGCACTAAGCCGAAGGATGGTGTTTACATCCATGACCCGGAGAATGGAAGTAACGATTCCAATGTGGCTCTGGAAAAGCTCAGAGATGTGATTGCTCAGTGCATTCTACCGCAGGCTGGTAAAGGTTGCCACTTTTAAGAAAGTTACATTCGTAAATACGCAAGGCACTGACTTTGTGCTGTGCCTCACGATCAGTCTGGATTAGCAGTGAAGAAGGATAGATGAGCTGTCTTCTTCAAAAAGAAGACAAAGCTCCTGTCGTCCTAATCTGTCTTGTTTCTGTGGACACTAGTTTTAGTGCATGTGTAATAATTAGTGCCAACAGTAACATGTGGAGCTGTTGAAATAACTTTGAGACAGGAGTGTCTGCTTTCAAGCCAACTTCTTAGTTTGCATGAAGCAAGGGGGAGTAACTGTAGGTGGTGTTGTTTACTGAAGCTCTGAGTGTTGCTGAGAGGCAGAATGACAAACCTCCTCATCTTTGTTCTCCTAAACAGGAGAGAATGAAGATGAGAAGCTGAATGAAGTGATGCAGGAGGCATGGAAATATAATCGGGAGTGTAAGTTGCTGCGAGACACTCTTCAGAGCTTCAGCTGGAATGGTGAGGAGCTCCTCTTTCCTGCGGGGTGAAGGAGAGAGAGCAGGGACCTTATTATATGGAAAAGAAAACAAACTTGAGTTTGTGCCACACTGATTGAGGTTTCCACAGTTTCAGCCCTTCTCCAACATGGCTATTTTAGAAATGAGGTTTAAAGTTCTGCTTTAAAATTCCTCTTTGAGGTTCAGGGTAGAGTTTTCAAAGGCACCAAGTCATTTGGGAACTTAATAGCACAGATGGATCATCACTTCAGAAACTGCTTTAGCTGATCCGAGCTGGTTTCCTTCCAGCTGTTTATTATCCTCTTTCTGTTGGAGGCTGCTGCCCTTATCTATGTCAGCACAACATCTCTTCTGTTCAATTTAGAGAGGAAATGGAATTAAACTAGGCCAGCTGCTTTTGGGAGTGTTTGATAGCTCCGTGACAAACCAGGGCAGTGGCACCAGCCAGGTTCACAAGGCTTGGCCATGTCTTTTCCTTATTTTTTTTCTTTTTATTTTTAATTTAAGTTTTTAAGTTCTCTTTTTTTTTTTTTTTAATGGAACTAGAGATCTTAACTGGTTTGGTGGCCTTGCAAATGTTGTCCTAAGTGTCTCTGTATTTTGTGTTCAGCCAGCGTACGATGCCAGCCGTAATTACTTTCCTCCTTGTGCCCAGAACCTGCTGACTACCTCTTCTTTTCCTTTCAGGCAGAGGATTCACAGATAAAGTGGATCGGCTAAAACTGGCAGAAATAGTAAAACAAGTTATTGAAGAGCAGACAAACTCCCATGACTCTCAATAGCTGGAGCTTCTTAATCTTATTTTTTTTACCATTTAAGATTTATTCTTTAACTGTAAAAAGTATTTTTATGTAAATTAATAAATCATAATTATTTCATGAAATTTCCATACTGCTTGAAAATGCTGTATAGATGTAGATACAAAAAATCATTGGTACTGTAATATTTTTTTAAAACTCAGTTCCTTGAGGTATATATGATCACTTACGTACTGTTAATCATGAGTCCCCCAGATGGGGCAAATTATATTGTTAAAGACCATTCTTTTTCTTAATAACCAGTTGCAGAAGCTGCCTTCCATCTGCTATACATACAGCCAGCTGCAGTGACTATATATGTGAACAAGACAGCCACAGTTTCTCAACACCCTGCTCAGTAAGTACTTGAAGCAAGTGCTGTGAAATACAAACTTCCTAGCTACCTTTTGCACCTAAATTCTGAGTCTTTATGTAGAGGCAACAAAATAGCCTTCTGTTTCGCTAGATGACCCAAGAGCCGTGCTTGGCCTTAACAAGGGCACCTGAGTCCATATGCTTGCTGCATTTTTCAGTTCTGATCAGTAGCCCTCTTTCTTTCTTCTGTAACCCATCTTCCTTGGACCTACTTTAAGGCTTAATGGCCATTCAGCATAAAACTCCTCTTTTTACCATGCCGTTCAACGGCAGAATCAAAGAATGTTCTAGTTACTTATGTACAAGTTATTTTTATTTTCACGATGGGATCTTCTGTAGACAACAGTAAGCGTGGGGTCTATTTGTTTTGTCCCCAGATCAGAAGTTCTGTTTCCACCTTCTTTTTTCCACTCTAGAAGATCCAACTTTTGTTTTCAGACTTGTCCTCTTGTTTGAAAGAGATCATCCTGGCAAGGGTCATAGTGCTGCTGTGTGAATCCACCAGTGATCCTTCTCTTGTGTCACCATCTGGAGTCCAAGCTCCCCGTCTCTTTGATGCCTTCGAGCTCCTCCTGGCGGAGCAACAGATGCAGGGCTGCTCCTTGACACATGTCCTTATGCTGCCTGGACCATGAGGCTGCCCAGGGCAGATTCTTACACTAGTCTGGAACATTGGCTCCAAAAGCTGCTTTTTTATTTTAATGAAACAAACAAATGAAAAGAATCTGTACATATTTCTAGTTTTCTACCTTCTGACACTTTTCTTTCTTTTGAGACTGGTCGAAGGCTTTTTATAGAGATATTTTGGTACTAAACCTGTGCAGACATTGAATGAGTTTGGTCTGCAGACTGAAGTGCCAATTCAGGGCTATTAGTAACGACTCTTGAACATTATTGTTATATTTCATAGCTCGTTAATTTTGGGTTTACATTTACAAACCTGAGCCATGAATCTCCCAATCTACTCCTATGACAGTCCAGCCTTGTTCTTTTTTGTCTTTTTTCTATAACAGACTTCCTTGTAACCTTTAGCTTGGATGGCAAACCAGTGTCTGACTCTTTCTATGAAATTTTTTAAGCAGTAACTTAGTTTTTCTACATGAAGGAGATGCTTCATTTCCCATTCTTCGTCAGCACCTTGTCAGCTTTCTTTTAATCCTGTTGAGAGTTTTCCAATGCTTGATTTATTCCACAGTAAGAACCACAGTCCCTATTTAACCATCACTTTCTCTGATGGAAATGGGGAGTTTTTTGCATAAGCCAGAATTGTACTTCTGACACTACATGGAATATTTGTGTACTGACATGCATTGATGACAACTGTAAAGAATTAGCAGGTGACAAGAGTATTTGTCGTTTCTTGGTAGTATCAGCAAGTTTGCAGGCCCTATGTGCATTTCTGTCCTTGCCCTAAATTCCAGGTCATGTCAACATCCATGCAATCTTGAAATGTATAGATCATTTCCTTTTAAACTTGAAATCTGTGTGGTGTGTGTTTGTTTTTCCTCTGGGAAATCTCAATGTGTGGGAACTTTTAAGTATGGAAAATAGAGAAATAGGCAAGGAAATCTCCTGTGTTTGAACGGGAGTGCAGAAAACTCCCTACAAAAGCACTTTGCAGCTCTGCCCTCTGAGGAGGAAGATACTCTGGCAGTTTCTGGGGAGCCAGAACTTCTGAGCAGTAAAATGGATCAGATTGTAGCTACTCTCATTGTTAACACAGTGCATTGAGCAGGCTACTGCCACGCCACAGTCTGCTGAGATCCAAGCAGCTTGTGAGCACTGCGGAGTGTAACACACTGGGACTTCTTTTTTC